>NC_092678.1:9732351-12132351 GCF_964355755.1 Antedon mediterranea
GTCAGTATAGTTCACTATGTCGGTCGGTCCGTCTGTCTGTCGGTCTGTTTGTCTGTTGGTCTGTTTGTCTGTCGGTCCGGTATCACTATGCATTGTAGCACGCGACTTAATGGCTGTTGGCCTTGTTAAAACGATATTAAGCTATTTTGTGCTCTTTGATGTTTTTGTGTAACCAAGTTTCATCGAAATGAACAAAATGGTCTAAAACGTCTCCAAATGCGATTTGAAGCTTTTCAAAGCACTTTGCTGTTTTTATGTTAACAAGTTTTTTCGAAAATCACAAAATGGTCTAAAACGTCTCAAAATGCGATTTGAAGGTATTCTGAGCACTTTGGTGTTTTTGTGTGAAAAGTTTTAACGAAATGCTCAAAATGGTCTAAAACGGTTTCTAATGTGATTTTAAGCACTTTGATGTTTTTGTATAACCAAGTTTCATCGAAATGCACAAAATGGTCTAAAACGTCTCCAAATGCGATTTGAAGCTTTTCTAAGCACTTTGCTGTTTTTATGTTAACAAGTTTTTTCGAAAATCACAAAATGGTCTAAAACGTCTCCAAATGCGATTTGAAGATATTCTGAGCACTTTGGTGTTTTTATGTTAAAAAGTTTTTTCGAAAATCACAAAATGGTCTAAAACGTCTCCAAATGCGATTTGAAGCTCTTCTGTACACTTTGATGTTTTGTGTGAAAAAGTTTTGTCGAAATGCTCAAAATGGTCTAAAACCTTTTTAAATACGATATTAAGCTGTTTTGTGCACTTTGATGATTTGTGTGAAAAGTTTTAACGAAATGCTCAAAATGGTCAAAAACGGTTTCTAATGTGATTTTAAGCACTTTGATGTTTTTGTGTAACCAAGTTTTTTCGAAAATCACAAAATGGTCTAAAACGTCTCCAAATGCGATTTGAAGCTTTTCTAAGCACTTTGGTGTTTTTATGTTAACAAGTTTTTTCGAAAATCACAAAATGGTCTAAAACGTCTCCAAATGCGATTTGAAGCTATTCTGTACACTTTGATGTTTTGTGTGAAAAAGTTTTGTCGAAATGCTCAAAATGGTCTAAAACGTTTTTAAAACGATATTAAGCTATTTTGTGCTCTTTGATGTTTTTATGTAACCAAGTTTCATCGAAATGAACAAAATGGTCTAAAACGTCTCCAAATGCGATTTGAAGCTTTTCCAAGCACTTTCCTGTTTTTATGTTAACAAGTTTTTTCGAAAATCACAAAATGGTCTAAAACGTCTCAAAATGCGATTTGAAGGTATTCTGAGCACTTTGGTGTTTTTGTGTGAAAAGTTTTAACGAAATGCTCAAAATGGTATAAAACGGTTCTAATGTGATTTTAAGCACTTTGATGTTTTTGTATAACCAAGTTTCATCGAAATGCACAAAATGGTCTAAAACGTCTCCAAATGCGATTTGAAGCTTTTCTAAGCACTTTGGTGTTTTTATGTTAACAAGTTTTTTCGAAAATCACAAAATGGTCTAAAACGTCTCCAAATGCGATTTGAAGATATTCTGAGCACTTTGGTGTTTTTATGTTAAAAAGTTTTTTCGAAAATCACAAAATGGTCTAAAACGTCTCCAAATGCGATTTGAAGCTATTCTGTACACTTTGATGTTTTGTGTGAAAAAAGTTTTGTCGAAATGCTCAAAATGGTCTAAAACGTTTTTAAAACGATATTAAGCTATTTTGTGCTCTTTGATGTTTTTGTGTAACCAATTTTCATCGAAATGAACAAAATGGTCTAAAACGTCTCCAAATGCGATTTGAAGCTTTTCCAAGCACTTTGCTGTTTTTATGTTAACAAGTTTTTTCGAAAATCACAAAATGGTCTAAAACGTCTCAAAATGCGATTTGAAGGTATTCTGAGCACTTTGGTGTTTTTGTGTGAAAAGTTTTAACGAAATGCTCAAAATGGTCTAAAACGGTTTCTAATGTGATTTTAAGCACTTTGATGTTTTTGTATAACCAAGTTTCATCGAAATGCACAAAATGGTCTAAAACGTCTCCAAATGCGATTTGAAGCTTTTCTAAGCACTTTGCTGTTTTTATGTTAACAAGTTTTTTCGAAAATCACAAAATGGTCTAAAACGTCTCCAAATGCGATTTGAATATATTCTGTGCACTTTGGTGTTTTTATGTTAAAAAGTTTTTTCGAAAATCACAAAATGGTCTAAAACGTTTCCAAATGCGATTTGAAGCTCTTCTGTACACTTTGATGTTTTGTGTGAAAAAGTTTTGTCGAAATGCTCAAAATGGTCTAAAACCTTTTTAAATACGATATTAAGCTGTTTTGTGCACTTTGATGATTTGTGTGAAAAGTTTTAACGAAATGTTCAAAATGGTCTAAAACGGTTTATAATGTGATTTTAAGCACTTTGATGTTTTTGTATAACCAAGTTTCATCGAAATGCACAAAATGGTCTAAAACGTCTCCAAATGCGATTTGAAGCTTTTCTAAGCACTTTGCTGTTTTTATGTTAACAAGTTTTTTCGAAAATCACAAAATGGTCTAAAACGTCTCCAAATGCGATTTGAAGATATTCTGAGCACTTTGGTGTTTTTATATTAAAAAGTTTTTTCGAAAATCACAAAATGGTCTAAAACGTCTCCAAATGCGATTTGAAGCTCTTCTGTACACTTTGATGTTTTGTGTGAACAAGTTTTGTCGAAATGCTCAAAATGGTCTAAAACGTTTTTAAATACGATATTAAGCTGTTTTGTGCACTTTGATGATTTGTGTGAAAAGTTTTAACGAAATGCTCAAAATGGTCAAAAACGGTTTCTAATGTGATTTTAAGCACTTTGATGTTTTTGTGTAACCAAGTTTTTTCGAAAATCACAAAATGGTCTAAAACGTCTCCAAATGCGATTTGAAGCTTTTCTAAGCACTTTGGTGTTTTTATGTTAACAAGTTTTTTCGAAAATCACAAAATGGTCTAAAACGTCTCCAAATGCGATTTGAAGATATTCTGAGAACTTTGGTGTTTTTATGTTAAAAAGTTTTTTCGAAAATCACAAAATGGTCTAAAACGTCTCCAAATGCGATTTGAAGCTATTCTGTACACTTTGATGTTTTATGTGAAAAAAGTTTTGTCGAAATGCTCAAAATGGTCTAAAACGTTTTTAAAACGATATTAAGCTATTTTGTGCTCTTTGATGTTTTTGTGTAACCAAGTTTCATCGAAATGAACAAAATGGTCTAAAACGTCTCCAAATGCTATTTGAAGCTTTTCCAAGCACTTTGCTGTTTTTATGTTAACAAGTTTTTTCGAAAATCACAAAATGGTCTAAAACGTCTCAAAATGCGATTTGAAGGTATTCTGAGCACTTTGGTGTTTTTGTGTGAAAAGTTTTAACGAAATGCTCAAAATGGTCTAAAACGGTTTCTAATGTGATTTTAAGCACTTTGATGTTTTTGTATAACCAAGTTTCATCGAAATGCACAAAATGGTCTAAAACGTCTCCAAATGCGATTTGAAG
Organism: Antedon mediterranea; assembly: GCF_964355755.1. NCBI lineage: Eukaryota > Metazoa > Echinodermata > Crinoidea > Comatulida > Antedonidae > Antedon > Antedon mediterranea. The sequence goes on from NC_092678.1 coordinate 9,735,837, forward strand.
CTTTTCTAAGCACTTTGCTGTTTTTATGTTAACAAGTTTTTTCGAAAATCACAAAATGGTCTAAAACGTCTCCAAATGCGATTTGAAGATATTCTGAGCACTTTGGTGTTTTTATGTTAAAAAGTTTTTTCGAAAATTACAAAATGGTCTAAAATTTCTCCAAATGCGATTTGAAGCTCTTCTGTACACTTTGATGTTTTGTGTGAAAAAGTTTTGTCGAAATGCTCAAAATGGTCTAAAACGTTTTTAAATACGATATTAAGCTGTCTTGTGCACTTTGATGATTTGTGTGAAAAGTTTTAACGAAATGCTCAAAATGGTCAAAAACGGTTTCTAATGTGATTTTAAGCACTTTGATGTTTTTGTGTAACCAAGTTTTTTCGAAAATCACAAAATGGTCTAAAACGTCTCCAAATGCGATTTGAAGATATTCTGAGCACTTTGGTGTTTTTATGTTAAAAAAGTTTTTTCGAAAATCACAAAATGGTCTAAAACGTCTCCAAATGCGATTTGAAGCTATTCTGTACACTTTGATGTTTTGTGTGAAAAAGTTTTTGTCAAAATGCTCAAAATGGTCTAAAACGTTTTTAAAACGATATTAAGCTATTTTGTGCTCTTTGATTTTTTTGTATAACCAAGTTTTTTCGAAAATCACAAAATGGTCTAAAACGTCTCCAAATGCGATTTGAAGCTTTTCCAAGCACTTTGCTGTTTTTATGTTAACAATTTTTTTCGAAAATCACAAAATGGTCTAAAACGTCTCCAAATGCGATTTGAAGCTATTCTGTACACTTTGATATTTTGTGTGAAAAAGTTTTGTCGAAATGCTCAAAATGGTCTAAAACGTTTTTAAAACGATATTAAGCTATTTTGTGCTCTTTGATGTTTTTGTGTAACCAAGTTTCATCGAAATGAACAAAATGGTCTAAAACGTCTCCAAATGCTATTTGAAGCTTTTCCAAGCACTTTGCTGTTTTTATGTTAACAAGTTTTTTCGAAAATCACAAAATGGTCTAAAACGTCTCCAAATGCGATTTGAATATATTCTGAGCACTTTGGTGTTTTTAAGTTAAAAAGTTTTTTCGAAAATCACAAAATGGTCTAAAACGTCTCCAAATGCGATTTGAAGCTCTTCTGTACACTTTGATGTTTTGTGTGAAAAAGTTTTGTCGAAATGCTCAAAATGGTCTAAAACCTTTTTAAATACGATATTAAGCTGTTTTGTGCACTTTGATGATTTGTGTGAAAAGTTTTAACGAAATGTTCAAAATGGTCTAAAACGGTTTATAATGTGATTTTAAGCACTTTGATGTTTTTGTATAACCAAGTTTCATCGAAATGCACAAAATGGTCTAAAACGTCTCCAAATGCGATTTGAAGCTTTTCTAAGCACTTTGCTGTTTTTATGTTAACAAGTTTTTTCGAAAATCACAAAATGGTCTAAAACGTCTCCAAATGCGATTTGAAGATATTCTGAGCACTTTGGTGTTTTTATATTAAAAAGTTTTTTCGAAAATCACAAAATGGTCTAAAACGTCTCCAAATGCGATTTGAAGCTCTTCTGTACACTTTGATGTTTTGTGTGAACAAGTTTTGTCGAAATGCTCAAAATGGTCTAAAACGTTTTTAAATACGATATTAAGCTGTTTTGTGCACTTTGATGATTTGTGTGAAAAGTTTTAACGAAATGCTCAAAATGGTCAAAAACGGTTTCTAATGTGATTTTAAGCACTTTGATGTTTTTGTGTAACCAAGTTTTTTCGAAAATCACAAAATGGTCTAAAACGTCTCCAAATGCGATTTGAAGCTTTTCTAAGCACTTTGGTGTTTTTATGTTAACAAGTTTTTTCGAAAATCACAAAATGGTCTAAAACGTCTCCAAATGCGATTTGAAGATATTCTGAGAACTTTGGTGTTTTTATGTTAAAAAGTTTTTTCGAAAATCACAAAATGGTCTAAAACGTCTCCAAATGCGATTTGAAGCTATTCTGTACACTTTGATGTTTTATGTGAAAAAAGTTTTGTCGAAATGCTCAAAATGGTCTAAAACGTTTTTAAAACGATATTAAGCTATTTTGTGCTCTTTGATGTTTTTGTGTAACCAAGTTTCATCGAAATGAACAAAATGGTCTAAAACGTCTCCAAATGCTATTTGAAGCTTTTCCAAGCACTTTGCTGTTTTTATGTTAACAAGTTTTTTCGAAAATCACAAAATGGTCTAAAACGTCTCAAAATGCGATTTGAAGGTATTCTGAGCACTTTGGTGTTTTTGTGTGAAAAGTTTTAACGAAATGCTCAAAATGGTCTAAAACGGTTTCTAATGTGATTTTAAGCACTTTGATGTTTTTGTATAACCAAGTTTCATCGAAATGCACAAAATGGTCTAAAACGTCTCCAAATGCGATTTGAAGCTTTTCTAAGCACTTTGCTGTTTTTATGTTAACAAGTTTTTTCGAAAATCACAAAATGGTCTAAAACGTCTCCAAATGCGATTTGAAGATATTCTGAGCACTTTGGTGTTTTTATGTTAAAAAGTTTTTTCGAAAATTACAAAATGGTCTAAAACGTCTCCAAATGCGATTTGAAGCTCTTCTGTACACTTTGATGTTTTGTGTGAAAAAGTTTTGTCGAAATGCTCAAAATGGTCTAAAACGTTTTTAAATACGATATTAAGTTGTCTTGTGCACTTTGATGATTTGTGTGAAAAGTTTTAACGAAATGCTCAAAATGGTCAAAAACGGTTTCTAATGTGATTTTAAGCACTTTGATGTTTTTGTGTAACCAAGTTTTTTCGAAAATCACAAAATGGTCTAAAACGTCTCCAAATGCGATTTGAAGATATTCTGAGCACTTTGGTGTTTTTATGTTAAAAAGTTTTTTCGAAAATCACAAAATGGTCTAAAACGTCTCCAAATGCGATTTGAAGCTATTCTGTACACTTTGATGTTTTGTGTGAAAAAAGTTTTGTCGAAATGCTCAAAATGGTCTAAAACGTTTTTAAAACGATATTAAGCTATTTTATGCTCTTTGATGTTTTTGTGTAACCAAGTTTCATCGAAATGAACAAAATGGTCTAAAACGTCTCCAAATGCGATTTGAAGCTTTTCCAAGCACTTTGCTGTTTTTATGTTAACAGGTTTTTTCGAAAATCACAAAATGGTCTAAAACGTCTCAAAATGCGATTTGAAGGTATTCTGAGCACTTTGGTGTTTTTGTGTGAAAAGTTTTAACGAAATGCTCAAAATGGTCTAAAACGGTTTCTAATGTGATTTGAAGCACTTTGATGTTTTTGTATAACCAAGTTTCATCGAAATGCACAAAATGGTCTAAAACGTCTCCAAATGCGATTTGAAGCTTTTCTAAGCACTTTGCTGTTTTTATGTTAACAAGTTTTTTCGAAAATCACAAAATGGTCTAAAACGTCTCCAAATGCGATTTGAAGGTCTTCTGTACACTTTGATGTTTTGTGTGAAAAAGTTTTGTCAAAATGCTCAAAATGGTCTAAAACGTTTTTAAAACGATATTAAAGATGTATTGTCCCCCAAAAAATGAAAAATAAAGATGAAAAAAATCAAATTTTAAATAGACCGTTTTGTAGTTAACATAAAGTTATTCACTTCCACCGAAAAAAAATCCGAAAAAAATATTGATTTCGCTTATAAAAAAATCAAAATAAATTTACCATTTTTTCGAACTCATCGGCTCAGAAATTAGGCCGCTAACTCATACATATGCATGATATGTTAATGAGCATCCACACAGCAGAGATCTGATCTAACAATGGACGATGCACGTTGTATGGTACAACAACACCACCAGAGATCGACGCGACTGTGGGTTTCCCTGGGATGGCTGATCGTATAAATATGTTAAAAGCTGAGCTGTTAATTTGTCGGTATGTAGGCCTAGACGGTTATTTTAAATATAATAATATATATAACGGAATAATAACAGGAAGGTAAATTAATTAACTTAGCCTGGGATTTTTTCAGTTCAGGGCTAGGCCTAGAATAATTAATAAATGCTGCTGCATATTACTAGGCTAGTAGCAAGCAGACTGTGACAATCGGGTCCCTGCAGAAGATGCCCAGCTAGGCCCTATACATTGTACTCTTCATAGACTGGCCTAGGCTATATGCCATCAATCTTAGCTACATTCCGAAAATACAGCCAGCTTGCTGTACCATATATATTTACAGTTGAAGCTTGTTTAACTAATGTTTATGATAAAAATAAAACAAACATTTTTCAGGGAAAATGGTTGCAATACAAGCCTGAAATTGAGAACCTTCCAGCAGCACTGTACAAGTAGACACAGGGGAAAAGCCAGCTTAGCCATTTTACAACACAAACAAATGTTCTCTGTGTACTGTAGTAAGTCAAATATTTATTTTCTATTTTTATAAGTTATAACATTATAAGTAATGTGTTTTAATTACCATAGAAAGGTAGTATACTTATTTGACTATGTCAAAGTAAGCAATTTCACTAGCCCAATTTTGCACTAAATATGCATGATATATTTTTTCCATATTTTCATACTTTGCTTTTACTTTTTTTAAAGACGTTGAGCTGATGAAGACTGGAACAGAGGTCACCCAAAGACAACAATGATAGACTCGGTATTGGAATATGATTGGATATTGCAGGAAAAATATTTCTGACTCTCCTGCTGCATTCGGCCAATATGTTCTTGTCCAGCTTGTAAAATATTGTATGATTTTTTTTGTATTATATGTACAGTATATTATTTTGTAAACAAAACATTCAATAAATAAAAAAAACTACTACAACAGTACACAGGATAAATTCTTCAAATTTACTTACACTTCATAATTTTACTGTAAATATTACAGTGCAAAAGGAGTTAATAAAATATATATATACAGTATATATATATACAGTATATCTTATTGAATTCCTGTATTGTTTTTTGTGTCAATTTGTCTACTAATTATCAATGTGTTGATTGTGGCAGTAATTACGACAGCTATAGTCTTCTAAGATCGCTCACATCCATTACAAAGTGTCATTTTAATTGAAAGAAATGTTTCAATAAATTGTGAATGTTGCCACTGTACGATACATTTTATGTTTCTCACTACTTGCTCTTAATATTGTTCAATCAATCAACCTAAAAAAAAAAAGAAATTTGTGTCAAAATATCTGCATTTTGCGGAATGTTAATTTGAACCTATTGCATTTGATACAGAAAATATTTTTAAAATATTGCATCAGTAAAACATCCAAAACAATATTTAGATTTTCTTTTTTTTTAAATTTTCACTGCCGAATAGATAGTTGAAATCTTTAAAAATTAAACCAATTCATCATGATTAAAACAAAAATACATCCCTTCTGGTGGTGGTCTACTGTAGCCCTAGCTAGCAGTGTACTGCCTAGGCCTACTACTACACTCTACTTCTAGAGACAGAAGTAGGCAGCAGTTAGGCTACTCGAGACTGTCAGTGCTAGTAGTACTAGGGCCTAGGCCTAGTAGTACAGTAGCAGCAAATTCGGGCCTAGGCCTAGCTAGGCCTCTCCTGTTAGCGAAACAAAAACTCACCTAAATGAATAAGATTCAACATCAAAGTTACCAACTGTAATTCTAACTTAGCATTCTGCTAGCTATAGTTTTCGTGTTTTCTTCAAGATTCGTCTCGCATCACTACTCGACTCTCTCGCACGCATGGCATTGCTATCGTTGTTGGCTGTTGATTTGGAAAGCGTCATCATCCACACGATGTATCCATACAATATGATAATATTTATGAGCTAACTCAGGTCAAGGGTTAAATTAAACCGGAACACATTTGTCTTCCAGACAAATAGCTTCCGGTTGGTTAATTTTTGCATTAAATTGCGATTTTCCCGTGTAAAAAATTATTTTTTTCAATCCAAATTGAGGTCAAAGTGAATAACTTTTATGTGCAATTAAAATGGCCTATTCAACAAAAATATCGAAAAAAAAAAAATTTCAGGGAGACAATACATCTTTAAGCTATTTTGTGCTCTTTGATGTTTTTGTATAACCAAGTTTTTTCGAAAATCACAAAATGGTCTAAAACGTCTCCAAATGCGATTTGAAGCTTTTCCAAGCACTTTGCTGTTTTTATGTTAACAAGTTTTTTCGAAAATCACAAAATGGTCTAAAACGTCTCAAAATACGATATTAAGCTGTTTTGTGCACTTTGATGATTTGTGTGAAAAGTTTTAACGAAATGCTCAAAATGGTCTAAAACGGTTTCTAATGTGATTTTAAGCACTTTGATGTTTTTATGTTAACAAGTTTTTTCGAAAATCACAAAATGGTCTAAAACGTCTCCAAATGCGATTTGAAGATATTCTGAGCACTTTGGTGTTTTTATGTTAAAAAGTTTTTTCGAAAATCACAAAATGGTCTAAAACGTCTCCAAATGCGATTTGAAGCTATTCTGTACACTTTGATATTTTGTGTGAAAAAGTTTTGTCAAAATGCTCAAAATGGTCTAAAACGTTTTTAAAACGATATTAAGCTATTTTGTGCTCTTTGATGTTTTTGTATAACCAAGTTTTTTCGAAAATCACAAAATGGTCTAAAACGTCTCCAAATGCGATTTGAAGCTTTTCCAAGCACTTTGCTGTTTTTATGTTAACAATTTTTTTCGAAAATCATAAAATAGTCTAAAACGTCTCCAAATGCGATTTGAAGCTATTCTGTACACTTTGATGTTTTGTGTGAAAAAGTTTTGTCGAAATGCTCAAAATGGTCTAAAACGTTTTTACAACGATATTAAGCTATTTTGTGCTCTTTGATGTTTTTGTGTAACCAAGTTTCATCGAAATGAACAAAATGGTCTAAAACGTCTCCAAATGCGATTTGAAGCTTTTCTAAGCACTTTGGTGTTTTTATGTTAACAAGTTTTTTCGAAAATCACAAAATGGTCTAAAACGTCTCCAAATGCGATTTGAAGATATTCTGAGCACTTTGCTGTTTTTATGTTAACAAGTTTTTTCGAAAATCACAAAATGGTCTAAAACGTCACAAAATGCGATTTGAAGGTATTCTGAGCACTTTGGTGTTTTTGTGTGAAAAGTTTTAACGAAATGCTCAAAATGGTCTAAAACGGTTCTAATGTGATTTTAAGCACTTTGATGTTTTTGTATAACCAAGTTTCATCGAAATGCACAAAATGGTCTAAAACGTCTCCAAATGCGATTTGAAGCTTTTCTAAGCACTTTGGTGTTTTTATGTTAACAAGTTTTTTCGAAAATCACAAAATGGTCTAAAACGTCTCCAAATGCGATTTGAATATATTCTGAGCACTTTGGTGTTTTTATGTTAAAAAAGTTTTTTCGAAAATCACAAAATGGTCTAAAACGTCTCCAAATGCGATTTGAAGCTATTCTGTACACTTTGATGTTTTGTGTGAAAAAAGTTTTGTCGAAATGCTCAAAATGGTCTAAAACGTTTTTAAAACGATATTAAGCTATTTTGTGCTTTTTGATGTTTTTGTGTAACCAAGTTTCATCGAAATGAACAAAATGGTCTAAAACGTCTCCAAATGCGATTTGAAGCTTTTCCAAGCACTTTGCTGTTTTTATGTTAACAAGTTTTTTCGAAAATCACAAAATGGTCTAAAACGTCTCAAAATGCGATTTGAAGGTATTCTGAGCACTTTGGTGTTTTTGTGTGAAAAGTTTTAACGAAATGCTCAAAATGGTCTAAAACGGTTTCTAATGTGATTTTAAGCACTTTGATGTTTTTGTATAACCAAGTTTCATCGAAATGCACAAAATGGTCTAAAACGTCTCCAAATGCGATTTGAAGCTTTTCTAAGCACTTTGCTGTTTTTATGTTAACAAGTTTTTACGAAAATCACAAAATGGTCTAAAACGTCTCCAAATGCGATTTGAAGCTCTTCTGTACACTTTGATGTTTTGTGTGAAAAAGTTTTGTCGAAATGCTCAAAATGGTCTAAAACCTTTTTAAATACGATATTAAGCTGTTTTGTGCACTTTGATGATTTGTGTGAAAAGTTTTAACGAAATGCTCAAAATGGTCTAAAACAGTTTCTAATGTGATTTTAAGCACTTTGATGTTTTTGTATAACCAAGTTTTTTCGGAAATCACAAAATGGTCTAAAACGTCTCCAAATGCGATTTGAAGCTTTTCTAAGCACTTTGCTGTTTTTATGTTAACAAGTTTTTTCGAAAATCACAAAATGGTCTAAAATGTCTCCAAATGCGATTTGAAGCTCTTCTGTACACTTTGATGTTTTGTGTGAAAAAGTTTTGTCGAAATGCTCAAAATGGTCTAAAACCTTTTTAAATACGATATTAAGCTGTTTTGTGCACTTTGATGATTTGTGTGAAAAGTTTTAACGAAATGTTCAAAATGGTCTAAAACGGTTTATAATGTGATTTTAAGCACTTTGATGTTTTTGTATAACCAAGTTTCATCGAAATGCACAAAATGGTCTAAAACGTCTCCAAATGCGATTTGAAGCTTTTCTAAGCACTTTGCTGTTTTTATGTTAACAAGTTTTTTCGAAAATCACAAAATGGTCTAAAACGTCTCCAAATGCGATTTGAAGATATTCTGAGCAATTTGGTGTTTTTATGTTAAAAAGTTTTTTCGAAAATCACAAAATGGTCTAAAACGTCTCCAAATGCGATTTGAAGCTCTTCTGTACACTTTGATGTTTTGTGTGAACAAGTTTTGTCGAAATGCTCAAAATGGTCTAAAACGTTTTTAAATACGATATTAAGCTGTTTTGTGCACTTTGATGATTTGTGTGAAAAGTTTTAACGAAATGCTCAAAATGGTCAAAAACGGTTTCTAATGTGATTTTAAGCACTTTGATGTTTTTGTGTAACCAAGTTTTTTCGAAAATCACAAAATGGTCTAAAACGTCTCCAAATGCGATTTGAAGCTTTTCTAAGCACTTTGGTGTTTTTATGTTAACAAGTTTTTTCGAAAATCACAAAATGGTCTAAAACGTCTCCAAATGCGATTTGAAGATATTCTGAGAACTTTGGTGTTTTTATGTTAAAAAGTTTTTTCGAAAATCACAAAATGGTCTAAAACGTCTCCAAATGCGATTTGAAGCTATTCTGTACACTTTGATGTTTTATGTGAAAAAAGTTTTGTCGAAATGCTCAAAATGGTCTAAAACGTTTTTAAAACGATATTAAGCTATTTTGTGCTCTTTGATGTTTTTGTGTAACCAAGTTTCATCGAAATGAACAAAATGGTCTAAAATGGTTTATAATGTGATTTTAAGCACTTTGATGTTTTTGTATAACCAAGTTTCATCGAAATGCACAAAATGGTCTAAAACGTCTCCAAATGCGATTTGAAGCTTTTCTAAGCACTTTGCTGTTTTTATGTTAACAAGTTTTTTCGAAAATCACAAAATGGTCTAAAACGTCTCCAAATGCGATTTGAAGATATTCTGAGCACTTTGGTGTTTTTATGTTAAAAAGTTTTTTCGAAAATCACAAAATGGTCTAAAACGTCTCCAAATGCGATTTGAAGCTCTTCTGTACACTTTGATGTTTTGTGTGAACAAGTTTTGTCGAAATGCTCAAAAGAGTCTAAAACGTTTTTAAATACGATATTAAGCTGTTTTGTGCACTTTGATGATTTGTGTGAAAAGTTTTAACGAAATGCTCAAAATGGTCAAAAACGGTTTCTAATGTGATTTTAAGCACTTTGATGTTTTTGTGTAACCAAGTTTTTTCGAAAATCACAAAATGGTCTAAAACGTCTCCAAATGCGATTTGAAGCTTTTCTAAGCACTTTGGTGTTTTTATGTTAACAAGTTTTTTCGAAAATCACAAAATGGTCTAAAACGTCTCCAAATGCGATTTGAATATATTCTGAGCACTTTGGTGTTTTTATGTTAAAAAAGTTTTTTCGAAAATCACAAAATGGTCTAAAACGTCTCCAAATGCGATTTGAAGCTATTCTGTACACTTTGATGTTTTGTGTGAAAAAAGTTTTGTCGAAATGCTCAAAATGGTCTAAAACGTTTTTAAAACGATATTAAGCTATTTTGTGCTCTTTGATGTTTTTGTGTAACCAAGTTTCATCGAAATGAACAAAATGGTCTAAAACGTCTCCAAATGCGATTTGAAGCTTTTCCAAGCACTTTGCTGTTTTTATGTTAACAAGTTTTTTCGAAAATCACAAAATGGTCTAAAACGTCTCAAAATGCGATTTGAAGGTATTCTGAGCACTTTGGTGTTTTTGTGTGAAAAGTTTTAACGAAATGCTCAAAATGATCTAAAACGGTTTCTAATGTGATTTTAAGCACTTTGATGTTTTTTTATAACCAAGTTTCATCGAAATGCACAAAATGGTCTAAAACGTCTCCAAATGCGATTTGAAGCTTTTCTAAGCACTTTGCTGTTTTTATGTTAACAAGTTTTTTCGAAAATCACAAAATGGTCTAAAATGTCTCCAAATGCGATTTGAAGCTCTTCTGTACACTTTGATGTTTTGTGTGAAAAAGTTTTGTCGAAATGCTCAAAATGGTCTAAAACCTTTTTAAATACGATATTAAGCTGTTTTGTGCACTTTGATGATTTGTGTGAAAAGTTTTAACGAAATGTTCAAAATGGTCTAAAACGGTTTATAATGTGATTTTAAGCACTTTGATGTTTTTGTATAACCAAGTTTCATCGAAATGCACAAAATGGTCTAAAACGTCTCCAAATGCGATTTGAAGCTTTTCTAAGCACTTTGCTGTTTTTATGTTAACAAGTTTTTTCGAAAATCACAAAATGGTCTAAAACGTCTCCAAATGCGATTTGAAGATATTCTGAGCACTTTGGTGTTTTTATGTTAAAAAGTTTTTTCGAAAATCACAAAATGGTCTAAAACGTCTCCAAATGCGATTTGAAGCTCTTCTGTACACTTTGATGTTTTGTGTGAACAAGTTTTGTCGAAATGCTCAAAATGGTCTAAAACGTTTTTAAATACGATATTAAGCTGTTTTGTGCACTTTGATGATTTGTGTGAAAAGTTTTAACGAAATGCTCAAAATGGTCAAAAACGGTTTCTAATGTGATTTTAAGCACTTTGATGTTTTTGTGTAACCAAGTTTTTTCGAAAATCACAAAATGGTCTAAAACGTCTCCAAATGCGATTTGAAGCTTTTCTAAGCACTTTGGTGTTTTTATGTTAACAAGTTTTTTCGAAAATCACAAAATGGTCTAAAACGTCTCCAAATGCGATTTGAAGATATTCTGAGAACTTTGGTGTTTTTATGTTAAAAAGTTTTTTCGAAAATCACAAAATGGTCTAAAACGTCTCCAAATGCGATTTGAAGCTATTCTGTACACTTTGATGTTTTATGTGAAAAAAGTTTTGTCGAAATGCTCAAAATGGTCTAAAACGTTTTTAAAACGATATTAAGCTATTTTGTGCTCTTTGATGTTTTTGTGTAACCAAGTTTCATCGAAATGAACAAAATGGTCTAAAACGTCTCCAAATGCTATTTGAAGCTTTTCCAAGCACTTTGCTGTTTTTATGTTAACAAGTTTTTTCGAAAATCACAAAATGGTCTAAAACGTCTCAAAATGCGATTTGAAGGTATTCTGAGCACTTTGGTGTTTTTGGGTGAAAAGTTTTAACGAAATGCTCAAAATGGTCTAAAACGGTTTCTAATGTGATTTTAAGCACTTTGATGTTTTTGTATAACCAAGTTTCATCGAAATGCACAAAATGGTCTAAAACGTCTCCAAATGCGATTTGAAGCTTTTCTAAGCACTTTGCTGTTTTTATGTTAACAAGTTTTTTCGAAAATCACAAAATGGTCTAAAACGTCTCCAAATGCGATTTGAAGATATTCTGAGCACTTTGGTGTTTTTATGTTAAAAAGTTTTTTCGAAAATTACAAAATGGTCTAAAATGTCTCCAAATGCGATTTGAAGCTCTTCTGTACACTTTGATGTTTTGTGTGAAAAAGTTTTGTCGAAATGCTCAAAATGGTCTAAAACGTTTTTAAATACGATATTAAGTTGTCTTGTGCACTTTGATGATTTGTGTGAAAAGTTTTAACGAAATGCTCAAAATGGTCAAAAACGGTTTCTAATGTGATTTTAAGCACTTTGATGTTTTTGTGTAACCAAGTTTTTTCGAAAATCACAAAATGGTCTAAAACGTCTCCAAATGCGATTTGAAGATATTCTGAGCACTTTGGTGTTTTTATGTTAAAAAGTTTTTTCGAAAATCACAAAATGGTCTAAAACGTCTCCAAATGCGATTTGAAGCTATTCTGTACACTTTGATGTTTTGTGTGAAAAAGTTTTGTCGAAATGCTCAAAATGGTCTAAAACGTTTTTAAAACGATATTAAGCTATTTTGTGCTCTTTGATGTTTTTGTGTAACCAAGTTTCATCGAAATGCACAAAATGGTCTAAAACGTCTCCAAATGCGATTTGAAGCTTTTCTAAGCACTTTGCTGTTTTTATGTTAACAAGTTTTTTCGAAAATCACAAAATGGTCTAAAACGTCTCCAAATGCGATTTGAAGATATTCTGAGCACTTTGGTGTTTTTATGTTAAAAAGTTTTTTCGAAAATCACAAAATGGTCTAAAACGTCTCAAAATGCGATTTGAAGCTCTTCTGTACACTTTGATGTTTTGTGTGAACAAGTTTTGTCGAAATGCTCAAAATGGTCTAAAACGTTTTTAAATACGATATTAAGCTGTTTTGTGCACTTTGGTGTTTTTGTGTGAAAAGTTTTAACGAAATGCTCAAAATGGTCTAAAACGGTTCTAATGTGATTTTAAGCACTTTGATGTTTTTGTATAACCAAGTTTCATCGAAATGCTCAAAATGGTCTAAAACGTTTTAAAACGATATTAAGCTATTTTGTGCTCTTTGATGTTTTTGTGTAACCAAGTTTCATCGAAATGAACAAAATGGTCTAAAACGTCTCCAAATGCGATTTGAAGCTTTTCTAAGCACTTTGGTGTTTTTATGTTAACAAGTTTTTTCGAAAATCACAAAATGGTCTAAAACGTCTCAAAATGCGATTGAAGGTATTCTGAGCACTTTGGTGTTTTTGTGTGAAAAGTTTTAACAAAATGCTCAAAATGGTCTAAAACGGTTCTAATGTGATTTTAAGCACTTTGATGTTTTTGTATAACCAAGTTTCATCGAAATGCTCAAAATGGTCTAAAACGTTTTTAAAACGATATTAAGCTATTTTGTGCTCTTTGATGTTTTTGTGTAACCAAGTTTCATCGAAATGAACAAAATGGTCTAAAACGTCTCCAAATGCGATTTGAAGCTTTTCTAAGCACTTTGGTGTTTTTATGTTAACAAGTTTTTTCGAAAATCACAAAATGGTCTAAAACGTCTCAAAATGCGATTGAAGGTATTCTGAGCACTTTGGTGTTTTTGTGTGAAAAGTTTTAACGAAATGCTCAAAATGGTCTAAAACGGTTCTAATGTGATTTTAAGCACTTTGATGTTTTTGTATAACCAAGTTTCATCGAAATGCTCAAAATGGTCTAAAACGTTTTTAAAACGATATTAAGCTATTTTGTGCTCTTTGATGTTTTTGTGTAACCAAGTTTTTTCGAAAATCACAAAATGGTCTAAAACGTCTCCAAATGCGATTTGAAGGTATTCTGAGCACTTTGGTGTTTTTGTGTGAAAAGTTTTAACGAAATGCTCAAAATGGTCTAAAACGGTTTCTAATGTGATTTTAACCACTTTGATGTTTATGTTAAAAAAGTTTTTTCGAAAATCACAAAATGGTCTAAAACGTCTCCAAATGCGATTTGAAGCTATTCTGTACACTTTGATGTTTTGTGTGAAAAAAGTTTTGTCGAAATGCTCAAAATGGTCTAAAACGTTTTTAAAACGATATTAAGCTATTTTGTGCTCTTTGATGTTTTTGTGTAACCAAGTTTCATCGAAATGAACAAAATGGTCTAAAACGTCTCCAAATGCGATTTGAAGCTTTTCCAAGCACTTTGCTGTTTTTATGTTAACAATTTTTTTCGAAAATCACAAAATGGTCTAAAACGTCTCAAAATGCGATTTGAAGGTATTCTGAGCACTTTGGTGTTTTTGTGTGAAAAGTTTTAACGAAATGCTCAAAATGGTCTAAAACGGTTTCTAATGTGATTTTAAGCACTTTGATGTTTTTGTATAACCAAGTTTCATCGAAATGCACAAAATGGTCTAAAACGTCTCCAAATGCGATTTGAAGCTTTTCTAAGCACTTTGCTGTTTTTATGCTAACAAGTTTTTTCGAAAATCACAAAATGGTCTAAAACGTCTCCAAATGCGATTTGAAGCTCTTCTGTACACTTTGATGTTTTGTGTGAAAAAGTTTTGTCGAAATGCTCAAAATGGTCTAAAACCTTTTTAAATACGATATTAAGCTGTTTTGTGCACTTTGATGATTTGTGTGAAAAGTTTTAACGAAATGCTCAAAATGCTCTAAAACGGTTTCTAATGTGATTTTAAGCACTTTGATGTTTTTGTATAACCAAGTTTCATCGAAATGCACAAAATGGTCTAAAACGTCTCCAAATGCGATTTGAAGCTTTTCTAAGCACTTTGCTGTTTTTATGTTAACAAGTTTTTTCGAAAATCACAAAATGGTCTAAAACGTCTCCAAATGCGATTTGAAGATATTCTGAGCACTTTGGTGTTTTTATGTTAAAAAGTTTTTTCGAACATCACAAAATGGTCTAAAACGTCTCCAAATGCGATTTGAAGCTCTTCTGTACACTTTGATGTTTTGTGTGAACAAGTTTTGTCGAAATGCTCAAAATGGTCTAAAACGTTTTTAAATACGATATTAAGCTGTTTTGTGCACTTTGATGATTTGTGTGAAAAGTTTTAACGAAATGCTCAAAATGGTCAAAAACGGTTTCTAATGTGATTTTAAGCACTTTGATGTTTTTGTGTAACCAAGTTTTTTCGAAAATCACAAAATGGTCTAAAACGTCTCCAAAGGCGATTTGAAGCTTTTCTAAGCACTTTGGTGTTTTTATGTTAACAAGTTTTTTCGAAAATCACAAAATGGTCTAAAACGTCTCCAAATGCGATTTGAATATATTCTGAGCACTTTGGTGTTTTTATGTTAAAAAAGTTTTTTCGAAAATCACAAAATGGTCTAAAACGTCTCCAAATGCGATTTGAAGCTATTCTGTACACTTTGATGTTTTGTGTGAAAAAAGTTTTGTCGAAATGCTTAAAATGGTCTAAAACGTTTTTAAAACGATATTAAGCTATTTTGTGCTCTTTGATGTTTTTGTGTAACCAAGTTTCATCGAAATGAACAAAATGGTCTAAAACGTCTCCAAATGCGATTTGAAGCTTTTCTAAGCACTTTGGTGTTTTTATGTTAACAAGTTTTTTCGAAAATCACAAAATGGTCTAAAACGTCTCAAAATGCGATTGAAGGTATTCTGAGCACTTTGGTGTTTTTGTGTGAAAAGTTTTAACAAAATGCTCAAAATGGTCTAAAACGGTTCTAATGTGATTTTAAGCACTTTGATGTTTTTGTATAACCAAGTTTCATCGAAATGCTCAAAATGGTCTAAAACGTTTTTAAAACGATATTAAGCTATTTTGTGCTCTTTGATGTTTTTGTGTAACCAAGTTTCATCGAAATGAACAAAATGGTCTAAAACGTCTCCAAATGCGATTTGAAGCTTTTCTAAGCACTTTGGTGTTTTTATGTTAACAAGTTTTTTCGAAAATCACAAAATGGTCTAAAACGTCTCAAAATGCGATTGAAGGTATTCTGAGCACTTTGGTGTTTTTGTGTGAAAAGTTTTAACGAAATGCTCAAAATGGTCTAAAACGGTTCTAATGTGATTTTAAGCACTTTGATGTTTTTGTATAACCAAGTTTCATCGAAATGCTCAAAATGGTCTAAAACGTTTTTAAAACGATATTAAGCTATTTTGTGCTCTTTGATGTTTTTGTGTAACCAAGTTTTTTCGAAAATCACAAAATGGTCTAAAACGTCTCCAAATGCGATTTGAAGGTATTCTGAGCACTTTGGTGTTTTTGTGTGAAAAGTTTTAACGAAATGCTCAAAATGGTCTAAAACGGTTTCTAATGTGATTTTAACCACTTTGATGTTTATGTTAAAAAAGTTTTTTCGAAAATCACAAAATGGTCTAAAACGTCTCCAAATGCGATTTGAAGCTATTCTGTACACTTTGATGTTTTGTGTGAAAAAAGTTTTGTCGAAATGCTCAAAATGGTCTAAAACGTTTTTAAAACGATATTAAGCTATTTTGTGCTCTTTGATGTTTTTGTGTAACCAAGTTTCATCGAAATGAACAAAATGGTCTAAAACGTCTCCAAATGCGATTTGAAGCTTTTCCAAGCACTTTGCTGTTTTTATGTTAACAATTTTTTTCGAAAATCACAAAATGGTCTAAAACGTCTCAAAATGCGATTTGAAGGTATTCTGAGCACTTTGGTGTTTTTGTGTGAAAAGTTTTAACGAAAAGCTCAAAATGGTCTAAAACGGTTTCTAATGTGATTTTAAGCACTTTGATGTTTTTGTATAACCAAGTTTCATCGAAATGCACAAAATGGTCTAAAACGTCTCCAAATGCGATTTGAAGCTTTTCTAAGCACTTTGCTGTTTTTATGCTAACAAGTTTTTTCGAAAATCACAAAATGGTCTAAAACGTCTCCAAATGCGATTTGAAGCTCTTCTGTACACTTTGATGTTTTGTGTGAAAAAGTTTTGTCGAAATGCTCAAAATGGTCTAAAACCTTTTTAAATACGATATTAAGCTGTTTTGTGCACTTTGATGATTTGTGTGAAAAGTTTTAACGAAATGCTCAAAATGCTCTAAAACGGTTTCTAATGTGATTTTAAGCACTTTGATGTTTTTGTATAACCAAGTTTCATCGAAATGCACAAAATGGTCTAAAACGTCTCCAAATGCGATTTGAAGCTTTTCTAAGCACTTTGCTGTTTTTATGTTAACAAGTTTTTTCGAAAATCACAAAATGGTCTAAAACGTCTCCAAATGCGATTTGAAGATATTCTGAGCACTTTGGTGTTTTTATGTTAAAAAGTTTTTTCGAACATCACAAAATGGTCTAAAACGTCTCCAAATGCGATTTGAAGCTCTTCTGTACACTTTGATGTTTTGTGTGAACAAGTTTTGTCGAAATGCTCAAAATGGTCTAAAACGTTTTTAAATACGATATTAAGCTGTTTTGTGCACTTTGATGATTTGTGTGAAAAGTTTTAACAAAATGCTCAAAATGGTCAAAAACGGTTTCTAATGTGATTTTAAGCACTTTGATGTTTTTGTGTAACCAAGTTTTTTCGAAAATCACAAAATGGTCTAAAACGTCTCCAAAGGCGATTTGAAGCTTTTCTAAGCACTTTGGTGTTTTTATGTTAACAAGTTTTTTCGAAAATCACAAAATGGTCTAAAACGTCTCCAAATGCGATTTGAATATATTCTGAGCACTTTGGTGTTTTTATGTTAAAAAAGTTTTTTCGGAAATCACAAAATGGTCTAAAACGTCTCCAAATGCGATTTGAAGCTATTCTGTACACTTTGATGTTTTGTGTGAAAAAAGTTTTGTCGAAATGCTCAAAATGGTCTAAAACGTTTTTAAAACGATATTAAGCTATTTTGTGCTCTTTGATGTTTTTGTGTAACCAAGTTTCATCGAAATGAACAAAATGGTCTAAAACGTCTCCAAATGCGATTTGAAGCTTTTCCAAGCACTTTGCTGTTTTTATGTTAACAAGTTTTTTCGAAAATCACAAAATGGTCTAAAACGTCTCAAAATGCGATTTGAAGGTATTCTGAGCACTTTGGTGTTTTTGTGTGAAAAGTTTTAACGAAATGCTCAAAATGGTCTAAATCGGTTTCTAATGTGATTTTAAGCACTTTGATGTTTTTGTATAACCAAGTTTCATCGAAATGCACAAAATGGTCTAAAACGTCTCCAAATGCGATTTGAAGCTTTTCTAAGCACTTTGCTGTTTTTATGTTAACAAGTTTTTTCGAAAATCACAAAATGGTCTAAAACGTCTCCAAATGCGATTTGAAGCTCTTCTGTACACTTTGATGTTTTGTGTGAAAAAGTTTTGTCGAAATGCTCAAAATGGTCTAAAACCTTTTTAAATACGATATTAAGCTGTTTTGTGCACTTTGATGATTTGTGTGAAAAGTTTTAACGAAATGCTCAAAATGGTCTAAAACGGTTTCTAATGGGATTTTAAGCACTTTGATGTTTTTGTATAACCAAGTTTCATCGAAATGCACAAAATGGTCTAAAACGTCTCCAAATGCGATTTGAAGCTTTTCTAAGCACTTTGCTGTTTTTATGTTAATAAGTTTTTTCGAAAATCACAAAATGGTCTAAAACGTCTCCAAATGCGATTTGAAGATATTCTGAGCACTTTGGTGTTTTTATGTTAAAAAGTTTTTTCGAAAATCACAAAATGGTCTAAAACGTCTCCAAATGCGATTTGAAGCTCTTCTGTACACTTTGATGTTTTGTGTGAACAAGTTTTGTCGAAATGCTCAAAATGGTCTAAAACGTTTTTAAATACGATATTAAGCTGTTTTGTGCACTTTGATGATTTGTGTGAAAAGTTTTAACGAAATGCTCAAAATGGTCAAAAACGGTTTCTAATGTGATTTTAAGCACTTTGATGTTTTTGTGTAACCAAGTTTTTTTGAAAATCACAAAATGGTCTAAAACGTCTCCAAATGCGATTTGAAGCTTTTCTAAGCACTTTGGTGTTTTTATGTTAACAAGTTTTTTCGAAAATCACAAAATGGTCTAAAACGTCTCCAAATGCGATTTGAATATATTCTGAGCACTTTGGTGTTTTTATGTTAAAAAAGTTTTTTCGAAAATCACAAAATGGTCTAAAACGTCTCCAAATGCGATTTGAAGCTATTCTGTACACTTTGATGTTTTGTGTGAAAAAAGTTTTGTCGAAATGCTCAAAATGGTCTAAAACGTTTTTAAAACGATATTAAGCTATTTTGTGCTCTCTGATGTTTTTGTGTAACCAAGTTTCATCGAAATGAACAAAATGGTCTAAAACGTCTCCAAATGCGATTTGAAGCTTTTCCAAGCACTTTGCTGTTTTTATGTTAACAAGTTTTTTCGAAAATCACAAAATGGTCTAAAACGTCTCAAAATGCGATTTGAAGGTATTCTGAGCACTTTGGTGTTTTTGTGTGAAAAGTTTTAACGAAATGCTCAAAACGGTCTAAAACGGTTTCTAATGTGATTTTAAGCACTTTGATGTTTTTGTATAACCAAGTTTCATCGAAATGCACAAAATGGTCTAAAACGTCTCCAAATGCGATTTGAAGCTTTTCTAAGCACTTTGCTGTTTTTATGTTAACAAGTTTTTTCGAAAATCACAAAATGGTCTAAAAAGTCTCAAAATGCGATTTGAAGGTATTCTGAGCACTTTGGTGTTTTTGTGTGAAAAGTTTTAACGAAATGCTCAAAATGGTCTAAAACGGTTTCTAATGTGATTTTAAGCACTTTGATGTTTTTGTATAACCAAGTTTCATCGAATCGCACAAAATGGTCTAAAACGTCTCCAAATGCGATTTGAAGCTTTTCTAAGCACTTTGCTGTTTTTATGTTAACAAGTTTTTTCGAAAATCACAAAATGGTCTAAAACGTCTCCAAATGCGATTTGAAGATATTCTGAGCACTTTGGTGTTTTTATGTTAAAAAGTTTTTTCGAAAATCACAAAATGGTCTAAAACGTCTCCAAATGCGATTTGAAGCTCTTCTGTACACTTTGATGTTTTGTGTGAAAAAGTTTTGTCGAAATGCTCAAAATGGTCTAAAACGTTTTTAAATACGATATTAAGCTGTTTTGTGCACTTTGATGATTTGTGTGAAAAGTTTTAACGAAATGCTCAAAATGGTCTAAAACGGTTTCTAATGTGATTTTAAGCACTTTGATGTTTTTGTGTAACCAAGCTTTTTCGAAAATCACAAAATGGTCTAAAACGTCTCCAAATGCGATTTGAAGCTTTTCTAAGCACTTTGGTGTTTTTATGTTAACAAGTTTTTTCGAAAATTACAAAATGGTCTAAAACGTCTCAAAATGCGATTTGAAGGTATTCTGAGCACTTTGGTGTTTTTGTGTGAAAGTTTTAACGAAATGCTCAAAATGGTCTAAAACGGTTTATAATGTGATTTTAACCACTTTGATGTTTTTGTGTAACCAAGTTTTTTCGAAAATCACAAAATGGTCTAAAACGTCTCCAAATGCGATTTGAAGCTTTTCTAAGCACTTTGGTGTTTTTATGTTAACAAGTTTTTTCGAAAATCACAAAATGGTCTAAAACGTCTCCAAATGCGATTTGAAGTTATTCTGAGCACTTTGGTATTTTTATGTTAAAAAGTTTTTTCGAAAATCACAAAATGGTCTAAAACGTCTCCAAATGCGATTTGAAGCTATTCGGTACACTTTGATATTTTGTGTGAAAAAAGTTTTGTCGAAATGCTCAAAATGGTCTAAAACGTTTTTAAAACGATATTAAGCTATTTTGTGCTCTTTGATGTTTTTGTGTAACCAAGTTTCATCGAAATGAACAAAATGATCTAAAACGTCTCCAAATGCGATTTGAAGCTTTTCCAAGCACTTTGCTGTTTTTATGTTAACAAGTTTTTTCGAAAATCACAAAATGGTCTAAAACGTCTCAAAATGCTTTTTGAAGGTATTCTGAGCACTTTGGTGTTTTTGTGTGAAAAGTTTTATCGAAATGCTCAAAATGGTCTAAAACGGTTTCTAATGTGATTTTAAGCACTTTGATGTTTTTGTAAAACCAAGTTTCATCGAAATGCACAAAATGGTCTAAAACGTCTCCAAATGCGATTTGAAGGTATTCTGAGCACTTTGGTGTTTTTGTGTGAAAAGTTTTAACGAAATGCTCAAAATGGTCTAAAACGGTTCTAATGTGATTTTAAGCACTTTGATGTTTTTGTATAACCAAGTTTCATCGAAATGCTCAAAATGGTCTAAAACGTTTTTAAAACGATATTAAGCTATTTTCTGCTCTTTGATGTTTTTGTGTAACCAAGTTTTTTCGAAAATCACAAAATGGTCTAAAACGTCTCCAAATGCGATTTGAAGCTTTTCTAAGCACTTTGGTGTTTTTATGTTAACAAGTTTTTTCGAAAATCACAAAATGGTCTAAAACGTCTCAAAATACGATTTGAAGGTATTCTGAGCACTTTGGTGTTTTTGTGTGAAAAGTTTTAACGAAATGCTCAAAATGGTCTAAAACGATTTCTAATGTGATTTTAACCACTTTGATGTTTTTGTGTAACCAAGTTCTTTTCGAAAATCACAAAATGGTCTAAAACGTCTCCAAATGCGATTTGAAGCTTTTCTAAGCACTTTGGTGTTTTTATGTTAAAAAGTTTTTTCGAAAATCACAAAATGGTCTAAAACGTCTCCAAATGCGATTTGAAGCTCTTCTGTACACTTTGATGTTTTGTGTGAAAAAGTTTTGTCGAAATGCTCAAAATGGTCTAAAACGTTTTTAAATACGATATTAAGCTGTTTTGTGCACTTTGATGATTTGTGTGAAAAGTTTTAACGAAATGCTCAAAATAGTCTAAAACGGTTTCTAATGTGATTTTAAGCACTTTGATGTTTTTGTGTAACCAAGTTTTTTCGGAAATCACAAAATGGTCTAAAACGTCTCCAAATGCGATTTGAAGCTTTTCTAAGCACTTTGGTGTTTTTATGTTAACAAGTTTTTTCGAAAATCACAAAATGGTCTAAAACGTCTCAAAATGCGATTGAAGGTATTCTGAGCACTTTGGTGTTTTTGTGTGAAAAGTTTTAACGAAATGCTCAAAATGGTCTAAAACGGTTCTAATGTGATTTTAAGCACTTTGATGTTTTTGTATAACCAAGTTTCATCGAAATGCTCAAAATGGTCTAAAACGTTTTTAAAACGATATTAAGCTATTTTGTGCTCTTTGATGTTTTTGTGTAACCAAGTTTTTTCGGAAATCACAAAATGGTCTAAAACGTCTCCAAATGCGATTTGAAGCTTTTCTAAGCACTTTGGTGTTTTTATGTTAACAAGTTTTTTCGAAAATCACAAAATGGTCTAAAACGTCTCCAAATGCGATTTGAAGATATTCTGAGCACTTTGGTATTTTTGTGTAACCAAGTTTTTTCGAAAATCACAAAATGGTCTAAAACGTCTCCAAATGCGATTTGAAGCTTTTCTAAGCACTTTGGTGTTTTTATGTTAACAAGTTTTTTCGAAAATCACAAAATGGTCTAAAACGTCTCAAAATGCGATTTGAAGGTATTCTGAGCACTTTGGTGTTTTTGTGTGAAAAGTTTTAACGAAATGCTCAAAATGGTCTAAAACGATTTCTAATGTGATTTTAACCACTTTGATGTTTTTGTGTAACCAAGTTCTTTTCGAAAATCACAAAATGGTCTAAAACGTCTCCAAATGCGATTTGAAGCTTTTCTAAGCACTTTGGTGTTTTTATGTTAAAAAGTTTTTTCGAAAATCACAAAATGGTCTAAAACGTCTCCAAATGCGATTTGAAGCTCTTCTGTACACTTTGATGTTTTGTGTGAAAAAGTTTTGTCGAAATGCTCAAAATGGTCTAAAACGTTTTTAAATACGATATTAAGCTGTTTTGTGCACTTTGATGATTTGTGTGAAAAGTTTTAACGAAATGCTCAAAATAGTCTAAAACGGTTTCTAATGTGATTTTAAGCACTTTGATGTTTTTGTATAACCAAGTTTCATCGAAATGCTCAAAATGGTCTAAAACGTTTTTAAAACGATATTAAGCTATTTTGTGCTCTTTGATGTTTTTGTGTAACCAAGTTTTTTCGGAAATCACAAAATGGTCTAAAACGTCTCCAAATGCGATTTGAAGCTTTTCTAAGCACTTTGGTGTTTTTATGTTAACAAGTTTTTTCGAAAATCACAAAATGGTCTAAAACGTCTCAAAATGCGATTTGAAGGTATTCTGAGCACTTTGGTGTTTTTGTGTGAAAAGTTTTAACGAAATGCTCAAAATGGTCTAAAACGGTTTCTAATGTGATTTTAAGCACTTTGATGTTTTTGTAAAACCAAGTTTCATCGAAATGCACAAAATGGTCTAAAACGTCTCCAAATGCGATTTGAAGGTATTCTGAGCACTTTGGTGTTTTTGTGTGAAAAGTTTTAACGAAATGCTCAAAATGGTCTAAAACGGTTCTAATGTGATTTTAAGCACTTTGATGTTTTTGTATAACCAAGTTTCATCGAAATGCTCAAAATGGTCTAAAACGTTTTTAAAACGATATTAAGCTATTTTGTGCTCTTTGATGTTTTTGTGTAACCAAGTTTTTTCGAAAATCACAAAATGGTCTAAAACGTCTCCAAATGCGATTTGAAGCTTTTCTAAGCACTTTGGTGTTTTTATGTTAACAAGTTTTTTCGAAAATCACAAAATGGTCTAAAACGTCTCAAAATGCGATTTGAAGGTATTCTGAGCACTTTGGTGTTTTTGTGTGAAAAGTTTTAACGAAATGCTCAAAATGGTCTAAAACGATTTCTAATGTGATTTTAACCACTTTGATGTTTTTGTGTAACCAAGTTCTTTTCGAAAATCACAAAATGGTCTAAAACGTCTCCAAATGCGATTTGAAGCTTTTCTAAGCACTTTGGTGTTTTTATGTTAAAAAGTTTTTTCGAAAATCACAAAATGGTCTAAAACGTCTCCAAATGCGATTTGAAGCTTTTCTGTACACTTTGATGTTTTGTGTGAAAAAGTTTTGTCGAAATGCTCAAAATGGTCTAAAACGTTTTTAAATACGATATTAAGCTGTTTTGTGCACTTTGATGATTTGTGTGAAAAGTTTTAACGAAATGCTCAAAATAGTCTAAAACGGTTTCTAATGTGATTTTAAGCACTTTGATGTTTTTGTGTAACCAAGTTTTTTCGGAAATCACAAAATGGTCTAAAACGTCTCCAAATGCGATTTGAAGCTTTTCTAAGCACTTTGGTGTTTTTATGTTAACAAGTTTTTTCGAAAATCACAAAATGGTCTAAAACGTCTCAAAATGCGATTGAAGGTATTCTGAGCACTTTGGTGTTTTTGTGTGAAAAGTTTTAACGAAATGCTCAAAATGGTCTAAAACGGTTCTAATGTGATTTTAAGCACTTTGATGTTTTTGTATAACCAAGTTTCATCGAAATGCTCAAAATGGTCTAAAACGTTTTTAAAACGATATTAAGCTATTTTGTGCTCTTTGATGTTTTTGTGTAACCAAGTTTTTTCGGAAATCACAAAATGGTCTAAAACGTCTCCAAATGCGATTTGAAGCTTTTCTAAGCACTTTGGTGTTTTTATGTTAACAAGTTTTTTCGAAAATCACAAAATGGTCTAAAACGTCTCAAAATGCGATTTGAAGGTATTCTGAGCACTTTGGTGTTTTTGTGTGAAAAGTTTTAACGAAATGCTCAAAATGGTCTAAAACGGTTTCTAATGTGATTTTAACCACTTTGATGTTTTTGTGTAACCAAGTTTTTTCGAAAATCACAAAATGGTCTAAAACGTCTCCAAATGCGATTTGAAGCTTTTCTAAGCACTTTGGTGTTTTTATGTTAACAAGTTTTTTCTAAAATCACAAAATGGTCTAAAACGTCTCCAAATGCGATTTGAAGCTATTCTGTACACTTTGATGTTTTGTGTGAAAAAAGTTTTGTCGAAATGCTCAAAATGGTCTAAAACGTTTTTAAAACGATATTAAGCTATTTTGTGCTCTTTGATGTTTTTGTGTAACCAAGTTTTATCGAAATGAACAAAATTGTCTAAAACGTCTCCAAATGCGATTTGAAGATATTCTGAGCACTTTGGTGTTTTTATGTTAAAAAGTTTTTTCGAAAATCACAAAATGGTCTAAAACGTCTCAAAATGCGATTTGAAGGTATTCTGAGCACTTTGGTGTTTTTGTGTGAAAAGTTTTAACGAAATGCTCAAAATTGTCTAAAACGGTTTCTAATGTGATTTTAAGCACTTTGATGTTTTTGTAAAACCAAGTTTCATCAAAATGCACAAAATGGTCTAAAACGTCTCCAAATGCGATTTGAAGCTTTTCCAAGCACTTTGCTGTTTTTATGTTAACAAGCTTTTTCGAAAATCACAAAATGGTCTAAAACGTCTCCAAATGCGATTTGAAGCTTTTCTAAGCACTTTGGTGTTTTTATGTTAACAAGTTTTTTCGAAAATCACAAAATGGTCTAAAACGTCTCCAAATGCGATTTGAAGCTCTTCTGTACACTTTGATGTTTTGTGTGAAAAAGTTTTGTCAAAATGCTCAAAATGGTCTAAAACGTTTTTAAAACGATATTAAGCTATTTTGTGCTCTTTGATGTTTTTGTATAACCAAGTTTTTTCGAAAATCACAAAATGGTCTAAAACGTCTCCAAATGCGATTTGAAGATATTCTGAGCACTTTGGTGTTTTTATGTTAAAAAGTTTTTTCGAAAATCACAAAATGGTCAAAAACGTCTCAAAATGCGATTTGAAGGTATTCTGAGCACTTTGGTGTTTTTGTGTGAAAAGTTTTAACGAAATGCTAAAAATGGTCTAAAACGGTTCTAATGTGATTTTAAGCACTTTGATGTTTTTGTATAACCAAGTTTCATCGAAATGCACAAAATGGTCTAAAACGTCTCCAAATGCGATTTAAAGCTATTCTAGACACTTTGATGTTTTGTGTGAAAAAGTTTTCTCGAAATCCTCAAAATGGTCTAAAACGTTTTCCAATACCATATTAAGCTATTTTGTGCAATTTGATGTTTTTGTGTAACCAAGTTTTTTGAAATGCGATTTGAAGATATTCTGAGCACTTTGGTGTTTTTATGTTAAAAACTTTTTTCGAAAATCACAAAATGGTCTAAAACGTCTCCAAATGCGATTTGAAGATATTCTGAGCACTTTGGTGTTTTTATGTTAAAAAGTGTTTTCGAAAATCACAAAATGGTCTAAAACGTCTCCAAATGCGATTTGAAGCTATTCTGTACACTTTGATGTTTTGTGTGAAAAAGTTTTGTCGAAATGCTCAAAATGGTCTAAAACGTTTTTAAAACGATATTAAGCTATTTTGTGCTCTTATATGTTTTTGTGTAACCAAGTTTTTTCGAAAATTACAAAATGGTCTAAAACGTCTCCAAATGCGATTTGAAGCTCTTCTGTTTGTTGTTTTGTGTGAAAAAGTTTTGTCGAAATGCTCAAAATGGTCTAAAACGTTTTTAAATACGATATTAAGCTGTTTTGTGCACTTTGATGATTTGTGTGAAAAGTTTTAACGAAATGCTCAAAATGGTCAAAAACGGTTTCTAATGTGATTTTAAGCACTTTGATGTTTTTGTGTAACCAAGTTTTTTCGAAAATCACAAAATGGTCTAAAACGTCTCCAAATGCGATTTGAAGCTTTTCTAAACACTTTGGTGTTTTTATGTTAACAAGTTTTTTCGAAAATCACAAAATGGTCTAAAACGTCTCCAAATGCGATTTGAAGCTTTTCCAAGCACTTTGCTGTTTTTATGTTAACAATTTTTTTCGAAAATCACAAAATGGTCTAAAACGTCTCCAAATGCGATTTGAAGCTATTCTGTACACTTTGATGTTTTGTGTGAAAAAGTTTTGTCGAAATGCTCAAAATGGTCTAAAACGTTTTTAAAACGATATTAAGCTATTTTGTGCTCTTTGATGTTTTTGTGTAACCAAGTTTCATCGAAATGCACAAAATGGTCTAAAACGTCTCCAAATGCGATTTGAAGCTTTTCTAAGCACTTTGCTGTTTTTATGTTAACAAGTTTTTTCGAAAATCACAAAATGGTCTAAAACGTCTCCAAATGCGATTTGAAGATATTCTGAGCACTTTGGTGTTTTTATGTTAAAAAGTTTTTTCGAAAATCACAAAATGGTCTAAAACGTCTCCAAATGCGATTTGAAGCTCTTCTGTACACTTTGATGTTTTGTGTGAACAAGTTTTGTCGAAATGCTCAAAATGGTCTAAAACGTTTTTAAATACGATATTAAGCTGTTTTGTGCACTTTGGTGTTTTTGTGTGAAAAGTTTTAACGAAATGCTCAAAATGGTCTAAAACGGTTCTAATGTGATTTTAAGCACTTTGATGTTTTTGTATAACCAAGTTTCATCGAAATGCTCAAAATGGTCTAAAACGTTTTTAAAACGATATTAAGCTATTTTGTGCTCTTTGATGTTTTTGTGTAACCAAGTTTCATCGAAATGAACAAAATGGTCTAAAACGTCTCCAAATGCGATTTGAAGCTTTTCTAAGCACTTTGGTGTTTTTATGTTAACAAGTTTTTTCGAAAATCACAAAATGGTCTAAAACGTCTCAAAATGCGATTGAAGGTATTCTGAGCACTTTGGTGTTTTTGTGTGAAAAGTTTTAACGAAATGCTCAAAATGGTCTAAAACGGTTCTAATGTGATTTTAAGCACTTTGATGTTTTTGTATAACCAAGTTTCATCGAAATGCTCAAAATGGTCTAAAACGTTTTTAAAACGATATTAAGCTATTTTGTGCTCTTTGATGTTTTTGTGTAACCAAGTTTCATCGAAATGAACAAAATGGTCTAAAACGTCTCCAAATGCGATTTGAAGCTTTTCTAAGCACTTTGGTGTTTTTATGTTAACAAGTTTTTTCGAAAATCACAAAATGGTCTAAAACGTCTCAAAATGCGATTGAAGGTATTCTGAGCACTTTGGTGTTTTTGTGTGAAAAGTTTTAACGAAATGCTCAAAATGGTCTAAAACGGTTCTAATGTGATTTTAAGCACTTTGATGTTTTTGTATAACCAAGTTTCATCGAAATGCTCAAAATGGTCTAAAACGTTTTTAAAACGATATTAAGCTATTTTGTGCTCTTTGATGTTTTTGTGTAACCAAGTTTTTTCGAAAATCACAAAATGGTCTAAAACGTCTCCAAATGCGATTTGAAGGTATTCTGAGCACTTTGGTGTTTTTGTGTGAAAAGTTTTAACGAAATGCTCAAAATGGTCTAAAACGGTTTCTAATGTGATTTTAACCACTTTGATGTTTTTGTGTAACCAAGTTCTTTTCGAAAATCACAAAATGGTCTGAAACGTCTCCAAATGTGATTTGAAGCTCTTCTGTACACTTTGATGTTTTGTGTGAAAAAGTTTTGTCGAAATGCTTAAAATGGTCTAAAACGTTTTTAAATACGATATTAAGCTGTTTTGTGCACTTTGATGATTTGTGTGAAAAGTTTTAACGAAATGCTCAAAATAGTCTAAAACGGTTTCTAATGTGATTTTAAGCACTTTGATGTTTTTGTGTAACCAAGTTTTTTCGGAAATCACAAAATGGTCTAAAACGTCTCCAAATGCGATTTGAAGCTTTTCTAAGCACTTTGGTGTTTTTATGTTAACAAGTTTTTTCGAAAATCACAAAATGGTCTAAAACGTCTCAAAATGCGATTTGAAGGTATTCTGAGCACTTTGGTGTTTTTGTGTGAAAAGTTTTAACGAAATGCTCAAAATGGTCTAAAACGGTTTCTAATGTGATTTTAACCACTTTGATGTTTTTGTGTAACCAAGTTTTTTCGAAAATCACAAAATGGTCTAAAACGTCTCCAAATGCGATTTGAAGCTTTTCTGAGCACTTTGGTGTTTTTATGTTAACAAGTTTTTTCGAAAATCACAAAATGGTCTAAAACGTCTCCAAATGCGATTTGAAGCTATTCTGTACACTTTGATGTTTTGTGTGAAAAAAGTTTTGTCGAAATGCTCAAAATGGTCTAAAACGTTTTTAAAACGATATTAAGCTATTTTGTGCTCTTTGATGTTTTTGTGTAACCAAGTTTCATCGAAATGAACAAAATGGTCTAAAACGTCTCCAAATGCGATTTGAAGCTTTTCCAAGCACTTTGCTGTTTTTATGTTAACAAGTTTTTTCGAAAATCACAAAATGGTCTAAAACGTCTCAAAATGCGATTTCAAGGTATTCTGAGCACTTTGGTGTTTTTGTGTGAAAAGTCTTAACGAAATGCTCAAAATGGTCTAAAACGGTTTCTAATGTGATTTTAAGCACTTTGATGTTTTTGTATAACCAAGTTTCATCGAAATGCACAAAATGGTCTAAAACGTCTCCAAATGCGATTTGAAGCTTTTCTAAGCACTATGCTGTTTTTATGTTAACAAGTTTTTTCGAAAATCACAAAATGGTCTAAAACGTCTCCAAATGCGATTTGAAGATATTCTGAGCACTTTGGTGTTTTTATGTTAAAAAGTTTTTTCGAAAATCACAAAATTGTCTAAAACGTCTTCAAATGCGATTTGAAGCTCTTCTGTACACTTTGATGTTTTGTGTGAAAAAGTTTTGTCAAAATGCTCAAAATGGTCTAAAACGTTTTTAAAACGATATTAAGCTATTTTGTGCTCTTTGATGTTTTTGTATAACCAAGTTTTTTCGAAAATCACAAAATGGTCTAAAACGTCTCCAAATGCGATTTGAAGCTTTTCCAAGCACTTTGCTGTTTTTATGTTAACAAGTTTTTTCGAAAATCACAAAATGGTCTAAAACGTCTCCAAATGCGATTTGAAGCTATTCTGTACACTTTGATGTTTTGTGTGAAAAAGTTTTGTCGAAATGCTCAAAATGGTCTAAAACGTTTTTAAAACGATATTAAGCTATTTTGTGCTCTTTGATGTTTTTGTGTAACCAAGTTTCATCGAAATGAACAAAATGGTCTAAAGCGTCTCCAAATGCGATTTGAAGCTTTTCCAAGCACTTTGCTGTTTTTATGTTAACAAGTTTTTTCGCAAATCACAAAATGGTCTAAAACGTCTCCAAATGCGATTTGAAGATATTCTGAGCACATTGGTGTTTTTATGTTAAAAAGTTTTAACGAAATGCTCAAAATTGTCTAAAACGGTTTCTAATGTGATTTTAAGCACTTTGATGTTTTTGTAAAACCAAGTTTCATCGAAATGCACAAAATGGTCTAAAACGTCTCCAAATGCGATTTGAAGCTTTTCCAAGCACTTTGCTGTTTTTATGTTAACAAGCTTTTTCGAAAATCACAAAATGGTCTAAAACGTCTCCAAATGCGATTTTAAGCTTTTCTAAGCACTTTGGTGTTTTTATGTTAACAAGTTTTTTCGAAAATCACAAAATGGTCTAAAACGTCTCCAAATGCGATTTGAAGCTCTTCTGTACACTTTGATGTTTTGTGTGAAAAAGTTTTGTCAAAATGCTCAAAATGGTCTAAAACGTTTTTAAAACGATATTAAGCTATTTTGTGCTCTTTGATGTTTTTGTATAACCAAGTTTTTTCGAAAATCACAAAATGGTCTAAAACGTCTCCAAATGCGATTTGAAGCTTTTCTAAACACTTTGGTGTTTTTATGTTAACAAGTTTTTTCGAAAATCACAAAATGGTCTAAAACGTCTCCAAATGCGATTTGAAGCTTTTCCAAGCACTTTGCTGTTTTTATGTTAACAATTTTTTTCGAAAATCACAAAATGGTCTAAAACGTCTCCAAATGCGATTTGAAGCTATTCTGTACACTTTGATGTTTTGTGTGAAAAAGTTTTGTCGAAATGCTCAAAATGGTCTAAAACGTTTTTAAAACGATATTAAGCTATTTTGTGCTCTTTGATGTTTTTGTGTAACCAAGTTTCATCGAAATGCACAAAATGGTCTAAAACGTCTCCAAATGCGATTTGAAGCTTTTCTAAGCACTTTGGTGTTTTTATGTTAAAAAGTTTTTTCGAAAATCACAAAATGGTCTAAAACGTCTCCAAATGCGATTTGAAGCTCTTCTGTACACTTTGATGTTTTGCGTGAACAAGTTTTGTCGAAATGCTCAAAATGGTCTAAAACGTTTTTAAATAAGATATTAAGCTGTTTTGTGCACTTTGGTGTTTTTGTGTGAAAAGTTTTAACGAAATGCTCAAAATGGTCTAAAACGGTTCTAATGTGATTTTAAGCACTTTGATGTTTTTGTATAACCAAGTTTCATAGAAATGCTCAAAATGGTCTAAAACGTTTTTAAAACGATATTAAGCTATTTTGTGCTCTTTGATGTTTTTGTGTAACCAAGTTTCATCGAAATGAACAAAATGGTCTAAAACGTCTCCAAATGCGATTTGAAGCTATTCTGTACACTTTGATGTTTTGTGTGAAAAAGTTTTGTCGAAATGCTCAAAATGGTCTAAAACGGTTTCTAATGTGATTTTAAGCACTTTGATGTTTTTGTATAACCAAGTTTCATCGAATCGCACAAAATGGTCTAAAACGTCTCCAAATGCGATTTGAAGCTTTTCTAAGCACTTTGCTGTTTTTATGTTAACAAGTTTTTTCGAAAATCACAAAATGGTCTAAAACGTCTCCAAATGCGATTTGAAGATATTCTGAGCACTTTGGTGTTTTTATGTTAAAAAGTTTTTTCGAAAATCACAAAATGGTCTAAAACGTCTCCAAATGCGATTTGAAGCTCTTCTGTACACTTTGATGTTTTGTGTGAAAAAGTTTTGTCGAAATGCTCAAAATGGTCTAAAACGTTTTTAAATACGATATTAAGCTGTTTTGTGCACTTTGATGATTTGTGTGAAAAGTTTTAACGAAATGCTCAAAATGGTCTAAAACGGTTTCTAATGTGATTTTAAGCACTTTGATGTTTTTGTGTAACCAAGTTTTTTCGAAAATCACAAAATGGTCTAAAACGTCTCCAAATGCGATTTGAAGCTTTTCTAAGCACTTTGGTGTTTTTATGTTAACAAGTTTTTTCGAAAATTACAAAATGGTCTAAAACGTCTCAAAATGCGATTTGAAGGTATTCTGAGCACTTTGGTGTTTTTGTGTGAAAGTTTTAACGAAATGCTCAAAATGGTCTAAAACGGTTTATAATGTGATTTTAACCACTTTGATGTTTTTGTGTAACCAAGTTTTTTCGAAAAACACAAAATGGTCTAAAACGTCTCCAAATGCGATTTGAAGCTTTTCTAAGCACTTTGGTGTTTTTATGTTAACAAGTTTTTTCGAAAATCACAAAATGGTCTAAAACGTCTCCAAATGCGATTTGAAGATATTCTGAGCACTTTTGTATTTTTATGTTAAAAAGTTTTTTCGAAAATCACAAAATGGTCTAAAACGTCTCCAAATGCGATTTGAAGCTATTCTGTACACTTTGATGTTTTGTGTGAAAAAAGTTTTGTCGAAATGCTCAAAATGGTCTAAAACGTTTTTAAAACGATATTAAGCTATTTTGTGCTCTTTGATGTTTTTGTGTAACCAAGTTTCATCGAAATGAACAAAATGATCTAAAACGTCTCCAAATGCGATTTGAAGCTTTTCCAAGCACTTTGCTGTTTTTATGTTAACAAGTTTTTTCGAAAATCACAAAATGGTCTAAAACGTCTCAAAATGCGATTTGAAGGTATTCTGAGCACTTTAGTGTTTTTGTGTGAAAAGTTTTATCGAAATGCTCAAAATGGTCTAAAACGGTTTCTAATGTGATTTTAAGCACTTTGATGTTTTTGTAAAACCAAGTTTCATCGAAATGCACAAAATGGTCTAAAACGTCTCCAAATGCGATTTGAAGGTATTCTGAGCACTTTGGTGTTTTTGTGTGAAAAGTTTTAACGAAATGCTCAAAATGGTCTAAAACGGTTCTAATGTGATTTTAAGCACTTTGATATTTTTGTATAACCAAGTTTCATCGAAATGCTCAAAATGGTCTAAAACGTTTTTAAAACGATATTAAGCTATTTTCTGCTCTTTGATGTTTTTGTGTAACCAAGTTTTTTCGAAAATCACAAAATGGTCTAAAACGTCTCCAAATGCGATTTGAAGCTTTTCTAAGCACTTTGGTGTTTTTATGTTAACAAGTTTTTTCGAAAATCACAAAATGGTCTAAAACGTCTCAAAATGCGATTTGAAGGTATTCTGAGCACTTTGGTGTTTTTGTGTGAAAAGTTTTAACGAAATGCTCAAAATGGTCTAAAACGATTTCTAATGTGATTTTAACCACTTTGATGTTTTTGTGTAACCAAGTTCTTTTCGAAAATCACAAAATGGTCTAAAACGTCTCCAAATGCGATTTGAAGCTTTTCTAAGCACTTTGGTGTTTTTATGTTAAAAAGTTTTTTCGAAAATCACAAAATGGTCTAAAACGTCTCCAAATGCGATTTGAAGCTCTTCTGTACACTTTGATGTTTTGTGTGAAAAAGTTTTGTCGAAATGCTCAAAATGGTCTAAAACGTTTTTAAATACGATATTAAGCTGTTTTGTGCACTTTGATGATTTGTGTGAAAAGTTTTAACGAAATGCTCAAAATAGTCTAAAACGGTTTCTAATGTGATTTTAAGCACTTTGATGTTTTTGTGTAACCAAGTTTTTTCGGAAATCACAAAATGGTCTAAAACGTCTCCAAATGCGATTTGAAGCTTTTCTAAGCACTTTGGTGTTTTTATGTTAACAAGTTTTTTCGAAAATCACAAAATGGTCTAAAACGTCTCAAAATGCGATTGAAGGTATTCTGAGCACTTTGGTGTTTTTGTGTGAAAAGTTTTAACGAAATGCTCAAAATGGTCTAAAACGGTTCTAATGTGATTCTAAGCACTTTGATGTTTTTGTATAACCAAGTTTCATCGAAATGCTCAAAATGGTCTAAAACGTTTTTAAAACGATATTAAGCTATTTTGTGCTCTTTGATGTTTTTGTGTAACCAAGTTTTTTCGGAAATCACAAAATGGTCTAAAACGTCTCCAAATGCGATTTGAAGCTTTTCTAAGCACTTTGGTGTTTTTATGTTAACAAGTTTTTTCGAAAATCACAAAATGGTCTAAAACGTCTCAAAATGCGATTTGAAGGTATTCTGAGCACTTTGGTGTTTTTGTGTGAAAAGTTTTAACGAAATGCTCAAAATGGTCTAAAACGGTTTCTAATGTGATTTTAACCACTTTGATGTTTTTGTGTAACCAAGTTTTTTCGAAAATCACAAAATGGTCTAAAACGTCTCCAAATGCGATTTGAAGCTTTTCTAAGCACTTTGGTGTTTTTATGTTAACAAGTTTTTTCGAAAATCACAAAATGGTCTAAAACGTCTCCAAATGCGATTTGAAGCTATTCTGTACACTTTGATGTTTTGTGTGATAAAAGTTTTGTCGAAATGCTCAAAATGGTCTAAAACGTTTTTAAAACGATATTAAGCTATTTTGTGCTCTTTGATGTTTTTGTGTAACCAAGTTTTATCGAAATGAACAAAATTGTCTAAAACGTCTCCAAATGCGATTTGAAGATATTCTGAGCACTTTGGTGTTTTTATGTTAAAAAGTTTTTTCGAAAATCACAAAATGGTCTAAAACGTCTCAAAATGCGATTTGAAGGTATTCTGAGCACTTTGGTGTTTTTGTGTGAAAAGTTTTAACGAAATGCTCAAAATTGTCTAAAACAGTTTCTAATGTGATTTTAAGCACTTTGATGTTTTTGTAAAACCAAGTTTCATCAAAATGCACAAAATGGTCTAAAACGTCTCCAAATGCGATTTGAAGCTTTTCCAAGCACTTTGCTGTTTTTATGTTAACAAGCTTTTTCGAAAATCACAAAATGGTCTAAAACGTCTCCAAATGCGATTTGAAGCTTTTCTAAGCACTTTGGTGTTTTTATGTTAACAAGTTTTTTCGAAAATCACAAAATGGTCTAAAACGTCTCCAAATGCGATTTGAAGCTCTTCTGTACACTTTGATGTTTTGTGTGAAAAAGTTTTGTCAAAATGCTCAAAATGGTCTAAAACGTTTTTAAAACGATATTAAGCTATTTTGTGCTCTTTGATGTTTTTGTATAACCAAGTTTTTTCGAAAATCACAAAATGGTCTAAAACGTCTCCAAATGCGATTTGAAGATATTCTGAGCACTTTGGTGTTTTTATGTTAAAAAGTTTTTTCGAAAATCACAAAATGGTCTAAAACGTCTCAAAATGCGATTTGAAGGTATTCTGAGCACTTTGGTGTTTTTGTGTGAAAAGTTTTAACGAAATGCTAAAAATGGTCTAAAACGGTTCTAATGTTATTTTAAGCACTTTGATGTTTTTGTATAACCAAGTTTCATCGAAATGCACAAAATGGTCTAAAACGTCTCCAAATGCGATTTAAAGCTATTCTAGACACTTTGATGTTTTGTGTGAAAAAGTTTTCTCGAAATCCTCAAAATGGTCTAAAACGTTTTCCAATACCATATTAAGCTATTTTGTGCAATTTGATGTTTTTGTGTAACGAAGTTTTTTGAAATGCGATTTGAAGATATTCTGAGCACTTTGGTGTTTTTATGTTAAAAACTTTTTTCGAAAATCACAAAATGGTCTAAAACGTCTCCAAATGCGATTTGAAGATATTCTGAGCACTTTGGTGTTTTTATGTTAAAAAGTGTTTTCGAAAATCACAAAATGGTCTAAAACGTCTCCAAATGCGATTTGAAGCTATTCTGTACACTTTGATGTTTTGTGTGAAAAAGTTTTGTCGAAATGCTCAAAATGGTCTAAAACGTTTTTAAATACGATATTAAGCTGTTTTGTGCACTTTGATGATTTGTGTGAAAAGTTTTAACGAAATGCTCAAAATGGTCAAAAACGGTTTCTAATGTGATTTTAAGCACTTTGATGTTTTTGTGTAACCAAGTTTTTTCGAAAATCACAAAATGGTCTAAAACGTCTCCAAATGCGATTTGAAGCTTTTCTAAACACTTTGGTGTTTTTATGTTAACAAGTTTTTTCGAAAATCACAAAATGGTCTAAAACGTCTCCAAATGCGATTTGAAGCTTTTCCAAGCACTTTGCTGTTTTTATGTTAACAATTTTTTTCGAAAATCACAAAATGGTCTAAAACGTCTCCAAATGCGATTTGAAGCTATTCTGTACACTTTGATGTTTTGTGTGAAAAAGTTTTGTCGAAATGCTCAAAATGGTCTAAAACGTTTTTAAAACGATATTAAGCTATTTTGTGCTCTTTGATGTTTTTGTGTAACCAAGTTTCATCGAAATGCACAAA
Organism: Antedon mediterranea; assembly: GCF_964355755.1. Lineage (NCBI taxonomy): Eukaryota > Metazoa > Echinodermata > Crinoidea > Comatulida > Antedonidae > Antedon > Antedon mediterranea. The sequence continues at coordinate 9,771,910 of NC_092678.1, forward strand.
ATGGTCTAAAACGTCTCCAAATGCGATTTGAAGCTTTTCTAAGCACTTTGCTGTTTTTATGTTAACAAGTTTTTTCGAAAATCACAAAATGGTCTAAAACGTCTCCAAATGCGATTTGAAGATATTCTGAGCACTTTGGTGTTTTTATGTTAAAAAGTTTTTTCGAAAATCACAAAATGGTCTAAAACGTCTCAAAATGCGATTTGAAGCTCTTCTGTACACTTTGATGTTTTGTGTGAACAAGTTTTGTCGAAATGCTCAAAATGGTCTAAAACGTTTTTAAATACGATATTAAGCTGTTTTGTGCACTTTGGTGTTTTTGTGTGAAAAGTTTTAACGAAATGCTCAAAATGGTCTAAAACGGTTCTAATGTGATTTTAAGCACTTTGATGTTTTTGTATAACCAAGTTTCATCGAAATGCTCAAAATGGTCTAAAACGTTTTAAAACGATATTAAGCTATTTTGTGCTCTTTGATGTTTTTGTGTAACCAAGTTTCATCGAAATGAACAAAATGGTCTAAAACGTCTCCAAATGCGATTTGAAGCTTTTCTAAGCACTTTGGTGTTTTTATGTTAACAAGTTTTTTCGAAAATCACAAAATGGTCTAAAACGTCTCAACATGCGATTGAAGGTATTCTGAGCACTTTGGTGTTTTTGTGTGAAAAGTTTTAACAAAATGCTCAAAATGGTCTAAAACGGTTCTAATGTGATTTTAAGCACTTTGATGTTTTTGTATAACCAAGTTTCATCGAAATGCTCAAAATGGTCTAAAACGTTTTTAAAACGATATTAAGCTATTTTGTGCTCTTTGATGTTTTTGTGTAACCAAGTTTCATCGAAATGAACAAAATGGTCTAAAACGTCTCCAAATGCGATTTGAAGCTTTTCTAAGCACTTTGGTGTTTTTATGTTAACAAGTTTTTTCGAAAATCACAAAATGGTCTAAAACGTCTCAAAATGCGATTGAAGGTATTCTGAGCACTTTGGTGTTTTTGTGTGAAAAGTTTTAACGAAATGCTCAAAATGGTCTAAAACGGTTCTAATGTGATTTTAAGCACTTTGATGTTTTTGTATAACCAAGTTTCATCGAAATGCTCAAAATGGTCTAAAACGTTTTTAAAACGATATTAAGCTATTTTGTGCTCTTTGATGTTTTTGTGTAACCAAGTTTTTTCGAAAATCACAAAATGGTCTAAAACGTCTCCAAATGCGATTTGAAGGTATTCTGAGCACTTTGGTGTTTTTGTGTGAAAAGTTTTAACGAAATGCTCAAAATGGTCTAAAACGGTTTCTAATGTGATTTTAACCACTTTGATGTTTATGTTAAAAAAGTTTTTTCGAAAATCACAAAATGGTCTAAAACGTCTCCAAATGCGATTTGAAGCTATTCTGTACACTTTGATGTTTTGTGTGAAAAAAGTTTTGTCGAAATGCTCAAAATGGTCTAAAACGTTTTTAAAACGATATTAAGCTATTTTGTGCTCTTTGATGTTTTTGTGTAACCAAGTTTCATCGAAATGAACAAAATGGTCTAAAACGTCTCCAAATGCGATTTGAAGCTTTTCCAAGCACTTTGCTGTTTTTATGTTAACAATTTTTTTCGAAAATCACAAAATGGTCTAAAACGTCTCAAAATGCGATTTGAAGGTATTCTGAGCACTTTGGTGTTTTTGTGTGAAAAGTTTTAACGAAATGCTCAAAATGGTCTAAAACGGTTTCTAATGTGATTTTAAGCACTTTGATGTTTTTGTATAACCAAGTTTCATCGAAATGCACAAAATGGTCTAAAACGTCTCCAAATGCGATTTGAAGCTTTTCTAAGCACTTTGCTGTTTTTATGCTAACAAGTTTTTTCGAAAATCACAAAATGGTCTAAAACGTCTCCAAATGCGATTTGAAGCTCTTCTGTACACTTTGATGTTTTGTGTGAAAAAGTTTTGTCGAAATGCTCAAAATGGTCTAAAACCTTTTTAAATACGATATTAAGCTGTTTTGTGCACTTTGATGATTTGTGTGAAAAGTTTTAACGAAATGCTCAAAATGCTCTAAAACGGTTTCTAATGTGATTTTAAGCACTTTGATGTTTTTGTATAACCAAGTTTCATCGAAATGCACAAAATGGTCTAAAACGTCTCCAAATGCGATTTGAAGCTTTTCTAAGCACTTTGCTGTTTTTATGTTAACAAGTTTTTTCGAAAATCACAAAATGGTCTAAAACGTCTCCAAATGCGATTTGAAGATATTCTGAGCACTTTGGTGTTTTTATGTTAAAAAGTTTTTTCGAACATCACAAAATGGTCTAAAACGTCTCCAAATGCGATTTGAAGCTCTTCTGTACACTTTGATGTTTTGTGTGAACAAGTTTTGTCGAAATGCTCAAAATGGTCTAAAACGTTTTTAAATACGATATTAAGCTGTTTTGTGCACTTTGATGATTTGTGTGAAAAGTTTTAACGAAATGCTCAAAATGGTCAAAAACGGTTTCTAATGTGATTTTAAGCACTTTGATGTTTTTGTGTAACCAAGTTTTTTCGAAAATCACAAAATGGTCTAAAACGTCTCCAAAGGCGATTTGAAGCTTTTCTAAGCACTTTGGTGTTTTTATGTTAACAAGTTTTTTCGAAAATCACAAAATGGTCTAAAACGTCTCCAAATGCGATTTGAATATATTCTGAGCACTTTGGTGTTTTTATGTTAAAAAAGTTTTTTCGAAAATCACAAAATGGTCTAAAACGTCTCCAAATGCGATTTGAAGCTATTCTGTACACTTTGATGTTTTGTGTGAAAAAAGTTTTGTCGAAATGCTCAAAATGGTCTAAAACGTTTTTAAAACGATATTAAGCTATTTTGTGCTCTTTGATGTTTTTGTGTAACCAAGTTTCATCGAAATGAACAAAATGGTCTAAAACGTCTCCAAATGCGATTTGAAGCTTTTCTAAGCACTTTGGTGTTTTTATGTTAACAAGTTTTTTCGAAAATCACAAAATGGTCTAAAACGTCTCAAAATGCGATTGAAGGTATTCTGAGCACTTTGGTGTTTTTGTGTGAAAAGTTTTAACAAAATGCTCAAAATGGTCTAAAACGGTTCTAATGTGATTTTAAGCACTTTGATGTTTTTGTATAACCAAGTTTCATCGAAATGCTCAAAATGGTCTAAAACGTTTTTAAAACGATATTAAGCTATTTTGTGCTCTTTGATGTTTTTGTGTAACCAAGTTTCATCGAAATGAACAAAATGGTCTAAAACGTCTCCAAATGCGATTTGAAGCTTTTCTAAGCACTTTGGTGTTTTTATGTTAACAAGTTTTTTCGAAAATCACAAAATGGTCTAAAACGTCTCAAAATGCGATTGAAGGTATTCTGAGCACTTTGGTGTTTTTGTGTGAAAAGTTTTAACGAAATGCTCAAAATGGTCTAAAACGGTTCTAATGTGATTTTAAGCACTTTGATGTTTTTGTATAACCAAGTTTCATCGAAATGCTCAAAATGGTCTAAAACGTTTTTAAAACGATATTAAGCTATTTTGTGCTCTTTGATGTTTTTGTGTAACCAAGTTTCATCGAAATGAACAAAATGGTCTAAAACGTCTCCAAATGCGATTTGAAGCTTTTCTAAGCACTTTGGTGTTTTTATGTTAACAAGTTTTTTCGAAAATCACAAAATGGTCTAAAACGTCTCAACATGCGATTGAAGGTATTCTGAGCACTTTGGTGTTTTTGTGTGAAAAGTTTTAACAAAATGCTCAAAATGGTCTAAAACGGTTCTAATGTGATTTTAAGCACTTTGATGTTTTTGTATAACCAAGTTTCATCGAAATGCTCAAAATGGTCTAAAACGTTTTTAAAACGATATTAAGCTATTTTGTGCTCTTTGATGTTTTTGTGTAACCAAGTTTCATCGAAATGAACAAAATGGTCTAAAACGTCTCCAAATGCGATTTGAAGCTTTTCTAAGCACTTTGGTGTTTTTATGTTAACAAGTTTTTTCGAAAATCACAAAATGGTCTAAAACGTCTCAAAATGCGATTGAAGGTATTCTGAGCACTTTGGTGTTTTTGTGTGAAAAGTTTTAACGAAATGCTCAAAATGGTCTAAAACGGTTCTAATGTGATTTTAAGCACTTTGATGTTTTTGTATAACCAAGTTTCATCGAAATGCTCAAAATGGTCTAAAACGTTTTTAAAACGATATTAAGCTATTTTGTGCTCTTTGATGTTTTTGTGTAACCAAGTTTTTTCGAAAATCACAAAATGGTCTAAAACGTCTCCAAATGCGATTTGAAGGTATTCTGAGCACTTTGGTGTTTTTGTGTGAAAAGTTTTAACGAAATGCTCAAAATGGTCTAAAACGGTTTCTAATGTGATTTTAACCACTTTGATGTTTATGTTAAAAAAGTTTTTTCGAAAATCACAAAATGGTCTAAAACGTCTCCAAATGCGATTTGAAGCTATTCTGTACACTTTGATGTTTTGTGTGAAAAAAGTTTTGTCGAAATGCTCAAAATGGTCTAAAACGTTTTTAAAACGATATTAAGCTATTTTGTGCTCTTTGATGTTTTTGTGTAACCAAGTTTCATCGAAATGAACAAAATGGTCTAAAACGTCTCCAAATGCGATTTGAAGCTTTTCCAAGCACTTTGCTGTTTTTATGTTAACAATTTTTTTCGAAAATCACAAAATGGTCTAAAACGTCTCAAAATGCGATTTGAAGGTATTCTGAGCACTTTGGTGTTTTTGTGTGAAAAGTTTTAACGAAATGCTCAAAATGGTCTAAAACGGTTTCTAATGTGATTTTAAGCACTTTGATGTTTTTGTATAACCAAGTTTCATCGAAATGCACAAAATGGTCTAAAACGTCTCCAAATGCGATTTGAAGCTTTTCTAAGCACTTTGCTGTTTTTATGCTAACAAGTTTTTTCGAAAATCACAAAATGGTCTAAAACGTCTCCAAATGCGATTTGAAGCTCTTCTGTACACTTTGATGTTTTGTGTGAAAAAGTTTTGTCGAAATGCTCAAAATGGTCTAAAACCTTTTTAAATACGATATTAAGCTGTTTTGTGCACTTTGATGATTTGTGTGAAAAGTTTTAACGAAATGCTCAAAATGCTCTAAAACGGTTTCTAATGTGATTTTAAGCACTTTGATGTTTTTGTATAACCAAGTTTCATCGAAATGCACAAAATGGTCTAAAACGTCTCCAAATGCGATTTGAAGCTTTTCTAAGCACTTTGCTGTTTTTATGTTAACAAGTTTTTTTCGAAAATCACAAAATGGTCTAAAACGTCTCCAAATGCGATTTGAAGATATTCTGAGCACTTTGGTGTTTTTATGTTAAAAAGTTTTTTCGAACATCACAAAATGGTCTAAAACGTCTCCAAATGCGATTTGAAGCTCTTCTGTACACTTTGATGTTTTGTGTGAACAAGTTTTGTCGAAATGCTCAAAATGGTCTAAAACGTTTTTAAATACGATATTAAGCTGTTTTGTGCACTTTGATGATTTGTGTGAAAAGTTTTAACGAAATGCTCAAAATGGTCAAAAACGGTTTCTAATGTGATTTTAAGCACTTTGATGTTTTTGTGTAACCAAGTTTTTTCGAAAATCACAAAATGGTCTAAAACGTCTCCAAAGGCGATTTGAAGCTTTTCTAAGCACTTTGGTGTTTTTATGTTAACAAGTTTTTTCGAAAATCACAAAATGGTCTAAAACGTCTCCAAATGCGATTTGAATATATTCTGAGCACTTTGGTGTTTTTATGTTAAAAAAGTTTTTTCGAAAATCACAAAATGGTCTAAAACGTCTCCAAATGCGATTTGAAGCTATTCTGTACACTTTGATGTTTTGTGTGAAAAAAGTTTTGTCGAAATGCTCAAAATGGTCTAAAACGTTTTTAAAACGATATTAAGCTATTTTGTGCTCTTTGATGTTTTTGTGTAACCAAGTTTCATCGAAATGAACAAAATGGTCTAAAACGTCTCCAAATGCGATTTGAAGCTTTTCTAAGCACTTTGGTGTTTTTATGTTAACAAGTTTTTTCGAAAATCACAAAATGGTCTAAAACGTCTCAAAATGCGATTGAAGGTATTCTGAGCACTTTGGTGTTTTTGTGTGAAAAGTTTTAACAAAATGCTCAAAATGGTCTAAAACGGTTCTAATGTGATTTTAAGCACTTTGATGTTTTTGTATAACCAAGTTTCATCGAAATGCTCAAAATGGTCTAAAACGTTTTTAAAACGATATTAAGCTATTTTGTGCTCTTTGATGTTTTTGTGTAACCAAGTTTCATCGAAATGAACAAAATGGTCTAAAACGTCTCCAAATGCGATTTGAAGCTTTTCTAAGCACTTTGGTGTTTTTATGTTAACAAGTTTTTTCGAAAATCACAAAATGGTCTAAAACGTCTCAAAATGCGATTGAAGGTATTCTGAGCACTTTGGTGTTTTTGTGTGAAAAGTTTTAACGAAATGCTCAAAATGGTCTAAAACGGTTCTAATGTGATTTTAAGCACTTTGATGTTTTTGTATAACCAAGTTTCATCGAAATGCTCAAAATGGTCTAAAACGTTTTTAAAACGATATTAAGCTATTTTGTGCTCTTTGATGTTTTTGTGTAACCAAGTTTTTTCGAAAATCACAAAATGGTCTAAAACGTCTCCAAATGCGATTTGAAGGTATTCTGAGCACTTTGGTGTTTTTGTGTGAAAAGTTTTAACGAAATGCTCAAAATGGTCTAAAACGGTTTCTAATGTGATTTTAACCACTTTGATGTTTATGTTAAAAAAGTTTTTTCGAAAATCACAAAATGGTCTAAAACGTCTCCAAATGCGATTTGAAGCTATTCTGTACACTTTGATGTTTTGTGTGAAAAAAGTTTTGTCGAAATGCTCAAAATGGTCTAAAACGTTTTTAAAACGATATTAAGCTATTTTGTGCTCTTTGATGTTTTTGTGTAACCAAGTTTCATCGAAATGAACAAAATGGTCTAAAACGTCTCCAAATGCGATTTGAAGCTTTTCCAAGCACTTTGCTGTTTTTATGTTAACAATTTTTTTCGAAAATCACAAAATGGTCTAAAACGTCTCAAAATGCGATTTGAAGGTATTCTGAGCACTTTGGTGTTTTTGTGTGAAAAGTTTTAACGAAAAGCTCAAAATGGTCTAAAACGGTTTCTAATGTGATTTTAAGCACTTTGATGTTTTTGTATAACCAAGTTTCATCGAAATGCACAAAATGGTCTAAAACGTCTCCAAATGCGATTTGAAGCTTTTCTAAGCACTTTGCTGTTTTTATGCTAACAAGTTTTTTCGAAAATCACAAAATGGTCTAAAACGTCTCCAAATGCGATTTGAAGCTCTTCTGTACACTTTGATGTTTTGTGTGAAAAAGTTTTGTCGAAATGCTCAAAATGGTCTAAAACCTTTTTAAATACGATATTAAGCTGTTTTGTGCACTTTGATGATTTGTGTGAAAAGTTTTAACGAAATGCTCAAAATGCTCTAAAACGGTTTCTAATGTGATTTTAAGCACTTTGATGTTTTTGTATAACCAAGTTTCATCGAAATGCACAAAATGGTCTAAAACGTCTCCAAATGCGATTTGAAGCTTTTCTAAGCACTTTGCTGTTTTTATGTTAACAAGTTTTTTCGAAAATCACAAAATGGTCTAAAACGTCTCCAAATGCGATTTGAAGATATTCTGAGCACTTTGGTGTTTTTATGTTAAAAAGTTTTTTCGAACATCACAAAATGGTCTAAAACGTCTCCAAATGCGATTTGAAGCTCTTCTGTACACTTTGATGTTTTGTGTGAACAAGTTTTGTCGAAATGCTCAAAATGGTCTAAAACGTTTTTAAATACGATATTAAGCTGTTTTGTGCACTTTGATGATTTGTGTGAAAAGTTTTAACGAAATGCTCAAAATGGTCAAAAACGGTTTCTAATGTGATTTTAAGCACTTTGATGTTTTTGTGTAACCAAGTTTTTTCGAAAATCACAAAATGGTCTAAAACGTCTCCAAAGGCGATTTGAAGCTTTTCTAAGCACTTTGGTGTTTTTATGTTAACAAGTTTTTTCGAAAATCACAAAATGGTCTAAAACGTCTCCAAATGCGATTTGAATATATTCTGAGCACTTTGGTGTTTTTATGTTAAAAAAGTTTTTTCGAAAATCACAAAATGGTCTAAAACGTCTCCAAATGCGATTTGAAGCTATTCTGTACACTTTGATGTTTTGTGTGAAAAAAGTTTTGTCGAAATGCTCAAAATGGTCTAAAACGTTTTTAAAACGATATTAAGCTATTTTGTGCTCTTTGATGTTTTTGTGTAACCAAGTTTCATCGAAATGAACAAAATGGTCTAAAACGTCTCCAAATGCGATTTGAAGCTTTTCCAAGCACTTTGCTGTTTTTATGTTAACAAGTTTTTTCGAAAATCACAAAATGGTCTAAAACGTCTCAAAATGCGATTTGAAGGTATTCTGAGCACTTTGGTGTTTTTGTGTGAAAAGTTTTAACGAAATGCTCAAAATGGTCTAAATCGGTTTCTAATGTGATTTTAAGCACTTTGATGTTTTTGTATAACCAAGTTTCATCGAAATGCACAAAATGGTCTAAAACGTCTCCAAATGCGATTTGAAGCTTTTCTAAGCACTTTGCTGTTTTTATGTTAACAAGTTTTTTCGAAAATCACAAAATGGTCTAAAACGTCTCCAAATGCGATTTGAAGCTCTTCTGTACACTTTGATGTTTTGTGTGAAAAAGTTTTGTCGAAATGCTCAAAATGGTCTAAAACCTTTTTAAATACGATATTAAGCTGTTTTGTGCACTTTGATGATTTGTGTGAAAAGTTTTAACGAAATGCTCAAAATGGTCTAAAACGGTTTCTAATGGGATTTTAAGCACTTTGATGTTTTTGTATAACCAAGTTTCATCGAAATGCACAAAATGGTCTAAAACGTCTCCAAATGCGATTTGAAGCTTTTCTAAGCACTTTGCTGTTTTTATGTTAATAAGTTTTTTCGAAAATCACAAAATGGTCTAAAACGTCTCCAAATGCGATTTGAAGATATTCTGAGCACTTTGGTGTTTTTATGTTAAAAAGTTTTTTCGAAAATCACAAAATGGTCTAAAACGTCTCCAAATGCGATTTGAAGCTCTTCTGTACACTTTGATGTTTTGTGTGAACAAGTTTTGTCGAAATGCTCAAAATGGTCTAAAACGTTTTTAAATACGATATTAAGCTGTTTTGTGCACTTTGATGATTTGTGTGAAAAGTTTTAACGAAATGCTCAAAATGGTCAAAAACGGTTTCTAATGTGATTTTAAGCACTTTGATGTTTTTGTGTAACCAAGTTTTTTTGAAAATCACAAAATGGTCTAAAACGTCTCCAAATGCGATTTGAAGCTTTTCTAAGCACTTTGGTGTTTTTATGTTAACAAGTTTTTTCGAAAATCACAAAATGGTCTAAAACGTCTCCAAATGCGATTTGAATATATTCTGAGCACTTTGGTGTTTTTATGTTAAAAAAGTTTTTTCGAAAATCACAAAATGGTCTAAAACGTCTCCAAATGCGATTTGAAGCTATTCTGTACACTTTGATGTTTTGTGTGAAAAAAGTTTTGTCGAAATGCTCAAAATGGTCTAAAACGTTTTTAAAACGATATTAAGCTATTTTGTGCTCTCTGATGTTTTTGTGTAACCAAGTTTCATCGAAATGAACAAAATGGTCTAAAACGTCTCCAAATGCGATTTGAAGCTTTTCCAAGCACTTTGCTGTTTTTATGTTAACAAGTTTTTTCGAAAATCACAAAATGGTCTAAAACGTCTCAAAATGCGATTTGAAGGTATTCTGAGCACTTTGGTGTTTTTGTGTGAAAAGTTTTAACGAAATGCTCAAAACGGTCTAAAACGGTTTCTAATGTGATTTTAAGCACTTTGATGTTTTTGTATAACCAAGTTTCATCGAAATGCACAAAATGGTCTAAAACGTCTCCAAATGCGATTTGAAGCTTTTCTAAGCACTTTGCTGTTTTTATGTTAACAAGTTTTTTCGAAAATCACAAAATGGTCTAAAAAGTCTCAAAATGCGATTTGAAGGTATTCTGAGCACTTTGGTGTTTTTGTGTGAAAAGTTTTAACGAAATGCTCAAAATGGTCTAAAACGGTTTCTAATGTGATTTTAAGCACTTTGATGTTTTTGTATAACCAAGTTTCATCGAATCGCACAAAATGGTCTAAAACGTCTCCAAATGCGATTTGAAGCTTTTCTAAGCACTTTGCTGTTTTTATGTTAACAAGTTTTTTCGAAAATCACAAAATGGTCTAAAACGTCTCCAAATGCGATTTGAAGATATTCTGAGCACTTTGGTGTTTTTATGTTAAAAAGTTTTTTCGAAAATCACAAAATGGTCTAAAACGTCTCCAAATGCGATTTGAAGCTCTTCTGTACACTTTGATGTTTTGTGTGAAAAAGTTTTGTCGAAATGCTCAAAATGGTCTAAAACGTTTTTAAATACGATATTAAGCTGTTTTGTGCACTTTGATGATTTGTGTGAAAAGTTTTAACGAAATGCTCAAAATGGTCTAAAACGGTTTCTAATGTGATTTTAAGCACTTTGATGTTTTTGTGTAACCAAGCTTTTTCGAAAATCACAAAATGGTCTAAAACGTCTCCAAATGCGATTTGAAGCTTTTCTAAGCACTTTGGTGTTTTTATGTTAACAAGTTTTTTCGAAAATTACAAAATGGTCTAAAACGTCTCAAAATGCGATTTGAAGGTATTCTGAGCACTTTGGTGTTTTTGTGTGAAAGTTTTAACGAAATGCTCAAAATGGTCTAAAACGGTTTATAATGTGATTTTAACCACTTTGATGTTTTTGTGTAACCAAGTTTTTTCGAAAATCACAAAATGGTCTAAAACGTCTCCAAATGCGATTTGAAGCTTTTCTAAGCACTTTGGTGTTTTTATGTTAACAAGTTTTTTCGAAAATCACAAAATGGTCTAAAACGTCTCCAAATGCGATTTGAAGTTATTCTGAGCACTTTGGTATTTTTATGTTAAAAAGTTTTTTCGAAAATCACAAAATGGTCTAAAACGTCTCCAAATGCGATTTGAAGCTATTCGGTACACTTTGATATTTTGTGTGAAAAAAGTTTTGTCGAAATGCTCAAAATGGTCTAAAACGTTTTTAAAACGATATTAAGCTATTTTGTGCTCTTTGATGTTTTTGTGTAACCAAGTTTCATCGAAATGAACAAAATGATCTAAAACGTCTCCAAATGCGATTTGAAGCTTTTCCAAGCACTTTGCTGTTTTTATGTTAACAAGTTTTTTCGAAAATCACAAAATGGTCTAAAACGTCTCAAAATGCTTTTTGAAGGTATTCTGAGCACTTTGGTGTTTTTGTGTGAAAAGTTTTATCGAAATGCTCAAAATGGTCTAAAACGGTTTCTAATGTGATTTTAAGCACTTTGATGTTTTTGTAAAACCAAGTTTCATCGAAATGCACAAAATGGTCTAAAACGTCTCCAAATGCGATTTGAAGGTATTCTGAGCACTTTGGTGTTTTTGTGTGAAAAGTTTTAACGAAATGCTCAAAATGGTCTAAAACGGTTCTAATGTGATTTTAAGCACTTTGATGTTTTTGTATAACCAAGTTTCATCGAAATGCTCAAAATGGTCTAAAACGTTTTTAAAACGATATTAAGCTATTTTCTGCTCTTTGATGTTTTTGTGTAACCAAGTTTTTTCGAAAATCACAAAATGGTCTAAAACGTCTCCAAATGCGATTTGAAGCTTTTCTAAGCACTTTGGTGTTTTTATGTTAACAAGTTTTTTCGAAAATCACAAAATGGTCTAAAACGTCTCAAAATACGATTTGAAGGTATTCTGAGCACTTTGGTGTTTTTGTGTGAAAAGTTTTAACGAAATGCTCAAAATGGTCTAAAACGATTTCTAATGTGATTTTAACCACTTTGATGTTTTTGTGTAACCAAGTTCTTTTCGAAAATCACAAAATGGTCTAAAACGTCTCCAAATGCGATTTGAAGCTTTTCTAAGCACTTTGGTGTTTTTATGTTAAAAAGTTTTTTCGAAAATCACAAAATGGTCTAAAACGTCTCCAAATGCGATTTGAAGCTCTTCTGTACACTTTGATGTTTTGTGTGAAAAAGTTTTGTCGAAATGCTCAAAATGGTCTAAAACGTTTTTAAATACGATATTAAGCTGTTTTGTGCACTTTGATGATTTGTGTGAAAAGTTTTAACGAAATGCTCAAAATAGTCTAAAACGGTTTCTAATGTGATTTTAAGCACTTTGATGTTTTTGTGTAACCAAGTTTTTTCGGAAATCACAAAATGGTCTAAAACGTCTCCAAATGCGATTTGAAGCTTTTCTAAGCACTTTGGTGTTTTTATGTTAACAAGTTTTTTCGAAAATCACAAAATGGTCTAAAACGTCTCAAAATGCGATTGAAGGTATTCTGAGCACTTTGGTGTTTTTGTGTGAAAAGTTTTAACGAAATGCTCAAAATGGTCTAAAACGGTTCTAATGTGATTTTAAGCACTTTGATGTTTTTGTATAACCAAGTTTCATCGAAATGCTCAAAATGGTCTAAAACGTTTTTAAAACGATATTAAGCTATTTTGTGCTCTTTGATGTTTTTGTGTAACCAAGTTTTTTCGGAAATCACAAAATGGTCTAAAACGTCTCCAAATGCGATTTGAAGCTTTTCTAAGCACTTTGGTGTTTTTATGTTAACAAGTTTTTTCGAAAATCACAAAATGGTCTAAAACGTCTCCAAATGCGATTTGAAGATATTCTGAGCACTTTGGTATTTTTGTGTAACCAAGTTTTTTCGAAAATCACAAAATGGTCTAAAACGTCTCCAAATGCGATTTGAAGCTTTTCTAAGCACTTTGGTGTTTTTATGTTAACAAGTTTTTTCGAAAATCACAAAATGGTCTAAAACGTCTCAAAATGCGATTTGAAGGTATTCTGAGCACTTTGGTGTTTTTGTGTGAAAAGTTTTAACGAAATGCTCAAAATGGTCTAAAACGATTTCTAATGTGATTTTAACCACTTTGATGTTTTTGTGTAACCAAGTTCTTTTCGAAAATCACAAAATGGTCTAAAACGTCTCCAAATGCGATTTGAAGCTTTTCTAAGCACTTTGGTGTTTTTATGTTAAAAAGTTTTTTCGAAAATCACAAAATGGTCTAAAACGTCTCCAAATGCGATTTGAAGCTCTTCTGTACACTTTGATGTTTTGTGTGAAAAAGTTTTGTCGAAATGCTCAAAATGGTCTAAAACGTTTTTAAATACGATATTAAGCTGTTTTGTGCACTTTGATGATTTGTGTGAAAAGTTTTAACGAAATGCTCAAAATAGTCTAAAACGGTTTCTAATGTGATTTTAAGCACTTTGATGTTTTTGTATAACCAAGTTTCATCGAAATGCTCAAAATGGTCTAAAACGTTTTTAAAACGATATTAAGCTATTTTGTGCTCTTTGATGTTTTTGTGTAACCAAGTTTTTTCGGAAATCACAAAATGGTCTAAAACGTCTCCAAATGCGATTTGAAGCTTTTCTAAGCACTTTGGTGTTTTTATGTTAACAAGTTTTTTTGAAAATCACAAAATGGTCTAAAACGTCTCAAAATGCGATTTGAAGGTATTCTGAGCACTTTGGTGTTTTTGTGTGAAAAGTTTTAACGAAATGCTCAAAATGGTCTAAAACGGTTTCTAATGTGATTTTAAGCACTTTGATGTTTTTGTAAAACCAAGTTTCATCGAAATGCACAAAATGGTCTAAAACGTCTCCAAATGCGATTTGAAGGTATTCTGAGCACTTTGGTGTTTTTGTGTGAAAAGTTTTAACGAAATGCTCAAAATGGTCTAAAACGGTTCTAATGTGATTTTAAGCACTTTGATGTTTTTGTATAACCAAGTTTCATCGAAATGCTCAAAATGGTCTAAAACGTTTTTAAAACGATATTAAGCTATTTTGTGCTCTTTGATGTTTTTGTGTAACCAAGTTTTTTCGAAAATCACAAAATGGTCTAAAACGTCTCCAAATGCGATTTGAAGCTTTTCTAAGCACTTTGGTGTTTTTATGTTAACAAGTTTTTTCGAAAATCACAAAATGGTCTAAAACGTCTCAAAATGCGATTTGAAGGTATTCTGAGCACTTTGGTGTTTTTGTGTGAAAAGTTTTAACGAAATGCTCAAAATGGTCTAAAACGATTTCTAATGTGATTTTAACCACTTTGATGTTTTTGTGTAACCAAGTTCTTTTCGAAAATCACAAAATGGTCTAAAACGTCTCCAAATGCGATTTGAAGCTTTTCTAAGCACTTTGGTGTTTTTATGTTAAAAAGTTTTTTCGAAAATCACAAAATGGTCTAAAACGTCTCCAAATGCGATTTGAAGCTCTTCTGTACACTTTGATGTTTTGTGTGAAAAAGTTTTGTCGAAATGCTCAAAATGGTCTAAAACGTTTTTAAATACGATATTAAGCTGTTTTGTGCACTTTGATGATTTGTGTGAAAAGTTTTAACGAAATGCTCAAAATAGTCTAAAACGGTTTCTAATGTGATTTTAAGCACTTTGATGTTTTTGTGTAACCAAGTTTTTTCGGAAATCACAAAATGGTCTAAAACGTCTCCAAATGCGATTTGAAGCTTTTCTAAGCACTTTGGTGTTTTTATGTTAACAAGTTTTTTCGAAAATCACAAAATGGTCTAAAACGTCTCAAAATGCGATTGAAGGTATTCTGAGCACTTTGGTGTTTTTGTGTGAAAAGTTTTAACGAAATGCTCAAAATGGTCTAAAACGGTTCTAATGTGATTTTAAGCACTTTGATGTTTTTGTATAACCAAGTTTCATCGAAATGCTCAAAATGGTCTAAAACGTTTTTAAAACGATATTAAGCTATTTTGTGCTCTTTGATGTTTTTGTGTAACCAAGTTTTTTCGGAAATCACAAAATGGTCTAAAACGTCTCCAAATGCGATTTGAAGCTTTTCTAAGCACTTTGGTGTTTTTATGTTAACAAGTTTTTTCGAAAATCACAAAATGGTCTAAAACGTCTCAAAATGCGATTTGAAGGTATTCTGAGCACTTTGGTGTTTTTGTGTGAAAAGTTTTAACGAAATGCTCAAAATGGTCTAAAACGGTTTCTAATGTGATTTTAACCACTTTGATGTTTTTGTGTAACCAAGTTTTTTCGAAAATCACAAAATGGTCTAAAACGTCTCCAAATGCGATTTGAAGCTTTTCTAAGCACTTTGGTGTTTTTATGTTAACAAGTTTTTTCTAAAATCACAAAATGGTCTAAAACGTCTCCAAATGCGATTTGAAGCTATTCTGTACACTTTGATGTTTTGTGTGAAAAAAGTTTTGTCGAAATGCTCAAAATGGTCTAAAACGTTTTTAAAACGATATTAAGCTATTTTGTGCTCTTTGATGTTTTTGTGTAACCAAGTTTTATCGAAATGAACAAAATTGTCTAAAACGTCTCCAAATGCGATTTGAAGATATTCTGAGCACTTTGGTGTTTTTATGTTAAAAAGTTTTTTCGAAAATCACAAAATGGTCTAAAACGTCTCAAAATGCGATTTGAAGGTATTCTGAGCACTTTGGTGTTTTTGTGTGAAAAGTTTTAACGAAATGCTCAAAATTGTCTAAAACGGTTTCTAATGTGATTTTAAGCACTTTGATGTTTTTGTAAAACCAAGTTTCATCAAAATGCACAAAATGGTCTAAAACGTCTCCAAATGCGATTTGAAGCTTTTCCAAGCACTTTGCTGTTTTTATGTTAACAAGCTTTTTCGAAAATCACAAAATGGTCTAAAACGTCTCCAAATGCGATTTGAAGCTTTTCTAAGCACTTTGGTGTTTTTATGTTAACAAGTTTTTTCGAAAATCACAAAATGGTCTAAAACGTCTCCAAATGCGATTTGAAGCTCTTCTGTACACTTTGATGTTTTGTGTGAAAAAGTTTTGTCAAAATGCTCAAAATGGTCTAAAACGTTTTTAAAACGATATTAAGCTATTTTGTGCTCTTTGATGTTTTTGTATAACCAAGTTTTTTCGAAAATCACAAAATGGTCTAAAACGTCTCCAAATGCGATTTGAATATATTCTGAGCACTTTGGTGTTTTTATGTTAAAAAGTTTTTTCGAAAATCACAAAATGGTCAAAAACGTCTCAAAATGCGATTTGAAGGTATTCTGAGCACTTTGGTGTTTTTGTGTGAAAAGTTTTAACGAAATGCTAAAAATGGTCTAAAACGGTTCTAATGTGATTTTAAGCACTTTGATGTTTTTGTATAACCAAGTTTCATCGAAATGCACAAAATGGTCTAAAACGTCTCCAAATGCGATTTAAAGCTATTCTAGACACTTTGATGTTTTGTGTGAAAAAGTTTTCTCGAAATCCTCAAAATGGTCTAAAACGTTTTCCAATACCATATTAAGCTATTTTGTGCAATTTGATGTTTTTGTGTAACCAAGTTTTTTGAAATGCGATTTGAAGATATTCTGAGCACTTTGGTGTTTTTATGTTAAAAACTTTTTTCGAAAATCACAAAATGGTCTAAAACGTCTCCAAATGCGATTTGAAGATATTCTGAGCACTTTGGTGTTTTTATGTTAAAAAGTGTTTTCGAAAATCACAAAATGGTCTAAAACGTCTCCAAATGCGATTTGAAGCTATTCTGTACACTTTGATGTTTTGTGTGAAAAAGTTTTGTCGAAATGCTCAAAATGGTCTAAAACGTTTTTAAAACGATATTAAGCTATTTTGTGCTCTTATATGTTTTTGTGTAACCAAGTTTTTTCGAAAATTACAAAATGGTCTAAAACGTCTCCAAATGCGATTTGAAGCTCTTCTGTTTGTTGTTTTGTGTGAAAAAGTTTTGTCGAAATGCTCAAAATGGTCTAAAACGTTTTTAAATACGATATTAAGCTGTTTTGTGCACTTTGATGATTTGTGTGAAAAGTTTTAACGAAATGCTCAAAATGGTCAAAAACGGTTTCTAATGTGATTTTAAGCACTTTGATGTTTTTGTGTAACCAAGTTTTTTCGAAAATCACAAAATGGTCTAAAACGTCTCCAAATGCGATTTGAAGCTTTTCTAAACACTTTGGTGTTTTTATGTTAACAAGTTTTTTCGAAAATCACAAAATGGTCTAAAACGTCTCCAAATGCGATTTGAAGCTTTTCCAAGCACTTTGCTGTTTTTATGTTAACAATTTTTTTCGAAAATCACAAAATGGTCTAAAACGTCTCCAAATGCGATTTGAAGCTATTCTGTACACTTTGATGTTTTGTGTGAAAAAGTTTTGTCGAAATGCTCAAAATGGTCTAAAACGTTTTTAAAACGATATTAAGCTATTTTGTGCTCTTTGATGTTTTTGTGTAACCAAGTTTCATCGAAATGCACAAAATGGTCTAAAACGTCTCCAAATGCGATTTGAAGCTTTTCTAAGCACTTTGCTGTTTTTATGTTAACAAGTTTTTTCGAAAATCACAAAATGGTCTAAAACGTCTCCAAATGCGATTTGAAGATATTCTGAGCACTTTGGTGTTTTTATGTTAAAAAGTTTTTTCGAAAATCACAAAATGGTCTAAAACGTCTCCAAATGCGATTTGAAGCTCTTCTGTACACTTTGATGTTTTGTGTGAACAAGTTTTGTCGAAATGCTCAAAATGGTCTAAAACGTTTTTAAATACGATATTAAGCTGTTTTGTGCACTTTGGTGTTTTTGTGTGAAAAGTTTTAACGAAATGCTCAAAATGGTCTAAAACGGTTCTAATGTGATTTTAAGCACTTTGATGTTTTTGTATAACCAAGTTTCATCGAAATGCTCAAAATGGTCTAAAACGTTTTTAAAACGATATTAAGCTATTTTGTGCTCTTTGATGTTTTTGTGTAACCAAGTTTCATCGAAATGAACAAAATGGTCTAAAACGTCTCCAAATGCGATTTGAAGCTTTTCTAAGCACTTTGGTGTTTTTATGTTAACAAGTTTTTTCGAAAATCACAAAATGGTCTAAAACGTCTCAAAATGCGATTGAAGGTATTCTGAGCACTTTGGTGTTTTTGTGTGAAAAGTTTTAACGAAATGCTCAAAATGGTCTAAAACGGTTCTAATGTGATTTTAAGCACTTTGATGTTTTTGTATAACCAAGTTTCATCGAAATGCTCAAAATGGTCTAAAACGTTTTTAAAACGATATTAAGCTATTTTGTGCTCTTTGATGTTTTTGTGTAACCAAGTTTCATCGAAATGAACAAAATGGTCTAAAACGTCTCCAAATGCGATTTGAAGCTTTTCTAAGCACTTTGGTGTTTTTATGTTAACAAGTTTTTTCGAAAATCACAAAATGGTCTAAAACGTCTCAAAATGCGATTGAAGGTATTCTGAGCACTTTGGTGTTTTTGTGTGAAAAGTTTTAACGAAATGCTCAAAATGGTCTAAAACGGTTCTAATGTGATTTTAAGCACTTTGATGTTTTTGTATAACCAAGTTTCATCGAAATGCTCAAAATGGTCTAAAACGTTTTTAAAACGATATTAAGCTATTTTGTGCTCTTTGATGTTTTTGTGTAACCAAGTTTTTTCGAAAATCACAAAATGGTCTAAAACGTCTCCAAATGCGATTTGAAGGTATTCTGAGCACTTTGGTGTTTTTGTGTGAAAAGTTTTAACGAAATGCTCAAAATGGTCTAAAACGGTTTCTAATGTGATTTTAACCACTTTGATGTTTTTGTGTAACCAAGTTCTTTTCGAAAATCACAAAATGGTCTGAAACGTCTCCAAATGTGATTTGAAGCTCTTCTGTACACTTTGATGTTTTGTGTGAAAAAGTTTTGTCGAAATGCTTAAAATGGTCTAAAACGTTTTTAAATACGATATTAAGCTGTTTTGTGCACTTTGATGATTTGTGTGAAAAGTTTTAACGAAATGCTCAAAATAGTCTAAAACGGTTTCTAATGTGATTTTAAGCACTTTGATGTTTTTGTGTAACCAAGTTTTTTCGGAAATCACAAAATGGTCTAAAACGTCTCCAAATGCGATTTGAAGCTTTTCTAAGCACTTTGGTGTTTTTATGTTAACAAGTTTTTTCGAAAATCACAAAATGGTCTAAAAGGTCTCAAAATGCGATTTGAAGGTATTCTGAGCACTTTGGTGTTTTTGTGTGAAAAGTTTTAACGAAATGCTCAAAATGGTCTAAAACGGTTTCTAATGTGATTTTAACCACTTTGATGTTTTTGTGTAACCAAGTTTTTTCGAAAATCACAAAATGGTCTAAAACGTCTCCAAATGCGATTTGAAGCTTTTCTGAGCACTTTGGTGTTTTTATGTTAACAAGTTTTTTCGAAAATCACAAAATGGTCTAAAACGTCTCCAAATGCGATTTGAAGCTATTCTGTACACTTTGATGTTTTGTGTGAAAAAAGTTTTGTCGAAATGCTCAAAATGGTCTAAAACGTTTTTAAAACGATATTAAGCTATTTTGTGCTCTTTGATGTTTTTGTGTAACCAAGTTTCATCGAAATGAACAAAATGGTCTAAAACGTCTCCAAATGCGATTTGAAGCTTTTCCAAGCACTTTGCTGTTTTTATGTTAACAAGTTTTTTCGAAAATCACAAAATGGTCTAAAACGTCTCAAAATGCGATTTCAAGGTATTCTGAGCACTTTGGTGTTTTTGTGTGAAAAGTCTTAACGAAATGCTCAAAATGGTCTAAAACGGTTTCTAATGTGATTTTAAGCACTTTGATGTTTTTGTATAACCAAGTTTCATCGAAATGCACAAAATGGTCTAAAACGTCTCCAAATGCGATTTGAAGCTTTTCTAAGCACTATGCTGTTTTTATGTTAACAAGTTTTTTCGAAAATCACAAAATGGTCTAAAACGTCTCCAAATGCGATTTGAAGATATTCTGAGCACTTTGGTGTTTTTATGTTAAAAAGTTTTTTCGAAAATCACAAAATTGTCTAAAACGTCTCCAAATGCGATTTGAAGCTCTTCTGTACACTTTGATGTTTTGTGTGAAAAAGTTTTGTCAAAATGCTCAAAATGGTCTAAAACGTTTTTAAAACGATATTAAGCTATTTTGTGCTCTTTGATGTTTTTGTATAACCAAGTTTTTTCGAAAATCACAAAATGGTCTAAAACGTCTCCAAATGCGATTTGAAGCTTTTCCAAGCACTTTGCTGTTTTTATGTTAACAAGTTTTTTCGAAAATCACAAAATGGTCTAAAACGTCTCCAAATGCGATTTGAAGCTATTCTGTACACTTTGATGTTTTGTGTGAAAAAGTTTTGTCGAAATGCTCAAAATGGTCTAAAACGTTTTTAAAACGATATTAAGCTATTTTGTGCTCTTTGATGTTTTTGTGTAACCAAGTTTCATCGAAATGAACAAAATGGTCTAAAGCGTCTCCAAATGCGATTTGAAGCTTTTCCAAGCACTTTGCTGTTTTTATGTTAACAAGTTTTTTCGCAAATCACAAAATGGTCTAAAACGTCTCCAAATGCGATTTGAAGATATTCTGAGCACATTGGTGTTTTTATGTTAAAAAGTTTTAACGAAATGCTCAAAATTGTCTAAAACGGTTTCTAATGTGATTTTAAGCACTTTGATGTTTTTGTAAAACCAAGTTTCATCGAAATGCACAAAATGGTCTAAAACGTCTCCAAATGCGATTTGAAGCTTTTCCAAGCACTTTGCTGTTTTTATGTTAACAAGCTTTTTCGAAAATCACAAAATGGTCTAAAACGTCTCCAAATGCGATTTTAAGCTTTTCTAAGCACTTTGGTGTTTTTATGTTAACAAGTTTTTTCGAAAATCACAAAATGGTCTAAAACGTCTCCAAATGCGATTTGAAGCTCTTCTGTACACTTTGATGTTTTGTGTGAAAAAGTTTTGTCAAAATGCTCAAAATGGTCTAAAACGTTTTTAAAACGATATTAAGCTATTTTGTGCTCTTTGATGTTTTTGTATAACCAAGTTTTTTCGAAAATCACAAAATGGTCTAAAACGTCTCCAAATGCGATTTGAAGCTTTTCTAAACACTTTGGTGTTTTTATGTTAACAAGTTTTTTCGAAAATCACAAAATGGTCTAAAACGTCTCCAAATGCGATTTGAAGCTTTTCCAAGCACTTTGCTGTTTTTATGTTAACAATTTTTTTCGAAAATCACAAAATGGTCTAAAACGTCTCCAAATGCGATTTGAAGCTATTCTGTACACTTTGATGTTTTGTGTGAAAAAGTTTTGTCGAAATGCTCAAAATGGTCTAAAACGTTTTTAAAACGATATTAAGCTATTTTGTGCTCTTTGATGTTTTTGTGTAACCAAGTTTCATCGAAATGCACAAAATGGTCTAAAACGTCTCCAAATGCGATTTGAAGCTTTTCTAAGCACTTTGGTGTTTTTATGTTAAAAAGTTTTTTCGAAAATCACAAAATGGTCTAAAACGTCTCCAAATGCGATTTGAAGCTCTTCTGTACACTTTGATGTTTTGTGTGAACAAGTTTTGTCGAAATGCTCAAAATGGTCTAAAACGTTTTTAAATAAGATATTAAGCTGTTTTGTGCACTTTGGTGTTTTTGTGTGAAAAGTTTTAACGAAATGCTCAAAATGGTCTAAAACGGTTCTAATGTGATTTTAAGCACTTTGATGTTTTTGTATAACCAAGTTTCATAGAAATGCTCAAAATGGTCTAAAACGTTTTTAAAACGATATTAAGCTATTTTGTGCTCTTTGATGTTTTTGTGTAACCAAGTTTCATCGAAATGAACAAAATGGTCTAAAACGTCTCCAAATGCGATTTGAAGCTATTCTGTACACTTTGATGTTTTGTGTGAAAAAGTTTTGTCGAAATGCTCAAAATGGTCTAAAACGTTTTTAAAACGATATTAAGCTATTTTGTGCTCTTATATGTTTTTGTGTAACCAAGTTTTTTCGAAAATTACAAAATGGTCTAAAACGTCTCCAAATGCGATTTGAAGCTCTTCTGTTTGTTGTTTTGTGTGAAAAAGTTTTGTCGAAATGCTCAAAATGGTCTAAAACGTTTTTAAATACGATATTAAGCTGTTTTGTGCACTTTGATGATTTGTGTGAAAAGTTTTAACGAAATGCTCAAAATGGTCAAAAACGGTTTCTAATGTGATTTTAAGCACTTTGATGTTTTTGTGTAACCAAGTTTTTTCGAAAATCACAAAATGGTCTAAAACGTCTCCAAATGCGATTTGAAGCTTTTCTAAACACTTTGGTGTTTTTATGTTAACAAGTTTTTTCGAAAATCACAAAATGGTCTAAAACGTCTCCAAATGCGATTTGAAGCTTTTCCAAGCACTTTGCTGTTTTTATGTTAACAATTTTTTTCGAAAATCACAAAATGGTCTAAAACGTCTCCAAATGCGATTTGAAGCTATTCTGTACACTTTGATGTTTTGTGTGAAAAAGTTTTGTCGAAATGCTCAAAATGGTCTAAAACGTTTTTAAAACGATATTAAGCTATTTTGTGCTCTTTGATGTTTTTGTGTAACCAAGTTTCATCGAAATGCACAAAATGGTCTAAAACGTCTCCAAATGCGATTTGAAGCTTTTCTAAGCACTTTGCTGTTTTTATGTTAACAAGTTTTTTCGAAAATCACAAAATGGTCTAAAACGTCTCCAAATGCGATTTGAAGCTCTTCTGTACACTTTGATGTTTTGTGTGAAAAAGTTTTGTCAAAATGCTCAAAATGGTCTAAAACGTTTTTAAAACGATATTAAGCTATTTTGTGCTCTTTGATGTTTTTGTATAACCAAGTTTTTTCGAAAATCACAAAATGGTCTAAAACGTCTCCAAATGCGATTTGAAGCTTTTCTAAACACTTTGGTGTTTTTATGTTAACAAGTTTTTTCGAAAATCACAAAATGGTCTAAAACGTCTCCAAATGCGATTTGAAGCTTTTCCAAGCACTTTGCTGTTTTTATGTTAACAATTTTTTTCGAAAATCACAAAATGGTCTAAAACGTCTCCAAATGCGATTTGAAGCTATTCTGTACACTTTGATGTTTTGTGTGAAAAAGTTTTGTCGAAATGCTCAAAATGGTCTAAAACGTTTTTAAAACGATATTAAGCTATTTTGTGCTCTTTGATGTTTTTGTGTAACCAAGTTTCATCGAAATGCACAAAATGGTCTAAAACGTCTCCAAATGCGATTTGAAGCTTTTCTAAGCACTTTGGTGTTTTTATGTTAAAAAGTTTTTTCGAAAATCACAAAATGGTCTAAAACGTCTCCAAATGCGATTTGAAGCTCTTCTGTACACTTTGATGTTTTGTGTGAACAAGTTTTGTCGAAATGCTCAAAATGGTCTAAAACGTTTTTAAATAAGATATTAAGCTGTTTTGTGCACTTTGGTGTTTTTGTGTGAAAAGTTTTAACGAAATGCTCAAAATGGTCTAAAACGGTTCTAATGTGATTTTAAGCACTTTGATGTTTTTGTATAACCAAGTTTCATAGAAATGCTCAAAATGGTCTAAAACGTTTTTAAAACGATATTAAGCTATTTTGTGCTCTTTGATGTTTTTGTGTAACCAAGTTTCATCGAAATGAACAAAATGGTCTAAAACGTCTCCAAATGCGATTTGAAGCTATTCTGTACACTTTGATGTTTTGTGTGAAAAAGTTTTGTCGAAATGCTCAAAATGGTCTAAAACGTTTTTAAAACGATATTAAGCTATTTTGTGCTCTTATATGTTTTTGTGTAACCAAGTTTTTTCGAAAATTACAAAATGGTCTAAAACGTCTCCAAATGCGATTTGAAGCTCTTCTGTTTGTTGTTTTGTGTGAAAAAGTTTTGTCGAAATGCTCAAAATGGTCTAAAACGTTTTTAAATACGATATTAAGCTGTTTTGTGCACTTTGATGATTTGTGTGAAAAGTTTTAACGAAATGCTCAAAATGGTCAAAAACGGTTTCTAATGTGATTTTAAGCACTTTGATGTTTTTGTGTAACCAAGTTTTTTCGAAAATCACAAAATGGTCTAAAACGTCTCCAAATGCGATTTGAAGCTTTTCTAAACACTTTGGTGTTTTTATGTTAACAAGTTTTTTCGAAAATCACAAAATGGTCTAAAACGTCTCCAAATGCGATTTGAAGCTTTTCCAAGCACTTTGCTGTTTTTATGTTAACAATTTTTTTCGAAAATCACAAAATGGTCTAAAACGTCTCCAAATGCGATTTGAAGCTATTCTGTACACTTTGATGTTTTGTGTGAAAAAGTTTTGTCGAAATGCTCAAAATGGTCTAAAACGTTTTTAAAACGATATTAAGCTATTTTGTGCTCTTTGATGTTTTTGTGTAACCAAGTTTCATCGAAATGCACAAAATGGTCTAAAACGTCTCCAAATGCGATTTGAAGCTTTTCTAAGCACTTTGCTGTTTTTATGTTAACAAGTTTTTTCGAAAATCACAAAATGGTCTAAAACGTCTCCAAATGCGATTTGAAGATATTCTGAGCACTTTGGTGTTTTTATGTTAAAAAGTTTTTTCGAAAATCACAAAATGGTCTAAAACGTCTCCAAATGCGATTTGAAGCTCTTCTGTACACTTTGATGTTTTGTGTGAACAAGTTTTGTCGAAATGCTCAAAATGGTCTAAAACGTTTTTAAATACGATATTAAGCTGTTTTGTGCACTTTGGTGTTTTTGTGTGAAAAGTTTTAACGAAATGCTCAAAATGGTCTAAAACGGTTCTAATGTGATTTTAAGCACTTTGATGTTTTTGTATAACCAAGTTTCATCGAAATGCTCAAAATGGTCTAAAACGTTTTTAAAACGATATTAAGCTATTTTGTGCTCTTTGATGTTTTTGTGTAACCAAGTTTCATCGAAATGAACAAAATGGTCTAAAACGTCTCCAAATGCGATTTGAAGCTTTTCTAAGCACTTTGGTGTTTTTATGTTAACAAGTTTTTTCGAAAATCACAAAATGGTCTAAAACGTCTCAAAATGCGATTGAAGGTATTCTGAGCACTTTGGTGTTTTTGTGTGAAAAGTTTTAACGAAATGCTCAAAATGGTCTAAAACGGTTCTAATGTGATTTTAAGCACTTTGATGTTTTTGTATAACCAAGTTTCATCGAAATGCTCAAAATGGTCTAAAACGTTTTTAAAACGATATTAAGCTATTTTGTGCTCTTTGATGTTTTTGTGTAACCAAGTTTCATCGAAATGAACAAAATGGTCTAAAACGTCTCCAAATGCGATTTGAAGCTTTTCTAAGCACTTTGGTGTTTTTATGTTAACAAGTTTTTTCGAAAATCACAAAATGGTCTAAAACGTCTCAAAATGCGATTGAAGGTATTCTGAGCACTTTGGTGTTTTTGTGTGAAAAGTTTTAACGAAATGCTCAAAATGGTCTAAAACGGTTCTAATGTGATTTTAAGCACTTTGATGTTTTTGTATAACCAAGTTTCATCGAAATGCTCAAAATGGTCTAAAACGTTTTTAAAACGATATTAAGCTATTTTGTGCTCTTTGATGTTTTTGTGTAACCAAGTTTTTTCGAAAATCACAAAATGGTCTAAAACGTCTCCAAATGCGATTTGAAGGTATTCTGAGCACTTTGGTGTTTTTGTGTGAAAAGTTTTAACGAAATGCTCAAAATGGTCTAAAACGGTTTCTAATGTGATTTTAACCACTTTGATGTTTTTGTGTAACCAAGTTCTTTTCGAAAATCACAAAATGGTCTAAAACGTCTCCAAATGTGATTTGAAGCTCTTCTGTACACTTTGATGTTTTGTGTGAAAAAGTTTTGTCGAAATGCTTAAAATGGTCTAAAACGTTTTTAAATACGATATTAAGCTGTTTTGTGCACTTTGATGATTTGTGTGAAAAGTTTTAACGAAATGCTCAAAATAGTCTAAAACGGTTTCTAATGTGATTTTAAGCACTTTGATGTTTTTGTGTAACCAAGTTTTTTCGGAAATCACAAAATGGTCTAAAACGTCTCCAAATGCGATTTGAAGCTTTTCTAAGCACTTTGGTGTTTTTATGTTAACAAGTTTTTTCGAAAATCACAAAATGGTCTAAAACGTCTCAAAATGCGATTTGAAGGTATTCTGAGCACTTTGGTGTTTTTGTGTGAAAAGTTTTAACGAAATGCTCAAAATGGTCTAAAACGGTTTCTAATGTGATTTTAACCACTTTGATGTTTTTGTGTAACCAAGTTTTTTCGAAAATCACAAAATGGTCTAAAACGTCTCCAAATGCGATTTGAAGCTTTTCTGAGCACTTTGGTGTTTTTATGTTAACAAGTTTTTTCGAAAATCACAAAATGGTCTAAAACGTCTCCAAATGCGATTTGAAGCTATTCTGTACACTTTGATGTTTTGTGTGAAAAAAGTTTTGTCGAAATGCTCAAAATGGTCTAAAACGTTTTTAAAACGATATTAAGCTATTTTGTGCTCTTTGATGTTTTTGTGTAACCAAGTTTCATCGAAATGAACAAAATGGTCTAAAACGTCTCCAAATGCGATTTGAAGCTTTTCCAAGCACTTTGCTGTTTTTATGTTAACAAGTTTTTTCGAAAATCACAAAATGGTCTAAAACGTCTCAAAATGCGATTTCAAGGTATTCTGAGCACTTTGGTGTTTTTGTGTGAAAAGTCTTAACGAAATGCTCAAAATGGTCTAAAACGGTTTCTAACGTGATTTTAAGCACTTTGATGTTTTTGTATAACCAAGTTTCATCGAAATGCACAAAATGGTCTAAAACGTCTCCAAATGCGATTTGAAGCTTTTCTAAGCACTATGCTGTTTTTATGTTAACAAGTTTTTTCGAAAATCACAAAATGGTCTAAAACGTCTCCAAATGCGATTTGAAGATATTCTGAGCACTTTGGTGTTTTTATGTTAAAAAGTTTTTTCGAAAATCACAAAATTGTCTAAAACGTCTCCAAATGCGATTTGAAGCTCTTCTGTACACTTTGATGTTTTGTGTGAAAAAGTTTTGTCAAAATGCTCAAAATGGTCTAAAACGTTTTTAAAACGATATTAAGCTATTTTGTGCTCTTTGATGTTTTTGTATAACCAAGTTTTTTCGAAAATCACAAAATGGTCTAAAACGTCTCCAAATGCGATTTGAAGCTTTTCCAAGCACTTTGCTGTTTTTATGTTAACAAGTTTTTTCGAAAATCACAAAATGGTCTAAAACGTCTCCAAATGCGATTTGAAGCTATTCTGTACACTTTGATGTTTTGTGTGAAAAAGTTTTGTCGAAATGCTCAAAATGGTCTAAAACGTTTTTAAAACGATATTAAGCTATTTTGTGCTCTTTGATGTTTTTGTGTAACCAAGTTTCATCGAAATGAACAAAATGGTCTAAAGCGTCTCCAAATGCGATTTGAAGCTTTTCCAAGCACTTTGCTGTTTTTATGTTAACAAGTTTTTTCGCAAATCACAAAATGGTCTAAAACGTCTCCAAATGCGATTTGAAGATATTCTGAGCACATTGGTGTTTTTATTTTAAAAAGTTTTAACGAAATGCTCAAAATTGTCTAAAACGGTTTCTAATGTGATTTTAAGCACTTTGATGTTTTTGTAAAACCAAGTTTCATCGAAATGCACAAAATGGTCTAAAACGTCTCCAAATGCGATTTGAAGCTTTTCCAAGCACTTTGCTGTTTTTATGTTAACAAGCTTTTTCGAAAATCACAAAATGGTCTAAAACGTCTCCAAATGCGATTTTAAGCTTTTCTAAGCACTTTGGTGTTTTTATGTTAACAAGTTTTTTCGAAAATCACAAAATGGTCTAAAACGTCTCCAAATGCGATTTGAAGCTCTTCTGTACACTTTGATGTTTTGTGTGAAAAAGTTTTGTCAAAATGCTCAAAATGGTCTAAAACGTTTTTAAAACGATATTAAGCTATTTTGTGCTCTTTGATGTTTTTGTATAACCAAGTTTTTTCGAAAATCACAAAATGGTCTAAAACGTCTCCAAATGCGATTTGAAGCTTTTCTAAACACTTTGGTGTTTTTATGTTAACAAGTTTTTTCGAAAATCACAAAATGGTCTAAAACGTCTCCAAATGCGATTTGAAGCTTTTCCAAGCACTTTGCTGTTTTTATGTTAACAATTTTTTTCGAAAATCACAAAATGGTCTAAAACGTCTCCAAATGCGATTTGAAGCTATTCTGTACACTTTGATGTTTTGTGTGAAAAAGTTTTGTCGAAATGCTCAAAATGGTCTAAAACGTTTTTAAAACGATATTAAGCTATTTTGTGCTCTTTGATGTTTTTGTGTAACCAAGTTTCATCGAAATGCACAAAATGGTCTAAAACGTCTCCAAATGCGATTTGAAGCTTTTCTAAGCACCTTGCTGTTTTTATGTTAACAAGTTTTTTCGAAAATCACAAAATGGTCTAAAACGTCTCCAAATGCGATTTGAAGATATTCTGAGCACTTTGGTGTTTTTATGTTAAAAAGTTTTTTCGAAAATCACAAAATGGTCTAAAACGTCTCCAAATGCGATTTGAAGCTCTTCTGTACACTTTGATGTTTTGTGTGAACAAGTTTTGTCGAAATGCTCAAAATGGTCTAAAACGTTTTTAAATAAGATATTAAGCTGTTTTGTGCACTTTGGTGTTTTTGTGTGAAAAGTTTTAACGAAATGCTCAAAATGGTCTAAAACGGTTCTAATGTGATTTTAAGCACTTTGATGTTTTTGTATAACCAAGTTTCATAGAAATGCTCAAAATGGTCTAAAACGTTTTTAAAACGATATTAAGCTATTTTGTGCTCTTTGATGTTTTTGTGTAACCAAGTTTCATCGAAATGAACAAAATGGTCTAAAACGTCTCCAAATGCGATTTGAAGCTTTTCTAAGCACTTTGGTGTTTTTATGTTAACAAGTTTTTTCGAAAATCACAAAATGGTCTAAAACGTCTCAAAATGCGATTGAAGGTATTCTGTGCACTTTGGTGTTTTTGTGTGAAAAGTTTTAACGAAATGCTCAAAATGGTCTAAAACGGTTCTAATGTGATTTTAAGCACTTTGATGTTTTTGTATAACCAAGTTTCATCGAAATGCTCAAAATGGTCTAAAACGTTTTTAAAACGATATTAAGCTATTTTGTGCTCTTTGATGTTTTTGTGTAACCAAGTTTCATCGAAATGAACAAAATGGTCTAAAACGTCTCCAAATGCGATTTGAAGCTTTTCTAAGCACTTTGGTGTTTTTATGTTAACAAGTTTTTTCGAAAATCACAAAATGGTCTAAAACGTCTCAAAATGCGATTGAAGGTATTCTGAGCACTTTGGTGTTTTTGTGTGAAAAGTTTTAACGAAATGCTCAAAATGGTCTAAAACGGTTCTAATGTGATTTTAAGCACTTTGATGTTTTTGTATAACCAAGTTTCATCGAAATGCTCAAAATGGTCTAAAACGTTTTTAAAACGATATTAAGCTATTTTGTGCTCTTTGATGTTTTTGTGTAACCAAGTTTTTTCGAAAATCACAAAATGGTCTAAAACGTCTCCAAATGCGATTTGAAGCTTTTCTAAGCACTTTGGTGTTTTTATGTTAACAAGTTTTTTCGAAAATCACAAAATGGTCTAAAACGTCTCAAAATGCGATTTGAAGGTATTCTGAGCACTTTGGTGTTTTTGTGTGAAAAGTTTTAACGAAATGCTCAAAATGGTCTAAAACGGTTTCTAATGTGATTTTAACCACTTTGATGTTTTTGTGTAACCAAGTTCTTTTCGAAAATCACAAAATGGTCTAAAACTTCTCCAAATGCGATTTGAAGCTCTTCTGTACACTTTGATGTTTTGTGTGAAAAATTTTTGTCGAAATGCTCAAAATGGTCTAAAACGTTTTTAAATACGATATTAAGCTGTTTTGTGCACTTTGATGATTTTTGTGAAAAGTTTTAACGAAATGCTCAAAATAGTCTAAAACGGTTTCTAATGTGATTTTAAGCACTTTGATGTTTTTGTGTAACCAAGTTTTTTCGGAAATCACAAAATGGTCTAAAACGTCTCCAAATGCGATTTGAAGCTTTTCTAAGCACTTTGGTGTTTTTATGTTAACAAGTTTTTTCGAAAATCACAAAATGGTCTAAAACGTCTTAAAATGCGATTTGAAGGTATTCTGAGCACTTTGGTGTTTTTGTGTGAAAAGTTTTAACGAAATGCTCAAAATGGTCTTAAACGGTTTCTAATGTGATTTTAACCACTTTGATGTTTTTTTGTAACCAAGTTTTTTCGAAAATCACAAAATGGTCTAAAACGTCTCCAAATGCGATTTGAAGCTTTTCTAAGCACTTTGGTGTTTTTATGTTAACAAGTTTTTTCGAAAATCACAAAATGGTCTAAAACATTTCCCAATGCGATTTGAAGCTATTCTGTACACTTTGATGTTTTGTGTGAAAAAAGTTTTGTCGAAATGCTCAAAATGGTCTAAAACGTTTTAAAAACGATATTAAGCTATTTTGTGCTCTTTGATGTTTTTGTGTAACCAAGTTTTATCGAAATGAACAAAATGGTCTAAAACGTCTCCAAATGCGATTTGAAGCTTTTCCAAGCACTTTGCTGTTTTTATGTTAACAAGTTTTTTCGAAAATCACAAAATGGTCTAAAACGTCTCAAAATGCGATTTGAAGGTATTCTGAGCACTTTGGTGTTTTTGTGTGAAAAGTTTTAATGAAATGCTCAAAATTGTCTAAAACGGTTTCTAATGTGATTTTAAGCACTTTGATGTTTTTGTAAACCCAAGTTTCAACGAAATGCACAAAATGGTCTAAAACGTCTCCAAATGCGATTTGAAGCTTTTCCAAGCACTTTGCTGTTTTTATGTTAACAAGCTTTTTCGAAAATCACAAAATGGTCTAAAACGTCTCCAAATGCGATTTGAAGATATTCTGAGCACTTTGGTGTTTTTATGTTAAAAAGTTTTTTCGAAAATCACAAAATGGTCTAAAACGTCTCCAAATGCGATTTGAAGCTCTTCTGTACACTTTGATGTTTTGTGTGAAAAAGTTTTGTCAAAATGCTCAAAATGGTCTAAAACGTTTTTAAAACGATATTAAGCTATTTTGTGCTCTTTGATGTTTTTGTATAACCAAGTTTTTTCGAAAATCACAAAATGGTCTAAAACGTCTCCAAATGCGATTTGAAGATATTCTGAGCACTTTGGTGTTTTTATGTTAAAAAGTTTTTTCGAAAATCACAAAATGGTCTAAAACGTCTCCAAATGCGATTTGAAGATATTCTGAGCACTTTTGTGTTTTTATGTTAAAAAGTTTTTTCGAAAATCACAAAATGGTCTAAAACGTCTCCAAATACGATTTGAAGCTATTCTGTACACTTTGATGTTTTGTGTGAAAAAGTTTTGTCGAAATGCTCAAAATGGTTTAAAACGTTTTTAAAACGATATTAAGCTATTTTGTGCTCTTTGATGTTTTTGTGTAACCAAGTTTCATCGAAATGAACAAAATGGTCTAAAACGTCTCCAAATGCGATTTGAAGCTTTTCCAACCACTTTGCTGTTTTTTATGTTAACAAGTTTTTTCGAAAATCACAAAATGGTCTAAAACGTCTCAAAATGCGATTTGAAGGTATTCTGAGCACTTTGGTGTTTTTGTGTGAAAAGTTTTAACGAAATGCTCAAAATGGTCTAAAACGGTTCTAATGTGATTTTAAGCACTTTGATGTTTTTGTATAACCAAGTTTCATCGAAATGCACAAAATGGTCTAAAACGTCTCCAAATGCGATTTAAAGCTATTCTAGACACTTTGATGTTTTGTGTGAAAAAGTTTTCTCGAAATCCTCAAAATGGTCTAAAACGTTTTCCAATACCATATTAAGCTATTTTGTGCAATTTGATGTTTTTGTGTAACCAAGTTTTTTGAAATGCGATTTGAAGATATTCTGAGCACTTTGGTGTTTTTATGTTAAAAACTTTTTTCGAAAATCACAAAATGGTCTAAAACGTCTCCAAATGCGATTTGAAGATATTCTGAGCACTTTGGTGTTTTTATGTTAAAAAGTGTTTTCGAAAATCACAAAATGGTCTAAAACGTCTCCAAATGCGATTTGAAGCTATTCTGTACACTTTGATGTTTTGTGTGAAAAAGTTTTGTCGAAATGCTCAAAATGGTCTAAAACGTTTTTAAAACGATATTAAGCTATTTTGTGCTCTTTGATGTTTTTGTGTAACCAAGTTTTTTCGAAAATTACAAAATGGTCTAAAACGTCTCCAAATGCGATTTGAAGCTCTTCTGTACACTTTGATGTTTTGTGTGAAAAAGTTTTGTCGAAATGCTCAAAATGGTCTAAAACGTTTTTAAAACGATATTAAGCTATTTTGTGCTCTTTGATGTTTTTGTGTAACCAAGTTTCATCGAAATGAACAAAATGGTCTAAAACGTCTCCAAATGCGATTTGAAGCTTTTCCAAGCACTTTGCTGTTTTTATGTTAACAAGTTTTTTCGAAAATCACAAAATGGTCTAAAACGTCTCAAAATGCGATTTCAAGGTATTCTGAGCACTTTGGTGTTTTTGTGTGAAAAGTCTTAACGAAATGCTCAAAATGGTCTAAAACGGTTTCTAATGTGATTTTAAGCACTTTGATGTTTTTGTATAACCAAGTTTCATCGAAATGCACAAAATGGTCTAAGACGTCTCCAAATGCGATTTGAAGCTTTTCTAAGCACTATGCTGTTTTTATGTTAACAAGTTTTTTCGAAAATCACAAAATGGTCTAAAACGTCTCCAAATGCGATTTGAAGATATTCTGAGCACTTTGGTGTTTTTATGTTAAAAAGTTTTTTCGAAAATCACAAAATGGTCTAAAACGTCTCCAAATGCGATTTGAAGCTCTTCTGTACACTTTGATGTTTTGTGTGAAAAAGTTTTGTCAAAATGCTCAAAATGGTCTAAAACGTTTTTAAAACGATATTAAGCTATTTTGTGCTCTTTGATGTTTTTGTATAACCAAGTTTTTTCGAAAATCACAAAATGGTCTAAAACGTCTCCAAATGCGATTTGAAGCTTTTCCAAGCACTTTGCTGTTTTTATGTTAACAAGTTTTTTCGAAAATCACAAAATGGTCTAAAACGTCTCCAAATGCGATTTGAAGCTATTCTGTACACTTTGATGTTTTGTGTGAAAAAGTTTTGTCGAAATGCTCAAAATGGTCTAAAACGTTTTTAAAACGATATTAAGCTATTTTGTGCTCTTTGATGTTTTTGTGTAACCAAGTTTCATCGAAATGAACAAAATGGTCTAAAGCGTCTCCAAATGCGATTTGAAGCTTTTCCAAGCACTTTGGTGTTTTTATGTTAACAAGTTTTTTCGCAAATCACAAAATGGTCTAAAACGTCTCCAAATGCGATTTGAAGATATTCTGAGCACATTGGTGTTTTTATGTTAAAAAGTTTTTTCGAAAATCACAAAATGGTCTAAAACGTTTCCAAATGCGATTTGAAGCTCTTCTGTACACTTTGATGTTTTGTGTGAAAAAGTTTTGTCGAAATGCTCAAAATGGTCTAAAACGTTTTTAAATACGATATTAAGCTGTTTTGTGCACTTTGATGATTTGTGTGAAAAGTTTTAACGAAATGCTCAAAATGGTCAAAAACGGTTTCTAATGTGATTTTAAGCACTTTGATGTTTTTGTGTAACCAAGTTTTTTCGAAAATCACAAAATGGTCTAAAACGTCTCCAAATGCGATTTGAAGCTTTTCTAAACACTTTGGTGTTTTTATGTTAACAAGTTTTTTCGAAAATCACAAAATGGTCTAAAACGTCTCCAAATGCGATTTGAAGCTATTCTGTACACTTTGATGTTTTGTGTGAAAAAGTTTTGTCGAAATGCTCCAAATGGTCTAAAACGTTTTTAAAACGATATTAAGCTATTTTGTGCTTGTTAACAGGTGTACAGGATAAGTCAGGCAGATAACAACAATCACGATCCTCAGTAAAATCTGTCAAAGTATCTTTATTCTTTTCTCTTTCTTTCTTTAATTTGAGTATGGTCGAGGATTGAGAGGTTTCTAAACAATGATAAAAACAATAACAAACGTAATTAGCCTAAACTGAGGAATCGAGCTGATCCCTGTTGTCATGGCAACCGTAACTAGCTGAACAGCGTGTGCTCCATGCACCGAGTGGTGGCTAGTCTAAATTGACCAACGTCAACTATATAGGCCTACTATAATACAATATTATGATCGCTGACGGTAGCTTATGCTACTCAGCCTATAAACGTTAACAATATAAAGATTTAACAAACAATAATATGTCGACATAACGCCATCAACAAGTTATATAATGAGATCATTCTCAATTTCAATACTGAAGAACAGAGAGACGACAAGCCGTCGCCATGATGAACCGCTAGTCGTTAATTAAAGTGAAATTAACACAGGCCTAGTGATCAATATTACAATCAGAAAAAACGTACCGAAACTTCTGAACCTTCCTAGTACACTTGAAATCTTCCTTTATCTATTAACAATATTATCTTAAAGTATATGTCTAGTTTCCCTATGAAACTATACTTTAAACTACACTTTGGATGTTTAGTTCCCCTATAGAACTACGAAACCATCTTTAGCACATGGTTTTTTTGCCATCATCCTCCGATCATGTCGAAGGTTATCGCTAGAGGGCTAATCTAAAATAATTATCTAGCGCCCTCATCTATATGTATCTTATGAACTTTACACCGGCCCTCCTAATGCGAATAACATAAAATGAGCATTAGCAAACTGCAAAAACAATTAGTAATCTTAATAATTAGTCTCGTTTAAAAATTTGTATCATCGTTAACTAAATAGCGTAAGATTTACTTGTTAACTATATTATGACATAAATAATTATGGAGAATCTGCTTCTAACAACACCACCAACTTAGTAATTGGTCTCTTCAGTTCAGATGTGCTTGTCTTGAGCTTCACTGCTCTAACATAACCTTTGTCATCAGGGTATACCTCCACCACTCTGCCCATTGGCCATTGTCCTCTTGGTGAGTTTTTGTCGCATATCAACACAATTTCTCCTACATTCACATTTTTTCTCTGGTGAAACCATCTCTGTCGTTCCTGAAGTGTTACCAAATATTCCTTGGACCAACGTCTCCAGAAGAGATTTGTTAAATACTGAATTTGTCTCCATCCCTTTACTAGTTCCTTTCTTTCAAACACGCCTGGTTCCATGGATGTTTGCTTGTTTCCCACAAGAAAGTGGTTAGGTGTTAACGGATCTTTATCTAATGGACTGTCTGATATAATCGTCAACGGTCTGCTATTGACAATTCCTTCAACTTCACAAAATACTGTTGGAAGTCCTTCGTCATCTAGCTCCATTGGTTGCTCCTTCAGAACACTATATAAGACCTTCCGAACAGAACGAATCATTCTCTCCCATGTGCCACCGTAGTGTGAAGCGGAAGGCGGATTAAATTTCCAGTCTATATTGTGTCGAAGCATATTACTTTGGATTTCCCTTGGGTCGAGCTCCTTAATTGCCTTTTTCAGCTCATTCTTGGCACCAATGAGGTTTGTTCCATTGTCTGACATTATCATGCGTATTGGGCCTCTCCTTGCGGTAAAACGTCGAAGAGCATTGAGGCAACTAGTGGTCGTCAATGAGTAAGATACTTCCAAGTGAATTGCTCTAGTTTTCAAACAGGTAAATATTACTCCATATCTCTTATGTATAGTTCTTCCCCTTTTTATATCGAAGGGTCCAAAGTAATCCATTCCAGTATGTGAGAATGGGTTTTCACCAACAGTTACTCTACAACTCGGCAGGTCGGCCATTTTCTGGTTTTCCGCTCTTCTGTGGTACCTTCTACATAGTACGCATTTGCTGATTAATTTCCTGGTAGCAGAGACCACTTGAGGTATCCAGTATTTTTTCCTCAGGTGCGTTATGATTTGGTTTCTGCCACAATGGCCAAGATTTCTGTGCATCTCTCGTATTATTAACTGAGAAACATGAGAGTTCTTAGGCAGGATCATTTGGTGTTTAGGCGAACCCAACTCTGCTCTTCTCAAGCGACCTCCTACCTTTAGAACGCCATTTTCCAAAAAATGGATCAAGTTTTACTAATGGACTTGATTTCTTGATTTGATTACTAATCTCTTCTATGTAACTCCTTCTTTGAACATTTCTTACGAGAGACACTTCAGCTGCTTCTAGTTCGGATACCGTCAGATATGTTCTGTCTACATCCTTCTTGCGAAGAACCTGTTTTAACTTTATCATCCAGGCGGTGGCTCTACGTAGGCGACTCCAAGATGAATAGTGTTTCGCCAAGGTTTCTAATGTATCAGCATGAGGCAAGACTGGGCATGCAACCTTCTTGACTTCAGGATCATCTATCTTCAAATTATGGCTACCTTGAATTTGTTGAGGCCACTGGTTTGTTTCCTGCCAGAGGAATTCCGGCCCTCGTAACCACATTTTCTCATTTTCGATTTTTCCTAGTTTCAGTCCTCTTGAGGCGATGTCAGCAGGGTTATCTTTAGTACCAACATGTCTCCATTGACTCGTAGTAGATCCTTCTTGTATGACATTTAGTCGATTAGCAACAAAGGTACTGAATCTTGTACTCACATTGTTAATATAGTTGATCACCAACATGCTATCAGTCCAGAAAAGGATATCGTCAAAGTTGTAATCTATTTCAGATTGGATTAAGCTTGCACTCTTAACCGCCAATGTCGCTGCTGTAAGCTCAAGTCGTGGTATTGTCATTCGCTTGAGTGGTGAAACTCTTGAACGGCTATACAGATTGTTGCAGGTAATGGCTCCATCTACTACACATCGTACATAGGCGACTATTCCGTAGCCCCTTTCACTAGCGTCTGCGAACATATGGAGTTGACATGGTCTCTTTGCACAATTCAAGTTAACGCATCTTGGTATCTTGATGTTAGAAAT
The DNA here is from genome assembly GCF_964355755.1 of Antedon mediterranea. NCBI lineage: Eukaryota > Metazoa > Echinodermata > Crinoidea > Comatulida > Antedonidae > Antedon > Antedon mediterranea. Next base: position 9,808,863 of record NC_092678.1, read on the forward strand.
AAGTTTTAATTCTTCCAACCAGGTCTGCCAGCGTTGTTTTATTTCCCCGTCAATGGGTTCATCCCAGCCTTTGTTATCTCGCATTACTCCTTGAAGTAATATCTTCGCCGGTAGGATAACTGGTGCTATTAAGCCCATTGGGTCAAAAACAGAACTTATTGTAGATAAGATTCCTCTCCTTGTGACAGGTTGCTCTCTGGTTGGAGCTTCGAAATATAAATAATCTTCTTCTGGATGCCATTTAATGCCTAATGCTCTTTCACATGGTATGGTTTCTTCATGTAGATTAATTGACTGAAGTTCCTTTGACCGTTCAGATTCTGGTATAGTGTTTATTACTTTCTTTGAATTGCTGGTCCATTTTGTCAAACGAAATCCTCCATCTTGGCATAGTATTCTCAGCTGCTTAATAAGTTCCACTCCTGTCTCCGGATTCTCAACACTCTTTAACAGATCATCTACGTAGAAGTTACGTAACAATGTTTTCTTGGTGTTTTCTTGGATTTCTGAAATAGAGCAGTCGGCTGCTGTCTGTTGTAGTGCCTTATTTGCACATGAGGGTGACGAGGTTGATCCGAATAGGTGCACGGTCATTCTATATTCTACGGGAGTAGCATAAATGTTTCCATTTGGGAACCATAGAAATCTGAGGAAGTTTCTATCACTTTCCGGTACTTTGACTTGGTGGAACATCTTTTCCACATCGGCAATTATGGCAACTTCTTCTTCCCTGAAACGGAGTAGCACCCCCAATAGGTTGCTAGTCAGGTTTGGTCCGGGTAACAAAACATCATTAAGAGCTACTCCCTGATATCTTGCTCCACAGTCGAAAACCACTCTTAATTTCCCAGGTTTCTGGGGATTGTAAACGCCATGGTGAGGGATATACCATTTGTGTCCATCTTGTATAATTTCGTCAGGTGATACTATCTCTGCATATCCCTTGGTTAGCAATTCATCCATGTAGTTGATGTACTCCATTGCATATGGTTTATCTGCCTTCAGACGACGACATAATGACTCTAGTCGTTTGACTGCTTGTAGTCTGTTGTCAGGCATGACCACTTCATTGCGTCTAAAGGGAAGGCTAATTATAAAGTGATTGTCGGGTCCCTTCACTATGCTTTCGTTTACTTTCCTGAGGAATAATTTATCTTCAACAGAATGGTTTTGTGTAATTCCAAACCACTTTCTGGGAAGTCAATCTCGGTGCTCCTTTTTACTAACTTCTCCAACGTGTCGTAAGTAGACTTTTCTACATTTCTTCCAACGAAGTTTGCTGGGTATGGGTGACTACTTTCGTGGTTACCAATCAAGTTCCAAACGATCCACCCCAGGTTAGTTCTGGTTGCATGGGGAGCGTCGATAGGTCCTGTTTTTACTTCCAGAGGTGTATAAGCACTTGCTACACCCATGCCTATCAGTAGACCCACTTCTTTACCTTTATCTATCTGGGGTATTTTTACGCCTTGTAAATGTGGCCACTTGTCGATGTCCGATTGTTTAGGAAAGTGTGCCTTCTGAATAGGTAAGTTGCTCTTAGTATATGCAGTGTGTATAACAGTTTCCATATTTCTGTTGTCTAGGGAAGTTACCTTTAGTCCCTTTACCGCCTTTGTTGTTAATCGGTACGTAGACCCCATCGTGTCAATGGTGATACATTCATTCCTTCCACCAACGCCAAGTTGTTTTACGAGTGCCTCTGAGCAAAACGAAATGGTGCTCCCTGGATCTAGAAAGGCGTATGTTTCTACTTGGTGTGAGCATCCAACGCTTACGCGAACTGGGATCACTGCCAAGGCACATTCTCCTTGATTTATCTTGGCACACGCAGCTTGCAGTTGGTTAGGCTGCTTATCGTTATTCTTGTTTTTCGTTTCAGTGTTGACAACTGGGTCTTGGTGGAGCGTGGTTGGGTGCCTCCTCTTACATTTGGTGCACGTGTGGCGACTGTTGCAATGTTTAGCCAAGTGACCAGTAGTTAAGCAGCCGTAGCATAATCTATGTTCTTTAATGTAGGTTAGTTTCTCTGGTCTTTGCAGGTTGTCGAATTTCCTGCATTCTTCTATTCCGTGTGCGCCTTTACTGCAGTAAAGACAGTCTCTTTGTACTTCCACTGCAGCATAAGCTCCTTTTGGTCTATGTGGTGGTTTGCGCTGAGATACCTTTTCGTCTTTAATGTTCCCAAACGTAGGATTACTAAGAATCCTGGACTGTTTTTCTACGAATAGTACAAAGTCGTCAAATTGTACCATTCTGGTTTCTTGAATAAGGTCTGTTTTGGTCCTCCATTTGTCTCTCATGCGGTAAGGCAGTTTCAAAGTGAGGGTCTGTATGCTACTTGTATGATTTAATTCTTGTAAATGATCGAGACTGGACATGGAGTTCTTACATTCGATAAGTAGTAATGAGTATCTGGACAAAGAATCTTTATCCTCTGCCTTTATCTCAGGAAAGTCCTTTAATGATGTAATATAGGCATCCGCCAATCTGAATGGATTACTGTATTTATCTATTAGCGCCTGCTTCGCTTGTCTAAAGCCTTCTCCAGGATCCATAGCTAAATAGCTCTTGACCAGATTATTCACCTCACCAATTGTATATTGTTCTAAGTAGTACAGTTTGTCTCTCTCGCTGCGAACCTTGCCTTCCACCTCGTGCTCAAAGGCTCTCTTAAATCGTCCATAATCCATTGGGTTGCCGTCGAATTTTGTAAGTCCCCTTTTAGGTAGACTTGTTTGTATCAACCATTGGGACAGTACTTCTCCCTGTTTTTCAATCAAATTCTGTAGTAGTATATTATTGGTCTGTTCAACGGCTGGAGTAGGTGTAATCGGGTAAGGTGCAAAGCTTATTTCGGGTTTAGGTGTAACTGTGGTCTGATCTGTAGTTGGGTTTGCCCTTGGAAACCATGATGTTGCATTAGGTGATAATGTAGGTGGTACTGGTTCTAAGACAGGCTGTACCGCTTCGTTTTCGTCTAATGAGTCAAGGTATTGACTAACCTTATCGACCGCATCAGTATTTGGTACCTGAGGTGTATCCTCAGCCGTAATGGACAATCGTTCTAGCTCTTTGTCCAAGGAATCTGAGCGGGCTTGTGCTACGGCTAATTTACCCTCTTCTTCGATTTGTTCAAGTTCTAATCTTTTCTGTAAGTTCTTCTTATTATATTGAGCTCTCGCCTTAGCAACCGCCAATTCAGCTCTTGCTTCTGCTGCTGATATCTCTAATTGGCTACTTCTAGTCGAACTCTGTGTGCTTGACATTGTCAAGTTTCGAAATGTTAACAGGTGTACAGGATAAGTCAGGCAGATAACAACAATCACGATGCTCAGTAAAATCTGTCAAAGTATCTTTATTCTTTTCTCTTTCTTTCTTTAATTTGAGTATGGTCGAGGATTGAGAGGTTTCTAAACAATGATAAAAACAATAACAAACGTAATTAGCCTAAACTGAGGAATCGAGCTGATCCCTGTTGTCATGGCAACCGTAACTAGCTGAACAGCGTGTGCTCCATGCACCGAGTGGTGGCTAGTCTAAATTGACCAACGTCAACTATATAGGCCTACTATAATACAATATTATGATCGCTGACGGTAGCTTATGCTACTCAGCCTATAAACGTTAACAATATAAAGATTTAACAAACAATAATATGTCGACATAACGCCATCAACAAGTTATATAATGAGATCATTCTCAATTTCAATACTGAAGAACAGAGAGACGACAAGCCGTCGCCATGATGAACCGCTAGTCGTTAATTAAAGTGAAATTAACACAGGCCTAGTGATCAATATTACAATCAGAAAAAACGTACCGAAACTTCTGAACCTTCCTAGTACACTTGAAATCTTCCTTTATCTATTAACAATATTATCTTAAAGTATATGTCTAGTTTCCCTATGAAACTATACTTTAAACTACACTTTGGATGTTTAGTTCCCCTATAGAACTACGAAACCATCTTTAGCACATGGTTTTTTTGCCATCATCCTCCGATCATGTCGAAGGTTATCGCTAGAGGGCTAATCTAAAATAATTATCTAGCGCCCTCATCTATATGTATCTTATGAACTTTACAGTGCTCTTTGATGTTTTTGTGTAACCAAGTTTCATCGATATGAACAAAATGGTCTAAAACGTCTCAAAATGCGATTTGAAGGTATTCTGAGCACTTTGGTGTTTTTGGGTGAAAAGTTTTAACGAAATGCTCAAAATGGTCTAAAACGGTTTCTAATGTGATTTTAAGCACTTTGAAGTATTTTGTACAAACAAGTTTCATCGAAATGCCTAAAATGGTCTAAAACGTCTCCAAATGCGATTTGAAGCTTTTCTAAGCACTTTGGTGTTTTTATGTTAACAAGTTTTTTCGAAAATCACAAAATGGTCTAAAACGTCTCCAAATGCGATTTGAAGATATTCTGAGCACTTTGGTGTTTTTATGTTAAAAAGTTTTTTCGAAAATCACAAAATGGTCTAAAACGTCTCCAAATGCGATTTGAAGCTCTTCTGTACACTTTGATGTTTTGTGTGAAAAAGTTTAGTCGAAATGCTCAAAATGGTCTAAAACGTTTTTAAAACGATATTAAGCTATTTTGTGCTCTTTGATGTTTTTGTGTAACCAAGTTTCATCGAAATGAACAAAATGATCTAAAACGTCTCCAAATGCGATTTGAAGCTTTTCCAAGCACTTTGCTGTTTTTATGTTAACAAGTTTTTTCGAAAATCACAAAATGGTCTAAAACGTCTCAAAATGCGATTTGAAGGTATTCTGAGCATTTTGGTGTTTTTGTGTGAAAAGTTTTAACGAAATGCTCAAAATGGTCTAAAACGGTTTCTAATGTGATTTTAAGCACTTTGATGTTTTTGTAAAACCAAGTTTCATCGAAATGCACAAAATGGTCTAAAACGTCTCCAAATGCGATTTGAAGCTTTTCTAAGCACTTTGGTGTTTTTATGTTAACAAGTTTTTTCGAAAATCACAAAATGGTCTAAAATGTCTCCAAATGCGATTTGAACATATTCTGAGCACTTTGGTGTTTTTATGTTAAAAAGTTTTTACAAAAATCACAAAATGGTCAAAAACGTCTCCAAATGCGATTTGAAGCTCTTCTGTACATTTTGATGTTTTGTGTGAAAAAGTTTTGTCGAAATCCTCAAAATGGTCTAAAACGTTTTTAAATACGATATTAAGCTGTTTTGTGCACTTTGATGATTTGTGTGAAAAGTTTTAACAAAATGCTCAAAATGGTCTAAAACGGTTTCTAATGTGATTTTAAGCACTTTGATGTTTTTGTGTAACCAAGTTTTTTCGAAAATCACAAAATGGTCTAAAACGTCTCCAAATGCGATTTGAAGCTTTCCTAAGCACTTTGGTGTTTTTATGTTAACAAGTTTTTTCGAAAATCACAAAATGGTCTAAAACGTCTCAAAATGCGATTTGAAGGTATTCTTAGCACTTTGGTGTTTTTGTGTGAAAGTTTTAACGAAATGCTCAAAATGGTCTAAAACGGTTTCTAATGTGATTTTAACCACTTTGATGTTTTTGTGTAACCAAGTTTTTTCGAAAATCACAAAATGGTCTAAAACGTCTCCAAATGCGATTTGAAGCTTTTCTAAGCACTTTGGTGTTTTTATGTTAACAAGTTTTTTCGAAAATCACAAAATGGTCTAAAACGTCTCCAAATGCGATTTGAAGATATTCTGAGCACTTTGGTGTTTTTATGTTAAAAAGTTTTTTCGAAAATCACAAAATGGTCTAAAACGTCTCCAAATGCGATTTGAAGCTATTCTGTACACTTTGATGTTTTGTGTGAAAAAGTTTTGTCGAAATGAACAAAATGGTCTAAAACGTTTTTAAAACGATATTAAGCTATTTTCTGCTCTTTGATGTTTTTGTGTAACCAAGTTTTTTTCGAAAATCACAAAATGGTCTAAAACGTCTCCAAATGCGATTTGAAGCTTTTCTAAACACTTTGGTGTTTTTATGTTAACAAGTTTTTTCGAAAATCACAAAATGGTCTAAAACGTCTCAAAATGCGATTTGAAGGTATTCTGAGCACTTTGGTGTTTTTGTGTGAAAAGTTTTAACGAAATGCTCAAAATGGTCTAAAACGGTTTCTAATGTGATTTTAACCACTTTGATGTTTTTGTGTAACCAAGTTTTTTCGAAAATCACAAAATGGTCTAAAACGTCTCCAAATGCGATTTGAAGCTTTTCTAAGCACTTTGGTGTTTTTATGTTAACAAGTTTTTTCGAAAATCACAAAATGGTCTAAAACGTCTCCAAATGCGATTTGAAGCTATTCTGTACACTTTGATGTTTTGTGTGAAAAAAGTTTTGTCGAAATGCTCAAAATGGTCTAAAACGTTTTTAAAACGATATTAAGCTATTTTGTGCTCTTTGATGTTTTTGTGTAACCAAGTTTTATCGAAATGAACAAAATGGTCTAAAACGTCTCCAAATGCGATTTGAAGGTATTCTGAGCACTTTGGTGTTTTTGTGTGAAAAGTTTTAACGAAATGCTCAACATGGTCTAAAACGGTTTCTAATGTGATTTTAACCACTTTGATGTTTTTGTGTAACCAAGTTCTTTTCGAAAATCACAAAATGGTCTAAAACGTCTCCAAATGCGATTTGAAGCTTTTCTAAGCACTTTGGTGTTTTTATGTTAAAAAGTTTTTTCGAAAATCACAAAATGGTCTAAAACGTCTCCAAATGCGATTTGAAGCTCTTCTGTACACTTTGATGTTTTGTGTGAAAAAGTTTTGTCGAAATGCTCAAAATGGTCTAAAACGTTTTTAAATACGATATTAAGCTGTTTTGTGCACTTTGATGATTTGTGTGAAAAGTTTTAACGAAATGCTCAAAATAGTCTAAAACGGTTTCTAATGTGATTTTAAGCACTTTGATGTTTTTGTGTAACCAAGTTTTTTCGGAAATCACAAAATGATCTAAAACGTCTCCAAATGCGATTTGAAGCTTTTCTAAGCACTTTGGTGTTTTTATGTTAACAAGTTTTTTCGAAAATCACAAAATGGTCTAAAACGTCTCAAAATGCGATTGAAGGTATTCTGAGCACTTTGGTGTTTTTGTTTGAAAAGTTTTAACGAAATGCTCAAAATGGTCTAAAACGGTTCTAATGTGATTTTAAGCACTTTGATGTTTTTGTATAACCAAGTTTCATCGAAATGCTCAAAATGGTCTAAAACGTTTTTAAAACGATATTAAGCTATTTTGTGCTCTTTGATGTTTTTGTGTAACCAAGTTTTTTCGAAAATCACAAAATGGTCTAAAACGTCTCCAAATGCGATTTGAAGCTTTTCTAAGCACTTTGGTGTTTTTATGTTAACAAGTTTTTTCGAAAATCACAAAATGGTCTAAAACGTCACAAAATGCGATTTGAAGGTATTCTGAGCACTTTGGTGTTTTTGTGTGAAAAAAGTTTTGTCGAAATGCTCAAAATGGTCTAAAACGTTTTTAAAACGATATTAAGCTATTTTGTGCTCTTTGATGTTTTTGTGTAACCAAGTTTTATCGAAATGAACAAAATGGTCTAAAACGTCTCCAAATGCGATTTGAAGCTTTTCCAAGCACTTTGCTGTTTTTATATTAAGTTTTTTCGAAAATCACAAAATGGTCTAAAACGTCTCTAAATGCGATTTGAAGGTATTCTGAGCAATTTGGTGTTTTTGTGTGAAAAGTTTTAACGAAATGCTCAAAATTGTCTAAAACGGTTTCTAATGTGATTTTAAGCACTTTGATGTTTTTGTAAAACCAAGTTTCATCGAAATGCACAAAATGGTCTAAAACGTCTCCAAATGCGATTTGAAGCTATTCTGTACACTTTGATGTTTTGTGTGAAAAAAGTTTTGTCGAAATGCTCAAAATGGTCTAAAACGTTTTTAAAACGATATTAAGCTATTTTGTGCTCTTTGATGTTTTTGTGTAACCAAGTTTTTTCGAATTGAACAAAATGGTCTAAAACGTCTCCAAATGCGATTTGAAGCTTTTCCAAGCACTTTGCTGTTTTTATGTTAACAGGTTTTTTCGAAAATCACAAAATGGTCTAAAACGTCTCAAAATGCGATTTGAAGGTATTCTGAGCACTTTGGTGTTTTTGTGTGAAAAGTTTTAACGAAATGCTCAAAATTGTCTAAAACGGTTTCTAATGTGATTTTAAGCACTTTGATGTTTTTGTAAAACCAAGTTTCATCGAAATGCACAAAATGGTCTAAAATGTCTCCAAATGCGATTTGAAGCTTTTCCAAGCACTTTGCTGTTTTTATGTTAACAAGCTTTTTCGAAAATCACAAAATGGTCTAAAACGTCTCCAAATGTGATTTGAAGATATTCTGAGCACTTTGGTGTTTTTATGTTAAAAAGTTTTTTCGAAAATCACAAAATGGTCTAAAACGTCTCCAAATGCGATATGAAGATATTCTGAGCACTTTGGTGTTTTTATGTTAAAAAGTTTTTTCGAAAATCACAAAATGGTCTAAAACGTCTCCAAATGCGATTTGAAGCTATTCTGTACACTTTGATGTTTTGTGTGAAAAAGTTTTGTCGAAATGCTCAAAATGGTTTAAAACGTTTTTAAAACGATATTAAGCTATTTTGTGCTCTTTGATGTTTTTGTATAACCAAGTTTCATCGAAATGCACAAAATGGTCTAAAACGTCTCCAAATACGATTTGAAGCTTTTCCAAGCACTTTGCTGTTTTTATGTTAACAAGTTTTTTCGAAAATCACAAAATTGTCTAAAACGTCTCAAAATGCGATTTGAAGGTATTCTGAGCACTTTGGTGTTTTTGTGTGAAAAGTTTTAACGAAAAGCTCAAAATGGTCTAAAACGGTTCTAATGTGATTTTAAGCACTTTGATGTTTTTGTACAACCAAGTTTCATCGAAATGCTCAAAATGGTCTAAAACGTTTTTAAAACGATATTAAGCTATTTTGTGCTCTTTGATGTTTTTGGGTAACCAAGTTTTTTTCGAAAATCACAAAATGGTCTAAAACGTCTCCAAATGCGATTTGAAGCTTTTCTAAGCACTTTGGTGTTTTTATGTTAACAAGTTTTTTCGAAAATCGCAAAATGGTCTAAAACGTCTCAAAATGCGATTTGAAGGTATTCTGAGCACTTTGGTGTTTTTGTGTGAAAAGTTTTAACGAAATGCTCAAAATGGTCTAAAACGGTTTCTAATGTGATTTTAACCACTTTGATGTTTTTGTGTAACCAAGTTCTTTTCGAAAATCACAAAATGGTCTAAAACGTCTCCAAATGCGATTTGAAGCTTTTCTAAGCACTTTGGTGTTTTTATGTTAACAAGTTTTTTCGAAAATCACAAAATGGTCTAAAACGTCTCAAAATGCGATTTGAAGGTATTCTGAGCACTTTGGTGTTTTTGTGTGAAAAGTTTTAACGAAATGCTCAAAATGGTCTAAAGCGGTTTCTAATGTGATTTTAACCACTTTGATGTTTTTGTGTAACCAAGTTTTTTCGAAAATCACAAAATGGTCTAAAACGTCTCCAAATGCGATTTGAAGCTTTTCTAAGCACTTTGGTGTTTTTATGTTAAGTTTTTTCGAAAATCACAAAATGGTCTAAAACGTCTCCAAATGCGATTTGAAGCTATTCTGTACACTTTGATGTTTTGTGTGAAAAAAGTTTTGTCGAAATGCTCAAATTGGTCTAAAACGTTTTTAAAACGATATTAAGCTATTTTGTGCTCTTTGATGTTTTTGTGTAACCAAGTTTTATCGAAATGAACAAAATGTTCTAAAACGTCTCCAAATGCGATTTGAAGCTTTTCCAAGCACTTTGCTGTTTTTATGTTAAGTTTTTTCGAAAATCACAAAATGGTCTAAAACGTCTCTAAATGCGATTTGAAGGTATTCTGAGCACTTTGGTGTTTTTGTGTGAAAAGTTTTAACGAAATGCTCAAAATTGTCTAAAACGGTTTCTAATGTGATTTTAAGCACTTTGATGTTTTTGTAAAACCAAGTTTCATCGAAATGCACAAAATGGTCTAAAACGTCTCCAAATGCGATTTGAAGCTTTTCCAAGCACTTTGCTGTTTTTATGTTAACAAGTTTTTTCGAAAATCACAAAATGGTCTAAAACGTCTCCAAATGCGATTTGAAGATATTCTGAGCACTTTGGTGTTTTTATGTTAAAAAGTTTTTTCGAAAATCACAAAATGGTCTAAAACGTCTCCAAATGCGATTTGAAGCTATTCTGTACACTTTGATGTTTTGTGTGAAAAAGTTTTGTCGAAATGCTCAAAATGGTTTAAAACGTTTTTAAAACGATATTAAGCTATTTTGTGCTCTTTGATGTTTTTGTATAACCAAGTTTCATCGAAATGCACAAAATGGTCTAAAACGTCTCCAAATACGATTTGAAGCTTTTCTAAGCACTTTTCTGTTTTTATGTTAACAAGTTTTTTCGAAAATCACAAAATGGTCTAAAACGTCTCCAAATGCGATTTGAAGATATTCTGAGCACTTTGGTGTTTTTATGTTAAAAAGTTTTTTCGAAAATGGTCTAACACGTCTCCAAATGCGATTTGAAGCTCTTCTGTACACTTTGATGTTTTGTGTGAAAAAGTTTAGTCGAAATGCTCAAAATGGTCTAAAACGTTTTTAAAACGATATTAAGCTATTTTGTGCTCTTTGTTGTTTTTGTGTAACCAAGTTTCATCGAAATGAACAAAATGATCTAAAACGTCTCCAAATGCGATTTGAAGCTTTTCCAAGCACTTTGCTGTTTTTATGTTAACAAGTTTTTTCGAAAATCACAAAATGGTCTAAAACGTCTCAAAATGCGATTTGAAGGTATTCTGAGCATTTTGGTGTTTTTGTGTGAAAAGTTTTAACGAAATGCTCAAAATGGTCTAAAACGGTTTCTAATGTGATTTTAAGCACTTTGATGTTTTTGTAAAACCAAGTTTCATCGAAATGCACAAAATGGTCTAAAACGTCTCCAAATGCGATTTGAAGCTTTTCTAAGCACTTTGGTGTTTTTATGTTAACAAGTTTTTTCGAAAATCACAAAATGGTCTAAAATGTCTCCAAATGCGATTTGAACATATTCTGAGCACTTTGGTGTTTTTATGTTAAAAAGTTTTTACAAAAATCACAAAATGGTCTAAAACGTCTCCAAATGCGATTTGAAGCTCTTCTGTACATTTTGATGTTTTGTGTGAAAAAGTTTTGTCGAAATCCTCAAAATGGTCTAAAACGTTTTTAAATACGATATTAAGCTGTTTTGTGCACTTTGATGATTTGTGTGAAAAGTTTTAACAAAATGCTCAAAATGGTCTAAAACGGTTTCTAATGTGATTTTAAGCACTTTGATGTTTTTGTGTAACCAAGTTTTTTCGAAAATCACAAAATGGTCTAAAACGTCTCCAAATGCGATTTGAAGCTTTCCTAAGCACTTTGGTGTTTTTATGTTAACAAGTTTTTTCGAAAATCACAAAATGGTCTAAAACGTCTCAAAATGCGATTTGAAGGTATTCTTAGCACTTTGGTGTTTTTGTGTGAAAGTTTTAACGAAATGCTCAAAATGGTCTAAAACGGTTTCTAATGTGATTTTAACCACTTTGATGTTTTTGTGTAACCAAGTTTTTTCGAAAATCACAAAATGGTCTAAAACGTCTCCAAATGCGATTTGAAGCTTTTCTAAGCACTTTGGTGTTTTTATGTTAACAAGTTTTTTCGAAAATCACAAAATGGTCTAAAACGTCTCCAAATGCGATTTGAAGATATTCTGAGCACTTTGGTGTTTTTATGTTAAAAAGTTTTTTCGAAAATCACAAAATGGTCTAAAACGTCTCCAAATGCGATTTGAAGCTATTCTGTACACTTTGATGTTTTGTGTGAAAAAGTTTTGTCGAAATGAACAAAATGGTCTAAAACGTTTTTAAAACGATATTAAGCTATTTTGTGCTCTTTGATGTTTTTGTGTAACCAAGTTTCATCGAAATGAACAAAATGATCTAAAACGTCTCCAAATGCGATTTGAAGCTTTTCCAAGCACTTTGCTGTTTTTATGTTAACAAGTTTTTTCGAAAATCACAAAATGGTCTAAAACGTCTCAAAATGCGATTTGAAGGTATTCTGAGCATTTTGGTGTTTTTGTGTGAAAAGTTTTAACGAAATGCTCAAAATGGTCTAAAACGGTTTCTAATGTGATTTTAAGCACTTTGATGTTTTTGTAAAACCAAGTTTCATCGAAATGCACAAAATGGTCTAAAACGTCTCCAAATGCGATTTGAAGCTTTTCTAAGCACTTTGGTGTTTTTATGTTAACAAGTTTTTTCGAAAATCACAAAATGGTCTAAAATGTCTCCAAATGCGATTTGAACATATTCTGAGCACTTTGGTGTTTTTATGTTAAAAAGTTTTTACAAAAATCACAAAATGGTCAAAAACGTCTCCAAATGCGATTTGAAGCTCTTCTGTACATTTTGATGTTTTGTGTGAAAAAGTTTTGTCGAAATCCTCAAAATGGTCTAAAACGTTTTTAAATACGATATTAAGCTGTTTTGTGCACTTTGATGATTTGTGTGAAAAGTTTTAACAAAATGCTCAAAATGGTCTAAAACGGTTTCTAATGTGATTTTAAGCACTTTGATGTTTTTGTGTAACCAAGTTTTTTCGAAAATCACAAAATGGTCTAAAACGTCTCCAAATGCGATTTGAAGCTTTCCTAAGCACTTTGGTGTTTTTATGTTAACAAGTTTTTTCGAAAATCACAAAATGGTCTAAAACGTCTCAAAATGCGATTTGAAGGTATTCTTAGCACTTTGGTGTTTTTGTGTGAAAGTTTTAACGAAATGCTCAAAATGGTCTAAAACGGTTTCTAATGTGATTTTAACCACTTTGATGTTTTTGTGTAACCAAGTTTTTTCGAAAATCACAAAATGGTCTAAAACGTCTCCAAATGCGATTTGAAGCTTTTCTAAGCACTTTGGTGTTTTTATGTTAACAAGTTTTTTCGAAAATCACAAAATGGTCTAAAACGTCTCAAAATGCGATTGAAGGTATTCTGAGCACTTTGGTGTTTTTGTTTGAAAAGTTTTAACGAAATGCTCAAAATGGTCTAAAACGGTTCTAATGTGATTTTAAGCACTTTGATGTTTTTGTATAACCAAGTTTCATCGAAATGCTCAAAATGGTCTAAAACGTTTTTAAAACGATATTAAGCTATTTTGTGCTCTTTGATGTTTTTGTGTAACCAAGTTTTTTCGAAAATCACAAAATGGTCTAAAACGTCTCCAAATGCGATTTGAAGCTTTTCTAAGCACTTTGGTGTTTTTATGTTAACAAGTTTTTTCGAAAATCACAAAATGGTCTAAAACGTCACAAAATGCGATTTGAAGGTATTCTGAGCACTTTGGTGTTTTTGTGTGAAAAGTTTTAACGAAATGCTCAAAATGGTCTAAAACGGTTTCTAATGTGATTTTAACCACTTTGATGTTTTTGTGTAACCAAGTTCTTTTCGAAAATCACAAAATGGTCTAAAACGTCTCCAAATGCGATTTGAAGCTCTTCTGTACACTTTGATGTTTTGTGTGAAAAAAGTTTTGTCGAAATGCTCAAAATGGTCTAAAACGTTTTTAAACGATATTAAGCTATTTTGTGCTCTTTGATGTTTTTGTGTAACCAAGTTTTTTCGAAAATCACAAAATTGTCTAAAACGTCTCCGAATGCGATTTGAAGCTCTTCTGTACACTTTGATGTTTTGTGTGAAAAAGTTTTCTCGAAATGCTAAAAATGGTATAAAAACGTTTTCCAATACCATATTAAGCTATTTTGTGCAATTTGATGTTTTTGTGTGACCAAGTTTTTTCGAAAATCACAAAATTGTCTAAAACGTCTCCGAATGCGATTTGAAGCTCTTCTGTACACTTTGATGTTTTGTGTGAAAAAGTTTTCTCGAAATGCTAAAAATGGTATAAAAACGTTTTCCAATACCATATTAAGCTATTTTGTGCAATTTGATGTTTTTGTGTAACCAAGTTTTTTCGAAAATCACAAAATTGTCTAAAACGTCTCCGAATGCGATTTGAAGCTCTTCTGTACACTTTGATGTTTTGTGTGAAAAAGTTTTCTCGAAATGCTAAAAATGGTCTAAAACGTTTTCCAATACCATATTAAGCTATTTTGTGCAATTTGATGTTTTTGTGTAACCAAGTTTTTTCGAAAATCACAAAATGGTCTAAAACGTCTCCAAATGCGATTTGAAGATATTCTGAGCACTTTGGTGTTTTTATGTTAAAAAGTTTTTTGGAAAATCACAAAATGGTCTAAAACGACTCCAAATGCGATTTGAAGCTATCCTGTACACTTTGATGTTTTGTGTGAAAAAGTTTTGTCGAAATGCTCAAAATGATCTAAAACGTTTTTAAAACGATATTAAGCTATTTTGTGCTCTTTGATGTTTTTGTGTATCCAAGTTTCATCGAAATGAACAAAATGGTCTAAAACGTTTTTAAATACGATATTAAGCTGTTTTGTGCACTTTGATGATTTGTGTGAAAAGTTTTAACGAAATGCTCAAAATAGTCCAAAACGGTTTCTAATGTGATTTTAAGCACTTTGATGTTTTTGTGTAACCAAGTTTTTTCGGAAATCACAAAATGGTATAAAACGTCTCCAAATGCGATTTGAAGCTTTTCTAAGCACTTTGGTGTTTTTATGTTAACAAGTTTTTTCGAAAATCACAAAATGGTCTAAAACGTCTCAAAATGCGATTTGAAGGTAATCTGAGCACTTTGGTGTTTTTGTGTGAAAAGTTTTAACAAAATGCTCAAAATGGTCTAAAACGGTTTTTAATGTGATTTTAACCACTTTGATGTTTTTGTGTAACCAAGTTTTTTCGAAAATCACAAAATTGTCTAAAACGTCTCCAAATGCGATTTGAAGCTCTTCTGTACACTTTGATGTTTTGTGTGAAAAAGTTTTGTCGAAATGCTCAAAATGGTCTAAAACGTTTTTAAATACGAAATTAAGCTGTTTTGTGCACTTTGATGATTTGTGTGAAAAGTTTTAACGAAATGCTCAAAATAGTCTATAACGGTTTCTAATGTGATTTTAAGCACTTTGATGTTTTTGTGTAACCAATTTTTTTCGGAAATCACAAAATGGTCTAAAACGTCTTCAAATGCGATTTGAAGCTTTTCTAAGCACTTTGGTGTTTTTATGTTAACAAGTTTTTTCGAAAATCACAAAATGGTCTAAAACGTCTCAAAATGCGATTTGAAGGTATTCTGAGCACTTTGGTGTTTTTGTGTGAAAAAAGTTTTGTCGAAATGCTCAAAATGGTCTAAAACGTTTTTAAAACGATATTAAGCTATTTTGTGCTCTTTGATGTTTTTGTGTAACCAAGTTTTATCGAAATGAACAAAATGGTCTAAAACGTCTCCAAATGCGATTTGAAGCTTTTCCAAGCACTTTGCTGTTTTTATATTAAGTTTTTTCGAAAATCACAAAATGGTCTAAAACGTCTCTAAATGCGATTTGAAGGTATTCTGAGCAATTTGGTGTTTTTGTGTGAAAAGTTTTAACGAAATGCTCAAAATTGTCTAAAACGGTTTCTAATGTGATTTTAAGCACTTTGATGTTTTTGTAAAACCAAGTTTCATCGAAATGCACAAAATGGTCTAAAACGTCTCTAAATGCGATTTGAAGCTATTCTGTACACTTTGATGTTTTGTGTGAAAAAAGTTTTGTCGAAATGCTCAAAATGGTCTAAAACGTTTTTAAAACGATATTAAGCTATTTTGTGCTCTTTGATGTTTTTGTGTAACCAAGTTTTATCGAAATGAACAAAATGGTCTAAAACGTCTCCAAATGCAATTTGAAGCTTTTCCAAGCACTTTGCTGTTTTTATGTTAACAGGTTTTTTCGAAAATTACAAAATGGTCTAAAACGTCTCAAAATGCGATTTGAAGGTATTCTGAGCACTTTGGTGTTTTTGTGTGAAAAGTTTTAACGAAATGCTCAAAATTGTCTAAAACGGTTTCTAATGTGATTTTAAGCACTTTGATGTTTTTGTAAAACCAAGTTTCATCGAAATGCACAAAATGGTCTAAAATGTCTCCAAATGCGATTTGAAGCTTTTCCAAGCACTTTGCTGTTTTTATGTTAACAAGCTTTTTCGAAAATCACAAAATGGTCTAAAACGTCTCCAAATGTGATTTGAAGATATTCTGAGCACTTTGGTGTTTTTATGTTAAAAAGTTTTTTCGAAAATCACAAAATGGTCTAAAACGTCTCCAAATGCGATTTGAAGATATTCTGAGCACTTTGGTGTTTTTATGTTAAAAAGTTTTTTCGAAAATCACAAAATGGTCTAAAACGTCTCCAAATGCGATTTGAAGCTATTCTGTACACTTTGATGTTTTGTGTGAAAAAGTTTTGTCGAAATGCTCAAAATGGTTTAAAACGTTTTTAAAACGATATTAGGCTATTTTGTGCTCTTTGATGTTTTTGTATAACCAAGTTTCATCGAAATGCACAAAATGGTCTAAAACGTCTCCAAATACGATTTGAAGCTTTTCCAAGCACTTTGCTGTTTTTATGTTAACAAGTTTTTTCGAAAATCACAAAATTGTCTAAAACGTCTCAAAATGCGATTTGAAGGTATTCTGAGCACTTTGGTGTTTTTGTGTGAAAAGTTTTAACGAAAAGCTCAAAATGGTCTAAAACGGTTCTAATGTGATTTTAAGCACTTTGATGTTTTTGTACAACCAAGTTTCATCGAAATGCTCAAAATGGTCTAAAACGTTTTTAAAACGATATTAAGCTATTTTGTGCTCTTTGATGTTTTTGTGTAACCAAGTTTTTTTCGAAAATCACAAAATGGTCTAAAACGTCTCCAAATGCGATTTGAAGCTTTTCTAAGCACTTTGGTGTTTTTATGTTAACAAGTTTTTTCGAAAATCGCAAAATGGTCTAAAACGTCTCAAAATGCGATTTGAAGGTATTCTGAGCACTTTGGTGTTTTTGTGTGAAAAGTTTTAACGAAATGCTCAAAATGGTCTAAAACGGTTTCTAATGTGATTTTAACCACTTTGATGTTTTTGTGTAACCAAGTTCTTTTCGAAAATCACAAAATGGTCTAAAACGTCTCCAAATGCGATTTGAAGCTTTTCTAAGCACTTTGGTGTTTTTATGTTAACAAGTTTTTTCGAAAATCACAAAATGGTCTAAAACGTCTCAAAATGCGATTTGAAGGTATTCTGAGCACTTTGGTGTTTTTGTGTGAAAAGTTTTAACGAAATGCTCAAAATGGTCTAAAGCGGTTTCTAATGTGATTTTAACCACTTTGATGTTTTTGTGTAACCAAGTTTTTTCGAAAATCACAAAATGGTCTAAAACGTCTCCAAATGCGATTTGAAGATATTCTGAGCACTTTGGTGTTTTTATGTTAAAAAGTTTTTTCGAAAATCACAAAATGGTCTAAAACGTCTCCAAATGCGATTTGAAGCTATTCTGTACACTTTGATGTTTTGTGTGAAAAAGTTTTGTCGAAATGCTCAAAATGGTTTAAAACGTTTTTAAAACGATATTAAGCTATTTTGTGCTCTTTGATGTTTTTGTATAACCAAGTTTCATCGAAATGCACAAAATGGTCTAAAACGTCTCCAAATACGATTTGAAGCTTTTCCAAGCACTTTGCTGTTTTTATGTTAACAAGTTTTTTCGAAAATCACAAAATTGTCTAAAACGTCTCAAAATGCGATTTGAAGGTATTCTGAGCACTTTGGTGTTTTTGTGTGAAAAGTTTTAACGAAAAGCTCAAAATGGTCTAAAACGGTTCTAATGTGATTTTAAGCACTTTGATGTTTTTGTACAACCAAGTTTCATCGAAATGCTCAAAATGGTCTAAAACGTTTTTAAAACGATATTAAGCTATTTTGTGCTCTTTGATGTTTTTGTGTAACCAAGTTTTTTTCGAAAATCACAAAATGGTCTAAAACGTCTCCAAATGCGATTTGAAGCTTTTCTAAGCACTTTGGTGTTTTTATGTTAACAAGTTTTTTCGAAAATCGCAAAATGGTCTAAAACGTCTCAAAATGCGATTTGAAGGTATTCTGAGCACTTTGGTGTTTTTGTGTGAAAAGTTTTAACGAAATGCTCAAAATGGTCTAAAACGGTTTCTAATGTGATTTTAACCACTTTGATGTTTTTGTGTAACCAAGTTCTTTTCGAAAATCACAAAATGGTCTAAAACGTCTCCAAATGCGATTTGAAGCTTTTCTAAGCACTTTGGTGTTTTTATGTTAACAAGTTTTTTCGAAAATCACAAAATGGTCTAAAACGTCTCAAAATGCGATTTGAAGGTATTCTGAGCACTTTGGTGTTTTTGTGTGAAAAGTTTTAACGAAATGCTCAAAATGGTCTAAAACGGTTTCTAATGTGATTTTAACCACTTTGATGTTTTTGTGTAACCAAGTTTTTTCGAAAATCACAAAATGGTCTAAAACGTCTCCAAATGCGATTTGAAGCTTTTCTAAGCACTTTGGTGTTTTTATGTTAACAAGTTTTTTCGAAAATCACAAAATGGTCTAAAACGTCTCCAAATGCGATTTGAAGATATTCTGAGCACTTTGGTGTTTTTATGTTAAAAAGTTTTTTCGAAAATCACAAAATGGTCTAAAACGTCTCTAAATGCGATTTGAAGGTATTCTGAGCACTTTGGTGTTTTTGTGTGAAAAGTTTTAACGAAATGCTCAAAATTGTCTAAAACGGTTTCTAATGTGATTTTAAGCACTTTGATGTTTTTGTAAAACCAAGTTTCATCGAAATGCACAAAATGGTCTAAAACGTCTCCAAATGCGATTTGAAGCTATTCTGTACACTTTGATGTTTTGTGTGAAAAAAGTTTTGTCGAAATGCTCAAAATGGTCTAAAACGTTTTTAAAACGATATTAAGCTATTTTGTGCTCTTTGATGTTTTTGTGTAACCAAGTTTTATCGAAATGAACAAAATGTTCTAAAACGTCTCCAAATGCGATTTGAAGCTTTTCCAAGCACTTTGCTGTTTTTATGTTAAGTTTTTTCGAAAATCACAAAATGGTCTAAAACGTCTCTAAATGCGATTTGAAGGTATTCTGAGCACTTTGGTGTTTTTGTGTGAAAAGTTTTAACGAAATGCTCAAAATTGTCTAAAACGGTTTCTAATGTGATTTTAAGCACTTTGATGTTTTTGTAAAACCAAGTTTCATCGAAATGCACAAAATGGTCTAAAACGTCTCCAAATGCGATTTGAAGCTTTTCCAAGCACTTTGCTGTTTTTATGTTAACAAGCTTTTTCGAAAATCACAAAATGGTCTAAAACGTCTCCAAATGCGATTTGAAGATATTCTGAGCACTTTGGTGTTTTTATGTTAAAAAGTTTTTTCGAAAATCACAAAATGGTCTAAAACGTCTCCAAATGCGATTTGAAGCTCTTCTGTACACTTTGATGTTTTGTGTGAAAAAGTTTTGTCAAAATGCTCAAAATGGTCTAAAACGTTTTTAAAACGATATTAGGCTATTTTGTGCTCTTTGATGTTTTTGTATAACCAAGTTTTTTCGAAAATCACAAAATTGTCTAAAACGTCTCCAAATGCGATTTGAAGATATTCTGAGCACTTTGGTGTTTTTATGTTAAAAAGTTTTTTCGAAAATCACAAAATGGTCTAAAACGTCTCCAAATGCGATTTGAAGATATTCTGAGCACTTTGGTGTTTTGTGTGAAAAGTTTTGTCGAAATGCTCAAAATGGTCTAAAACGTTTTTAAAACGATATTAAGCTATTTTGTGCTCTTTGATGTTTTTGTGTAACCAAGTTTCATCGAAATGAACAAAATGGTCTAAAACGTCTCCAAATGCGATTTGAAGCTTTTCTAAGCACTTTGGTGTTTTTATGTTAACAAGTTTTTTCGAAAATCACAAAATGGTCTAAAACGTCTCCAAATGCGATTTGAAGATATTCTGAGCACTTTGCTGTTTTTATGTTAACAAGTTTTTTCGAAAATCACAAAATGGTCTAAAACGTCTCAAAATGCTATTTGAAGGTATTCTGAGCACTTTGGTGTTTTTGTGTGAAAAGTTTTAACGAAATGCTCAAAATGGTCTAAAACGGTTCTAATGTGATTTTAAGCACTTTGATGTTTTTGTATAACCAAGTTTCATCGAAATGCTCAAAATGGTCTAAAACGTTTTTAAAACGATATTAAGCTATTTTGTGCTCTTTGATGTTTTTGTGTAACGAAGTTTCATCGAAATTAACAAAATGGTCTAAAACGTCTCCAAATGCGATTTGAAGCTTTTCCAAGCACTTTGCTGTTTTTATGTTAACAAGTTTTTTCGAAAATCACAAAATGGCCTAAAACGTCTCAAAATGCGATTTCAAGGTATTCTGAGCACTTTGGTGTTTTTGTGTGAAAGGCTTTAACGAAATGCTCAAAATGGTCTAAAACGGTTTCTAATGTGATTTTAAGCACTTTGATGTTTTTGTATAACCAAGTTTCATCGAAATGCACAAAATGGTCTAAAACGTCTCCAAATGCGATTTGAAGCTTTTCTAAGCACTTTGCTGTTTTTATGTTAAAAAGTTTTTTCGAAAATCACAAAATGGTCTAAAACGTCTCCAAATGCGATTTGAAGATATTCTGAGCACTTTGATGCTTTTATGGTAACAAGTTTTTTAGAAAATCACAAAATGGTCTAAAACATCTCCAAATGCGATTTAAAGCTATTTTAAGCACTTTTGTGTTTTTGTGTAACCAAGTTTTTTCGAAAATCACAAAAGGGTCTAAAATGTCTCTAAATGCGATTTGAAGCTACTCTAAGCACTTTGGTGTTTTTATGTTAACAAGTTTTTTCGAAAATCACAAAATGGTCTAAAATGTCTCCAAATGCGATTTGAAGCTATTCTGTACACTTTGCTGTTTTGTGTGAAAAATGTTTGTCGAAATCCTCAAAATGGTCAAAAACGTTTTTAAATACGATATTAAGCTATTTTGTGCTCTTTGATGTTTTTGTATAACCAAGTTTTTTCGAAAATCACAAAATTGTCTAAAACGTCTCCAAATGCGATTTGAAGATATTCTGAGCACTTTGGTGTTTTGTGTGAAAAGTTTTGTCGAAATGCTCAAAATGGTCTAAAACGTTTTTAAAACGATATTAAGCTATTTTGTGCTCTTTGATGTTTTTGTGTTACCAAGTTTCATCGAAATGAACAAAATGGTCTAAAACGTCTCCAAATGCGATTTGAAGCTTTTCTAAGCACTTTGGTGTTTTTATGTTAACAAGTTTTTTCGAAAATCACAAAATGGTCTAAAACGTCTCCAAATGCGATTTGAAGATATTCTGAGCACTTTGCTGTTTTTATGTTAACAAGTTTTTTCGAAAATCACAAAATGGTCTAAAACGTCTCAAAATGCTATTTGAAGGTATTCTGAGCACTTTGGTGTTTTTGTGTGAAAAGTTTTAACGAAATGCTCAAAATGGTCTAAAACGGTTCTAATGTGATTTTAAGCACTTTGATGTTTTTGTATAACCAAGTTTCATCGAAATGCTCAAAATGGTCTAAAACGTTTTTAAAACGATATTAAGCTATTTTGTGCTCTTTGATGTTTTTGTGTAACGAAGTTTCATCGAAATGAACAAAATGGTCTAAAACGTCTCCAAATGCGATTTGAAGCTTTTCCAAGCACTTTGCTGTTTTTATGTTAACAAGTTTTTTCGAAAATCACAAAATGGCCTAAAACGTCTCAAAATGCGATTTCAAGGTATTCTGAGCACTTTGGTGTTTTTGTGTGAAAGGCTTTAACGAAATGCTCAAAATGGTCTAAAACGGTTTCTAATGTGATTTTAAGCACTTTGATGTTTTTGTATAACCAAGTTTCATCGAAATGCACAAAATGGTCTAAAACGTCTCCAAATGCGATTTGAAGCTTTTCTAAGCACTTTGCTGTTTTTATGTTAAAAAGTTTTTTCGAAAATCACAAAATGGTCTAAAACGTCTCCAAATGCGATTTGAAGATATTCTGAGCACTTTGGTGTTTTTATGTTAAAAAGTTTTTTCGAAAATCACAAAATGGTCTAAAACGTCTCCAAATGCGATTTGAAGATATTCTGAGCACTTTGGTGTTTTTATGTTAAAAAGTTTTTTCGAAAATCACAAAATGGTCTAAAACGTCTCCAAATGCGATTTGAAGCTATTCTGTACACTTTGATGTTTTGTGTGAAAAAGTTTTGTCGAAATGCTCAAAATGGTCTAAAACGTTTTTAAAACGATATTAAGCTATTTTGTGCTCTTTGATGTTTTTGTGTAACCAAGTTTTATCGAAATGAACAAAATGGTCTAAAACGTCTCCAAATGCGATTTGAAGCTTTTCTAAGCACTTTGCTGTTTTTATGTTAACAAGTTTTTTCGAAAATCACAAAATGGTCTAAAACGTCTCCAAATGCGATTTGAAGATATTCTGAGCACTTTGGTGTTTTTATGTTCAAAAGTTTTTTCGAAAATCACAAAATGGTCTAAAACGTCTCCAAATGCGATTTGAAGATATTCTGAGCACTTTGGTGTTTTTATGTTAAAAAGTTTTTTCGAAAATCACAAAATGGTCTAAAACGTCTCCAAATGCGATTTGAAGCTATTCTGTACACTTTGATGTTTTGTGTGAAAAAGTTTTGTCGAAATGCTCAAAATGGTCTAAAACGTTTTTAAAACGATATTAAGCTATTTTGTGCTCTTTGATGTTTTTGTGTAACCAAGTTTTATCGAAATGAACAAAATGGTCTAAAACGTCTCCAAATGCGATTTGAAGCTTTTCCAAGCACTTTGCTGTTTTTATGTTAACAAGTTTTTTCGAAAATCACAAAATGGTCTAAAACGTCTCAAAGTGCGATTTGAAGGTATTCTGAGCACTTTGGTGTTTTTGTGTGAAAAGTTTTAACGAAATGCTCAAAATTGTCTAAAACGGTTTCTAATGTGATTTTAAGCACTTTGATGTTTTTGTAAAACCAAGTTTCATCGAAATGAACAAAATGGTCTAAAATGTCTCCAAATGCGATTTGAAGCTTTTCCAAGCACTTTGCTGTTTTTATGTTAACAAGCTTTTTCGAAAATCACAAAATGGTCTAAAACATCTCCAAATGCGATTTGAAGATATTCTGAGCACTTTGGTGTTTTTATGTTAAAAAGTTTTTTCGAAAATCACAAAATGGTCTAAAACGTCTCCAAATGCGATTTGAAGATATTCTAAGCACTTTGGTGTTTTTATGTTAACAAGTTTTTTCGAAAATCACAAAATGGTCTAAAACGTCTCCAAATGCGATTTGAAGATATTCTGAGCACTTTGGTGTTTTTCTGTTAAAAAGTATTTTCGAAAATCTCAAAATGGTCTAAAACGTCTCCAAATGCAATTTGAAGCTATTCTGTACACTTTGATGTTTTGTGTGAAAAAGTTTTGTCAAAAGGCTCAAAATGGTCTAAAACGTTTTTAAAACGATATTAAGCTATTTTGTGCTCTTTGATGTTTTTGTATAACCAAGTTTTTTCGAAAATCACAAAATTGTCTAAAACGTCTCCAGATGCGATTTGAAGATATTCTGAGCACTTTGGTGTTTTTATGTTAAAAAGTTTTTTCGAAAATCACAAAATGGTCTAAAACGTCTCCAAATGCGATTTGAAAAAATTCTGAGCACTTTGGTGTTTTTCTGTTAAAAAGTATTTTCGAAAATCACAAAATGGTCTAAAACGTCTCCAAATGCAATTTGAAGCTATTCTGTACACTTTGATGTTTTGTGTGAAAAAGTTTTGTCAAAATGCTCAAAATGGTCTAAAACGTTTTTAAAACGATATTAAGCTATTTTGTGCTCTTTGATGTTTTTGTATAACCAAGTTTTTTCGAAAATCACAAAATGGTCTAAAACGTCTCCAAATCCGATTTGAAGCTATTCTGTACACTTTGATGTTTTGTGTGAAAAAGTTTTGTCGAAATGCTCAAAATGGTCTAAAACGTTTTTAAAACGATATTAAGCTATTTTGTGCTCTTTGATGTTTTTGTGTAACCAAGTTTCATCGATATGAACAAAATGGTCTAAAACGTCTCAAAATGCGATTTGAAGGTATTCTGAGCACTTTGGTGTTTTTGGGTGAAAAGTTTTAACGAAATGCTCAAAATGGTCTAAAACGGTTTCTAATGTGATTTTAAGCACTTTGAAGTATTTGTAAAAACAAGTTTCATCGAAATGCACAAAATGGTCTAAAACGTCTCCAAATGCGATTTGAAGCTTTTCTAAGCACTTTGGTGTTTTTATGTTAACAAGTTTTTTCGAAAATCACAAAATGGTCTAAAACGTCTCCAAATGCGATTTGAAGATATTCTGAGCACTTTGGTGTTTTTATGTTTAAAAGTTTTTTCGAAAATCACAAAATGGTCTAAAACGTCTCCAAATGCGATTTGAAGCTATTCTGTACACTTTGATGTTTTGTGTGAAAAAGTTTTGTCGAAATGCTCAAAATAGTTTAAAACGTTTTTAAAACGATATTAAGCTATTTTGTGCTCTTTGATGTTTTTGTATAACCAAGTTTCATCGAAATGCACAAAATGGTCTAAAACGTCTCCAAATACGATTTGAAGCTTTTCTAAGCACTTTGCTGTTTTTATGTTAACAAGTTTTTTCGAAAATCACAAAATGGTCTAAAACGTCTCCAAATGCGATTTGAAGATATTCTGAGCACTTTGGTGTTTTTATGTTAAAAAGTTTTTTCGAAAATCACAAAATGGTCTAAAACGTCTCCAAATGCGATTTGAAGATATTCTGAGCACTTTGGTGTTTTTATGTTAAAAAGTTTTTTCGAAAATCACAAAATGGTCTAAAACGTCTCCAAATGCGATTTGAAGCTATTCTGTACACTTTGATATTTTGTGTGAAAAAGTTTTGTCGAAATGCTCAAAATGGTCTAAAACGTTTTTAAAACGATATAAAGCTATTTTGTGCTCTTTGAGGTTTTTGTGTAACCAAGTTTTTTCGAAAATCACAAAATGGTCTAAAACGTCTCCAAATGCGATTTGAAGCTTTTCTAAGCACTTTGGTGTTTTTATGTTAACAAGTTTTTTCGAAAATCACAAAATGGTCTAAAACGTCTCCAAATGCGATTTGAAGCTATTCTGTACACTTTGATGTTTTGTGTGAAAAAAGTTTTGTCGAAATGCTTAAAATGGTCTAAAACGTTTTTAAAACGATATTAAGCTATTTTGTGCTCTTTGATGTTTTTGTGTAACCAAGTTTTATCGAAATGAACAAAATGGTCTAAAACGTCTCCAAATGCGATTTGAAGCTTTTCCAAGCACTTTGCTGTTTTTATGTTAACAGGTTTTTTCGAAAATCACAAAATGGTCTAAAACGTCTCAAAATGCGATTTGAAGGTATTCTGAGCACTTTGGTGTTTTTGTGTGAAAAGTTTTAACGAAATGCTCAAAATTGTCTAAAACGGTTTCTAATGTGATTTTAAGCACTTTGATGTTTTTGTAAAACCAAGTTTCATCGAAATGCACAAACTGGTCTAAAACGTCTCCAAATGCGATTTAAAGCTATTCTAGACACTTTGATGTTTTGTGTGAAAAAGTTTTCTCGAAATGCTCAAAATGGTCTAAAACGTTTTCCAATACCATATTAAGCTATTTTGTGCAATTTGATGTTTTTGTGTAACCAAGTTTTTTGAAATGCGATTTGAAGATATTCTGAGGACTTTGGTGTTTTTATGTTAAAAAGTTTTTTCGAAAATCACAAAATGGTCTAAAACGTCTCCAAATGCGATTTGAAGATATTCTGAGCACTTTGGTGTTTTTATGTTAAAAAGTTTTTTCGAAAATCACAAAATGGTCTAAAACGTCTCAAATTACGATATTAAGCTGTTTTGTGCACTTTGATGATTTGTGTGAAAAGTTTTAACGAAATGCTCAAAATGGTCTAAAACGGTTTCTAATGTGATTTTAAGCACTTTGATGTTTTTATGTAGCCAAGTTTTTTCGAAAATCACAAAATGGTCAAAAACGTCTCCAAATGCGATTTGAAGCTTTTCTAAGCACTTTGGTGTTTTTATGTTAACAAGTTTTTTCGAAAATCACAAAATGGTCTAAAACGTCTTCAAATGCGATTTGAAGATATTCTGAGCACTTTGGTGTTTTTCTGTTAAAAAGTATTTTCGAAAATCACAAAATGGTCTATAACGTCTCCAAATGCGATTTGAAGCTATTCTGTACACTTTGATGTTTTGTGTGAAAAAGTTTTGTCAAAATGCTCAAAATGGTCTAAAACGTTTTTAAAACGATATTAAGCTATTTTGTGCTCTTTGATGTGTTTGTATAACCAAGTTTTTTCGAAAATCACAAAATGGTCTAAAACGTCTCCAAATGCGATTTGAAGCTTTTCCAAGCACTTTGCTGTTTTTATGTTAACAATTTTTTTCGAAAATCATAAAATGGTCTAAAACGTCTCAAAATGCGATTTGAAGGTATTCTGAGCACTTTGGTGTTTTTGTGTGAAAAGTTTTAACGAAATGCTCAAAATGGTCTAAAACGGTTCTAATGTGATTTTAAGCACTCTGATGTTTTTGTATAACCAAGTTTCATCGAAATGCACAAAATGGTCTAAAACGTCTCCAAATGCGATTTAAAGCTATTCTAGACACTTTGATGTTTTGTGTGAAAAATTTTCTCGAAATGCTCAAAATGGTCTAAAACGTTTTCCAATACCATATTAAGCTATTTTGTGCAATTTGATGTTTTTGTGTAACCAAGTTTTTTGAAATGCGATTTGAAGATATTCTGAGGACTTTGGTGTTTTTATGTTAAAAAGTTTTTTCGAAAATCACAAAATGGTCTAAAACGTCTCCAAATGCGATTTGAAGATATTCTGAGCACTTTGGTGTTTTTATGTTAAAAAGTTTTTTGGAAAATCACAAAATGGTCTAAAACGACTCCAAATGCGATTTGAAGCTATCCTGTACACTTTGATGTTTTGTGTGAAAAAGTTTTGTCGAAATGCTCAAAATGATCTAAAACGTTTTTAAAACGATATTAAGCTATTTTGTGCTCTTTGATGTTTTTGTGTATCCAAGTTTCATCGAAATGAACAAAATGGTCTAAAACGTTTTTAAATACGATATTAAGCTGTTTTGTGCACTTTGATGATTTGTGTGAAAAGTTTTAACGAAATGCTCAAAATAGTCTAAAACGGTTTCTAATGTGATTTTAAGCACTTTGATGTTTTTGTGTAACCAAGTTTTATCGAAATGAACAAAATGGTCTAAAACGTCTCCAAATGCGATTTGAAGCTTTTCCAAGCACTTTGCTGTTTTTATATTAAGTTTTTTCGAAAATCACACAATGGTCTAAAACGTCTCTAAATGCGATTTGAAGGTATTCTGAGCAATTTGGTGTTTTTGTGTGAAAAGTTTTAACGAAATGCTCAAAATTGTCTAAAACGGTTTCTAATGTTATTTTAAGCACTTTGATGTTTTTGTAAAACCAAGTTTCATCGAAATGCACAAAATGGTCTAAAACGTCTCCAAATGCGATTTGAAGCTATTCTGTACACTTTGATGTTTTGTGTGAAAAAAGTTTTGTCGAAATGCTCAAAATGGTCTAAAACGTTTTTAAAACGATATTAAGCTATTTTGTGCTCTTTGATGTTTTTGTGTAACCAAGTTTTATCGAAATGAACAAAATGGTCTAAAACGTCTCCAAATGCGATTTGAAGCTTTTCCAAGCACTTTGCTGTTTTTATGTTAACAGGTTTTTTCGAAAATCACAAAATGGTCTAAAACGTCTCAAAATGCGATTTGAAGGTATTCTGAGCACTTTGGTGTTTTTGTGTGAAAAGTTTTAACGAAATGCTCAAAATTGTCTAAAACGGTTTCTAATGTGATTTTAAGCACTTTGATGTTTTTGTAAAACCAAGTTTCATCGAAATGCACAAAATGGTCTAAAATGTCTCCAAATGCGATTTGAAGCTTTTCCAAGCACTTTGCTGTTTTTATGTTAACAAGCTTTTTCGAAAATCACAAAATGGTCTAAAACGTCTCCAAATGTGATTTGAAGATATTCTGAGCACTTTGGTGTTTTTATGTTAAAAAGTTTTTTCGAAAATCACAAAATGGTCTAAAACGTCTCCAAATGCGATTTGAAGATATTCTGAGCACTTTGGTGTTTTTATGTTAAAAAGTTTTTTCGAAAATCACAAAATGGTCTAAAACGTCTCCAAATGCGATTTGAAGCTATTCTGTACACTTTGATGTTTTGTGTGAAAAAGTTTTGTCGAAATGCTCAAAATGGTTTAAAACGTTTTTAAAACGATATTAAGCTATTTTGTGCTCTTTGATGTTTTTGTATAACCAAGTTTCATCGAAATGCACAAAATGGTCTAAAACGTCTCCAAATACGATTTGAAGCTTTTCCAAGCACTTTGCTGTTTTTATGTTAACAAGTTTTTTCGAAAATCACAAAATGGTCTAAAACGTCTCAAAATGCGATTTGAAGGTATTCTGAGCACTTTGGTGTTTTTGTGTGAAAAGTTTTAACGAAAAGCTCAAAATGGTCTAAAACGGTTCTAATGTGATTTTAAGCACTTTGATGTTTTTGTACAACCAAGTTTCATCGAAATGCTCAAAATGGTCTAAAACGTTTTTAAAACGATATTAAGCTATTTTGTGCTCTTTGATGTTTTTGTGTAACCAAGTTTTTTTCGAAAATCACAAAATGGTCTAAAACGTCTCCAAATGCGATTTGAAGCTTTTCTAAGCACTTTGGTGTTTTTATGTTAACAAGTTTTTTCGAAAATCGCAAAATGGTCTAAAACGTCTCAAAATGCGATTTGAAGGTATTCTGAGCACTTTGGTGTTTTTGTGTGAAAAGTTTTAACGAAATGCTCAAAATGGTCTAAAACGGTTTCTAATGTGATTTTAACCACTTTGATGTTTTTGTGTAACCAAGTTCTTTTCGAAAATCACAAAATGGTCTAAAACGTCTCCAAATGCGATTTGAAGCTTTTCTAAGCACTTTGGTGTTTTTATGTTAACAAGTTTTTTCGAAAATCACAAAATGGTCTAAAACGTCTCAAAATGCGATTTGAAGGTATTCTGAGCACTTTGGTGTTTTTGTGTGAAAAGTTTTAACGAAATGCTCAAAATGGTCTAAAACGGTTTCTAATGTGATTTTAACCACTTTGATGTTTTTGTGTAACCAAGTTTTTTCGAAAATCACAAAATGGTCTAAAACGTCTCCAAATGCGATTTGAAGCTTTTCTAAGCACTTTGGTGTTTTTATGTTAACAAGTTTTTTCGAAAATCACAAAATGGTCTAAAACGTCTCAAATAGCGATTTGAAGCTATTCTGTACACTTTGATGTTTTGTGTGAAAAAGTTTTGTCGAAATGCTCAAAATGGTTTAAAACGTTTTTAAAACGATATTAAGCTATTTTGTGCTCTTTGATGTTTTTGTATAACCAAGTTTCATCGAAATGCACAAAATGGTCTAAAACGTCTCCAAATACGATTTGAAGCTTTTCCAAGCACTTTGCTGTTTTTATGTTAACAAGTTTTTTCGAAAATCACAAAATGGTCTAAAACGTCTCAAAATGCGATTTGAAGGTATTCTGAGCACTTTGGTGTTTTTGTGTGAAAAGTTTTAACGAAAAGCTCAAAATGGTCTAAAACGGTTCTAATGTGATTTTAAGCACTTTGATGTTTTTGTACAACCAAGTTTCATCGAAATGCTCAAAATGGTCTAAAACGTTTTTAAAACGATATTAAGCTATTTTGTGCTCTTTGATGTTTTTGTGTAACCAAGTTTTTTTCGAAAATCACAAAATGGTCTAAAACGTCTCCAAATGCGATTTGAAGCTTTTTTAAGCACTTTGGTGTTTTTATGTTAACAAGTTTTTTCGAAAATCGCAAAATGGTCTAAAACGTCTCAAAATGCGATTTGAATGTATTCTGAGCACTTTGGTGTTTTTGTGTGAAAAGTTTTAACGAAATGCTCAAAATGGTCTAAAACGGTTTCTAATGTGATTTTAACCACTTTGATGTTTTTGTGTAACCAAGTTCTTTTCGAAAATCACAAAATGGTCTAAAACGTCTCCAAATGCGATTTGAAGCTTTTCTAAGCACTTTGGTGTTTTTATGTTAACAAGTTTTTTCGAAAATCACAAAATGGTCTAAAACGTCTCAAAATGCGATTTGAAGGTATTCTGAGCACTTTGGTGTTTTTGTGTGAAAAGTTTTAACGAAATGCTCAAAATGGTCTAAAACGGTTTCTAATGTGATTTTAACCACTTTGATGTTTTTGTGTAACCAAGTTTTTTCGAAAATCACAAAATGGTCTAAAACGTCTCCAAATGCGATTTGAAGCTTTTCTAAGCACTTTGGTGTTTTTATGTTAACAAGTTTTTTCGAAAATCACAAAATGGTCTAAAACGTCTCAAATAGCGATTTGAAGCTATTCTGTACACTTTGATGTTTTGTGTGAAAAAAGTTTTGTCGAAATGCTCAAAATGGTCTAAAACGTTTTTAAAACGATATTAAGCTATTTTGTGCTCTTTGATGTTTTTGTGTAACCAAGTTTTATCGAAATGAACAAAATGGTCTAAAACGTCTCCAAATGCGATTTGAAGCTTTTCCAAGCACTTTGCTGTTTTTATGTTAACAAGTTTTTTCGAAAATCACAAAATGGTCTAAAACATCTCCAAATGCGATTTGAAGATATTCTGAGCACTTTGGTGTTTTTATGTTAAAAAGTTTTTTCGAAAATCACAAAATGGTCTAGAACGTCTCCAAATGCGATTTGAAGCTCTTCTGTACACTTTGATGTTTTGTGTGAAAAAGTTTTGTCAAAATGCTCAAAATGGTCTAAAACGTTTTTAAAACGATATTAAGCTATTTTGTGCTCTTTGATGTTTTTGTATAACCAAGTTTTTTCGAAAATCACAAAATGGTCTAAAACGTCTCCAAATGCGATTTGAAGATATTCTGAGCACTTTGGTGTTTTTATGTTAAAAAGTTTTTTCGAAAATCACAAAATGGTCTAAAACGTCTCCAAATGCGATTTGAAGATATTCTGAGCACTTTGGTGTTTTTATGTTAAAAAGTTTTTTCGAAAATCACAAAATGGTCTAAAACGTCTCCAAATGCGATTTGAAGCTATTCTATACACTTTGATGTTTTGTGTTAAAAAGTTTTGTCGAAATGCTCAAAATGGTTTAAAACGTTTTTAAAACGATATTAAGCTATTTTGTGCTCTTTGATGTTTTTGTGTAACCAAGTTTCATCGAAATGAACAAAATGGTCTAAAACGTCTCCAAATGCGATTTGAAGCTTTTCCAAGCACTTTGCTGTTTTTATGTTAACAAGTTTTTTCGAAAATCACAAAATTGTCTAAAACGTCTCAAAATGCGATTTGAAGGTATTCTGAGCACTTTGGTGTTTTTGTGTGAAAAGTTTTAACGAAAAGCTCAAAATGGTCTAAAACGGTTCTAATGTGATTTTAAGCACTTTGATGTTTTTGTACAACCAAGTTTCATCGAAATGCTCAAAATGGTCTAAAACGTTTTTAAAACGATATTAAGCTATTTTGTGCTCTTTGATGTTTTTGTGTAACCAAGTTTTTTCGAAAATCACAAAATGGTCTAAAACGTCTCCAAATGCGATTTGAAGCTTTTCTAAGCACTTTGGTGTTTTTATGTTAACAAGTTTTTTCGAAAATCACAAATGGTCTAAAACGTCTCCAAATGCGATTTGAAGCTATTCTGTACACTTTGATGTTTTGTGTGAAAAGTTTTAACGAAATGCTCAAAATTGTCTAAAACGGTTTCTAATGTGATTTTAAGCACTTTGATGTTTTTGTAAAACCAAGTTTCATCGAAATGCACAAAATGGTCTAAAACGTCTCCAAATGCGATTTGAAGCTTTTCCAAGCACTTTGGTGTTTTTATGTTAACAAGGTTTTTCGAAAATCACAAAATGGTCTAAAACGTCTCCAAATGCGATTTGAAGCTTTTCCAAGCACTTTGCTGTTTTTATGTTAACAAGTTTTTTCGAAAATCACAAAATGGTCTAAAACGTCTCAAAATACGATATTAAGCTGTTTTGTGCACTTTGATGATTTGTGTGAAAAGTTTTAACGAAATGCTCAAAATGGTCTAAAACGGTTTCTAATGTGATTTTAAGCACTTTGATGTTTTTATGTAGCCAAGTTTTTTCGAAAATCACAAAATGGTCAAAAACGTCTCCAAATGCGATTTGAAGCTTTTCTAAGCACTTTGGTTTTTTTATGTTAACAAGTTTTTTCGAAAATCACAAAATGGTCTAAAACGTCTTCAAATGCGATTTGAAGATATTCTGAGCACTTTGGTGTTTTTCTGTTAAAAAGTATTTTCGAAAATCACAAAATGGCCTAAAACGTCTCCAAATGCGATTTGAAGCTATTCTGTACACTTTGATGTTTTGTGTGAAAAAGTTTTGTCAAAATGCTCAAAATGGTCTAAAACGTTTTTAAAACGATATTAAGCTATTTTGTGCTCTTTGATGTGTTTGTATAACCAAGTTTTTTCGAAAATCACAAAATGGTCTAAAACGTCTCCAAATGCGATTTGAAGCTTTTCCAAGCACTTTGCTGTTTTTATGTTAACAATTTTTTTCGAAAATCATAAAATGGTCTAAAACGTCTCCAAATGCGATTTGAAGCTATTCTGTACACTTTGATGTTTTGTGTGAAAAGTTTTGTCGAAATGCTCAAAATGGTCTAAAACGTTTTTAAAACGATATTAAGCTATTTTGTGCTCTTTGATGTTTTTGTGTAACCAAGTTTCATCGAAATGAACAAAATGGTCTAAAACGTCTCCAAATGCGATTTGAAGCTTTTCTAAGCACTTTCGTGTTTTTATGTTAACAAGTTTTTTCGAAAATCACAAAATGGTCTAAAACGTCTCCAAATGCGATTTGAAGATATTCTGAGCACTTTGCTGTTTTTATGTTAACAAGTTTTTTCGAAAATCACAAAATGGTCTAAAACGTCTCAAAATGCTATTTGAAGGTATTCTGAGCACTTTGGTGTTTTTGTGTGAAAAGTTTTAACGAAATGCTCAAAATGGTCTAAAACGGTTCTAATGTGATTTTAAGCACTTTGATGTTTTTGTATAACCAAGTTTCATCGAAATGCTCAAAATGGTCTAAAACGTTTTTAAAACGATATTAAGCTATTTTGTGCTCTTTGATGTTTTTGTGTAACGAAGTTTCATCGAAATGAACAAAATGGTCTAAAACGTCTCCAAATGCGATTTGAAGCTTTTCCAAGCACTTTGCTGTTTTTATGTTAACAAGTTTTTTCGAAAATCACAAAATGGCCTAAAACGTCTCAAAATGCGATTTCAAGGTATTCTGAGCACTTTGGTGTTTTTGTGTGAAAGGTTTTAACGAAATGCTCAAAATGGTCTAAAACGGTTTCTAATGTGATTTTAAGCACTTTGATGTTTTTGTATAACCAAGTTTCATCGAAATGCACAAAATGGTCTAAAACGTCTCCAAATGCGATTTGAAGCTTTTCTAAGCACTTTGCTGTTTTTATGTTAAAAAGTTTTTTCGAAAATCACAAAATGGTCTAAAACGTCTCCAAATGCGATTTGAAGATATTCTGAGCACTTTGGTGTTTTTATGTTAAAAAGTTTTTTCGAAAATCACAAAATGGTCTAAAACGTCTCCAAATGCGATTTGAAGATATTCTGAGCACTTTGGTGTTTTTATGTTAAAAAGTTTTTTCGAAAATCACAAAATGGTCTAAAACGTCTCCAAATGCGATTTGAAGCTATTCTGTACACTTTGATGTTTTGTGTGAAAAAGTTTTGTCGAAATGCTCAAAATGGTCTAAAACGTTTTTAAAACGATATTAAGCTATTTTGTGCTCTTTGATGTTTTTGTGTAACCAAGTTTTATCGAAATGAACAAAATGGTCTAAAACGTCTCCAAATGCGATTTGAAGCTTTTCCAAGCACTTTGCTGTTTTTATGTTAACAAGCTTTTTCGAAAATCACAAAATGGTCTAAAACGTCTCCAAATGCGATTTGAAGATATTCTGAGCACTTTGGTGTTTTTATGTTAAAAAGTTTTTTCGAAAATCACAAAATGGTCTAAAACGTCTCCAAATGCGATTTGAAGATATTCTGAGCACTTTGGTGTTTTTATGTTAAAAAGTTTTTTCGAAAATCACAAAATGGTCTAAAACGTCTCCAAATGCGATTTGAAGCTATTCTGTACACTTTGATGTTTTGTGTGAAAAAGTTTTGTCGAAATGCTCAAAATGGTCTAAAACGTTTTTAAAACGATATTAAGCTATTTTGTGCTCTTTGATGTTTTTGTGTAACCAAGTTTTATCGAAATGAACAAAATGGTCTAAAACGTCTCCAAATGCGATTTGAAGCTTTTCCAAGCACTTTGCTGTTTTTATGTTAACAAGTTTTTTCGAAAATCACAAAATGGTCTAAAACGTCTCAAAATGCGATTTGAAGGTATTCTGAGCACTTTGGTGTTTTTGTGTGAAAAGTTTTAACGAAATGCTCAAAATTGTCTAAAACGGTTTCTAATGTGATTTTAAGCACTTTGATGTTTTTGTAAAACCAAGTTTCATCGAAATGAACAAAATGGTCTAAAATGTCTCCAAATGCGATTTGAAGCTTTTCCAAGCACTTTGCTGTTTTTATGTTAACAAGCTTTTTCGAAAATCACAAAATGGTCTAAAACGTCTCCAAATGCGATTTGAAGATATTCTGAGCACTTTGGTGTTTTTATGTTAAAAAGTTTTTTCGAAAATCACAAAATGGTCTAAAACGTCTCCAAATGCGATTTGAAGCTCTTCTGTACACTTTGATGTTTTGTGTGAAAAAGTTTAGTCGAAATGCTCAAAATGGTCTAAAACGTTTTTAAAACGATATTAAGCTATTTTGTGCTCTTTGATGTTTTTGTGTAACCAAGTTTCATCGAAAATCACAAAATGGTCTAAAACGTCTCCAAATGCGATTTGAAGATATTCTGAGCACTTTGGTGTTTTTATGTTAACAAGTTTTTTCGAAAATCACAAAATGGTCTAAAACGTCTCCAAATGCGATTTGAAGATATTCTGAGCACTTTGGTGTTTTTATGTTAAAAAGTTTTTTCTAAAATCACAAAATGGTCTAAAACGTCTCCAAATGCGATTTGAAGCTATTCTATACACTTTGATGTTTTGTGTTAAAAAGTTTTGTCGAAATGCTCAAAATGGTTTAAAACGTTTTTAAAACGATATTAAGCTATTTTGTGCTCTTTGATGTTTTTGTGTAACCAAGTTTCATCGAAATGAACAAAATGGTCTAAAACGTCTCCAAATGCGATTTGAAGCTTTTCCAAGCACTTTGCTGTTTTTATGTTAACAAGTTTTTTCGAAAATCACAAAATTGTCTAAAACGTCTCAAAATGCGATTTGAAGGTATTCTGAGCACTTTGGTGTTTTTGTGTGAAAAGTTTTAACGAAAAGCTCAAAATGGTCTAAAACGGTTCTAATGTGATTTTAAGCACTTTGATGTTTTTGTACAACCAAGTTTCATCGAAATGCTCAAAATGGTCTAAAACGTTTTTAAAACGATATTAAGCTATTTTGTGCTCTTTGATGTTTTTGCGTTACCAAGTTTTTTCGAAAATCACAAAATGGTCTAAAACGTCTCCAAATGCGATTTGAAGCTTTTCTAAGCACTTTGGTGTTTTTATATTAACAAGTTTTTTCGAAAATCACAAAATGGTCTAAAACGTCTCAAAATGCGATTTGAAGGTATTCTGAGCACTTTGGTGTTTTTGTGTGAAAAGTTTTAACGAAATGCTCAAAATGGTCTAAAACGGTTTCTAATTTGATTTTAACCACTTTGATGTTTTTGTGTAACCAAGTTCTTTTCGAAAATCACAAAATGGTCTAAAACGTCTCCAAATGCGATTTGAAGCTTTTCTAAGCACTTTGGTGTTTTTATGTTAACAAGTTTTTTCGAAAATCACAAAATGGTCTAAAACGTCTCAAAATGCGATTTGAAGGTATTCTGAGCACTTTGGTGTTTTTGTGTGAAAAGTTTTAACGAAATGCTCAAAATGGTCTAAAACGGTTTCTAATGTGATTTTAACAACTTTGATGTTTTTGTGTAACCAAGTTTTTTCGAAAATCACAAAATGGTCTAAAACGTCTCCAAATGCGATTTGAAGCTTTTCTAAGCACTTTGGTGTTTTTATGTTAACAAGTTTTTTCGAAAATCACAAAATGGTCTAAAACGTCTCCAAATGCGATTTGAAGATATTCTGAGCACTTTGGTGTTTTTCTGTTAAAAAGTATTTTCGAAAATCACAAAATGGTCTAAAACGTCTCCAAATGCAATTTGAAGCTATTCTGTACACTTTGATGTTTTGTGTGAAAAAGTTTTGTCAAAATGCTCAAAATGGTCTAAAACGTTTTTAAAACGATATTAAGCTATTTTGTGCTCTTTGATGTTTTTGTATAACCAAGTTTTTTCGAAAATCACAAAATGGTCTAAAACGTCTCCAAATGCGATTTGAAGCTTTTCTAAACACTTTGGTGTTTTTATGTTAACAAGTTTTTTCGAAAATCACAAAATGGTCTAAAACGTCTCCAAATCCGATTTGAAGCTATTCTGTACACTTTGATGTTTTGTGTGAAAAAGTTTTGTCGAAATGCTCAAAATGGTCTAAAACGTTTTTAAAACGATATTAAGCTATTTTGTGCTCTTTGATGTTTTTGTGTAACCAAGTTTCATCGATATGAACAAAATGGTCTAAAACGTCTCAAAATGCGATTTGAAGGTATTCTGAGCACTTTGGTGTTTTTGGGTGAAAAGTTTTAACGAAAAGCTCAAAATGGTCTAAAACGGTTCTAATGTGATTTTAAGCACTTTGATGTTTTTGTACAACCAAGTTTCATCGAAATGCTCAAAATGGTCTAAAACGTTTTTAAAACGATATTAAGCTATTTTGTGCTCTTTGATGTTTTTGTGTAACCAAGTTTTTTTCGAAAATCTTAAAATGGTCTAAAACGTCTCCAAATGCGATTTGAAGCTTTTCTAAGCACTTTGGTGTTTTTATGTTAACAAGTTTTTTCGAAAATCACAAAATGGTCTAAAACGTCTCAAAATGCGATTTGAAGGTATTCTGAGCACTTTGGTGTTTTTGTGTGAAAAGTTTTAACGAAATGCTCAAAATGGTCTAAAACGGTTTCTAATGTGATTTTAACCACTTTGATGTTTTTGTGTGTAACCAAGTTCTTTTCGAAAATCACAAAATGGTCTAAAACGTCTCCAAATGCGATTTGAAGCTTTTCTAAGCACTTTGGTGTTTTTATGTTAACAAGTTTTTTCGAAAATCACAAGATGGTCTAAAACGTCTCAAAATGCGATTTGAAGGTATTCTGAGCACTTTGGTGTTTTTGTGTGAAAAGTTTTAACGAAATGCTCAAAATGGTCTAAAACGGTTTCTAATGTGATTTTAACCACTTTGATGTTTTTGTGTAACCAAGTTTT
This sequence comes from Antedon mediterranea, assembly GCF_964355755.1. Lineage (NCBI taxonomy): Eukaryota > Metazoa > Echinodermata > Crinoidea > Comatulida > Antedonidae > Antedon > Antedon mediterranea. Next base: position 9,846,477 of record NC_092678.1, read on the forward strand.
TTCGAAAATCACAAAATGGTCTAAAACGTCTCCAAATGCGATTTGAAGCTTTTCTAAGCACTTTGGTGTTTTTATGTTAACAAGTTTTTTCGAAAATCACAAAATGGTCTAAAACGTCTCCAAATGCGATTTGAAGCTATTCTGTACACTTTGATGTTTTGTGTGAAAAAAGTTTTGTCGAAATGCTCAAAATGGTCTAAAACGTTTTTAAAACGATATTAAGCTATTTTGTGCTCTTTGATGTTTTTGTGTAACCAAGTTTTATCGAAATGAACAAAATGTTCTAAAACGTCTCCAAATGCGATTTGAAGCTTTTCCAAGCACTTTGCTGTTTTTATGTTAAGTTTTTTCGAAAATCACAAAATGGTCTAAAACGTCTCTAAATGCGATTTGAAGGTATTCTGAGCACTTTGGTGTTTTTGTGTGAAAAGTTTTAACGAAATGCTCAAAATTGTCTAAAACGGTTTCTAATGTGATTTTAAGCACTTTGATGTTTTTGTAAAACCAAGTTTCATCGAAATGCACAAAATGGTCTAAACCGTCTCCAAATGCGATTTGAAGCTTTTCCAAGCACTTTGCTGTTTTTATGTTAACAAGCTTTTTCGAAAATCACAAAATGGTCTAAAACGTCTCCAAATGCGATTTGAAGATATTCTGAGCACTTTGGTGTTTTTATGATAAAAAGTTTTTTCGAAAATCACAAAATGGTCTAAAACGTCTCCAAATGCGATTTGAAGCTTTTCTAAACACTTTGGTGTTTTTATGTTAACAAGTTTTTTCGAAAATCACAAAATGATCTAAAACGTCTCCAAATCCGATTTGAAGCTATTCTGTACACTTTGATGTTTTGTGTGAAAAAGTTTTGTCGAAATTCTCAAAATGGTCTAAAACGTTTTTAAAACGATATTAAGCTATTTTGTGCTCTTTGATGTTTTTGTGTAACCAAGTTTCATCGATATGAACAAAATGGTCTAAAACGTCTCAAAATGCGATTTGAAGGTATTCTGAGCACTTTGGTGTTTTTGGGTGAAAAGTTTTAACGAAATGCTCAAAATGGTCTAAAACGGTTTCTAATGTGATTTTAAGCACTTTGAAGTATTTGTAAAAACAAGTTTCATCGAAATGCACAAAATGGTCTAAAACGTCTCCAAATGCGATTTGAAGCTTTTCTAAGCACTTTGGTGTTTTTATGTTAACAAGTTTTTTCGAAAATCACAAAATGGTCTAAAACGTCTCCAAATGCGATTTGAAGATATTCTGAGCACTTTGGTGTTTTTATGTTTAAAAGTTTTTTCGAAAATCACAAAATGGTCTAAAACGTCTCCAAATGCGATTTGAAGCTATTCTGTACACTTTGATGTTTTGTGTGAAAAAGTTTTGTCGAAATGCTCAAAATGGTTTAAAACGTTTTTAAAACGATATTAAGCTATTTTGTGCTCTTTGATGTTTTTGTATAACCAAGTTTCATCGAAATGCACAAAATGGTCTAAAACGTCTCCAAATACGATTTGAAGCTTTTCTAAGCACTTTATGCGATTTGAAGATATTCTGAGCACTTTGGTGTTTTTATGTTAAAAAGTTTTTTCGAAAATCACAAAATGGTCTAAAACGTCTCCAAATGCGATTTGAAGATATTCTGAGCACTTTGGTGTTTTTATGTTAAAAAGTTTTTTCGAAAATCACAAAATGGTCTAAAACGTCTCCAAATGCGATTTGAAGCTATTCTGTACACTTTGATGTTTTGTGTGAAAAAGTTTTGTCGAAATGCTCAAAATGGTCTAAAACGTTTTTAAAACGATATAAAGCTATTTTGTGCTCTTTGAGGTTTTTGTGTAACCAAGTTTTTTCGAAAATCACAAAATGGTCTAAAACGTCTCCAAATGCGATTTGAAGCTTTTCTAAGCACTTTGGTGTTTTTATGTTAACAAGTTTTTTCGAAAATCACAAAATGGTCTAAAACGTTTTAAAATGCGATTTGAAGGTATTCTGAGCACTTTGGTGTTTTTGTGTGAAAAGTTTTAACGAAATGCTCAAAATGGTCTAAAACGGTTTCTAATGTGATTTTAACCACTTTGATGTTTTTGTGTAACCAAGTTTTTTCGAAAATCACAAAATGGTCTAAAACGTCTCCAAATGCGATTTGAAGCTTTTCTAAGCACTTTGGTGTTTTTATGTTAACAAGTTTTTTCGAAAATCACAAAATGGTCTAAAACGTCTCCAAATGCGATTTGAAGCTATTCTGTACACTTTGATGTTTTGTGTGAAAAAAGTTTTGTCGAAATGCTTAAAATGGTCTAAAACGTTTTTAAAACGATATTAAGCTATTTTGTGCTCTTTGATGTTTTTGTGTAACCAAGTTTTATCGAAATGAACAAAATGGTCTAAAACGTCTCCAAATGCGATTTGAAGCTTTTCCAAGCACTTTGCTGTTTTTATGTTAACAGGTTTTTTCGAAAATCACAAAATGGTCTAAAACGTCTCAAAATGCGATTTGAAGGTATTCTGAGCACTTTGGTGTTTTTGTGTGAAAAGTTTTAACGAAATGCTCAAAATTGTCTAAAACGGTTTCTAATGTGATTTTAAGCACTTTGATGTTTTTGTAAAACCAAGTTTCATCGAAATGCACAAAATGGTCTAAAACGTCTCCAAATGCGATTTAAAGCTATTCTAGACACTTTGATGTTTTGTGTGAAAAAGTTTTCTCGAAATGCTCAAAATGGTCTAAAACGTTTTCCAATTCCATATTAAGCTATTTTGTGCAATTTGATGTTTTTGTGTATCCAAGTTTCATCGAAATGAACAAAATGGTCTAAAACGTTTTTAAATACGATATTAAGCTGTTTTGTGCACTTTGATGATTTGTGTGAAAAGTTTTAACGAAATGCTCAAAATAGTCTAAAACGGTTTCTAATGTGATTTTAAGCACTTTGATGTTTTTGTGTAACCAAGTTTTTTCGGAAATCACAAAATGGTCTAAAACGTCTCCAAATGCGATTTGAAGCTTTTCTAAGCACTTTGGTGTTTTTATGTTAACAAGTTTTTTCGAAAATCACAAAATGGTCTAAAACGTCTCAAAATGCGATTTGAAGGTAATCTGAGCACTTTGGTGTTTTTGTGTGAAAAGTTTTAACGAAATGCTCAAAATGGTCTAAAACGGTTTCTAATGTGATTTTAACCACTTTGATGTTTTTGTGTAACCAAGTTCTTTTCGAAAATCACAAAATGGTCTAAAACGTCTCCAAATGCGATTTGAAGCTCTTCTGTACACTTTGATGTTTTGTGTGAAAAAGTTTTGTCGAAATGCTCAAAATGGTCTAAAACGTTTTTAAATACGAAATTAAGCTGTTTTGTGCACTTTGATGATTTGTGTGAAAAGTTTTAACGAAATGCTCAAAATAGTCTATAACGGTTTCTAATGTGATTTTAAGCACTTTGATGTTTTTGTGTAACCAAGTTTTTTCGGAAATCACAAAATGGTCTAAAACGTCTCCAAATGCGATTTGAAGCTTTTCTAAGCACTTTGGTGTTTTTATGTTAAAAAGTTTTTTCGAAAATCACAAAATTGTCTAAAACGTCTCAAAATGCGATTTGAAGGTATTCTGAGCACTTTGGTGTTTTTGTGTGAAAAAAGTTTTGTCGAAATGCTCAAAATGGTCTAAAACGTTTTTAAAACGATATTAAGCTATTTTGTGCTCTTTGATGTTTTTGTGTAACCAAGTTTTATCGAAATGAACAAAATGGTCTAAAACGTCTCCAAATGCGATTTGAAGCTTTTCCAAGCACTTTGCTGTTTTTATATTAAGTTTTTTCGAAAATCACAAAATGGTCTAAAACGTCTCTAAATGCGATTTGAAGGTATTCTGAGCAATTTGGTGTTTTTGTGTGAAAAGTTTTAACGAAATGCTCAAAATTGTCTAAAACGGTTTCTAATGTGATTTTAAGCACTTTGATGTTTTTGTAAAACCAAGTTTCATCGAAATGCACAAAATGGTCTAAAACGTCTCCAAATGCGATTTGAAGCTATTCTGTACACTTTGATGTTTTGTGTGAAAAAAGTTTTGTCGAAATGCTCAAAATGGTCTAAAACGTTTTTAAAACGATATTAAGCTATTTTGTGCTCTTTGATGTTTTTGTGTAACCAAGTTTTATCGAAATGAACAAAATGGTCTAAAACGTCTCCAAATGCGATTTGAAGCTTTTCCAAGCACTTTGCTGTTTTTATATTAAGTTTTTTCGAAAATCACAAAATGGTCTAAAACGTCTCTAAATGCGATTTGAAGGTATTCTGAGCAATTTGGTGTTTTTGTGTGAAAAGTTTTAACGAAATGCTCAAAATTGTCTAAAACGGTTTCTAATGTGATTTTAAGCACTTTGATGTTTTTGTAAAACCAAGTTTCATCGAAATGCACAAAATGGTCTAAAACGTCTCCAAATGCGATTTGAAGCTATTCTGTACACTTTGATGTTTTGTGTGAAAAAAGTTTTGTCGAAATGCTCAAAATGGTCTAAAACGTTTTTAAAACGATATTAAGCTATTTTGTGCTCTTTGATGTTTTTGTGTAACCAAGTTTTATCGAAATGAACAAAATGGTCTAAAACGTCTCCAAATGCGATTTGAAGCTTTTCCAAGCACTTTGCTGTTTTTATGTTAACAGCTTTTTTCGAAAATCACAAAATGGTCTAAAACGTCTCAAAATGCGATTTGAAGGTATTCTGAGCACTTTGGTGTTTTTGTGTGAAAAGTTTTAACGAAATGCTCAAAATTGTCTAAAACGGTTTCTAATGTGATTTTAAGCACTTTGATGTTTTTGTAAAACCAAGTTTCATCGAAATGCACAAAATGGTCTAAAATGTCTCCAAATGCGATTTGAAGCTTTTCCAAGCACTTTGCTGTTTTTATGTTAACAAGCTTTTTCGAAAATCACAAAATGGTCTAAAACGTCTCCAAATGTGATTTGAAGATATTCTGAGCACTTTGGTGTTTTTATGTTAAAAAGTTTTTTCGAAAATCACAAAATGGTCTAAAACGTCTCCAAATGCGATTTGAAGATATTCTGAGCACTTTGGTGTTTTTATGTTAAAAAGTTTTTTCGAAAATCACAAAATGGTCTAAAACGTCTCCAAATGCGATTTGAAGCTATTCTGTACACTTTGATGTTTTGTGTGAAAAAGTTTTGTCGAAATGCTCAAAATGGTTTAAAACGTTTTTAAAACGATATTAAGCTATTTTGTGCTCTTTGATGTTTTTGTATAACCAAGTTTCATCGAAATGCACAAAATGGTCTAAAACGTCTCCAAATACGATTTGAAGCTTTTCTAAGCACTTTATGCGATTTGAAGATATTCTGAGCACTTTGGTGTTTTTATGTTAAAAAGTTTTTTCGAAAATCACAAAATGGTCTAAAACGTCTCCAAATGCGATTTGAAGATATTCTGAGCACTTTGGTGTTTTTATGTTAAAAAGTTTTTTCGAAAATCACAAAATGGTCTAAAACGTCTCCAAATGCGATTTGAAGCTTTTCTAAGCACTTTGGTGTTTTTATGTTAACAAGTTTTTTCGAAAATCACAAAATGGTCTAAAACGTTTTAAAATGCGATTTGAAGGTATTCTGAGCACTTTGGTGTTTTTGTGTGAAAAGTTTTAACGAAATGCTCAAAATGGTCTAAAACGGTTTCTAATGTGATTTTAACCACTTTGATGTTTTTGTGTAACCAAGTTTTTTCGAAAATCACAAAATGGTCTAAAACGTCTCCAAATGCGATTTGAAGCTTTTCTAAGCACTTTGGTGTTTTTATGTTAACAAGTTTTTTCGAAAATCACAAAATGGTCTAAAACGTCTCCAAATGCGATTTGAAGCTATTCTGTACACTTTGATGTTTTGTGTGAAAAAAGTTTTGTCGAAATGCTTAAAATGGTCTAAAACGTTTTTAAAACGATATTAAGCTATTTTGTGCTCTTTGATGTTTTTGTGTAACCAAGTTTTATCGAAATGAACAAAATGGTCTAAAACGTCTCCAAATGCGATTTGAAGCTTTTCCAAGCACTTTGCTGTTTTTATGTTAACAGGTTTTTTCGAAAATCACAAAATGGTCTAAAACGTCTCAAAATGCGATTTGAAGGTATTCTGAGCACTTTGGTGTTTTTGTGTGAAAAGTTTTAACGAAATGCTCAAAATTGTCTAAAACGGTTTCTAATGTGATTTTAAGCACTTTGATGTTTTTGTAAAACCAAGTTTCATCGAAATGCACAAAATGGTCTAAAACGTCTCCAAATGCGATTTAAAGCTATTCTAGACACTTTGATGTTTTGTGTGAAAAAGTTTTCTCGAAATGCTCAAAATGGTCTAAAACGTTTTCCAATTCCATATTAAGCTATTTTGTGCAATTTGATGTTTTTGTGTATCCAAGTTTCATCGAAATGAACAAAATGGTCTAAAACGTTTTTAAATACGATATTAAGCTGTTTTGTGCACTTTGATGATTTGTGTGAAAAGTTTTAACGAAATGCTCAAAATAGTCTAAAACGGTTTCTAATGTGATTTTAAGCACTTTGATGTTTTTGTGTAACCAAGTTTTTTCGGAAATCACAAAATGGTCTAAAACGTCTCCAAATGCGATTTGAAGCTTTTCTAAGCACTTTGGTGTTTTTATGTTAACAAGTTTTTTCGAAAATCACAAAATGGTCTAAAACGTCTCAAAATGCGATTTGAAGGTAATCTGAGCACTTTGGTGTTTTTGTGTGAAAAGTTTTAACGAAATGCTCAAAATGGTCTAAAACGGTTTCTAATGTGATTTTAACCACTTTGATGTTTTTGTGTAACCAAGTTCTTTTCGAAAATCACAAAATGGTCTAAAACGTCTCCAAATGCGATTTGAAGCTCTTCTGTACACTTTGATGTTTTGTGTGAAAAAGTTTTGTCGAAATGCTCAAAATGGTCTAAAACGTTTTTAAATACGAAATTAAGCTGTTTTGTGCACTTTGATGATTTGTGTGAAAAGTTTTAACGAAATGCTCAAAATAGTCTATAACGGTTTCTAATGTGATTTTAAGCACTTTGATGTTTTTGTGTAACCAAGTTTTTTCGGAAATCACAAAATGGTCTAAAACGTCTCCAAATGCGATTTGAAGCTTTTCTAAGCACTTTGGTGTTTTTATGTTAACAAGTTTTTTCGAAAATCACAAAATTGTCTAAAACGTCTCAAAATGCGATTTGAAGGTATTCTGAGCACTTTGGTGTTTTTGTGTGAAAAAAGTTTTGTCGAAATGCTCAAAATGGTCTAAAACGTTTTTAAAACGATATTAAGCTATTTTGTGCTCTTTGATGTTTTTGTGTAACCAAGTTTTATCGAAATGAACAAAATGGTCTAAAACGTCTCCAAATGCGATTTGAAGCTTTTCCAAGCACTTTGCTGTTTTTATATTAAGTTTTTTCGAAAATCACAAAATGGTCTAAAACGTCTCTAAATGCGATTTGAAGGTATTCTGAGCAATTTGGTGTTTTTGTGTGAAAAGTTTTAACGAAATGCTCAAAATTGTCTAAAACGGTTTCTAATGTGATTTTAAGCACTTTGATGTTTTTGTAAAACCAAGTTTCATCGAAATGCACAAAATGGTCTAAAACGTCTCCAAATGCGATTTGAAGCTATTCTGTACACTTTGATGTTTTGTGTGAAAAAAGTTTTGTCGAAATGCTCAAAATGGTCTAAAACGTTTTTAAAACGATATTAAGCTATTTTGTGCTCTTTGATGTTTTTGTGTAACCAAGTTTTATCGAAATGAACAAAATGGTCTAAAACGTCTCCAAATGCGATTTGAAGCTTTTCCAAGCACTTTGCTGTTTTTATATTAAGTTTTTTCGAAAATCACAAAATGGTCTAAAACGTCTCTAAATGCGATTTGAAGGTATTCTGAGCAATTTGGTGTTTTTGTGTGAAAAGTTTTAACGAAATGCTCAAAATTGTCTAAAACGGTTTCTAATGTGATTTTAAGCACTTTGATGTTTTTGTAAAACCAAGTTTCATCGAAATGCACAAAATGGTCTAAAACGTCTCCAAATGCGATTTGAAGCTATTCTGTACACTTTGATGTTTTGTGTGAAAAAAGTTTTGTCGAAATGCTCAAAATGGTCTAAAACGTTTTTAAAACGATATTAAGCTATTTTGTGCTCTTTGATGTTTTTGTGTAACCAAGTTTTATCGAAATGAACAAAATGGTCTAAAACGTCTCCAAATGCGATATGAAGCTTTTCCAAGCACTTTGCTGTTTTTATGTTAACAGGTTTTTTCGAAAATCACAAAATGGTCTAAAACGTCTCAAAATGCGATTTGAAGGTATTCTGAGCACTTTGGTGTTTTTGTGTGAAAAGTTTTAACGAAATGCTCAAAATTGTCTAAAACGGTTTCTAATGTGATTTTAAGCACTTTGATGTTTTTGTAAAACCAAGTTTCATCGAAATGCACAAAATGGTCTAAAATGTCTCCAAATGCGATTTGAAGCTTTTCCAAGCACTTTGCTGTTTTTATGTTAACAAGCTTTTTCGAAAATCACAAAATGGTCTAAAACGTCTCCAAATGTGATTTGAAGATATTCTGAGCACTTTGGTGTTTTTATGTTAAAAAGTTTTTTCGAAAATCACAAAATGGTCTAAAACGTCTCCAAATGCGATTTGAAGATATTCTGAGCACTTTGGTGTTTTTATGTTAAAAAGTTTTTTCGAAAATCACAAAATGGTCTAAAACGTCTCCAAATGCGATTTGAAGCTATTCTGTACACTTTGATGTTTTGTGTGAAAAAGTTTTGTCGAAATGCTCAAAATGGTTTAAAACGTTTTTAAAACGATATTAAGCTATTTTGTGCTCTTTGATGTTTTTGTATAACCAAGTTTCATCGAAATGCACAAAATGGTCTAAAACGTCTCCAAATACGATTTGAAGCTTTTCTAAGCACTTTTATGCGATTTGAAGATATTCTGAGCACTTTGGTGTTTTTATGTTAAAAAGTTTTTTCGAAAATCACAAAATGGTCTAAAACGTCTCCAAATGCGATTTGAAGATATTCTGAGCACTTTGGTGTTTTTATGTTAAAAAGTTTTTTCGAAAATCACAAAATGGTCTAAAACGTCTCCAAATGCGATTTGAAGCTATTCTGTACACTTTGATGTTTTGTGTGAAAAAGTTTTGTCGAAATGCTCAAAATGGTCTAAAACGTTTTTAAAACGATATAAAGCTATTTTGTGCTCTTTGAGGTTTTTGTGTAACCAAGTTTTTTCGAAAATCACAAAATGGTCTAAAACGTCTCCAAATGCGATTTGAAGCTTTTCTAAGCACTTTGGTGTTTTTATGTTAACAAGTTTTTTCGAAAATCACAAAATGGTCTAAAACGTTTTAAAATGCGATTTGAAGGTATTCTGAGCACTTTGGTGTTTTTGTGTGAAAAGTTTTAACGAAATGCTCAAAATGGTCTAAAACGGTTTCTAATGTGATTTTAACCACTTTGATGTTTTTGTGTAACCAAGTTTTTTCGAAAATCACAAAATGGTCTAAAACGTCTCCAAATGCGATTTGAAGCTTTTCTAAGAACTTTGGTGTTTTTATGTTAACAAGTTTTTTCGAAAATCACAAAATGGTCTAAAACGTCTCCAAATGCGATTTGAAGCTATTCTGTACACTTTGATGTTTTGTGTGAAAAAAGTTTTGTCGAAATGCTTAAAATGGTCTAAAACGTTTTTAAAACGATATTAAGCTATTTTGTGCTCTTTGATGTTTTTGTGTAACCAAGTTTTATCGAAATGAACAAAATGGTCTAAAACGTCTCCAAATGCGATTTGAAGCTTTTCCAAGCACTTTGCTGTTTTTATGTTAACAGGTTTTTTCGAAAATCACAAAATGGTCTAAAACGTCTCAAAATGCGATTTGAAGGTATTCTGAGCACTTTGGTGTTTTTGTGTGAAAAGTTTTAACGAAATGCTCAAAATTGTCTAAAACGGTTTCTAATGTGATTTTAAGCACTTTGATGTTTTTGTAAAACCAAGTTTCATCGAAATGCACAAAATGGTCTAAAACGTCTCCAAATGCGATTTAAAGCTATTCTAGACACTTTGATGTTTTGTGTGAAAAAGTTTTCTCGAAATGCTCAAAATGGTCTAAAACGTTTTCCAATTCCATATTAAGCTATTTTGTGCAATTTGATGTTTTTGTGTATCCAAGTTTCATCGAAATGAACAAAATGGTCTAAAACGTTTTTAAATACGATATTAAGCTGTTTTGTGCACTTTGATGATTTGTGTGAAAAGTTTTAACGAAATGCTCAAAATAGTCTAAAACGGTTTCTAATGTGATTTTAAGCACTTTGATGTTTTTGTGTAACCAAGTTTTTTCGGAAATCACAAAATGGTCTAAAACGTCTCCAAATGCGATTTGAAGCTTTTCTAAGCACTTTGGTGTTTTTATGTTAACAAGTTTTTTCGAAAATCACAAAATGGTCTAAAACGTCTCAAAATGCGATTTGAAGGTAATCTGAGCACTTTGGTGTTTTTGTGTGAAAAGTTTTAACGAAATGCTCAAAATGGTCTAAAACGGTTTCTAATGTGATTTTAACCACTTTGATGTTTTTGTGTAACCAAGTTCTTTTCGAAAATCACAAAATGGTCTAAAACGTCTCCAAATGCGATTTGAAGCTCTTCTGTACACTTTGATGTTTTGTGTGAAAAAGTTTTGTCGAAATGCTCAAAATGGTCTAAAACGTTTTTAAATACGAAATTAAGCTGTTTTGTGCACTTTGATGATTTGTGTGAAAAGTTTTAACGAAATGCTCAAAATAGTCTATAACGGTTTCTAATGTGATTTTAAGCACTTTGATGTTTTTGTGTAACCAAGTTTTTTCGGAAATCACAAAATGGTCTAAAACGTCTCCAAATGCGATTTGAAGCTTTTCTAAGCACTTTGGTGTTTTTATGTTAACAAGTTTTTTCGAAAATCACAAAATTGTCTAAAACGTCTCAAAATGCGATTTGAAGGTATTCTGAGCACTTTGGTGTTTTTGTGTGAAAAAAGTTTTGTCGAAATGCTCAAAATGGTCTAAAACGTTTTTAAAACGATATTAAGCTATTTTGTGCTCTTTGATGTTTTTGTGTAACCAAGTTTTATCGAAATGAACAAAATGGTCTAAAACGTCTCCAAATGCGATTTGAAGCTTTTCCAAGCACTTTGCTGTTTTTATATTAAGTTTTTTCGAAAATCACAAAATGGTCTAAAACGTCTCTAAATGCGATTTGAAGGTATTCTGAGCAATTTGGTGTTTTTGTGTGAAAAGTTTTAACGAAATGCTCAAAATTGTCTAAAACGGTTTCTAATGTGATTTTAAGCACTTTGATGTTTTTGTAAAACCAAGTTTCATCGAAATGCACAAAATGGTCTAAAACGTCTCCAAATGCGATTTGAAGCTATTCTGTACACTTTGATGTTTTGTGTGAAAAAAGTTTTGTCGAAATGCTCAAAATGGTCTAAAACGTTTTTAAAACGATATTAAGCTATTTTGTGCTCTTTGATGTTTTTGTGTAACCAAGTTTTATCGAAATGAACAAAATGGTCTAAAACGTCTCCAAATGCGATTTGAAGCTTTTCCAAGCACTTTGCTGTTTTTATATTAAGTTTTTTCGAAAATCACAAAATGGTCTAAAACGTCTCTAAATGCGATTTGAAGGTATTCTGAGCAATTTGGTGTTTTTGTGTGAAAAGTTTTAACGAAATGCTCAAAATTGTCTAAAACGGTTTCTAATGTGATTTTAAGCACTTTGATGTTTTTGTAAAACCAAGTTTCATCGAAATGCACAAAATGGTCTAAAACGTCTCCAAATGCGATTTGAAGCTATTCTGTACACTTTGATGTTTTGTGTGAAAAAAGTTTTGTCGAAATGCTCAAAATGGTCTAAAACGTTTTTAAAACGATATTAAGCTATTTTGTGCTCTTTGATGTTTTTGTGTAACCAAGTTTTATCGAAATGAACAAAATGGTCTAAAACGTCTCCAAATGCGATTTGAAGCTTTTCCAAGCACTTTGCTGTTTTTATGTTAACAGGTTTTTTCGAAAATCACAAAATGGTCTAAAACGTCTCAAAATGCGATTTGAAGGTATTCTGAGCACTTTGGTGTTTTTGTGTGAAAAGTTTTAACGAAATGCTCAAAATTGTCTAAAACGGTTTCTAATGTGATTTTAAGCACTTTGATGTTTTTGTAAAACCAAGTTTCATCGAAATGCACAAAATGGTCTAAAATGTCTCCAAATGCGATTTGAAGCTTTTCCAAGCACTTTGCTGTTTTTATGTTAACAAGCTTTTTCGAAAATCACAAAATGGTCTAAAACGTCTCCAAATGTGATTTGAAGATATTCTGAGCACTTTGGTGTTTTTATGTTAAAAAGTTTTTTCGAAAATCACAAAATGGTCTAAAACGTCTCCAAATGCGATTTGAAGATATTCTGAGCACTTTGGTGTTTTTATGTTAAAAAGTTTTTTCGAAAATCACAAAATGGTCTAAAACGTCTCCAAATGCGATTTGAAGCTATTCTGTACACTTTGATGTTTTGTGTGAAAAAGTTTTGTCGAAATGCTCAAAATGGTTTAAAACGTTTTTAAAACGATATTAAGCTATTTTGTGCTCTTTGATGTTTTTGTATAACCAAGTTTCATCGAAATGCACAAAATGGTCTAAAACGTCTCCAAATACGATTTGAAGCTTTTCCAAGCACTTTGCTGTTTTTATGTTAACAAGTTTTTTCGAAAATCACAAAATTGTCTAAAACGTCTCAAAATGCGATTTGAAGGTATTCTGAGCACTTTGGTGTTTTTGTGTGAAAAGTTTTAACGAAAAGCTCAAAATGGTCTAAAACGGTTCTAATGTGATTTTAAGCACTTTGATGTTTTTGTACAACCAAGTTTCATCGAAATGCTCAAAATGGTCTAAAACGTTTTTAAAACGATATTAAGCTATTTTGTGCTCTTTGATGTTTTTGTGTAACCAAGTTTTTTTCGAAAATCACAAAATGGTCTAAAACGTCTCCAAATGCGATTTGAAGCTTTTCTAAGCACTTTGGTGTTTTTATGTTAACAAGTTTTTTCGAAAATCGCAAAATGGTCTAAAACGTCTCAAAATGCGATTTGAAGGTATTCTGAGCACTTTGGTGTTTTTGTGTGAAAAGTTTTAACGAAATGCTCAAAATGGTCTAAAACGGTTTCTAATGTGATTTTAACCACTTTGATGTTTTTGTGTAACCAAGTTCTTTTCGAAAATCACAAAATGGTCTAAAACGTCTCAAAATGCGATTTGAAGCTTTTCTAAGCACTTTGGTGTTTTTATGTTAACAAGTTTTTTCGAAAATCACAAAATGGTCTAAAACGTCTCAAAATGCGATTTGAAGGTATTCTGAGCACTTTGGTGTTTTTGTGTGAAAAGTTTTAACGAAATGCTCAAAATGGTCTAAAACGGTTTCTAATGTGATTTTAACCACTTTGATGTTTTTGTGTAACCAAGTTTTTTCGAAAATCACAAAATGGTCTAAAACGTCTCCAAATGCGATTTGAAGCTTTTCTAAGCACTTTGGTGTTTTTATGTTAACAAGTTTTTTCGAAAATCACAAAATGGTCTAAAACGTCTCCAAATGCGATTTGAAGCTATTCTGTACACTTTGATGTTTTGTGTGAAAAAAGTTTTGTCGAAATGCTCAAAATGGTCTAAAACGTTTTTAAAACGATATTAAGCTATTTTGTGCTCTTTGATGTTTTTGTGTAACCAAGTTTTATCGAAATGAACAAAATGTTCTAAAACGTCTCCAAATGCGATTTGAAGCTTTTCCAAGCACTTTGCTGTTTTTATGTTAAGTTTTTTCGAAAATCACAAAATGGTCTAAAACGTCTCTAAATGCGATTTGAAGGTATTCTGAGCACTTTGGTGTTTTTGTGTGAAAAGTTTTAACGAAATGCTCAAAATTGTCTAAAACGGTTTCTAATGTGATTTTAAGCACTTTGATGTTTTTGTAAAACCAAGTTTCATCGAAATGCACAAAATGGTCTAAAACGTCTCCAAATGCGATTTGAAGATATTCTGAGGACTTTGGTGTTTTTATGTTAAAAAGTTTTTTCGAAAATCACAAAATGGTCTAAAACGTCTCCAAATGCGATTTGAAGATATTCTGAGCACTTTGGTGTTTTTATGTTAAAAAGTTTTTTCGAAAATCACAAAATGGTCTAAAACGTCTCCAAATGCGATTTGAAGGTCTTCTGTACACTTTGATGTTTTGTGTGAAAAAGTTTTTTCAAAATGCTCAAAATGGTCTAAAACGTTTTTAAAACGATATTAAGCTATTTTGTGCTCTTTGATGTTTTTGTATAACCAAGTTTTTTCGAAAATCACAAAATGGTCTAAAACGTCTCCAAATGCGATTTGAAGCTTTTCCAAGCACTTTGCTGTTTTTATGTTAACAAGTTTTTTCGAAAATCACAAAATGGTCTAAAACGTCTCAAAATACGATATTAAGCTGTTTTGTGCACTTTGATGATTTGTGTGAAAAGTTTTAACGAAATGCTCAAAATGGTCTAAAACGGTTTCTAATGTGATTTTAAGCACTTTGATGTTTTTATGTAGCCAAGTTTTTTCGAAAATCACAAAATGGTCAAAAACGTCTCCAAATGTGATTTGAAGCTTTTCTAAGCACTTTGGTTTTTTTATGTTAACAAGTTTTTTCGAAAATCACAAAATGGTCTAAAACGTCTTCAAATGCGATTTGAAGATATTCTGAGCACTTTGGTGTTTTTCTGTTAACAATTTTTTTCGAAAATCATAAAATGGTCTAAAACGTCTCCAAATGCGATTTGAAGCTATTCTGTACACTTTGATGTTTTGTGTGAAAAGTTTTGTCGAAATGCTCAAAATGGTCTAAAACGTTTTTAAAACGATATTAAGCTATTTTGTGCTCTTTGATGTCTTTGTGTAACCAAGTTTCATCGAAATGAACAAAATGGTCTAAAACGTCTCCAAATGCGATTTGAAGCTTTTCTAAGCACTTTGGTGTTTTTATGTTAACAAGTTTTTTCGAAAATCACAAAATGGTCTAAAACGTCTCCAAATGCGATTTGAAGCTTTTCTAAGCACTTTGGTGTTTTTATGTTAACAAGTTTTTTCGAAAATCACAAAATGGTCTAAAACGTCTCAAAATGCGATTTGAAGGTATTCTGAGCACTTTGGTGTTTTTGTGTGAAAAGTTTTAACGAAATGCTCAAAATGGTCTAAAACGGTTTCTAATGTCATTTTAACCACTTTGATGTTTTTGTGTAACCAAGTTCTTTTCGAAAATCACAAAATGGTCTAAAACGTCTCCAAATGCGATTTGAAGCTCTTCTGTACACTTTGATGTTTTGTGTGAAAAAGTTTTGTCGAAATGCTCAAAATGGTCTAAAACGTTTTTAAATACGATATTAAGCTGTTTTGTGCACTTTGATGATTTGTGTGAAAAGTTTTAACGAAATTCTCAAAATAGTCTATAACGGTTTCTAATGTGATTTTAAGCACTTTGATGTTTTTGTGTAATCAAGTTTTTTTGGAAATCACAAAATGGTCTAAAACGTCTCCAAATGCGATTTGAAGCTTTTCTAAGCACTTTGGTGTTTTTATGTTAACAAGTTTTTTCGAAAATCACAAAATGGTCTAAAACGTCTCAAAATGCGATTTGAAGGTATTCTGAGCACTTTGGTGTTTTTGTGTGAAAAGTTTTAACGAAATGCTCAAAATGGTCTAAAACGGTTTCTAATGTGATTTTAACCACTTTGATGTTTTTGTGTAACCAAGTTTTTTCGAAAATCACAAAATGGTCTAAAACGTCTCCAAATGCGATTTGAAGCTATTCTGTACACTTTGATGTTTTGTGTGAAAAAAGTTTTGTCGAAATGCTCAAAATGGTCTAAAACGTTTTTAAAACGATATTAAGCTATTTTATGCTCTTTGATGTTTTTGTGTAACCAAGTTTTTTCGAAAATCACAAAATTGTCTAAAACGTCTCCGAATGCGATTTGAAGCTCTTCTGTACACTTTGATGTTTTGTGTGAAAAAGTTTTCTCGAAATGCTAAAAATGGTATAAAAACGTTTTCCAATACCATATTAAGCTATTTTGTGCAATTTGATGTTTTTGTGTAACCAAGTTTTTTCGAAAATCACAAAATTGTCTAAAACGTCTCCGAATGCGATTTGAAGCTCTTCTGTACACTTTGATGTTTTGTGTGAAAAAGTTTTTTCGAAATGCTAAAAATGGTCTAAAACGTTTTCCAATACCATATTAAGCTATTTTGTGCAATTTGATGTTTTTGTGTAACAAAGTTTTTTCGAAAATCACAAAATGGTCTAAAACGTCTCCAAATGCGATTTGAAGATATTCTGAGCACTTTGGTGTTTTTATGTTAAAAAGTTTTTTGGAAAATCACAAAATGGTCTAAAACGACTCCAAATGCGATTTGAAGCTATCCTGTACACTTTGATGTTTTGTGTGAAAAAGTTTTGTCGAAATGCTCAAAATGATCTAAAACGTTTTTAAAACGATATTAAGCTATTTTGTGCTCTTTGATGTTTTTGTGTATCCAAGTTTCATCGAAATGAACAAAATGGTCTAAAACGTCTCCAAATGCGATTTGAAAGTATTCTGAGCACTTTGGTGTTTTTGTGTGAAAAGTTTTAACGAAATGCTCAAAATGGTCTAAAACGGTTTCTAATGTGATTTTAACCACTTTGATGTTTTTGTGTAACCAAGTTCTTTTCGAAAATCACAAAATGGTCTAAAACGTCTCCAAATGCGATTTGAAGCTTTTCTAAGCACTTTGGTGTTTTTATGTTAAAAAGTTTTTTCGAAAATCACAAAATGGTCTAAAACGTCTCCAAATGCGATTTGAAGCTCTTCTTTACACTTTGATGTTTTGTGTGAAAAAGTTTTGTCGAAATGCTCAAAATGGTCTAAAACGTTTTTAAATACGATATTAAGCTGTTTTGTGCACTTTGATGATTTGTGTGAAAAGTTTTAACGAAATGTTCAAAATAGTCTAAAACGGTTTCTAATGTGATTTTAAGCACTTTGATGTTTTTGTGTAACCAAGTTTTTTCGGAAATCACAAAATGGTCTAAAACGTCTCAAAATGCGATTTGAAGCTTTTCTAAGCACTTTGGTGTTTTTATGTTAACAAGTTTTTTCGAAAATCACAAAATGGTCTAAAATTTCTCAAAATGCGATTGAAGGTATTCTGAGCACTTTGGTGTTTTTGTGTGAAAAGTTTTAACGAAATGCTCAAAATGGTCTAAAACGGTTCTAATGTGATTTTAAGCACTTTGATGTTTTTGTATAACCAAGTTTCATCGAAATGCTCAAAATGATGTAAAACGTTTTTAAAACGATATTAAGCTATTTTGTGCTCTTTGATGTTTTTGTGTAACCAAGTTTTTTCGAAAATCACAAAATGGTCTAAAACGTCTCCAAATGCGATTTGAAGCTTTTCTAAGCACTTTGGTGTTTTTATGTTAACAAGTTTTTTCGAAAATCACAAAATGGTCTAAAACGTCTCAAAATGCGATTTGAAGGTATTCTGAGCACTTTGGTGTTTTTGTGTGAAAAGTTTTAACGAAATGCTCAAAATGGTCTAAAACGGTTTCTAATGTGATTTTAACCACTTTGATGTTTTTGTGTAACCAAGTTTTTTCGAAACTCACAAAATGGTCTAAAACGTCTCCAAATGCGATTTGAAGCTTTTCTAAGCACTTTGGTGTTTTTATGTTAACAAGTTTTTTCGAAAATCACAAAATGGTCTAAAACGTCTCAAATAGCGATTTGAAGCTATTCTGTACACTTTGATGTTTTGTGTGAAAAAAGTTTTGTCGAAATGCTCAAAATGGTCTAAAACGTTTTTAAAACGATATTAAGCTATTTTATGCTCTTTGATGTTTTTGTGTAACCAAGTTTTTTCGAAAATCACAAAATTGTCTAAAACGTCTCCGAATGCGATTTGAAGCTCTTCTGTACACTTTGATGTTTTGTGTGAAAAAGTTTTCTCGAAATGCTAAAAATGGTATAAAAACGTTTTCCAATACCATATTAAGCTATTTTGTGCAATTTGATGTTTTTGTGTAACCAAGTTTTTTCGAAAATCACAAAATTGTCTAAAACGTCTCCGAATGCGATTTGAAGCTCTTCTGTACACTTTGATGTTTTGTGTGAAAAAGTTTTTTCGAAATGCTAAAAATGGTCTAAAACGTTTTCCAATACCATATTAAGCTATTTTGTGCAATTTGATGTTTTTGTGTAACAAAGTTTTTTCGAAAATCACAAAATGGTCTAAAACGTCTCCAAATGCGATTTGAAGATATTCTGAGCACTTTGGTGTTTTTATGTTAAAAAGTTTTTTGGAAAATCACAAAATGGTCTAAAACGACTCCAAATGCGATTTGAAGCTATCCTGTACACTTTGATGTTTTGTGTGAAAAAGTTTTGTCGAAATGCTCAAAATGGTCTAAAACGTTTTTAAATACGATATTAAGCTGTTTTGTGCACTTTGATGATTTGTGTGAAAAGTTTTAACGAAATGTTCAAAATAGTCTAAAACGGTTTCTAATGTGATTTTAAGCACTTTGATGTTTTTGTGTAACCAAGTTTTTTCGGAAATCACAAAATGGTCTAAAACGTCTCAAAATGCGATTTGAAGCTTTTCTAAGCACTTTGGTGTTTTTATGTTAACAAGTTTTTTCGAAAATCACAAAATGGTCTAAAACGTCTCAAAATGCGATTGAAGGTATTCTGAGCACTTTGGTGTTTTTGTGTGAAAAGTTTTAACGAAATGCTCAAAATGGTCTAAAACGGTTCTAATGTGATTTTAAGCACTTTGATGTTTTTGTATAACCAAGTTTCATCGAAATGCTCAAAATGATGTAAAACGTTTTTAAAACGATATTAAGCTATTTTGTGCTCTTTGATGTTTTTGTGTAACCAAGTTTTTTCGAAAATCACAAAATGGTCTAAAACGTCTCCAAATGCGATTTGAAGCTTTTCTAAGCACTTTGGTGTTTTTATGTTAACAAGTTTTTTCGAAAATCACAAAATGGTCTAAAACGTCTCAAAATGCGATTTGAAGGTATTCTGAGCACTTTGGTGTTTTTGTGTGAAAAGTTTTAACGAAATGCTCAAAATGGTCTAAAACGGTTTCTAATGTGATTTTAACCACTTTGATGTTTTTGTGTAACCAAGTTTTTTCGAAAATCACAAAATGGTCTAAAACGTCTCCAAATGCGATTTGAAGCTTTTCTAAGCACTTTGGTGTTTTTATGTTAACAAGTTTTTTCGAAAATCACAAAATGGTCTAAAACGTCTCAAATAGCGATTTGAAGCTATTCTGTACACTTTGATGTTTTGTGTGAAAAAAGTTTTGTCGAAATGCTCAAAATGGTCTAAAACGTTTTTAAAACGATATTAAGCTATTTTGTGCTCTTTGATGTTTTTGTGTAACCAAGTTTTATCGAAATGAACAAAATGGTCTAAAACGTCTCCAAATGCGATTTGAAGCTTTTCCAAGCACTTTGCTGTTTTTATGTTAACAAGTTTTTTCGAAAATCACAAAATGGTCTAAAACATCTCCAAATGCGATTTGAAGATATTCTGAGCACTTTGGTGTTTTTATGTTAAAAAGTTTTTTCGAAAATCACAAAATGGTCTAGAACGTCTCCAAATGCGATTTGAAGCTCTTCTGTACACTTTGATGTTTTGTGTGAAAAAGTTTTGTCAAAATGCTCAAAATGGTCTAAAACGTTTTTAAAACGATATTAAGCTATTTTGTGCTCTTTGATGTTTTTGTATAACCAAGTTTTTTCGAAAATCACAAAATGGTCTAAAACGTCTCCAAATGCGATTTGAAAATATTCTGAGCACTTTGGTGTTTTTATGTTAAAAAGTTTTTTCGAAAATCACAAAATGGTCTAAAACGTCTCCAAATGCGATTTGAAGATATTCTGAGCACTTTGGTGTTTTTATGTTAAAAAGTTTTTTCGAAAATCACAAAATGGTCTAAAACGTCTCCAAATGCGATTTGAAGCTATTCTATACACTTTGATGTTTTGTGTTAAAAAGTTTTGTCGAAATGCTCAAAATGGTTTAAAACGTTTTTAAAACGATATTAAGCTATTTTGTGCTCTTTGATGTTTTTGTGTAACCAAGTTTCATCGAAATGAACAAAATGGTCTAAAACGTCTCCAAATGCGATTTGAAGCTTTTCCAAGCACTTTGCTGTTTTTATGTTAACAAGTTTTTTCGAAAATCACAAAATTGTCTAAAACGTCTCAAAATGCGATTTGAAGGTATTCTGAGCACTTTGGTGTTTTTGTGTGAAAAGTTTTAACGAAAAGCTCAAAATGGTCTAAAACGGTTCTAATGTGATTTTAAGCACTTTGATGTTTTTGTACAACCAAGTTTCATCGAAATGCTCAAAATGGTCTAAAACGTTTTTAAAACGATATTAAGCTATTTTGTGCTCTTTGATGTTTTTGTGTAACCAAGTTTTTTCGAAAATCACAAAATGGTCTAAAACGTCTCCAAATGCGATTTGAAGCTTTTCTAAGCACTTTGGTGTTTTTATGTTAACAAGTTTTTTCGAAAATCACAAAATGGTCTAAAACGTCTCAAAATGCGATTTGAAGGTATTCTGAGCACTTTGGTGTTTTTGTGTGAAAAGTTTTAACGAAATGCTCAAAATGGTCTAAAACGGTTTCTAATGTGATTTTAACCACTTTGATGTTTTTGTGTAACCAAGTTTTTTCGAAAATCACAAAATGGTCTAAAACGTCTCCAAATGCGATTTGAAGCTTTTCTAAGCACTTTGGTGTTTTTATGTTAACAAGTTTTTTCGAAAATCACAAAATGGTCTAAAACGTCTCCAAATGCGATTTGAAGATATTCTGAGCACTTTGGTGTTTTTCTGTTAAAAAGTAATTTCGAAAATCACAAAATGGTCTAAAACGTCTCCAAATGCAATTTGAAGCTATTCTGTACACTTTGATGTTTTGTGTGAAAAAGTTTTGTCAAAATGCTCAAAATGGTCTAAAACGTTTTTAAAACGATATTAAGCTATTTTGTGCTCTTTGATGTTTTTGTATAACCAAGTTTTTTCGAAAATCACAAAATGGTCTAAAACGTCTCCAAATGCGATTTGAAGCTTTTCTAAACACTTTGGTGTTTTTATGTTAACAAGTTTTTTCGAAAATCACAAAATGGTCTAAAACGTCTCCAAATCCGATTTGAAGCTATTCTGTACACTTTGATGTTTTGTGTGAAAAAGTTTTGTCGAAATGCTCAAAATGGTCTAAAACGTTTTTAAAACGATATTAAGCTATTTTGTGCTCTTTGATGTTTTTGTGTAACCAAGTTTCATCGATATGAACAAAATGGTCTAAAACGTCTCAAAATGCGATTTGAAGGTATTCTGAGCACTTTGGTGTTTTTGGGTGAAAAGTTTTAACGAAATGCTCAAAATGGTCTAAAACGGTTTCTAATGTGATTTTAAGCACTTTGAAGTATTTGTAAAAACAAGTTTCATCGAAATGCACAAAATAGTCTAAAACGTCTCCAAATGCGATTTGAAGCTTTTCTAAGCACTTTGGTGTTTTTATGTTAACAAGTTTTTTCGAAAATCACAAAATGGTCTAAAACGTCTCCAAATGCGATTTGAAGATATTCTGAGCACTTTGCTGTTTTTATGTTAACATGTTTTTTCGAAAATCACAAAATGGTCTAAAACGTCTCAAAATGCTATTTGAAGGTATTCTGAGCACTTTGGTGTTTTTGTGTGAAAAGTTTTAACGAAATGCTCAAAATGGTCTAAAACGGTTCTAATGTGATTTTAAACACTTTGATGTTTTGTGTGAAAAAGTTTTGTCAAAATGCTCAAAATGGTCTAAAACGTTTTTAAAACGATATTAAGCTATTTTGACACATGTGAGCCCGATAAACAAAAACCAAGGAAACGAGTATTGGTTGAAAAGTTATTTAATATGAATGGCAAGTCATCGTTGCAACATGCACGTAAAAGGAGAACATAAAAAAGGAACATTGGGATGCTCTGAAAGGGCCAAAACACATGTCTCAAAATCGTAATTGAAAAAAAACAAAAGATAGGGAGTGGAGGGAGGGAAATAAAAATTATTTTACTTAGCCAAAATCTGGCGTGGTAATCTGTTGACAGCGTGAGGTGAAGAGGATGAGATGCTCACGCTGTCAAAAGATGATTGCGAGGGCGCCCCGCAATCACGTGATTTTGACACATGTGAGCCCGATAAACAAAAACCAAGGAAACGAGTATTGGTTGAAAAGTTATTTAATATGAATGGCAAGTCATCGTTGCAACATGCACGTAAAAGGAGAACATAAAAAGGAACATTGGGATGCTCTGAAAGGGCCAACACAGGTGGCAACGAAGGGGCCAACGAAGCAGCCCAAATTAAGTGCAGGTAGAATCGATGACAAGCCATTCAGATCAAACCGAAACAATGAAGCATGATGGTGCAACATATGTTGACACCCAGAACGTATAGAAACTATCTACATAGTCTACCTGGAGCAACATGTGTTGACTCCAGTACATGTTTAAACATTTTGATTAGGTAGGCAGTGCAACCAAATGTTGACATGGAAAAACGTATAGAAACAATCAACATCAGTCTGCCTGGGGCAACATGTGTTGACTCCAGTACGCGTTTGAATTGAGTTTAATAAACGGTGCAACCACGTTGACACCAAAAAGATATAAATAACTTATGAGTCTACCTGGAGCAACATGCGTTGACTCCAGTCGTGTTTAAACATTTTAATTAGGTAGGCAGTGCAACCAAATGTTGACACCGAAAAACGTATAGAAACAATCAACATCAGTCTGCCTGGGGCAACATGTGTTGACTCCAGTACGCGTTTGAATTGAGTTTAGTAAACGGTGCAACCACGTTGACACCAAAAAGATATAAATAACTTATGAGTCTACCTGGAGCAATGTGTTGACTCCGATTGAACATATGATTGTAATTTGGCGGTGCAACCTATGCTGACACCGAAAGAAAACACAAATGAAATAAGTAAAACAATAAACTGAAAAAATAAGTATCAACTTCGTTTAAGCTTGATGCTTAATACCCAGTCATGCTTAGGAAATATGCCAACCAGCCAGCACCCATGTTTACAACGCTGTATTTGACAAAGTTATGTGGTTCGGTCTGATGTACCGCTTGAAAGCACTACTCGACCATCGTCCAAAAATCATAATGTCTTGGTGAGAGTGTCCCAGTTGGTGAAGGTCAGTAGCTCGACCGATTCTGAAAGAATGAGTGTTAAACTGTGTATGTTCCAGACTGGCACGCCGAGCTAATTGTTTTAGCGACGAGGAAAACATTTTTCTATTCACCGGTGTTCCATTTTCAAGCAGGAAGAACGGGCCTGCCTTCAGTGGTCGCATCTTGACGTAGCGTTGCAATGCTCTCACTGGGCATATGGGACTTCCAGATTTTTGGTGCAAGACGAAAGGAGGTGACGAACGCTTAGAGTGTTTGAAAGATTTGAAGTTTATTTGCACTTTAGTGGCATGTACTGTGATATCAGTTAGCATTAGTGTGTGTTCTGCGGCCTTGGAGACTACTGCTTCACTGGCTCTGAGGCATGCGAAGTAACATATTATGAACAAGGCTCTGTAGAGAATAAATTCGTATTTGGATTTCATGCTACCTCGCATATGTCCAATTAGCGTTACAAGAATGTCGGAGGTGACCAGCAGTCTGATCGGTTTGGATGGAGAGTTCGTTTTTTGTTTTGTTACTCCTCTGCATAAAATGCTGACTGCTGGATTTGTGGTGGGGTCTTCCATAAATGATGCCCTGTGCACGAATGACACTGCGCTAAGGTAGTTTCGAATCGTGGAAATCGCCAGTGCATTTTTAGTCAGCTTACTTACATAGAGAACAATTGTCTGTGGAGTCGCTGGTAGCGGAAGGCTTAGTGATTTCCTGAATTGGTTAAAATGGTGCCATTTGCTTTTATAGTTACTAGCGGTTCCTTTGCTTAATGAGTTCCACATTAGCTCTCGTGTGAGGGTCTTGAGTTGTTTAGTGGTTCGAAGTTGATTGGTTGTAAGTGCTTTGGTATCTTTAGCGGTGTGCGGTTCATACTGTGCTCCTTTAGCATGGCCTCCGTTTCCTGAAAACGAGAAAGAGCGTCACATATCTTGTTTTGCTTACCAGGGATGTGCCTAGCTGTAAACTGAATGTTGTTTAGTAGTAACAAAAGGACGATAGCGCGAACCACTATCATGACCTTTTCGTTTGATGACGATTTCTTGTTAAGCACATATACATCAGCTAGGTTATCACAGTGGAAAACTACATGGGTGTTGGCTAGCTGTTTTGCAAAAATCGAAAGCATGACATAGATTGGGTAAATTTCGAGAACCATGATGTCGAACATTTTCCAAGATTCCGGCCAGCGGCCTTGAATCCAGAACTTTTGGAAGGTCGCACCAAATGCGGTTTTTGAGGCATCAGAGTAGAAATGTAAACGCTGCGAGTCAAATTTTTGAGGGGGTGAAAAAATGGTAACGCCATTGTGTTTGCTAAGAAAGTCGGCCCAGATTTGGAGATCCTCCTTTGCAGAGTCAGAAAGGTGAATATTTGAAAATGGGTTAGTTAGACCGGCCGTCAGGGCATATAGCCTTCTTAGGAACGCCCGTCCAGATGGTATAACGCAGGTGGCAAATTGTAGCTTTCCAATTAGAGATTGGAGGGCTCTCAAAGTAGTTGACTGAAGTGTGAGGAAGTTTTGAACTTCAACGGAGTAGCGTAATAATTTTTCAGGTGGGAGCCTGGCTTCCATTTTTTGTGAATCAAGTTCAATACCAAGAAAAGAAATTGTGGTGGTGGGCGAAATTGTTTTGTGCGGTGCTAGAGGTATGCCTACGCGGTCAGCAAGCGCCTTGAATGTTTTCAAAGATTTCGCACACAGTTGTTGTGTGTCTTCAATAAAGAGGAAGTCATCTAACATTTTCACGTTATTGGGCCGTTGTAACTTTTTTGTAAGGATATATTTCACTCCGTCCGAAAACTTATTGAATATTTGACACGAAGATCCGCCGCCCTGGGGAAGCATTTTATCGTAGTAAAACTGGCCTAACCACGTGAAACCCGTGAGGTGGTATTGAGTGGGGTGTAAAGGTATTAGTCTGTATGCGTCACTGATGTCCGTCTTAGCCATGAATGCCGGGTAATTGCGTTTGTTTATTATGTCAATTGCGTTGGCAATTGTTTCGTAATTAACTGTTTTAGAAATCTCAGGGATGTTGTAATTGACAGAGTTTGTGTCGTAGGGATAAGATAGGTTGTGGAGGATACGAAATTTTC
This sequence comes from Antedon mediterranea, assembly GCF_964355755.1. Taxonomy (NCBI): domain Eukaryota; kingdom Metazoa; phylum Echinodermata; class Crinoidea; order Comatulida; family Antedonidae; genus Antedon; species Antedon mediterranea. The sequence goes on from NC_092678.1 coordinate 9,871,915, forward strand.
CGGGTACGGATTTTTCTCTTAGGTTAAGGGGTGATGCTTTAAAATGGTCAAATGGTGGGTGGGTAAATGGTCCAGCTATGCGTCCCAGAGATATCTCTTTTGTCAGTTTTTTGGAGAAGGTGTCGGGGTTGTTGATGATAGCTGGGGAGTTATTTGCTGTAAAAGCAGCCTCAGGTCCGTTAAATTCAAGGTAGAAACCATGAGTGAAACCTTGGGTTAAGTAAGCGTGGTGTTTGAAACCAGATAGGAGTGCACTTAATCTAGAAGGAATTATTGGAGAAAGCAGAACATCGCTATTTTTTTGCTTGTGGGGGCCCTGATGATTGGCGAGTTTGGAGTGGTGGATGGGGCTCAGAGAGTGGGCGGTTTGCGCCGCGAATAGGTTGTTGAAAGCTGTTTTGTTGGTTTTGTTGGTAAGTTTGCTGACCGTATGCCTGTCGGTTGGTGAAGTTGTTTTGGTGCGATGGTGTTCGGTTACATCTGTGGATTGGATGGGGTCCCGAGCACTGAAAACAGGAGTGGCGATATTGACAGTTTGTCTGGGCACATCTAGTGAATCGGTTATGATAGGAGATACAGAAGCCGAGTGGGATACGAAAATTGTTCCGAAACCGAGTGGACGCTCTACGGCTGGATGGGTTAGAGGTTTGTGGTGTGCTCGTTGCATCAAGTTTATGAAGGAGGTCGGCTCGAACCGACGACCAGGAGCAAAGTGTGTACTCCCTAGCCATTCGAAATTGTCGGTCGTAAAAGTACCATGAATTTGGATGAGTGCGCATGAGGTCTTTAATATACTTAAAATAAGTAAAGATGTCCTGCGTGTGTTGCGGGTGTTTACTCAAATAAATTGTCGCGAAGTCGCAAAAGGCCTGATGCCAGTTGTGTTCGTTTAAGATGCGGCGTTTGGGCTTAGGCACAAGTTCGAATGTACCAGTGTACGTTAGCGTGAATGTTTCCGCTGCGCTGTTTGAGTCGAGCAGGTCGTGCAGCTCGATGAATTTGTGGGAGATTATTTTCTCCTTAAGTTTTTCTGAGACAATTGCCCCGGCCTTAATCCCACCGGAAAACTCCAAGGGATTTGAGATTGCGCTGCCTTCGGCTAATTTAAAAGGACTATTTAGCTTGTCTTGGTCCTCAAACGCAAACATTGACGAGGTAGATGGACTGTGGGCTTCGGCATTGTTGGCTGGCGGGATGGTGTCTCCGTGTAAAGGATTTGGCTGGGGGGTTTCAGAAAGAGGGTTGCCGGGAGGTTCGTCCTGATTGTTCGGCTTACCGGCCCTAATCTCAGCCACGGAAGTTACAAGGGTTTCGACAATATGCCTCATGTCCTTTAGTTCTTTATTTATGTCAAGTTCAGGTACCGGCACAGGTGTAGTTTTTTTCTTTTTTGGCGCCGTCTTTTTTGGCCTCTGGCTAGTTCTTTTCCGTCCTGACATAGTGTATCTGTAAGAAAATCTTTGTGCAATGAAGATGGGAAGAAAAGTGTGTGGACGGATATCATCAAATTGCAGGGGGCGGTGGGTTAGAGAAAGAACCAGCACGATTCATTTAATGAAATGCTGTACTTAAGAGCATGAGTGATAAAACGCTGCCGTATGTGGGGGTAGGTAATGAACCAGCATAAGAAATTATGTGGTAGTAATAGGGGAACCAGCATGAGTCATATAATGAATGCTGTACTTAAGAGCGTGAGTGATAAAACGCCGCCGTATGTGGGGGTAGGTAATGAACCAGCATAAGAAATTATGTGGTGGTAGTAGGGGGACCAGCATGAGTCATATAATGAATGCTGTACTTGTGATAAGACACCGCCGTATGAGGGGGTGGGTAATGAACCAGCATAAGAAATTATGTGGTGGTAGTAGGGGAACCAGCATGAGTCATATAATGAATGCTGTACTTAAGAGCATGAGTGATAAAACACCGCCGTATGTGGGGGTAGGTAATGAACCAGCATAAGAAATTATGTGGTGGTAGTAGGGGGACCAGCATGAGTCATATAATGAATGCTGTACTTGTGATAAAACACCGCCGTATGTGGGGGTAGGTAATGAACCAGCATAAGAAATTATGTGGTGGTAGTAGGGGGACCAGCATGAGTCATATAATGAATGCTGTACTTAAGAGCATGAGGGATAAAATACCGCCGAATGTGGGGGTGGGTAATGAACCAGCATAAGAAATTATGTGGTGGTAGTAGGGTTAATGAACTAGCATAAGTAATTATGTGGTGGTAGTAGGGAAACCAGTATGAGTCATATAATGAATGCTGTACTTAGGAGCATGAGTGATAAAACACCGGAATTTTCTTGAATGTAATTATAAAGGTTAAATAGTTTCGATTAGCATGAATGGTGTCAACAATGTATTGCCTGGCAGCTTATACTAACCTTGATGAGAGGATTTTGTTTTGTTTTTTCGTTTTAATTATGTATTTATTTATTTTTCTCCAAAATCCGGTTCCGGTTTGTCCACAGTGACTGCAGTAGGGAAAATAACAGATAATAATATTGTTGTTATTTAGTGGCATGATTTAGCATAAGAGGCTCCGTGCATTAAAGCAGACCTTAGGGACGCCTTATATCTTTTTCGTCCATTTGTGGAGTTGGGATGGAGACCATCATTTGACCACAGAGAAATGGGGTTTGCCCAGAAGCCGGGATGGGTATGGTAGTGAAGGCCATGAGTTTTGCGGCAGAACTCGCGTAGGAAACCGTTGAAATCGTGAATGCGCTCGTTAAACAAAGGAGGGGGGAGGTGGCCAGTGTGAGATAATCGGAACGTCTGTGAGCAGAGAGAAGTCCGAATTGGTGTCCAGATGGGAAAAATATAGGTCAAAAGAATTTCGAAGAGGTAGTTTGCCGCCGACCAAGCATCCGAATCAACGAGGTCATTCGATCCGAGGTCGATGATCAAGATATCTGGCTTGAATGTTGCCAATCGATTTACAAAATTAGTTAGGTCGTTAATCTTTAGACCGGGTACCCCCCAAAGAACAGTATTATCGTAGTGATGGCTGATTCGGAAGTCAGACAAAGGTCGGTGTGGACCAAGTATGGAGCCGGAAGAATTACCCAAGCCGTGATGGAAAGCGAGGCTGTCGCTCAAACCGGAAACGAATGAGTGGCCTAGGACACAACCAGACAACATAATTACAAAAAGTACGAAAATTCGGAAAATGGGGGTAAGATAAGGTGTGAGATAAATTTCAGTCAAACAATGTTGTGTGTTGGCACAAATCCTACCAGTGTAGGAGGATAAAAGGGACTGGTAAAATGTAAAAATAAAAATTATTTTACTTAGCCAAAATCTGGCGTGGTAATCTGTTGACAGCGTGAGGTGAAGAGGATGAGATGCTCACGCTGTCAAAAGATGATTGCGAGGGCGCCCCGCAATCACGTGATTTTGTGCTCTTTGATGTTTTTGTATAACCAAGTTTTTTCGAAAATCACAAAATGGTCTAAAACGTCTCCAAATGCGATTTGAAGATATTCTGAGCACTTTGGTGTTTTTATGTTAAAAAGTTTTTTCGAAAATCACAAAATGGTCTAAAACGTCTCCAAATGCGATTTGAAGATATTCTGAGCACTTTGGTGTTTTTATGTTAAAAAGTTTTTTCGAAAATCACAAAATGGTCTAAAACGTATCCAAATGCGATTTGAAGCTATTCTATACACTTTGATGTTTTGTGTTAAAAAGTTTTGTCGAAATGCTCAAAATGGTTTAAAACGTTTTTAAAACGATATTAAGCTATTTTGTGCTCTTTGATGTTTTTGTGTAACCAAGTTTCATCGAAATGAACAAAATGGTCTAAAACGTCTCCAAATGCGATTTGAAGCTTTTCCAAGCACTTTGCTGTTTTTATGTTAACAAGTTTTTTCGAAAATCACAAAATTGTCTAAAACGTCTCAAAATGCGATTTGAAGGTATTCTGAGCACTTTGGTGTTTTTGTGTGAAAAGTTTTAACGAAAAGCTCAAAATGGTCTAAAACGGTTCTAATGTGATTTTAAGCACTTTGATGTTTTTGTACAACCAAGTTTCATCGAAATGCTCAAAATGGTCTAAAACGTTTTTAAAACGATATTAAGCTATTTTGTGCTCTTTGATGTTTTTGTGTAACCAAGTTTTTTCGAAAATCACAAAATGGTCTAAAACGTCTCCAAATGCGATTTGAAGCTTTTCTAAACACTTTGGTGTTTTTATGTTAACAAGTTTTTTCGAAAATCACAAAATGGTCTAAAACGTCTCAAAATGCGATTTGAAGGTATTCTGAGCACTTTGGTGTTTTTGTGTGAAAAGTTTTAACGAAATGCTCAAAATGGTCTAAAACGGTTTCTAATGTGATTTTAACCACTTTGATGTTTTTGTGTAACCAAGTTCTTTTCGAAAATCACAAAATGGTCTAAAACGTCTCCAAATGCGATTTGAAGCTTTTCTAAGCACTTTGCTGTTTTTATGTTAAAAAGTTTTTTCGAAAATCACAAAATGGTCTAAAACGTCTCCAAATGCGATTTGAAGATATTCTGAGCACTTTGGTGTTTTTATGTTAAAAAGTTTTTTCGAAAATCACAAAATGGTCTAAAACGTCTCCAAATGCGATTTGAAGATATTCTGAGCACTTTGGTGTTTTTATGTTAAAAAGTTTTTTCGAAAATCACAAAATGGTCTAAAACGTCTCCAAATGCGATTTGAAGCTATTCTGTACACTTTGATGTTTTGTGTGAAAAAGTTTTGTCGAAATGCTCAAAATGGTCTAAAACGTTTTTAAAACGATATTAAGCTATTTTGTGCTCTTTGATGTTTTTGTGTAACCAAGTTTTATCGAAATGAACAAAATGGTCTAAAACGTCTCCAAATGCGATTTGAAGCTTTTCCAAGCACTTTGCTGTTTTTATGTTAACAAGCTTTTTCGAAAATCACAAAATGGTCTAAAACGTCTCCAAATGCGATTTGAAGATATTCTGAGCACTTTGGTGTTTTTATGTTAAAAAGTTTTTTCGAAAATCACAAAATGGTCTAAAACGTCTCCAAATGCGATTTGAAGATATTCTGAGCACTTTGGTGTTTTTATGTTAAAAAGTTTTTTCGAAAATCACAAAATGGTCTAAAACGTCTCCAAATGCGATTTGAAGCTATTCTGTACACTTTGATGTTTTGTGTGAAAAAGTTTTGTCGAAATGCTCAAAATGGTCTAAAACGTTTTTAAAACGATATTAAGCTATTTTGTGCTCTTTGATGTTTTTGTGTAACCAAGTTTTATCGAAATGAACAAAATGGTCTAAAACGTCTCCAAATGCGATTTGAAGCTTTTCCAAGCACTTTGCTGTTTTTATGTTAACAAGTTTTTTCGAAAATCACAAAATGGTCTAAAACGTCTCAAAATGCGATTTAAAGGTATTCTGAGCACTTTGGTGTTTTTGTGTGAAAAGTTTTAACGAAATGCTCAAAATTGTCTAAAACGGTTTCTAATGTGATTTTAAGCACTTTGATGTTTTTGTAAAACCAAGTTTCATCGAAATGAACAAAATGGTCTAAATTGTCTCCAAATGCGATTTGAAGCTTTTCCAAGCACTTTGCTGTTTTTATGTTAACAAGCTTTTTCGAAAATCACAAAATGGTCTAAAACGTCTCCAAATGCGATTTGAAGATATTCTGAGCACTTTGGTGTTTTTATGTTAAAAAGTTTTTTCGAAAATCACAAAATGGTCTAAAACGTCTCCAAATGCGATTTGAAGCTCTTCTGTACACTTTGATGTTTTGTGTGAAAAAGTTTAGTCGAAATGCTCAAAATGGTCTAAAACGTTTTTAAAACGATATTAAGCTATTTTGTGCTCTTTGATGTTTTTGTGTAACCAAGTTTCATCGAAAATCACAAAATGGTCTAAAACGTCTCCAAATGCGATTTGAAGATATTCTGAGCACTTTGGTGTTTTTATGTTAACAAGTTTTTTCGAAAATCACAAAATGGTCTAAAACGTCTCCAAATGCGATTTGAAGATATTCTGAGCACTTTGGTGTTTTTATGTTAAAAAGTTTTTTCGAAAATCACAAAATGGTCTAAAACGTCTCCAAATGCGATTTGAAGCTATTCTATACACTTTGATGTTTTGTGTTAAAAAGTTTTGTCGAAATGCTCAAAATGGTTTAAAACGTTTTTAAAACGATATTAAGCTATTTTGTGCTCTTTGATGTTTTTGTGTAACCAAGTTTCATCGAATTGAACAAAATGGTCTAAAACGTCTCCAAATGCGATTTGAAGCTTTTCCAAGCACTTTGCTGTTTTTATGTTAACAAGTTTTTTCGAAAATCACAAAATTGTCTAAAACGTCTCAAAATGCGATTTGAAGGTATTCTGAGCACTTTGGTGTTTTTGTGTGAAAAGTTTTAACGAAAAGCTCAAAATGGTCTAAAACGGTTCAAATGTGATTTTAAGCACTTTGATGTTTTTGTACAACCAAGTTTCATCGAAATGCTCAAAATGGTCTAAAACGTTTTTAAAACGATATTAAGCTATTTTGTGCTCTTTGATGTTTTTGCGTTACCAAGTTTTTTCGAAAATCACAAAATGGTCTAAAACGTCTCCAAATGCGATTTGAAGCTTTTCTAAGCACTTTGGTGTTTTTATGTTAACAAGTTTTTTCGAAAATCACAAAATGGTCTAAAACGTCTCAAAATGCGATTTGAAGGTATTCTGAGCACTTTGGTGTTTTTGTGTGAAAAGTTTTAACGAAATGCTCAAAATGGTCTAAAACGGTTTCTAATTTGATTTTAACCACTTTGATGTTTTTGTGTAACCAAGTTCTTTTCGAAAATCACAAAATGGTCTAAAACGTCTCCAAATGCGATTTGAAGCTTTTCTAAGCACTTTGGTGTTTTTATGTTAACAAGTTTTTTCGAAAATCACAAAATGGTCTAAAACGTCTCAAAATGCGATTTGAAGGTATTCTGAGCACTTTGGTGTTTTTGTGTGAAAAGTTTTAACGAAATGCTCAAAATGGTCTAAAACGGTTTCTAATGTTATTTTAACAACTTTGATGTTTTTGTGTAACCAAGTTTTTTCGAAAATCACAAAATGGTCTAAAACGTCTCCAAATGCGATTTGAAGATATTCTGAGCACTTTGGTGTTTTTATGTTAAAAAGTTTTTTCGAAAATCACAAAATGGTCTAAAACGTCTCCAAATGCGATTTGAAGATATTCTGAGCACTTTGGTGTTTTTATGTTAAAAAGTTTTTTCGAAAATCACAAAATGGTCTAAAACGTCTCCAAATGCGATTTGAAGCTATTCTGTACACTTTGATGTTTTGTGTGAAAAAGTTTTGTCGAAATGCTCAAAATGGTCTAAAACGTTTTTAAAACGATATTAAGCTATTTTGTGCTCTTTGATGTTTTTGTGTAACCAAGTTTTATCGAAATGAACAAAATGGTCTAAAACGTCTCCAAATGCGATTTGAAGCTTTTCCAAGCACTTTGCTGTTTTTATGTTAACAAGCTTTTTCGAAAATCACAAAATGGTCTAAAACGTCTCCAAATGCGATTTGAAGATATTCTGAGCACTTTGGTGTTTTTATGTTAAAAAGTTTTTTCGAAAATCACAAAATGGTCTAAAACGTCTCCAAATGCGATTTGAAGATATTCTGAGCACTTTGGTGTTTTTATGTTAAAAAGTTTTTTCGAAAATCACAAAATGGTCTAAAACGTCTCCAAATGCGATTTGAAGCTATTCTGTACACTTTGATGTTTTGTGTGAAAAAGTTTTGTCGAAATGCTCAAAATGGTCTAAAACGTTTTTAAAACGATATTAAGCTATTTTGTGCTCTTTGATGTTTTTGTGTAACCAAGTTTTATCGAAATGAACAAAATGGTCTAAAACGTCTCCAAATGCGATTTGAAGCTTTTCCAAGCACTTTGCTGTTTTTATGTTAACAAGTTTTTTCGAAAATCACAAAATGGTCTAAAACGTCTCAAAATGCGATTTAAAGGTATTCTGAGCACTTTGGTGTTTTTGTGTGAAAAGTTTTAACGAAATGCTCAAAATTGTCTAAAACGGTTTCTAATGTGATTTTAAGCACTTTGATGTTTTTGTAAAACCAAGTTTCATCGAAATGAACAAAATGGTCTAAATTGTCTCCAAATGCGATTTGAAGCTTTTCCAAGCACTTTGCTGTTTTTATGTTAACAAGCTTTTTCGAAAATCACAAAATGGTCTAAAACGTCTCCAAATGCGATTTGAAGATATTCTGAGCACTTTGGTGTTTTTATGTTAAAAAGTTTTTTCGAAAATCACAAAATGGTCTAAAACGTCTCCAAATGCGATTTGAAGCTCTTCTGTACACTTTGATGTTTTGTGTGAAAAAGTTTAGTCGAAATGCTCAAAATGGTCTAAAACGTTTTTAAAACGATATTAAGCTATTTTGTGCTCTTTGATGTTTTTGTGTAACCAAGTTTCATCGAAAATCACAAAATGGTCTAAAACGTCTCCAAATGCGATTTGAAGATATTCTGAGCACTTTGGTGTTTTTATGTTAACAAGTTTTTTCGAAAATCACAAAATGGTCTAAAACGTCTCCAAATGCGATTTGAAGATATTCTGAGCACTTTGGTGTTTTTATGTTAAAAAGTTTTTTCGAAAATCACAAAATGGTCTAAAACGTCTCCAAATGCGATTTGAAGCTATTCTATACACTTTGATGTTTTGTGTTAAAAAGTTTTGTCGAAATGCTCAAAATGGTTTAAAACGTTTTTAAAACGATATTAAGCTATTTTGTGCTCTTTGATGTTTTTGTGTAACCAAGTTTCATCGAAATGAACAAAATGGTCTAAAACGTCTCCAAATGCGATTTGAAGCTTTTCCAAGCACTTTGCTGTTTTTATGTTAACAAGTTTTTTCGAAAATCACAAAATTGTCTAAAACGTCTCAAAATGCGATTTGAAGGTATTCTGAGCACTTTGGTGTTTTTGTGTGAAAAGTTTTAACGAAAAGCTCAAAATGGTCTAAAACGGTTCTAATGTGATTTTAAGCACTTTGATGTTTTTGTACAACCAAGTTTCATCGAAATGCTCAAAATGGTCTAAAACGTTTTTAAAACGATATTAAGCTATTTTGTGCTCTTTGATGTTTTTGCGTTACCAAATTTTTTCGAAAATCACAAAATGGTCTAAAACGTCTCCAAATGCGATTTGAAGCTTTTCTAAGCACTTTGGTGTTTTTATGTTAACAAGTTTTTTCGAAAATCACAAAATGGTCTAAAACGTCTCAAAATGCGATTTGAAGGTATTCTGAGCACTTTGGTGTTTTTGTGTGAAAAGTTTTAACGAAATGCTCAAAATGGTCTAAAACGGTTTCTAATTTGATTTTAACCACTTTGATGTTTTTGTGTAACCAAGTTCTTTTCGAAAATCACAAAATGGTCTAAAACGTCTCCAAATGCGATTTGAAGCTTTTCTAAGCACTTTGGTGTTTTTATGTTAACAAGTTTTTTCGAAAATCACAAAATGGTCTAAAACGTCTCAAAATGCGATTTGAAGGTATTCTGAGCACTTTGGTGTTTTTGTGTGAAAAGTTTTAACGAAATGCTCAAAATGGTCTAAAACGGTTTCTAATGTTATTTTAACAACTTTGATGTTTTTGTGTAACCAAGTTTTTTCGAAAATCACAAAATGGTCTAAAACGTCTCCAAATGCGATTTGAAGCTTTTCTAAGCACTTTGGTGTTTTTATGTTAACAAGTTTTTTCGAAAATCACAAAATGGTCTAAAACGTCTCCAAATGCGATTTGAAGATATTCTGAGCACTTTGGTGTTTTTCTGTTAAAAAGTATTTTCGAAAATCACAAAATGGTCTAAAACGTCTCCAAATGCAATTTGAAGCTATTCTGTACACTTTGATGTTTTGTGTGAAAAAGTTTTGTCAAAATGCTCAAAATGGTCTAAAACGTTTTTAAAACGATATTAAGCTATTTTGTGCTCTTTGATGTTTTTGTATAACCAAGTTTTTTCGAAAATCACAAAATGGTCTAAAACGTCTCCAAATGCGATTTGAAGCTTTTCTAAACACTTTGGTGTTTTTATGTTAACAAGTTTTTTCGAAAATCACAAAATGGTCTAAAACGTCTCCAAATCCGATTTGAAGCTATTCTGTACACTTTGATGTTTTGTGTGAAAAAGTTTTGTCGAAATGCTCAAAATGGTCTAAAACGTTTTTAAAATGATATTAAGCTATTTTGTGCTCTTTGATGTTTTTGTGTAACCAAGTTTCATCGATATGAACAAAATGGTCTAAAACGTCTCAAAATGCGATTTGAAGGTATTCTGAGCACTTTGGTGTTTTTGGGTGAAAAGTTTTAACGAAATGCTCAAAATGGTCTAAAACGGTTTCTAATGTGATTTTAAGCACTTTGAAGTATTTGTAAAAACAAGTTTCATCGAAATGCACAAAATAGTCTAAAACGTCTCCAAATTCGATTTGAAGCTTTTCTAAGCACTTTGGTGTTTTTATGTTAACAAGTTTTTTCGAAAATCACAAAATGGTCTAAAACGTCTCCAAATGCGATTTGAAGATATTCTGAGCACTTTGGTGTTTTTATGTTAAAAAGTATTTTCGAAAATCACAAAATGGTCTAAAACGTCTCCAAATGCGATTTGAAGCTCTTCTGTACACTTTGATGTTTTGTGTGAAAAAGTTTAGTCGAAATGCTCAAAATGGTCTAAAACGTTTTTAAAACGATATTAAGCTATTTTGTGCTCTTTGATGTTTTTGTGTAACCAAGTTTCATCGAAAATCACAAAATGGTCTAAAACGTCTCCAAATGCGATTTGAAGCTTTTCCAAGCACTTTGCTGTTTTTATGTTAACAAGTTTTTTCGAAAATCACAAAATGGTCTAAAACGTCTCAAAATACGATATTAAGCTGTTTTGTGCACTTTGATGATTTGTGTGAAAAGTTTTAACGAAATGCTCAAAATGGTCTAAAACGGTTTCTAATGTGATTTTAAGCACTTTGATGTTTTTATGTAGCCAAGTTTTTTCGAAAATCACAAAATGGTCAAAAACGTCTCCAAATGCGATTTGAAGCTTTTCTAAGCACTTTGGTGTTTTTATGTTAAGAAGTTTTTTCGAAAATCACAAAATGGTCTAAAACGTCTCCAAATGCGATTTGAAGCTTTTCCAAGCACTTTGCTGTTTTTATGTTAACAATTTTTTTCGAAAATCATAAAATGGTCTAAAACGTCTCAAAATGCGATTTGAAGGTATTCTGAGCACTTTGGTGTTTTTGTGTGAAAAGTTTTAACGAAATGCTCAAAATGGTCTAAAACGGTTCTAATGTGATTTTAAGCACTTTGATGTTTTTGTATAACCAAGTTTCATCGAAATGCACAAAATGGTCTAAAACGTCTCCAAATGCGATTTAAAGCTATTCTAGACACTTTGATGTTTTGTGTGAAAAATTTTCTCGAAATGCTCAAAATGGTCTAAAACGTTTTCCAATACCATATTAAGCTATTTTGTGCAATTTGATGTTTTTGTGTAACCAAGTTTTTTGAAATGCGATTTGAAGATATTCTGAGGACTTTGGTGTTTTTATGTTAAAAAGTTTTTTCGAAAATCACAAAATGGTCTAAAACGTCTCCAAATGCGATTTGAAGATATTCTGAGCACTTTGGTGTTTTTATGTTAAAAAGTTTTTTGGAAAATCACAAAATGGTCTAAAACGACTCCAAATGCGATTTGAAGCTATCCTGTACACTTTGATGTTTTGTGTGAAAAAGTTTTGTCGAAATGCTCAAAATGATCTAAAACGTTTTTAAAACGATATTAAGCTATTTTGTGCTCTTTGATGTTTTTGTGTATCCAAGTTTCATCGAAATGAACAAAATGGTCTAAAACGTCTCCAAATGCGATTTGAAAGTATTCTGAGCACTTTGGTGTTTTTGTGTGAAAAGTTTTAACGAAATGCTCAAAATGGTCTAAAACGGTTTCTAATGTGATTTTAACCACTTTGATGTTTTTGTGTAACCAAGTTCTTTTCGAAAATCACAAAATGGTCTAAAACGTCTCCAAATGCGATTTGAAGCTTTTCTAAGCACTTTGGTGTTTTTATGTTAAAAAGTTTTTTCGAAAATCACAAAATGGTCTAAAACGTCTCCAAATGCGATTTGAAGCTTTTCCAAGCACTTTGCTGTTTTTATGTTAACAATTTTTTTCGAAAATCATAAAATGGTCTAAAACGTCTCAAAATGCGATTTGAAGGTATTCTGAGCACTTTGGTGTTTTTGTGTGAAAAGTTTTAACGAAATGCTCAAAATGGTCTAAAACGGTTCTAATGTGATTTTAAGCACTTTGATGTTTTTGTATAACCAAGTTTCATCGAAATGCACAAAATGGTCTAAAACGTCTCCAAATGCGATTTAAAGCTATTCTAGACACTTTGATGTTTTGTGTGAAAAATTTTCTCGAAATGCTCAAAATGGTCTAAAACGTTTTCCAATACCATATTAAGCTATTTTGTGCAATTTGATGTTTTTGTGTAACCAAGTTTTTTGAAATGCGATTTGAAGATATTCTGAGGACTTTGGTGTTTTTATGTTAAAAAGTTTTTTCGAAAATCACAAAATGGTCTAAAACGTCTCCAAATGCGATTTGAAGATATTCTGAGCACTTTGGTGTTTTTATGTTAAAAAGTTTTTTGGAAAATCACAAAATGGTCTAAAACGACTCCAAATGCGATTTGAAGCTATCCTGTACACTTTGATGTTTTGTGTGAAAAAGTTTTGTCGAAATGCTCAAAATGATCTAAAACGTTTTTAAAACGATATTAAGCTATTTTGTGCTCTTTGATGTTTTTGTGTATCCAAGTTTCATCGAAATGAACAAAATGGTCTAAAACGTCTCCAAATGCGATTTGAAAGTATTCTGAGCACTTTGGTGTTTTTGTGTGAAAAGTTTTAACGAAATGCTCAAAATGGTCTAAAACGGTTTCTAATGTGATTTTAACCACTTTGATGTTTTTGTGTAACCAAGTTCTTTTCGAAAATCACAAAATGGTCTAAAACGTCTCCAAATGCGATTTGAAGCTTTTCTAAGCACTTTGGTGTTTTTATGTTAAAAAGTTTTTTCGAAAATCACAAAATGGTCTAAAACGTCTCCAAATGCGATTTGAAGCTCTTCTGTACACTTTGATGTTTTGTGTGAAAAAGTTTTGTCGAAATGCTCAAAATGGTCTAAAACGTTTTTAAATACGATATTAAGCTGTTTTGTGCACTTTGATGATTTGTGTGAAAAGTTTTAACGAAATGTTCAAAATAGTCTAAAACGGTTTCTAATGTGATTTTAAGCACTTTGATGTTTTTGTGTAACCAAGTTTTTTCGGAAATCACAAAATGGTCTAAAACGTCTCAAAATGCGATTTGAAGCTTTTCTAAGCACTTTGGTGTTTTTATGTTAACAAGTTTTTTCGAAAATCACAAAATGGTCTAAAATTTCTCAAAATGCGATTGAAGGTATTCTGAGCACTTTGGTGTTTTTGTGTGAAAAGTTTTAACGAAATGCTCAAAATGGTCTAAAACGGTTCTAATGTGATTTTAAGCACTTTGATGTTTTTGTATAACCAAGTTTCATCGAAATGCTCAAAATGATGTAAAACGTTTTTAAAACGATATTAAGCTATTTTGTGCTCTTTGATGTTTTTGTGTAACCAAGTTTTTTCGAAAATCACAAAATGGTCTAAAACGTCTCCAAATGCGATTTGAAGCTTTTCTAAGCACTTTGGTGTTTTTATGTTAACAAGTTTTTTCGAAAATCACAAAATGGTCTAAAACGTCTCAAAATGCGATTTGAAGGTATTCTGAGCACTTTGGTGTTTTTGTGTGAAAAGTTTTAACGAAATGCTCAAAATGGTCTAAAACGGTTTCTAATGTGATTTTAACCACTTTGATGTTTTTGTGTAACCAAGTTTTTTCGAAACTCACAAAATGGTCTAAAACGTCTCCAAATGCGATTTGAAGCTTTTCTAAGCACTTTGGTGTTTTTATGTTAACAAGTTTTTTCGAAAATCACAAAATGGTCTAAAACGTCTCAAATAGCGATTTGAAGCTATTCTGTACACTTTGATGTTTTGTGTGAAAAAAGTTTTGTCGAAATGCTCAAAATGGTCTAAAACGTTTTTAAAACGATATTAAGCTATTTTATGCTCTTTGATGTTTTTGTGTAACCAAGTTTTTTCGAAAATCACAAAATTGTCTAAAACGTCTCCGAATGCGATTTGAAGCTCTTCTGTACACTTTGATGTTTTGTGTGAAAAAGTTTTCTCGAAATGCTAAAAATGGTATAAAAACGTTTTCCAATACCATATTAAGCTATTTTGTGCAATTTGATGTTTTTGTGTAACCAAGTTTTTTCGAAAATCACAAAATTGTCTAAAACGTCTCCGAATGCGATTTGAAGCTCTTCTGTACACTTTGATGTTTTGTGTGAAAAAGTTTTTTCGAAATGCTAAAAATGGTCTAAAACGTTTTCCAATACCATATTAAGCTATTTTGTGCAATTTGATGTTTTTGTGTAACAAAGTTTTTTCGAAAATCACAAAATGGTCTAAAACGTCTCCAAATGCGATTTGAAGATATTCTGAGCACTTTGGTGTTTTTATGTTAACAAGTTTTTTCGAAAATCACAAAATGGTCTAAAACGTCTCCAAATGCGATTTGAAGATATTCTGAGCACTTTGGTGTTTTTATGTTAAAAAGTTTTTTCGAAAATCACAAAATGGTCTAAAACGTCTCCAAATGCGATTTGAAGCTATTCTATACACTTTGATGTTTTGTGTTAAAAAGTTTTGTCGAAATGCTCAAAATGGTTTAAAACGTTTTTAAAACGATATTAAGCTATTTTGTGCTCTTTGATGTTTTTGTGTAACCAAGTTTCATCGAAATGAACAAAATGGTCTAAAACGTCTCCAAATGCGATTTGAAGCTTTTCCAAGCACTTTGCTGTTTTTATGTTAACAAGTTTTTTCGAAAATCACAAAATTGTCTAAAACGTCTCAAAATGCGATTTGAAGGTATTCTGAGCACTTTGGTGTTTTTGTGTGAAAAGTTTTAACGAAAAGCTCAAAATGGTCTAAAACGGTTCTAATGTGATTTTAAGCACTTTGATGTTTTTGTACAACCAAGTTTCATCGAAATGCTCAAAATGGTCTAAAACGTTTTTAAAACGATATTAAGCTATTTTGTGCTCTTTGATGTTTTTGCGTTACCAAGTTTTTTCGAAAATCACAAAATGGTCTAAAACGTCTCCAAATGCGATTTGAAGCTTTTCTAAGCACTTTGGTGTTTTTATGTTAACAAGTTTTTTCGAAAATCACAAAATGGTCTAAAACGTCTCAAAATGCGATTTGAAGGTATTCTGAGCACTTTGGTGTTTTTGTGTGAAAAGTTTTAACGAAATGCTCAAAATGGTCTAAAACGGTTTCTAATTTGATTTTAACCACTTTGATGTTTTTGTGTAACCAAGTTCTTTTCGAAAATCACAAAATGGTCTAAAACGTCTCCAAATGCGATTTGAAGCTTTTCTAAGCACTTTGGTGTTTTTATGTTAACAAGTTTTTTCGAAAATCACAAAATGGTCTAAAACGTCTCAAAATGCGATTTGAAGGTATTCTGAGCACTTTGGTGTTTTTGTGTGAAAAGTTTTAACGAAATGCTCAAAATGGTCTAAAACGGTTTCTAATGTTATTTTAACAACTTTGATGTTTTTGTGTAACCAAGTTTTTTCGAAAATCACAAAATGGTCTAAAACGTCTCCAAATGCGATTTGAAGCTTTTCTAAGCACTTTGGTGTTTTTATGTTAACAAGTTTTTTCGAAAATCACAAAATGGTCTAAAACGTCTCCAAATGCGATTTGAAGATATTCTGAGCACTTTGGTGTTTTTCTGTTAAAAAGTATTTTCGAAAATCACAAAATGGTCTAAAACGTCTCCAAATGCAATTTGAAGCTATTCTGTACACTTTGATGTTTTGTGTGAAAAAGTTTTGTCAAAATGCTCAAAATGGTCTAAAACGTTTTTAAAACGATATTAAGCTATTTTGTGCTCTTTGATGTTTTTGTATAACCAAGTTTTTTCGAAAATCACAAAATGGTCTAAAACGTCTCCAAATGCGATTTGAAGCTTTTCTAAACACTTTGGTGTTTTTATGTTAACAAGTTTTTTCGAAAATCACAAAATGGTCTAAAACGTCTCCAAATCCGATTTGAAGCTATTCTGTACACTTTGATGTTTTGTGTGAAAAAGTTTTGTCGAAATGCTCAAAATGGTCTAAAACGTTTTTAAAATGATATTAAGCTATTTTGTGCTCTTTGATGTTTTTGTGTAACCAAGTTTCATCGATATGAACAAAATGGTCTAAAACGTCTCAAAATGCGATTTGAAGGTATTCTGAGCACTTTGGTGTTTTTGGGTGAAAAGTTTTAACGAAATGCTCAAAATGGTCTAAAACGGTTTCTAATGTGATTTTAAGCACTTTGAAGTATTTGTAAAAACAAGTTTCATCGAAATGCACAAAATAGTCTAAAACGTCTCCAAATGCGATTTGAAGCTTTTCTAAGCACTTTGGTGTTTTTATGTTAACAAGTTTTTTCGAAAATCACAAAATGGTCTAAAACGTCTCAAAATGCGATTTGAAGGTATTCTGAGCACTTTGGTGTTTTTGTGTGAAAAGTTTTAACGAAATGCTCAAAATGGTCTAAAACGGTTTCTAATGTTATTTTAACAACTTTGATGTTTTTGTGTAACCAAGTTTTTTCGAAAATCACAAAATGGTCTAAAATGTCTCCAAATGCGATTTGAAGCTTTTCCAAGCACTTTGCTGTTTTTATGTTAACAAGCTTTTTCGAAAATCACAAAATGGTCTAAAACGTCTCCAAATGTGATTTGAAGATATTCTGAGCACTTTGGTGTTTTTATGTTAAAAAGTTTTTTCGAAAATCACAAAATGGTCTAAAACGTCTCCAAATGCGATTTGAAGATATTCTGAGCACTTTGGTGTTTTTATGTTAAAAAGTTTTTTCGAAAATCACAAAATGGTCTAAAACGTCTCCAAATGCGATTTGAAGCTATTCTGTACACTTTGATGTTTTGTGTGAAAAAGTTTTGTCGAAATGCTCAAAATGGTTTAAAACGTTTTTAAAACGATATTAAGCTATTTTGTGCTCTTTGATGTTTTTGTATAACCAAGTTTCATCGAAATGCACAAAATGGTCTAAAACGTCTCCAAATACGATTTGAAGCTTTTCCAAGCACTTTGCTGTTTTTATGTTAACAAGTTTTTTCGAAAATCACAAAATGGTCTAAAACGTCTCAAAATGCGATTTGAAGGTATTCTGAGCACTTTGGTGTTTTTGTGTGAAAAGTTTTAACGAAAAGCTCAAAATGGTCTAAAACGGTTCTAATGTGATTTTAAGCACTTTGATGTTTTTGTACAACCAAGTTTCATCGAAATGCTCAAAATGGTCTAAAACGTTTTTAAAACGATATTAAGCTATTTTGTGCTCTTTGATGTTTTTGTGTAACCAAGTTTTTTTCGAAAATCACAAAATGGTCTAAAACGTCTCCAAATGCGATTTGAAGCTTTTCTAAGCACTTTGGTGTTTTTATGTTAACAAGTTTTTTCGAAAATCGCAAAATGGTCTAAAACGTCTCAAAATGCGATTTGAAGGTATTCTGAGCACTTTGGTGTTTTTGTGTGAAAAGTTTTAACGAAATGCTCAAAATGGTCTAAAACGGTTTCTAATGTGATTTTAACCACTTTGATGTTTTTGTGTAACCAAGTTCTTTTCGAAAATCACAAAATGGTCTAAAACGTCTCCAAATGCGATTTGAAGCTTTTCTAAGCACTTTGGTGTTTTTATGTTAACAAGTTTTTTCGAAAATCACAAAATGGTCTAAAACGTCTCAAAATGCGATTTGAAGGTATTCTGAGCACTTTGGTGTTTTTGTGTGAAAAGTTTTAACGAAATGCTCAAAATGGTCTAAAACGGTTTCTAATGTGATTTTAACCACTTTGATGTTTTTGTGTAACCAAGTTTTTTCGAAAATCACAAAATGGTCTAAAACGTCTCCAAATGCGATTTGAAGCTTTTCTAAGCACTTTGGTGTTTTTATGTTAACAAGTTTTTTCGAAAATCACAAAATGGTCTAAAACGTCTCAAATAGCGATTTGAAGCTATTCTGTACACTTTGATGTTTTGTGTGAAAAAGTTTTGTCGAAATGCTCAAAATGGTTTAAAACGTTTTTAAAACGATATTAAGCTATTTTGTGCTCTTTGATGTTTTTGTATAACCAAGTTTCATCGAAATGCACAAAATGGTCTAAAACGTCTCCAAATACGATTTGAAGCTTTTCCAAGCACTTTGCTGTTTTTATGTTAACAAGTTTTTTCGAAAATCACAAAATGGTCTAAAACGTCTCAAAATGCGATTTGAAGGTATTCTGAGCACTTTGGTGTTTTTGTGTGAAAAGTTTTAACGAAAAGCTCAAAATGGTCTAAAACGGTTCTAATGTGATTTTAAGCACTTTGATGTTTTTGTACAACCAAGTTTCATCGAAATGCTCAAAATGGTCTAAAACGTTTTTAAAACGATATTAAGCTATTTTGTGCTCTTTGATGTTTTTGTGTAACCAAGTTTTTTTCGAAAATCACAAAATGGTCTAAAACGTCTCCAAATGCGATTTGAAGCTTTTTTAAGCACTTTGGTGTTTTTATGTTAACAAGTTTTTTCGAAAATCGCAAAATGGTCTAAAACGTCTCAAAATGCGATTTGAATGTATTCTGAGCACTTTGGTGTTTTTGTGTGAAAAGTTTTAACGAAATGCTCAAAATGGTCTAAAACGGTTTCTAATGTGATTTTAACCACTTTGATGTTTTTGTGTAACCAAGTTCTTTTCGAAAATCACAAAATGGTCTAAAACGTCTCCAAATGCGATTTGAAGCTTTTCTAAGCACTTTGGTGTTTTTATGTTAACAAGTTTTTTCGAAAATCACAAAATGGTCTAAAACGTCTCAAAATGCGATTTGAAGGTATTCTGAGCACTTTGGTGTTTTTGTGTGAAAAGTTTTAACGAAATGCTCAAAATGGTCTAAAACGGTTTCTAATGTGATTTTAACCACTTTGATGTTTTTGTGTAACCAAGTTTTTTCGAAAATCACAAAATGGTCTAAAACGTCTCCAAATGCGATTTGAAGCTTTTCTAAGCACTTTGGTGTTTTTATGTTAACAAGTTTTTTCGAAAATCACAAAATGGTCTAAAACGTCTCAAATAGCGATTTGAAGCTATTCTGTACACTTTGATGTTTTGTGTGAAAAAAGTTTTGTCGAAATGCTCAAAATGGTCTAAAACGTTTTTAAAACGATATTAAGCTATTTTGTGCTCTTTGATGTTTTTGTGTAACCAAGTTTTATCGAAATGAACAAAATGGTCTAAAACGTCTCCAAATGCGATTTGAAGCTTTTCCAAGCACTTTGCTGTTTTTATGTTAACAAGTTTTTTCGAAAATCACAAAATGGTCTAAAACATCTCCAAATGCGATTTGAAGATATTCTGAGCACTTTGGTGTTTTTATGTTAAAAAGTTTTTTCGAAAATCACAAAATGGTCTAGAACGTCTCCAAATGCGATTTGAAGCTCTTCTGTACACTTTGATGTTTTGTGTGAAAAAGTTTTGTCAAAATGCTCAAAATGGTCTAAAACGTTTTTAAAACGATATTAAGCTATTTTGTGCTCTTTGATGTTTTTGTATAACCAAGTTTTTTCGAAAATCACAAAATGGTCTAAAACGTCTCCAAATGCGATTTGAAGATATTCTGAGCACTTTGGTGTTTTTATGTTAAAAAGTTTTTTCGAAAATCACAAAATGGTCTAAAACGTCTCCAAATGCGATTTGAAGATATTCTGAGCACTTTGGTGTTTTTATGTTAAAAAGTTTTTTCGAAAATCACAAAATGGTCTAAAACGTCTCCAAATGCGATTTGAAGCTATTCTATACACTTTGATGTTTTGTGTTAAAAAGTTTTGTCGAAATGCTCAAAATGGTTTAAAACGTTTTTAAAACGATATTAAGCTATTTTGTGCTCTTTGATGTTTTTGTGTAACCAAGTTTCATCGAAATGAACAAAATGGTCTAAAACGTCTCCAAATGCGATTTGAAGCTTTTCCAAGCACTTTGCTGTTTTTATGTTAACAAGTTTTTTCGAAAATCACAAAATTGTCTAAAACGTCTCAAAATGCGATTTGAAGGTATTCTGAGCACTTTGGTGTTTTTGTGTGAAAAGTTTTAACGAAAAGCTCAAAATGGTCTAAAACGGTTCTAATGTGATTTTAAGCACTTTGATGTTTTTGTACAACCAAGTTTCATCGAATGCTCAAAATGGTCTAAAACGTTTTTAAAACGATATTAAGCTATTTTGTGCTCTTTGATGTTTTTGTGTAACCAAGTTTTTTCGAAAATCACAAAATGGTCTAAAACGTCTCCAAATGCGATTTGAAGCTTTTCTAAGCACTTTGGTGTTTTTATGTTAACAAGTTTTTTCGAAAATCACAAAATGGTCTAAAACGTCTCCAAATGCGATTTGAAGCTATTCTGTACACTTTGATGTTTTGTGTGAAAAGTTTTAACGAAATGCTCAAAATTGTCTAAAACGGTTTCTAATGTGATTTTAAGCACTTTGATGTTTTTGTAAAACCAAGTTTCATCGAAATGCACAAAATGGTCTAAAACGTCTCCAAATGCGATTTGAAGCTTTTCCAAGCACTTTGGTGTTTTTATGTTAACAAGGTTTTTCGAAAATCACAAAATGGTCTAAAACGTCTCCAAATGCGATTTGAAGCTTTTCCAAGCACTTTGCTGTTTTTATGTTAACAAGTTTTTTCGAAAATCACAAAATGGTCTAAAACGTCTCAAAATACGATATTAAGCTGTTTTGTGCACTTTGATGATTTGTGTGAAAAGTTTTAACGAAATGCTCAAAATGGTCTAAAACGGTTTCTAATGTGATTTTAAGCACTTTGATGTTTTTATGTAGCCAAGTTTTTTCGAAAATCACAAAATGGTCAAAAACGTCTCCAAATGCGATTTGAAGCTTTTCTAAGCACTTTGGTTTTTTTATGTTAACAAGTTTTTTCGAAAATCACAAAATGGTCTAAAACGTCTTCAAATGCGATTTGAAGATATTCTGAGCACTTTGGTGTTTTTCTGTTAAAAAGTATTTTCGAAAATCACAAAATGGCCTAAAACGTCTCCAAATGCGATTTGAAGCTATTCTGTACACTTTGATGTTTTGTGTGAAAAAGTTTTGTCAAAATGCTCAAAATGGTCTAAAACGTTTTTAAAACGATATTAAGCTATTTTGTGCTCTTTGATGTGTTTGTATAACCAAGTTTTTTCGAAAATCACAAAATGGTCTAAAACGTCTCCAAATGCGATTTGAAGCTTTTCCAAGCACTTTGCTGTTTTTATGTTAACAATTTTTTTCGAAAATCATAAAATGGTCTAAAACGTCTCCAAATGCGATTTGAAGCTATTCTGTACACTTTGATGTTTTGTGTGAAAAGTTTTGTCGAAATGCTCAAAATGGTCTAAAACGTTTTTAAAACGATATTAAGCTATTTTGTGCTCTTTGATGTTTTTGTGTAACCAAGTTTCATCGAAATGAACAAAATGGTCTAAAACGTCTCCAAATGCGATTTGAAGCTTTTCTAAGCACTTTCGTGTTTTTATGTTAACAAGTTTTTTCGAAAATCACAAAATGGTCTAAAACGTCTCCAAATGCGATTTGAAGATATTCTGAGCACTTTGCTGTTTTAATGTTAACAAGTTTTTTCGAAAATCACAAAATGGTCTAAAACGTCTCAAAATGCTATTTGAAGGTATTCTGAGCACTTTGGTGTTTTTGTGTGAAAAGTTTTAACGAAATGCTCAAAATGGTCTAAAACGGTTCTAATGTGATTTTAAGCACTTTGATGTTTTTGTATAACCAAGTTTCATCGAAATGCTCAAAATGGTCTAAAACGTTTTTAAAACGATATTAAGCTATTTTGTGCTCTTTGATGTTTTTGTGTAACGAAGTTTCATCGAAATGAACAAAATGGTCTAAAACGTCTCCAAATGCGATTTGAAGCTTTTCCAAGCACTTTGCTGTTTTTATGTTAACAAGTTTTTTCGAAAATCACAAAATGGCCTAAAACGTCTCAAAATGCGATTTCAAGGTATTCTGAGCACTTTGGTGTTTTTGTGTGAAAGGTTTTAACGAAATGCTCAAAATGGTCTAAAACGGTTTCTAATGTGATTTTAAGCACTTTGATGTTTTTGTATAACCAAGTTTCATCGAAATGCACAAAATGGTCTAAAACGTCTCCAAATGCGATTTGAAGCTTTTCTAAGCACTTTGCTGTTTTTATGTTAAAAAGTTTTTTCGAAAATCACAAAATGGTCTAAAACGTCTCCAAATGCGATTTGAAGATATTCTGAGCACTTTGGTGTTTTTATGTTAAAAAGTTTTTTCGAAAATCACAAAATGGTCTAAAACGTCTCCAAATGCGATTTGAAGATATTCTGAGCACTTTTGTGTTTTTATGTTAAAAAGTTTTTTCGAAAATCACAAAATGGTCTAAAACGTCTCCAAATGCGATTTGAAGCTATTCTGTACACTTTGATGTTTTGTGTGAAAAAGTTTTGTCGAAATGCTCAAAATGGTCTAAAACGTTTTTAAAACGATATTAAGCTATTTTGTGCTCTTTGATGTTTTTGTGTAACCAAGTTTTATCGAAATGAACAAAATGGTCTAAAACGTCTCCAAATGCGATTTGAAGCTTTTCCAAGCACTTTGCTGTTTTTATGTTAACAAGCTTTTTCGAAAATCACAAAATGGTCTAAAACGTCTCCAAATGCGATTTGAAGATATTCTGAGCACTTTGGTGTTTTTATGTTAAAAAGTTTTTTCGAAAATCACAAAATGGTCTAAAACGTCTCCAAATGCGATTTGAAGATATTCTGAGCACTTTGGTGTTTTTATGTTAAAAAGTTTTTTCGAAAATCACAAAATGGTCTAAAACGTCTCCAAATGCGATTTGAAGCTATTCTGTACACTTTGATGTTTTGTGTGAAAAAGTTTTGTCGAAATGCTCAAAATGGTCTAAAACGTTTTTAAAACGATATTAAGCTATTTTGTGCTCTTTGATGTTTTTGTGTAACCAAGTTTTATCGAAATGAACAAAATGGTCTAAAACGTCTCCAAATGCGATTTGAAGCTTTTCCAAGCACTTTGCTGTTTTTATGTTAACAAGTTTTTTCGAAAATCACAAAATGGTCTAAAACGTCTCAAAATGCGATTTGAAGGTATTCTGAGCACTTTGGTGTTTTTGTGTGAAAAGTTTTAACGAAATGCTCAAAATTGTCTAAAACGGTTTCTAATGTGATTTTAAGCACTTTGATGTTTTTGTAAAACCAAGTTTCATCGAAATGAACAAAATGGTCTAAAATGTCTCCAAATGCGATTTGAAGCTTTTCCAAGCACTTTGCTGTTTTTATGTTAACAAGCTTTTTCGAAAATCACAAAATGGTCTAAAACGTCTCCAAATGCGATTTGAAGATATTCTGAGCACTTTGGTGTTTTTATGTTAAAAAGTTTTTTCGAAAATCACAAAATGGTCTAAAACGTCTCCAAATGCGATTTGAAGCTCTTCTGTACACTTTGATGTTTTGTGTGAAAAAGTTTAGTCGAAATGCTCAAAATGGTCTAAAACGTTTTTAAAACGATATTAAGCTATTTTGTGCTCTTTGATGTTTTTGTGTAACCAAGTTTCATCGAAAATCACAAAATGGTCTAAAACGTCTCCAAATGCGATTTGAAGATATTCTGAGCACTTTGGTGTTTTTATGTTAACAAGTTTTTTCGAAAATCACAAAATGGTCTAAAACGTCTCCAAATGCGATTTGAAGATATTCTGAGCACTTTGGTGTTTTTATGTTAAAAAGTTTTTTCGAAAATCACAAAATGGTCTAAAACGTCTCAAAATGCGATTTGAAGGTATTCTGAGCACTTTGGTGTTTTTGTGTGAAAAGTTTTAACGAAAAGCTCAAAATGGTCTAAAACGGTTCTAATGTGATTTTAAGCACTTTGATGTTTTTGTACAACCAAGTTTCATCGAAATGCTCAAAATGGTCTAAAACGTTTTTAAAACGATATTAAGCTATTTTGTGCTCTTTGATGTTTTTGCGTTACCAAGTTTTTTCGAAAATCACAAAATGGTCTAAAACGTCTCCAAATGCGATTTGAAGCTTTTCTAAGCACTTTGGTGTTTTTATATTAACAAGTTTTTTCGAAAATCACAAAATGGTCTAAAACGTCTCAAAATGCGATTTGAAGGTATTCTGAGCACTTTGGTGTTTTTGTGTGAAAAGTTTTAACGAAATGCTCAAAATGGTCTAAAACGGTTTCTAATTTGATTTTAACCACTTTGATGTTTTTGTGTAACAAAGTTCTTTTCGAAAATCACAAAATGGTCTAAAACGTCTCCAAATGCGATTTGAAGCTTTTCTAAGCACTTTGGTGTTTTTATGTTAACAAGTTTTTTCGAAAATCACAAAATGGTCTAAAACGTCTCAAAATGCGATTTGAAGGTATTCTGAGCACTTTGGTGTTTTTGTGTGAAAAGTTTTAACGAAATGCTCAAAATGGTCTAAAACGGTTTCTAATGTGATTTTAACAACTTTGATGTTTTTGTGTAACCAAGTTTTTTCGAAAATCACAAAATGGTCTAAAACGTCTCCAAATGCGATTTGAAGCTTTTCTAAGCACTTTGGTGTTTTTATGTTAACAAGTTTTTTCGAAAATCACAAAATGGTCTAAAACGTCTCCAAATGCGATTTGAAGATATTCTGAGCACTTTGGTGTTTTTCTGTTAAAAAGTATTTTCGAAAATCACAAAATGGTCTAAAACGTCTCCAAATGCAATTTGAAGCTATTCTGTACACTTTGATGTTTTGTGTGAAAAAGTTTTGTCAAAATGCTCAAAATGGTCTAAAACGTTTTTAAAACGATATTAAGCTATTTTGTGCTCTTTGATGTTTTTGTATAACCAAGTTTTTTCGAAAATCACAAAATGGTCTAAAACGTCTCCAAATGCGATTTGAAGCTTTTCTAAACACTTTGGTGTTTTTATGTTAACAAGTTTTTTCGAAAATCACAAAATGGTCTAAAACGTCTCCAAATCCGATTTGAAGCTATTCTGTACACTTTGATGTTTTGTGTGAAAAAGTTTTGTCGAAATGCTCAAAATGGTCTAAAACGTTTTTAAAACGATATTAAGCTATTTTGTGCTCTTTGATGTTTTTGTGTAACCAAGTTTCATCGATATGAACAAAATTGTCTAAAACGTCTCAAAATGCGATTTGAAGGTATTCTGAGCACTTTGGTGTTTTTGGGTGAAAAGTTTTAACGAAAAGCTCAAAATGGTCTAAAACGGTTCTAATGTGATTTTAAGCACTTTGATGTTTTTGTACAACCAAGTTTCATCGAAATGCTCAAAATGGTCTAAAACGTTTTTAAAACGATATTAAGCTATTTTGTGCTCTTTGATGTTTTTGTGTAACCAAGTTTTTTTCGAAAATCTTAAAATGGTCTAAAACGTCTCCAAATGCGATTTGAAGCTTTTCTAAGCACTTTGGTGTTTTTATGTTAACAAGTTTTTTCGAAAATCACAAAATGGTCTAAAACGTCTCAAAATGCGATTTGAAGGTATTCTGAGCACTTTGGTGTTTTTGTGTGAAAAGTTTTAACGAAATGCTCAAAATGGTCTAAAACGGTTTCTAATGTGATTTTAACCACTTTGATGTTTTTGTGTGTAACCAAGTTCTTTTCGAAAATCACAAA
This sequence comes from Antedon mediterranea, assembly GCF_964355755.1. NCBI lineage: Eukaryota > Metazoa > Echinodermata > Crinoidea > Comatulida > Antedonidae > Antedon > Antedon mediterranea. Next base: position 9,897,838 of record NC_092678.1, read on the forward strand.
ATGGTCTAAAACGTCTCCAAATGCGATTTGAAGCTTTTCTAAGCACTTTGGTGTTTTTATGTTAACAAGTTTTTTCGAAAATCACAAGATGGTCTAAAACGTCTCAAAATGCGATTTGAAGGTATTCTGAGCACTTTGGTGTTTTTGTGTGAAAAGTTTTAACGAAATGCTCAAAATGGTCTAAAACGGTTTCTAATGTGATTTTAACCACTTTGATGTTTTTGTGTAACCAAGTTTTTTCGAAAATCACAAAATGGTCTAAAACGTCTCCAAATGCGATTTGAAGCTTTTCTAAGCACTTTGGTGTTTTTATATTAACAAGTTTTTTCGAAAATCACAAAATGGTCTAAAACGTCTCCAAATGCGATTTGAAGCTATTCTGTACACTTTGATGTTTTGTGTGAAAAAAGTTTTGTCGAAATGCTCAAAATGGTCTAAAACGTTTTTAAAACGATATTAAGCTATTTTGTGCTCTTTGATGTTTTTGTGTAACCAAGTTTTATCGAAATGAACAAAATGTTCTAAAACGTCTCCAAATGCGATTTGAAGCTTTTCCAAGCACTTTGCTGTTTTTATGTTAAGTTTTTTCGAAAATCACAAAATGGTCTAAAACGTCTCTAAATGCGATTTGAAGGTATTCTGAGCACTTTGGTGTTTTTGTGTGAAAAGTTTTAACGAAATGCTCAAAATTGTCTAAAACGGTTTCTAATGTGATTTTAAGCACTTTGATGTTTTTGTAAAACCAAGTTTCATCGAAATGCACAAAATGGTCTAAACCGTCTCCAAATGCGATTTGAAGCTTTTCCAAGCACTTTGCTGTTTTTATGTTAACAAGCTTTTTCGAAAATCACAAAATGGTCTAAAACGTCTCCAAATGCGATTTGAAGATATTCTGAGCACTTTGGTGTTTTTATGTTAAAAAGTTTTTTCGAAAATCACAAAATGGTCTAAAACGTCTCCAAATGCGATTTGAAGCTTTTCTAAACACTTTGGTGTTTTTATGTTAACAAGTTTTTTCGAAAATCACAAAATGGTCTAAAACGTCTCCAAATCCGATTTGAAGCTATTCTGTACACTTTGATGTTTTGTGTGAAAAAGTTTTGTCGAAATTCTCAAAATGGTCTAAAACGTTTTTAAAACGATATTAAGCTATTTTGTGCTCTTTGATGTTTTTGTGTAACCAAGTTTCATCGATATGAACAAAATGGTCTAAAACGTCTCAAAATGCGATTTGAAGGTATTCTGAGCACTTTGGTGTTTTTGGGTGAAAAGTTTTAACGAAATGCTCAAAATGGTCTAAAACGGTTTCTAATGTGATTTTAAGCACTTTGAAGTATTTGTAAAAACAAGTTTCATCGAAATGCACAAAATGGTCTAAAACGTCTCCAAATGCGATTTGAAGCTTTTCTAAGCACTTTGGTGTTTTTATGTTAACAAGTTTTTTCGAAAATCACAAAATGGTCTAAAACGTCTCCAAATGCGATTTGAAGATATTCTGAGCACTTTGGTGTTTTTATGTTTAAAAGTTTTTTCGAAAATCACAAAATGGTCTAAAACGTCTCCAAATGCGATTTGAAGCTATTCTGTACACTTTGATGTTTTGTGTGAAAAAGTTTTGTCGAAATGCTCAAAATGGTTTAAAACGTTTTTAAAACGATATTAAGCTATTTTGTGCTCTTTGATGTTTTTGTATAACCAAGTTTCATCGAAATGCACAAAATGGTCTAAAACGTCTCCAAATACGATTTGAAGCTTTTCTAAGCACTTTATGCGATTTGAAGATATTCTGAGCACTTTGGTGTTTTTATGTTAAAAAGTTTTTTCGAAAATCACAAAATGGTCTAAAACGTCTCCAAATGCGATTTGAAGATATTCTGAGCACTTTGGTGTTTTTATGTTAAAAAGTTTTTTCGAAAATCACAAAATGGTCTAAAACGTCTCCAAATGCGATTTGAAGCTATTCTGTACACTTTGATGTTTTGTGTGAAAAAGTTTTGTCGAAATGCTCAAAATGGTCTAAAACGTTTTTAAAACGATATAAAGCTATTTTGTGCTCTTTGAGGTTTTTGTGTAACCAAGTTTTTTCGAAAATCACAAAATGGTCTAAAACGTCTCCAAATGCGATTTGAAGCTTTTCTAAGCACTTTGGTGTTTTTATGTTAACAAGTTTTTTCGAAAATCACAAAATGGTCTAAAACGTTTTAAAATGCGATTTGAAGGTATTCTGAGCACTTTGGTGTTTTTGTGTGAAAAGTTTTAACGAAATGCTCAAAATGGTCTAAAACGGTTTCTAATGTGATTTTAACCACTTTGATGTTTTTGTGTAACCAAGTTTTTTCGAAAATCACAAAATGGTCTAAAACGTCTCCAAATGCGATTTGAAGCTTTTCTAAGCACTTTGGTGTTTTTATGTTAACAAGTTTTTTCGAAAATCACAAAATGGTCTAAAACGTCTCCAAATGCGATTTGAAGCTATTCTGTACACTTTGATGTTTTGTGTGAAAAAAGTTTTGTCGAAATGCTTAAAATGGTCTAAAACGTTTTTAAAACGATATTAAGCTATTTTGTGCTCTTTGATGTTTTTGTGTAACCAAGTTTTATCGAAATGAACAAAATGGTCTAAAACGTCTCCAAATGCGATTTGAAGCTTTTCCAAGCACTTTGCTGTTTTTATGTTAACAGGTTTTTTCGAAAATCACAAAATGGTCTAAAACGTCTCAAAATGCGATTTGAAGGTATTCTGAGCACTTTGGTGTTTTTGTGTGAAAAGTTTTAACGAAATGCTCAAAATTGTCTAAAACGGTTTCTAATGTGATTTTAAGCACTTTGATGTTTTTGTAAAACCAAGTTTCATCGAAATGCACAAAATGGTCTAAAACGTCTCCAAATGCGATTTAAAGCTATTCTAGACACTTTGATGTTTTGTGTGAAAAAGTTTTCTCGAAATGCTCAAAATGGTCTAAAACGTTTTCCAATTCCATATTAAGCTATTTTGTGCAATTTGATGTTTTTGTGTATCCAAGTTTCATCGAAATGAACAAAATGGTCTAAAACGTTTTTAAATACGATATTAAGCTGTTTTGTGCACTTTGATGATTTGTGTGAAAAGTTTTAACGAAATGCTCAAAATAGTCTAAAACGGTTTCTAATGTGATTTTAAGCACTTTGATGTTTTTGTGTAACCAAGTTTTTTCGGAAATCACAAAATGGTCTAAAACGTCTCCAAATGCGATTTGAAGCTTTTCTAAGCACTTTGGTGTTTTTATGTTAACAAGTTTTTTCGAAAATCACAAAATGGTCTAAAACGTCTCAAAATGCGATTTGAAGGTAATCTGAGCACTTTGGTGTTTTTGTGTGAAAAGTTTTAACGAAATGCTCAAAATGGTCTAAAACGGTTTCTAATGTGATTTTAACCACTTTGATGTTTTTGTGTAACCAAGTTCTTTTCGAAAATCACAAAATGGTCTAAAACGTCTCCAAATGCGATTTGAAGCTCTTCTGTACACTTTGATGTTTTGTGTGAAAAAGTTTTGTCGAAATGCTCAAAATGGTCTAAAACGTTTTTAAATACGAAATTAAGCTGTTTTGTGCACTTTGATGATTTGTGTGAAAAGTTTTAACGAAATGCTCAAAATAGTCTATAACGGTTTCTAATGTGATTTTAAGCACTTTGATGTTTTTGTGTAACCAAGTTTTTTCGGAAATCACAAAATGGTCTAAAACGTCTCCAAATGCGATTTGAAGCTTTTCTAAGCACTTTGGTGTTTTTATGTTAACAAGTTTTTTCGAAAATCACAAAATTGTCTAAAACGTCTCAAAATGCGATTTGAAGGTATTCTGAGCACTTTGGTGTTTTTGTGTGAAAAAAGTTTTGTCGAAATGCTCAAAATGGTCTAAAACGTTTTTAAAACGATATTAAGCTATTTTGTGCTCTTTGATGTTTTTGTGTAACCAAGTTTTATCGAAATGAACAAAATGGTCTAAAACGTCTCCAAATGCGATTTGAAGCTTTTCCAAGCACTTTGCTGTTTTTATATTAAGTTTTTTCGAAAATCACAAAATGGTCTAAAACGTCTCTAAATGCGATTTGAAGGTATTCTGAGCAATTTGGTGTTTTTGTGTGAAAAGTTTTAACGAAATGCTCAAAATTGTCTAAAACGGTTTCTAATGTGATTTTAAGCACTTTGATGTTTTTGTAAAACCAAGTTTCATCGAAATGCACAAAATGGTCTAAAACGTCTCCAAATGCGATTTGAAGCTATTCTGTACACTTTGATGTTTTGTGTGAAAAAAGTTTTGTCGAAATGCTCAAAATGGTCTAAAACGTTTTTAAAACGATATTAAGCTATTTTGTGCTCTTTGATGTTTTTGTGTAACCAAGTTTTATCGAAATGAACAAAATGGTCTAAAACGTCTCCAAATGCGATTTGAAGCTTTTCCAAGCACTTTGCTGTTTTTATATTAAGTTTTTTCGAAAATCACAAAATGGTCTAAAACGTCTCTAAATGCGATTTGAAGGTATTCTGAGCAATTTGGTGTTTTTGTGTGAAAAGTTTTAACGAAATGCTCAAAATTGTCTAAAACGGTTTCTAATGTGATTTTAAGCACTTTGATGTTTTTGTAAAACCAAGTTTCATCGAAATGCACAAAATGGTCTAAAACGTCTCCAAATGCGATTTGAAGCTATTCTGTACACTTTGATGTTTTGTGTGAAAAAAGTTTTGTCGAAATGCTCAAAATGGTCTAAAACGTTTTTAAAACGATATTAAGCTATTTTGTGCTCTTTGATGTTTTTGTGTAACCAAGTTTTATCGAAATGAACAAAATGGTCTAAAACGTCTCCAAATGCGATATGAAGCTTTTCCAAGCACTTTGCTGTTTTTATGTTAACAGGTTTTTTCGAAAATCACAAAATGGTCTAAAACGTCTCAAAATGCGATTTGAAGGTATTCTGAGCACTTTGGTGTTTTTGTGTGAAAAGTTTTAACGAAATGCTCAAAATTGTCTAAAACGGTTTCTAATGTGATTTTAAGCACTTTGATGTTTTTGTAAAACCAAGTTTCATCGAAATGCACAAAATGGTCTAAAATGTCTCCAAATGCGATTTGAAGCTTTTCCAAGCACTTTGCTGTTTTTATGTTAACAAGCTTTTTCGAAAATCACAAAATGGTCTAAAACGTCTCCAAATGTGATTTGAAGATATTCTGAGCACTTTGGTGTTTTTATGTTAAAAAGTTTTTTCGAAAATCACAAAATGGTCTAAAACGTCTCCAAATGCGATTTGAAGATATTCTGAGCACTTTGGTGTTTTTATGTTAAAAAGTTTTTTCGAAAATCACAAAATGGTCTAAAACGTCTCCAAATGCGATTTGAAGCTATTCTGTACACTTTGATGTTTTGTGTGAAAAAGTTTTGTCGAAATGCTCAAAATGGTTTAAAACGTTTTTAAAACGATATTAAGCTATTTTGTGCTCTTTGATGTTTTTGTATAACCAAGTTTCATCGAAATGCACAAAATGGTCTAAAACGTCTCCAAATACGATTTGAAGCTTTTCTAAGCACTTTTATGCGATTTGAAGATATTCTGAGCACTTTGGTGTTTTTATGTTAAAAAGTTTTTTCGAAAATCACAAAATGGTCTAAAACGTCTCCAAATGCGATTTGAAGATATTCTGAGCACTTTGGTGTTTTTATGTTAAAAAGTTTTTTCGAAAATCACAAAATGGTCTAAAACGTCTCCAAATGCGATTTGAAGCTATTCTGTACACTTTGATATTTTGTGTGAAAAAGTTTTGTCGAAATGCTCAAAATGGTCTAAAACGTTTTTAAAACGATATAAAGCTATTTTGTGCTCTTTGAGGTTTTTGTGTAACCAAGTTTTTTCGAAAATCACAAAATGGTCTAAAACGTCTCCAAATGCGATTTGAAGCTTTTCTAAGCACTTTGGTGTTTTTATGTTAACAAGTTTTTTCGAAAATCACAAAATGGTCTAAAACGTTTTAAAATGCGATTTGAAGGTATTCTGAGCACTTTGGTGTTTTTGTGTGAAAAGTTTTAACGAAATGCTCAAAATGGTCTAAAACGGTTTCTAATGTGATTTTAACCACTTTGATGTTTTTGTGTAACCAAGTTTTTTCGAAAATCACAAAATGGTCTAAAACGTCTCCAAATGCGATTTGAAGCTTTTCTAAGAACTTTGGTGTTTTTATGTTAACAAGTTTTTTCGAAAATCACAAAATGGTCTAAAACGTCTCCAAATGCGATTTGAAGCTATTCTGTACACTTTGATGTTTTGTGTGAAAAAAGTTTTGTCGAAATGCTTAAAATGGTCTAAAACGTTTTTAAAACGATATTAAGCTATTTTGTGCTCTTTGATGTTTTTGTGTAACCAAGTTTTATCGAAATGAACAAAATGGTCTAAAACGTCTCCAAATGCGATTTGAAGCTTTTCCAAGCACTTTGCTGTTTTTATGTTAACAGGTTTTTTCGAAAATCACAAAATGGTCTAAAACGTCTCAAAATGCGATTTGAAGGTATTCTGAGCACTTTGGTGTTTTTGTGTGAAAAGTTTTAACGAAATGCTCAAAATTGTCTAAAACGGTTTCTAATGTGATTTTAAGCACTTTGATGTTTTTGTAAAACCAAGTTTCATCGAAATGCACAAAATGGTCTAAAACGTCTCCAAATGCGATTTAAAGCTATTCTAGACACTTTGATGTTTTGTGTGAAAAAGTTTTCTCGAAATGCTCAAAATGGTCTAAAACGTTTTCCAATTCCATATTAAGCTATTTTGTGCAATTTGATGTTTTTGTGTATCCAAGTTTCATCGAAATGAACAAAATGGTCTAAAACGTTTTTAAATACGATATTAAGCTGTTTTGTGCACTTTGATGATTTGTGTGAAAAGTTTTAACGAAATGCTCAAAATAGTCTAAAACGGTTTCTAATGTGATTTTAAGCACTTTGATGTTTTTGTGTAACCAAGTTTTTTCGGAAATCACAAAATGGTCTAAAACGTCTCCAAATGCGATTTGAAGCTTTTCTAAGCACTTTGGTGTTTTTATGTTAACAAGTTTTTTCGAAAATCACAAAATGGTCTAAAACGTCTCAAAATGCGATTTGAAGGTAATCTGAGCACTTTGGTGTTTTTGTGTGAAAAGTTTTAACGAAATGCTCAAAATGGTCTAAAACGGTTTCTAATGTGATTTTAACCACTTTGATGTTTTTGTGTAACCAAGTTCTTTTCGAAAATCACAAAATGGTCTAAAACGTCTCCAAATGCGATTTGAAGCTCTTCTGTACACTTTGATGTTTTGTGTGAAAAAGTTTTGTCGAAATGCTCAAAATGGTCTAAAACGTTTTTAAATACGAAATTAAGCTGTTTTGTGCACTTTGATGATTTGTGTGAAAAGTTTTAACGAAATGCTCAAAATAGTCTATAACGGTTTCTAATGTGATTTTAAGCACTTTGATGTTTTTGTGTAACCAAGTTTTTTCGGAAATCACAAAATGGTCTAAAACGTCTCCAAATGCGATTTGAAGCTTTTCTAAGCACTTTGGTGTTTTTATGTTAACAAGTTTTTTCGAAAATCACAAAATTGTCTAAAACGTCTCAAAATGCGATTTGAAGGTATTCTGAGCACTTTGGTGTTTTTGTGTGAAAAAAGTTTTGTCGAAATGCTCAAAATGGTCTAAAACGTTTTTAAAACGATATTAAGCTATTTTGTGCTCTTTGATGTTTTTGTGTAACCAAGTTTTATCGAAATGAACAAAATGGTCTAAAACGTCTCCAAATGCGATTTGAAGCTTTTCCAAGCACTTTGCTGTTTTTATATTAAGTTTTTTCGAAAATCACAAAATGGTCTAAAACGTCTCTAAATGCGATTTGAAGGTATTCTGAGCAATTTGGTGTTTTTGTGTGAAAAGTTTTAACGAAATGCTCAAAATTGTCTAAAACGGTTTCTAATGTGATTTTAAGCACTTTGATGTTTTTGTAAAACCAAGTTTCATCGAAATGCACAAAATGGTCTAAAACGTCTCCAAATGCGATTTGAAGCTATTCTGTACACTTTGATGTTTTGTGTGAAAAAAGTTTTGTCGAAATGCTCAAAATGGTCTAAAACGTTTTTAAAACGATATTAAGCTATTTTGTGCTCTTTGATGTTTTTGTGTAACCAAGTTTTATCGAAATGAACAAAATGGTCTAAAACGTCTCCAAATGCGATTTGAAGCTTTTCCAAGCACTTTGCTGTTTTTATATTAAGTTTTTTCGAAAATCACAAAATGGTCTAAAACGTCTCTAAATGCGATTTGAAGGTATTCTGAGCAATTTGGTGTTTTTGTGTGAAAAGTTTTAACGAAATGCTCAAAATTGTCTAAAACGGTTTCTAATGTGATTTTAAGCACTTTGATGTTTTTGTAAAACCAAGTTTCATCGAAATGCACAAAATGGTCTAAAACGTCTCCAAATGCGATTTGAAGCTATTCTGTACACTTTGATGTTTTGTGTGAAAAAAGTTTTGTCGAAATGCTCAAAATGGTCTAAAACGTTTTTAAAACGATATTAAGCTATTTTGTGCTCTTTGATGTTTTTGTGTAACCAAGTTTTATCGAAATGAACAAAATGGTCTAAAACGTCTCCAAATGCGATTTGAAGCTTTTCCAAGCACTTTGCTGTTTTTATGTTAACAGGTTTTTTCGAAAATCACAAAATGGTCTAAAACGTCTCAAAATGCGATTTGAAGGTATTCTGAGCACTTTGGTGTTTTTGTGTGAAAAGTTTTAACGAAATGCTCAAAATTGTCTAAAACGGTTTCTAATGTGATTTTAAGCACTTTGATGTTTTTGTAAAACCAAGTTTCATCGAAATGCACAAAATGGTCTAAAATGTCTCCAAATGCGATTTGAAGCTTTTCCAAGCACTTTGCTGTTTTTATGTTAACAAGCTTTTTCGAAAATCACAAAATGGTCTAAAACGTCTCCAAATGTGATTTGAAGATATTCTGAGCACTTTGGTGTTTTTATGTTAAAAAGTTTTTTCGAAAATCACAAAATGGTCTAAAACGTCTCCAAATGCGATTTGAAGATATTCTGAGCACTTTGGTGTTTTTATGTTAAAAAGTTTTTTCGAAAATCACAAAATGGTCTAAAACGTCTCCAAATGCGATTTGAAGCTATTCTGTACACTTTGATGTTTTGTGTGAAAAAGTTTTGTCGAAATGCTCAAAATGGTTTAAAACGTTTTTAAAACGATATTAAGCTATTTTGTGCTCTTTGATGTTTTTGTATAACCAAGTTTCATCGAAATGCACAAAATGGTCTAAAACGTCTCCAAATACGATTTGAAGCTTTTCCAAGCACTTTGCTGTTTTTATGTTAACAAGTTTTTTCGAAAATCACAAAATTGTCTAAAACGTCTCAAAATGCGATTTGAAGGTATTCTGAGCACTTTGGTGTTTTTGTGTGAAAAGTTTTAACGAAAAGCTCAAAATGGTCTAAAACGGTTCTAATGTGATTTTAAGCACTTTGATGTTTTTGTACAACCAAGTTTCATCGAAATGCTCAAAATGGTCTAAAACGTTTTTAAAACGATATTAAGCTATTTTGTGCTCTTTGATGTTTTTGTGTAACCAAGTTTTTTTCGAAAATCACAAAATGGTCTAAAACGTCTCCAAATGCGATTTGAAGCTTTTCTAAGCACTTTGGTGTTTTTATGTTAACAAGTTTTTTCGAAAATCGCAAAATGGTCTAAAACGTCTCAAAATGCGATTTGAAGGTATTCTGAGCACTTTGGTGTTTTTGTGTGAAAAGTTTTAACGAAATGCTCAAAATGGTCTAAAACGGTTTCTAATGTGATTTTAACCACTTTGATGTTTTTGTGTAACCAAGTTCTTTTCGAAAATCACAAAATGGTCTAAAACGTCTCAAAATGCGATTTGAAGCTTTTCTAAGCACTTTGGTGTTTTTATGTTAACAAGTTTTTTCGAAAATCACAAAATGGTCTAAAACGTCTCAAAATGCGATTTGAAGGTATTCTGAGCACTTTGGTGTTTTTGTGTGAAAAGTTTTAACGAAATGCTCAAAATGGTCTAAAACGGTTTCTAATGTGATTTTAACCACTTTGATGTTTTTGTGTAACCAAGTTTTTTCGAAAATCACAAAATGGTCTAAAACGTCTCCAAATGCGATTTGAAGCTTTTCTAAGCACTTTGGTGTTTTTATGTTAACAAGTTTTTTCGAAAATCACAAAATGGTCTAAAACGTCTCCAAATGCGATTTGAAGCTATTCTGTACACTTTGATGTTTTGTGTGAAAAAAGTTTTGTCGAAATGCTCAAAATGGTCTAAAACGTTTTTAAAACGATATTAAGCTATTTTGTGCTCTTTGATGTTTTTGTGTAACCAAGTTTTATCGAAATGAACAAAATGTTCTAAAACGTCTCCAAATGCGATTTGAAGCTTTTCCAAGCACTTTGCTGTTTTTATGTTAAGTTTTTTCGAAAATCACAAAATGGTCTAAAACGTCTCTAAATGCGATTTGAAGGTATTCTGAGCACTTTGGTGTTTTTGTGTGAAAAGTTTTAACGAAATGCTCAAAATTGTCTAAAACGGTTTCTAATGTGATTTTAAGCACTTTGATGTTTTTGTAAAACCAAGTTTCATCGAAATGCACAAAATGGTCTAAAACGTCTCCAAATGCGATTTGAAGATATTCTGAGGACTTTGGTGTTTTTATGTTAAAAAGTTTTTTCGAAAATCACAAAATGGTCTAAAACGTCTCCAAATGCGATTTGAAGATATTCTGAGCACTTTGGTGTTTTTATGTTAAAAAGTTTTTTCGAAAATCACAAAATGGTCTAAAACGTCTCCAAATGCGATTTGAAGGTCTTCTGTACACTTTGATGTTTTGTGTGAAAAAGTTTTTTCAAAATGCTCAAAATGGTCTAAAACGTTTTTAAAACGATATTAAGCTATTTTGTGCTCTTTGATGTTTTTGTATAACCAAGTTTTTTCGAAAATCACAAAATGGTCTAAAACGTCTCCAAATGCGATTTGAAGCTTTTCCAAGCACTTTGCTGTTTTTATGTTAACAAGTTTTTTCGAAAATCACAAAATGGTCTAAAACGTCTCAAAATACGATATTAAGCTGTTTTGTGCACTTTGATGATTTGTGTGAAAAGTTTTAACGAAATGCTCAAAATGGTCTAAAACGGTTTCTAATGTGATTTTAAGCACTTTGATGTTTTTATGTAGCCAAGTTTTTTCGAAAATCACAAAATGGTCAAAAACGTCTCCAAATGTGATTTGAAGCTTTTCTAAGCACTTTGGTTTTTTTATGTTAACAAGTTTTTTCGAAAATCACAAAATGGTCTAAAACGTCTTCAAATGCGATTTGAAGATATTCTGAGCACTTTGGTGTTTTTCTGTTAACAATTTTTTTCGAAAATCATAAAATGGTCTAAAACGTCTCCAAATGCGATTTGAAGCTATTCTGTACACTTTGATGTTTTGTGTGAAAAGTTTTGTCGAAATGCTCAAAATGGTCTAAAACGTTTTTAAAACGATATTAAGCTATTTTGTGCTCTTTGATGTCTTTGTGTAACCAAGTTTCATCGAAATGAACAAAATGGTCTAAAACGTCTCCAAATGCGATTTGAAGCTTTTCTAAGCACTTTGGTGTTTTTATGTTAACAAGTTTTTTCGAAAATCACAAAATGGTCTAAAACGTCTCCAAATGCGATTTGAAGCTTTTCTAAGCACTTTGGTGTTTTTATGTTAACAAGTTTTTTCGAAAATCACAAAATGGTCTAAAACGTCTCAAAATGCGATTTGAAGGTATTCTGAGCACTTTGGTGTTTTTGTGTGAAAAGTTTTAACGAAATGCTCAAAATGGTCTAAAACGGTTTCTAATGTCATTTTAACCACTTTGATGTTTTTGTGTAACCAAGTTCTTTTCGAAAATCACAAAATGGTCTAAAACGTCTCCAAATGCGATTTGAAGCTCTTCTGTACACTTTGATGTTTTGTGTGAAAAAGTTTTGTCGAAATGCTCAAAATGGTCTAAAACGTTTTTAAATACGATATTAAGCTGTTTTGTGCACTTTGATGATTTGTGTGAAAAGTTTTAACGAAATGCTCAAAATAGTCTATAACGGTTTCTAATGTGATTTTAAGCACTTTGATGTTTTTGTGTAATCAAGTTTTTTTGGAAATCACAAAATGGTCTAAAACGTCTCCAAATGCGATTTGAAGCTTTTCTAAGCACTTTGGTGTTTTTATGTTAACAAGTTTTTTCGAAAATCACAAAATGGTCTAAAACGTCTCAAAATGCGATTTGAAGGTATTCTGAGCACTTTGGTGTTTTTGTGTGAAAAGTTTTAACGAAATGCTCAAAATGGTCTAAAACGGTTTCTAATGTGATTTTAACCACTTTGATGTTTTTGTGTAACCAAGTTTTTTCGAAAATCACAAAATGGTCTAAAACGTCTCCAAATGCGATTTGAAGCTATTCTGTACACTTTGATGTTTTGTGTGAAAAAAGTTTTGTCGAAATGCTCAAAATGGTCTAAAACGTTTTTAAAACGATATTAAGCTATTTTATGCTCTTTGATGTTTTTGTGTAACCAAGTTTTTTCGAAAATCACAAAATTGTCTAAAACGTCTCCGAATGCGATTTGAAGCTCTTCTGTACACTTTGATGTTTTGTGTGAAAAAGTTTTCTCGAAATGCTAAAAATGGTATAAAAACGTTTTCCAATACCATATTAAGCTATTTTGTGCAATTTGATGTTTTTGTGTAACCAAGTTTTTTCGAAAATCACAAAATTGTCTAAAACGTCTCCGAATGCGATTTGAAGCTCTTCTGTACACTTTGATGTTTTGTGTGAAAAAGTTTTTTCGAAATGCTAAAAATGGTCTAAAACGTTTTCCAATACCATATTAAGCTATTTTGTGCAATTTGATGTTTTTGTGTAACAAAGTTTTTTCGAAAATCACAAAATGGTCTAAAACGTCTCCAAATGCGATTTGAAGATATTCTGAGCACTTTGGTGTTTTTATGTTAAAAAGTTTTTTGGAAAATCACAAAATGGTCTAAAACGACTCCAAATGCGATTTGAAGCTATCCTGTACACTTTGATGTTTTGTGTGAAAAAGTTTTGTCGAAATGCTCAAAATGATCTAAAACGTTTTTAAAACGATATTAAGCTATTTTGTGCTCTTTGATGTTTTTGTGTATCCAAGTTTCATCGAAATGAACAAAATGGTCTAAAACGTCTCCAAATGCGATTTGAAAGTATTCTGAGCACTTTGGTGTTTTTGTGTGAAAAGTTTTAACGAAATGCTCAAAATGGTCTAAAACGGTTTCTAATGTGATTTTAACCACTTTGATGTTTTTGTGTAACCAACTTCTTTTCGAAAATCACAAAATGGTCTAAAACGTCTCCAAATGCGATTTGAAGCTTTTCTAAGCACTTTGGTGTTTTTATGTTAAAAAGTTTTTTCGAAAATCACAAAATGGTCTAAAACGTCTCCAAATGCGATTTGAAGCTCTTCTGTACACTTTGATGTTTTGTGTGAAAAAGTTTTGTCGAAATGCTCAAAATGGTCTAAAACGTTTTTAAATACGATATTAAGCTGTTTTGTGCACTTTGATGATTTGTGTGAAAAGTTTTAACGAAATGTTCAAAATAGTCTAAAACGGTTTCTAATGTGATTTTAAGCACTTTGATGTTTTTGTGTAACCAAGTTTTTTCGGAAATCACAAAATGGTCTAAAACGTCTCAAAATGCGATTTGAAGCTTTTCTAAGCACTTTGGTGTTTTTATGTTAACAAGTTTTTTCGAAAATCACAAAATGGTCTAAAATTTCTCAAAATGCGATTGAAGGTATTCTGAGCACTTTGGTGTTTTTGTGTGAAAAGTTTTAACGAAATGCTCAAAATGGTCTAAAACGGTTCTAATGTGATTTTAAGCACTTTGATGTTTTTGTATAACCAAGTTTCATCGAAATGCTCAAAATGATGTAAAACGTTTTTAAAACGATATTAAGCTATTTTGTGCTCTTTGATGTTTTTGTGTAACCAAGTTTTTTCGAAAATCACAAAATGGTCTAAAACGTCTCCAAATGCGATTTGAAGCTTTTCTAAGCACTTTGGTGTTTTTATGTTAACAAGTTTTTTCGAAAATCACAAAATGGTCTAAAACGTCTCAAAATGCGATTTGAAGGTATTCTGAGCACTTTGGTGTTTTTGTGTGAAAAGTTTTAACGAAATGCTCAAAATGGTCTAAAACGGTTTCTAATGTGATTTTAACCACTTTGATGTTTTTGTGTAACCAAGTTTTTTCGAAACTCACAAAATGGTCTAAAACGTCTCCAAATGCGATTTGAAGCTTTTCTAAGCACTTTGGTGTTTTTATGTTAACAAGTTTTTTCGAAAATCACAAAATGGTCTAAAACGTCTCAAATAGCGATTTGAAGCTATTCTGTACACTTTGATGTTTTGTGTGAAAAAAGTTTTGTCGAAATGCTCAAAATGGTCTAAAACGTTTTTAAAACGATATTAAGCTATTTTATGCTCTTTGATGTTTTTGTGTAACCAAGTTTTTTCGAAAATCACAAAATTGTCTAAAACGTCTCCGAATGCGATTTGAAGCTCTTCTGTACACTTTGATGTTTTGTGTGAAAAAGTTTTCTCGAAATGCTAAAAATGGTATAAAAACGTTTTCCAATACCATATTAAGCTATTTTGTGCAATTTGATGTTTTTGTGTAACCAAGTTTTTTCGAAAATCACAAAATTGTCTAAAACGTCTCCGAATGCGATTTGAAGCTCTTCTGTACACTTTGATGTTTTGTGTGAAAAAGTTTTTTCGAAATGCTAAAAATGGTCTAAAACGTTTTCCAATACCATATTAAGCTATTTTGTGCAATTTGATGTTTTTGTGTAACAAAGTTTTTTCGAAAATCACAAAATGGTCTAAAACGTCTCCAAATGCGATTTGAAGATATTCTGAGCACTTTGGTGTTTTTATGTTAAAAAGTTTTTTGGAAAATCACAAAATGGTCTAAAACGACTCCAAATGCGATTTGAAGCTATCCTGTACACTTTGATGTTTTGTGTGAAAAAGTTTTGTCGAAATGCTCAAAATGGTCTAAAACGTTTTTAAATACGATATTAAGCTGTTTTGTGCACTTTGATGATTTGTGTGAAAAGTTTTAACGAAATGTTCAAAATAGTCTAAAACGGTTTCTAATGTGATTTTAAGCACTTTGATGTTTTTGTGTAACCAAGTTTTTTCGGAAATCACAAAATGGTCTAAAACGTCTCAAAATGCGATTTGAAGCTTTTCTAAGCACTTTGGTGTTTTTATGTTAACAAGTTTTTTCGAAAATCACAAAATGGTCTAAAACGTCTCAAAATGCGATTGAAGGTATTCTGAGCACTTTGGTGTTTTTGTGTGAAAAGTTTTAACGAAATGCTCAAAATGGTCTAAAACGGTTCTAATGTGATTTTAAGCACTTTGATGTTTTTGTATAACCAAGTTTCATCGAAATGCTCAAAATGATGTAAAACGTTTTTAAAACGATATTAAGCTATTTTGTGCTCTTTGATGTTTTTGTGTAACCAAGTTTTTTCGAAAATCACAAAATGGTCTAAAACGTCTCCAAATGCGATTTGAAGCTTTTCTAAGCACTTTGGTGTTTTTATGTTAACAAGTTTTTTCGAAAATCACAAAATGGTCTAAAACGTCTCAAAATGCGATTTGAAGGTATTCTGAGCACTTTGGTGTTTTTGTGTGAAAAGTTTTAACGAAATGCTCAAAATGGTCTAAAACGGTTTCTAATGTGATTTTAACCACTTTGATGTTTTTGTGTAACCAAGTTTTTTCGAAAATCACAAAATGGTCTAAAACGTCTCCAAATGCGATTTGAAGCTTTTCTAAGCACTTTGGTGTTTTTATGTTAACAAGTTTTTTCGAAAATCACAAAATGGTCTAAAACGTCTCAAATAGCGATTTGAAGCTATTCTGTACACTTTGATGTTTTGTGTGAAAAAAGTTTTGTCGAAATGCTCAAAATGGTCTAAAACGTTTTTAAAACGATATTAAGCTATTTTGTGCTCTTTGATGTTTTTGTGTAACCAAGTTTTATCGAAATGAACAAAATGGTCTAAAACGTCTCCAAATGCGATTTGAAGCTTTTCCAAGCACTTTGCTGTTTTTATGTTAACAAGTTTTTTCGAAAATCACAAAATGGTCTAAAACATCTCCAAATGCGATTTGAAGATATTCTGAGCACTTTGGTGTTTTTATGTTAAAAAGTTTTTTCGAAAATCACAAAATGGTCTAGAACGTCTCCAAATGCGATTTGAAGCTCTTCTGTACACTTTGATGTTTTGTGTGAAAAAGTTTTGTCAAAATGCTCAAAATGGTCTAAAACGTTTTTAAAACGATATTAAGCTATTTTGTGCTCTTTGATGTTTTTGTATAACCAAGTTTTTTCGAAAATCACAAAATGGTCTAAAACGTCTCCAAATGCGATTTGAAAATATTCTGAGCACTTTGGTGTTTTTATGTTAAAAAGTTTTTTCGAAAATCACAAAATGGTCTAAAACGTCTCCAAATGCGATTTGAAGATATTCTGAGCACTTTGGTGTTTTTATGTTAAAAAGTTTTTTCGAAAATCACAAAATGGTCTAAAACGTCTCCAAATGCGATTTGAAGCTATTCTATACACTTTGATGTTTTGTGTTAAAAAGTTTTGTCGAAATGCTCAAAATGGTTTAAAACGTTTTTAAAACGATATTAAGCTATTTTGTGCTCTTTGATGTTTTTGTGTAACCAAGTTTCATCGAAATGAACAAAATGGTCTAAAACGTCTCCAAATGCGATTTGAAGCTTTTCCAAGCACTTTGCTGTTTTTATGTTAACAAGTTTTTTCGAAAATCACAAAATTGTCTAAAACGTCTCAAAATGCGATTTGAAGGTATTCTGAGCACTTTGGTGTTTTTGTGTGAAAAGTTTTAACGAAAAGCTCAAAATGGTCTAAAACGGTTCTAATGTGATTTTAAGCACTTTGATGTTTTTGTACAACCAAGTTTCATCGAAATGCTCAAAATGGTCTAAAACGTTTTTAAAACGATATTAAGCTATTTTGTGCTCTTTGATGTTTTTGTGTAACCAAGTTTTTTCGAAAATCACAAAATGGTCTAAAACGTCTCCAAATGCGATTTGAAGCTTTTCTAAGCACTTTGGTGTTTTTATGTTAACAAGTTTTTTCGAAAATCACAAAATGGTCTAAAACGTCTCAAAATGCGATTTGAAGGTATTCTGAGCACTTTGGTGTTTTTGTGTGAAAAGTTTTAACGAAATGCTCAAAATGGTCTAAAACGGTTTCTAATGTGATTTTAACCACTTTGATGTTTTTGTGTAACCAAGTTTTTTCGAAAATCACAAAATGGTCTAAAACGTCTCCAAATGCGATTTGAAGCTTTTCTAAGCACTTTGGTGTTTTTATGTTAACAAGTTTTTTCGAAAATCACAAAATGGTCTAAAACGTCTCCAAATGCGATTTGAAGATATTCTGAGCACTTTGGTGTTTTTCTGTTAAAAAGTAATTTCGAAAATCACAAAATGGTCTAAAACGTCTCCAAATGCAATTTGAAGCTATTCTGTACACTTTGATGTTTTGTGTGAAAAAGTTTTGTCAAAATGCTCAAAATGGTCTAAAACGTTTTTAAAACGATATTAAGCTATTTTGTGCTCTTTGATGTTTTTGTATAACCAAGTTTTTTCGAAAATCACAAAATGGTCTAAAACGTCTCCAAATGCGATTTGAAGCTTTTCTAAACACTTTGGTGTTTTTATGTTAACAAGTTTTTTCGAAAATCACAAAATGGTCTAAAACGTCTCCAAATCCGATTTGAAGCTATTCTGTACACTTTGATGTTTTGTGTGAAAAAGTTTTGTCGAAATGCTCAAAATGGTCTAAAACGTTTTTAAAACGATATTAAGCTATTTTGTGCTCTTTGATGTTTTTGTGTAACCAAGTTTCATCGATATGAACAAAATGGTCTTAAACGTCTCAAAATGCGATTTGAAGGTATTCTGAGCACTTTGGTGTTTTTGGGTGAAAAGTTTTAACGAAATGCTCAAAATGGTCTAAAACGGTTTCTAATGTGATTTTAAGCACTTTGAAGTATTTGTAAAAACAAGTTTCATCGAAATGCACAAAATAGTCTAAAACGTCTCCAAATGCGATTTGAAGCTTTTCTAAGCACTTTGGTGTTTTTATGTTAACAAGTTTTTTCGAAAATCACAAAATGGTCTAAAACGTCTCCAAATGCGATTTGAAGATATTCTGAGCACTTTGCTGTTTTTATGTTAACATGTTTTTTCGAAAATCACAAAATGGTCTAAAACGTCTCAAAATGCTATTTGAAGGTATTCTGAGCACTTTGGTGTTTTTGTGTGAAAAGTTTTAACGAAATGCTCAAAATGGTCTAAAACGGTTCTAATGTGATTTTAAACACTTTGATGTTTTGTGTGAAAAAGTTTTGTCAAAATGCTCAAAATGGTCTAAAACGTTTTTAAAACGATATTAAGCTATTTTGTGCTCTTTGATGTTTTTGTATAACCAAGTTTTTTCGAAAATCACAAAATGGTCTAAAACGTCTCCAAATGCGATTTGAAGCTTTTCCAAGCACTTTGCTGTTTTTATGTTAACAAGTTTTTTCGAAAATCACAAAATGGTCTAAAACGTCTCAAAATACGATATTAAGCTGTTTTGTGCACTTTGATGATTTGTGTGAAAAGTTTTAACGAAATGCTCAAAATGGTCTAAAACGGTTTCTAATGTGATTTTAAGCACTTTGATGTTTTTATGTAGCCAAGTTTTTTCGAAAATCACAAAATGGTCAAAAACGTCTCCAAATGTGATTTGAAGCTTTTCTAAGCACTTTGGTTTTTTTATGTTAACAAGTTTTTTCGAAAATCACAAAATGGTCTAAAACGTCTTCAAATGCGATTTGAAGATATTCTGAGCACTTTGGTGTTTTTCTGTTAACAATTTTTTTCGAAAATCATAAAATGGTCTAAAACGTCTCCAAATGCGATTTGAAGCTATTCTGTACACTTTGATGTTTTGTGTGAAAAGTTTTGTCGAAATGCTCAAAATGGTCTAAAACGTTTTTAAAACGATATTAAGCTATTTTGTGCTCTTTGATGTCTTTGTGTAACCAAGTTTCATCGAAATGAACAAAATGGTCTAAAACGTCTCCAAATGCGATTTGAAGCTTTTCTAAGCACTTTGGTGTTTTTATGTTAACAAGTTTTTTCGAAAATCACAAAATGGTCTAAAACGTCTCCAAATGCGATTTGAAGCTTTTCTAAGCACTTTGGTGTTTTTATGTTAACAAGTTTTTTCGAAAATCACAAAATGGTCTAAAACGTCTCAAAATGCGATTTGAAGGTATTCTGAGCACTTTGGTGTTTTTGTGTGAAAAGTTTTAACGAAATGCTCAAAATGGTCTAAAACGGTTTCTAATGTCATTTTAACCACTTTGATGTTTTTGTGTAACCAAGTTCTTTTCGAAAATCACAAAATGGTCTAAAACGTCTCCAAATGCGATTTGAAGCTCTTCTGTACACTTTGATGTTTTGTGTGAAAAAGTTTTGTCGAAATGCTCAAAATGGTCTAAAACGTTTTTAAATACGATATTAAGCTGTTTTGTGCACTTTGATGATTTGTGTGAAAAGTTTTAACGAAATGCTCAAAATAGTCTATAACGGTTTCTAATGTGATTTTAAGCACTTTGATGTTTTTGTGTAATCAAGTTTTTTTGGAAATCACAAAATGGTCTAAAACGTCTCCAAATGCGATTTGAAGCTTTTCTAAGCACTTTGGTGTTTTTATGTTAACAAGTTTTTTCGAAAATCACAAAATGGTCTAAAACGTCTCAAAATGCGATTTGAAGGTATTCTGAGCACTTTGGTGTTTTTGTGTGAAAAGTTTTAACGAAATGCTCAAAATGGTCTAAAACGGTTTCTAATGTGATTTTAACCACTTTGATGTTTTTGTGTAACCAAGTTTTTTCGAAAATCACAAAATGGTCTAAAACGTCTCCAAATGCGATTTGAAGCTATTCTGTACACTTTGATGTTTTGTGTGAAAAAAGTTTTGTCGAAATGCTCAAAATGGTCTAAAACGTTTTTAAAACGATATTAAGCTATTTTATGCTCTTTGATGTTTTTGTGTAACCAAGTTTTTTCGAAAATCACAAAATTGTCTAAAACGTCTCCGAATGCGATTTGAAGCTCTTCTGTACACTTTGATGTTTTGTGTGAAAAAGTTTTCTCGAAATGCTAAAAATGGTATAAAAACGTTTTCCAATACCATATTAAGCTATTTTGTGCAATTTGATGTTTTTGTGTAACCAAGTTTTTTCGAAAATCACAAAATTGTCTAAAACGTCTCCGAATGCGATTTGAAGCTCTTCTGTACACTTTGATGTTTTGTGTGAAAAAGTTTTTTCGAAATGCTAAAAATGGTCTAAAACGTTTTCCAATACCATATTAAGCTATTTTGTGCAATTTGATGTTTTTGTGTAACAAAGTTTTTTCGAAAATCACAAAATGGTCTAAAACGTCTCCAAATGCGATTTGAAGATATTCTGAGCACTTTGGTGTTTTTATGTTAAAAAGTTTTTTGGAAAATCACAAAATGGTCTAAAACGACTCCAAATGCGATTTGAAGCTATCCTGTACACTTTGATGTTTTGTGTGAAAAAGTTTTGTCGAAATGCTCAAAATGATCTAAAACGTTTTTAAAACGATATTAAGCTATTTTGTGCTCTTTGATGTTTTTGTGTATCCAAGTTTCATCGAAATGAACAAAATGGTCTAAAACGTCTCCAAATGCGATTTGAAAGTATTCTGAGCACTTTGGTGTTTTTGTGTGAAAAGTTTTAACGAAATGCTCAAAATGGTCTAAAACGGTTTCTAATGTGATTTTAACCACTTTGATGTTTTTGTGTAACCAACTTCTTTTCGAAAATCACAAAATGGTCTAAAACGTCTCCAAATGCGATTTGAAGCTTTTCTAAGCACTTTGGTGTTTTTATGTTAAAAAGTTTTTTCGAAAATCACAAAATGGTCTAAAACGTCTCCAAATGCGATTTGAAGCTCTTCTGTACACTTTGATGTTTTGTGTGAAAAAGTTTTGTCGAAATGCTCAAAATGGTCTAAAACGTTTTTAAATACGATATTAAGCTGTTTTGTGCACTTTGATGATTTGTGTGAAAAGTTTTAACGAAATGTTCAAAATAGTCTAAAACGGTTTCTAATGTGATTTTAAGCACTTTGATGTTTTTGTGTAACCAAGTTTTTTCGGAAATCACAAAATGGTCTAAAACGTCTCAAAATGCGATTTGAAGCTTTTCTAAGCACTTTGGTGTTTTTATGTTAACAAGTTTTTTCGAAAATCACAAAATGGTCTAAAATTTCTCAAAATGCGATTGAAGGTATTCTGAGCACTTTGGTGTTTTTGTGTGAAAAGTTTTAACGAAATGCTCAAAATGGTCTAAAACGGTTCTAATGTGATTTTAAGCACTTTGATGTTTTTGTATAACCAAGTTTCATCGAAATGCTCAAAATGATGTAAAACGTTTTTAAAACGATATTAAGCTATTTTGTGCTCTTTGATGTTTTTGTGTAACCAAGTTTTTTCGAAAATCACAAAATGGTCTAAAACGTCTCCAAATGCGATTTGAAGCTTTTCTAAGCACTTTGGTGTTTTTATGTTAACAAGTTTTTTCGAAAATCACAAAATGGTCTAAAACGTCTCAAAATGCGATTTGAAGGTATTCTGAGCACTTTGGTGTTTTTGTGTGAAAAGTTTTAACGAAATGCTCAAAATGGTCTAAAACGGTTTCTAATGTGATTTTAACCACTTTGATGTTTTTGTGTAACCAAGTTTTTTCGAAACTCACAAAATGGTCTAAAACGTCTCCAAATGCGATTTGAAGCTTTTCTAAGCACTTTGGTGTTTTTATGTTAACAAGTTTTTTCGAAAATCACAAAATGGTCTAAAACGTCTCAAATAGCGATTTGAAGCTATTCTGTACACTTTGATGTTTTGTGTGAAAAAAGTTTTGTCGAAATGCTCAAAATGGTCTAAAACGTTTTTAAAACGATATTAAGCTATTTTATGCTCTTTGATGTTTTTGTGTAACCAAGTTTTTTCGAAAATCACAAAATTGTCTAAAACGTCTCCGAATGCGATTTGAAGCTCTTCTGTACACTTTGATGTTTTGTGTGAAAAAGTTTTCTCGAAATGCTAAAAATGGTATAAAAACGTTTTCCAATACCATATTAAGCTATTTTGTGCAATTTGATGTTTTTGTGTAACCAAGTTTTTTCGAAAATCACAAAATTGTCTAAAACGTCTCCGAATGCGATTTGAAGCTCTTCTGTACACTTTGATGTTTTGTGTGAAAAAGTTTTTTCGAAATGCTAAAAATGGTCTAAAACGTTTTCCAATACCATATTAAGCTATTTTGTGCAATTTGATGTTTTTGTGTAACAAAGTTTTTTCGAAAATCACAAAATGGTCTAAAACGTCTCCAAATGCGATTTGAAGATATTCTGAGCACTTTGGTGTTTTTATGTTAAAAAGTTTTTTGGAAAATCACAAAATGGTCTAAAACGACTCCAAATGCGATTTGAAGCTATCCTGTACACTTTGATGTTTTGTGTGAAAAAGTTTTGTCGAAATGCTCAAAATGGTCTAAAACGTTTTTAAATACGATATTAAGCTGTTTTGTGCACTTTGATGATTTGTGTGAAAAGTTTTAACGAAATGTTCAAAATAGTCTAAAACGGTTTCTAATGTGATTTTAAGCACTTTGATGTTTTTGTGTAACCAAGTTTTTTCGGAAATCACAAAATGGTCTAAAACGTCTCAAAATGCGATTTGAAGCTTTTCTAAGCACTTTGGTGTTTTTATGTTAACAAGTTTTTTCGAAAATCACAAAATGGTCTAAAACGTCTCAAAATGCGATTGAAGGTATTCTGAGCACTTTGGTGTTTTTGTGTGAAAAGTTTTAACGAAATGCTCAAAATGGTCTAAAACGGTTCTAATGTGATTTTAAGCACTTTGATGTTTTTGTATAACCAAGTTTCATCGAAATGCTCAAAATGATGTAAAACGTTTTTAAAACGATATTAAGCTATTTTGTGCTCTTTGATGTTTTTGTGTAACCAAGTTTTTTCGAAAATCACAAAATGGTCTAAAACGTCTCCAAATGCGATTTGAAGCTTTTCTAAGCACTTTGGTGTTTTTATGTTAACAAGTTTTTTCGAAAATCACAAAATGGTCTAAAACGTCTCAAAATGCGATTTGAAGGTATTCTGAGCACTTTGGTGTTTTTGTGTGAAAAGTTTTAACGAAATGCTCAAAATGGTCTAAAACGGTTTCTAATGTGATTTTAACCACTTTGATGTTTTTGTGTAACCAAGTTTTTTCGAAAATCACAAAATGGTCTAAAACGTCTCCAAATGCGATTTGAAGCTTTTCTAAGCACTTTGGTGTTTTTATGTTAACAAGTTTTTTCGAAAATCACAAAATGGTCTAAAACGTCTCAAATAGCGATTTGAAGCTATTCTGTACACTTTGATGTTTTGTGTGAAAAAAGTTTTGTCGAAATGCTCAAAATGGTCTAAAACGTTTTTAAAACGATATTAAGCTATTTTGTGCTCTTTGATGTTTTTGTGTAACCAAGTTTTATCGAAATGAACAAAATGGTCTAAAACGTCTCCAAATGCGATTTGAAGCTTTTCCAAGCACTTTGCTGTTTTTATGTTAACAAGTTTTTTCGAAAATCACAAAATGGTCTAAAACATCTCCAAATGCGATTTGAAGATATTCTGAGCACTTTGGTGTTTTTATGTTAAAAAGTTTTTTCGAAAATCACAAAATGGTCTAGAACGTCTCCAAATGCGATTTGAAGCTCTTCTGTACACTTTGATGTTTTGTGTGAAAAAGTTTTGTCAAAATGCTCAAAATGGTCTAAAACGTTTTTAAAACGATATTAAGCTATTTTGTGCTCTTTGATGTTTTTGTATAACCAAGTTTTTTCGAAAATCACAAAATGGTCTAAAACGTCTCCAAATGCGATTTGAAAATATTCTGAGCACTTTGGTGTTTTTATGTTAAAAAGTTTTTTCGAAAATCACAAAATGGTCTAAAACGTCTCCAAATGCGATTTGAAGATATTCTGAGCACTTTGGTGTTTTTATGTTAAAAAGTTTTTTCGAAAATCACAAAATGGTCTAAAACGTCTCCAAATGCGATTTGAAGCTATTCTATACACTTTGATGTTTTGTGTTAAAAAGTTTTGTCGAAATGCTCAAAATGGTTTAAAACGTTTTTAAAACGATATTAAGCTATTTTGTGCTCTTTGATGTTTTTGTGTAACCAAGTTTCATCGAAATGAACAAAATGGTCTAAAACGTCTCCAAATGCGATTTGAAGCTTTTCCAAGCACTTTGCTGTTTTTATGTTAACAAGTTTTTTCGAAAATCACAAAATTGTCTAAAACGTCTCAAAATGCGATTTGAAGGTATTCTGAGCACTTTGGTGTTTTTGTGTGAAAAGTTTTAACGAAAAGCTCAAAATGGTCTAAAACGGTTCTAATGTGATTTTAAGCACTTTGATGTTTTTGTACAACCAAGTTTCATCGAAATGCTCAAAATGGTCTAAAACGTTTTTAAAACGATATTAAGCTATTTTGTGCTCTTTGATGTTTTTGTGTAACCAAGTTTTTTCGAAAATCACAAAATGGTCTAAAACGTCTCCAAATGCGATTTGAAGCTTTTCTAAGCACTTTGGTGTTTTTATGTTAACAAGTTTTTTCGAAAATCACAAAATGGTCTAAAACGTCTCAAAATGCGATTTGAAGGTATTCTGAGCACTTTGGTGTTTTTGTGTGAAAAGTTTTAACGAAATGCTCAAAATGGTCTAAAACGGTTTCTAATGTGATTTTAACCACTTTGATGTTTTTGTGTAACCAAGTTTTTTCGAAAATCACAAAATGGTCTAAAACGTCTCCAAATGCGATTTGAAGCTTTTCTAAGCACTTTGGTGTTTTTATGTTAACAAGTTTTTTCGAAAATCACAAAATGGTCTAAAACGTCTCCAAATGCGATTTGAAGATATTCTGAGCACTTTGGTGTTTTTCTGTTAAAAAGTAATTTCGAAAATCACAAAATGGTCTAAAACGTCTCCAAATGCAATTTGAAGCTATTCTGTACACTTTGATGTTTTGTGTGAAAAAGTTTTGTCAAAATGCTCAAAATGGTCTAAAACGTTTTTAAAACGATATTAAGCTATTTTGTGCTCTTTGATGTTTTTGTATAACCAAGTTTTTTCGAAAATCACAAAATGGTCTAAAACGTCTCCAAATGCGATTTGAAGCTTTTCTAAACACTTTGGTGTTTTTATGTTAACAAGTTTTTTCGAAAATCACAAAATGGTCTAAAACGTCTCCAAATCCGATTTGAAGCTATTCTGTACACTTT
This sequence comes from Antedon mediterranea, assembly GCF_964355755.1. Taxonomy (NCBI): domain Eukaryota; kingdom Metazoa; phylum Echinodermata; class Crinoidea; order Comatulida; family Antedonidae; genus Antedon; species Antedon mediterranea. Next base: position 9,923,412 of record NC_092678.1, read on the forward strand.
GATGTTTTGTGTGAAAAAGTTTTGTCGAAATGCTCAAAATGGTCTAAAACGTTTTTAAAACGATATTAAGCTATTTTGTGCTCTTTGATGTTTTTGTGTAACCAAGTTTCATCGATATGAACAAAATGGTCTTAAACGTCTCAAAATGCGATTTGAAGGTATTCTGAGCACTTTGGTGTTTTTGGGTGAAAAGTTTTAACGAAATGCTCAAAATGGTCTAAAACGGTTTCTAATGTGATTTTAAGCACTTTGAAGTATTTGTAAAAACAAGTTTCATCGAAATGCACAAAATAGTCTAAAACGTCTCCAAATGCGATTTGAAGCTTTTCTAAGCACTTTGGTGTTTTTATGTTAACAAGTTTTTTCGAAAATCACAAAATGGTCTAAAACGTCTCCAAATGCGATTTGAAGATATTCTGAGCACTTTGCTGTTTTTATGTTAACATGTTTTTTCGAAAATCACAAAATGGTCTAAAACGTCTCAAAATGCTATTTGAAGGTATTCTGAGCACTTTGGTGTTTTTGTGTGAAAAGTTTTAACGAAATGCTCAAAATGGTCTAAAACGGTTCTAATGTGATTTTAAACACTTTGATGTTTTGTGTGAAAAAGTTTTGTCAAAATGCTCAAAATGGTCTAAAACGTTTTTAAAACGATATTAAGCTATTTTGTGCTCTTTGATGTTTTTGTATAACCAAGTTTTTTCGAAAATCACAAAATGGTCTAAAACGTCTCCAAATGCGATTTGAAGATATTCTGAGCACTTTGGTGTTTTTATGTTAAAAAGTTTTTTCGAAAATCACAAAATGGTCTAAAACGTCTCCAAATGCGATTTGAAGATATTCTGAGCACTTTGGTGTTTTTATGTTAAAAAGTTTTTTCGAAAATCACAAAATGGTCTAAAACGTATCCAAATGCGATTTGAAGCTATTCTATACACTTTGATGTTTTGTGTTAAAAAGTTTTGTCGAAATGCTCAAAATGGTTTAAAACGTTTTTAAAACGATATTAAGCTATTTTGTGCTCTTTGATGTTTTTGTGTAACCAAGTTTCATCGAAATGAACAAAATGGTCTAAAACGTCTCCAAATGCGATTTGAAGCTTTTCCAAGCACTTTGCTGTTTTTATGTTAACAAGTTTTTTCGAAAATCACAAAATTGTCTAAAACGTCTCAAAATGCGATTTGAAGGTATTCTGAGCACTTTGGTGTTTTTGTGTGAAAAGTTTTAACGAAAAGCTCAAAATGGTCTAAAACGGTTCTAATGTGATTTTAAGCACTTTGATGTTTTTGTACAACCAAGTTTCATCGAAATGCTCAAAATGGTCTAAAACGTTTTTAAAACGATATTAAGCTATTTTGTGCTCTTTGATGTTTTTGTGTAACCAAGTTTTTTCGAAAATCACAAAATGGTCTAAAACGTCTCCAAATGCGATTTGAAGCTTTTCTAAACACTTTGGTGTTTTTATGTTAACAAGTTTTTTCGAAAATCACAAAATGGTCTAAAACGTCTCAAAATGCGATTTGAAGGTATTCTGAGCACTTTGGTGTTTTTGTGTGAAAAGTTTTAACGAAATGCTCAAAATGGTCTAAAACGGTTTCTAATGTGATTTTAACCACTTTGATGTTTTTGTGTAACCAAGTTCTTTTCGAAAATCACAAAATGGTCTAAAACGTCTCCAAATGCGATTTGAAGCTTTTCTAAGCACTTTGCTGTTTTTATGTTAAAAAGTTTTTTCGAAAATCACAAAATGGTCTAAAACGTCTCCAAATGCGATTTGAAGATATTCTGAGCACTTTGGTGTTTTTATGTTAAAAAGTTTTTTCGAAAATCACAAAATGGTCTAAAACGTCTCCAAATGCGATTTGAAGATATTCTGAGCACTTTGGTGTTTTTATGTTAAAAAGTTTTTTCGAAAATCACAAAATGGTCTAAAACGTCTCCAAATGCGATTTGAAGCTATTCTGTACACTTTGATGTTTTGTGTGAAAAAGTTTTGTCGAAATGCTCAAAATGGTCTAAAACGTTTTTAAAACGATATTAAGCTATTTTGTGCTCTTTGATGTTTTTGTGTAACCAAGTTTTATCGAAATGAACAAAATGGTCTAAAACGTCTCCAAATGCGATTTGAAGCTTTTCCAAGCACTTTGCTGTTTTTATGTTAACAAGCTTTTTCGAAAATCACAAAATGGTCTAAAACGTCTCCAAATGCGATTTGAAGATATTCTGAGCACTTTGGTGTTTTTATGTTAAAAAGTTTTTTCGAAAATCACAAAATGGTCTAAAACGTCTCCAAATGCGATTTGAAGATATTCTGAGCACTTTGGTGTTTTTATGTTAAAAAGTTTTTTCGAAAATCACAAAATGGTCTAAAACGTCTCCAAATGCGATTTGAAGCTATTCTGTACACTTTGATGTTTTGTGTGAAAAAGTTTTGTCGAAATGCTCAAAATGGTCTAAAACGTTTTTAAAACGATATTAAGCTATTTTGTGCTCTTTGATGTTTTTGTGTAACCAAGTTTTATCGAAATGAACAAAATGGTCTAAAACGTCTCCAAATGCGATTTGAAGCTTTTCCAAGCACTTTGCTGTTTTTATGTTAACAAGTTTTTTCGAAAATCACAAAATGGTCTAAAACGTCTCAAAATGCGATTTAAAGGTATTCTGAGCACTTTGGTGTTTTTGTGTGAAAAGTTTTAACGAAATGCTCAAAATTGTCTAAAACGGTTTCTAATGTGATTTTAAGCACTTTGATGTTTTTGTAAAACCAAGTTTCATCGAAATGAACAAAATGGTCTAAATTGTCTCCAAATGCGATTTGAAGCTTTTCCAAGCACTTTGCTGTTTTTATGTTAACAAGCTTTTTCGAAAATCACAAAATGGTCTAAAACGTCTCCAAATGCGATTTGAAGATATTCTGAGCACTTTGGTGTTTTTATGTTAAAAAGTTTTTTCGAAAATCACAAAATGGTCTAAAACGTCTCCAAATGCGATTTGAAGCTCTTCTGTACACTTTGATGTTTTGTGTGAAAAAGTTTAGTCGAAATGCTCAAAATGGTCTAAAACGTTTTTAAAACGATATTAAGCTATTTTGTGCTCTTTGATGTTTTTGTGTAACCAAGTTTCATCGAAAATCACAAAATGGTCTAAAACGTCTCCAAATGCGATTTGAAGATATTCTGAGCACTTTGGTGTTTTTATGTTAACAAGTTTTTTCGAAAATCACAAAATGGTCTAAAACGTCTCCAAATGCGATTTGAAGATATTCTGAGCACTTTGGTGTTTTTATGTTAAAAAGTTTTTTCGAAAATCACAAAATGGTCTAAAACGTCTCCAAATGCGATTTGAAGCTATTCTATACACTTTGATGTTTTGTGTTAAAAAGTTTTGTCGAAATGCTCAAAATGGTTTAAAACGTTTTTAAAACGATATTAAGCTATTTTGTGCTCTTTGATGTTTTTGTGTAACCAAGTTTCATCGAAATGAACAAAATGGTCTAAAACGTCTCCAAATGCGATTTGAAGCTTTTCCAAGCACTTTGCTGTTTTTATGTTAACAAGTTTTTTCGAAAATCACAAAATTGTCTAAAACGTCTCAAAATGCGATTTGAAGGTATTCTGAGCACTTTGGTGTTTTTGTGTGAAAAGTTTTAACGAAAAGCTCAAAATGGTCTAAAACGGTTCAAATGTGATTTTAAGCACTTTGATGTTTTTGTACAACCAAGTTTCATCGAAATGCTCAAAATGGTCTAAAACGTTTTTAAAACGATATTAAGCTATTTTGTGCTCTTTGATGTTTTTGCGTTACCAAGTTTTTTCGAAAATCACAAAATGGTCTAAAACGTCTCCAAATGCGATTTGAAGCTTTTCTAAGCACTTTGGTGTTTTTATGTTAACAAGTTTTTTCGAAAATCACAAAATGGTCTAAAACGTCTCAAAATGCGATTTGAAGGTATTCTGAGCACTTTGGTGTTTTTGTGTGAAAAGTTTTAACGAAATGCTCAAAATGGTCTAAAACGGTTTCTAATTTGATTTTAACCACTTTGATGTTTTTGTGTAACCAAGTTCTTTTCGAAAATCACAAAATGGTCTAAAACGTCTCCAAATGCGATTTGAAGCTTTTCTAAGCACTTTGGTGTTTTTATGTTAACAAGTTTTTTCGAAAATCACAAAATGGTCTAAAACGTCTCAAAATGCGATTTGAAGGTATTCTGAGCACTTTGGTGTTTTTGTGTGAAAAGTTTTAACGAAATGCTCAAAATGGTCTAAAACGGTTTCTAATGTTATTTTAACAACTTTGATGTTTTTGTGTAACCAAGTTTTTTCGAAAATCACAAAATGGTCTAAAACGTCTCCAAATGCGATTTGAAGATATTCTGAGCACTTTGGTGTTTTTATGTTAAAAAGTTTTTTCGAAAATCACAAAATGGTCTAAAACGTCTCCAAATGCGATTTGAAGATATTCTGAGCACTTTGGTGTTTTTATGTTAAAAAGTTTTTTCGAAAATCACAAAATGGTCTAAAACGTCTCCAAATGCGATTTGAAGCTATTCTGTACACTTTGATGTTTTGTGTGAAAAAGTTTTGTCGAAATGCTCAAAATGGTCTAAAACGTTTTTAAAACGATATTAAGCTATTTTGTGCTCTTTGATGTTTTTGTGTAACCAAGTTTTATCGAAATGAACAAAATGGTCTAAAACGTCTCCAAATGCGATTTGAAGCTTTTCCAAGCACTTTGCTGTTTTTATGTTAACAAGCTTTTTCGAAAATCACAAAATGGTCTAAAACGTCTCCAAATGCGATTTGAAGATATTCTGAGCACTTTGGTGTTTTTATGTTAAAAAGTTTTTTCGAAAATCACAAAATGGTCTAAAACGTCTCCAAATGCGATTTGAAGATATTCTGAGCACTTTGGTGTTTTTATGTTAAAAAGTTTTTTCGAAAATCACAAAATGGTCTAAAACGTCTCCAAATGCGATTTGAAGCTATTCTGTACACTTTGATGTTTTGTGTGAAAAAGTTTTGTCGAAATGCTCAAAATGGTCTAAAACGTTTTTAAAACGATATTAAGCTATTTTGTGCTCTTTGATGTTTTTGTGTAACCAAGTTTTATCGAAATGAACAAAATGGTCTAAAACGTCTCCAAATGCGATTTGAAGCTTTTCCAAGCACTTTGCTGTTTTTATGTTAACAAGTTTTTTCGAAAATCACAAAATGGTCTAAAACGTCTCAAAATGCGATTTAAAGGTATTCTGAGCACTTTGGTGTTTTTGTGTGAAAAGTTTTAACGAAATGCTCAAAATTGTCTAAAACGGTTTCTAATGTGATTTTAAGCACTTTGATGTTTTTGTAAAACCAAGTTTCATCGAAATGAACAAAATGGTCTAAATTGTCTCCAAATGCGATTTGAAGCTTTTCCAAGCACTTTGCTGTTTTTATGTTAACAAGCTTTTTCGAAAATCACAAAATGGTCTAAAACGTCTCCAAATGCGATTTGAAGATATTCTGAGCACTTTGGTGTTTTTATGTTAAAAAGTTTTTTCGAAAATCACAAAATGGTCTAAAACGTCTCCAAATGCGATTTGAAGCTCTTCTGTACACTTTGATGTTTTGTGTGAAAAAGTTTAGTCGAAATGCTCAAAATGGTCTAAAACGTTTTTAAAACGATATTAAGCTATTTTGTGCTCTTTGATGTTTTTGTGTAACCAAGTTTCATCGAAAATCACAAAATGGTCTAAAACGTCTCCAAATGCGATTTGAAGATATTCTGAGCACTTTGGTGTTTTTATGTTAACAAGTTTTTTCGAAAATCACAAAATGGTCTAAAACGTCTCCAAATGCGATTTGAAGATATTCTGAGCACTTTGGTGTTTTTATGTTAAAAAGTTTTTTCGAAAATCACAAAATGGTCTAAAACGTCTCCAAATGCGATTTGAAGCTATTCTATACACTTTGATGTTTTGTGTTAAAAAGTTTTGTCGAAATGCTCAAAATGGTTTAAAACGTTTTTAAAACGATATTAAGCTATTTTGTGCTCTTTGATGTTTTTGTGTAACCAAGTTTCATCGAAATGAACAAAATGGTCTAAAACGTCTCCAAATGCGATTTGAAGCTTTTCCAAGCACTTTGCTGTTTTTATGTTAACAAGTTTTTTCGAAAATCACAAAATTGTCTAAAACGTCTCAAAATGCGATTTGAAGGTATTCTGAGCACTTTGGTGTTTTTGTGTGAAAAGTTTTAACGAAAAGCTCAAAATGGTCTAAAACGGTTCTAATGTGATTTTAAGCACTTTGATGTTTTTGTACAACCAAGTTTCATCGAAATGCTCAAAATGGTCTAAAACGTTTTTAAAACGATATTAAGCTATTTTGTGCTCTTTGATGTTTTTGCGTTACCAAGTTTTTTCGAAAATCACAAAATGGTCTAAAACGTCTCCAAATGCGATTTGAAGCTTTTCTAAGCACTTTGGTGTTTTTATGTTAACAAGTTTTTTCGAAAATCACAAAATGGTCTAAAACGTCTCAAAATGCGATTTGAAGGTATTCTGAGCACTTTGGTGTTTTTGTGTGAAAAGTTTTAACGAAATGCTCAAAATGGTCTAAAACGGTTTCTAATTTGATTTTAACCACTTTGATGTTTTTGTGTAACCAAGTTCTTTTCGAAAATCACAAAATGGTCTAAAACGTCTCCAAATGCGATTTGAAGCTTTTCTAAGCACTTTGGTGTTTTTATGTTAACAAGTTTTTTCGAAAATCACAAAATGGTCTAAAACGTCTCAAAATGCGATTTGAAGGTATTCTGAGCACTTTGGTGTTTTTGTGTGAAAAGTTTTAACGAAATGCTCAAAATGGTCTAAAACGGTTTCTAATGTTATTTTAACAACTTTGATGTTTTTGTGTAACCAAGTTTTTTCGAAAATCACAAAATGGTCTAAAACGTCTCCAAATGCGATTTGAAGCTTTTCTAAGCACTTTGGTGTTTTTATGTTAACAAGTTTTTTCGAAAATCACAAAATGGTCTAAAACGTCTCCAAATGCGATTTGAAGATATTCTGAGCACTTTGGTGTTTTTCTGTTAAAAAGTATTTTCGAAAATCACAAAATGGTCTAAAACGTCTCCAAATGCAATTTGAAGCTATTCTGTACACTTTGATGTTTTGTGTGAAAAAGTTTTGTCAAAATGCTCAAAATGGTCTAAAACGTTTTTAAAACGATATTAAGCTATTTTGTGCTCTTTGATGTTTTTGTATAACCAAGTTTTTTCGAAAATCACAAAATGGTCTAAAACGTCTCCAAATGCGATTTGAAGCTTTTCTAAACACTTTGGTGTTTTTATGTTAACAAGTTTTTTCGAAAATCACAAAATGGTCTAAAACGTCTCCAAATCCGATTTGAAGCTATTCTGTACACTTTGATGTTTTGTGTGAAAAAGTTTTGTCGAAATGCTCAAAATGGTCTAAAACGTTTTTAAAATGATATTAAGCTATTTTGTGCTCTTTGATGTTTTTGTGTAACCAAGTTTCATCGATATGAACAAAATGGTCTAAAACGTCTCAAAATGCGATTTGAAGGTATTCTGAGCACTTTGGTGTTTTTGGGTGAAAAGTTTTAACGAAATGCTCAAAATGGTCTAAAACGGTTTCTAATGTGATTTTAAGCACTTTGAAGTATTTGTAAAAACAAGTTTCATCGAAATGCACAAAATAGTCTAAAACGTCTCCAAATTCGATTTGAAGCTTTTCTAAGCACTTTGGTGTTTTTATGTTAACAAGTTTTTTCGAAAATCACAAAATGGTCTAAAACGTCTCCAAATGCGATTTGAAGATATTCTGAGCACTTTGGTGTTTTTATGTTAAAAAGTATTTTCGAAAATCACAAAATGGTCTAAAACGTCTCCAAATGCGATTTGAAGCTCTTCTGTACACTTTGATGTTTTGTGTGAAAAAGTTTAGTCGAAATGCTCAAAATGGTCTAAAACGTTTTTAAAACGATATTAAGCTATTTTGTGCTCTTTGATGTTTTTGTGTAACCAAGTTTCATCGAAAATCACAAAATGGTCTAAAACGTCTCCAAATGCGATTTGAAGCTTTTCCAAGCACTTTGCTGTTTTTATGTTAACAAGTTTTTTCGAAAATCACAAAATGGTCTAAAACGTCTCAAAATACGATATTAAGCTGTTTCTAAAACGTCTCCAAATGCGATTTGAAGATATTCTGAGCACTTTGGTGTTTTTATGTTAAAAAGTTTTTTGGAAAATCACAAAATGGTCTAAAACGACTCCAAATGCGATTTGAAGCTATCCTGTACACTTTGATGTTTTGTGTGAAAAAGTTTTGTCGAAATGCTCAAAATGATCTAAAACGTTTTTAAAACGATATTAAGCTATTTTGTGCTCTTTGATGTTTTTGTGTATCCAAGTTTCATCGAAATGAACAAAATGGTCTAAAACGTCTCCAAATGCGATTTGAAAGTATTCTGAGCACTTTGGTGTTTTTGTGTGAAAAGTTTTAACGAAATGCTCAAAATGGTCTAAAACGGTTTCTAATGTGATTTTAACCACTTTGATGTTTTTGTGTAACCAAGTTCTTTTCGAAAATCACAAAATGGTCTAAAACGTCTCAAAATGCGATTTGAAGCTTTTCTAAGCACTTTGGTGTTTTTATGTTAAAAAGTTTTTTCGAAAATCACAAAATGGTCTAAAACGTCTCCAAATGCGATTTGAAGCTTTTCCAAGCACTTTGCTGTTTTTATGTTAACAATTTTTTTCGAAAATCATAAAATGGTCTAAAACGTCTCAAAATGCGATTTGAAGGTATTCTGAGCACTTTGGTGTTTTTGTGTGAAAAGTTTTAACGAAATGCTCAAAATGGTCTAAAACGGTTCTAATGTGATTTTAAGCACTTTGATGTTTTTGTATAACCAAGTTTCATCGAAATGCACAAAATGGTCTAAAACGTCTCCAAATGCGATTTAAAGCTATTCTAGACACTTTGATGTTTTGTGTGAAAAATTTTCTCGAAATGCTCAAAATGGTCTAAAACGTTTTCCAATACCATATTAAGCTATTTTGTGCAATTTGATGTTTTTGTGTAACCAAGTTTTTTGAAATGCGATTTGAAGATATTCTGAGGACTTTGGTGTTTTTATGTTAAAAAGTTTTTTCGAAAATCACAAAATGGTCTAAAACGTCTCCAAATGCGATTTGAAGATATTCTGAGCACTTTGGTGTTTTTATGTTAAAAAGTTTTTTGGAAAATCACAAAATGGTCTAAAACGACTCCAAATGCGATTTGAAGCTATCCTGTACACTTTGATGTTTTGTGTGAAAAAGTTTTGTCGAAATGCTCAAAATGATCTAAAACGTTTTTAAAACGATATTAAGCTATTTTGTGCTCTTTGATGTTTTTGTGTATCCAAGTTTCATCGAAATGAACAAAATGGTCTAAAACGTCTCCAAATGCGATTTGAAAGTATTCTGAGCACTTTGGTGTTTTTGTGTGAAAAGTTTTAACGAAATGCTCAAAATGGTCTAAAACGGTTTCTAATGTGATTTTAACCACTTTGATGTTTTTGTGTAACCAAGTTCTTTTCGAAAATCACAAAATGGTCTAAAACGTCTCCAAATGCGATTTGAAGCTTTTCTAAGCACTTTGGTGTTTTTATGTTAAAAAGTTTTTTCGAAAATCACAAAATGGTCTAAAACGTCTCCAAATGCGATTTGAAGCTCTTCTGTACACTTTGATGTTTTGTGTGAAAAAGTTTTGTCGAAATGCTCAAAATGGTCTAAAACGTTTTTAAATACGATATTAAGCTGTTTTGTGCACTTTGATGATTTGTGTGAAAAGTTTTAACGAAATGTTCAAAATAGTCTAAAACGGTTTCTAATGTGATTTTAAGCACTTTGATGTTTTTGTGTAACCAAGTTTTTTCGGAAATCACAAAATGGTCTAAAACGTCTCAAAATGCGATTTGAAGCTTTTCTAAGCACTTTGGTGTTTTTATGTTAACAAGTTTTTTCGAAAATCACAAAATGGTCTAAAATTTCTCAAAATGCGATTGAAGGTATTCTGAGCACTTTGGTGTTTTTGTGTGAAAAGTTTTAACGAAATGCTCAAAATGGTCTAAAACGGTTCTAATGTGATTTTAAGCACTTTGATGTTTTTGTATAACCAAGTTTCATCGAAATGCTCAAAATGATGTAAAACGTTTTTAAAACGATATTAAGCTATTTTGTGCTCTTTGATGTTTTTGTGTAACCAAGTTTTTTCGAAAATCACAAAATGGTCTAAAACGTCTCCAAATGCGATTTGAAGCTTTTCTAAGCACTTTGGTGTTTTTATGTTAACAAGTTTTTTCGAAAATCACAAAATGGTCTAAAACGTCTCAAAATGCGATTTGAAGGTATTCTGAGCACTTTGGTGTCTTTGTGTGAAAAGTTTTAACGAAATGCTCAAAATGGTCTAAAACGGTTTCTAATGTGATTTTAACCACTTTGATGTTTTTGTGTAACCAAGTTTTTTCGAAACTCACAAAATGGTCTAAAACGTCTCCAAATGCGATTTGAAGCTTTTCTAAGCACTTTGGTGTTTTTATGTTAACAAGTTTTTTCGAAAATCACAAAATGGTCTAAAACGTCTCAAATAGCGATTTGAAGCTATTCTGTACACTTTGATGTTTTGTGTGAAAAAAGTTTTGTCGAAATGCTCAAAATGGTCTAAAACGTTTTTAAAACGATATTAAGCTATTTTATGCTCTTTGATGTTTTTGTGTAACCAAGTTTTTTCGAAAATCACAAAATTGTCTAAAACGTCTCCGAATGCGATTTGAAGCTCTTCTGTACACTTTGATGTTTTGTGTGAAAAAGTTTTCTCGAAATGCTAAAAATGGTATAAAAACGTTTTCCAATACCATATTAAGCTATTTTGTGCAATTTGATGTTTTTGTGTAACCAAGTTTTTTCGAAAATCACAAAATTGTCTAAAACGTCTCCGAATGCGATTTGAAGCTCTTCTGTACACTTTGATGTTTTGTGTGAAAAAGTTTTTTCGAAATGCTAAAAATGGTCTAAAACGTTTTCCAATACCATATTAAGCTATTTTGTGCAATTTGATGTTTTTGTGTAACAAAGTTTTTTCGAAAATCACAAAATGGTCTAAAACGTCTCCAAATGCGATTTGAAGATATTCTGAGCACTTTGGTGTTTTTATGTTAACAAGTTTTTTCGAAAATCACAAAATGGTCTAAAACGTCTCCAAATGCGATTTGAAGATATTCTGAGCACTTTGGTGTTTTTATGTTAAAAAGTTTTTTCGAAAATCACAAAATGGTCTAAAACGTCTCCAAATGCGATTTGAAGCTATTCTATACACTTTGATGTTTTGTGTTAAAAAGTTTTGTCGAAATGCTCAAAATGGTTTAAAACGTTTTTAAAACGATATTAAGCTATTTTGTGCTCTTTGATGTTTTTGTGTAACCAAGTTTCATCGAAATGAACAAAATGGTCTAAAACGTCTCCAAATGCGATTTGAAGCTTTTCCAAGCACTTTGCTGTTTTTATGTTAACAAGTTTTTTCGAAAATCACAAAATTGTCTAAAACGTCTCAAAATGCGATTTGAAGGTATTCTGAGCACTTTGGTGTTTTTGTGTGAAAAGTTTTAACGAAAAGCTCAAAATGGTCTAAAACGGTTCTAATGTGATTTTAAGCACTTTGATGTTTTTGTACAACCAAGTTTCATCGAAATGCTCAAAATGGTCTAAAACGTTTTTAAAACGATATTAAGCTATTTTGTGCTCTTTGATGTTTTTGCGTTACCAAGTTTTTTCGAAAATCACAAAATGGTCTAAAACGTCTCCAAATGCGATTTGAAGCTTTTCTAAGCACTTTGGTGTTTTTATGTTAACAAGTTTTTTCGAAAATCACAAAATGGTCTAAAACGTCTCAAAATGCGATTTGAAGGTATTCTGAGCACTTTGGTGTTTTTGTGTGAAAAGTTTTAACGAAATGCTCAAAATGGTCTAAAACGGTTTCTAATTTGATTTTAACCACTTTGATGTTTTTGTGTAACCAAGTTCTTTTCGAAAATCACAAAATGGTCTAAAACGTCTCCAAATGCGATTTGAAGCTTTTCTAAGCACTTTGGTGTTTTTATGTTAACAAGTTTTTTCGAAAATCACAAAATGGTCTAAAACGTCTCAAAATGCGATTTGAAGGTATTCTGAGCACTTTGGTGTTTTTGTGTGAAAAGTTTTAACGAAATGCTCAAAATGGTCTAAAACGGTTTCTAATGTTATTTTAACAACTTTGATGTTTTTGTGTAACCAAGTTTTTTCGAAAATCACAAAATGGTCTAAAACGTCTCCAAATGCGATTTGAAGCTTTTCTAAGCACTTTGGTGTTTTTATGTTAACAAGTTTTTTCGAAAATCACAAAATGGTCTAAAACGTCTCCAAATGCGATTTGAAGATATTCTGAGCACTTTGGTGTTTTTCTGTTAAAAAGTATTTTCGAAAATCACAAAATGGTCTAAAACGTCTCCAAATGCAATTTGAAGCTATTCTGTACACTTTGATGTTTTGTGTGAAAAAGTTTTGTCAAAATGCTCAAAATGGTCTAAAACGTTTTTAAAACGATATTAAGCTATTTTGTGCTCTTTGATGTTTTTGTATAACCAAGTTTTTTCGAAAATCACAAAATGGTCTAAAACGTCTCCAAATGCGATTTGAAGCTTTTCTAAACACTTTGGTGTTTTTATGTTAACAAGTTTTTTCGAAAATCACAAAATGGTCTAAAACGTCTCCAAATCCGATTTGAAGCTATTCTGTACACTTTGATGTTTTGTGTGAAAAAGTTTTGTCGAAATGCTCAAAATGGTCTAAAACGTTTTTAAAATGATATTAAGCTATTTTGTGCTCTTTGATGTTTTTGTGTAACCAAGTTTCATCGATATGAACAAAATGGTCTAAAACGTCTCAAAATGCGATTTGAAGGTATTCTGAGCACTTTGGTGTTTTTGGGTGAAAAGTTTTAACGAAATGCTCAAAATGGTCTAAAACGGTTTCTAATGTGATTTTAAGCACTTTGAAGTATTTGTTAAAACAAGTTTCATCGAAATGCACAAAATAGTCTAAAACGTCTCCAAATGCGATTTGAAGCTTTTCTAAGCACTTTGGTGTTTTTATGTTAACAAGTTTTTTCGAAAATCACAAAATGGTCTAAAACGTCTCCAAATGCGATTTGAAGATATTCTGAGCACTTTGGTGTTTTTATGTTAAAAAGTATTTTCGAAAATCACAAAATGGTCTAAAACGTCTCCAAATGCGATTTGAAGCTCTTCTGTACACTTTGATGTTTTGTGTGAAAAAGTTTAGTCGAAATGCTCAAAATGGTCTAAAACGTTTTTAAAACGATATTAAGCTATTTTGTGCTCTTTGATGTTTTTGTGTAACCAAGTTTCATCGAAAATCACAAAATGGTCTAAAACGTCTCCAAATGCGATTTGAAGCTTTTCCAAGCACTTTGCTGTTTTTATGTTAACAAGTTTTTTCGAAAATCACAAAATGGTCTAAAACGTCTCAAAATACGATATTAAGCTGTTTTGTGCACTTTGATGATTTGTGTGAAAAGTTTTAACGAAATGCTCAAAATGGTCTAAAACGGTTTCTAATGTGATTTTAAGCACTTTGATGTTTTTATGTAGCCAAGTTTTTTCGAAAATCACAAAATGGTCAAAAACGTCTCCAAATGCGATTTGAAGCTTTTCTAAGCACTTTGGTGTTTTTATGTTAAGAAGTTTTTTCGAAAATCACAAAATGGTCTAAAACGTCTCCAAATGCGATTTGAAGCTTTTCCAAGCACTTTGCTGTTTTTATGTTAACAATTTTTTTCGAAAATCATAAAATGGTCTAAAACGTCTCAAAATGCGATTTGAAGGTATTCTGAGCACTTTGGTGTTTTTGTGTGAAAAGTTTTAACGAAATGCTCAAAATGGTCTAAAACGGTTCTAATGTGATTTTAAGCACTTTGATGTTTTTGTATAACCAAGTTTCATCGAAATGCACAAAATGGTCTAAAACGTCTCCAAATGCGATTTAAAGCTATTCTAGACACTTTGATGTTTTGTGTGAAAAATTTTCTCGAAATGCTCAAAATGGTCTAAAACGTTTTCCAATACCATATTAAGCTATTTTGTGCAATTTGATGTTTTTGTGTAACCAAGTTTTTTGAAATGCGATTTGAAGATATTCTGAGGACTTTGGTGTTTTTATGTTAAAAAGTTTTTTGGAAAATCACAAAATGGTCTAAAACGACTCCAAATGCGATTTGAAGCTATCCTGTACACTTTGATGTTTTGTGTGAAAAAGTTTTGTCGAAATGCTCAAAATGATCTAAAACGTTTTTAAAACGATATTAAGCTATTTTGTGCTCTTTGATGTTTTTGTGTATCCAAGTTTCATCGAAATGAACAAAATGGTCTAAAACGTTTTTAAATACGATATTAAGCTGTTTTGTGCACTTTGATGATTTGTGTGAAAAGTTTTAACGAAATGCTCAAAATAGTCTAAAACGGTTTCTAATGTGATTTTAAGCACTTTGATGTTTTTGTGTAACCAAGTTTTATCGAAATGAACAAAATGGTCTAAAACGTCTCCAAATGCGATTTGAAGCTTTTCCAAGCACTTTGCTGTTTTTATATTAAGTTTTTTCGAAAATCACAAAATGGTCTAAAACGTCTCTAAATGCGATTTGAAGGTATTCTGAGCAATTTGGTGTTTTTGTGTGAAAAGTTTTAACGAAATGCTCAAAATTGTCTAAAACGGTTTCTAATGTGATTTTAAGCACTTTGATGTTTTTGTAAAACCAAGTTTCATCGAAATGCACAAAATGGTCTAAAACGTCTCCAAATGCGATTTGAAGCTATTCTGTACACTTTGATGTTTTGTGTGAAAAAAGTTTTGTCGAAATGCTCAAAATGGTCTAAAACGTTTTTAAAACGATATTAAGCTATTTTGTGCTCTTTGATGTTTTTGTGTAACCAAGTTTTATCGAAATGAACAAAATGGTCTAAAACGTCTCCAAATGCGATTTGAAGCTTTTCCAAGCACTTTGCTGTTTTTATGTTAACAGGTTTTTTCGAAAATCACAAAATGGTCTAAAACGTCTCAAAATGCGATTTGAAGGTATTCTGAGCACTTTGGTGTTTTTGTGTGAAAAGTTTTAACGAAATGCTCAAAATTGTCTAAAACGGTTTCTAATGTGATTTTAAGCACTTTGATGTTTTTGTAAAACCAAGTTTCATCGAAATGCACAAAATGGTCTAAAATGTCTCCAAATGCGATTTGAAGCTTTTCCAAGCACTTTGCTGTTTTTATGTTAACAAGCTTTTTCGAAAATCACAAAATGGTCTAAAACGTCTCCAAATGTGATTTGAAGATATTCTGAGCACTTTGGTGTTTTTATGTTAAAAAGTTTTTTCGATAATCACAAAATGGTCTAAAACGTCTCCAAATGCGATTTGAAGATATTCTGAGCACTTTGGTGTTTTTATGTTAAAAAGTTTTTTCGAAAATCACAAAATGGTCTAAAACGTCTCCAAATGCGATTTGAAGCTATTCTGTACACTTTGATGTTTTGTGTGAAAAAGTTTTGTCGAAATGCTCAAAATGGTTTAAAACGTTTTTAAAACGATATTAAGCTATTTTGTGCTCTTTGATGTTTTTGTATAACCAAGTTTCATCGAAATGCACAAAATGGTCTAAAACGTCTCCAAATACGATTTGAAGCTTTTCCAAGCACTTTGCTGTTTTTATGTTAACAAGTTTTTTCGAAAATCACAAAATTGTCTAAAACGTCTCAAAATGCGATTTGAAGGTATTCTGAGCACTTTGGTGTTTTTGTGTGAAAAGTTTTAACGAAAAGCTCAAAATGGTCTAAAACGGTTCTAATGTGATTTTAAGCACTTTGATGTTTTTGTACAACCAAGTTTCATCGAAATGCTCAAAATGGTCTAAAACGTTTTTAAAACGATATTAAGCTATTTTGTGCTCTTTGATGTTTTTGTGTAACCAAGTTTTTTTCGAAAATCACAAAATGGTCTAAAACGTCTCCAAATGCGATTTGAAGCTTTTCTAAGCACTTTGGTGTTTTTATGTTAACAAGTTTTTTCGAAAATCGCAAAATGGTCTAAAACGTCTCAAAATGCGATTTGAAGGTATTCTGAGCACTTTGGTGTTTTTGTGTGAAAAGTTTTAACGAAATGCTCAAAATGGTCTAAAACGGTTTCTAATGTGATTTTAACCACTTTGATGTTTTTGTGTAACCAAGTTCTTTTCGAAAATCACAAAATGGTCTAAAACGTCTCCAAATGCGATTTGAAGCTTTTCTAAGCACTTTGGTGTTTTTATGTTAACAAGTTTTTTCGAAAATCACAAAATGGTCTAAAACGTCTCAAAATGCGATTTGAAGGTATTCTGAGCACTTTGGTGTTTTTGTGTGAAAAGTTTTAACGAAATGCTCAAAATGGTCTAAAACGGTTTCTAATGTGATTTTAACCACTTTGATGTTTTTGTGTAACCAAGTTTTTTCGAAAATCACAAAATGGTCTAAAACGTCTCCAAATGCGATTTGAAGCTTTTCCAAGCACTTTGCTGTTTTTATGTTAACAAGTTTTTTCGAAAATCACAAAATGGTCTAAAACGTCTCCAAATGCGATTTCAAGGTATTCTGAGCACTTTGGTGTTTTTGTGTGAAAGGTTTTAACGAAATGCTCAAAATGGTCTAAAACGGTTTCTAATGTGATTTTAAGCACTTTGATGTTTTTGTATAACCAAGTTTCATCGAAATGCTCAAAATGGTCTAAAACGTCTCCAAATGCGATTTGAAGCTTTTCTAAGCACTTTGCTGTTTTTATGTTAAAAAGTTTTTTCGAAAATCACAAAATGGTCTAAAACGTCTCCAAATGCGATTTGAAGATATTCTGAGCACTTTGGTGTTTTTATGTTAAAAAGTTTTTTCGAAAATCACAAAATGGTCTAAAACGTCTCCAAATGCGATTTGAAGATATTCTGAGCACTTTGGTGTTTTTATGTTAAAAAGTTTTTTCGAAAATCACAAAATGGTCTAAAACGTCTCCAAATGCGATTTGAAGCTATTCTGTACACTTTGATGTTTTGTGTGAAAAAGTTTTGTCGAAATGCTCAAAATGGTCTAAAACGTTTTTAAAACGATATTAAGCTATTTTGTGCTCTTTGATGTTTTTGTGTAACCAAGTTTTATCGAAATGAACAAAATGGTCTAAAACGTCTCCAAATGCGATTTGAAGCTTTTCTAAGCACTTTGCTGTTTTTATGTTAACAAGTTTTTTCGAAAATCACAAAATGGTCTAAAACGTCTCCAAATGCGATTTGAAGATATTCTGAGCACTTTGGTGTTTTTATGTTAAAAAGTTTTTTCGAAAATCACAAAATGGTCTAAAACGTCTCCAAATGCGATTTGAAGCTATTCTATACACTTTGATGTTTTGTGTTAAAAAGTTTTCTCGAAATGCTCAAAATGGTCTAAAACGTTTTCCAATTCCATATTAAGCTATTTTGTGCAATTTGATGTTTTTGTGTATCCAAGTTTCATCGAAATGAACAAAATGGTCTAAAACGTTTTTAAATACGATATTAAGCTGTTTTGTGCACTTTGATGATTTGTGTGAAAAGTTTTAACGAAATGCTCAAAATAGTCTAAAACGGTTTCTAATGTGATTTTAAGCACTTTGATGTTTTTGTGTAACCAAGTTTTTTCGGAAATCACAAAATGGTCTAAAACGTCTCCAAATGCGATTTGAAGCTTTTCTAAGCACTTTGGTGTTTTTATGTTAACAAGTTTTTTCGAAAATCACAAAATGGTCTAAAACGTCTCAAAATGCGATTTGAAGGTAATCTGAGCACTTTGGTGTTTTTGTGTGAAAAGTTTTAACGAAATGCTCAAAATGGTCTAAAACGGTTTCTAATGTGATTTTAACCACTTTGATGTTTTTGTGTAACCAAGTTCTTTTCGAAAATCACAAAATGGTCTAAAACGTCTCCAAATGCGATTTGAAGCTCTTCTGTACACTTTGATGTTTTGTGTGAAAAAGTTTTGTCGAAATGCTCAAAATGGTCTAAAACGTTTTTAAATACGAAATTAAGCTGTTTTGTGCACTTTGATGATTTGTGTGAAAAGTTTTAACGAAATGCTCAAAATAGTCTATAACGGTTTCTAATGTGATTTTAAGCACTTTGATGTTTTTGTGTAACCAAGTTTTTTCGGAAATCACAAAATGGTCTAAAACGTCTCCAAATGCGATTTGAAGCTTTTCTAAGCACTTTGGTGTTTTTATGTTAACAAGTTTTTTCGAAAATCACAAAATTGTCTAAAACGTCTCAAAATGCGATTTGAAGGTATTCTGAGCACTTTGGTGTTTTTGTGTGAAAAAAGTTTTGTCGAAATGCTCAAAATGGTCTAAAACGTTTTTAAAACGATATTAAGCTATTTTGTGCTCTTTGATGTTTTTGTGTAACCAAGTTTTATCGAAATGAACAAAATGGTCTAAAACGTCTCCAAATGCGATTTGAAGCTTTTCCAAGCACTTTGCTGTTTTTATATTAAGTTTTTTCGAAAATCACAAAATGGTCTAAAACGTCTCTAAATGCGATTTGAAGGTATTCTGAGCAATTTGGTGTTTTTGTGTGAAAAGTTTTAACGAAATGCTCAAAATTGTCTAAAACGGTTTCTAATGTGATTTTAAGCACTTTGATGTTTTTGTAAAACCAAGTTTCATCGAAATGCACAAAATGGTCTAAAACGTCTCCAAATGCGATTTGAAGCTATTCTGTACACTTTGATGTTTTGTGTGAAAAAAGTTTTGTCGAAATGCTCAAAATGGTCTAAAACGTTTTTAAAACGATATTAAGCTATTTTGTGCTCTTTGATGTTTTTGTGTAACCAAGTTTTATCGAAATGAACAAAATGGTCTAAAACGTCTCCAAATGCGATTTGAAGCTTTTCCAAGCACTTTGCTGTTTTTATATTAAGTTTTTTCGAAAATCACAAAATGGTCTAAAACGTCTCTAAATGCGATTTGAAGGTATTCTGAGCAATTTGGTGTTTTTGTGTGAAAAGTTTTAACGAAATGCTCAAAATTGTCTAAAACGGTTTCTAATGGGATTTTAAGCACTTTGATGTTTTTGTAAAACCAAGTTTCATCGAAATGCACAAAATGGTCTAAAACGTCTCCAAATGCGATTTGAAGCTATTCTGTACACTTTGATGTTTTGTGTGAAAAAAGTTTTGTCGAAATGCTCAAAATGGTCTAAAACGTTTTTAAAACGATATTAAGCTATTTTGTGCTCTTTGATGTTTTTGTGTAACCAAGTTTTATCGAAATGAACAAAATGGTCTAAAACGTCTCCAAATGCGATTTGAAGCTTTTCCAAGCACTTTGCTGTTTTTATGTTAACAGGTTTTTTCGAAAATCACAAAATGGTCTAAAACGTCTCAAAATGCGATTTGAAGGTATTCTGAGCACTTTGGTGTTTTTGTGTGAAAAGTTTTAACGAAATGCTCAAAATTGTCTAAAACGGTTTCTAATGTGATTTTAAGCACTTTGATGTTTTTGTAAAACCAAGTTTCATCGAAATGCACAAAATGGTCTAAAATGTCTCCAAATGCGATTTGAAGCTTTTCCAAGCACTTTGCTGTTTTTATGTTAACAAGCTTTTTCGAAAATCACAAAATGGTCTAAAACGTCTCCAAATGTGATTTGAAGATATTCTGAGCACTTTGGTGTTTTTATGTTAAAAAGTTTTTTCGAAAATCACAAAATGGTCTAAAACGTCTCCAAATGCGATTTGAAGATATTCTGAGCACTTTGGTGTTTTTATGTTAAAAAGTTTTTTCGAAAATCACAAAATGGTCTAAAACGTCTCCAAATGCGATTTGAAGCTATTCTGTACACTTTGATGTTTTGTGTGAAAAAGTTTTGTCGAAATGCTCAAAATGGTTTAAAACGTTTTTAAAACGATATTAAGCTATTTTGTGCTCTTTGATGTTTTTGTATAACCAAGTTTCATCGAAATGCACAAAATGGTCTAAAACGTCTCCAAATACGATTTGAAGCTTTTCTAAGCACTTTATGCGATTTGAAGATATTCTGAGCACTTTGGTGTTTTTATGTTAAAAAGTTTTTTCGAAAATCACAAAATGGTCTAAAACGTCTCCAAATGCGATTTGAAGATATTCTGAGCACTTTGGTGTTTTTATGTTAAAAAGTTTTTTCGAAAATCACAAAATGGTCTAAAACGTCTCCAAATGCGATTTGAAGCTATTCTGTACACTTTGATGTTTTGTGTGAAAAAGTTTTGTCGAAATGCTCAAAATGGTCTAAAACGTTTTTAAAACGATATAAAGCTATTTTGTGCTCTTTGAGGTTTTTGTGTAACCAAGTTTTTTCGAAAATCACAAAATGGTCTAAAACGTCTCCAAATGCGATTTGAAGCTTTTCTAAGCACTTTGGTGTTTTTATGTTAACAAGTTTTTTCGAAAATCACAAAATGGTCTAAAACGTTTTAAAATGCGATTTGAAGGTATTCTGAGCACTTTGGTGTTTTTGTGTGAAAAGTTTTAACGAAATGCTCAAAATGGTCTAAAACGGTTTCTAATGTGATTTTAACCACTTTGATGTTTTTGTGTAACCAAGTTTTTTCGAAAATCACAAAATGGTCTAAAACGTCTCCAAATGCGATTTGAAGCTTTTCTAAGCACTTTGGTGTTTTTATGTTAACAAGTTTTTTCGAAAATCACAAAATGGTCTAAAACGTCTCCAAATGCGATTTGAAGCTATTCTGTACACTTTGATGTTTTGTGTGAAAAAAGTTTTGTCGAAATGCTTAAAATGGTCTAAAACGTTTTTAAAACGATATTAAGCTATTTTGTGCTCTTTGATGTTTTTGTGTAACCAAGTTTTATCGAAATGAACAAAATGGTCTAAAACGTCTCCAAATGCGATTTGAAGCTTTTCCAAGCACTTTGCTGTTTTTATGTTAACAGGTTTTTTCGAAAATCACAAAATGGTCTAAAACGTCTCAAAATGCGATTTGAAGGTATTCTGAGCACTTTGGTGTTTTTGTGTGAAAAGTTTTAACGAAATGCTCAAAATTGTCTAAAACGGTTTCTAATGTGATTTTAAGCACTTTGATGTTTTTGTAAAACCAAGTTTCATCGAAATGCACAAAATGGTCTAAAACGTCTCCAAATGCGATTTAAAGCTATTCTAGACACTTTGATGTTTTGTGTGAAAAAGTTTTCTCGAAATGCTCAAAATGGTCTAAAACGTTTTCCAATTCCATATTAAGCTATTTTGTGCAATTTGATGTTTTTGTGTATCCAAGTTTCATCGAAATGAACAAAATGGTCTAAAACGTTTTTAAATACGATATTAAGCTGTTTTGTGCACTTTGATGATTTGTGTGAAAAGTTTTAACGAAATGCTCAAAATAGTCTAAAACGGTTTCTAATGTGATTTTAAGCACTTTGATGTTTTTGTGTAACCAAGTTTTTTCGGAAATCACAAAATGGTCTAAAACGTCTCCAAATGCGATTTGAAGCTTTTCTAAGCACTTTGGTGTTTTTATGTTAACAAGTTTTTTCGAAAATCACAAAATGGTCTAAAACGTCTCAAAATGCGATTTGAAGGTAATCTGAGCACTTTGGTGTTTTTGTGTGAAAAGTTTTAACGAAATGCTCAAAATGGTCTAAAACGGTTTCTAATGTGATTTTAACCACTTTGATGTTTTTGTGTAACCAAGTTCTTTTCGAAAATCACAAAATGGTCTAAAACGTCTCCAAATGCGATTTGAAGCTCTTCTGTACACTTTGATGTTTTGTGTGAAAAAGTTTTGTCGAAATGCTCAAAATGGTCTAAAACGTTTTTAAATACGAAATTAAGCTGTTTTGTGCACTTTGATGATTTGTGTGAAAAGTTTTAACGAAATGCTCAAAATAGTCTATAACGGTTTCTAATGTGATTTTAAGCACTTTGATGTTTTTGTGTAACCAAGTTTTTTCGGAAATCACAAAATGGTCTAAAACGTCTCCAAATGCGATTTGAAGCTTTTCTAAGCACTTTGGTGTTTTTATGTTAACAAGTTTTTTCGAAAATCACAAAATTGTCTAAAACGTCTCAAAATGCGATTTGAAGGTATTCTGAGCACTTTGGTGTTTTTGTGTGAAAAAAGTTTTGTCGAAATGCTCAAAATGGTCTAAAACGTTTTTAAAACGATATTAAGCTATTTTGTGCTCTTTGATGTTTTTGTGTAACCAAGTTTTATCGAAATGAACAAAATGGTCTAAAACGTCTCCAAATGCGATTTGAAGCTTTTCCAAGCACTTTGCTGTTTTTATATTAAGTTTTTTCGAAAATCACAAAATGGTCTAAAACGTCTCTAAATGCGATTTGAAGGTATTCTGAGCAATTTGGTGTTTTTGTGTGAAAAGTTTTAACGAAATGCTCAAAATTGTCTAAAACGGTTTCTAATGTGATTTTAAGCACTTTGATGTTTTTGTAAAACCAAGTTTCATCGAAATGCACAAAATGGTCTAAAACGTCTCCAAATGCGATTTGAAGCTATTCTGTACACTTTGATGTTTTGTGTGAAAAAAGTTTTGTCGAAATGCTCAAAATGGTCTAAAACGTTTTTAAAACGATATTAAGCTATTTTGTGCTCTTTGATGTTTTTGTGTAACCAAGTTTTATCGAAATGAACAAAATGGTCTAAAACGTCTCCAAATGCGATTTGAAGCTTTTCCAAGCACTTTGCTGTTTTTATATTAAGTTTTTTCGAAAATCACAAAATGGTCTAAAACGTCTCTAAATGCGATTTGAAGGTATTCTGAGCAATTTGGTGTTTTTGTGTGAAAAGTTTTAACGAAATGCTCAAAATTGTCTAAAACGGTTTCTAATGTGATTTTAAGCACTTTGATGTTTTTGTAAAACCAAGTTTCATCGAAATGCACAAAATGGTCTAAAACGTCTCCAAATGCGATTTGAAGCTATTCTGTACACTTTGATGTTTTGTGTGAAAAAAGTTTTGTCGAAATGCTCAAAATGGTCTAAAACGTTTTTAAAACGATATTAAGCTATTTTGTGCTCTTTGATGTTTTTGTGTAACCAAGTTTTATCGAAATGAACAAAATGGTCTAAAACGTCTCCAAATGCGATTTGAAGCTTTTCCAAGCACTTTGCTGTTTTTATGTTAACAGGTTTTTTCGAAAATCACAAAATGGTCTAAAACGTCTCAAAATGC
Organism: Antedon mediterranea; assembly: GCF_964355755.1. Classification (NCBI taxonomy): domain Eukaryota; kingdom Metazoa; phylum Echinodermata; class Crinoidea; order Comatulida; family Antedonidae; genus Antedon; species Antedon mediterranea. The sequence goes on from NC_092678.1 coordinate 9,946,736, forward strand.
GATTTGAAGGTATTCTGAGCACTTTGGTGTTTTTGTGTGAAAAGTTTTAACGAAATGCTCAAAATTGTCTAAAACGGTTTCTAATGTGATTTTAAGCACTTTGATGTTTTTGTAAAACCAAGTTTCATCGAAATGCACAAAATGGTCTAAAATGTCTCCAAATGCGATTTGAAGCTTTTCCAAGCACTTTGCTGTTTTTATGTTAACAAGCTTTTTCGAAAATCACAAAATGGTCTAAAACGTCTCCAAATGTGATTTGAAGATATTCTGAGCACTTTGGTGTTTTTATGTTAAAAAGTTTTTTCGAAAATCACAAAATGGTCTAAAACGTCTCCAAATGCGATTTGAAGATATTCTGAGCACTTTGGTCTTTTTATGTTAAAAAGTTTTTTCGAAAATCACAAAATGGTCTAAAACGTCTCCAAATGCGATTTGAAGCTATTCTGTACACTTTGATGTTTTGTGTGAAAAAGTTTTGTCGAAATGCTCAAAATGGTTTAAAACGTTTTTAAAACGATATTAAGCTATTTTGTGCTCTTTGATGTTTTTGTATAACCAAGTTTCATCGAAATGCACAAAATGGTCTAAAACGTCTCCAAATACGATTTGAAGCTTTTCTAAGCACTTTATGCGATTTGAAGATATTCTGAGCACTTTGGTGTTTTTATGTTAAAAAGTTTTTTCGAAAATCACAAAATGGTCTAAAACGTCTCCAAATGCGATTTGAAGATATTCTGAGCACTTTGGTGTTTTTATGTTAAAAAGTTTTTTCGAAAATCACAAAATGGTCTAAAACGTCTCCAAATGCGATTTGAAGCTATTCTGTACACTTTGATGTTTTGTGTGAAAAAGTTTTGTCGAAATGCTCAAAATGGTCTAAAACGTTTTTAAAACGATATAAAGCTATTTTGTGCTCTTTGAGGTTTTTGTGTAACCAAGTTTTTTCGAAAATCACAAAATGGTCTAAAACGTCTCCAAATGCGATTTGAAGCTTTTCTAAGCACTTTGGTGTTTTTATGTTAACAAGTTTTTTCGAAAATCACAAAATGGTCTAAAACGTTTTAAAATGCGATTTGAAGGTATTCTGAGCACTTTGGTGTTTTTGTGTGAAAAGTTTTAACGAAATGCTCAAAATGGTCTAAAACGGTTTCTAATGTGATTTTAACCACTTTGATGTTTTTGTGTAACCAAGTTTTTTCGAAAATCACAAAATGGTCTAAAACGTCTCCAAATGCGATTTGAAGCTTTTCTAAGCACTTTGGTGTTTTTATGTTAACAAGTTTTTTCGAAAATCACAAAATGGTCTAAAACGTCTCCAAATGCGATTTGAAGCTATTCTGTACACTTTGATGTTTTGTGTGAAAAAAGTTTTGTCGAAATGCTTAAAATGGTCTAAAACGTTTTTAAAACGATATTAAGCTATTTTGTGCTCTTTGATGTTTTTGTGTAACCAAGTTTTATCGAAATGAACAAAATGGTCTAAAACGTCTCCAAATGCGATTTGAAGCTTTTCCAAGCACTTTGCTGTTTTTATGTTAACAGGTTTTTTCGAAAATCACAAAATGGTCTAAAACGTCTCAAAATGCGATTTGAAGGTATTCTGAGCACTTTGGTGTTTTTGTGTGAAAAGTTTTAACGAAATGCTCAAAATTGTCTAAAACGGTTTCTAATGTGATTTTAAGCACTTTGATGTTTTTGTAAAACCAAGTTTCATCGAAATGCACAAAATGGTCTAAAACGTCTCCAAATGCGATTTAAAGCTATTCTAGACACTTTGATGTTTTGTGTGAAAAAGTTTTCTCGAAATGCTCAAAATGGTCTAAAACGTTTTCCAATTCCATATTAAGCTATTTTGTGCAATTTGATGTTTTTGTGTATCCAAGTTTCATCGAAATGAACAAAATGGTCTAAAACGTTTTTAAATACGATATTAAGCTGTTTTGTGCACTTTGATGATTTGTGTGAAAAGTTTTAACGAAATGCTCAAAATAGTCTAAAACGGTTTCTAATGTGATTTTAAGCACTTTGATGTTTTTGTGTAACCAAGTTTTTTCGGAAATCACAAAATGGTCTAAAACGTCTCCAAATGCGATTTGAAGCTTTTCTAAGCACTTTGGTGTTTTTATGTTAACAAGTTTTTTCGAAAATCACAAAATGGTCTAAAACGTCTCAAAATGCGATTTGAAGGTAATCTGAGCACTTTGGTGTTTTTGTGTGAAAAGTTTTAACGAAATGCTCAAAATGGTCTAAAACGGTTTCTAATGTGATTTTAACCACTTTGATGTTTTTGTGTAACCAAGTTCTTTTCGAAAATCACAAAATGGTCTAAAACGTCTCCAAATGCGATTTGAAGCTCTTCTGTACACTTTGATGTTTTGTGTGAAAAAGTTTTGTCGAAATGCTCAAAATGGTCTAAAACGTTTTTAAATACGAAATTAAGCTGTTTTGTGCACTTTGATGATTTGTGTGAAAAGTTTTAACGAAATGCTCAAAATAGTCTATAACGGTTTCTAATGTGATTTTAAGCACTTTGATGTTTTTGTGTAACCAAGTTTTTTCGGAAATCACAAAATGGTCTAAAACGTCTCCAAATGCGATTTGAAGCTTTTCTAAGCACTTTGGTGTTTTTATGTTAACAAGTTTTTTCGAAAATCACAAAATTGTCTAAAACGTCTCAAAATGCGATTTGAAGGTATTCTGAGCACTTTGGTGTTTTTGTGTGAAAAAAGTTTTGTCGAAATGCTCAAAATGGTCTAAAACGTTTTTAAAACGATATTAAGCTATTTTGTGCTCTTTGATGTTTTTGTGTAACCAAGTTTTATCGAAATGAACAAAATGGTCTAAAACGTCTCCAAATGCGATTTGAAGCTTTTCCAAGCACTTTGCTGTTTTTATATTAAGTTTTTTCGAAAATCACAAAATGGTCTAAAACGTCTCTAAATGCGATTTGAAGGTATTCTGAGCAATTTGGTGTTTTTGTGTGAAAAGTTTTAACGAAATGCTCAAAATTGTCTAAAACGGTTTCTAATGTGATTTTAAGCACTTTGATGTTTTTGTAAAACCAAGTTTCATCGAAATGCACAAAATGGTCTAAAACGTCTCCAAATGCGATTTGAAGCTATTCTGTACACTTTGATGTTTTGTGTGAAAAAAGTTTTGTCGAAATGCTCAAAATGGTCTAAAACGTTTTTAAAACGATATTAAGCTATTTTGTGCTCTTTGATGTTTTTGTGTAACCAAGTTTTATCGAAATGAACAAAATGGTCTAAAACGTCTCCAAATGCGATTTGAAGCTTTTCCAAGCACTTTGCTGTTTTTATATTAAGTTTTTTCGAAAATCACAAAATGGTCTAAAACGTCTCTAAATGCGATTTGAAGGTATTCTGAGCAATTTGGTGTTTTTGTGTGAAAAGTTTTAACGAAATGCTCAAAATTGTCTAAAACGGTTTCTAATGTGATTTTAAGCACTTTGATGTTTTTGTAAAACCAAGTTTCATCGAAATGCACAAAATGGTCTAAAACGTCTCCAAATGCGATTTGAAGCTATTCTGTACACTTTGATGTTTTGTGTGAAAAAAGTTTTGTCGAAATGCTCAAAATGGTCTAAAACGTTTTTAAAACGATATTAAAGATCATGGAACATGGTATTTGATGTATAACGTTTTTTGGCTGATTTGGGTCTGAATATGTTGATTTTATTAGTACGTTTTGATAAAATAAATTCTATAAGCGTAAATTATGAATTTTTTATGATTTACATACATCGGAGTTTATATCTCCGAAGTCGAATTTGGAAGCAGGAAATCCAAGGCGATAAATCGTGACGTCATAAGATGAACACACTGCACTGCCCTGGTCGCGACGCATCTCTCTATTGTATACAAACTGTACTGTATCGGCAAGATGTAAACACGTATTGTGTACGATCTCGACAGTTCGGAGTCTGATTTTGAAGAGGAAACTATCCATTATGAATTCGAAATTGATGAAGATGAAGGAGACGACGTTATGGATACGCAAGAAAGTGTTATTGAATGCAATTAATTCAACCGTAGGCCTATATGAGAGCCCGATCTCACCGATTCTGAAGGCGAGGCGGACCAACGCGAAGGCGGCGAAGAACGTCGTGGGGAAATTGACCAGACCAACAATACATGGTCCTAGGCCTAGGTTTACATTTTCAATTACGGACCCAAACTTTGGAATGGTTAGTTTACAGTCAGTTATACGAATGCATTATTATCGTGTTTTTAAACGCAATAAAAAAATTAGTAAAACTGAAGTTGTTGTGTCGATTAACTAAATAAAAGGTAGGCCTAGTAGGTAGTACTTCTTTCTAGTATAGTAGAGTAGTAGCCCTAGGTGATTAATTCGGTTTTAAAATCAGCAACACAAAGGGCCTAGGCTAGTAGTACTGTGTTGAAAGCCCCAGCATAATAGTTCAGGTGGGGAGTTGTTCTGCCCTCATAAAAATAAAGCTTGTGCACAAGCTGACTGCAATAATTTGTAAGTTGCATGACAGATTGCACTATATTCTCTATTGATTTGAACAAAAATTGAACCATTTGAAATTTGCTTTAGAAAAGTCAAATTATAAATTATATAATCTTATTGCACTTTTACAAATGATTTTGTTCTTACAGTACCGTATTATTATTTCGCAGGGTATGTGGATGACCTCATCTTGGAGGTAATGAGCATTGTTGAAGGGACAGCAGAAGATGTTGATGTTGTTGATGCGCCACCCCAACTCTGTTCAGGATTTGAACGCCCCGACAAAGAGACTGCTATTGCCAACCACTTCACAAGATTTCCAAATGTGAACAACTAAGGCAAAAATTATGCAGTAAATAAATCAGCAGCCAAAAGGTCCACTGATCAACTTCAAATAAGAAGTATAATACATACTCCAAGAAATGAGACATTCCATCATGCTTTTTATTATAAATCATTATTTCGTTTTTTTAGTGAAAGATTAAAAGCCATTTGTTTATGTGGATACAGCGCCACAATCCAGAGCCAACAGTTTTATAAACAAAATAATCACTTGTGTGCATAATTTTTTAATAAATTGTGTCAGAGAAATGTATATTTTATTTCTATTTGATCATTTTATTTCTATCAGATACAGTGTACAATACTTTCCTTTATGAAGTACAGTAAATAATTGTATGTGGTTAATTGTAATCTCAATACAAGTTGGTGCTAAATGTTTACTCAATCCAAAAATCCAGCAAACTGGAAATCATCTTCCATACCTGGTGTTGGGAAGTGGGCTCTTATGCAGGAAACGGCACATGATGGTAAGACTACCCTTAGGTTTCGGCCCAAAAACCCCCAACACCATCTGGCAAGTTGCCGGTACGCAATATGTCTCAGAAGTTTATGTTTTGAGGCTTCAACAGGTGTGTCATACTGTTGGCGGTAATGCAGCCATGCAATTTCCAACACATGCAAATTCAAACAGGCAGCAGTGAATCCAGGATGTTCAGTGATGCATATGTTACAGTAGGCTTCTCCGTATTGTAAATTGTCTGACCTTCCTCCAGCCTATGATTAATAAATAATAGGGCCTACTTCCTGGCAACATCGACATTCGCGATACGTGGGTAGCATCTGGCAATGGCCACAATCACACCTGTATTATAAAAACAAAAATATTTTGTAATAATTATTAATAATATTGTAGCGCTCTAGAGCGCTACAATATTCTGAGATGTCACAATTTATAGGGCGCTATATTAAATATATTTAAAGTTTTAGTGATTATTAATGATTAATTTAATGTATTGTGTGTGAAATAGGAAAATAAATCTGCATCTTGGCTAGCCTTTTTAGGGGTGGGCCTATCTATCTAGGCCTACCCTAGGCCTATTTCAAACAACAAAGTGCAAATTGGTTAAATAAAATGGTCAGTCTAATAATACCGTAATGTACATTTTTGCTTTCTACGATTCAATTTAGCCTAATCTTTATTTCGTTAAAAAAGTTCAATCTAGGCCGTAGGCTTATAGACGATAGCCGACCGTCGCCGGTGAGAGGGCTAGCCGCATGAATTGGAGTAAAGTACAGTAGGGCCTAGCCTCTATCTAGCCTAGCTAGGCCTAACTAAGCCACAATACACACACTGGCATGACGGAAGAATATCGTAGTTATCTACTAGGGAATTGTTAATTATACAATAAAGTTATACATTAATTTTTAATAAAAGAGATAGTACTACTAACCAATTTAATAACTGGGTTTGAAGTTGAATATTCTCTGCTTGAATTGTAGGTAGGCCTAGGCCTACTAAGTGACGGTCACCGTCGCCATCTTCTGATGATGAAGAATCGTCAGAACTACAATCGGGCTCGTACATGTACGGCCGAATTAATTTCATCGACATTCCATTCAATATTTCGATTGTTAAACAAAATAGTTTCTCCTTCATTCTCCTCAGTTTCGCATTCCACTATCAATGTTTCCTCTTCTAATTCCTCTGACGAAGAACTGTCAAAATCATACGCAATACGTGTTGACATCCTAGTTTGTACAGTGGCGAAAAAGTTTCTTCATCTTATGACGTCACTATCAGAGGTTACCGGAAAATGCCGAAAAAACCCGAATAGTCGTGAACTGAGAGCAGTTGCGCGAAATAGCAGAAAACACTTTAATTATGTCTTGAAAACTTTTAATTTATTGTCTGTTTAATATCCATCAAGGAGAACAACTATAATACTACTATTTTACATAAACATCAAATACCATGTTCCATGATCTTTAAGCTATTTTGTGCTCTTTGATGTTTTTGTGTAACCAAGTTTTATCGAAATGAACAAAATGGTCTAAAACGTCTCCAAATGCGATTTGAAGCTTTTCCAAGCACTTTGCTGTTTTTATGTTAACAGGTTTTTTCGAAAATCACAAAATGGTCTAAAACGTCTCAAAATGCGATTTGAAGGTATTCTGAGCACTTTGGTGTTTTTGTGTGAAAAGTTTTAACGAAATGCTCAAAATTGTCTAAAACGGTTTCTAATGTGATTTTAAGCACTTTGATGTTTTTGTAAAACCAAGTTTCATCGAAATGCACAAAATGGTCTAAAATGTCTCCAAATGCGATTTGAAGCTTTTCCAAGCACTTTGCTGTTTTTATGTTAACAAGCTTTTTCGAAAATCACAAAATGGTCTAAAACGTCTCCAAATGTGATTTGAAGATATTCTGAGCACTTTGGTGTTTTTATGTTAAAAAGTTTTTTCGAAAATCACAAAATGGTCTAAAACGTCTCCAAATGCGATTTGAAGATATTCTGAGCACTTTGGTGTTTTTATGTTAAAAAGTTTTTTCGAAAATCACAAAATGGTCTAAAACGTCTCCAAATGCGATTTGAAGCTATTCTGTACACTTTGATGTTTTGTGTGAAAAAGTTTTGTCGAAATGCTCAAAATGGTTTAAAACGTTTTTAAAACGATATTAAGCTATTTTGTGCTCTTTGATGTTTTTGTATAACCAAGTTTCATCGAAATGCACAAAATGGTCTAAAACGTCTCCAAATACGATTTGAAGCTTTTCCAAGCACTTTGCTGTTTTTATGTTAACAAGTTTTTTCGAAAATCACAAAATTGTCTAAAACGTCTCAAAATGCGATTTGAAGGTATTCTGAGCACTTTGGTGTTTTTGTGTGAAAAGTTTTAACGAAAAGCTCAAAATGGTCTAAAACGGTTCTAATGTGATTTTAAGCACTTTGATGTTTTTGTACAACCAAGTTTCATCGAAATGCTCAAAATGGTCTAAAACGTTTTTAAAACGATATTAAGCTATTTTGTGCTCTTTGATGTTTTTGTGTAACCAAGTTTTTTTCGAAAATCACAAAATGGTCTAAAACGTCTCCAAATGCGATTTGAAGCTTTTCTAAGCACTTTGGTGTTTTTATGTTAACAAGTTTTTTCGAAAATCGCAAAATGGTCTAAAACGTCTCAAAATGCGATTTGAAGGTATTCTGAGCACTTTGGTGTTTTTGTGTGAAAAGTTTTAACGAAATGCTCAAAATGGTCTAAAACGGTTTCTAATGTGATTTTAACCACTTTGATGTTTTTGTGTAACCAAGTTCTTTTCGAAAATCACAAAATGGTCTAAAACGTCTCCAAATGCGATTTGAAGCTTTTCTAAGCACTTTGGTGTTTTTATGTTAACAAGTTTTTTCGAAAATCACAAAATGGTCTAAAACGTCTCAAAATGCGATTTGAAGGTATTCTGAGCACTTTGGTGTTTTTGTGTGAAAAGTTTTAACGAAATGCTCAAAATGGTCTAAAACGGTTTCTAATGTGATTTTAACCACTTTGATGTTTTTGTGTAACCAAGTTTTTTCGAAAATCACAAAATGGTCTAAAACGTCTCCAAATGCGATTTGAAGCTTTTCTAAGCACTTTGGTGTTTTTATGTTAACAAGTTTTTTCGAAAATCACAAAATGGTCTAAAACGTCTCCAAATGCGATTTGAAGCTATTCTGTACACTTTGATGTTTTGTGTGAAAAAAGTTTTGTCGAAATGCTCAAAATGGTCTAAAACGTTTTTAAAACGATATTAAGCTATTTTGTGCTCTTTGATGTTTTTGTGTAACCAAGTTTTATCGAAATGAACAAAATGTTCTAAAACGTCTCCAAATGCGATTTGAAGCTTTTCCAAGCACTTTGCTGTTTTTATGTTAAGTTTTTTCGAAAATCACAAAATGGTCTAAAACGTCTCTAAATGCGATTTGAAGGTATTCTGAGCACTTTGGTGTTTTTGTGTGAAAAGTTTTAACGAAATGCTCAAAATTGTCTAAAACGGTTTCTAATGTGATTTTAAGCACTTTGATGTTTTTGTAAAACCAAGTTTCATCGAAATGCACAAAATGGTCTAAAACGTCTCCAAATGCGATTTGAAGATATTCTGAGGACTTTGGTGTTTTTATGTTAAAAAGTTTTTTCGAAAATCACAAAATGGTCTAAAACGTCTCCAAATGCGATTTGAAGATATTCTGAGCACTTTGGTGTTTTTATGTTAAAAAGTTTTTTCGAAAATCACAAAATGGTCTAAAACGTCTCCAAATGCGATTTGAAGGTCTTCTGTACACTTTGATGTTTTGTGTGAAAAAGTTTTTTCAAAATGCTCAAAATGGTCTAAAACGTTTTTAAAACGATATTAAGCTATTTTGTGCTCTTTGATGTTTTTGTATAACCAAGTTTTTTCGAAAATCACAAAATGGTCTAAAACGTCTCCAAATGCGATTTGAAGCTTTTCCAAGCACTTTGCTGTTTTTATGTTAACAAGTTTTTTCGAAAATCACAAAATGGTCTAAAACGTCTCAAAATACGATATTAAGCTGTTTTGTGCACTTTGATGATTTGTGTGAAAAGTTTTAACGAAATGCTCAAAATGGTCTAAAACGGTTTCTAATGTGATTTTAAGCACTTTGATGTTTTTATGTAGCCAAGTTTTTTCGAAAATCACAAAATGGTCAAAAACGTCTCCAAATGTGATTTGAAGCTTTTCTAAGCACTTTGGTTTTTTTATGTTAACAAGTTTTTTCGAAAATCACAAAATGGTCTAAAACGTCTTCAAATGCGATTTGAAGATATTCTGAGCACTTTGGTGTTTTTCTGTTAACAATTTTTTTCGAAAATCATAAAATGGTCTAAAACGTCTCCAAATGCGATTTGAAGCTATTCTGTACACTTTGATGTTTTGTGTGAAAAGTTTTGTCGAAATGCTCAAAATGGTCTAAAACGTTTTTAAAACGATATTAAGCTATTTTGTGCTCTTTGATGTTTTTGTGTAACCAAGTTTCATCGAAATGAACAAAATGGTCTAAAACGTCTCCAAATGCGATTTGAAGCTTTTCTAAGCACTTTGGTGTTTTTATGTTAACAAGTTTTTTCGAAAATCACAAAATGGTCTAAAACGTCTCCAAATGCGATTTGAAGCTTTTCTAAGCACTTTGGTGTTTTTATGTTAACAAGTTTTTTCGAAAATCACAAAATGGTCTAAAACGTCTCAAAATGCGATTTGAAGGTATTCTGAGCACTTTGGTGTTTTTGTGTGAAAAGTTTTAACGAAATGCTCAAAATGGTCTAAAACGGTTTCTAATGTCATTTTAACCACTTTGATGTTTTTGTGTAACCAAGTTCTTTTCGAAAAACACAAAATGGTCTAAAACGTCTCCAAATGCGATTTGAAGCTCTTCTGTACACTTTGATGTTTTGTGTGAAAAAGTTTTGTCGAAATGCTCAAAATGGTCTAAAACGTTTTTAAATACGATATTAAGCTGTTTTGTGCACTTTGATGATTTGTGTGAAAAGTTTTAACGAAATGCTCAAAATAGTCTATAACGGTTTCTAATGTGATTTTAAGCACTTTGATGTTTTTGTGTAATCAAGTTTTTTTGGAAATCACAAAATGGTCTAAAACGTCTCCAAATGCGATTTGAAGCTTTTCTAAGCACTTTGGTGTTTTTATGTTAACAAGTTTTTTCGAAAATCACAAAATGGTCTAAAACGTTTTTAAAACGATATTAAGCTATTTTGTGCTCTTTGATGTTTTTGTGTAACCAAGTTTCATCGATATGAACAAAATGGTCTAAAACGTCTCAAAATGCGATTTGAAGGTATTCTGAGCACTTTGGTGTTTTTGGGTGAAAAGTTTTAACGAAATGCTCAAAATGGTCTAAAACGGTTTCTAATGTGATTTTAAGCACTTTGAAGTATTTGTAAAAACAAGTTTCATCGAAATGCACAAAATAGTCTAAAACGTCTCCAAATGCGATTTGAAGCTTTTCTAAGCACTTTGGTGTTTTTATGTTAACAAGTTTTTTCGAAAATCACAAAATGGTCTAAAACGTCTCCAAATGCGATTTGAAGATATTCTGAGCACTTTGCTGTTTTTATGTTAACATGTTTTTTCGAAAATCACAAAATGGTCTAAAACGTCTCAAAATGCTATTTGAAGGTATTCTGAGCACTTTGGTGTTTTTGTGTGAAAAGTTTTAACGAAATGCTCAAAATGGTCTAAAACGGTTCTAATGTGATTTTAAACACTTTGATGTTTTGTGTGAAAAAGTTTTGTCAAAATGCTCAAAATGGTCTAAAACGTTTTTAAAACGATATTAAGCTATTTTGTGCTCTTTGATGTTTTTGTATAACCAAGTTTTTTCGAAAATCACAAAATGGTCTAAAACGTCTCCAAATGCGATTTGAAGATATTCTGAGCACTTTGGTGTTTTTATGTTAAAAAGTTTTTTCGAAAATCACAAAATGGTCTAAAACGTCTCCAAATGCGATTTGAAGATATTCTGAGCACTTTGGTGTTTTTATGTTAAAAAGTTTTTTCGAAAATCACAAAATGGTCTAAAACGTATCCAAATGCGATTTGAAGCTATTCTATACACTTTGATGTTTTGTGTTAAAAAGTTTTGTCGAAATGCTCAAAATGGTTTAAAACGTTTTTAAAACGATATTAAGCTATTTTGTGCTCTTTGATGTTTTTGTGTAACCAAGTTTCATCGAAATGAACAAAATGGTCTAAAACGTCTCCAAATGCGATTTGAAGCTTTTCCAAGCACTTTGCTGTTTTTATGTTAACAAGTTTTTTCGAAAATCACAAAATTGTCTAAAACGTCTCAAAATGCGATTTGAAGGTATTCTGAGCACTTTGGTGTTTTTGTGTGAAAAGTTTTAACGAAAAGCTCAAAATGGTCTAAAACGGTTCTAATGTGATTTTAAGCACTTTGATGTTTTTGTACAACCAAGTTTCATCGAAATGCTCAAAATGGTCTAAAACGTTTTTAAAACGATATTAAGCTATTTTGTGCTCTTTGATGTTTTTGTGTAACCAAGTTTTTTCGAAAATCACAAAATGGTCTAAAACGTCTCCAAATGCGATTTGAAGCTTTTCTAAACACTTTGGTGTTTTTATGTTAACAAGTTTTTTCGAAAATCACAAAATGGTCTAAAACGTCTCAAAATGCGATTTGAAGGTATTCTGAGCACTTTGGTGTTTTTGTGTGAAAAGTTTTAACGAAATGCTCAAAATGGTCTAAAACGGTTTCTAATGTGATTTTAACCACTTTGATGTTTTTGTGTAACCAAGTTCTTTTCGAAAATCACAAAATGGTCTAAAACGTCTCCAAATGCGATTTGAAGCTTTTCTAAGCACTTTGGTGTTTTTATGTTAACAAGTTTTTTTGAAAATCACAAAATGGTCTAAAACGTCTCAAAATGCGATTTGAAGATATTCTGAGCACTTTGGTGTTTTTGTGTGAAAATTTTTAACGAAATGCTCAAAATGGTCTAAAACGGTTTCTAATGTGATTTTAACCACTTTGATGTTTTTGTGTAACCAAGTTTTTTCGAAAATCACAAAATGGTCTAAAACGTCTCCAAATGCGATTTGAAGCTTTTCTAAGCACTTTGGTGTTTTTATGTTAACAAGTTTTTTCGAAAATCACAAAATGGTCTAAAACGTCTCCAAATGCGATTTGAAGCTATTCTGTACACTTTGATGTTTTGTGTGAAAAGTTTTAACGAAATGCTCAAAATTGTCTAAAACGGTTTCTAATGTGATTTTAAGCACTTTGATGTTTTTGTAAAACCAAGTTTCATCGAAATGCACAAAATGGTCTAAAACGTCTCCAAATGCGATTTGAAGCTTTTCCAAGCACTTTGGTGTTTTTATGTTAACAAGGTTTTTCGAAAATCACAAAATGGTCTAAAACGTCTCCAAATGCGATTTGAAGCTTTTCCAAGCACTTTGCTGTTTTTATGTTAAAAAGTTTTTTCGAAAATCACAAAATGGTCTAAAACGTCTCCAAATGCGATTTGAAGATATTCTGAGCACTTTGGTGTTTTTATGTTAAAAAGTTTTTTCGAAAATCACAAAATGGTCTAAAACGTCTCCAAATGCGATTTGAAGATATTCTGAGCACTTTGGTGTTTTTATGTTAAAAAGTTTTTTCGAAAATCACAAAATGGTCTAAAACGTCTCCAAATGCGATTTGAAGCTATTCTGTACACTTTGATGTTTTGTGTGAAAAAGTTTTGTCGAAATGCTCAAAATGGTCTAAAACGTTTTTAAAACGATATTAAGCTATTTTGTGCTCTTTGATGTTTTTGTGTAACCAAGTTTTATCGAAATGAACAAAATGGTCTAAAACGTCTCCAAATGCGATTTGAAGCTTTTCCAAGCACTTTGCTGTTTTTATGTTAACAAGCTTTTTCGAAAATCACAAAATGGTCTAAAACGTCTCCAAATGCGATTTGAAGATATTCTGAGCACTTTGGTGTTTTTATGTTAAAAAGTTTTTTCGAAAATCACAAAATGGTCTAAAACGTCTCCAAATGCGATTTGAAGATATTCTGAGCACTTTGGTGTTTTTATGTTAAAAAGTTTTTTCGAAAATCACAAAATGGTCTAAAACGTCTCCAAATGCGATTTGAAGCTATTCTGTACACTTTGATGTTTTGTGTGAAAAAGTTTTGTCGAAATGCTCAAAATGGTCTAAAACGTTTTTAAAACGATATTAAGCTATTTTGTGCTCTTTGATGTTTTTGTGTAACCAAGTTTTATCGAAATGAACAAAATGGTCTAAAACGTCTCCAAATGCGATTTGAAGCTTTTCCAAGCACTTTGCTGTTTTTATGTTAACAAGTTTTTTCGAAAATCACAAAATGGTCTAAAACGGTTTCTAATGTGATTTTAAGCACTTTGATGTTTTTGTATAACCAAGTTTCATCGAAATGCACAAAATGGTCTAAAACGTCTCCAAATGCGATTTGAAGCTTTTCTAAGCACTTTGCTGTTTTTATGTTAAAAAGTTTTTTCGAAAATCACAAAATGGTCTAAAACGTCTCCAAATGCGATTTGAAGATATTCTGAGCACTTTGGTGTTTTTATGTTAAAAAGTTTTTTCGAAAATCACAAAATGGTCTAAAACGTCTCCAAATGCGATTTGAAGATATTCTGAGCACTTTGGTGTTTTTATGTTAAAAAGTTTTTTCGAAAATCACAAAATGGTCTAAAACGTCTCCAAATGCGATTTGAAGCTATTCTGTACACTTTGATGTTTTGTGTGAAAAAGTTTTGTCGAAATGCTCAAAATGGTCTAAAACGTTTTTAAAACGATATTAAGCTATTTTGTGCTCTTTGATGTTTTTGTGTAACCAAGTTTTATCGAAATGAACAAAATGGTCTAAAACGTCTCCAAATGCGATTTGAAGCTTTTCCAAGCACTTTGCTGTTTTTATGTTAACAAGCTTTTTCGAAAATCACAAAATGGTCTAAAACGTCTCCAAATGCGATTTGAAGATATTCTGAGCACTTTGGTGTTTTTATGTTAAAAAGTTTTTTCGAAAATCACAAAATGGTCTAAAACGTCTCCAAATGCGATTTGAAGATATTCTGAGCACTTTGGTGTTTTTATGTTAAAAAGTTTTTTCGAAAATCACAAAATGGTCTAAAACGTCTCCAAATGCGATTTGAAGCTATTCTGTACACTTTGATGTTTTGTGTGAAAAAGTTTTGTCGAAATGCTCAAAATGGTCTAAAACGTTTTTAAAACGATATTAAGCTATTTTGTGCTCTTTGATGTTTTTGTGTAACCAAGTTTTATCGAAATGAACAAAATGGTCTAAAACGTCTCCAAATGCGATTTGAAGCTTTTCCAAGCACTTTGCTGTTTTTATGTTAACAAGTTTTTTCGAAAATCACAAAATGGTCTAAAACGTCTCAAAATGCGATTTAAAGGTATTCTGAGCACTTTGGTGTTTTTGTGTGAAAAGTTTTAACGAAATGCTCAAAATTGTCTAAAACGGTTTCTAATGTGATTTTAAGCACTTTGATGTTTTTGTAAAACCAAGTTTCATCGAAATGAACAAAATGGTCTAAATTGTCTCCAAATGCGATTTGAAGCTTTTCCAAGCACTTTGCTGTTTTTATGTTAACAAGCTTTTTCGAAAATCACAAAATGGTCTAAAACGTCTCCAAATGCGATTTGAAGATATTCTGAGCACTTTGGTGTTTTTATGTTAAAAAGTTTTTTCGAAAATCACAAAATGGTCTAAAACGTCTCCAAATGCGATTTGAAGCTCTTCTGTACACTTTGATGTTTTGTGTGAAAAAGTTTAGTCGAAATGCTCAAAATGGTCTAAAACGTTTTTAAAACGATATTAAGCTATTTTGTGCTCTTTGATGTTTTTGTGTAACCAAGTTTCATCGAAAATCACAAAATGGTCTAAAACGTCTCCAAATGCGATTTGAAGATATTCTGAGCACTTTGGTGTTTTTATGTTAACAAGTTTTTTCGAAAATCACAAAATGGTCTAAAACGTCTCCAAATGCGATTTGAAGATATTCTGAGCACTTTGGTGTTTTTATGTTAAAAAGTATTTTCGAAAATCACAAAATGGTCTAAAACGTCTCCAAATGCGATTTGAAGCTCTTCTGTACACTTTGATGTTTTGTGTGAAAAAGTTTAGTCGAAATGCTCAAAATGGTCTAAAACGTTTTTAAAACGATATTAAGCTATTTTGTGCTCTTTGATGTTTTTGTGTAACCAAGTTTCATCGAAAATCACAAAATGGTCTAAAACGTCTCCAAATGCGATTTGAAGCTTTTCCAAGCACTTTGCTGTTTTTATGTTAACAAGTTTTTTCGAAAATCACAAAATGGTCTAAAACGTCTCAAAATACGATATTAAGCTGTTTTGTGCACTTTGATGATTTGTGTGAAAAGTTTTAACGAAATGCTCAAAATGGTCTAAAACGGTTTCTAATGTGATTTTAAGCACTTTGATGTTTTTATGTAGCCAAGTTTTTTCGAAAATCACAAAATGGTCAAAAACGTCTCCAAATGCGATTTGAAGCTTTTCTAAGCACTTTGGTGTTTTTATGTTAAGAAGTTTTTTCGAAAATCACAAAATGGTCTAAAACGTCTCCAAATGCGATTTGAAGCTTTTCCAAGCACTTTGCTGTTTTTATGTTAACAATTTTTTTCGAAAATCATAAAATGGTCTAAAACGTCTCAAAATGCGATTTGAAGGTATTCTGAGCACTTTGGTGTTTTTGTGTGAAAAGTTTTAACGAAATGCTCAAAATGGTCTAAAACGGTTCTAATGTGATTTTAAGCACTTTGATGTTTTTGTATAACCAAGTTTCATCGAAATGCACAAAATGGTCTAAAACGTCTCCAAATGCGATTTAAAGCTATTCTAGACACTTTGATGTTTTGTGTGAAAAATTTTCTCGAAATGCTCAAAATGGTCTAAAACGTTTTCCAATACCATATTAAGCTATTTTGTGCAATTTGATGTTTTTGTGTAACCAAGTTTTTTGAAATGCGATTTGAAGATATTCTGAGGACTTTGGTGTTTTTATGTTAAAAAGTTTTTTCGAAAATCACAAAATGGTCTAAAACGTCTCCAAATGCGATTTGAAGATATTCTGAGCACTTTGGTGTTTTTATGTTAAAAAGTTTTTTGGAAAATCACAAAATGGTCTAAAACGACTCCAAATGCGATTTGAAGCTATCCTGTACACTTTGATGTTTTGTGTGAAAAAGTTTTGTCGAAATGCTCAAAATGATCTAAAACGTTTTTAAAACGATATTAAGCTATTTTGTGCTCTTTGATGTTTTTGTGTATCCAAGTTTCATCGAAATGAACAAAATGGTCTAAAACGTTTTTAAATACGATATTAAGCTGTTTTGTGCACTTTGATGATTTGTGTGAAAAGTTTTAACGAAATGCTCAAAATAGTCTAAAACGGTTTCTAATGTGATTTTAAGCACTTTGATGTTTTTGTGTAACCAAGTTTTATCGAAATGAACAAAATGGTCTAAAACGTCTCCAAATGCGATTTGAAGCTTTTCCAAGCACTTTGCTGTTTTTATATTAAGTTTTTTCGAAAATCACAAAATGGTCTAAAACGTCTCTAAATGCGATTTGAAGGTATTCTGAGCAATTTGGTGTTTTTGTGTGAAAAGTTTTAACGAAATGCTCAAAATTGTCTAAAACGGTTTCTAATGTGATTTTAAGCACTTTGATGTTTTTGTAAAACCAAGTTTCATCGAAATGCACAAAATGGTCTAAAACGTCTCCAAATGCGATTTGAAGCTATTCTGTACACTTTGATGTTTTGTGTGAAAAAAGTTTTGTCGAAATGCTCAAAATGGTCTAAAACGTTTTTAAAACGATATTAAGCTATTTTGTGCTCTTTGATGTTTTTGTGTAACCAAGTTTTATCGAAATGAACAAAATGGTCTAAAACGTCTCCAAATGCGATTTGAAGCTTTTCCAAGCACTTTGCTGTTTTTATGTTAACAGGTTTTTTCGAAAATCACAAAATGGTCTAAAACGTCTCAAAATGCGATTTGAAGGTATTCTGAGCACTTTGGTGTTTTTGTGTGAAAAGTTTTAACGAAATGCTCAAAATTGTCTAAAACGGTTTCTAATGTGATTTTAAGCACTTTGATGTTTTTGTAAAACCAAGTTTCATCGAAATGCACAAAATGGTCTAAAATGTCTCCAAATGCGATTTGAAGCTTTTCCAAGCACTTTGCTGTTTTTATGTTAACAAGCTTTTTCGAAAATCACAAAATGGTCTAAAACGTCTCCAAATGTGATTTGAAGATATTCTGAGCACTTTGGTGTTTTTATGTTAAAAAGTTTTTTCGATAATCACAAAATGGTCTAAAACGTCTCCAAATGCGATTTGAAGATATTCTGAGCACTTTGGTGTTTTTATGTTAAAAAGTTTTTTCGAAAATCACAAAATGGTCTAAAACGTCTCCAAATGCGATTTGAAGCTATTCTGTACACTTTGATGTTTTGTGTGAAAAAGTTTTGTCGAAATGCTCAAAATGGTTTAAAACGTTTTTAAAACGATATTAAGCTATTTTGTGCTCTTTGATGTTTTTGTATAACCAAGTTTCATCGAAATGCACAAAATGGTCTAAAACGTCTCCAAATACGATTTGAAGCTTTTCCAAGCACTTTGCTGTTTTTATGTTAACAAGTTTTTTCGAAAATCACAAAATTGTCTAAAACGTCTCAAAATGCGATTTGAAGGTATTCTGAGCACTTTGGTGTTTTTGTGTGAAAAGTTTTAACGAAAAGCTCAAAATGGTCTAAAACGGTTCTAATGTTATTTTAAGCACTTTGATGTTTTTGTACAACCAAGTTTCATCGAAATGCTCAAAATGGTCTAAAACGTTTTTAAAACGATATTAAGCTATTTTGTGCTCTTTGATGTTTTTGTGTAACCAAGTTTTTTTCGAAAATCACAAAATGGTCTAAAACGTCTCCAAATGCGATTTGAAGCTTTTCTAAGCACTTTGGTGTTTTTATGTTAACAAGTTTTTTCGAAAATCGCAAAATGGTCTAAAACGTCTCAAAATGCGATTTGAAGGTATTCTGAGCACTTTGGTGTTTTTGTGTGAAAAGTTTTAACGAAATGCTCAAAATGGTCTAAAACGGTTTCTAATGTGATTTTAACCACTTTGATGTTTTTGTGTAACCAAGTTCTTTTCGAAAATCACAAAATGGTCTAAAACGTCTCCAAATGCGATTTGAAGCTTTTCTAAGCACTTTGGTGTTTTTATGTTAACAAGTTTTTTCGAAAATCACAAAATGGTCTAAAACGTCTCAAAATGCGATTTGAAGGTATTCTGAGCACTTTGGTGTTTTTGTGTGAAAAGTTTTAACGAAATGCTCAAAATGGTCTAAAACGGTTTCTAATGTGATTTTAACCACTTTGATGTTTTTGTGTAACCAAGTTTTTTCGAAAATCACAAAATGGTCTAAAACGTCTCCAAATGCGATTTGAAGCTTTTCCAAGCACTTTGCTGTTTTTATGTTAACAAGTTTTTTCGAAAATCACAAAATGGTCTAAAACGTCTCCAAATGCGATTTCAAGGTATTCTGAGCACTTTGGTGTTTTTGTGTGAAAGGTTTTAACGAAATGCTCAAAATGGTCTAAAACGGTTTCTAATGTGATTTTAAGCACTTTGATGTTTTTGTATAACCAAGTTTCATCGAAATGCTCAAAATGGTCTAAAACGTCTCCAAATGCGATTTGAAGCTTTTCTAAGCACTTTGCTGTTTTTATGTTAAAAAGTTTTTTCGAAAATCACAAAATGGTCTAAAACGTCTCCAAATGCGATTTGAAGATATTCTGAGCACTTTGGTGTTTTTATGTTAAAAAGTTTTTTCGAAAATCACAAAATGGTCTAAAACGTCTCCAAATGCGATTTGAAGATATTCTGAGCACTTTGGTGTTTTTATGTTAAAAAGTTTTTTCGAAAATCACAAAATGGTCTAAAACGTCTCCAAATGCGATTTGAAGCTATTCTGTACACTTTGATGTTTTGTGTGAAAAAGTTTTGTCGAAATGCTCAAAATGGTCTAAAACGTTTTTAAAACGATATTAAGCTATTTTGTGCTCTTTGATGTTTTTGTGTAACCAAGTTTTATCGAAATGAACAAAATGGTCTAAAACGTCTCCAAATGCGATTTGAAGCTTTTCTAAGCACTTTGCTGTTTTTATGTTAACAAGTTTTTTCGAAAATCACAAAATGGTCTAAAACGTCTCCAAATGCGATTTGAAGATATTCTGAGCACTTTGGTGTTTTTATGTTAAAAAGTTTTTTCGAAAATCACAAAATGGTCTAAAACGTCTCCAAATGCGATTTGAAGCTATTCTATACACTTTGATGTTTTGTGTTAAAAAGTTTTCTCGAAATGCTCAAAATGGTCTAAAACGTTTTCCAATTCCATATTAAGCTATTTTGTGCAATTTGATGTTTTTGTGTATCCAAGTTTCATCGAAATGAACAAAATGGTCTAAAACGTTTTTAAATACGATATTAAGCTGTTTTGTGCACTTTGATGATTTGTGTGAAAAGTTTTAACGAAATGCTCAAAATAGTCTAAAACGGTTTCTAATGTGATTTTAAGCACTTTGATGTTTTTGTGTAACCAAGTTTTTTCGGAAATCACAAAATGGTCTAAAACGTCTCCAAATGCGATTTGAAGCTTTTCTAAGCACTTTGGTGTTTTTATGTTAACAAGTTTTTTCGAAAATCACAAAATGGTCTAAAACGTCTCAAAATGCGATTTGAAGGTAATCTGAGCACTTTGGTGTTTTTGTGTGAAAAGTTTTAACGAAATGCTCAAAATGGTCTAAAACGGTTTCTAATGTGATTTTAACCACTTTGATGTTTTTGTGTAACCAAGTTCTTTTCGAAAATCACAAAATGGTCTAAAACGTCTCCAAATGCGATTTGAAGCTCTTCTGTACACTTTGATGTTTTGTGTGAAAAAGTTTTGTCGAAATGCTCAAAATGGTCTAAAACGTTTTTAAATACGAAATTAAGCTGTTTTGTGCACTTTGATGATTTGTGTGAAAAGTTTTAACGAAATGCTCAAAATAGTCTATAACGGTTTCTAATGTGATTTTAAGCACTTTGATGTTTTTGTGTAACCAAGTTTTTTCGGAAATCACAAAATGGTCTAAAACGTCTCCAAATGCGATTTGAAGCTTTTCTAAGCACTTTGGTGTTTTTATGTTAACAAGTTTTTTCGAAAATCACAAAATTGTCTAAAACGTCTCAAAATGCGATTTGAAGGTATTCTGAGCACTTTGGTGTTTTTGTGTGAAAAAAGTTTTGTCGAAATGCTCAAAATGGTCTAAAACGTTTTTAAAACGATATTAAGCTATTTTGTGCTCTTTGATGTTTTTGTGTAACCAAGTTTTATCGAAATGAACAAAATGGTCTAAAACGTCTCCAAATGCGATTTGAAGCTTTTCCAAGCACTTTGCTGTTTTTATATTAAGTTTTTTCGAAAATCACAAAATGGTCTAAAACGTCTCTAAATGCGATTTGAAGGTATTCTGAGCAATTTGGTGTTTTTGTGTGAAAAGTTTTAACGAAATGCTCAAAATTGTCTAAAACGGTTTCTAATGTGATTTTAAGCACTTTGATGTTTTTGTAAAACCAAGTTTCATCGAAATGCACAAAATGGTCTAAAACGTCTCCAAATGCGATTTGAAGCTATTCTGTACACTTTGATGTTTTGTGTGAAAAAAGTTTTGTCGAAATGCTCAAAATGGTCTAAAACGTTTTTAAAACGATATTAAGCTATTTTGTGCTCTTTGATGTTTTTGTGTAACCAAGTTTTATCGAAATGAACAAAATGGTCTAAAACGTCTCCAAATGCGATTTGAAGCTTTTCCAAGCACTTTGCTGTTTTTATATTAAGTTTTTTCGAAAATCACAAAATGGTCTAAAACGTCTCTAAATGCGATTTGAAGGTATTCTGAGCAATTTGGTGTTTTTGTGTGAAAAGTTTTAACGAAATGCTCAAAATTGTCTAAAACGGTTTCTAATGTGATTTTAAGCACTTTGATGTTTTTGTAAAACCAAGTTTCATCGAAATGCACAAAATGGTCTAAAACGTCTCCAAATGCGATTTGAAGCTATTCTGTACACTTTGATGTTTTGTGTGAAAAAAGTTTTGTCGAAATGCTCAAAATGGTCTAAAACGTTTTTAAAACGATATTAAGCTATTTTGTGCTCTTTGATGTTTTTGTGTAACCAAGTTTTATCGAAATGAACAAAATGGTCTAAAACGTCTCCAAATGCGATTTGAAGCTTTTCCAAGCACTTTGCTGTTTTTATGTTAACAGGTTTTTTCGAAAATCACAAAATGGTCTAAAACGTCTCAAAATGCGATTTGAAGGTATTCTGAGCACTTTGGTGTTTTTGTGTGAAAAGTTTTAACGAAATGCTCAAAATTGTCTAAAACGGTTTCTAATGTGATTTTAAGCACTTTGATGTTTTTGTAAAACCAAGTTTCATCGAAATGCACAAAATGGTCTAAAATGTCTCCAAATGCGATTTGAAGCTTTTCCAAGCACTTTGCTGTTTTTATGTTAACAAGCTTTTTCGAAAATCACAAAATGGTCTAAAACGTCTCCAAATGTGATTTGAAGATATTCTGAGCACTTTGGTGTTTTTATGTTAAAAAGTTTTTTCGAAAATCACAAAATGGTCTAAAACGTCTCCAAATGCGATTTGAAGATATTCTGAGCACTTTGGTGTTTTTATGTTAAAAAGTTTTTTCGAAAATCACAAAATGGTCTAAAACGTCTCCAAATGCGATTTGAAGCTATTCTGTACACTTTGATGTTTTGTGTGAAAAAGTTTTGTCGAAATGCTCAAAATGGTTTAAAACGTTTTTAAAACGATATTAAGCTATTTTGTGCTCTTTGATGTTTTTGTATAACCAAGTTTCATCGAAATGCACAAAATGGTCTAAAACGTCTCCAAATACGATTTGAAGCTTTTCTAAGCACTTTATGCGATTTGAAGATATTCTGAGCACTTTGGTGTTTTTATGTTAAAAAGTTTTTTCGAAAATCACAAAATGGTCTAAAACGTCTCCAAATGCGATTTGAAGATATTCTGAGCACTTTGGTGTTTTTATGTTAAAAAGTTTTTTCGAAAATCACAAAATGGTCTAAAACGTCTCCAAATGCGATTTGAAGCTATTCTGTACACTTTGATGTTTTGTGTGAAAAAGTTTTGTCGAAATGCTCAAAATGGTCTAAAACGTTTTTAAAACGATATAAAGCTATTTTGTGCTCTTTGAGGTTTTTGTGTAACCAAGTTTTTTCGAAAATCACAAAATGGTCTAAAACGTCTCCAAATGCGATTTGAAGCTTTTCTAAGCACTTTGGTGTTTTTATGTTAACAAGTTTTTTCGAAAATCACAAAATGGTCTAAAACGTTTTAAAATGCGATTTGAAGGTATTCTGAGCACTTTGGTGTTTTTGTGTGAAAAGTTTTAACGAAATGCTCAAAATGGTCTAAAACGGTTTCTAATGTGATTTTAACCACTTTGATGTTTTTGTGTAACCAAGTTTTTTCGAAAATCACAAAATGGTCTAAAACGTCTCCAAATGCGATTTGAAGCTTTTCTAAGCACTTTGGTGTTTTTATGTTAACAAGTTTTTTTCGAAAATCACAAAATGGTCTAAAACGTCTCCAAATGCGATTTGAAGCTATTCTGTACACTTTGATGTTTTGTGTGAAAAAAGTTTTGTCGAAATGCTTAAAATGGTCTAAAACGTTTTTAAAACGATATTAAGCTATTTTGTGCTCTTTGATGTTTTTGTGTAACCAAGTTTTATCGAAATGAACAAAATGGTCTAAAACGTCTCCAAATGCGATTTGAAGCTTTTCCAAGCACTTTGCTGTTTTTATGTTAACAGGTTTTTTCGAAAATCACAAAATGGTCTAAAACGTCTCAAAATGCGATTTGAAGGTATTCTGAGCACTTTGGTGTTTTTGTGTGAAAAGTTTTAACGAAATGCTCAAAATTGTCTAAAACGGTTTCTAATGTGATTTTAAGCACTTTGATGTTTTTGTAAAACCAAGTTTCATCGAAATGCACAAAATGGTCTAAAACGTCTCCAAATGCGATTTAAAGATATTCTAGACACTTTGATGTTTTGTGTGAAAAAGTTTTCTCGAAATGCTCAAAATGGTCTAAAACGTTTTCCAATTCCATATTAAGCTATTTTGTGCAATTTGATGTTTTTGTGTATCCAAGTTTCATCGAAATGAACAAAATGGTCTAAAACGTTTTTAAATACGATATTAAGCTGTTTTGTGCACTTTGATGATTTGTGTGAAAAGTTTTAACGAAATGCTCAAAATAGTCTAAAACGGTTTCTAATGTGATTTTAAGCACTTTGATGTTTTTGTGTAACCAAGTTTTTTCGGAAATCACAAAATGGTCTAAAACGTCTCCAAATGCGATTTGAAGCTTTTCTAAGCACTTTGGTGTTTTTATGTTAACAAGTTTTTTCGAAAATCACAAAATGGTCTAAAACGTCTCAAAATGCGATTTGAAGGTAATCTGAGCACTTTGGTGTTTTTGTGTGAAAAGTTTTAACGAAATGCTCAAAATGGTCTAAAACGGTTTCTAATGTGATTTTAACCACTTTGATGTTTTTGTGTAACCAAGTTCTTTTCGAAAATCACAAAATGGTCTAAAACGTCTCCAAATGCGATTTGAAGCTCTTCTGTACACTTTGATGTTTTGTGTGAAAAAGTTTTGTCGAAATG
This sequence comes from Antedon mediterranea, assembly GCF_964355755.1. NCBI lineage: Eukaryota > Metazoa > Echinodermata > Crinoidea > Comatulida > Antedonidae > Antedon > Antedon mediterranea. Next base: position 9,970,878 of record NC_092678.1, read on the forward strand.
CTCAAAATGGTCTAAAACGTTTTTAAATACGAAATTAAGCTGTTTTGTGCACTTTGATGATTTGTGTGAAAAGTTTTAACGAAATGCTCAAAATAGTCTATAACGGTTTCTAATGTGATTTTAAGCACTTTGATGTTTTTGTGTAACCAAGTTTTTTCGGAAATCACAAAATGGTCTAAAACGTCTCCAAATGCGATTTGAAGCTTTTCTAAGCACTTTGGTGTTTTTATGTTAACAAGTTTTTTCGAAAATCACAAAATTGTCTAAAACGTCTCAAAATGCGATTTGAAGGTATTCTGAGCACTTTGGTGTTTTTGTGTGAAAAAAGTTTTGTCGAAATGCTCAAAATGGTCTAAAACGTTTTTAAAACGATATTAAGCTATTTTGTGCTCTTTGATGTTTTTGTGTAACCAAGTTTTATCGAAATGAACAAAATGGTCTAAAACGTCTCCAAATGCGATTTGAAGCTTTTCCAAGCACTTTGCTGTTTTTATATTAAGTTTTTTCGAAAATCACAAAATGGTCTAAAACGTCTCTAAATGCGATTTGAAGGTATTCTGAGCAATTTGGTGTTTTTGTGTGAAAAGTTTTAACGAAATGCTCAAAATTGTCTAAAACGGTTTCTAATGTGATTTTAAGCACTTTGATGTTTTTGTAAAACCAAGTTTCATCGAAATGCACAAAATGGTCTAAAACGTCTCCAAATGCGATTTGAAGCTATTCTGTACACTTTGATGTTTTGTGTGAAAAAAGTTTTGTCGAAATGCTCAAAATGGTCTAAAACGTTTTTAAAACGATATTAAGCTATTTTGTGCTCTTTGATGTTTTTGTGTAACCAAGTTTTATCGAAATGAACAAAATGGTCTAAAACGTCTCCAAATGCGATTTGAAGCTTTTCCAAGCACTTTGCTGTTTTTATATTAAGTTTTTTCGAAAATCACAAAATGGTCTAAAACGTCTCTAAATGCGATTTGAAGGTATTCTGAGCAATTTGGTGTTTTTGTGTGAAAAGTTTTAACGAAATGCTCAAAATTGTCTAAAACGGTTTCTAATGTGATTTTAAGCACTTTGATGTTTTTGTAAAACCAAGTTTCATCGAAATGCACAAAATGGTCTAAAACGTCTCCAAATGCGATTTGAAGCTATTCTGTACACTTTGATGTTTTGTGTGAAAAAAGTTTTGTCGAAATGCTCAAAATGGTCTAAAACGTTTTTAAAACGATATTAAGCTATTTTGTGCTCTTTGATGTTTTTGTGTAACCAAGTTTTATCGAAATGAACAAAATGGTCTAAAACGTCTCCAAATGCGATTTGAAGCTTTTCCAAGCACTTTGCTGTTTTTATGTTAACAGGTTTTTTCGAAAATCACAAAATGGTCTAAAACGTCTCAAAATGCGATTTGAAGGTATTCTGAGCACTTTGGTGTTTTTGTGTGAAAAGTTTTAACGAAATGCTCAAAATTGTCTAAAACGGTTTCTAATGTGATTTTAAGCACTTTGATGTTTTTGTAAAACCAAGTTTCATCGAAATGCACAAAATGGTCTAAAATGTCTCCAAATGCGATTTGAAGCTTTTCCAAGCACTTTGCTGTTTTTATGTTAACAAGCTTTTTCGAAAATCACAAAATGGTCTAAAACGTCTCCAAATGTGATTTGAAGATATTCTGAGCACTTTGGTGTTTTTATGTTAAAAAGTTTTTTCGAAAATCACAAAATGGTCTAAAACGTCTCCAAATGCGATTTGAAGATATTCTGAGCACTTTGGTGTTTTTATGTTAAAAAGTTTTTTCGAAAATCACAAAATGGTCTAAAACGTCTCCAAATGCGATTTGAAGCTATTCTGTACACTTTGATGTTTTGTGTGAAAAAGTTTTGTCGAAATGCTCAAAATGGTTTAAAACGTTTTTAAAACGATATTAAGCTATTTTGTGCTCTTTGATGTTTTTGTATAACCAAGTTTCATCGAAATGCACAAAATGGTCTAAAACGTCTCCAAATACGATTTGAAGCTTTTCCAAGCACTTTGCTGTTTTTATGTTAACAAGTTTTTTCGAAAATCACAAAATTGTCTAAAACGTCTCAAAATGCGATTTGAAGGTATTCTGAGCACTTTGGTGTTTTTGTGTGAAAAGTTTTAACGAAAAGCTCAAAATGGTCTAAAACGGTTCTAATGTGATTTTAAGCACTTTGATGTTTTTGTACAACCAAGTTTCATCGAAATGCTCAAAATGGTCTAAAACGTTTTTAAAACGATATTAAGCTATTTTGTGCTCTTTGATGTTTTTGTGTAACCAAGTTTTTTTCGAAAATCACAAAATGGTCTAAAACGTCTCCAAATGCGATTTGAAGCTTTTCTAAGCACTTTGGTGTTTTTATGTTAACAAGTTTTTTCGAAAATCGCAAAATGGTCTAAAACGTCTCAAAATGCGATTTGAAGGTATTCTGAGCACTTTGGTGTTTTTGTGTGAAAAGTTTTAACGAAATGCTCAAAATGGTCTAAAACGGTTTCTAATGTGATTTTAACCACTTTGATGTTTTTGTGTAACCAAGTTCTTTTCGAAAATCACAAAATGGTCTAAAACGTCTCCAAATGCGATTTGAAGCTTTTCTAAGCACTTTGGTGTTTTTATGTTAACAAGTTTTTTCGAAAATCACAAAATGGTCTAAAACGTCTCAAAATGCGATTTGAAGGTATTCTGAGCACTTTGGTGTTTTTGTGTGAAAAGTTTTAACGAAATGCTCAAAATGGTCTAAAACGGTTTCTAATGTGATTTTAACCACTTTGATGTTTTTGTGTAACCAAGTTTTTTCGAAAATCACAAAATGGTCTAAAACGTCTCCAAATGCGATTTGAAGCTTTTCTAAGCACTTTGGTGTTTTTATGTTAACAAGTTTTTTCGAAAATCACAAAATGGTCTAAAACGTCTCCAAATGCGATTTGAAGCTATTCTGTACACTTTGATGTTTTGTGTGAAAAAAGTTTTGTCGAAATGCTCAAAATGGTCTAAAACGTTTTTAAAACGATATTAAGCTATTTTGTGCTCTTTGATGTTTTTGTGTAACCAAGTTTTATCGAAATGAACAAAATGTTCTAAAACGTCTCCAAATGCGATTTGAAGCTTTTCCAAGCCCTTTGCTGTTTTTATGTTAAGTTTTTTCGAAAATCACAAAATGGTCTAAAACGTCTCTAAATGCGATTTGAAGGTATTCTGAGCACTTTGGTGTTTTTGTGTGAAAAGTTTTAACGAAATGCTCAAAATTGTCTAAAACGGTTTCTAATGTGATTTTAAGCACTTTGATGTTTTTGTAAAACCAAGTTTCATCGAAATGCACAAAATGGTCTAAAACGTCTCCAAATGCGATTTGAAGATATTCTGAGGACTTTGGTGTTTTTATGTTAAAAAGTTTTTTCGAAAATCACAAAATGGTCTAAAACGTCTCCAAATGCGATTTGAAGATATTCTGAGCACTTTGGTGTTTTTATGTTAAAAAGTTTTTTCGAAAATCACAAAATGGTCTAAAACGTCTCCAAATGCGATTTGAAGGTCTTCTGTACACTTTGATGTTTTGTGTGAAAAAGTTTTTTCAAAATGCTCAAAATGGTCTAAAACGTTTTTAAAACGATATTAAGCTATTTTGTGCTCTTTGATGTTTTTGTATAACCAAGTTTTTTCGAAAATCACAAAATGGTCTAAAACGTCTCCAAATGCGATTTGAAGCTTTTCCAAGCACTTTGCTGTTTTTATGTTAACAAGTTTTTTCGAAAATCACAAAATGGTCTAAAACGTCTCAAAATACGATATTAAGCTGTTTTGTGCACTTTGATGATTTGTGTGAAAAGTTTTAACGAAATGCTCAAAATGGTCTAAAACGGTTTCTAATGTGATTTTAAGCACTTTGATGTTTTTATGTAGCCAAGTTTTTTCGAAAATCACAAAATGGTCAAAAACGTCTCCAAATGTGATTTGAAGCTTTTCTAAGCACTTTGGTTTTTTTATGTTAACAAGTTTTTTCGAAAATCACAAAATGGTCTAAAACGTCTTCAAATGCGATTTGAAGATATTCTGAGCACTTTGGTGTTTTTCTGTTAACAATTTTTTTCGAAAATCATAAAATGGTCTAAAACGTCTCCAAATGCGATTTGAAGCTATTCTGTACACTTTGATGTTTTGTGTGAAAAGTTTTGTCGAAATGCTCAAAATGGTCTAAAACGTTTTTAAAACGATATTAAGCTATTTTGTGCTCTTTGATGTCTTTGTGTAACCAAGTTTCATCGAAATGAACAAAATGGTCTAAAACGTCTCCAAATGCGATTTGAAGCTTTTCTAAGCACTTTGGTGTTTTTATGTTAACAAGTTTTTTCGAAAATCACAAAATGGTCTAAAACGTCTCCAAATGCGATTTGAAGCTTTTCTAAGCACTTTGGTGTTTTTATGTTAACAAGTTTTTTCGAAAATCACAAAATGGTCTAAAACGTCTCAAAATGCGATTTGAAGGTATTCTGAGCACTTTGGTGTTTTTGTGTGAAAAGTTTTAACGAAATGCTCAAAATGGTCTAAAACGGTTTCTAATGTCATTTTAACCACTTTGATGTTTTTGTGTAACCAAGTTCTTTTCGAAAATCACAAAATGGTCTAAAACGTCTCCAAATGCGATTTGAAGCTCTTCTGTACACTTTGATGTTTTGTGTGAAAAAGTTTTGTCGAAATGCTCAAAATGGTCTAAAACGTTTTTAAATACGATATTAAGCTGTTTTGTGCACTTTGATGATTTGTGTGAAAAGTTTTAACGAAATGCTCAAAATAGTCTATAACGGTTTCTAATGTGATTTTAAGCACTTTGATGTTTTTGTGTAATCAAGTTTTTTTGGAAATCACAAAATGGTCTAAAACGTCTCCAAATGCGATTTGAAGCTTTTCTAAGCACTTTGGTGTTTTTATGTTAACAAGTTTTTTCGAAAATCACAAAATGGTCTAAAACGTCTCAAAATGCGATTTGAAGGTATTCTGAGCACTTTGGTGTTTTTGTGTGAAAAGTTTTAACGAAATGCTCAAAATGGTCTAAAACGGTTTCTAATGTGATTTTAACCACTTTGATGTTTTTGTGTAACCAAGTTTTTTCGAAAATCACAAAATGGTCTAAAACGTCTCCAAATGCGATTTGAAGCTATTCTGTACACTTTGATGTTTTGTGTGAAAAAAGTTTTGTCGAAATGCTCAAAATGGTCTAAAACGTTTTTAAAACGATATTAAGCTATTTTATGCTCTTTGATGTTTTTGTGTAACCAAGTTTTTTCGAAAATCACAAAATTGTCTAAAACGTCTCCGAATGCGATTTGAAGCTCTTCTGTACACTTTGATGTTTTGTGTGAAAAAGTTTTCTCGAAATGCTAAAAATGGTATAAAAACGTTTTCCAATACCATATTAAGCTATTTTGTGCAATTTGATGTTTTTGTGTAACCAAGTTTTTTCGAAAATCACAAAATTGTCTAAAACGTCTCCGAATGCGATTTGAAGCTCTTCTGTACACTTTGATGTTTTGTGTGAAAAAGTTTTTTCGAAATGCTAAAAATGGTCTAAAACGTTTTCCAATACCATATTAAGCTATTTTGTGCAATTTGATGTTTTTGTGTAACAAAGTTTTTTCGAAAATCACAAAATGGTCTAAAACGTCTCCAAATGCGATTTGAAGATATTCTGAGCACTTTGGTGTTTTTATGTTAAAAAGTTTTTTGGAAAATCACAAAATGGTCTAAAACGACTCCAAATGCGATTTGAAGCTATCCTGTACACTTTGATGTTTTGTGTGAAAAAGTTTTGTCGAAATGCTCAAAATGATCTAAAACGTTTTTAAAACGATATTAAGCTATTTTGTGCTCTTTGATGTTTTTGTGTATCCAAGTTTCATCGAAATGAACAAAATGGTCTAAAACGTCTCCAAATGCGATTTGAAAGTATTCTGAGCACTTTGGTGTTTTTGTGTGAAAAGTTTTAACGAAATGCTCAAAATGGTCTAAAACGGTTTCTAATGTGATTTTAACCACTTTGATGTTTTTGTGTAACCAAGTTCTTTTCGAAAATCACAAAATGGTCTAAAACGTCTCCAAATGCGATTTGAAGCTTTTCTAAGCACTTTGGTGTTTTTATGTTAAAAAGTTTTTTCGAAAATCACAAAATGGTCTAAAACGTCTCCAAATGCGATTTGAAGCTCTTCTGTACACTTTGATGTTTTGTGTGAAAAAGTTTTGTCGAAATGCTCAAAATGGTCTAAAACGTTTTTAAATACGATATTAAGCTGTTTTGTGCACTTTGATGATTTGTGTGAAAAGTTTTAACGAAATGTTCAAAATAGTCTAAAACGGTTTCTAATGTGATTTTAAGCACTTTGATGTTTTTGTGTAACCAAGTTTTTTCGGAAATCACAAAATGGTCTAAAACGTCTCAAAATGCGATTTGAAGCTTTTCAAAGCACTTTGGTGTTTTTATGTTAACAAGTTTTTTCGAAAATCACAAAATGGTCTAAAATTTCTCAAAATGCGATTGAAGGTATTCTGAGCACTTTGGTGTTTTTGTGTGAAAAGTTTTAACGAAATGCTCAAAATGGTCTAAAACGGTTCTAATGTGATTTTAAGCACTTTGATGTTTTTGTATAACCAAGTTTCATCGAAATGCTCAAAATGATGTAAAACGTTTTTAAAACGATATTAAGCTATTTTGTGCTCTTTGATGTTTTTGTGTAACCAAGTTTTTTCGAAAATCACAAAATGGTCTAAAACGTCTCCAAATGCGATTTGAAGCTTTTCTAAGCACTTTGGTGTTTTTATGTTAACAAGTTTTTTCGAAAATCACAAAATGGTCTAAAACGTCTCAAAATGCGATTTGAAGGTATTCTGAGCACTTTGGTGTTTTTGTGTGAAAAGTTTTAACGAAATGCTCAAAATGGTCTAAAACGGTTTCTAATGTGATTTTAACCACTTTGATGTTTTTGTGTAACCAAGTTTTTTCGAAACTCACAAAATGGTCTAAAACGTCTCCAAATGCGATTTGAAGCTTTTCTAAGCACTTTGGTGTTTTTATGTTAACAAGTTTTTTCGAAAATCACAAAATGGTCTGAAACGTCTCAAATAGCGATTTGAAGCTATTCTGTACACTTTGATGTTTTGTGTGAAAAAAGTTTTGTCGAAATGCTCAAAATGGTCTAAAACGTTTTTAAAACGATATTAAGCTATTTTATGCTCTTTGATGTTTTTGTGTAACCAAGTTTTTTCGAAAATCACAAAATTGTCTAAAACGTCTCCGAATGCGATTTGAAGCTCTTCTGTACACTTTGATGTTTTGTGTGAAAAAGTTTTCTCGAAATGCTAAAAATGGTATAAAAACGTTTTCCAATACCATATTAAGCTATTTTGTGCAATTTGATGTTTTTGTGTAACCAAGTTTTTTCGAAAATCACAAAATTGTCTAAAACGTCTCCGAATGCGATTTGAAGCTCTTCTGTACACTTTGATGTTTTGTGTGAAAAAGTTTTTTCGAAATGCTAAAAATGGTCTAAAACGTTTTCCAATACCATATTAAGCTATTTTGTGCAATTTGATGTTTTTGTGTAACAAAGTTTTTTCGAAAATCACAAAATGGTCTAAAACGTCTCCAAATGCGATTTGAAGATATTCTGAGCACTTTGGTGTTTTTATGTTAAAAAGTTTTTTGGAAAATCACAAAATGGTCTAAAACGACTCCAAATGCGATTTGAAGCTATCCTGTACACTTTGATGTTTTGTGTGAAAAAGTTTTGTCGAAATGCTCAAAATGGTCTAAAACGTTTTTAAATACGATATTAAGCTGTTTTGTGCACTTTGATGATTTGTGTGAAAAGTTTTAACGAAATGTTCAAAATAGTCTAAAACGGTTTCTAATGTGATTTTAAGCACTTTGATGTTTTTGTGTAACCAAGTTTTTTCGGAAATCACAAAATGGTCTAAAACGTCTCAAAATGCGATTTGAAGCTTTTCTAAGCACTTTGGTGTTTTTATGTTAACAAGTTTTTTCGAAAATCACAAAATGGTCTAAAACGTCTCAAAATGCGATTGAAGGTATTCTGAGCACTTTGGTGTTTTTGTGTGAAAAGTTTTAACGAAATGCTCAAAATGGTCTAAAACGGTTCTAATGTGATTTTAAGCACTTTGATGTTTTTGTATAACCAAGTTTCATCGAAATGCTCAAAATGATGTAAAACGTTTTTAAAACGATATTAAGCTATTTTGTGCTCTTTGATGTTTTTGTGTAACCAAGTTTTTTCGAAAATCACAAAATGGTCTAAAACGTCTCCAAATGCGATTTGAAGCTTTTCTAAGCACTTTGGTGTTTTTATGTTAACAAGTTTTTTCGAAAATCACAAAATGGTCTAAAACGTCTCAAAATGCGATTTGAAGGTATTCTGAGCACTTTGGTGTTTTTGTGTGAAAAGTTTTAACGAAATGCTCAAAATGGTCTAAAACGGTTTCTAATGTGATTTTAACCACTTTGATGTTTTTGTGTAACCAAGTTTTTTCGAAAATCACAAAATGGTCTAAAACGTCTCCAAATGCGATTTGAAGCTTTTCTAAGCACTTTGGTGTTTTTATGTTAACAAGTTTTTTCGAAAATCACAAAATGGTCTAAAACGTCTCAAATAGCGATTTGAAGCTATTCTGTACACTTTGATGTTTTGTGTGAAAAAAGTTTTGTCGAAATGCTCAAAATGGTCTAAAACGTTTTTAAAACGATATTAAGCTATTTTGTGCTCTTTGATGTTTTTGTGTAACCAAGTTTTATCGAAATGAACAAAATGGTCTAAAACGTCTCCAAATGCGATTTGAAGCTTTTCCAAGCACTTTGCTGTTTTTATGTTAACAAGTTTTTTCGAAAATCACAAAATGGTCTAAAACATCTCCAAATGCGATTTGAAGATATTCTGAGCACTTTGGTGTTTTTATGTTAAAAAGTTTTTTCGAAAATCACAAAATGGTCTAGAACGTCTCCAAATGCGATTTGAAGCTCTTCTGTACACTTTGATGTTTTGTGTGAAAAAGTTTTGTCAAAATGCTCAAAATGGTCTAAAACGTTTTTAAAACGATATTAAGCTATTTTGTGCTCTTTGATGTTTTTGTATAACCAAGTTTTTTCGAAAATCACAAAATGGTCTAAAACGTCTCCAAATGCGATTTGAAAATATTCTGAGCACTTTGGTGTTTTTATGTTAAAAAGTTTTTTCGAAAATCACAAAATGGTCTAAAACGTCTCCAAATGCGATTTGAAGATATTCTGAGCACTTTGGTGTTTTTATGTTAAAAAGTTTTTTCGAAAATCACAAAATGGTCTAAAACGTCTCCAAATGCGATTTGAAGCTATTCTATACACTTTGATGTTTTGTGTTAAAAAGTTTTGTCGAAATGCTCAAAATGGTTTAAAACGTTTTTAAAACGATATTAAGCTATTTTGTGCTCTTTGATGTTTTTGTGTAACCAAGTTTCATCGAAATGAACAAAATGGTCTAAAACGTCTCCAAATGCGATTTGAAGCTTTTCCAAGCACTTTGCTGTTTTTATGTTAACAAGTTTTTTCGAAAATCACAAAATTGTCTAAAACGTCTCAAAATGCGATTTGAAGGTATTCTGAGCACTTTGGTGTTTTTGTGTGAAAAGTTTTAACGAAAAGCTCAAAATGGTCTAAAACGGTTCTAATGTGATTTTAAGCACTTTGATGTTTTTGTACAACCAAGTTTCATCGAAATGCTCAAAATGGTCTAAAACGTTTTTAAAACGATATTAAGCTATTTTGTGCTCTTTGATGTTTTTGTGTAACCAAGTTTTTTCGAAAATCACAAAATGGTCTAAAACGTCTCCAAATGCGATTTGAAGCTTTTCTAAGCACTTTGGTGTTTTTATGTTAACAAGTTTTTTCGAAAATCACAAAATGGTCTAAAACGTCTCAAAATGCGATTTGAAGGTATTCTGAGCACTTTGGTGTTTTTGTGTGAAAAGTTTTAACGAAATGCTCAAAATGGTCTAAAACGGTTTCTAATGTGATTTTAACCACTTTGATGTTTTTGTGTAACCAAGTTTTTTCGAAAATCACAAAATGGTCTAAAACGTCTCCAAATGCGATTTGAAGCTTTTCTAAGCACTTTGGTGTTTTTATGTTAACAAGTTTTTTCGAAAATCACAAAATGGTCTAAAACGTCTCCAAATGCGATTTGAAGATATTCTGAGCACTTTGGTGTTTTTCTGTTAAAAAGTAATTTCGAAAATCACAAAATGGTCTAAAACGTCTCCAAATGCAATTTGAAGCTATTCTGTACACTTTGATGTTTTGTGTGAAAAAGTTTTGTCAAAATGCTCAAAATGGTCTAAAACGTTTTTAAAACGATATTAAGCTATTTTGTGCTCTTTGATGTTTTTGTATAACCAAGTTTTTTCGAAAATCACAAAATGGTCTAAAACGTCTCCAAATGCGATTTGAAGCTTTTCTAAACACTTTGGTGTTTTTATGTTAACAAGTTTTTTCGAAAATCACAAAATGGTCTAAAACGTCTCCAAATCCGATTTGAAGCTATTCTGTACACTTTGATGTTTTGTGTGAAAAAGTTTTGTCGAAATGCTCAAAATGGTCTAAAACGTTTTTAAAACGATATTAAGCTATTTTGTGCTCTTTGATGTTTTTGTGTAACCAAGTTTCATCGATATGAACAAAATGGTCTAAAACGTCTCAAAATGCGATTTGAAGGTATTCTGAGCACTTTGGTGTTTTTGGGTGAAAAGTTTTAACGAAATGCTCAAAATGGTCTAAAACGGTTTCTAATGTGATTTTAAGCACTTTGAAGTATTTGTAAAAACAAGTTTCATCGAAATGCACAAAATAGTCTAAAACGTCTCCAAATGCGATTTGAAGCTTTTCTAAGCACTTTGGTGTTTTTATGTTAACAAGTTTTTTCGAAAATCACAAAATGGTCTAAAACGTCTCCAAATGCGATTTGAAGATATTCTGAGCACTTTGCTGTTTTTATGTTAACATGTTTTTTCGAAAATCACAAAATGGTCTAAAACGTCTCAAAATGCTATTTGAAGGTATTCTGAGCACTTTGGTGTTTTTGTGTGAAAAGTTTTAACGAAATGCTCAAAATGGTCTAAAACGGTTCTAATGTGATTTTAAACACTTTGATGTTTTGTGTGAAAAAGTTTTGTCAAAATGCTCAAAATGGTCTAAAACGTTTTTAAAACGATATTAAGCTATTTTGTGCTCTTTGATGTTTTTGTATAACCAAGTTTTTTCGAAAATCACAAAATGGTCTAAAACGTCTCCAAATGCGATTTGAAGATATTCTGAGCACTTTGGTGTTTTTATGTTAAAAAGTTTTTTCGAAAATCACAAAATGGTCTAAAACGTATCCAAATGCGATTTGAAGCTATTCTATACACTTTGATGTTTTGTGTTAAAAAGTTTTGTCGAAATGCTCAAAATGGTTTAAAACGTTTTTAAAACGATATTAAGCTATTTTGTGCTCTTTGATGTTTTTGTGTAACCAAGTTTCATCGAAATGAACAAAATGGTCTAAAACGTCTCCAAATGCGATTTGAAGCTTTTCCAAGCACTTTGCTGTTTTTATGTTAACAAGTTTTTTCGAAAATCACAAAATTGTCTAAAACGTCTCAAAATGCGATTTGAAGGTATTCTGAGCACTTTGGTGTTTTTGTGTGAAAAGTTTTAACGAAAAGCTCAAAATGGTCTAAAACGGTTCTAATGTGATTTTAAGCACTTTGATGTTTTTGTACAACCAAGTTTCATCGAAATGCTCAAAATGGTCTAAAACGTTTTTAAAACGATATTAAGCTATTTTGTGCTCTTTGATGTTTTTGTGTAACCAAGTTTTTTCGAAAATCACAAAATGGTCTAAAACGTCTCCAAATGCGATTTGAAGCTTTTCTAAACACTTTGGTGTTTTTATGTTAACAAGTTTTTTCGAAAATCACAAAATGGTCTAAAACGTCTCAAAATGCGATTTGAAGGTATTCTGAGCACTTTGGTGTTTTTGTGTGAAAAGTTTTAACGAAATGCTCAAAATGGTCTAAAACGGTTTCTAATGTGATTTTAACCACTTTGATGTTTTTGTGTAACCAAGTTCTTTTCGAAAATCACAAAATGGTCTAAAACGTCTCCAAATGCGATTTGAAGCTTTTCTAAGCACTTTGGTGTTTTTATGTTAACAAGTTTTTTTGAAAATCACAAAATGGTCTAAAACGTCTCAAAATGCGATTTGAAGGTATTCTGAGCACTTTGGTGTTTTTGTGTGAAAATTTTTAACGAAATGCTCAAAATGGTCTAAAACGGTTTCTAATGTGATTTTAACCACTTTGATGTTTTTGTGTAACCAAGTTTTTTCGAAAATCACAAAATGGTCTAAAACGTCTCCAAATGCGATTTGAAGCTTTTCTAAGCACTTTGGTGTTTTTATGTTAACAAGTTTTTTCGAAAATCACAAAATGGTCTAAAACGTCTCCAAATGCGATTTGAAGCTATTCTGTACACTTTGATGTTTTGTGTGAAAAGTTTTAACGAAATGCTCAAAATTGTCTAAAACGGTTTCTAATGTGATTTTAAGCACTTTGATGTTTTTGTAAAACCAAGTTTCATCGAAATGCACAAAATGGTCTAAAACGTCTCCAAATGCGATTTGAAGCTTTTCCAAGCACTTTGGTGTTTTTATGTTAACAAGGTTTTTCGAAAATCACAAAATGGTCTAAAACGTCTCCAAATGCGATTTGAAGCTTTTCCAAGCACTTTGCTGTTTTTATGTTAACAAGTTTTTTCGAAAATCACAAAATGGTCTAAAACGTCTCAAAATACGATATTAAGCTGTTTTGTGCACTTTGATGATTTGTGTGAAAAGTTTTAACGAAATGCTCAAAATGGTCTAAAACGGTTTCTAATGTGATTTTAAGCACTTTGATGTTTTTATGTAGCCAAGTTTTTTCGAAAATCACAAAATGGTCAAAAACGTCTCCAAATGCGATTTGAAGCTTTTCTAAGCACTTTGGTTTTTTTATGTTAACAAGTTTTTTCGAAAATCACAAAATGGTCTAAAACGTCTTCAAATGCGATTTGAAGATATTCTGAGCACTTTGCTGTTTTTCTATTAAAAAGTATTTTCGAAAATCACAAAATGGCCTAAAACGTCTCCAAATGCGATTTGAAGCTTTTCCAAGCACTTTGCTGTTTTTATGTTAACAATTTTTTTCGAAAATCATAAAATGGTCTAAAACGTCTCCAAATGCGATTTGAAGCTTTTCCAAGCACTTTGCTGTTTTTATGTTAACAATTTTTTTCGAAAATCATAAAATGGTCTAAAACGTCTCCAAATGCGATTTGAAGCTATTCTGTACACTTTGATGTTTTGTGTGAAAAGTTTTGTCGAAATGCTCAAAATGGTCTAAAACGTTTTTAAAACGTTATTAAGCTATTTTGTGCTCTTTGATGTTTTTGTGTAACCAAGTTTCATCGAAATGAACAAAATGGTCTAAAACGTCTCCAAATGCGATTTGAAGCTTTTCTAAGCACTTTGGTGTTTTTATGTTAACAAGTTTTTTCGAAAATCACAAAATGGTCTAAAACGTCTCCAAATGCGATTTGAAGATATTCTGAGCACTTTGCTGTTTTTATGTTAACAAGTTTTTTCGAAAATCACAAAATGGTCTAAAACGTCTCAAAATGCTATTTGAAGGTATTCTGAGCACTTTGGTGTTTTTGTGTGAAAAGTTTTAACGAAATGCTCAAAATGGTCTAAAACGGTTCTAATGTGATTTTAAGCACTTTGATGTTTTTGTATAACCAAGTTTCATCGAAATGCTCAAAATGGTCTAAAACGTTTTTAAAACGATATTAAGCTATTTTGTGCTCTTTGATGTTTTTGTGTAACGAAGTTTCATCGAAATGAACAAAATGGTCTAAAACGTCTCCAAATGCGATTTGAAGCTTTTCCAAGCACTTTGCTGTTTTTATGTTAACAAGTTTTTTCGAAAATCACAAAATGGCCTAAAACGTCTCAAAATGCGATTTCAAGGTATTCTGAGCACTTTGGTGTTTTTGTGTGAAAGGTTTTAACGAAATGCTCAAAATGGTCTAAAACGGTTTCTAATGTGATTTTAAGCACTTTGATGTTTTTGTATAACCAAGTTTCATCGAAATGCACAAAATGGTCTAAAACGTCTCCAAATGCGATTTGAAGCTTTTCTAAGCACTTTGCTGTTTTTATGTTAAAAAGTTTTTTCGAAAATCACAAAATGGTCTAAAACGTCTCCAAATGCGATTTGAAGATATTCTGAGCACTTTGGTGTTTTTATGTTAAAAAGTTTTTTCGAAAATCACAAAATGGTCTAAAACGTCTCCAAATGCGATTTGAAGATATTCTGAGCACTTTGGTGTTTTTATGTTAAAAAGTTTTTTCGAAAATCACAAAATGGTCTAAAACGTCTCCAAATGCGATTTGAAGCTATTCTGTACACTTTGATGTTTTGTGTGAAAAAGTTTTGTCGAAATGCTCAAAATGGTCTAAAACGTTTTTAAAAAGATATTAAGCTATTTTGTGCTCTTTGATGTTTTTGTGTAACCAAGTTTTATCGAAATGAACAAAATGGTCTAAAACGTCTCCAAATGCGATTTGAAGCTTTTCCAAGCACTTTGCTGTTTTTATGTTAACAAGCTTTTTCGAAAATCACAAAATGGTCTAAAACGTCTCCAAATGCGATTTGAAGATATTCTGAGCACTTTGGTGTTTTTATGTTAAAAAGTTTTTTCGAAAATCACAAAATGGTCTAAAACGTCTCCAAATGCGATTTGAAGATATTCTGAGCACTTTGGTGTTTTTATGTTAAAAAGTTTTTTCGAAAATCACAAAATGGTCTAAAACGTCTCCAAATGCGATTTGAAGCTATTCTGTACACTTTGATGTTTTGTGTGAAAAAGTTTTGTCGAAATGCTCAAAATGGTCTAAAACGTTTTTAAAACGATATTAAGCTATTTTGTGCTCTTTGATGTTTTTGTGTAACCAAGTTTTATCGAAATGAACAAAATGGTCTAAAACGTCTCCAAATGCGATTTGAAGCTTTTCCAAGCACTTTGCTGTTTTTATGTTAACAAGTTTTTTCGAAAATCACAAAATGGTCTAAAACGGTTTCTAATGTGATTTTAAGCACTTTGATGTTTTTGTATAACCAAGTTTCATCGAAATGCACAAAATGGTCTAAAACGTCTCCAAATGCGATTTGAAGCTTTTCTAAGCACTTTGCTGTTTTTATGTTAAAAAGTTTTTTCGAAAATCACAAAATGGTCTAAAACGTCTCCAAATGCGATTTGAAGATATTCTGAGCACTTTGGTGTTTTTATGTTAAAAAGTTTTTTCGAAAATCACAAAATGGTCTAAAACGTCTCCAAATGCGATTTGAAGATATTCTGAGCACTTTGGTGTTTTTATGTTAAAAAGTTTTTTCGAAAATCACAAAATGGTCTAAAACGTCTCCAAATGCGATTTGAAGCTATTCTGTACACTTTGATGTTTTGTGTGAAAAAGTTTTGTCGAAATGCTCAAAATGGTCTAAAACGTTTTTAAAACGATATTAAGCTATTTTGTGCTCTTTGATGTTTTTGTGTAACCAAGTTTTATCGAAATGAACAAAATGGTCTAAAACGTCTCCAAATGCGATTTGAAGCTTTTCCAAGCACTTTGCTGTTTTTATGTTAACAAGCTTTTTCGAAAATCACAAAATGGTCTAAAACGTCTCCAAATGCGATTTGAAGATATTCTGAGCACTTTGGTGTTTTTATGTTAAAAAGTTTTTTCGAAAATCACAAAATGGTCTAAAACGTCTCCAAATGCGATTTGAAGATATTCTGAGCACTTTGGTGTTTTTATGTTAAAAAGTTTTTTCGAAAATCACAAAATGGTCTAAAACGTCTCCAAATGCGATTTGAAGCTATTCTGTACACTTTGATGTTTTGTGTGAAAAAGTTTTGTCGAAATGCTCAAAATGGTCTAAAACGTTTTTAAAACGATATTAAGCTATTTTGTGCTCTTTGATGTTTTTGTGTAACCAAGTTTTATCGAAATGAACAAAATGGTCTAAAACGTCTCCAAATGCGATTTGAAGCTTTTCCAAGCACTTTGCTGTTTTTATGTTAACAAGTTTTTTCGAAAATCACAAAATGGTCTAAAACGTCTCAAAATGCGATTTAAAGGTATTCTGAGCACTTTGGTGTTTTTGTGTGAAAAGTTTTAACGAAATGCTCAAAATTGTCTAAAACGGTTTCTAATGTGATTTTAAGCACTTTGATGTTTTTGTAAAACCAAGTTTCATCGAAATGAACAAAATGGTCTAAATTGTCTCCAAATGCGATTTGAAGCTTTTCCAAGCACTTTGCTGTTTTTATGTTAACAAGCTTTTTCGAAAATCACAAAATGGTCTAAAACGTCTCCAAATGCGATTTGAAGATATTCTGAGCACTTTGGTGTTTTTATGTTAAAAAGTTTTTTCGAAAATCACAAAATGGTCTAAAACGTCTCCAAATGCGATTTGAAGCTCTTCTGTACACTTTGATGTTTTGTGTGAAAAAGTTTAGTCGAAATGCTCAAAATGGTCTAAAACGTTTTTAAAACGATATTAAGCTATTTTGTGCTCTTTGATGTTTTTGTGTAACCAAGTTTCATCGAAAATCACAAAATGGTCTAAAACGTCTCCAAATGCGATTTGAAGATATTCTGAGCACTTTGGTGTTTTTATGTTAACAAGTTTTTTCGAAAATCACAAAATGGTCTAAAACGTCTCCAAATGCGATTTGAAGATATTCTGAGCACTTTGGTGTTTTTATGTTAAAAAGTTTTTTCGAAAATCACAAAATGGTCTAAAACGTCTCCAAATGCGATTTGAAGCTATTCTATACACTTTGATGTTTTGTGTTAAAAAGTTTTGTCGAAATGCTCAAAATGGTTTAAAACGTTTTTAAAACGATATTAAGCTATTTTGTGCTCTTTGATGTTTTTGTGTAACCAAGTTTCATCGAAATGAACAAAATGGTCTAAAACGTCTCCAAATGCGATTTGAAGCTTTTCCAAGCACTTTGCTGTTTTTATGTTAACAAGTTTTTTCGAAAATCACAAAATTGTCTAAAACGTCTCAAAATGCGATTTGAAGGTATTCTGAGCACTTTGGTGTTTTTGTGTGAAAAGTTTTAACGAAAAGCTCAAAATGGTCTAAAACGGTTCTAATGTGATTTTAAGCACTTTGATGTTTTTGTACAACCAAGTTTCATCGAAATGCTCAAAATGGTCTAAAACGTTTTTAAAACGATATTAAGCTATTTTGTGCTCTTTGATGTTTTTGCGTTACCAAGTTTTTTCGAAAATCACAAAATGGTCTAAAACGTCTCCAAATGCGATTTGAAGCTTTTCTAAGCACTTTGGTGTTTTTATGTTAACAAGTTTTTTCGAAAATCACAAAATGGTCTAAAACGTCTCAAAATGCGATTTGAAGGTATTCTGAGCACTTTGGTGTTTTTGTGTGAAAAGTTTTAACGAAATGCTCAAAATGGTCTAAAACGGTTTCTAATTTGATTTTAACCACTTTGATGTTTTTGTGTAACCAAGTTCTTTTCGAAAATCACAAAATGGTCTAAAACGTCTCCAAATGCGATTTGAAGCTTTTCTAAGCACTTTGGTGTTTTTATGTTAACAAGTTTTTTCGAAAATCACAAAATGGTCTAAAACGTCTCAAAATGCGATTTGAAGGTATTCTGAGCACTTTGGTGTTTTTGTGTGAAAAGTTTTAACGAAATGCTCAAAATGGTCTAAAACGGTTTCTAATGTTATTTTAACAACTTTGATGTTTTTGTGTAACCAAGTTTTTTCGAAAATCACAAAATGGTCTAAAACGTCTCCAAATGCGATTTGAAGCTTTTCTAAGCACTTTGGTGTTTTTATGTTAACAAGTTTTTTCGAAAATCACAAAATGGTCTAAAACGTCTCCAAATGCGATTTGAAGATATTCTGAGCACTTTGGTGTTTTTCTGTTAAAAAGTATTTTCGAAAATCACAAAATGGTCTAAAACGTCTCCAAATGCAATTTGAAGCTATTCTGTACACTTTGATGTTTTGTGTGAAAAAGTTTTGTCAAAATGCTCAAAATGGTCTAAAACGTTTTTAAAACGATATTAAGCTATTTTGTGCTCTTTGATGTTTTTGTATAACCAAGTTTTTTCGAAAATCACAAAATGGTCTAAAACGTCTCCAAATGCGATTTGAAGCTTTTCTAAACACTTTGGTGTTTTTATGTTAACAAATTTTTTCGAAAATCACAAAATGGTCTAAAACGTCTCCAAATCCGATTTGAAGCTATTCTGTACACTTTGATGTTTTGTGTGAAAAAGTTTTGTCGAAATGCTCAAAATGGTCTAAAACGTTTTTAAAATGATATTAAGCTATTTTGTGCTCTTTGATGTTTTTGTGTAACCAAGTTTCATCGATATGAACAAAATGGTCTAAAACGTCTCAAAATGCGATTTGAAGGTATTCTGAGCACTTTGGTGTTTTTGGGTGAAAAGTTTTAACGAAATGCTCAAAATGGTCTAAAACGGTTTCTAATGTGATTTTAAGCACTTTGAAGTATTTGTAAAAACAAGTTTCATCGAAATGCACAAAATAGTCTAAAACGTCTCCAAATGCGATTTGAAGCTTTTCTAAGCACTTTGGTGTTTTTATGTTAACAAGTTTTTTCGAAAATCACAAAATGGTCTAAAACGTCTCCAAATGCGATTTGAAGATATTCTGAGCACTTTGGTGTTTTTATGTTAAAAAGTATTTTCGAAAATCACAAAATGGTCTAAAACGTCTCCAAATGCGATTTGAAGCTCTTCTGTACACTTTGATGTTTTGTGTGAAAAAGTTTAGTCGAAATGCTCAAAATGGTCTAAAACGTTTTTAAAACGATATTAAGCTATTTTGTGCTCTTTGATGTTTTTGTGTAACCAAGTTTCATCGAAAATCACAAAATGGTCTAAAACGTCTCCAAATGCGATTTGAAGCTTTTCCAAGCACTTTGCTGTTTTTATGTTAACAAGTTTTTTCGAAAATCACAAAATGGTCTAAAACGTCTCAAAATACGATATTAAGCTGTTTTGTGCACTTTGATGATTTGTGTGAAAAGTTTTAACGAAATGCTCAAAATGGTCTAAAACGGTTTCTAATGTGATTTTAAGCACTTTGATGTTTTTATGTAGCCAAGTTTTTTCGAAAATCACAAAATGGTCAAAAACGTCTCCAAATGCGATTTGAAGCTTTTCTAAGCACTTTGGTGTTTTTATGTTAAGAAGTTTTTTCGAAAATCACAAAATGGTCTAAAACGTCTCCAAATGCGATTTGAAGCTTTTCCAAGCACTTTGCTGTTTTTATGTTAACAATTTTTTTCGAAAATCATAAAATGGTCTAAAACGTCTCAAAATGCGATTTGAAGGTATTCTGAGCACTTTGGTGTTTTTGTGTGAAAAGTTTTAACGAAATGCTCAAAATGGTCTAAAACGGTTCTAATGTGATTTTAAGCACTTTGATGTTTTTGTATAACCAAGTTTCATCGAAATGCACAAAATGGTCTAAAACGTCTCCAAATGCGATTTAAAGCTATTCTAGACACTTTGATGTTTTGTGTGAAAAATTTTCTCGAAATGCTCAAAATGGTCTAAAACGTTTTCCAATACCATATTAAGCTATTTTGTGCAATTTGATGTTTTTGTGTAACCAAGTTTTTTGAAATGCGATTTGAAGATATTCTGAGGACTTTGGTGTTTTTATGTTAAAAAGTTTTTTCGAAAATCACAAAATGGTCTAAAACGTCTCCAAATGCGATTTGAAGATATTCTGAGCACTTTGGTGTTTTTATGTTAAAAAGTTTTTTGGAAAATCACAAAATGGTCTAAAACGACTCCAAATGCGATTTGAAGCTATCCTGTACACTTTGATGTTTTGTGTGAAAAAGTTTTGTCGAAATGCTCAAAATGATCTAAAACGTTTTTAAAACGATATTAAGCTATTTTGTGCTCTTTGATGTTTTTGTGTATCCAAGTTTCATCGAAATGAACAAAATGGTCTAAAACGTTTTTAAATACGATATTAAGCTGTTTTGTGCACTTTGATGATTTGTGTGAAAAGTTTTAACGAAATGCTCAAAATAGTCTAAAACGGTTTCTAATGTGATTTTAAGCACTTTGATGTTTTTGTGTAACCAAGTTTTATCGAAATGAACAAAATGGTCTAAAACGTCTCCAAATGCGATTTGAAGCTTTTCCAAGCACTTTGCTGTTTTTATATTAAGTTTTTTCGAAAATCACAAAATGGTCTAAAACGTCTCTAAATGCGATTTGAAGGTATTCTGAGCAATTTGGTGTTTTTGTGTGAAAAGTTTTAACGAAATGCTCAAAATTGTCTAAAACGGTTTCTAATGTGATTTTAAGCACTTTGATGTTTTTGTAAAACCAAGTTTCATCGAAATGCACAAAATGGTCTAAAACGTCTCCAAATGCGATTTGAAGCTATTCTGTACACTTTGATGTTTTGTGTGAAAAAAGTTTTGTCGAAATGCTCAAAATGGTCTAAAACGTTTTTAAAACGATATTAAGCTATTTTGTGCTCTTTGATGTTTTTGTGTAACCAAGTTTTATCGAAATGAACAAAATGGTCTAAAACGTCTCCAAATGCGATTTGAAGCTTTTCCAAGCACTTTGCTGTTTTTATGTTAACAGGTTTTTTCGAAAATCACAAAATGGTCTAAAACGTCTCAAAATGCGATTTGAAGGTATTCTGAGCACTTTGGTGTTTTTGTGTGAAAAGTTTTAACGAAATGCTCAAAATTGTCTAAAACGGTTTCTAATGTGATTTTAAGCACTTTGATGTTTTTGTAAAACCAAGTTTCATCGAAATGCACAAAATGGTCTAAAATGTCTCCAAATGCGATTTGAAGCTTTTCCAAGCACTTTGCTGTTTTTATGTTAACAAGCTTTTTCGAAAATCACAAAATGGTCTAAAACGTCTCCAAATGTGATTTGAAGATATTCTGAGCACTTTGGTGTTTTTATGTTAAAAAGTTTTTTCGATAATCACAAAATGGTCTAAAACGTCTCCAAATGCGATTTGAAGATATTCTGAGCACTTTGGTGTTTTTATGTTAAAAAGTTTTTTCGAAAATCACAAAATGGTCTAAAACGTCTCCAAATGCGATTTGAAGCTATTCTGTACACTTTGATGTTTTGTGTGAAAAAGTTTTGTCGAAATGCTCAAAATGGTTTAAAACGTTTTTAAAACGATATTAAGCTATTTTGTGCTCTTTGATGTTTTTGTATAACCAAGTTTCATCGAAAAGCACAAAATGGTCTAAAACGTCTCCAAATACGATTTGAAGCTTTTCCAAGCACTTTGCTGTTTTTATGTTAACAAGTTTTTTCGAAAATCACAAAATTGTCTAAAACGTCTCAAAATGCGATTTGAAGGTATTCTGAGCACTTTGGTGTTTTTGTGTGAAAAGTTTTAACGAAAAGCTCAAAATGGTCTAAAACGGTTCTAATGTGATTTTAAGCACTTTGATGTTTTTGTACAACCAAGTTTCATCGAAATGCTCAAAATGGTCTAAAACGTTTTTAAAACGATATTAAGCTATTTTGTGCTCTTTGATGTTTTTGTGTAACCAAGTTTTTTTCGAAAATCACAAAATGGTCTAAAACGTCTCCAAATGCGATTTGAAGCTTTTCTAAGCACTTTGGTGTTTTTATGTTAACAAGTTTTTTCGAAAATCGCAAAATGGTCTAAAACGTCTCAAAATGCGATTTGAAGGTATTCTGAGCACTTTGGTGTTTTTGTGTGAAAAGTTTTAACGAAATGCTCAAAATGGTCTAAAACGGTTTCTAATGTGATTTTAACCACTTTGATGTTTTTGTGTAACCAAGTTCTTTTCGAAAATCACAAAATGGTCTAAAACGTCTCCAAATGCGATTTGAAGCTTTTCTAAGCACTTTGGTGTTTTTATGTTAACAAGTTTTTTCGAAAATCACAAAATGGTCTAAAACGTCTCAAAATGCGATTTGAAGGTATTCTGAGCACTTTGGTGTTTTTGTGTGAAAAGTTTTAACGAAATGCTCAAAATGGTCTAAAACGGTTTCTAATGTGATTTTAACCACTTTGATGTTTTTGTGTAACCAAGTTTTTTCGAAAATCACAAAATGGTCTAAAACGTCTCCAAATGCGATTTGAAGCTTTTCCAAGCACTTTGCTGTTTTTATGTTAACAAGTTTTTTCGAAAATCACAAAATGGTCTAAAACGTCTCCAAATGCGATTTCAAGGTATTCTGAGCACTTTGGTGTTTTTGTGTGAAAGGTTTTAACGAAATGCTCAAAATGGTCTAAAACGGTTTCTAATGTGATTTTAAGCACTTTGATGTTTTTGTATAACCAAGTTTCATCGAAATGCTCAAAATGGTCTAAAACGTCTCCAAATGCGATTTGAAGCTTTTCTAAGCACTTTGCTGTTTTTATGTTAAAAAGTTTTTTCGAAAATCACAAAATGGTCTAAAACGTCTCCAAATGCGATTTGAAGATATTCTGAGCACTTTGGTGTTTTTATGTTAAAAAGTTTTTTCGAAAATCACAAAATGGTCTAAAACGTCTCCAAATGCGATTTGAAGATATTCTGAGCACTTTGGTGTTTTTATGTTAAAAAGTTTTTTCGAAAATCACAAAATGGTCTAAAACGTCTCCAAATGCGATTTGAAGCTATTCTGTACACTTTGATGTTTTGTGTGAAAAAGTTTTGTCGAAATGCTCAAAATGGTCTAAAACGTTTTTAAAACGATATTAAGCTATTTTGTGCTCTTTGATGTTTTTGTGTAACCAAGTTTTATCGAAATGAACAAAATGGTCTAAAACGTCTCCAAATGCGATTTGAAGCTTTTCTAAGCACTTTGCTGTTTTTATGTTAACAAGTTTTTTCGAAAATCACAAAATGGTCTAAAACGTCTCCAAATGCGATTTGAAGATATTCTGAGCACTTTGGTGTTTTTATGTTAAAAAGTTTTTTCGAAAATCACAAAATGGTCTAAAACGTCTCCAAATGCGATTTGAAGCTATTCTATACACTTTGATGTTTTGTGTTAAAAAGTTTTCTCGAAATGCTCAAAATGGTCTAAAACGTTTTCCAATTCCATATTAAGCTATTTTGTGCAATTTGATGTTTTTGTGTATCCAAGTTTCATCGAAATGAACAAAATGGTCTAAAACGTTTTTAAATACGATATTAAGCTGTTTTGTGCACTTTGATGATTTGTGTGAAAAGTTTTAACGAAATGCTCAAAATAGTCTAAAACGGTTTCTAATGTGATTTTAAGCACTTTGATGTTTTTGTGTAACCAAGTTTTTTCGGAAATCACAAAATGGTCTAAAACGTCTCCAAATGCGATTTGAAGCTTTTCTAAGCACTTTGGTGTTTTTATGTTAACAAGTTTTTTCGAAAATCACAAAATGGTCTAAAACGTCTCAAAATGCGATTTGAAGGTAATCTGAGCACTTTGGTGTTTTTGTGTGAAAAGTTTTAACGAAATGCTCAAAATGGTCTAAAACGGTTTCTAATGTGATTTTAACCACTTTGATGTTTTTGTGTAACCAAGTTCTTTTCGAAAATCACAAAATGGTCTAAAACGTCTCCAAATGCGATTTGAAGCTCTTCTGTACACTTTGATGTTTTGTGTGAAAAAGTTTTGTCGAAATGCTCAAAATGGTCTAAAACGTTTTTAAATACGAAATTAAGCTGTTTTGTGCACTTTGATGATTTGTGTGAAAAGTTTTAACGAAATGCTCAAAATAGTCTATAACGGTTTCTAATGTGATTTTAAGCACTTTGATGTTTTTGTGTAACCAATTTTTTTCGGAAATCACAAAATGGTCTAAAACGTCTCCAAATGCGATTTGAAGCTTTTCTAAGCACTTTGGTGTTTTTATGTTAACAAGTTTTTTCGAAAATCACAAAATTGTCTAAAACGTCTCAAAATGCGATTTGAAGGTATTCTGAGCACTTTGGTGTTTTTGTGTGAAAAAAGTTTTGTCGAAATGCTCAAAATGGTCTAAAACGTTTTTAAAACGATATTAAGCTATTTTGTGCTCTTTGATGTTTTTGTGTAACCAAGTTTTATCGAAATGAACAAAATGGTCTAAAACGTCTCCAAATGCGATTTGAAGCTTTTCCAAGCACTTTGCTGTTTTTATATTAAGTTTTTTCGAAAATCACAAAATGGTCTAAAACGTCTCTAAATGCGATTTGAAGGTATTCTGAGCAATTTGGTGTTTTTGTGTGAAAAGTTTTAACGAAATGCTCAAAATTGTCTAAAACGGTTTCTAATGTGATTTTAAGCACTTTGATGTTTTTGTAAAACCAAGTTTCATCGAAATGCACAAAATGGTCTAAAACGTCTCCAAATGCGATTTGAAGCTATTCTGTACACTTTGATGTTTTGTGTGAAAAAAGTTTTGTCGAAATGCTCAAAATGGTCTAAAACGTTTTTAAAACGATATTAAGCTATTTTGTGCTCTTTGATGTTTTTGTGTAACCAAGTTTTATCGAAATGAACAAAATGGTCTAAAACGTCTCCAAATGCGATTTGAAGCTTTTCCAAGCACTTTGCTGTTTTTATATTAAGTTTTTTCGAAAATCACAAAATGGTCTAAAACGTCTCTAAATGCGATTTGAAGGTATTCTGAGCAATTTGGTGTTTTTGTGTGAAAAGTTTTAACGAAATGCTCAAAATTGTCTAAAACGGTTTCTAATGTGATTTTAAGCACTTTGATGTTTTTGTAAAACCAAGTTTCATCGAAATGCACAAAATGGTCTAAAACGTCTCCAAATGCGATTTGAAGCTATTCTGTACACTTTGATGTTTTGTGTGAAAAAAGTTTTGTCGAAATGCTCAAAATGGTCTAAAACGTTTTTAAAACGATATTAAGCTATTTTGTGCTCTTTGATGTTTTTGTGTAACCAAGTTTTATCGAAATGAACAAAATGGTCTAAAACGTCTCCAAATGCGATTTGAAGCTTTTCCAAGCACTTTGCTGTTTTTATGTTAACAGGTTTTTTCGAAAATCACAAAATGGTCTAAAACGTCTCAAAATGCGATTTGAAGGTATTCTGAGCACTTTGGTGTTTTTGTGTGAAAAGTTTTAACGAAATGCTCAAAATTGTCTAAAACGGTTTCTAATGTGATTTTAAGCACTTTGATGTTTTTGTAAAACCAAGTTTCATCGAAATGCACAAAATGGTCTAAAATGTCTCCAAATGCGATTTGAAGCTTTTCCAAGCACTTTGCTGTTTTTATGTTAACAAGCTTTTTCGAAAATCACAAAATGGTCTAAAACGTCTCCAAATGTGATTTGAAGATATTCTGAGCACTTTGGTGTTTTTATGTTAAAAAGTTTTTTCGAAAATCACAAAATGGTCTAAAACGTCTCCAAATGCGATTTGAAGATATTCTGAGCACTTTGGTGTTTTTATGTTAAAAAGTTTTTTCGAAAATCACAAAATGGTCTAAAACGTCTCCAAATGCGATTTGAAGCTTTTCTGTACACTTTGATGTTTTGTGTGAAAAAGTTTTGTCGAAATGCTCAAAATGGTTTAAAACGTTTTTAAAACGATATTAAGCTATTTTGTGCTCTTTGATGTTTTTGTATAACCAAGTTTCATCGAAATGCACAAAATGGTCTAAAACGTCTCCAAATACGATTTGAAGCTTTTCTAAGCACTTTATGCGATTTGAAGATATTCTGAGCACTTTGGTGTTTTTATGTTAAAAAGTTTTTTCGAAAATCACAAAATGGTCTAAAACGTCTCCAAATGCGATTTGAAGATATTCTGAGCACTTTGGTGTTTTTATGTTAAAAAGTTTTTTCGAAAATCACAAAATGGTCTAAAACGTCTCCAAATGCGATTTGAAGCTATTCTGTACACTTTGATGTTTTGTGTGAAAAAGTTTTGTCGAAATGCTCAAAATGGTCTAAAACGTTTTTAAAACGATATAAAGCTATTTTGTGCTCTTTGAGGTTTTTGTGTAACCAAGTTTTTTCGAAAATCACAAAATGGTCTAAAACGTCTCCAAATGCGATTTGAAGCTTTTCTAAGCACTTTGGTGTTTTTATGTTAACAAGTTTTTTCGAAAATCACAAAATGGTCTAAAACATCTCCAAATGCGATTTGAAGATATTCTGAGCACTTTGGTGTTTTTGTGTGAAAAGTTTTAACGAAATGCTCAAAATGGTCTAAAACGGTTCTAATGTGATTTTAAGCACTTTGATGTTTTTGTATAACCAAGTTTCATCGAAATGCTCAAAATGATGTAAAACGTTTTTAAAACGATATTAAGCTATTTTGTGCTCTTTGATGTTTTTGTGTAACCAAGTTTTTTCGAAAATCACAAAATGGTCTAAAACGTCTCCAAATGCGATTTGAAGCTTTTCTAAGCACTTTGGTGTTTTTATGTTAACAAGTTTTTTCGAAAATCACAAAATGGTCTAAAACGTCTCAAAATGCGATTTGAAGGTATTCTGAGCACTTTGGTGTTTTTGTGTGAAAAGTTTTAACGAAATGCTCAAAATGGTCTGAAACGGTTTCTAATGTGATTTTAACCACTTTGATGTTTTTGTGTAACCAAGTTTTTTCGAAACTCACAAAATGGTCTAAAACGTCTCCAAATGCGATTTGAAGCTTTTCTAAGCACTTTGGTGTTTTTATGTTAACAAGTTTTTTCGAAAATCACAAAATGGTCTAAAACGTCTCAAATAGCGATTTGAAGCTATTCTGTACACTTTGATGTTTTGTGTGAAAAAAGTTTTGTCGAAATGCTCAAAATGGTCTAAAACGTTTTTAAAACGATATTAAGCTATTTTATGCTCTTTGATGTTTTTGTGTAACCAAGTTTTTTCGAAAATCACAAAATTGTCTAAAACGTCTCCGAATGCGATTTGAAGCTCTTCTGTACACTTTGATGTTTTGTGTGAAAAAGTTTTCTCGAAATGCTAAAAATGGTATAAAAACGTTTTCCAATACCATATTAAGCTATTTTGTGCAATTTGATGTTTTTGTGTAACCAAGTTTTTTCGAAAATCACAAAATTGTCTAAAACGTCTCCGAATGCGATTTGAAGCTCTTCTGTACACTTTGATGTTTTGTGTGAAAAAGTTTTTTCGAAATGCTAAAAATGGTCTAAAACGTTTTCCAATACCATATTAAGCTATTTTGTGCAATTTGATGTTTTTGTGTAACAAAGTTTTTTCGAAAATCACAAAATGGTCTAAAACGTCTCCAAATGCGATTTGAAGATATTCTGAGCACTTTGGTGTTTTTATGTTAAAAAGTTTTTTGGAAAATCACAAAATGGTCTAAAACGACTCCAAATGCGATTTGAAGCTATCCTGTACACTTTGATGTTTTGTGTGAAAAAGTTTTGTCGAAATGCTCAAAATGGTCTAAAACGTTTTTAAATACGATATTAAGCTGTTTTGTGCACTTTGATGATTTGTGTGAAAAGTTTTAACGAAATGTTCAAAATAGTCTAAAACGGTTTCTAATGTGATTTTAAGCACTTTGATGTTTTTGTGTAACCAAGTTTTTTCGGAAATCACAAAATGGTCTAAAACGTCTCAAAATGCGATTTGAAGCTTTTCTAAGCACTTTGGTGTTTTTATGTTAACAAGTTTTTTCGAAAATCACAAAATGGTCTAAAACGTCTCAAAATGCGATTGAAGGTATTCTGAGCACTTTGGTGTTTTTGTGTGAAAAGTTTTAACGAAATGCTCAAAATGGTCTAAAACGGTTCTAATGTGATTTTAAGCACTTTGATGTTTTTGTATAACCAAGTTTCATCGAAATGCTCAAAATGATGTAAAACGTTTTTAAAACGATATTAAGCTATTTTGTGCTCTTTGATGTTTTTGTGTAACCAAGTTTTTTCGAAAATCACAAAATGGTCTAAAACGTCTCCAAATGCGATTTGAAGCTTTTCTAAGCACTTTGGTGTTTTTATGTTAACAAGTTTTTTCGAAAATCACAAAATGGTCTAAAACGTCTCAAAATGCGATTTGAAGGTATTCTGAGCACTTTGGTGTTTTTGTGTGAAAAGTTTTAACGAAATGCTCAAAATGGTCTAAAACGGTTTCTAATGTGATTTTAACCACTTTGATGTTTTTGTGTAACCAAGTTTTTTCGAAAATCACAAAATGGTCTAAAACGTCTCCAAATGCGATTTGAAGCTTTTCTAAGCACTTTGGTGTTTTTATGTTAACAAGTTTTTTCGAAAATCACAAAATGGTCTAAAACGTCTCAAATAGCGATTTGAAGCTATTCTGTACACTTTGATGTTTTGTGTGAAAAAAGTTTTGTCGAAATGCTCAAAATGGTCTAAAACGTTTTTAAAACGATATTAAGCTATTTTGTGCTCTTTGATGTTTTTGTGTAACCAAGTTTTATCGAAATGAACAAAATGGTCTAAAACGTCTCCAAATGCGATTTGAAGCTTTTCCAAGCACTTTGCTGTTTTTATGTTAACAAGTTTTTTCGAAAATCACAAAATGGTCTAAAACATCTCCAAATGCGATTTGAAGATATTCTGAGCACTTTGGTGTTTTTATGTTAAAAAGTTTTTTCGAAAATCACAAAATGGTCTAGAACGTCTCCAAATGCGATTTGAAGCTCTTCTGTACACTTTGATGTTTTGTGTGAAAAAGTTTTGTCAAATTGCTCAAAATGGTCTAAAACGTTTTTAAAACGATATTAAGCTATTTTGTGCTCTTTGATGTTTTTGTATAACCAAGTTTTTTCGAAAATCACAAAATGGTCTAAAACGTCTCCAAATGCGATTTGAAAATATTCTGAGCACTTTGGTGTTTTTATGTTAAAAAGTTTTTTCGAAAATCACAAAATGGTCTAAAACGTCTCCAAATGCGATTTGAAGATATTCTGAGCACTTTGGTGTTTTTATGTTAAAAAGTTTTTTCGAAAATCACAAAATGGTCTAAAACGTCTCCAAATGCGATTTGAAGCTATTCTATACACTTTGATGTTTTGTGTTAAAAAGTTTTGTCGAAATGCTCAAAATGGTTTAAAACGTTTTTAAAACGATATTAAGCTATTTTGTGCTCTTTGATGTTTTTGTGTAACCAAGTTTCATCGAAATGAACAAAATGGTCTAAAACGTCTCCAAATGCGATTTGAAGCTTTTCCAAGCACTTTGCTGTTTTTATGTTAACAAGTTTTTTCGAAAATCACAAAATTGTCTAAAACGTCTCAAAATGCGATTTGAAGGTATTCTGAGCACTTTGGTGTTTTTGTGTGAAAAGTTTTAACGAAAAGCTCAAAATGGTCTAAAACGGTTCTAATGTGATTTTAAGCACTTTGATGTTTTTGTACAACCAAGTTTCATCGAAATGCTCAAAATGGTCTAAAACGTTTTTAAAACGATATTAAGCTATTTTGTGCTCTTTGATGTTTTTGTGTAACCAAGTTTTTTCGAAAATCACAAAATGGTCTAAAACGTCTCCAAATGCGATTTGAAGCTTTTCTAAGCACTTTGGTGTTTTTATGTTAACAAGTTTTTTCGAAAATCACAAAATGGTCTAAAACGTCTCAAAATGCGATTTGAAGGTATTCTGAGCACTTTGGTGTTTTTGTGTGAAAAGTTTTAACGAAATGCTCAAAATGGTCTAAAACGGTTTCTAATGTGATTTTAACCACTTTGATGTTTTTGTGTAACCAAGTTTTTTCGAAAATCACAAAATGGTCTAAAACGTCTCCAAATGCGATTTGAAGCTTTTCTAAGCACTTTGGTGTTTTTATGTTAACAAGTTTTTTCGAAAATCACAAAATGGTCTAAAACGTCTCCAAATGCGATTTGAAGATATTCTGAGCACTTTGGTGTTTTTCTGTTAAAAAGTAATTTCGAAAATCACAAAATGGTCTAAAACGTCTCCAAATGCAATTTGAAGCTATTCTGTACACTTTGATGTTTTGTGTGAAAAAGTTTTGTCAAAATGCTCAAAATGGTCTAAAACGTTTTTAAAACGATATTAAGCTATTTTGTGCTCTTTGATGTTTTTGTATAACCAAGTTTTTTCGAAAATCACAAAATGGTCTAAAACGTCTCCAAATGCGATTTGAAGCTTTTCTAAACACTTTGGTGTTTTTATGTTAACAAGTTTTTTCGAAAATCACAAAAAGGTCTAAAACGTCTCCAAATCCGATTTGAAGCTATTCTGTACACTTTGATGTTTTGTGTGAAAAAGTTTTGTCGAAATGCTCAAAATGGTCCAAAACGTTTTTAAAACGATATTAAGCTATTTTGTGCTCTTTGATGTTTTTGTGTAACCAAGTTTCATCGATATGAACAAAATGGTCTAAAACGTCTCAAAATGCGATTTGAAGGTATTCTGAGCACTTTGGTGTTTTTGGGTGAAAAGTTTTAACGAAATGCTCAAAATGGTCTAAAACGGTTTCTAATGTGATTTTAAGCACTTTGAAGTATTTGTAAAAACAAGTTTCATCGAAATGCACAAAATAGTCTAAAACGTCTCCAAATGCGATTTGAAGCTTTTCTAAGCACTTTGGTGTTTTTATGTTAACAAGTTTTTTCGAAAATCACAAAATGGTCTAAAACGTCTCCAAATGCGATTTGAAGATATTCTGAGCACTTTGGTGTTTTTATGTTAAAAAGTATTTTCGAAAATCACAAAATGGTCTAAAACGTCTCCAAATGCGATTTGAAACTCTTCTGTACACTTTGATGTTTTGTGTGAAAAAGTTAAGTCGAAATGCTCAAAATGGTCTAAAACGTTTTTAAAACGATATTAAGCTATTTTGTGCTCTTTGATGTTTTTGTGTAACCAAGTTTCATCGAAAATCACAAAATGGTCTAAAACGTCTCCAAATGCGATTTGAAGCTTTTCCAAGCACTTTGCTGTTTTTATGTTAACAAGTTTTTTCGAAAATCACAAAATGGTCTAAAACGTCTCAAAATACGATATTAAGCTGTTTTGTGCACTTTGATGATTTGTGTGAAAAGTTTTAACGAAATGCTCAAAATGGTCTAAAACGGTTTCTAATGTGATTTTAAGCACTTTGATGTTTTTATGTAGCCAAGTTTTTTCGAAAATCACAAAATGGTCAAAAACGTCTCCAAATGCGATTTGAAGCTTTTCTAAGCACTTTGGTGTTTTTATGTTAACAAGTTTTTTCGAAAATCACAAAATGGTCTAAAACGTCTCCAAATGCAATTTGAAGCTATTCTGTACACTTTGATGTTTTGTGTGAAAAAGTTTTGTCAAAATGCTCAAAATGGTCTAAAACGTTTTTAAAACGATATTAAGCTATTTTGTGCTCTTTGATGTTTTTGTATAACCAAGTTTTTTCGAAAATCACAAAATGGTCTAAAACGTCTCCAAATGCGATTTGAAGCTTTTCTAAACACTTTGGTGTTTTTATGTTAACAAGTTTTTTCGAAAATCACAAAATGGTCTAAAACGTCTCCAAATCCGATTTGAAGCTATTCTGTACACTTTGATGTTTTGTGTGAAAAAGTTTTGTCGAAATGCTCAAAATGGTCTAAAACGTTTTTAAAACGATATTAAGCTATTTTGTGCTCTTTGATGTTTTTGTGTAACCAAGTTTCATCGATATGAACAAAATGGTCTAAAACGTCTCAAAATGCGATTTGAAGGTATTCTGAGCACTTTGGTGTTTTTGGGTGAAAAGTTTTAACGAAATGCTCAAAATGGTCTAAAACGGTTTCTAATGTGATTTTAAGCACTTTGAAGTATTTGTAAAAACAAGTTTCATCGAAATGCACAAAATAGTCTAAAACGTCTTCAAATGCGATTTGAAGCTTTTCTAAGCACTTTGGTGTTTTTATGTTAACAAGTTTTTTCGAAAATCACAAAATGGTCTAAAACGTCTCCAAATGCGATTTGAAGATATTCTGAGCACTTTGGTGTTTTTATGTTAAAAAGTATTTTCGAAAATCACAAAATGGTCTAAAACGTCTCCAAATGCGATTTGAAGCTCTTCTGTACACTTTGATGTTTTGTGTGAAAAAGTTTAGTAGAAATGCTCAAAATGGTCTATAACGTTTTTAAAACGATATTAAGCTATTTTGTGCTCTTTGATGTTTTTGTGTAACCAAGTTTCATCGAAAATCACAAAATGGT
The DNA here is from genome assembly GCF_964355755.1 of Antedon mediterranea. NCBI lineage: Eukaryota > Metazoa > Echinodermata > Crinoidea > Comatulida > Antedonidae > Antedon > Antedon mediterranea. The sequence goes on from NC_092678.1 coordinate 10,003,167, forward strand.
CTAAAACGTCTCCAAATGCGATTTGAAGATATTCTGAGCACTTTGGTGTTTTTATGTTAACAAGTTTTTTCGAAAATCACAAAATGGTCTAAAACGTCTCCAAATGCGATTTGAAGATATTCTGAGCACTTTGGTGTTTTTATGTTAAAAAGTTTTTTCGAAAATCACAAAATGGTCTAAAACGTCTCCAAATGCGATTTGAAGCTATTCTATACACTTTGATGTTTTGTGTTAAAAAGTTTTGTCGAAATGCTCAAAATGGTTTAAAACGTTTTTAAAACGATATTAAGCTATTTTGTGCTCTTTGATGTTTTTGTGTAACCAAGTTTCATCGAAATGAACAAAATGGTCTAAAACGTCTCCAAATGCGATTTGAAGCTTTTCCAAGCACTTTGCTGTTTTTATGTTAACAAGTTTTTTCGAAAATCACAAAATTGTCTAAAACGTCTCAAAATGCGATTTGAAGGTATTCTGAGCACTTTGGTGTTTTTGTGTGAAAAGTTTTAACGAAAAGCTCAAAATGGTCTAAAACGGTTCTAATGTGATTTTAAGCACTTTGATGTTTTTGTACAACCAAGTTTCATCGAAATGCTCAAAATGGTCTAAAACGTTTTTAAAACGATATTAAGCTATTTTGTGCTCTTTGATGTTTTTGTGTAACCAAGTTTTTTTCGAAAATCACAAAATGGTCTAAAACGTCTCCAAATGCGATTTGAAGCTTTTCTAAGCACTTTGGTGTTTTTATGTTAACAAGTTTTTTCGAAAATCGCAAAATGGTCTAAAACGTCTCAAAATGCGATTTGAATGTATTCTGAGCACTTTGGTGTTTTTGTGTGAAAAGTTTTAACGAAATGCTCAAAATGGTCTAAAACGGTTTCTAATGTGATTTTAACCACTTTGATGTTTTTGTGTAACCAAGTTCTTTTCGAAAATCACAAAATGGTCTAAAACGTCTCCAAATGCGATTTGAAGCTTTTCTAAGCACTTTGGTGTTTTTATGTTAACAAGTTTTTTCGAAAATCACAAAATGGTCTAAAACGTCTCAAAATGCGATTTGAAGGTATTCTGAGCACTTTGGTGTTTTTGTGTGAAAAGTTTTAACGAAATGCTCAAAATGGTCTAAAACGGTTTCTAATGTGATTTTAACCACTTTGATGTTTTTGTGTAACCAAGTTTTTTCGAAAATCACAAAATGGTCTAAAACGTCTCCAAATGCGATTTGAAGCTTTTCCAAGCACTTTGCTGTTTTTATGTTAACAAGTTTTTTCGAAAATCACAAAATGGTCTAAAACGTCTCCAAATGCGATTTCAAGGTATTCTGAGCACTTTGGTGTTTTTGTGTGAAAGGTTTTAACGAAATGCTCAAAATGGTCTAAAACGGTTTCTAATGTGATTTTAAGCACTTTGATGTTTTTGTATAACCAAGTTTCATCGAAATGCACAAAATGGTCTAAAACGTCTCCAAATGCGATTTGAAGCTTTTCTAAGCACTTTGCTGTTTTTATGTTAAAAAGTTTTTTCGAAAATCACAAAATGGTCTAAAACGTCTCCAAATGCGATTTGAAGATATTCTGAGCACTTTGGTGTTTTTATGTTAAAAAGTTTTTTCGAAAATCACAAAATGGTCTAAAACGTCTCCAAATGCGATTTGAAGATATTCTGAGCACTTTGGTGTTTTTATGTTAAAAAGTTTTTTCGAAAATCACAAAATGGTCTAAAACGTCTCCAAATGCGATTTGAAGCTATTCTGTACACTTTGATGTTTTGTGTGAAAAAGTTTTGTCGAAATGCTCAAAATGGTCTAAAACGTTTTTAAAACGATATTAAGCTATTTTGTGCTCTTTGATGTTTTTGTGTAACCAAGTTTTATCGAAATGAACAAAATGGTCTAAAACGTCTCCAAATGCGATTTGAAGCTTTTCTAAGCACTTTGCTGTTTTTATGTTAACAAGTTTTTTCGAAAATCACAAAATGGTCTAAAACGTCTCCAAATGCGATTTGAAGATATTCTGAGCACTTTGGTGTTTTTATGTTAAAAAGTTTTTTCGAAAATCACAAAATGGTCTAAAACGTCTCCAAATGCGATTTGAAGCTATTCTATACACTTTGATGTTTTGTGTTAAAAAGTTTTGTCGAAATGCTCAAAATGGTTTAAAACGTTTTTAAAACGATATTAAGCTATTTTGTGCTCTTTGATGTTTTTGTGTAACCAAGTTTCATCGAAATGCGATTTGAAGCTTTTCCAAGCACTTTGCTGTTTTTATGTTAACAAGCTTTTTCGAAAATCACAAAATGGTCTAAAACGTCTCCAAATGCGATTTGAAGATATTCTGAGCACTTTGGTGTTTTTATGTTAAAAAGTTTTTTCGAAAATCACAAAATGGTCTAAAACGTCTCCAAATGCGATTTGAAGATATTCTAAGCACTTTGGTGTTTTTATGTTAACAAGTTTTTTCGAAAATCACAAAATGGTCTAAAACGTCTCCAAATGCGATTTGAAGATATTCTGAGCACTTTGGTGTTTTTCTGTTAAAAAGTATTTTCGAAAATCACAAAATGGTCTAAAACGTCTCCAAATGCAATTTGAAGCTATTCTGTACACTTTGATGTTTTGTGTGAAAAAGTTTTGTCAAAATGCTCAAAATGGTCTAAAACGTTTTTAAAACGATATTAAGCTATTTTGTGCTCTTTGATGTTTTTGTATAACCAAGTTTTTTCGAAAATCACAAAATGGTCTAAAACGTCTCCAAATGCGATTTGAAGCTTTTCTAAACACTTTGGTGTTTTTATGTTAACAAGTTTTTTCGAAAATCACAAAATGGTCTAAAACGTCTCCAAATCCGATTTGAAGCTATTCTGTACACTTTGATGTTTTGTGTGAAAAAGTTTTGTCGAAATGCTCAAAATGGTCTAAAACGTTTTTAAAACGATATTAAGCTATTTTGTGCTCTTTGATGTTTTTGTGTAACCAAGTTTCATCGATATGAACAAAATGGTCTAAAACGTCTCAAAATGCGATTTGAAGGTATTCTGAGCACTTTGGTGTTTTTGGGTGAAAAGTTTTAACGAAATGCTCAAAATGGTCTAAAACGGTTTCTAATGTGATTTTAAGCACTTTGAAGTATTTGTAAAAACAAGTTTCATCGAAATGCACAAAATAGTCTAAAACGTCTCCAAATGCGATTTGAAGCTTTTCTAAGCACTTTGGTGTTTTTATGTTAATAAGTTTTTTCGAAAATCACAAAATGGTCTAAAACGTCTCCAAATGCGATTTGAAGATATTCTGAGCACTTTGGTGTTTTTATGTTAAAAAGTATTTTCGAAAATCACAAAATGGTCTAAAACGTCTCCAAATGCGATTTGAAGCTCTTCTGTACACTTTGATGTTTTGTGTGAAAAAGTTTAGTCGAAATGCTCAAAATGGTCTAAAACGTTTTTAAAACGATATTAAGCTATTTTGTGCTCTTTGATGTTTTTGTGTAACCAAGTTTCATCGAAAATCACAAAATGGTCTAAAACGTCTCCAAATGCGATTTGAAGCTTTTCCAAGCACTTTGCTGTTTTTATGTTAACAAGTTTTTTCGAAAATCACAAAATGGTCTAAAACGTCTCAAAATACGATAATAAGCTGTTTTGTGGACTTTGATGATTTGTGTGAAAAGTTTTAACGAAATGCTCAAAATGGTCTAAAACGGTTTCTAATGTGATTTTAAGCACTTTGATGTTTTTATGTAGCCAAGTTTTTTCGAAAATCACAAAATGGTCAAAAACGTCTCCAAATGCGATTTGAAGCTTTTCTAAGCACTTTGGTGTTTTTATGTTAACAAGTTTTTTCGAAAATCACAAAATGGTCTAAAACGTCTCCAAATGCAATTTGAAGCTATTCTGTACACTTTGATGTTTTGTGTGAAAAAGTTTTGTCAAAATGCTCAAAATGGTCTAAAACGTTTTTAAAACGATATTAAGCTATTTTGTGCTCTTTGATGTTTTTGTATAACCAAGTTTTTTCGAAAATCACAAAATGGTCTAAAACGTCTCCAAATGCGATTTGAAGCTTTTCTAAACACTTTGGTGTTTTTATGTTAACAAGTTTTTTCGAAAATCACAAAATGGTCTAAAACGTCTCCAAATCCGATTTGAAGCTATTCTGTACACTTTGATGTTTTGTGTGAAAAAGTTTTGTCGAAATGCTCAAAATGGTCTAAAACGTTTTTAAAACGATATTAAGCTATTTTGTGCTCTTTGATGTTTTTGTGTAACCAAGTTTCATCGATATGAACAAAATGGTCTAAAACGTCTCAAAATGCGATTTGAAGGTATTCTGAGCACTTTGGTGTTTTTGGGTGAAAAGTTTTAACGAAATGCTCAAAATGGTCTAAAACGGTTTCTAATGTGATTTTAAGCACTTTGAAGTATTTGTAAAAACAAGTTTCATCGAAATGCACAAAATAGTCTAAAACGTCTTCAAATGCGATTTGAAGCTTTTCTAAGCACTTTGGTGTTTTTATGTTAACAAGTTTTTTCGAAAATCACAAAATGGTCTAAAACGTCTCCAAATGCGATTTGAAGATATTCTGAGCACTTTGGTGTTTTTATGTTAAAAAGTATTTTCGAAAATCACAAAATGGTCTAAAACGTCTCCAAATGCGATTTGAAGCTCTTCTGTACACTTTGATGTTTTGTGTGAAAAAGTTTAGTCGAAATGCTCAAAATGGTCTATAACGTTTTTAAAACGATATTAAGCTATTTTGTGCTCTTTGATGTTTTTGTGTAACCAAGTTTCATCGAAAATCACAAAATGGTCTAAAACGTCTCCAAATGCGATTTGAAGATATTCTGAGCACTTTGGTGTTTTTATGTTAACAAGTTTTTTCGAAAATCACAAAATGGTCTAAAACGTCTCCAAATGCGATTTGAAGATATTCTGAGCACTTTGGTGTTTTTATGTTAAAAAGTTTTTTCGAAAATCACAAAATGGTCTAAAACGTCTCCAAATGCGATTTGAAGCTTTTCCAAGCACTTTGCTGTTTTTATGTTAACAAGTTTTTTCGAAAATCACAAAATGGTCTAAAACGTCTCAAAATGCGATTTGAAGGTATTCTGAGCACTTTGGTGTTTTTGTGTGAAAAGTTTTAACGAAATGCTCAAAATTGTCTAAAACGGTTTCTAATGTGATTTTAAGCACTTTGATGTTTTTGTAAAACCAAGTTTCATCGAAATGAACAAAATGGTCTAAAATGTCTCCAAATGCGATTTGAAGCTTTTCCAAGCACTTTGCTGTTTTTATGTTAACAAGCTTTTTCGAAAATCACAAAATGGTCTAAAACGTCTCCAAATGCGATTTGAAGATATTCTGAGCACTTTGGTGTTTTTATGTTAAAAAGTTTTTTCGAAAATCACAAAATGGTCTAAAACGTCTCCAAATGCGATTTGAAGATATTCTGAGCACTTTGGTGTTTTTATGTTAAAAAGTTTTTTCGAAAATCACAAAATGGTCTAAAACGTCTCCAAATGCGATTTGAAGCTATTCTGTACACTTTGATGTTTTGTGTGAAAAAGTTTTGTCGAAATGCTCAAAATGGTTTAAAACGTTTTTAAAACGATATTAAGTTATTTTGTGCTCTTTGATGTTTTTGTGTAACCAAGTTTCATCGAAATGAACAAAATGGTCTAAAACGTCTCCAAATGCGATTTGAAGCTTTTCCAAGCACTTTGCTGTTTTTATGTTAACAAGTTTTTTCGAAAATCACAAAATGGTGTAAAACGTCTCAAAATGCGATTTGAAGGTATTCTGAGCACTTTGGTGTTTTTGTGTGAAAAGTTTTAACGAAATGCTCAAAATGGTCTAAAACGGTTCTAATGTGATTTTAAGCTATTCTAGACACTTTGATGTTTTGTGTGAAAAAGTTTTCTCGAAATGCTCAAAATGGTCTAAAACGTTTTCCAATACCATATTAAGCTATTTTGTGCAATTTGATGTTTTTGTGTAACCAAGTTTTTTGAAATGCGATTTGAAGATATTCTGAGGACTCTGGTGTTTTTATGTTAAAAAGTTTTTTCGAAAATCACAAAATGGTCTAAAACGTCTCCAAATGCGATTTGAAGATATTCTGAGCACTTTGGTGTTTTTATGTTAAAAAGTTTTTTCGAAAATCACAAAATGGTCTAAAACGTCTCCAAATGCGAGTTGAAGCTATTCTGTACACTTTGATGTTTTGTGTGAAAAAGTTTTGTCGAAATGCTCAAAATGGTCTAAAACGTTTTTAAAACGATATTAAGCTATTTTGTGCTCTTTGATGTTTTTGTGTAACCAAGTTTTTTCGAAAATCACAAAATGGTCTAAAACGTCTCCAAATGCGATTTGAAGCTTTTCTAAGCACTTTGGTGTTTTTATGTTAACAAGTTTTTTCGCAAATCACAAAATGGTCTAAAACGTCTCCAAATGCGATTTGAAGATATTCTGAGCACATTGGTGTTTTTATGTTAAAAAAGTTTTTTCGAAAATCACAAAATGGTCTAAAACGTTTCCAAATGCGATTTGAAGCTCTTCTGTACACTTTGATGTTTTGTGTGAAAAAGTTTTTTCGAAATGCTCAAAATGGTCTAAAACGTTTTTAAATACGATATTAAGCTGTTTTGTGCACTTTGATGGTTTGTGTGAAAAGTTTTAACGAAATGCTCAAAATGGTCAAAAACGGTTTCTAATGTGATTTTAAGCACTTTGATGTTTTTGTGTAACCAAGTTTTTTCGAAAATCACAAATTGGTCTAAAACGTCTCCAAATGCGATTTGAAGCTTTTCTAAACACTTTGGTGCTTTTATGTTAACAAGTTTTTTCGAAAATCACAAAATGGTCTAAAACGTCTCCAAATGCGATTTGAAGCTTTTCTAAACACTTTGGTGTTTTTATGTTAACAAGTTTTTTCGAAAATCACAAAATGGTCTAAAACGTCTTCAAATGCGATTTGAAGATATTCTGAGCACTTTGGTGTTTTTCTGTTAAAAAGTTTTTTCGAAAATCACAAAATGGTCTAAAACGTCTCCAAATGCGATTTGAAGCTCTTCTGTACACTTTGATGTTTTGTGTGAAAAAGTTTTCTCGAAATGCTCAAAATGGTCTAAAACGTTTTCCAATACCATATTAAGCTATTTTGTGCAATTTGATGTTTTTATGTAACCAAGTTTTTTGAAATGCGATTTGAAGATATTCTGAGCACTTTGGTGTTTTTATGTTAAAAAGTTTTTTCGAAAATCACAAAATGGTCTAAAACGTCTCCAAATGCGATTTGAAGATATTCTGAGCACTTTGGTGTTTTTATGTTAAAAAGTTTTTTCGAAAATCACAAAATGGTCTAAAACGTCTCCAAATGCGATTTGAAGCTATTCTGTACACTTTGATGTTTTGTGTGAAAAAGTTTTGTCGAAATGCTCAAAATGGTCTAAAACGTTTTTAAAACGATATTAAGCTATTTTGTGCTCTTTGATGTTTTTGTGTAACCAAGTTTTTTCGAAAATCACAAAATGGTCTAAAACGTCTCCAAATGCGATTTGAAGCTTTTCTAAGCACTTTGGTGTTTTTATGTTAACAAGTTTTTTCGAAAATCACAAAATGGTCTAAAACGTCTCAAAATGCGATTTGAAGGTATTCTGAGCACTTTGGTGTTTTTGTGTGAAAAGTTTTAACGAAATGCTCAAAATGGTCTAAAACGGTTTCTAATGTGATTTTAAGCACTTTGATGTTTTTGTGTAACCAAGTTTTTTCGAAAATCACAAAATGGTCTAAAACGTCTCCAAATGCGATTTGAAGCTATTCTGTACACTTTGATGTTTTGTGTGAAAAAAGTTTTGTCGAAATGCTCAAAATGGTCTAAAACGTTTTTAAAACGATATTGAGCTATTTTGTGCTCTTTGATGTTTTTGTGTAACCAAGTTTTATCGAAATGAACAAAATGGTCTAAAACGTCTCCAAATGCGATTTGAAGCTTTTCCAAGCACTTTGCTGTTTTTATATTAAGTTTTTTCGAAAATCACAAAATGGTCTAAAACGTCTCTAAATGCGATTTGAAGGTATTCTGAGCAATTTGGTGTTTTTGTGTGAAAAGTTTTAACGAAATGCTCAAAATTGTCTAAAACGGTTTCTAATGTGATTTTAAGCACTTTGATGTTTTTGTAAAACCAAGTTTCATCGAAATGCACAAAATGGTCTAAAACGTCTCCAAATGCGATTTGAAGCTATTCTGTACACTTTGATGTTTTGTGTGAAAAAAGTTTTGTCGAAATGCTCAAAATGGTCTAAAACGTTTTTAAAACGATATTAAGCTATTTTGTGCTCTTTGATGTTTTTGTGTAACCAAGTTTTATCGAAATGAACAAAATGGTCTAAAACGTCTCCAAATGCGATTTGAAGCTTTTCCAAGCACTTTGCTGTTTTTATGTTAACAGGTTTTTTCGAAAATCACAAAATGGTCTAAAACGTCTCAAAATGCGATTTGAAGGTATTCTGAGCACTTTGGTGTTTTTGTGTGAAAAGTTTTAACGAAATGCTCAAAATTGTCTAAAACGGTTTCTAATGTGATTTTAAGCACTTTGATGTTTTTGTAAAACCAAGTTTCATCGAAATGCACAAAATGGTCTAAAATGTCTCCAAATGCGATTTGAAGCTTTTCCAAGCACTTTGCTGTTTTTATGTTAACAAGCTTTTTCGAAAATCACAAAAGGGTCTAAAACGTCTCCAAATGTGATTTGAAGATATTCTGAGCACTTTGGTATTTTTATGTTAAAAAGTTTTTTCGAAAATCACAAAATGGTCTAAAACGTCTCCAAATGCGATTTGAAGATATTCTGAGCACTTTGGTGTTTTTATGTTAAAAAGTTTTTTCGAAAATCACAAAATGGTCTAAAACGTCTCCAAATGCGATTTGAAGCTATTCTGTACACTTTGATGTTTTGTGTGAAAAAGTTTTGTCGAAATGCTCAAAATGGTTTAAAACGTTTTTAAAACGATATTAAGCTATTTTGTGCTCTTTGATGTTTTTGTATAACCAAGTTTCATCGAAATGCACAAAATGGTCTAAAACGTCTCCAAATACGATTTGAAGCTTTTCCAAGCAGTTTGCTGTTTTTATGTTAACAAGTTTTTTAGAAAATCACAAAATTGTCTAAAACGTCTCAAAATGCGATTTGAAGGTATTCTGAGCACTTTGGTGTTTTTGTGTGAAAAGTTTTAACGAAAAGCTCAAAATGGTCTAAAACGGTTCTAATGTGATTTTAAGCACTTTGATGTTTTTGTACAACCAAGTTTCATCGAAATGCTCAAAATGGTCTAAAACGTTTTTAAAACGATATTAAGCTATTTTGTGCTCTTTGATGTTTTTGTGTAACCAAGTTTTTTTCGAAAATCACAAAATGGTCTAAAACGTCTCCAAATGCGATTTGAAGCTTTTCTAAGCACTTTGGTGTTTTTATGTTAACAAGTTTTTTCGAAAATCGCAAAATGGTCTAAAACGTCTCAAAATGCGATTTGAAGGTATTCTGAGCACTTTGGTGTTTTTGTGTGAAAAGTTTTAACGAAATGCTCAAAATGGTCTAAAACGGTTTCTAATGTGATTTTAACCACTTTGATGTTTTTGTGTAACCAAGTTCTTTTCGAAAATCACAAAATGGTCTAAAACGTCTCCAAATGCGATTTGAAGCTTTTCTAAGCACTTTGGTGTTTTTATGTTAACAAGTTTTTTCGAAAATCACAAAATGGTCTAAAACGTCTCAAAATGCGATTTGAAGGTATTCTGAGCACTTTGGTGTTTTTGTGTGAAAAGTTTTAACGAAATGCTCAAAATGGTCTAAAACGGTTTCTAATGTGATTTTAACCACTTTGATGTTTTTGTGTAACCAAGTTTTTTCGAAAATCACAAAATGGTCTAAAACGTCTCCAAATGCGATTTGAAGCTTTTCTAAGCACTTTGGTGTTTTTATGTTAACAAGTTTTTTCGAAAATCACAAAATGGTCTAAAACGTCTCCAAATGCGATTTGAAGCTATTCTGTACACTTTGATGTTTTGTGTGAAAAAAGTTTTGTCGAAATGCTCAAAATGGTCTAAAACGTTTTTAAAACGATATTAAGCTATTTTGTGCTCTTTGATGTTTTTGTGTAACCAAGTTTTATCGAAATGAACAAAATGTTCTAAAACGTCTCCAAATGCGATTTGAAGCTTTTCCAAGCACTTTGCTGTTTTTATGTTAAGTTTTTTCGAAAATCACAAATTGGTCTAAAACGTCTCTAAATGCGAGTTGAAGGTATTCTGAGCACTTTGGTGTTTTTGTGTGAAAAGTTTTAACGAAATGCTCAAAATTGTCTAAAACGGTTTCTAATGTGATTTTAAGCACTTTGATGTTTTTGTAAAACCAAGTTTCATCGAAATGCACAAAATGGTCTAAAACGTCTCCAAATGCGATTTGAAGCTTTTCCAAGCACTTTGCTGTTTTTATGTTAACAAGCTTTTTCGAAAATCACAAAATGGTCTAAAACGTCTCCAAATGCGATTTGAAGATATTCTGAGCACTTTGGTGTTTTTATGTTAAAAAGTTTTTTCGAAAATCACAAAATGGTCTAAAACGTCTCCAAATGCGATTTGAAGCTCTTCTGTACACTTTGATGTTTTGTGTGAATAAGTTTTGTCAAAATGCTCAAAATGGTCTAAAACGTTTTTAAAACGATATTAAGCTATTTTGTGCTCTTTGATGTTTTTGTATAACCAAGTTTTTTCGAAAATCACAAAATTGTCTAAAACGTCTCCAAATGCGATTTGAAGATATTCTGAGCACTTTGGTGTTTTTATGTTAAAAAGTTTTTTCGAAAATCACAAAATGGTCTAAAACGTCTCCAAATGCGATTTGAAGATATTCTGAGCACTTTGGTGTTTTGTGTGAAAAGTTTTGTCGAAATGCTCAAAATGGTCTAAAACGTTTTTAAAACGATATTAAGCTATTTTGTGCTCTTTGATGTTTTTGTGTAACCAAGTTTCATCGAAATGAACAAAATGGTCTAAAACGTCTCCAAATGCGATTTGAAGCTTTTCTAAGCACTTTGGTGTTTTTATGTTAACAAGTTTTTTCGAAAATCACAAAATGGTCTAAAACGTCTCCAAATGCGATTTGAAGATATTCTGAGCACTTTGCTGTTTTTATGTTAACAAGTTTTTTCGAAAATCACAAAATGGTCTAAAACGTCTCAAAATGCTATTTGAAGGTATTCTGAGCACTTTGGTGTTTTTGTGTGAAAAGTTTTAACGAAATGCTCAAAATGGTCTAAAACGGTTCTAATGTGATTTTAAGCACTTTGATGTTTTTGTATAACCAAGTTTCATCGAAATGCTCAAAATGGTCTAAAACGTTTTTAAAACGATATTAAGCTATTTTGTGCTCTTTGATGTTTTTGTGTAACGAAGTTTCATCGAAATGAACAAAATGGTCTAAAACGTCTCCAAATGCGATTTGAAGCTTTTCCAAGCACTTTGCTGTTTTTATGTTAACAAGTTTTTTCGAAAATCACAAAATGGCCTAAAACGTCTCAAAATGCGATTTCAAGGTATTCTGAGCACTTTGGTGTTTTTGTGTGAAAGGTTTTAACGAAATGCTCAAAATGGTCTAAAACGGTTTCTAATGTGATTTTAAGCACTTTGATGTTTTTGTATAACCAAGTTTCATCGAAATGCACAAAATGGTCTAAAACGTCTCCAAATGCGATTTGAAGCTTTTCTAAGCACTTTGCTGTTTTTATGTTAAAAAGTTTTTTCGAAAATCACAAAATGGTCTAAAACGTCTCCAAATGCGATTTGAAGATATTCTGAGCACTTTGGTGTTTTTATGTTAAAAAGTTTTTTCGAAAATCACAAAATGGTCTAAAACGTCTCCAAATGCGATTTGAAGATATTCTGAGCACTTTGGTGTTTTTATGTTAAAAAGTTTTTTCGAAAATCACAAAATGGTCTAAAACGTCTCCAAATGCGATTTGAAGCTATTCTGTACACTTTGATGTTTTGTGTGAAAAAGTTTTGTCGAAATGCTCAAAATGGTCTAAAACGTTTTTAAAACGATATTAAGCTATTTTGTGCTCTTTGATGTTTTTGTGTAACCAAGTTTTATCGAAATGAACAAAATGGTCTAAAACGTCTCCAAATGCGATTTGAAGCTTTTCTAAGCACTTTGCTGTTTTTATGTTAACAAGTTTTTTCGAAAATCACAAAATGGTCTAAAACGTCTCCAAATGGGATTTGAAGCTTTTCTAAGCACTTTGGTGTTTTTATGTTAACAAGTTTTTTCGAAAAACACAAAATGGTCTAAAACGTCTCCAAATGCGATTTGAAGATATTCTGAGCACTTTGGTGTTTTTATGTTAAAAAGTATTTTCGAAAATCACAAAATGGTCTAAAACGTCTCCAAATGCGATTTGAAGCTCTTCTGTACACTTTGATGTTTTGTGTGAAAAAGTTTAGTCGAAATGCTCAAAATGGTCTAAAACGTTTTTAAAACGATATTAAGCTATTTTGTGCTCTTTGATGTTTTTGTGTAACCAAGTTTCATCGAAAATCACAAAATGGTCTAAAACGTCTCCAAATGCGATTTGAAGCTTTTCCAAGCACTTTGCTGTTTTTATGTTAACAAGTTTTTTCGAAAATCACAAAATGGTCTAAAACGTCTCAAAATGCGATTTGAAGGTATTCTGAGCACTTTGGTGTTTTTGTGTGAAAAGTTTTAACGAAATGCTCAAAATTGTCTAAAACGGTTTCTAATGTGATTTTAAGCACTTTGATGTTTTTGTAAAACCAAGTTTCATCGAAATGAACAAAATGGTCTAAAATGTCTCCAAATGCGATTTGAAGCTTTTCCAAGCACTTTGCTGTTTTTATGTTAACAAGCTTTTTCGAAAATCACAAAATGGTCTAAAACGTCTCCAAATGCGATTTGAAGATATTCTGAGCACTTTGGTGTTTTTATGTTAAAAAGTTTTTTCGAAAATCACAAAATGGTCTAAAACGTCTCCAAATGCGATTTGAAGATATTCTAAGCACTTTGGTGTTTTTATGTTAACAAGTTTTTTCGAAAATCACAAAATGGTCTAAAACGTCTCCAAATGCGATTTGAAGATATTCTAAGCACTTTGGTGTTTTTATGTTAACAAGTTTTTTCGAAAATCACAAAATGGTCTAAAACGTCTCCAAATGCGATTTGAAGATATTCTGAGCACTTTGGTGTTTTTCTGTTAAAAAGTATTTTCGAAAATCACAAAATGGTCTAAAACGTCTCCAAATGCGATTTGAAGCTCTTCTGTACACTTTGATGTTTTGTGTGAAAAAGTTTAGTCGAAATGCTCAAAATGGTCTAAAACGTTTTTAAAACGATATTAAGCTATTTTGTGCTCTTTGATGTTTTTGTGTAACCAAGTTTCATCGAAAATCACAAAATGGTCTAAAACGTCTCCAAATGCGATTTGAAGCTTTTCCAAGCACTTTGCTGTTTTTATGTTAACAAGTTTTTTCGAAAATCACAAAATGGTCTAAAACGGTTTCTAATGTGATTTTAAGCACTTTGATGTTTTTATGTAGCCAAGTTTTTTCGAAAATCACAAAATGGTCAAAAACGTCTCCAAATGCGATTTGAAGCTTTTCTAAGCACTTTGGTTTTTTTATGTTAACAAGTTTTTTCGAAAATCACAAAATGGTCTAAAACGTCTTCAAATGCGATTTGAAGATATTCTGAGCACTTTGGTGTTTTTCTGTTAAAAAGTATTTTCGAAAATCACAAAATGGCCTAAAACGTCTCCAAATGCGATTTGAAGCTATTCTGTACACTTTGATGTTTTGTGTGAAAAAGTTTTGTCAAAATGCTCAAAATGGTCTAAAACGTTTTTAAAACGATATTAAGCTATTTTGTGCTCTTTGATGTGTTTGTATAACCAAGTTTTTTCGAAAATCACAAAATGGTCTAAAACGTCTCCAAATGCGATTTGAAGCTTTTCCAAGCACTTTGCTGTTTTTATGTTAACAATTTTTTTCGAAAATCATAAAATGGTCTAAAACGTCTCCAAATGCGATTTGAAGCTATTCTGTACACTTTGATGTTTTGTGTGAAAAGTTTTGTCGAAATGCTCAAAATGGTCTAAAACGTTTTTAAAACGATATTAAGCTATTTTGTGCTCTTTGATGTTTTTGTGTAACCAAGTTTCATCGAAATGAGCAAAATGGTCTAAAACGTCTCCAAATGCGATTTGAAGCTTTTCTAAGCACTTTGGTGTTTTTATGTTAACAAGTTTTTTCGAAAATCACAAAATGGTCTAAAACGTCTCCAAATGCGATTTGAAGATATTCTGAGCACTTTGCTGTTTTTATGTTAACAAGTTTTTTCGAAAATCACAAAATGGTCTAAAACGTCTCAAAATGCTATTTGAAGGTATTCTGAGCACTTTGGTGTTTTTGTGTGAAAAGTTTTAACGAAATGCTCAAAATGGTCTAAAACGGTTCTAATGTGATTTTAAGCACTTTGATGTTTTTGTATAACCAAGTTTCATCGAAATGCTCAAAATGGTCTAAAACGTTTTTAAAACGATATTAAGCTATTTTGTGCTCTTTGATGTTTTTGTGTAACCAAGTTTTATCGAAATGAACAAAATGGTCTAAAACGTCTCCAAATGCGATTTGAAGCTTTTCTAAGCACTTTGCTGTTTTTATGTTAACAAGTTTTTTCGAAAATCACAAAATGGTCTAAAACGTCTCCAAATGCGATTTGAAGCTTTTCCAAGCACTTTGCTGTTTTTATGTTAACAAGTTTTTTCGAAAATCACAAAATGGTCTAAAACGTCTCCAAATGCGATTTGAAGATATTCTGAGCACTTTGCTGTTTTTATGTTAACAAGTTTTTTCGAAAATCACAAAATGGTCTAAAACGTCTCAAAATGCTATTTGAAGGTATTCTGAGCACTTTGGTGTTTTTGTGTGAAAAGTTTTAACGAAATGCTCAAAATGGTCTAAAACGGTTCTAATGTGATTTTAAGCACTTTGATGTTTTTGTATAACCAAGTTTCATCGAAATGCTCAAAATGGTCTAAAACGTTTTTAAAACGATATTAAGCTATTTTGTGCTCTTTGATGTTTTTGTGTAACCAAGTTTTATCGAAATGAACAAAATGGTCTAAAACGTCTCCAAATGCGATTTGAAGCTTTTCTAAGCACTTTGCTGTTTTTATGTTAACAAGTTTTTTCGAAAATCACAAAATGGTCTAAAACGTCTCCAAATGGGATTTGAAGCTTTTCTAAGCACTTTGGTGTTTTTATGTTAACAAGTTTTTTCGAAAAACACAAAATGGTCTAAAACGTCTCCAAATGCGATTTGAAGATATTCTGAGCACTTTGGTGTTTTTATGTTAAAAAGTATTTTCGAAAATCACAAAATGGTCTAAAACGTCTCCAAATGCGATTTGAAGCTCTTCTGTACACTTTGATGTTTTGTGTGAAAAAGTTTAGTCGAAATGCTCAAAATGGTCTAAAACGTTTTTAAAACGATATTAAGCTATTTTGTGCTCTTTGATGTTTTTGTGTAACCAAGTTTCATCGAAAATCACAAAATGGTCTAAAACGTCTCCAAATGCGATTTGAAGCTTTTCCAAGCACTTTGCTGTTTTTATGTTAACAAGTTTTTTCGAAAATCACAAAATGGTCTAAAACGTCTCAAAATGCGATTTGAAGGTATTCTGAGCACTTTGGTGTTTTTGTGTGAAAAGTTTTAACGAAATGCTCAAAATTGTCTAAAACGGTTTCTAATGTGATTTTAAGCACTTTGATGTTTTTGTAAAACCAAGTTTCATCGAAATGAACAAAATGGTCTAAAATGTCTCCAAATGCGATTTGAAGCTTTTCCAAGCACTTTGCTGTTTTTATGTTAACAAGCTTTTTCGAAAATCACAAAATGGTCTAAAACGTCTCCAAATGCGATTTGAAGATATTCTGAGCACTTTGGTGTTTTTATGTTAAAAAGTTTTTTCGAAAATCACAAAATGGTCTAAAACGTCTCCAAATGCGATTTGAAGATATTCTAAGCACTTTGGTGTTTTTATGTTAACAAGTTTTTTCGAAAATCACAAAATGGTCTAAAACGTCTCCAAATGCGATTTGAAGATATTCTAAGCACTTTGGTGTTTTTATGTTAACAAGTTTTTTCGAAAATCACAAAATGGTCTAAAACGTCTCCAAATGCGATTTGAAGATATTCTGAGCACTTTGGTGTTTTTCTGTTAAAAAGTATTTTCGAAAATCACAAAATGGTCTAAAACGTCTCCAAATGCGATTTGAAGATCTTCTGTACACTTTGATGTTTTGTGTGAAAAAGTTTAGTCGAAATGCTCAAAATGGTCTAAAACGTTTTTAAAACGATATTAAGCTATTTTGTGCTCTTTGATCTTTTCCAAGCACTTTGCTGTTTTTATGTTAACAAGTTTTTTCGAAAATCACAAAATGGCCTAAAACGTCTCAAAATGCGATTTCAAGGTATTCTGAGCACTTTGGTGTTTTTGTGTGAAAGGTTTTAACGAAATGCTCAAAATGGTCTAAAACGGTTTCTAATGTGATTTAAAGCACTTTGATGTTTTTGTATAACCAAGTTTCATCGAAATGCACAAAATGGTCTAAAACGTCTCCAAATGCGATTTGAAGCTTTTCTAAGCACTTTGCTGTTTTTATGTTAACAAGTTTTTTCGAAAATCACAAAATGGTCTAAAACGTCTCCAAATGCGATTTGAAGATATTCTGAGCACTTTGGTGTTTTTATGTTAAAAAGTTTTTTCGAAAATCACAAAATGGTCTAAAACGTCTCCAAATGCGATTTGAAGATATTCTGAGCACTTTGGTGTTTTTATGTTAACAAGTTTTTTCGAAAATCACAAAATGGTCTAAAACGTCTCCAAATGCGATTTGAAGCTATTCTGTACACTTTGATGTTTTGTGTGAAAAAGTTTTGTCGAAATGCTCAAAATGGTCTAAAACGTTTTTAAAACGATATTAAGCTATTTTGTGCTCTTTGATGTTTTTCTGTAACCAAGTTTTATCGAAATGAACAAAATGGTCTAAAACGTCTCCAAATGCGATTTGAAGCTTTTCCAAGCACTTTGCTGTTTTTATGTTAACAAGTTTTTTCGAAAATCACAAAATGGTCTAAAACGTCTCAAAATGCGATTTGAAGGTATTCTGAGCACTTTGGTGTTTTTGTGTGAAAAGTTTTAACGAAATGCTCAAAATGGTCTAAAACGGTTTCTAATGTGATTTTAACCACTTTGATGTTTTTGTGTAACCAAGTTTTTTCGAAAATCACAAAATGGTCTAAAACGTCTCCAAATGCGATTTGAAGCTTTTCTAAGCACTTTGGTGTTTTTATGTTAACAAGTTTTTTCGAAAATCACAAAATGGTCTAAAACGTCTCCAAATGCGATTTGAAGCTATTCTGTACACTTTGATGTTTTGTGTGAAAAAAGTTTTGTCGAAATGCTCAAAATGGTCTAAAACGTTTTTAAAACGATATTAAGCTATTTTGTGCTCTTTGATGTTTTTGTGTAACCAAGTTTTATCGAAATGAACAAAATGTTCTAAAACGTCTCCAAATGCGATTTGAAGCTTTTCCAAGCACTTTGCTGTTTTTATGTTAAGTTTTTTCGAAAATCACAAATTGGTCTAAAACGTCTCTAAATGCGAGTTGAAGGTATTCTGAGCACTTTGGTGTTTTTGTGTGAAAAGTTTTAACGAAATGCTCAAAATTGTCTAAAACGGTTTCTAATGTGATTTTAAGCACTTTGATGTTTTTGTAAAACCAAGTTTCATCGAAATGCACAAAATGGTCTAAAACGTCTCCAAATGCGATTTGAAGCTTTTCCAAGCACTTTGCTGTTTTTATGTTAACAAGCTTTTTCGAAAATCACAAAATGGTCTAAAACGTCTCCAAATGCGATTTGAAGATATTCTGAGCACTTTGGTGTTTTTATGTTAAAAAGTTTTTTCGAAAATCACAAAATGGTCTAAAACGTCTCCAAATGCGATTTGAAGCTCTTCTGTACACTTTGATGTTTTGTGTGAATAAGTTTTGTCAAAATGCTCAAAATGGTCTAAAACGTTTTTAAAACGATATTAAGCTATTTTGTGCTCTTTGATGTTTTTGTATAACCAAGTTTTTTCGAAAATCACAAAATTGTCTAAAACGTCTCCAAATGCGATTTGAAGATATTCTGAGCACTTTGGTGTTTTTATGTTAAAAAGTTTTTTCGAAAATCACAAAATGGTCTAAAACGTCTCCAAATGCGATTTGAAAATATTCTGAGCACTTTGGTGTTTTGTGTGAAAAGTTTTGTCGAAATGCTCAAAATGGTCTAAAACGTTTTTAAAACGATATTAAGCTATTTTGTGCTCTTTGATGTTTTTGTGTAACCAAGTTTCATCGAAATGAACAAAATGGTCTAAAACGTCTCCAAATGCGATTTGAAGCTTTTCTAAGCACTTTGGTGTTTTTATGTTAACAAGTTTTTTCGAAAATCACAAAATGGTCTAAAACGTCTCCAAATGCGATTTGAAGATATTCTGAGCACTTTGCTGTTTTTATGTTAACAAGTTTTTTCGAAAATCACAAAATGGTCTAAAACGTCTCAAAATGCTATTTGAAGGTATTCTGAGCACTTTGGTGTTTTTGTGTGAAAAGTTTTAACGAAATGCTCAAAATGGTCTAAAACGGTTCTAATGTGATTTTAAGCACTTTGATGTTTTTGTATAACCAAGTTTCATCGAAATGCTCAAAATGGTCTAAAACGTTTTTAAAACGATATTAAGCTATTTTGTGCTCTTTGATGTTTTTGTGTAACGAAGTTTCATCGAAATGAACAAAATGGTCTAAAACGTCTCCAAATGCGATTTGAAGCTTTTCCAAGCACTTTGCTGTTTTTATGTTAACAAGTTTTTTCGAAAATCACAAAATGGCCTAAAACGTCTCAAAATGCGATTTCAAGGTATTCTGAGCACTTTGGTGTTTTTGTGTGAAAGGTTTTAACGAAATGCTCAAAATGGTCTAAAACGGTTTCTAATGTGATTTTAAGCACTTTGATGTTTTTGTATAACCAAGTTTCATCGAAATGCACAAAATGGTCTAAAACGTCTCCAAATGCGATTTGAAGCTTTTCTAAGCACTTTGCTGTTTTTATGTTAAAAAGTTTTTTCGAAAATCACAAAATGGTCTAAAACGTCTCCAAATGCGATTTGAAGATATTCTGAGCACTTTGGTGTTTTTATGTTAAAAAGTTTTTTCGAAAATCACAAAATGGTCTAAAACGTCTCCAAATGCGATTTGAAGATATTCTGAGCACTTTGGTGTTTTTATGTTAAAAAGTTTTTTCGAAAATCACAAAATGGTCTAAAACGTCTCCAAATGCGATTTGAAGCTATTCTGTACACTTTGATGTTTTGTGTGAAAAAGTTTTGTCGAAATGCTCAAAATGGTCTAAAACGTTTTTAAAACGATATTAAGCTATTTTGTGCTCTTTGATGTTTTTGTGTAACCAAGTTTTATCGAAATGAACAAAATGGTCTAAAACGTCTCCAAATGCGATTTGAAGCTTTTCTAAGCACTTTGCTGTTTTTATGTTAACAAGTTTTTTCGAAAATCACAAAATGGTCTAAAACGTCTCCAAATGGGATTTGAAGCTTTTCTAAGCACTTTGGTGTTTTTATGTTAACAAGTTTTTTCGAAAAACACAAAATGGTCTAAAACGTCTCCAAATGCGATTTGAAGATATTCTGAGCACTTTGGTGTTTTTATGTTAAAAAGTATTTTCGAAAATCACAAAATGGTCTAAAACGTCTCCAAATGCGATTTGAAGCTCTTCTGTACACTTTGATGTTTTGTGTGAAAAAGTTTAGTCGAAATGCTCAAAATGGTCTAAAACGTTTTTAAAACGATATTAAGCTATTTTGTGCTCTTTGATGTTTTTGTGTAACCAAGTTTCATCGAAAATCACAAAATGGTCTAAAACGTCTCCAAATGCGATTTGAAGCTTTTCCAAGCACTTTGCTGTTTTTATGTTAACAAGTTTTTTCGAAAATCACAAAATGGTCTAAAACGTCTCAAAATGCGATTTGAAGGTATTCTGAGCACTTTGGTGTTTTTGTGTGAAAAGTTTTAACGAAATGCTCAAAATTGTCTAAAACGGTTTCTAATGTGATTTTAAGCACTTTGATGTTTTTGTAAAACCAAGTTTCATCGAAATGAACAAAATGGTCTAAAATGTCTCCAAATGCGATTTGAAGCTTTTCCAAGCACTTTGCTGTTTTTATGTTAACAAGCTTTTTCGAAAATCACAAAATGGTCTAAAACGTCTCCAAATGCGATTTGAAGATATTCTGAGCACTTTGGTGTTTTTATGTTAAAAAGTTTTTTCGAAAATCACAAAATGGTCTAAAACGTCTCCAAATGCGATTTGAAGATATTCTAAGCACTTTGGTGTTTTTATGTTAACAAGTTTTTTCGAAAATCACAAAATGGTCTAAAACGTCTCCAAATGCGATTTGAAGATATTCTAAGCACTTTGGTGTTTTTATGTTAACAAGTTTTTTCGAAAATCACAAAATGGTCTAAAACGTCTCCAAATGCGATTTGAAGATATTCTGAGCACTTTGGTGTTTTTCTGTTAAAAAGTATTTTCGAAAATCACAAAATGGTCTAAAACGTCTCCAAATGCGATTTGAAGCTCTTCTGTACACTTTGATGTTTTGTGTGAAAAAGTTTAGTCGAAATGCTCAAAATGGTCTAAAACGTTTTTAAAACGATATTAAGCTATTTTGTGCTCTTTGATGTTTTTGTGTAACCAAGTTTCATCGAAAATCACAAAATGGTCTAAAACGTCTCCAAATGCGATTTGAAGCTTTTCCAAGCACTTTGCTGTTTTTATGTTAACAAGTTTTTTCGAAAATCACAAAATGGTCTAAAACGTCTCAAAATACGATATTAAGCTGTTTTGTGCACTTTGATGATTTGTGTGAAAAGTTTTAACGAAATGCTCAAAATGGTCTAAAACGGTTTCTAATGTGATTTTAAGCACTTTGATGTTTTTATGTAGCCAAGTTTTTTCGAAAATCACAAAATGGTCAAAAACGTCTCCAAATGCGATTTGAAGCTTTTCTAAGCACTTTGGTTTTTTTATGTTAACAAGTTTTTTCGAAAATCACAAAATGGTCTAAAACGTCTTCAAATGCGATTTGAAGATATTCTGAGCACTTTGGTGTTTTTCTGTTAAAAAGTATTTTCGAAAATCACAAAATGGCCTAAAACGTCTCCAAATGCGATTTGAAGCTATTCTGTACACTTTGATGTTTTGTGTGAAAAAGTTTTGTCAAAATGCTCAAAATGGTCTAAAACGTTTTTAAAACGATATTAAGCTATTTTGTGCTCTTTGATGTGTTTGTATAACCAAGTTTTTTCGAAAATCACAAAATGGTCTAAAACGTCTCCAAATGCGATTTGAAGCTTTTCCAAGCACTTTGCTGTTTTTATGTTAACAATTTTTTTCGAAAATCATAAAATGGTCTAAAACGTCTCCAAATGCGATTTGAAGCTATTCTGTACACTTTGATGTTTTGTGTGAAAAGTTTTGTCGAAATGCTCAAAATGGTCTAAAACGTTTTTAAAACGATATTAAGCTATTTTGTGCTCTTTGATGTTTTTGTGTAACCAAGTTTCATCGAAATGAGCAAAATGGTCTAAAACGTCTCCAAATGCGATTTGAAGCTTTTCTAAGCACTTTGGTGTTTTTATGTTAACAAGTTTTTTCGAAAATCACAAAATGGTCTAAAACGTCTCCAAATGCGATTTGAAGATATTCTGAGCACTTTGCTGTTTTTATGTTAACAAGTTTTTTCGAAAATCACAAAATGGTCTAAAACGTCTCAAAATGCTATTTGAAGGTATTCTGAGCACTTTGGTGTTTTTGTGTGAAAAGTTTTAACGAAATGCTCAAAATGGTCTAAAACGGTTCTAATGTGATTTTAAGCACTTTGATGTTTTTGTATAACCAAGTTTCATCGAAATGCTCAAAATGGTCTAAAACGTTTTTAAAACGATATTAAGCTATTTTGTGCTCTTTGATGTTTTTGTGTAACCAAGTTTTATCGAAATGAACAAAATGGTCTAAAACGTCTCCAAATGCGATTTGAAGCTTTTCTAAGCACTTTGCTGTTTTTATGTTAACAAGTTTTTTCGAAAATCACAAAATGGTCTAAAACGTCTCCAAATGCGATTTGAAGCTTTTCCAAGCACTTTGCTGTTTTTATGTTAACAAGTTTTTTCGAAAATCACAAAATGGTCTAAAACGTCTCCAAATGCGATTTGAAGATATTCTGAGCACTTTGCTGTTTTTATGTTAACAAGTTTTTTCGAAAATCACAAAATGGTCTAAAACGTCTCAAAATGCTATTTGAAGGTATTCTGAGCACTTTGGTGTTTTTGTGTGAAAAGTTTTAACGAAATGCTCAAAATGGTCTAAAACGGTTCTAATGTGATTTTAAGCACTTTGATGTTTTTGTATAACCAAGTTTCATCGAAATGCTCAAAATGGTCTAAAACGTTTTTAAAACGATATTAAGCTATTTTGTGCTCTTTGATGTTTTTGTGTAACCAAGTTTTATCGAAATGAACAAAATGGTCTAAAACGTCTCCAAATGCGATTTGAAGCTTTTCTAAGCACTTTGGTGTTTTTATGTTAACAAGTTTTTTCGAAAAACACAAAATGGTCTAAAACGTCTCCAAATGCGATTTGAAGATATTCTGAGCACTTTGGTGTTTTTATGTTAAAAAGTATTTTCGAAAATCACAAAATGGTCTAAAACGTCTCCAAATGCGATTTGAAGCTCTTCTGTACACTTTGATGTTTTGTGTGAAAAAGTTTAGTCGAAATGCTCAAAATGGTCTAAAACGTTTTTAAAACGATATTAAGCTATTTTGTGCTCTTTGATGTTTTTGTGTAACCAAGTTTCATCGAAAATCACAAAATGGTCTAAAACGTCTCCAAATGCGATTTGAAGCTTTTCCAAGCACTTTGCTGTTTTTATGTTAACAAGTTTTTTCGAAAATCACAAAATGGTCTAAAACGTCTCAAAATGCGATTTGAAGGTATTCTGAGCACTTTGGTGTTTTTGTGTGAAAAGTTTTAACGAAATGCTCAAAATTGTCTAAAACGGTTTCTAATGTGATTTTAAGCACTTTGATGTTTTTGTAAAACCAAGTTTCATCGAAATGAACAAAATGGTCTAAAATGTCTCCAAATGCGATTTGAAGCTTTTCCAAGCACTTTGCTGTTTTTATGTTAACAAGCTTTTTCGAAAATCACAAAATGGTCTAAAACGTCTCCAAATGCGATTTGAAGATATTCTGAGCACTTTGGTGTTTTTATGTTAAAAAGTTTTTTCGAAAATCACAAAATGGTCTAAAACGTCTCCAAATGCGATTTGAAGATATTCTAAGCACTTTGGTGTTTTTATGTTAACAAGTTTTTTCGAAAATCACAAAATGGTCTAAAACGTCTCCAAATGCGATTTGAAGATATTCTAAGCACTTTGGTGTTTTTATGTTAACAAGTTTTTTCGAAAATCACAAAATGGTCTAAAACGTCTCCAAATGCGATTTGAAGATATTCTGAGCACTTTGGTGTTTTTCTGTTAAAAAGTATTTTCGAAAATCACAAAATGGTCTAAAACGTCTCCAAATGCGATTTGAAGATCTTCTGTACACTTTGATGTTTTGTGTGAAAAAGTTTAGTCGAAATGCTCAAAATGGTCTAAAACGTTTTTAAAACGATATTAAGCTATTTTGTGCTCTTTGATGTTTTTGTGTAACCAAGTTTCATCGAAAATCACAAAATGGTCTAAAACGTCTCCAAATGCGATTTGAAGCTTTTCCAAGCACTTTGCTGTTTTTATGTTAACAAGTTTTTTCGAAAATCACAAAATGGTCTAAAACGTCTCAAAATACGATATTAAGCTGTTTTGTGCACTTTGATGATTTGTGTGAAAAGTTTTAACGAAATGCTCAAAATGGTCTAAAACGGTTTCTAATGTGATTTTAAGCACTTTGATGTTTTTATGTAGCCAAGTTTTTTCGAAAATCACAAAATGGTCAAAAACGTCTCCAAATGCGATTTGAAGCTTTTCTAAGCACTTTGGTTTTTTTATGTTAACAAGTTTTTTCGAAAATCACAAAATGGTCTAAAACGTCTTCAAATGCGATTTGAAGATATTCTGAGCACTTTGGTGTTTTTCTGTTAAAAAGTATTTTCGAAAATCACAAAATGGCCTAAAACGTCTCCAAATGCGATTTGAAGCTATTCTGTACACTTTGATGTTTTGTGTGAAAAAGTTTTGTCAAAATGCTCAAAATGGTCTAAAACGTTTTTAAAACGATATTAAGCTATTTTGTGCTCTTTGATGTGTTTGTATAACCAAGTTTTTTCGAAAATCACAAAATGGTCTAAAACGTCTCCAAATGCGATTTGAAGCTTTTCCAAGCACTTTGCTGTTTTTATGTTAACAATTTTTTTCGAAAATCATAAAATGGTCTAAAACGTCTCCAAATGCGATTTGAAGCTATTCTGTACACTTTGATGTTTTGTGTGAAAAGTTTTGTCGAAATGCTCAAAATGGTCTAAAACGTTTTTAAAACGATATTAAGCTATTTTGTGCTCTTTGATGTTTTTGTGTAACCAAGTTTCATCGAAATGAGCAAAATGGTCTAAAACGTCTCCAAATGCGATTTGAAGCTTTTCTAAGCACTTTGGTGTTTTTATGTTAACAAGTTTTTTCGAAAATCACAAAATGGTCTAAAACGTCTCCAAATGCGATTTGAAGATATTCTGAGCACTTTGCTGTTTTTATGTTAACAAGTTTTTTCGAAAATCACAAAATGGTCTAAAACGTCTCAAAATGCTATTTGAAGGTATTCTGAGCACTTTGGTGTTTTTGTGTGAAAAGTTTTAACGAAATGCTCAAAATGGTCTAAAACGGTTCTAATGTGATTTTAAGCACTTTGATGTTTTTGTATAACCAAGTTTCATCGAAATGCTCAAAATGGTCTAAAACGTTTTTAAAACGATATTAAGCTATTTTGTGCTCTTTGATGTTTTTGTGTAACGAAGTTTCATCGAAATGAACAAAATGGTCTAAAACGTCTCCAAATGCGATTTGAAGCTTTTCCAAGCACTTTGCTGTTTTTATGTTAACAAGTTTTTTCGAAAATCACAAAATGGCCTAAAACGTCTCAAAATGCGATTTCAAGGTATTCTGAGCACTTTGGTGTTTTTGTGTGAAAGGTTTTAACGAAATGCTCAAAATGGTCTAAAACGGTTTCTAATGTGATTTAAAGCACTTTGATGTTTTTGTATAACCAAGTTTCATCGAAATGCACAAAATGGTCTAAAACGTCTCCAAATGCGATTTGAAGCTTTTCTAAGCACTTTGCTGTTTTTATGTTAACAAGTTTTTTCGAAAATCACAAAATGGTCTAAAACGTCTCCAAATGCGATTTGAAGATATTCTGAGCACTTTGGTGTTTTTATGTTAAAAAGTTTTTTCGAAAATCACAAAATGGTCTAAAACGTCTCCAAATGCGATTTGAAGATATTCTGAGCACTTTGGTGTTTTTATGTTAACAAGTTTTTTCGAAAATCACAAAATGGTCTAAAACGTCTCCAAATGCGATTTGAAGCTATTCTGTACACTTTGATGTTTTGTGTGAAAAAGTTTTGTCGAAATGCTCAAAATGGTCTAAAACGTTTTTAAAACGATATTAAGCTATTTTGTGCTCTTTGATGTTTTTCTGTAACCAAGTTTTATCGAAATGAACAAAATGGTCTAAAACGTCTCCAAATGCGATTTGAAGCTTTTCCAAGCACTTTGCTGTTTTTATGTTAACAAGTTTTTTCGAAAATCACAAAATGGTCTAAAACGTCTCAAAATGCGATTTGAAGGTATTCTGAGCACTTTGGTGTTTTTGTGTGAAAAGTTTTAACGAAATGCTCAAAATTGTCTAAAACGGTTTCTAATGTGATTTTAAGCACTTTGATGTTTTTGTAAAACCAAGTTTCATCGAAATGAACAAAATGGTCTAAAATGTCTCCAAATGCGATTTGAAGCTTTTCCAAGCACTTTGCTGTTTTTATGTTAACAAGCTTTTTCGAAAATCACAAAATGGTCTAAAACGTCTCCAAATGCGATTTGAAGATATTCTGAGCACTTTGGTGTTTTTATGTTAAAAAGTTTTTTCGAAAATCACAAAATGGTCTAAAACGTCTCCAAATGCGATTTGAAGATATTCTGAGCACTTTGGTGTTTTTGTGTGAAAAGTTTTAACGAAATGCTCAAAATGGTCTAAAACGGTTCTAATGTGATTTTAAGCACTTTGATGTTTTTGTATAACCAAGTTTCATCGAAATGCTCAAAATGGTCTAAAACGTTTTTAAAACGATATTAAGCTATTTTGTGCTCTTTGATGTTTTTGTGTAACCAAGTTTTATCGAAATGAACAAAATGGTCTAAAACGTCTCCAAATGCGATTTGAAGCTTTTCTAAGCACTTTGCTGTTTTTATGTTAACAAGTTTTTTCGAAAATCACAAAATGGTCTAAAACGTCTCCAAATGGGATTTGAAGCTTTTCTAAGCACTTTGGTGTTTTTATGTTAACAAGTTTTTTCGAAAAACACAAAATGGTCTAAAACGTCTCCAAATGCGATTTGAAGATATTCTGAGCACTTTGGTGTTTTTATGTTAAAAAGTATTTTCGAAAATCACAAAATGGTCTAAAACGTCTCCAAATGCGATTTGAAGCTCTTCTGTACACTTTGATGTTTTGTGTGAAAAAGTTTAGTCGAAATGCTCAAAATGGTCTAAAACGTTTTTAAAACGATATTAAGCTATTTTGTGCTCTTTGATGTTTTTGTGTAACCAAGTTTCATCGAAAATCACAAAATGGTCTAAAACGTCTCCAAATGCGATTTGAAGCTTTTCCAAGCACTTTGCTGTTTTTATGTTAACAAGTTTTTTCGAAAATCACAAAATGGTCTAAAACGTCTCAAAATGCGATTTGAAGGTATTCTGAGCACTTTGGTGTTTTTGTGTGAAAAGTTTTAACGAAATGCTCAAAATTGTCTAAAACGGTTTCTAATGTGATTTTAAGCACTTTGATGTTTTTGTAAAACCAAGTTTCATCGAAATGAACAAAATGGTCTAAAATGTCTCCAAATGCGATTTGAAGCTTTTCCAAGCACTTTGCTGTTTTTATGTTAACAAGCTTTTTCGAAAATCACAAAATGGTCTAAAACGTCTCCAAATGCGATTTGAAGATATTCTGAGCACTTTGGTGTTTTTATGTTAAAAAGTTTTTTCGAAAATCACAAAATGGTCTAAAACGTCTCCAAATGCGATTTGAAGATATTCTAAGCACTTTGGTGTTTTTATGTTAACAAGTTTTTTCGAAAATCACAAAATGGTCTAAAACGTCTCCAAATGCGATTTGAAGATATTCTAAGCACTTTGGTGTTTTTATGTTAACAAGTTTTTTCGAAAATCACAAAATGGTCTAAAACGTCTCCAAATGCGATTTGAAGATATTCTGAGCACTTTGGTGTTTTTCTGTTAAAAAGTATTTTCGAAAATCACAAAATGGTCTAAAACGTCTCCAAATGCGATTTGAAGATCTTCTGTACACTTTGATGTTTTGTGTGAAAAAGTTTAGTCGAAATGCTCAAAATGGTCTAAAACGTTTTTAAAACGATATTAAGCTATTTTGTGCTCTTTGATGTTTTTGTGTAACCAAGTTTCATCGAAAATCACAAAATGGTCTAAAACGTCTCCAAATGCGATTTGAAGCTTTTCCAAGCACTTTGCTGTTTTTATGTTAACAAGTTTTTTCGAAAATCACAAAATGGTCTAAAACGTCTCAAAATACGATATTAAGCTGTTTTGTGCACTTTGATGATTTGTGTGAAAAGTTTTAACGAAATGCTCAAAATGGTCTAAAACGGTTTCTAATGTGATTTTAAGCACTTTGATGTTTTTATGTAGCCAAGTTTTTTCGAAAATCACAAAATGGTCAAAAACGTCTCCAAATGCGATTTGAAGCTTTTCTAAGCACTTTGGTTTTTTTATGTTAACAAGTTTTTTCGAAAATCACAAAATGGTCTAAAACGTCTTCAAATGCGATTTGAAGATATTCTGAGCACTTTGGTGTTTTTCTGTTAAAAAGTATTTTCGAAAATCACAAAATGGCCTAAAACGTCTCCAAATGCGATTTGAAGCTATTCTGTACACTTTGATGTTTTGTGTGAAAAAGTTTTGTCAAAATGCTCAAAATGGTCTAAAACGTTTTTAAAACGATATTAAGCTATTTTGTGCTCTTTGATGTGTTTGTATAACCAAGTTTTTTCGAAAATCACAAAATGGTCTAAAACGTCTCCAAATGCGATTTGAAGCTTTTCTAAGCACTTTGCTGTTTTTATGTTAACAAGTTTTTTCGAAAATCACAAAATGGTCTAAAACGTCTCCAAATGCGATTTGAAGATATTCTGAGCACTTTGGTGTTTTTATGTTAAAAAGTTTTTTCGAAAATCACAAAATGGTCTAAAACGTCTCCAAATGCGATTTGAAGATATTCTGAGCACTTTGGTGTTTTTATGTTAACAAGTTTTTTCGAAAATCACAAAATGGTCTAAAACGTCTCCAAATGCGATTTGAAGCTATTCTGTACACTTTGATGTTTTGTGTGAAAAAGTTTTGTCGAAATGCTCAAAATGGTCTAAAACGTTTTTAAAACGATATTAAGCTATTTTGTGCTCTTTGATGTTTTTCTGTAACCAAGTTTTATCGAAATGAACAAAATGGTCTAAAACGTCTCCAAATGCGATTTGAAGCTTTTCCAAGCACTTTGCTGTTTTTATGTTAACAAGTTTTTTCGAAAATCACAAAATGGTCTAAAACGTCTCAAAATGCGATTTGAAGGTATTCTGAGCACTTTGGTGTTTTTGTGTGAAAAGTTTTAACGAAATGCTCAAAATTGTCTAAAACGGTTTCTAATGTGATTTTAAGCACTTTGATGTTTTTGTAAAACCAAGTTTCATCGAAATGAACAAAATGGTCTAAAATGTCTCCAAATGCGATTTGAAGCTTTTCCAAGCACTTTGCTGTTTTTATGTTAACAAGCTTTTTCGAAAATCACAAAATGGTCTAAAACGTCTCCAAATGCGATTTGAAGATATTCTGAGCACTTTGGTGTTTTTATGTTAAAAAGTTTTTTCGAAAATCACAAAATGGTCTAAAACGTCTCCAAATGCGATTTGAAGCTATTCTGTACACTTTGATGTTTTGTGTGAAAAAGTTTTGTCGAAATGAACAAAATGGTCTAAAACGTCTCCAAATGCGATTTGAAGCTTTTCCAAGCACTTTGCTGTTTTTATGTTAACAAGTTTTTTCGAAAATCACAAAATGGTGTAAAACGTCTCAAAATGCGATTTGAAGGTATTCTGAGCACTTTGGTGTTTTTGTGTGAAAAGTTTTAACGAAATGCTCAAAATGGTCTAAAACGGTTCTAATGTGATTTTAAGCTATTCTAGACACTTTGATGTTTTGTGTGAAAAAGTTTTCTCGAAATGCTCAAAATGGTCTAAAACGTTTTCCAATACCATATTTTGTGCAATTTGATGTTTTTGTGTAACCAAGTTTTTTGAAATGCGATTTGAAGATATTCTGAGGACTCTGGTGTTTTTATGTTAAAAAGTTTTTTCGAAAATCACAAAATGGTCTAAAACGTCTCCAAATGCGATTTGAAGATATTCTGAGCACTTTGGTGTTTTTATGTTAAAAAGTTTTTTCGAAAATCACAAAATGGTCTAAAACGTCTCCAAATGCGAGTTGAAGCTATTCTGTACACTTTGATGTTTTGTGTGAAAAAGTTTTGTCGAAATGCTCAAAATGGTCTAAAACGTTTTTAAAACGATATTAAGCTATTTTGTGCTCTTTGATGTTTTTGTGTAACCAAGTTTTTTCGAAAATCACAAAATGGTCTAAAACGTCTCCAAATGCGATTTGAAGCTTTTCTAAGCACTTTGGTGTTTTTATGTTAACAAGTTTTTTCGCAAATCACAAAATGGTCTAAAACGTCTCCAAATGCGATTTGAAGATATTCTGAGCACATTGGTGTTTTTATGTTAAAAAAGTTTTTTCGAAAATCACAAAATGGTCTAAAACGTTTCCAAATGCGATTTGAAGCTCTTCTGTACACTTTGATGTTTTGTGTGAAAAAGTTTTTTCGAAATGCTCAAAATGGTCTAAAACGTTTTTAAATACGATATTAAGCTGTTTTGTGCACTTTGATGGTTTGTGTGAAAAGTTTTAACGAAATGCTCAAAATGGTCAAAAACGGTTTCTAATGTGATTTTAAGCACTTTGATGTTTTTGTGTAACCAAGTTTTTTCGAAAATCACAAATTGGTCTAAAACGTCTCCAAATGCGATTTGAAGCTTTTCTAAACACTTTGGTGCTTTTATGTTAACAAGTTTTTTCGAAAATCACAAAATGGTCTAAAACGTCTCCAAATGCGATTTGAAGCTTTTCTAAACACTTTGGTGTTTTTATGTTAACAAGTTTTTTCGAAAATCACAAAATGGTCTAAAACGTCTTCAAATGCGATTTGAAGATATTCTGAGCACTTTGGTGTTTTTCTGTTAAAAAGTTTTTTCGAAAATCACAAAATGGTCTAAAACGTCTCCAAATGCGATTTGAAGCTCTTCTGTACACTTTGATGTTTTGTGTGAAAAAGTTTTCTCGAAATGCTCAAAATGGTCTAAAACGTTTTCCAATACCATAATAAGCTATTTTGTGCAATTTGATGTTTTTATGTAACCAAGTTTTTTGAAATGCGATTTGAAGATATTCTGAGCACTTTGGTGTTTTTATGTTAAAAAGTTTTTTCGAAAATCACAAAATGGTCTAAAACGTCTCCAAATGCGATTTGAAGATATTCTGAGCACTTTGGTGTTTTTATGTTAAAAAGTTTTTTCGAAAATCACAAAATGGTCTAAAACGTCTCCAAATGCGATTTGAAGCTATTCTGTACACTTTGATGTTTTGTGTGAAAAAGTTTTGTCGAAATGCTCAAAATGGTCTAAAACGTTTTTAAAACGATATTAAGCTATTATGTGCTCTTTGATGTTTTTGTGTAACCAAGTTTTTTCGAAAATCACAAAATGGTCTAAAACGTCTCCAAATGCGATTTGAAGCTTTTCTAAGCACTTTGGTGTTTTTATGTTAACAAGTTTTTTCGAAAATCACAAAATGGTCTAAAACGTCTCAAAATGCGATTTGAAGGTATTCTGAGCACTTTGGTGTTTTTGTGTGAAAAGTTTTAACGAAATGCTCAAAATGGTCTAAAACGGTTTCTAATGTGATTTTAAGCACTTTGATGTTTTTGTGTAACCAAGTTTTTTCGAAAATCACAAAATGGTCTAAAACGTCTCCAAATGCGATTTGAAGCTATTCTGTACACTTTGATGTTTTGTGTGAAAAAAGTTTTGTCGAAATGCTCAAAATGGTCTAAAACGTTTTTAAAACGATATTGAGCTATTTTGTGCTCTTTGATGTTTTTGTGTAACCAAGTTTTATCGAAATGAACAAAATGGTCTAAAACGTCTCCAAATGCGATTTGAAGCTTTTCCAAGCACTTTGCTGTTTTTATATTAAGTTTTTTCGAAAATCACAAAATGGTCTAAAACGTCTCTAAATGCGATTTGAAGGTATTCTGAGCAATTTGGTGTTTTTGTGTGAAAAGTTTTAACGAAATGCTCAAAATTGTCTAAAACGGTTTCTAATGTGATTTTAAGCACTTTGATGTTTTTGTAAAACCAAGTTTCATCGAAATGCACAAAATGGTCTAAAACGTCTCCAAATGCGATTTGAAGCTATTCTGTACACTTTGATGTTTTGTGTGAAAAAAGTTTTGTCGAAATGCTCAAAATGGTCTAAAACGTTTTTAAAACGATATTAAGCTATTTTGTGCTCTTTGATGATTTTGTGTAACCAAGTTTTATCGAAATGAACAAAATGGTCTAAAACGTCTCCAAATGCGATTTGAAGCTTTTCCAAGCACTTTGCTGTTTTTATGTTAACAGGTTTTTTCGAAAATCACAAAATGGTCTAAAACGTCTCAAAATGCGATTTGAAGGTATTCTGAGCACTTTGGTGTTTTTGTGTGAAAAGTTTTAACGAAATGCTCAAAATTGTCTAAAACGGTTTCTAATGTGATTTTAAGCACTTTGATGTTTTTGTAAAACCAAGTTTCATCGAAATGCACAAAATGGTCTAAAATGTCTCCAAATGCGATTTGAAGCTTTTCCAAGCACTTTGCTGTTTTTATGTTAACAAGCTTTTTCGAAAATCACAAAAGGGTCTAAAACGTCTCCAAATGTGATTTGAAGATATTCTGAGCACTTTGGTATTTTTATGTTAAAAAGTTTTTTCGAAAATCACAAAATGGTCTAAAACGTCTCCAAATGCGATTTGAAGATATTCTGAGCACTTTGGTGTTTTTATGTTAAAAAGTTTTTTCGAAAATCACAAAATGGTCTAAAACGTCTCCAAATGCGATTTGAAGCTATTCTGTACACTTTGATGTTTTGTGTGAAAAAGTTTTGTCGAAATGCTCAAAATGGTTTAAAACGTTTTTAAAACGATATTAAGCTATTTTGTGCTCTTTGATGTTTTTGTATAACCAAGTTTCATCGAAATGCACAAAATGGTCTAAAACGTCTCCAAATACGATTTGAAGCTTTTCCAAGCACGTTGCTGTTTTTATGTTAACAAGTTTTTTCGAAAATCACAAAATTGTCTAAAACGTCTCAAAATGCGATTTGAAGGTATTCTGAGCACTTTGGTGTTTTTGTGTGAAAAGTTTTAACGAAAAGCTCAAAATGGTCTAAAACGGTTCTAATGTGATTTTAAGCACTTTGATGTTTTTGTACAACCAAGTTTCATCGAAATGCTCAAAATGGTCTAAAACGTTTTTAAAACGATATTAAGCTATTTTGTGCTCTTTGATGTTTTTGTGTAACCAAGTTTTTTTCGAAAATCACAAAATGGTCTAAAACGTCTCCAAATGCGATTTGAAGCTTTTCTAAGCACTTTGGTGTTTTTATGTTAACAAGTTTTTTCGAAAATCGCAAAATGGTCTAAAACGTCTCAAAATGCGATTTGAAGGTATTCTGAGCACTTTGGTGTTTTTGTGTGAAAAGTTTTAACGAAATGCTCAAAATGGTCTAAAACGGTTTCTAATGTGATTTTAACCACTTTGATGTTTTTGTGTAACCAAGTTCTTTTCGAAAATCACAAAATGGTCTAAAACGTCTCCAAATGCGATTTGAAGCTTTTCTAAGCACTTTGGTGTTTTTATGTTAACAAGTTTTTTCGAAAATCACAAAATGGTCTAAAACGTCTCAAAATGCGATTTGAAGGTATTCTGAGCACTTTGGTGTTTTTGTGTGAAAAGTTTTAACGAAATGCTCAAAATGGTCTAAAACGGTTTCTAATGTGATTTTAACCACTTTGATGTTTTTGTGTAACCAAGTTTTTTCGAAAATCACAAAATGGTCTAAAACGTCTCCAAATGCGATTTGAAGCTTTTCTAAGCACTTTGGTGTTTTTATGTTAACAAGTTTTTTCGAAAATCACAAAATGGTCTAAAACGTCTCCAAATGCGATTTGAAGCTATTCTGTACACTTTGATGTTTTGTGTGAAAAAAGTTTTGTCGAAATGCTCAAAATGGTCTAAAACGTTTTTAAAACGATATTAAGCTATTTTGTGCTCTTTGATGTTTTTGTGTAACCAAGTTTTATCGAAATGAACAAAATGTTCTAAAACGTCTCCAAATGCGATTTGAAGCTTTTCCAAGCACTTTGCTGTTTTTATGTTAAGTTTTTTCGAAAATCACAAATTGGTCTAAAACGTCTCTAAATGCGAGTTGAAGGTATTCTGAGCACTTTGGTGTTTTTGTGTGAAAAGTTTTAACGAAATGCTCAAAATTGTCTAAAACGGTTTCTAATGTGATTTTAAGCACTTTGATGTTTTTGTAAAACCAAGTTTCATCGAAATGCACAAAATGGTCTAAAACGTCTCCAAATGCGATTTGAAGCTTTTCCAAGCACTTTGCTGTTTTTATGTTAACAAGCTTTTTCGAAAATCACAAAATGGTCTAAAACGTCTCCAAATGCGATTTGAAGATATTCTGAGCACTTTGGTGTTTTTATGTTAAAAAGTTTTTTCGAAAATCACAAAATGGTCTAAAACGTCTCCAAATGCGATTTGAAGCTCTTCTGTACACTTTGATGTTTTGTGTGAATAAGTTTTGTCAAAATGCTCAAAATGGTCTAAAACGTTTTTAAAACGATATTAAGCTATTTTGTGCTCTTTGATGTTTTTGTATAACCAAGTTTTTTCGAAAATCACAAAAATGTCTAAAACGTCTCCAAATGCGATTTGAAGATATTCTGAGCACTTTGGTGTTTTTATGTTAAAAAGTTTTTTCGAAAATCACAAAATGGTCTAAAACGTCTCCAAATGCGATTTGAAGATATTCTGAGCACTTTGGTGTTTTGTGTGAAAAGTTTTGTCGAAATGCTCAAAATGGTCTAAAACGTTTTTAAAACGATATTAAGCTATTTTGTGCTCTTTGATGTTTTTGTGTAACCAAGTTTCATCGAAATGAACAAAATGGTCTAAAACGTCTCCAAATGCGATTTGAAGCTTTTCTAAGCACTTTGGTGTTTTTATGTTAACAAGTTTTTTCGAAAATCACAAAATGGTCTAAAACGTCTCCAAATGCGATTTGAAGATATTCTGAGCACTTTGCTGTTTTTATGTTAACAAGTTTTTTCGAAAATCACAAAATGGTCTAAAACGTCTCAAAATGCTATTTGAAGGTATTCTGAGCACTTTGGTGTTTTTGTGTGAAAAGTTTTAACGAAATGCTCAAAATGGTCTAAAACGGTTCTAATGTGATTTTAAGCACTTTGATGTTTTTGTATAACCAAGTTTCATCGAAATGCTCAAAATGGTCTAAAACGTTTTTAAAACGATATTAAGCTATTTTGTGCTCTTTGATGTTTTTGTGTAACGAAGTTTCATCGAAATGAACAAAATGGTCTAAAACGTCTCCAAATGCGATTTGAAGCTTTTCCAAGCACTTTGCTGTTTTTATGTTAACAAGTTTTTTCGAAAATCACAAAATGGCCTAAAACGTCTCAAAATGCGATTTCAAGGTATTCTGAGCACTTTGGTGTTTTTGTGTGAAAGGTTTTAACGAAATGCTCAAAATGGTCTAAAACGGTTTCTAATGTGATTTTAAGCACTTTGATGTTTTTGTATAACCAAGTTTCATCGAAATGCACAAAATGGTCTAAAACGTCTCCAAATGCGATTTGAAGCTTTTCTAAGCACTTTGCTGTTTTTATGTTAAAAAGTTTTTTCGAAAATCACAAAATGGTCTAAAACGTCTCCAAATGCGATTTGAAGATATTCTGAGCACTTTGGTGTTTTTATGTTAAAAAGTTTTTTCGAAAATCACAAAATGGTCTAAAACGTCTCCAAATGCGATTTGAAGATATTCTGAGCACTTTGGTGTTTTTATGTTAAAAAGTTTTTTCGAAAATCACAAAATGGTCTAAAACGTCTCCAAATGCGATTTGAAGCTATTCTGTACACTTTGATGTTTTGTGTGAAAAAGTTTTGTCGAAATGCTCAAAATGGTCTAAAACGTTTTTAAAACGATATTAAGCTATTTTGTGCTCTTTGATGTTTTTGTGTAACCAAGTTTTATCGAAATGAACAAAATGGTCTAAAACGTCTCCAAATGCGATTTGAAGCTTTTCTAAGCACTTTGCTGTTTTTATGTTAACAAGTTTTTTCGAAAATCACAAAATGGTCTAAAACGTCTCCAAATGGGATTTGAAGCTTTTCTAAGCACTTTGGTGTTTTTATGTTAACAAGTTTTTTCGAAAAACACAAAATGGTCTAAAACGTCTCCAAATGCGATTTGAAGATATTCTGAGCACTTTGGTGTTTTTATGTTAAAAAGTATTTTCGAAAATCACAAAATGGTCTAAAACGTCTCCAAATGCGATTTGAAGCTCTTCTGTACACTTTGATGTTTTGTGTGAAAAAGTTTAGTCGAAATGCTCAAAATGGTCTAAAACGTTTTTAAAACGATATTAAGCTATTTTGTGCTCTTTGATGTTTTTGTGTAACCAAGTTTCATCGAAAATCACAAAATGGTCTAAAACGTCTCCAAATGCGATTTGAAGCTTTTCCAAGCACTTTGCTGTTTTTATGTTAACAAGTTTTTTCGAAAATCACAAAATGGTCTAAAACGTCTCAAAATGCGATTTGAAGGTATTCTGAGCACTTTGGTGTTTTTGTGTGAAAAGTTTTAACGAAATGCTCAAAATTGTCTAAAACGGTTTCTAATGTGATTTTAAGCACTTTGATGTTTTTGTAAAACCAAGTTTCATCGAAATGAACAAAATGGTCTAAAATGTCTCCAAATGCGATTTGAAGCTTTTCCAAGCACTTTGCTGTTTTTATGTTAACAAGCTTTTTCGAAAATCACAAAATGGTCTAAAACGTCTCCAAATGCGATTTGAAGATATTCTGAGCACTTTGGTGTTTTTATGTTAAAAAGTTTTTTCGAAAATCACAAAATGGTCTAAAACGTCTCCAAATGCGATTTGAAGATATTCTAAGCACTTTGGTGTTTTTATGTTAACAAGTTTTTTCGAAAATCACAAAATGGTCTAAAACGTCTCCAAATGCGATTTGAAGATATTCTAAGCACTTTGGTGTTTTTATGTTAACAAGTTTTTTCGAAAATCACAAAATGGTCTAAAACGTCTCCAAATGCGATTTGAAGATATTCTGAGCACTTTGGTGTTTTTATGTTAAAAAGTATTTTCGAAAATCACAAAATGGTCTAAAACGTCTCCAAATGCGATTTGAAGCTCTTCTGTACACTTTGATGTT
Source organism: Antedon mediterranea (assembly GCF_964355755.1). NCBI lineage: Eukaryota > Metazoa > Echinodermata > Crinoidea > Comatulida > Antedonidae > Antedon > Antedon mediterranea. Next base: position 10,040,283 of record NC_092678.1, read on the forward strand.
TTGTGTGAAAAAGTTTAGTCGAAATGCTCAAAATGGTCTAAAACGTTTTTAAAACGATATTAAGCTATTTTGTGCTCTTTGATGTTTTTGTGTAACCAAGTTTCATCGAAAATCACAAAATGGTCTAAAACGTCTCCAAATGCGATTTGAAGCTTTTCCAAGCACTTTGCTGTTTTTATGTTAACAAGTTTTTTCGAAAATCACAAAATGGTCTAAAACGTCTCAAAATACGATAATAAGCTGTTTTGTGCACTTTGATGATTTGTGTGAAAAGTTTTAACGAAATGCTCAAAATGGTCTAAAACGGTTTCTAATGTGATTTTAAGCACTTTGATGTTTTTATGTAGCCAAGTTTTTTCGAAAATCACAAAATGGTCAAAAACGTCTCCAAATGCGATTTGAAGCTTTTCTAAGCACTTTGGTGTTTTTATGTTAACAAGTTTTTTCGAAAATCACAAAATGGTCTAAAACGTCTCAAAATGCAATTTGAAGCTATTCTGTACACTTTGATGTTTTGTGTGAAAAAGTTTTGTCAAAATGCTCAAAATGGTCTAAAACGTTTTTAAAACGATATTAAGCTATTTTGTGCTCTTTGATGTTTTTGTATAACCAAGTTTTTTCGAAAATCACAAAATGGTCTAAAACGTCTCCAAATGCGATTTGAAGCTTTTCTAAACACTTTGGTGTTTTTATGTTAACAAGTTTTTTCGAAAATCACAAAATGGTCTAAAACGTCTCCAAATCCGATTTGAAGCTATTCTGTACACTTTGATGTTTTGTGTGAAAAAGTTTTGTCGAAATGCTCAAAATGGTCTAAAACGTTTTTAAAACGATATTAAGCTATTTTGTGCTCTTTGATGTTTTTGTGTAACCAAGTTTCATCGATATGAACAAAATGGTCTAAAACGTCTCAAAATGCGATTTGAAGGTATTCTGAGCACTTTGGTGTTTTTGGGTGAAAAGTTTTAACGAAATGCTCAAAATGGTCTAAAACGGTTTCTAATGTGATTTTAAGCACTTTGAAGTATTTGTAAAAACAAGTTTCATCGAAATGCACAAAATAGTCTAAAACGTCTTCAAATGCGATTTGAAGCTTTTCTAAGCACTTTGGTGTTTTTATGTTAACAAGTTTTTTCGAAAATCACAAAATGGTCTAAAACGTCTCCAAATGCGATTTGAAGATATTCTGAGCACTTTGGTGTTTTTATGTTAAAAAGTATTTTCGAAAATCACAAAATGGTCTAAAACGTCTCCAAATGCGATTTGAAGCTCTTCTGTACACTTTGATGTTTTGTGTGAAAAAGTTTAGTCGAAATGCTCAAAATGGTCTATAACGTTTTTAAAACGATATTAAGCTATTTTGTGCTCTTTGATGTTTTTGTGTAACCAAGTTTCATCGAAAATCACAAAATGGTCTAAAACGTCTCCAAATGCGATTTGAAGATATTCTGAGCACTTTGGTGTTTTTATGTTAACAAGTTTTTTCGAAAATCACAAAATGGTCTAAAACGTCTCCAAATGCGATTTGAAGATATTCTGAGCACTTTGGTGTTTTTATGTTAAAAAGTTTTTTCGAAAATCACAAAATGGTCTAAAACGTCTCCAAATGCGATTTGAAGCTATTCTATACACTTTGATGTTTTGTGTTAAAAAGTTTTGTCGAAATGCTCAAAATGGTTTAAAACGTTTTTAAAACGATATTAAGCTATTTTGTGCTCTTTGATGTTTTTGTGTAACCAAGTTTCATCGAAATGAACAAAATGGTCTAAAACGTCTCCAAATGCGATTTGAAGCTTTTCCAAGCACTTTGCTGTTTTTATGTTAACAAGTTTTTTCGAAAATCACAAAATTGTCTAAAACGTCTCAAAATGCGATTTGAAGGTATTCTGAGCACTTTGGTGTTTTTGTGTGAAAAGTTTTAACGAAAAGCTCAAAATGGTCTAAAACGGTTCTAATGTGATTTTAAGCACTTTGATGTTTTTGTACAACCAAGTTTCATCGAAATGCTCAAAATGGTCTAAAACGTTTTTAAAACGATATTAAGCTATTTTGTGCTCTTTGATGTTTTTGTGTAACCAAGTTTTTTCGAAAATCACAAAATGGTCTAAAACGTCTCCAAATGCGATTTGAAGCTTTTCTAAGCACTTTGGTGTTTTTATGTTAACAAGTTTTTTCGAAAATCACAAAATGGTCTAAAACGTCTCCAAATGCGATTTGAAGATATTCTGAGCACTTTGGTGTTTTTCTGTTAAAAAGTATTTTCGAAAATCACAAAATGGTCTAAAACGTCTCCAAATGCAATTTGAAGCTATTCTGTACACTTTGATGTTTTGTGTGAAAAAGTTTTGTCAAAATGCTCAAAATGGTCTAAAACGTTTTTAAAACGATATTAAGCTATTTTGTGCTCTTTGATGTTTTTGTATAACCAAGTTTTTTCGAAATGAACAAAATGGTCTAAAACGTCTCCAAATGCGATTTGAAGCTTTTCTAAACACTTTGGTGTTTTTATGTTAACAAGTTTTTTCGAAAATCACAAAATGGTCTAAAACGTCTCCAAATCCGATTTGAAGCTATTCTGTACACTTTGATGTTTTGTGTGAAAAAGTTTTGTCGAAATGCTCAAAATGGTCTAAAACGTTTTTAAAACGATATTAAGCTATTTTGTGCTCTTTGATGTTTTTGTGTAACCAAGTTTCATCGATATGAACAAAATGGTCTAAAACGTCTCAAAATGCGATTTGAAGGTATTCTGAGCACTTTGGTGTTTTTGGGTGAAAAGTTTTAACGAAATGCTCAAAATGGTCTAAAACGGTTTCTAATGTGATTTTAAGCACTTTGAAGTATTTGTAAAAACAAGTTTCATCGAAATGCACAAAATAGTCTAAAACGTCTCCAAATGCGATTTGAAGCTTTTCTAAGCACTTTGGTGTTTTTATGTTAACAAGTTTTTTCGAAAATCACAAAATGGTCTAAAACGTCTCCAAATGCGATTTGAAGATATTCTGAGCACTTTGGTGTTTTTATGTTAAAAAGTATTTTCGAAAATCACAAAATGGTCTAAAACGTCTCCAAATGCGATTTGAAGCTCTTCTGTACACTTTGATGTTTTGTGTGAAAAAGTTTAGTCGAAATGCTCAAAATGGTCTAAAACGTTTTTAAAACGATATTAAGCTATTTTGTGCTCTTTGATGTTTTTGTGTAACCAAGTTTCATCGAAATGAACAAAATGGTCTAAAACGTCTCCAAATGCGATTTGAAGCTTTTCTAAGCACTTTGGTGTTTTTATGTTAACAAGTTTTTTCGAAAATCACAAAATGGTCTAAAACGTCTCCAAATGCGATTTGAAGATATTCTGAGCACTTTGCTGTTTTTATGTTAACAAGTTTTTTCGAAAATCACAAAATGGTCTAAAACGTCTCAAAATGCTATTTGAAGGTATTCTGAGCACTTTGGTGTTTTTGTGTGAAAAGTTTTAACGAAATGCTCAAAATGGTCTAAAACGGTTCTAATGTGATTTTAAACACTTTGATGTTTTGTGTGAAAAAGTTTTGTCAAAATGCTGAAAATGGTCTAAAACGTTTTTAAAACGATATTAAGCTATTTTGTGCTCTTTGATGTTTTTGTATAACCAAGTTTTTTCGAAAATCACAAAATGGTCTAAAACGTCTCCAAATGCGATTTGAAGATATTCTGAGCACTTTGGTGTTTTTATGTTAAAAAGTTTTTTCGAAAATCACAAAATGGTCTAAAACGTCTCCAAATGCGATTTGAAGATATTCTGAGCACTTTGGTGTTTTTATGTTAAAAAGTTTTTTCGAAAATCACAAAATGGTCTAAAACGTCTCCAAATGCGATTTGAAGCTATTCTATACACTTTGATGTTTTGTGTTAAAAAGTTTTGTCGAAATGCTCAAAATGGTTTAAAACGTTTTTAAAACGATATTAAGCTATTTTGTGCTCTTTGATGTTTTTGTGTAACCAAGTTTCATCGAAATGAACAAAATGGTCTAAAACGTCTCCAAATGCGATTTGAAGCTTTTCCAAGCACTTTGCTGTTTTTATGTTAACAAGTTTTTTCGAAAATCACAAAATTGTCTAAAACGTCTCAAAATGCGATTTGAAGGTATTCTGAGCACTTTGGTGTTTTTGTGTGAAAAGTTTTAACGAAAAGCTCAAAATGGTCTAAAACGGTTCTAATGTGATTTTAAGCACTTTGATGTTTTTGTACAACCAAGTTTCATCGAAATGCTCAAAATGGTCTAAAACGTTTTTAAAACGATATTAAGCTATTTTGTGCTCTTTGATGTTTTTGTGTAACCAAGTTTTTTCGAAAATCACAAAATGGTCTAAAACGTCTCCAAATGCGATTTGAAGCTTTTCTAAGCACTTTGGTGTTTTTATGTTAACAAGTTTTTTCGAAAATCACAAAATGGTCTAAAACGTCTCAAAATGCGATTTGAAGGTATTCTGAGCACTTTGGTGTTTTTGTGTGAAAAGTTTTAACGAAATGCTCAAAATGGTCTAAAACGGTTTCTAATGTGATTTTAACCACTTTGATGTTTTTGTGTAACCAAGTTCTTTTCGAAAATCACAAAATGGTCTAAAACGTCTCCAAATGCGATTTGAAGCTTTTCTAAGCACTTTGGTGTTTTTATGTTAACAAGTTTTTTCGAAAATCACAAAATGGTCTAAAACGTCTCAAAATGCGATTTGAAGGTATTCTGAGCACTTTGGTGTTTTTGTGTGAAAAGTTTTAACGAAATGCTCAAAATGGTCTAAAACGGTTTCTAATGTGATTTTAACCACTTTGATGTTTTTGTGTAACCAAGTTTTTTCGAAAATCACAAAATGGTCTAAAACGTCTCCAAATGCGATTTGAAGCTTTTCTAAGCACTTTGGTGTTTTTATGTTAACAAGTTTTTTCGAAAATCACAAAATGGTCTAAAACGTCTCCAAATGCGATTTGAAGCTATTCTGTACACTTTGATGTTTTGTGTGAAAAGTTTTAACGAAATGCTCAAAATTGTCTAAAACGGTTTCTAATGTGATTTTAAGCACTTTGATGTTTTTGTAAAACCAAGTTTCATCGAAATGCACAAAATGGTCTAAAACGTCTCCAAATGCGATTTGAAGCTTTTCCAAGCACTTTGGTGTTTTTATGTTAACAAGGTTTTTCGAAAATCACAAAATGGTCTAAAACGTCTCCAAATGCGATTTGAAGCTTTTCCAAGCACTTTGCTGTTTTTATGTTAACAAGTTTTTTCGAAAATCACAAAATGGTCTAAAACGTCTCAAAATACGATATTAAGCTGTTTTGTGCACTTTGATGATTTGTGTGAAAAGTTTTAACGAAATGCTCAAAATGGTCTAAAACGGTTTCTAATGTGATTTTAAGCACTTTGATGTTTTTATGTAGCCAAGTTTTTTCGAAAATCACAAAATGGTCAAAAACGTCTCCAAATGCGATTTGAAGCTTTTCTAAGCACTTTGGTTTTTTTATGTTAACAAGTTTTTTCGAAAATCACAAAATGGTCTAAAACGTCTTCAAATGCGATTTGAAGATATTCTGAGCACTTTGGTGTTTTTCTGTTAAAAAGTATTTTCGAAAATCACAAAATGGCCTAAAACGTCTCCAAATGCGATTTGAAGCTATTCTGTACACTTTGATGTTTTGTGTGAAAAAGTTTTGTCAAAATGCTCAAAATGGTCTAAAACGTTTTTAAAACGATATTAAGCTATTTTGTGCTCTTTGATGTGTTTGTATAACCAAGTTTTTTCGAAAATCACAAAATGGTCTAAAACGTCTCCAAATGCGATTTGAAGCTTTTCCAAGCACTTTGCTGTTTTTATGTTAACAATTTTTTTCGAAAATCATAAAATGGTCTAAAACGTCTCCAAATGCGATTTGAAGCTATTCTGTACACTTTGATGTTTTGTGTGAAAAGTTTTGTCGAAATGCTCAAAATGGTCTAAAACGTTTTTAAAACGATATTAAGCTATTTTGTGCTCTTTGATGTTTTTGTGTAACCAAGTTTCATCGAAATGAGCAAAATGGTCTAAAACGTCTCCAAATGCGATTTGAAGCTTTTCTAAGCACTTTGGTGTTTTTATGTTAACAAGTTTTTTCGAAAATCACAAAATGGTCTAAAACGTCTCCAAATGCGATTTGAAGATATTCTGAGCACTTTGCTGTTTTTATGTTAACAAGTTTTTTCGAAAATCACAAAATGGTCTAAAACGTCTCAAAATGCTATTTGAAGGTATTCTGAGCACTTTGGTGTTTTTGTGTGAAAAGTTTTAACGAAATGCTCAAAATGGTCTAAAACGGTTCTAATGTGATTTTAAGCACTTTGATGTTTTTGTATAACCAAGTTTCATCGAAATGCTCAAAATGGTCTAAAACGTTTTTAAAACGATATTAAGCTATTTTGTGCTCTTTGATGTTTTTGTGTAACGAAGTTTCATCGAAATGAACAAAATGGTCTAAAACGTCTCCAAATGCGATTTGAAGCTTTTCCAAGCACTTTGCTGTTTTTATGTTAACAAGTTTTTTCGAAAATCACAAAATGGCCTAAAACGTCTCAAAATGCGATTTCAAGGTATTCTGAGCACTTTGGTGTTTTTGTGTGAAAGGTTTTAACGAAATGCTCAAAATGGTCTAAAACGGTTTCTAATGTGATTTAAAGCACTTTGATGTTTTTGTATAACCAAGTTTCATCGAAATGCACAAAATGGTCTAAAACGTCTCCAAATGCGATTTGAAGCTTTTCTAAGCACTTTGCTGTTTTTATGTTAACAAGTTTTTTCGAAAATCACAAAATGGTCTAAAACGTCTCCAAATGCGATTTGAAGATATTCTGAGCACTTTGGTGTTTTTATGTTAAAAAGTTTTTTCGAAAATCACAAAATGGTCTAAAACGTCTCCAAATGCGATTTGAAGATATTCTGAGCACTTTGGTGTTTTTATGTTAACAAGTTTTTTCGAAAATCACAAAATGGTCTAAAACGTCTCCAAATGCGATTTGAAGCTATTCTGTACACTTTGATGTTTTGTGTGAAAAAGTTTTGTCGAAATGCTCAAAATGGTCTAAAACGTTTTTAAAACGATATTAAGCTATTTTGTGCTCTTTGATGTTTTTCTGTAACCAAGTTTTATCGAAATGAACAAAATGGTCTAAAACGTCTCCAAATGCGATTTGAAGCTTTTCCAAGCACTTTGCTGTTTTTATGTTAACAAGTTTTTTCGAAAATCACAAAATGGTCTAAAACGTCTCAAAATGCGATTTGAAGGTATTCTGAGCACTTTGGTGTTTTTGTGTGAAAAGTTTTAACGAAATGCTCAAAATTGTCTAAAACGGTTTCTAATGTGATTTTAAGCACTTTGATGTTTTTGTAAAACCAAGTTTCATCGAAATGAACAAAATGGTCTAAAATGTCTCCAAATGCGATTTGAAGCTTTTCCAAGCACTTTGCTGTTTTTATGTTAACAAGCTTTTTCGAAAATCACAAAATGGTCTAAAACGTCTCCAAATGCGATTTGAAGATATTCTGAGCACTTTGGTGTTTTTATGTTAAAAAGTTTTTTCGAAAATCACAAAATGGTCTAAAACGTCTCCAAATGCGATTTGAAGATATTCTGAGCACTTTGGTGTTTTTATGTTAAAAAGTTTTTTCGAAAATCACAAAATGGTCTAAAACGTCTCCAAATGCGATTTGAAGCTATTCTGTACACTTTGATGTTTTGTGTGAAAAAGTTTTGTCGAAATGCTCAAAATGGTTTAAAACGGTTTTAAAACGATATTAAGTTATTTTGTGCTCTTTGATGTTTTTGTGTAACCAAGTTTCATCGAAATGAACAAAATGGTCTAAAACGTCTCCAAATGCGATTTGAAGCTTTTCCAAGCACTTTGCTGTTTTTATGTTAACAAGTTTTTTCGAAAATCACAAAATGGTGTAAAACGTCTCAAAATGCGATTTGAAGGTATTCTGAGCACTTTGGTGTTTTTGTGTGAAAAGTTTTAACGAAATGCTCAAAATGGTCTAAAACGGTTCTAATGTGATTTTAAGCTATTCTAGACACTTTGATGTTTTGTGTGAAAAAGTTTTCTCGAAATGCTCAAAATGGTCTAAAACGTTTTCCAATACCATATTAAGCTATTTTGTGCAATTTGATGTTTTTGTGTAACCAAGTTTTTTGAAATGCGATTTGAAGATATTCTGAGGACTCTGGTGTTTTTATGTTAAAAAGTTTTTTCGAAAATCACAAAATGGTCTAAAACGTCTCCAAATGCGATTTGAAGATATTCTGAGCACTTTGGTGTTTTTATGTTAAAAAGTTTTTTCGAAAATCACAAAATGGTCTAAAACGTCTCCAAATGCGAGTTGAAGCTATTCTGTACACTTTGATGTTTTGTGTGAAAAAGTTTTGTCGAAATGCTCAAAATGGTCTAAAACGTTTTTAAAACGATATTAAGCTATTTTGTGCTCTTTGATGTTTTTGTGTAACCAAGTTTTTTCGAAAATCACAAAATGGTCTAAAACGTCTCCAAATGCGATTTGAAGCTTTTCTAAGCACTTTGGTGTTTTTATGTTAACAAGTTTTTTCGCAAATCACAAAATGGTCTAAAACGTCTCCAAATGCGATTTGAAGATATTCTGAGCACATTGGTGTTTTTATGTTAAAAAAGTTTTTTCGAAAATCACAAAATGGTCTAAAACGTTTCCAAATGCGATTTGAAGCTCTTCTGTACACTTTGATGTTTTGTGTGAAAAAGTTTTTTCGAAATGCTCAAAATGGTCTAAAACGTTTTTAAATACGATATTAAGCTGTTTTGTGCACTTTGATGGTTTGTGTGAAAAGTTTTAACGAAATGCTCAAAATGGTCAAAAACGGTTTCTAATGTGATTTTAAGCACTTTGATGTTTTTGTGTAACCAAGTTTTTTCGAAAATCACAAATTGGTCTAAAACGTCTCCAAATGCGATTTGAAGCTTTTCTAAACACTTTGGTGCTTTTATGTTAACAAGTTTTTTCGAAAATCACAAAATGGTCTAAAACGTCTCCAAATGCGATTTGAAGCTTTTCTAAACACTTTGGTGTTTTTATGTTAACAAGTTTTTTCGAAAATCACAAAATGGTCTAAAACGTCTTCAAATGCGATTTGAAGATATTCTGAGCACTTTGGTGTTTTTCTGTTAAAAAGTTTTTTCGAAAATCACAAAATGGTCTAAAACGTCTCCAAATGCGATTTGAAGCTCTTCTGTACACTTTGATGTTTTGTGTGAAAAAGTTTTCTCGAAATGCTCAAAATGGTCTAAAACGTTTTCCAATACCATATTAAGCTATTTTGTGCAATTTGATGTTTTTATGTAACCAAGTTTTTTGAAATGCGATTTGAAGATATTCTGAGCACTTTGGTGTTTTTATGTTAAAAAGTTTTTTCGAAAATCACAAAATGGTCTAAAACGTCTCCAAATGCGATTTGAAGATATTCTGAGCACTTTGGTGTTTTTATGTTAAAAAGTTTTTTCGAAAATCACAAAATGGTCTAAAACGTCTCCAAATGCGATTTGAAGCTATTCTGTACACTTTGATGTTTTGTGTGAAAAAGTTTTGTCGAAATGCTCAAAATGGTCTAAAACGTTTTTAAAACGATATTAAGCTATTTTGTGCTCTTTGATGTTTTTGTGTAACCAAGTTTTTTCGAAAATCACAAAATGGTCTAAAACGTCTCCAAATGCGATTTGAAGCTTTTCTAAGCACTTTGGTGTTTTTATGTTAACAAGTTTTTTCGAAAATCACAAAATGGTCTAAAACGTCTCAAAATGCGATTTGAAGGTATTCTGAGCACTTTGGTGTTTTTGTGTGAAAAGTTTTAACGAAATGCTCAAAATGGTCTAAAACGGTTTCTAATGTGATTTTAAGCACTTTGATGTTTTTGTGTAACCAAGTTTTTTCGAAAATCACAAAATGGTCTAAAACGTCTCCAAATGCGATTTGAAGCTATTCTGTACACTTTGATGTTTTGTGTGAAAAAAGTTTTGTCGAAATGCTCAAAATGGTCTAAAACGTTTTTAAAACGATATTGAGCTATTTTGTGCTCTTTGATGTTTTTGTGTAACCAAGTTTTATCGAAATGAACAAAATGGTCTAAAACGTCTCCAAATGCGATTTGAAGCTTTTCCAAGCACTTTGCTGTTTTTATATTAAGTTTTTTCGAAAATCACAAAATGGTCTAAAACGTCTCTAAATGCGATTTGAAGGTATTCTGAGCAATTTGGTGTTTTTGTGTGAAAAGTTTTAACGAAATGCTCAAAATTGTCTAAAACGGTTTCTAATGTGATTTTAAGCACTTTGATGTTTTTGTAAAACCAAGTTTCATCGAAATGCACAAAATGGTCTAAAACGTCTCCAAATGCGATTTGAAGCTATTCTGTACACTTTGATGTTTTGTGTGAAAAAAGTTTTGTCGAAATGCTCAAAATGGTCTAAAACGTTTTTAAAACGATATTAAGCTATTTTGTGCTCTTTGATGTTTTTGTGTAACCAAGTTTTATCGAAATGAACAAAATGGTCTAAAACGTCTCCAAATGCGATTTGAAGCTTTTCCAAGCACTTTGCTGTTTTTATGTTAACAGGTTTTTTCGAAAATCACAAAATGGTCTAAAACGTCTCAAAATGCGATTTGAAGGTATTCTGAGCACTTTGGTGTTTTTGTGTGAAAAGTTTTAACGAAATGCTCAAAATTGTCTAAAACGGTTTCTAATGTGATTTTAAGCACTTTGATGTTTTTGTAAAACCAAGTTTCATCGAAATGCACAAAATGGTCTAAAATGTCTCCAAATGCGATTTGAAGCTTTTCCAAGCACTTTGCTGTTTTTATGTTAACAAGCTTTTTCGAAAATCACAAAAGGGTCTAAAACGTCTCCAAATGTGATTTGAAGATATTCTGAGCACTTTGGTATTTTTATGTTAAAAAGTTTTTTCGAAAATCACAAAATGGTCTAAAACGTCTCCAAATGCGATTTGAAGATATTCTGAGCACTTTGGTGTTTTTATGTTAAAAAGTTTTTTCGAAAATCACAAAATGGTCTAAAACGTCTCCAAATGCGATTTGAAGCTATTCTGTACACTTTGATGTTTTGTGTGAAAAAGTTTTGTCGAAATGCTCAAAATGGTTTAAAACGTTTTTAAAACGATATTAAGCTATTTTGTGCTCTTTGATGTTTTTGTATAACCAAGTTTCATCGAAATGCACAAAATGGTCTAAAACGTCTCCAAATACGATTTGAAGCTTTTCCAAGCACTTTGCTGTTTTTATGTTAACAAGTTTTTTCGAAAATCACAAAATTGTCTAAAACGTCTCAAAATGCGATTTGAAGGTATTCTGAGCACTTTGGTGTTTTTGTGTGAAAAGTTTTAACGAAAAGCTCAAAATGGTCTAAAACGGTTCTAATGTGATTTTAAGCACTTTGATGTTTTTGTACAACCAAGTTTCATCGAAATGCTCAAAATGGTCTAAAACGTTTTTAAAACGATATTAAGCTATTTTGTGCTCTTTGATGTTTTTGTGTAACCAAGTTTTTTTCGAAAATCACAAAATGGTCTAAAACGTCTCCAAATGCGATTTGAAGCTTTTCTAAGCACTTTGGTGTTTTTATGTTAACAAGTTTTTTCGAAAATCGCAAAATGGTCTAAAACGTCTCAAAATGCGATTTGAAGGTATTCTGAGCACTTTGGTGTTTTTGTGTGAAAAGTTTTAACGAAATGCTCAAAATGGTCTAAAACGGTTTCTAATGTGATTTTAACCACTTTGATGTTTTTGTGTAACCAAGTTCTTTTCGAAAATCACAAAATGGTCTAAAACGTCTCCAAATGCGATTTGAAGCTTTTCTAAGCACTTTGGTGTTTTTATGTTAACAAGTTTTTTCGAAAATCACAAAATGGTCTAAAACGTCTCAAAATGCGATTTGAAGGTATTCTGAGCACTTTGGTGTTTTTGTGTGAAAAGTTTTAACGAAATGCTCAAAATGGTCTAAAACGGTTTCTAATGTGATTTTAACCACTTTGATGTTTTTGTGTAACCAAGTTTTTTCGAAAATCACAAAATGGTCTAAAACGTCTCCAAATGCGATTTGAAGCTTTTCTAAGCACTTTGGTGTTTTTATGTTAACAAGTTTTTTCGAAAATCACAAAATGGTCTAAAACGTCTCCAAATGCGATTTGAAGCTATTCTGTACACTTTGATGTTTTGTGTGAAAAAAGTTTTGTCGAAATGCTCAAAATGGTCTAAAACGTTTTTAAAACGATATTAAGCTATTTTGTGCTCTTTGATGTTTTTGTGTAACCAAGTTTTATCGAAATGAACAAAATGTTCTAAAACGTCTCCAAATGCGATTTGAAGCTTTTCCAAGCACTTTGCTGTTTTTATGTTAAGTTTTTTCGAAAATCACAAATTGGTCTAAAACGTCTCTAAATGCGAGTTGAAGGTATTCTGAGCACTTTGGTGTTTTTGTGTGAAAAGTTTTAACGAAATGCTCAAAATTGTCTAAAACGGTTTCTAATGTGATTTTAAGCACTTTGATGTTTTTGTAAAACCAAGTTTCATCGAAATGCACAAAATGGTCTAAAACGTCTCCAAATGCGATTTGAAGCTTTTCCAAGCACTTTGCTGTTTTTATGTTAACAAGCTTTTTCGAAAATCACAAAATGGTCTAAAACGTCTCCAAATGCGATTTGAAGATATTCTGAGCACTTTGGTGTTTTTATGTTAAAAAGTTTTTTCGAAAATCACAAAATGGTCTAAAACGTCTCCAAATGCGATTTGAAGCTCTTCTGTACACTTTGATGTTTTGTGTGAATAAGTTTTGTCAAAATGCTCAAAATGGTCTAAAACGTTTTTAAAACGATATTAAGCTATTTTGTGCTCTTTGATGTTTTTGTATAACCAAGTTTTTTCGAAAATCACAAAATTATCTAAAACGTCTCCAAATGCGATTTGAAGATATTCTGAGCACTTTGGTGTTTTTATGTTAAAAAGTTTTTTCGAAAATCACAAAATGGTCTAAAACGTCTCCAAATGCGATTTGAAGATATTCTGAGCACTTTGGTGTTTTGTGTGAAAAGTTTTGTCGAAATGCTCAAAATGGTCTAAAACGTTTTTAAAACGATATTAAGCTATTTTGTGCTCTTTGATGTTTTTGTGTAACCAAGTTTCATCGAAATGAACAAAATGGTCTAAAACGTCTCCAAATGCGATTTGAAGCTTTTCTAAGCACTTTGGTGTTTTTATGTTAACAAGTTTTTTCGAAAATCACAAAATGGTCTAAAACGTCTCCAAATGCGATTTGAAGATATTCTGAGCACTTTGCTGTTTTTATGTTAACAAGTTTTTTCGAAAATCACAAAATGGTCTAAAACGTCTCAAAATGCTATTTGAAGGTATTCTGAGCACTTTGGTGTTTTTGTGTGAAAAGTTTTAACGAAATGCTCAAAATGGTCTAAAACGGTTCTAATGTGATTTTAAGCACTTTGATGTTTTTGTATAACCAAGTTTCATCGAAATGCTCAAAATGGTCTAAAACGTTTTTAAAACGATATTAAGCTATTTTGTGCTCTTTGATGTTTTTGTGTAATGAAGTTTCATCGAAATGAACAAAATGGTCTAAAACGTCTCCAAATGCGATTTGAAGCTTTTCCAAGCACTTTGCTGTTTTTATGTTAACAAGTTTTTTCGAAAATCACAAAATGGCCTAAAACGTCTCAAAATGCGATTTCAAGGTATTCTGAGCACTTTGGTGTTTTTGTGTGAAAGGTTTTAACGAAATGCTCAAAATGGTCTAAAACGGTTTCTAATGTGATTTTAAGCACTTTGATGTTTTTGTATAACCAAGTTTCATCGAAATGCACAAAATGGTCTAAAACGTCTCCAAATGCGATTTGAAGCTTTTCTAAGCACTTTGCTGTTTTTATGTTAAAAAGTTTTTTCGAAAATCACAAAATGGTCTAAAACGTCTCCAAATGCGATTTGAAGATATTCTGAGCACTTTGGTGTTTTTATGTTAAAAAGTTTTTTCGAAAATCACAAAATGGTCTAAAACGTCTCCAAATGCGATTTGAAGATATTCTGAGCACTTTGGTGTTTTTATGTTAAAAAGTTTTTTCGAAAATCACAAAATGGTCTAAAACGTCTCCAAATGCGATTTGAAGCTATTCTGTACACTTTGATGTTTTGTGTGAAAAAGTTTTGTCGAAATGCTCAAAATGGTCTAAAACGTTTTTAAAACGATATTAAGCTATTTTGTGCTCTTTGATGTTTTTGTGTAACCAAGTTTTATCGAAATGAACAAAATGGTCTAAAACGTCTCCAAATGCGATTTGAAGCTTTTCTAAGCACTTTGCTGTTTTTATGTTAACAAGTTTTTTCGAAAATCACAAAATGGTCTAAAACGTCTCCAAATGGGATTTGAAGCTTTTCTAAGCACTTTGGTGTTTTTATGTTAACAAGTTTTTTCGAAAAACACAAAATGGTCTAAAACGTCTCCAAATGCGATTTGAAGATATTCTGAGCACTTTGGTGTTTTTATGTTAAAAAGTATTTTCGAAAATCACAAAATGGTCTAAAACGTCTCCAAATGCGATTTGAAGCTCTTCTGTACACTTTGATGTTTTGTGTGAAAAAGTTTAGTCGAAATGCTCAAAATGGTCTAAAACGTTTTTAAAACGATATTAAGCTATTTTGTGCTCTTTGATGTTTTTGTGTAACCAAGTTTCATCGAAAATCACAAAATGGTCTAAAACGTCTCCAAATGCGATTTGAAGCTTTTCCAAGCACTTTGCTGTTTTTATGTTAACAAGTTTTTTCGAAAATCACAAAATGGTCTAAAACGTCTCAAAATGCGATTTGAAGGTATTCTGAGCACTTTGGTGTTTTTGTGTGAAAAGTTTTAACGAAATGCTCAAAATTGTCTAAAACGGTTTCTAATGTGATTTTAAGCACTTTGATGTTTTTGTAAAACCAAGTTTCATCGAAATGAACAAAATGGTCTAAAATGTCTCCAAATGCGATTTGAAGCTTTTCCAAGCACTTTGCTGTTTTTATGTTAACAAGCTTTTTCGAAAATCACAAAATGGTCTAAAACGTCTCCAAATGCGATTTGAAGATATTCTGAGCACTTTGGTGTTTTTATGTTAAAAAGTTTTTTCGAAAATCACAAAATGGTCTAAAACGTCTCCAAATGCGATTTGAAGATATTCTAAGCACTTTGGTGTTTTTATGTTAACAAGTTTTTTCGAAAATCACAAAATGGTCTAAAACGTCTCCAAATGCGATTTGAAGATATTCTGAGCACTTTGGTGTTTTTCTGTTAAAAAGTATTTTCGAAAATCACAAAATGGTCTAAAACGTCTCCAAATGCAATTTGAAGCTATTCTGTACACTTTGATGTTTTGTGTGAAAAAGTTTTGTCAAAAGGCTCAAAATGGTCTAAAACGTTTTTAAAACGATATTAAGCTATTTTGTGCTCTTTGATGTTTTTGTATAACCAAGTTTTTTCGAAAATCACAAAATGGTCTAAAACGTCTCCAAATGCGATTTGAAGCTTTTCTAAACACTTTGGTGTTTTTATGTTAACAAGTTTTTTCGAAAATCACAAAATGGTCTAAAACGTCTCCAAATGCGATTTGAAGCTATTCTGTACACTTTGATGTTTTGTGTGAAAAAGTTTTGTCGAAATGCTCAAAATGGTCTAAAACGTTTTTAAAACGATATTAAGCTATTTTGTGCTCTTTGATGTTTTTGTGTAACCAAGTTTCATCGATATGAACAAAATGGTCTAAAACGTCTCCAAATGCGATTTGAAGCTTTTCCAAGCACTTTGCTGTTTTTATGTTAACAAGTTTTTTCGAAAATCACAAAATTGTCTAAAACGTCTCAAAATGCGATTTGAAGGTATTCTGAGCACTTTGGTGTTTTTGTGTGAAAAGTTTTAACGAAAAGCTCAAAATGGTCTAAAACGGTTCTAATGTGATTTTAAGCACTTTGATGTTTTTGTACAACCAAGTTTCATCGAAATGCTCAAAATGGTCTAAAACGTTTTTAAAACGATATTAAGCTATTTTGTGCTCTTTGATGTTTTTGTGTAACCAAGTTTTTTCGAAAATCACAAAATGGTCTAAAACGTCTCCAAATGCGATTTGAAGCTTTTCTAAGCACTTTGGTGTTTTTATGTTAACAAGTTTTTTCGAAAATCACAAAATGGTCTAAAACGTCTCCAAATGCGATTTGAAGATATTCTGAGCACTTTGGTGTTTTTCTGTTAAAAAGTATTTTCGAAAATCACAAAATGGTCTAAAACGTCTCCAAATGCAATTTGAAGCTATTCTGTACACTTTGATGTTTTGTGTGAAAAAGTTTTGTCAAAATGCTCAAAATGGTCTAAAACGTTTTTAAAACGATATTAAGCTATTTTGTGCTCTTTGATGTTTTTGTATAACCAAGTTTTTTCGAAAATCACAAAATGGTCTAAAACGTCTCCAAATGCGATTTGAAGCTTTTCTAAACACTTTGGTGTTTTTATGTTAACAAGTTTTTTCGAAAATCACAAAATGGTCTAAAACGTCTCCAAATCCGATTTGAAGCTATTCTGTACACTTTGATGTTTTGTGTGAAAAAGTTTTGTCGAAATGCTCAAAATGGTCTAAAACGTTTTTAAAACGATATTAAGCTATTTTGTGCTCTTTGATGTTTTTGTGTAACCAAGTTTCATCGATATGAACAAAATGGTCTAAAACGTCTCAAAATGCGATTTGAAGGTATTCTGAGCACTTTGGTGTTTTTGGGTGAAAAGTTTTAACGAAATGCTCAAAATGGTCTAAAACGGTTTCTAATGTGATTTTAAGCACTTTGAAGTATTTGTAAAAACAAGTTTCATCGAAATGCACAAAATAGTCTAAAACGTCTCCAAATGCGATTTGAAGCTTTTCTAAGCACTTTGGTGTTTTTATGTTAACAAGTTTTTTCGAAAATCACAAAATGGTCTAAAACGTCTCCAAATGCGATTTGAAGATATTCTGAGCACTTTGGTGTTTTTATGTTAAAAAGTATTTTCGAAAATCACAAAATGGTCTAAAACGTCTCCAAATGCGATTTGAAGCTCTTCTGTACACTTTGATGTTTTTTGTGAAAAAGTTTAGTCGAAATGCTCAAAATGGTCTATAACGTTTTTAAAACGATATTAAGCTATTTTGTGCTCTTTGATGTTTTTGTGTAACCAAGTTTCATCGAAAATCACAAAATGGTCTAAAACGTCTCCAAATGCGATTTGAAGATATTCTGAGCACTTTGGTGTTTTTATGTTAACAAGTTTTTTCGAAAATCACAAAATGGTCTAAAACGTCTCCAAATGCGATTTGAAGATATTCTGAGCACTTTGGTGTTTTTATGTTAAAAAGTTTTTTCGAAAATCACAAAATGGTCTAAAACGTCTCCAAATGCGATTTGAAGCTATTCTATACACTTTGATGTTTTGTGTTAAAAAGTTTTGTCGAAATGCTCAAAATGGTTTAAAACGTTTTTAAAACGATATTAAGCTATTTTGTGCTCTTTGATGTTTTTGTGTAACCAAGTTTCATCGAAATGAACAAAATGGTCTAAAACGTCTCCAAATGCGATTTGAAGCTTTTCCAAGCACTTTGCTGTTTTTATGTTAACAAGCTTTTTCGAAAATCACAAAATGGTCTAAAACGTCTCCAAATGCGATTTGAAGATATTCTGAGCACTTTGGTGTTTTTATGTTAAAAAGTTTTTTCGAAAATCACAAAATGGTCTAAAACGTCTCCAAATGCGATTTGAAGCTCTTCTGTACACTTTGATGTTTTGTGTGAAAAAGTTTTGTCAAAATGCTCAAAATGGTCTAAAACGTTTTTAAAACGATATTAAGCTATTTTGTGCTCTTTGATGTTTTTGTATAACCAAGTTTTTTCGAAAATCACAAAATTGTCTAAAACGTCTCCAAATGCGATTTGAAGATATTCTGAGCACTTTGGTGTTTTTATGTTAAAAAGTTTTTTCGAAAATCACAAAATGGTCTAAAACGTCTCCAAATGCGATTTGAAGATATTCTGAGCACTTTGGTGTTTTTATGTTAAAAAGTTTTTTCGAAAATCACAAAATGGTCTAAAACGTCTCCAAATGCGATTTGAAGCTATTCTGTACACTTTGATGTTTTGTGTGAAAAAGTTTTGTCGAAATGCTCAAAATGGTTTAAAACGTTTTTAAAACGATATTAAGCTATTTTGTGCTCTTTGATGTTTTTGTGTAACCAAGTTTTTTTCGAAAATCACAAAATGGTCTAAAACGTCTCCAAATGCGATTTGAAGCTTTTCTAAGCACTTTGGTGTTTTTATGTTAACAAGTTTTTTCGAAAATCGCAAAATGGTCTAAAACGTCTCAAAATGCGATTTGAAGGTATTCTGAGCACTTTGGTGTTTTTGTGTGAAAAGTTTTAACGAAATGCTCAAAATGGTCTAAAACGGTTTCTAATGTGATTTTAACCACTTTGATGTTTTTGTGTAACCAAGTTCTTTTCGAAAATCACAAAATGGTCTAAAACGTCTCCAAATGCGATTTGAAGCTTTTCTAAGCACTTTGGTGTTTTTATGTTAACAAGTTTTTTCGAAAATCACAAAATGGTCTAAAACGTCTCAAAATGCGATTTGAAGGTATTCTGAGCACTTTGGTGTTTTTGTGTGAAAAGTTTTAACGAAATGCTCAAAATGGTCTAAAACGGTTTCTAATGTGATTTTAACCACTTTGATGTTTTTGTGTAACCAAGTTTTATCGAAATGAACAAAATGTTCTAAAACGTCTCCAAATGCGATTTGAAGCTTTTCCAAGCACTTTGCTGTTTTTATGTTAAGTTTTTTCGAAAATCACAAAATGGTCTAAAACGTCTCTAAATGCGATTTGAAGGTATTCTGAGCACTTTGGTGTTTTTGTGTGAAAAGTTTTAACGAAATGCTCAAAATTGTCTAAAACGGTTTCTAATGTGATTTTAAGCACTTTGATGTTTTTGTAAAACCAAGTTTCATCGAAATGCACAAAATGGTCTAAAACGTCTCCAAATGCGATTTGAAGCTTTTCCAAGCACTTTGCTGTTTTTATGTTAACAAGCTTTTTCGAAAATCACAAAATGGTCTAAAACGTCTCCAAATGCGATTTGAAGATATTCTGAGCACTTTGGTGTTTTTATGTTAAAAAGTTTTTTCGAAAATCACAAAATGGTCTAAAACGTCTCCAAATGCGATTTGAAGCTCTTCTGTACACTTTGATGTTTTGTGTGAAAAAGTTTTGTCAAAATGCTCAAAATGGTCTAAAACGTTTTTAAAACGATATTAAGCTATTTTGTGCTCTTTGATGTTTTTGTATAACCAAGTTTTTTCGAAAATCACAAAATTGTCTAAAACGTCTCCAAATGCGATTTGAAGATATTCTGAGCACTTTGGTGTTTTTATGTTAAAAAGTTTTTTCGAAAATCACAAAATGGTCTAAAACGTCTCCAAATGCGATTTGAAGATATTCTGAGCACTTTGGTGTTTTTATGTTAAAAAGTTTTTTCGAAAATCACAAAATGGTCTAAAACGTCTCCAAATGCGATTTGAAGCTATTCTGTACACTTTGATGTTTTGTGTGAAAAAGTTTTGTCGAAATGCTCAAAATGGTTTAAAACGTTTTTAAAACGATATTAAGCTATTTTGTGCTCTTTGATGTTTTTGTGTAACCAAGTTTTTTTCGAAAATCACAAAATGGTCTAAAACGTCTCCAAATGCGATTTGAAGCTTTTCTAAGCACTTTGGTGTTTTTATGTTAACAAGTTTTTTCGAAAATCGCAAAATGGTCTAAAACGTCTCAAAATGCGATTTGAAGGTATTCTGAGCACTTTGGTGTTTTTGTGTGAAAAGTTTTAACGAAATGCTCAAAATGGTCTAAAACGGTTTCTAATGTGATTTTAACCACTTTGATGTTTTTGTGTAACCAAGTTCTTTTCGAAAATCACAAAATGGTCTAAAACGTCTCCAAATGCGATTTGAAGCTTTTCTAAGCACTTTGGTGTTTTTATGTTAACAAGTTTTTTCGAAAATCACAAAATGGTCTAAAACGTCTCAAAATGCGATTTGAAGGTATTCTGAGCACTTTGGTGTTTTTGTGTGAAAAGTTTTAACGAAATGCTCAAAATGGTCTAAAACGGTTTCTAATGTGATTTTAACCACTTTGATGTTTTTGTGTAACCAAGTTTTATCGAAATGAACAAAATGTTCTAAAACGTCTCCAAATGCGATTTGAAGCTTTTCCAAGCACTTTGCTGTTTTTATGTTAAGTTTTTTCGAAAATCACAAAATGGTCTAAAACGTCTCTAAATGCGATTTGAAGGTATTCTGAGCACTTTGGTGTTTTTGTGTGAAAAGTTTTAACGAAATGCTCAAAATTGTCTAAAACGGTTTCTAATGTGATTTTAAGCACTTTGATGTTTTTGTAAAACCAAGTTTCATCGAAATGCACAAAATGGTCTAAAACGTCTCCAAATGCGATTTGAAGCTTTTCCAAGCACTTTGCTGTTTTTATGTTAACAAGCTTTTTCGAAAATCACAAAATGGTCTAAAACGTCTACAAATGCGATTTGAAGATATTCTGAGCACTTTGGTGTTTTTATGTTAAAAAGTTTTTTCGAAAATCACAAAATGGTCTAAAACGTCTCCAAATGCGATTTGAAGCTCTTCTGTACACTTTGATGTTTTGTGTGAAAAAGTTTTGTCAAAATGCTCAAAATGGTCTAAAACGTTTTTAAAACGATATTAAGCTATTTTGTGCTCTTTGATGTTTTTGTATAACCAAGTTTTTTCGAAAATCACAAAATTGTCTAAAACGTCTCCAAATGCGATTTGAAGATATTCTGAGCACTTTGGTGTTTTTATGTTAAAAAGTTTTTTCGAAAATCACAAAATGGTCTAAAACGTCTCCAAATGCGATTTGAAGATATTCTGAGCACTTTGGTGTTTTTATGTTAAAAAGTTTTTTCGAAAATCACAAAATGGTCTAAAACGTCTCCAAATGCGATTTGAAGCTATTCTGTACACTTTGATGTTTTGTGTGAAAAAGTTTTGTCGAAATGCTCAAAATGGTTTAAAACGTTTTTAAAACGATATTAAGCTATTTTGTGCTCTTTGATGTTTTTGTATAACCAAGTTTCATCGAAATGCACAAAATGGTCTAAAACGTCTCCAAATACGATTTGAAGCTTTTCCAAGCACTTTGCTGTTTTTATGTTAACAAGTTTTTTCGAAAATCACAAAATTGTCTAAAACGTCTCAAAATGCGATTTGAAGGTATTCTGAGCACTTTGGTGTTTTTGTGTGAAAAGTTTTAACGAAAAGCTCAAAATGGTCTAAAACGGTTCTAATGTGATTTTAAGCACTTTGATGTTTTTGTACAACCAAGTTTCATCGAAATGCTCAAAATGGTCTAAAACGTTTTTAAAACGATATTAAGCTATTTTGTGCTCTTTGATGTTTTTGTGTAACCAAGTTTTTTTCGAAAATCACAAAATGGTCTAAAACGTCTCCAAATGCGATTTGAAGCTTTTCTAAGCACTTTGGTGTTTTTATGTTAACAAGTTTTTTCGAAAATCGCAAAATGGTCTAAAACGTCTCAAAATGCGATTTGAAGGTATTCTGAGCACTTTGGTGTTTTTGTGTGAAAAGTTTTAACGAAATGCTCAAAATGGTCTAAAACGGTTTCTAATGTGATTTTAACCACTTTGATGTTTTTGTGTAACCAAGTTCTTTTCGAAAATCACAAAATGGTCTAAAACGTCTCCAAATGCGATTTGAAGCTTTTCTAAGCACTTTGGTGTTTTTATGTTAACAAGTTTTTTCGAAAATCACAAAATGGTCTAAAACGTCTCAAAATGCGATTTGAAGGTATTCTGAGCACTTTGGTGTTTTTGTGTGAAAAGTTTTAACGAAATGCTCAAAATGGTCTAAAACGGTTTCTAATGTGATTTTAACCACTTTGATGTTTTTGTGTAACCAAGTTTTTTCGAAAATCACAAAATGGTCTAAAACGTCTCCAAATGCGATTTGAAGCTTTTCTAAGCACTTTGGTGTTTTTATGTTAACAAGTTTTTTCGAAAATCACAAAATGGTCTAAAACGTCTCCAAATGCGATTTGAAGCTATTCTGTACACTTTGATGTTTTGTGTGAAAAAAGTTTTGTCGAAATGCTCAAAATGGTCTAAAACGTTTTTAAAACGATATTAAGCTATTTTGTGCTCTTTGATGTTTTTGTGTAACCAAGTTTTATCGAAATGAACAAAATGTTCTAAAACGTCTCCAAATGCGATTTGAAGCTTTTCCAAGCACTTTGCTGTTTTTATGTTAAGTTTTTTCGAAAATCACAAAATGGTCTAAAACGTCTCTAAATGCGATTTGAAGGTATTCTGAGCACTTTGGTGTTTTTGTGTGAAAAGTTTTAACGAAATGCTCAAAATTGTCTAAAACGGTTTCTAATGTGATTTTAAGCACTTTGATGTTTTTGTAAAACCAAGTTTCATCGAAATGCACAAAATGGTCTAAAACGTCTCCAAATGCGATTTGAAGCTTTTCCAAGCACTTTGCTGTTTTTATGTTAACAAGCTTTTTCGAAAATCACAAAATGGTCTAAAACGTCTCCAAATGCGATTTGAAGCTATTCTGTACACTTTGATGTTTTGTGTGAAAAAGTTTTGTCGAAATGCTCAAAATGGTTTAAAACGTTTTTAAAACGATATTAAGTTATTTTGTGCTCTTTGATGTTTTTGTGTAACCAAGTTTCATCGAAATGAACAAAATGGTCTAAAACGTCTCCAAATGCGATTTGAAGCTTTTCCAAGCACTTTGCTGTTTTTATGTTAACAAGTTTTTTCGAAAATCACAAAATGGTGTAAAACGTCTCAAAATGCGATTTGAAGGTATTCTGAGCACTTTGGTGTTTTTGTGTGAAAAGTTTTAACGAAATGCTCAAAATGGTCTAAAACGTCTCCAAATGCGATTTGAAGCTCTTCTGTACACTTTGATGTTTTGTGTGAAAAAGTTTTCTCGAAATGCTCAAAATGGTCTAAAACGTTTTCCAATACCATATTAAGCTATTTTGTGCAATTTGATGTTTTTATGTAACCAAGTTTTTTGAAATGCGATTTGAAGATATTCTGAGGACTCTGGTGTTTTTATGTTAAAAAGTTTTTTCGAAAATCACAAAATGGTCTAAAACGTCTCCAAATGCGATTTGAAGATATTCTGAGCACTTTGGTGTTTTTATGTTAAAAAGTTTTTTCGAAAATCACAAAATGGTCTAAAACGTCTCCAAATGCGAGTTGAAGCTATTCTGTACACTTTGATGTTTTGTGTGAAAAAGTTTTGTCGAAATGCTCAAAATGGTCTAAAACGTTTTTAAAACGATATTAAGCTATTTTGTGCTCTTTGATGTTTTTGTGTAACCAAGTTTTTTCGAAAATCACAAAATGGTCTAAAACGTCTCCAAATGCGATTTGAAGCTTTTCTAAGCACTTTGGTGTTTTTATGTTAACAAGTTTTTTCGCAAATCACAAAATGGTCTAAAACGTTTCCAAATGCGATTTGAAGCTCTTCTGTACACTTTGATGTTTTGTGTGAAAAAGTTTTTTCGAAATGCTCAAAATGGTCTAAAACGTTTTTAAATACGATATTAAGCTGTTTTGTGCACTTTGATGGTTTGTGTGAAAAGTTTTAACGAAATGCTCAAAATGGTCAAAAACGGTTTCTAATGTGATTTTAAGCACTTTGATGTTTTTGTGTAACCAAGTTTTTTCGAAAATCACAAATTGGTCTAAAACGTCTCCAAATGCGATTTGAAGCTTTTCTAAACACTTTGGTGCTTTTATGTTAACAAGTTTTTTCGAAAATCACAAAATGGTCTAAAACGTCTCCAAATGCGATTTGAAGCTTTTCTAAACACTTTGGTGTTTTTATGTTAACAAGTTTTTTCGAAAATCACAAAATGGTCTAAAACGTCTTCAAATGCGATTTGAAGATATTCTGAGCACTTTGGTGTTTTTCTGTTAAAAAGTTTTTTCGAAAATCACAAAATGGTCTAAAACGTCTCCAAATGCGATTTGAAGCTCTTCTGTACACTTTGATGTTTTGTGTGAAAAAGTTTTCTCGAAATGCTCAAAATGGTCTAAAACGTTTTCCAATACCATATTAAGCTATTTTGTGCAATTTGATGTTTTTATGTAACCAAGTTTTTTGAAATGCGATTTGAAGATATTCTGAGCACTTTGGTGTTTTTATGTTAAAAAGTTTTTTCGAAAATCACAAAATGGTCTAAAACGTCTCCAAATGCGATTTGAAGATATTCTGAGCACTTTGGTGTTTTTATGTTAAAAAGTTTTTTCGAAAATCACAAAATGGTCTAAAACGTCTCCAAATGCGATTTGAAGCTATTCTGTACACTTTGATGTTTTGTGTGAAAAAGTTTTGTCGAAATGCTCAAAATGGTCTAAAACGTTTTTAAAACGATATTAAGCTATTTTGTGCTCTTTGATGTTTTTGTGTAACCAAGTTTTTTCGAAAATCACAAAATGGTCTAAAACGTCTCCAAATGCGATTTGAAGCTTTTCTAAGCACTTTGGTGTTTTTATGTTAACAAGTTTTTTCGAAAATCACAAAATGGTCTAAAACGTCTCAAAATGCGATTTGAAGGTATTCTGAGCACTTTGGTGTTTTTGTGTGAAAAGTTTTAACGAAATGCTCAAAATGGTCTAAAACGGTTTCTAATGTGATTTTAAGCACTTTGATGTTTTTGTGTAACCAAGTTTTTTCGAAAATCACAAAATGGTCTAAAACGTCTCCAAATGCGATTTGAAGCTATTCTGTACACTTTGATGTTTTGTGTGAAAAAAGTTTTGTCGAAATGCTCAAAATGGTCTAAAACGTTTTTAAAACGATATTGAGCTATTTTGTGCTCTTTGATGTTTTTGTGTAACCAAGTTTTATCGAAATGAACAAAATGGTCTAAAACGTCTCCAAATGCGATTTGAAGCTTTTCCAAGCACTTTGCTGTTTTTATATTAAGTTTTTTCGAAAATCACAAAATGGTCTAAAACGTCTCTAAATGCGATTTGAAGGTATTCTGAGCAATTTGGTGTTTTTGTGTGAAAAGTTTTAACGAAATGCTCAAAATTGTCTAAAACGGTTTCTAATGTGATTTTAAGCACTTTGATGTTTTTGTAAAACCAAGTTTCATCGAAATGCACAAAATGGTCTAAAACGTCTCCAAATGCGATTTGAAGCTATTCTGTACACTTTGATGTTTTGTGTGAAAAAAGTTTTGTCGAAATGCTCAAAATGGTCTAAAACGTTTTTAAAACGATATTAAGCTATTTTGTGCTCTTTGATGTTTTTGTGTAACCAAGTTTTATCGAAATGAACAAAATGGTCTAAAACGTCTCCAAATGCGATTTGAAGCTTTTCCAAGCACTTTGCTGTTTTTATGTTAACAGGTTTTTTCGAAAATCACAAAATGGTCTAAAACGTCTCAAAATGCGATTTGAAGGTATTCTGAGCACTTTGGTGTTTTTGTGTGAAAAGTTTTAACGAAATGCTCAAAATTGTCTAAAACGGTTTCTAATGTGATTTTAAGCACTTTGATGTTTTTGTAAAACCAAGTTTCATCGAAATGCACAAAATGGTCTAAAATGTCTCCAAATGCGATTTGAAGCTTTTCCAAGCACTTTGCTGTTTTTATGTTAACAAGCTTTTTCGAAAATCACAAAAGGGTCTAAAACGTCTCCAAATGTGATTTGAAGATATTCTGAGCACTTTGGTATTTTTATGTTAAAAAGTTTTTTCGAAAATCACAAAATGGTCTAAAACGTCTCCAAATGCGATTTGAAGATATTCTGAGCACTTTGGTGTTTTTATGTTAAAAAGTTTTTTCGAAAATCACAAAATGGTCTAAAACGTCTCCAAATGCGATTTGAAGCTATTCTGTACACTTTGATGTTTTGTGTGAAAAAGTTTTGTCGAAATGCTCAAAATGGTTTAAAACGTTTTTAAAACGATATTAAGCTATTTTGTGCTCTTTGATGTTTTTGTATAACCAAGTTTCATCGAAATGCACAAAATGGTCTAAAACGTCTCCAAATACGATTTGAAGCTTTTCCAAGCACTTTGCTGTTTTTATGTTAACAAGTTTTTTCGAAAATCACAAAATTGTCTAAAACGTCTCAAAATGCGATTTGAAGGTATTCTGAGCACTTTGGTGTTTTTGTGTGAAAAGTTTTAACGAAAAGCTCAAAATGGTCTAAAACGGTTCTAATGTGATTTTAAGCACTTTGATGTTTTTGTACAACCAAGTTTCATCGAAATGCTCAAAATGGTCTAAAACGTTTTTAAAACGATATTAAGCTATTTTGTGCTCTTTGATGTTTTTGTGTAACCAAGTTTTTTTCGAAAATCACAAAATGGTCTAAAACGTCTCCAAATGCGATTTGAAGCTTTTCTAAGCACTTTGGTGTTTTTATGTTAACAAGTTTTTTCGAAAATCGCAAAATGGTCTAAAACGTCTCAAAATGCGATTTGAAGGTATTCTGAGCACTTTGGTGTTTTTGTGTGAAAAGTTTTAACGAAATGCTCAAAATGGTCTAAAACGGTTTCTAATGTGATTTTAACCACTTTGATGTTTTTGTGTAACCAAGTTCTTTTCGAAAATCACAAAATGGTCTAAAACGTCTC
The DNA here is from genome assembly GCF_964355755.1 of Antedon mediterranea. Taxonomy (NCBI): domain Eukaryota; kingdom Metazoa; phylum Echinodermata; class Crinoidea; order Comatulida; family Antedonidae; genus Antedon; species Antedon mediterranea. The sequence continues at coordinate 10,067,088 of NC_092678.1, forward strand.
CAAATGCGATTTGAAGCTTTTCTAAGCACTTTGGTGTTTTTATGTTAACAAGTTTTTTCGAAAATCACAAAATGGTCTAAAACGTCTCAAAATGCGATTTGAAGGTATTCTGAGCACTTTGGTGTTTTTGTGTGAAAAGTTTTAACGAAATGCTCAAAATGGTCTAAAACGGTTTCTAATGTGATTTTAACCACTTTGATGTTTTTGTGTAACCAAGTTTTTTCGAAAATCACAAAATGGTCTAAAACGTCTCCAAATGCGATTTGAAGCTTTTCTAAGCACTTTGGTGTTTTTATGTTAACAAGTTTTTTCGAAAATCACAAAATGGTCTAAAACGTCTCCAAATGCGATTTGAAGCTATTCTGTACACTTTGATGTTTTGTGTGAAAAAAGTTTTGTCGAAATGCTCAAAATGGTCTAAAACGTTTTTAAAACGATATTAAGCTATTTTGTGCTCTTTGATGTTTTTGTGTAACCAAGTTTTATCGAAATGAACAAAATGTTCTAAAACGTCTCCAAATGCGATTTGAAGCTTTTCCAAGCACTTTGCTGTTTTTATGTTAAGTTTTTTCGAAAATCACAAATTGGTCTAAAACGTCTCTAAATGCGAGTTGAAGGTATTCTGAGCACTTTGGTGTTTTTGTGTGAAAAGTTTTAACGAAATGCTCAAAATTGTCTAAAACGGTTTCTAATGTGATTTTAAGCACTTTGATGTTTTTGTAAAACCAAGTTTCATCGAAATGCACAAAATGGTCTAAAACGTCTCCAAATGCGATTTGAAGCTTTTCCAAGCACTTTGCTGTTTTTATGTTAACAAGCTTTTTCGAAAATCACAAAATGGTCTAAAACGTCTCCAAATGCGATTTGAAGATATTCTGAGCACTTTGGTGTTTTTATGTTAAAAAGTTTTTTCGAAAATCACAAAATGGTCTAAAACGTCTCCAAATGCGATTTGAAGCTCTTCTGTACACTTTGATGTTTTGTGTGAATAAGTTTTGTCAAAATGCTCAAAATGGTCTAAAACGTTTTTAAAACGATATTAAGCTATTTTGTGCTCTTTGATGTTTTTGTATAACCAAGTTTTTTCGAAAATCACAAAATTGTCTAAAACGTCTCCAAATGCGATTTGAAGATATTCTGAGCACTTTGGTGTTTTTATGTTAAAAAGTTTTTTCGAAAATCACAAAATGGTCTAAAACGTCTCCAAATGCGATTTGAAGATATTCTGAGCACTTTGGTGTTTTGTGTGAAAAGTTTTGTCGAAATGCTCAAAATGGTCTAAAACGTTTTTAAAACGATATTAAGCTATTTTGTGCTCTTTGATGTTTTTGTGTAACCAAGTTTCATCGAAATGAACAAAATGGTCTAAAACGTCTCCAAATGCGATTTGAAGCTTTTCTAAGCACTTTGGTGTTTTTATGTTAACAAGTTTTTTCGAAAATCACAAAATGGTCTAAAACGTCTCCAAATGCGATTTGAAGATATTCTGAGCACTTTGCTGTTTTTATGTTAACAAGTTTTTTCGAAAATCACAAAATGGTCTAAAACGTCTCAAAATGCTATTTGAAGGTATTCTGAGCACTTTGGTGTTTTTGTGTGAAAAGTTTTAACGAAATGCTCAAAATGGTCTAAAACGGTTCTAATGTGATTTTAAGCACTTTGATGTTTTTGTATAACCAAGTTTCATCGAAATGCTCAAAATGGTCTAAAACGTTTTTAAAACGATATTAAGCTATTTTGTGCTCTTTGATGTTTTTGTGTAACGAAGTTTCATCGAAATGAACAAAATGGTCTAAAACGTCTCCAAATGCGATTTGAAGCTTTTCCAAGCACTTTGCTGTTTTTATGTTAACAAGTTTTTTCGAAAATCACAAAATGGCCTAAAACGTCTCAAAATGCGATTTCAAGGTATTCTGAGCACTTTGGTGTTTTTGTGTGAAAGGTTTTAACGAAATGCTCAAAATGGTCTAAAACGGTTTCTAATGTGATTTTAAGCACTTTGATGTTTTTGTATAACCAAGTTTCATCGAAATGCACAAAATGGTCTAAAACGTCTCCAAATGCGATTTGAAGCTTTTCTAAGCACTTTGCTGTTTTTATGTTAAAAAGTTTTTTCGAAAATCACAAAATGGTCTAAAACGTCTCCAAATGCGATTTGAAGATATTCTGAGCACTTTGGTGTTTTTATGTTAAAAAGTTTTTTCGAAAATCACAAAATGGTCTAAAACGTCTCCAAATGCGATTTGAAGATATTCTGAGCACTTTGGTGTTTTTATGTTAAAAAGTTTTTTCGAAAATCACAAAATGGTCTAAAACGTCTCCAAATGCGATTTGAAGCTATTCTGTACACTTTGATGTTTTGTGTGAAAAAGTTTTGTCGAAATGCTCAAAATGGTCTAAAACGTTTTTAAAACGATATTAAGCTATTTTGTGCTCTTTGATGTTTTTGTGTAACCAAGTTTTATCGAAATGAACAAAATGGTCTAAAACGTCTCCAAATGCGATTTGAAGCTTTTCTAAGCACTTTGCTGTTTTTATGTTAACAAGTTTTTTCGAAAATCACAAAATGGTCTAAAACGTCTCCAAATGGGATTTGAAGCTTTTCTAAGCACTTTGGTGTTTTTATGTTAACAAGTTTTTTCGAAAAACACAAAATGGTCTAAAACGTCTCCAAATGCGATTTGAAGATATTCTGAGCACTTTGGTGTTTTTATGTTAAAAAGTATTTTCGAAAATCACAAAATGGTCTAAAACGTCTCCAAATGCGATTTGAAGCTCTTCTGTACACTTTGATGTTTTGTGTGAAAAAGTTTAGTCGAAATGCTCAAAATGGTCTAAAACGTTTTTAAAACGATATTAAGCTATTTTGTGCTCTTTGATGTTTTTGTGTAACCAAGTTTCATCGAAAATCACAAAATGGTCTAAAACGTCTCCAAATGCGATTTGAAGCTTTTCCAAGCACTTTGCTGTTTTTATGTTAACAAGTTTTTTCGAAAATCACAAAATGGTCTAAAACGTCTCAAAATGCGATTTGAAGGTATTCTGAGCACTTTGGTGTTTTTGTGTGAAAAGTTTTAACGAAATGCTCAAAATTGTCTAAAACGGTTTCTAATGTGATTTTAAGCACTTTGATGTTTTTGTAAAACCAAGTTTCATCGAAATGAACAAAATGGTCTAAAATGTCTCCAAATGCGATTTGAAGCTTTTCCAAGCACTTTGCTGTTTTTATGTTAACAAGCTTTTTCGAAAATCACAAAATGGTCTAAAACGTCTCCAAATGCGATTTGAAGATATTCTGAGCACTTTGGTGTTTTTATGTTAAAAAGTTTTTTCGAAAATCACAAAATGGTCTAAAACGTCTCCAAATGCGATTTGAAGATATTCTAAGCACTTTGGTGTTTTTATGTTAACAAGTTTTTTCGAAAATCACAAAATGGTCTAAAACGTCTCCAAATGCGATTTGAAGATATTCTAAGCACTTTGGTGTTTTTATGTTAACAAGTTTTTTCGAAAATCACAAAATGGTCTAAAACGTCTCCAAATGCGATTTGAAGATATTCTGAGCACTTTGGTGTTTTTCTGTTAAAAAGTATTTTCGAAAATCACAAAATGGTCTAAAACGTCTCCAAATGCGATTTGAAGCTCTTCTGTACACTTTGATGTTTTGTGTGAAAAAGTTTAGTCGAAATGCTCAAAATGGTCTAAAACGTTTTTAAAACGATATTAAGCTATTTTGTGCTCTTTGATGTTTTTGTGTAACCAAGTTTCATCGAAAATCACAAAATGGTCTAAAACGTCTCCAAATGCGATTTGAAGCTTTTCCAAGCACTTTGCTGTTTTTATGTTAACAAGTTTTTTCGAAAATCACAAAATGGTCTAAAACGTCTCAAAATACGATATTAAGCTGTTTTGTGCACTTTGATGATTTGTGTGAAAAGTTTTAACGAAATGCTCAAAATGGTCTAAAATGGTTTCTAATGTGATTTTAAGCACTTTGATGTTTTTATGTAGCCAAGTTTTTTCGAAAATCACAAAATGGTCAAAAACGTCTCCAAATGCGATTTGAAGCTTTTCTAAGCACTTTGGTGTTTTTATGTTAACAAGTTTTTTCGAAAATCACAAAATGGTCTAAAACGTCTCCAAATGCAATTTGAAGCTATTCTGTACACTTTGATGTTTTGTGTGAAAAAGTTTTGTCAAAATGCTCAAAATGGTCTAAAACGTTTTTAAAACGATATTAAGCTATTTTGTGCTCTTTGATGTTTTTGTATAACCAAGTTTTTTCGAAAATCACAAAATGGTCTAAAACGTCTCCAAATGCGATTTGAAGCTTTTCTAAACACTTTGGTGTTTTTATGTTAACAAGTTTTTTCGAAAATCACAAAATGGTCTAAAACGTCTCCAAATCCGATTTGAAGCTATTCTGTACACTTTGATGTTTTGTGTGAAAAAGTTTTGTCGAAATGCTCAAAATGGTCTAAAACGTTTTTAAAACGATATTAAGCTATTTTGTGCTCTTTGATGTTTTTGTGTAACCAAGTTTCATCGATATGAACAAAATGGTCTAAAACGTCTCAAAATGCGATTTGAAGGTATTCTGAGCACTTTGGTGTTTTTGGGTGAAAAGTTTTAACGAAATGCTCAAAATGGTCTAAAACGGTTTCTAATGTGATTTTAAGCACTTTGAAGTATTTGTAAAAACAAGTTTCATCGAAATGCACAAAATAGTCTAAAACGTCTTCAAATGCGATTTGAAGCTTTTCTAAGCACTTTGGTGTTTTTATGTTAACAAGTTTTTTCGAAAATCACAAAATGGTCTAAAACGTCTCCAAATGCGATTTGAAGATATTCTGAGCACTTTGGTGTTTTTATGTTAAAAAGTATTTTCGAAAATCACAAAATGGTCTAAAACGTCTCCAAATGCGATTTGAAGCTCTTCTGTACACTTTGATGTTTTGTGTGAAAAAGTTTAGTCGAAATGCTCAAAATGGTCTATAACGTTTTTAAAACGATATTAAGCTATTTTGTGCTCTTTGATGTTTTTGTGTAACCAAGTTTCATCGAAAATCACAAAATGGTCTAAAACGTCTCCAAATGCGATTTGAAGATATTCTGAGCACTTTGGTGTTTTTATGTTAACAAGTTTTTTCGAAAATCACAAAATGGTCTAAAACGTCTCCAAATGCGATTTGAAGATATTCTGAGCACTTTGGTGTTTTTATGTTAAAAAGTTTTTTCGAAAATCACAAAATGGTCTAAAACGTCTCCAAATGCGATTTGAAGCTATTCTATACACTTTGATGTTTTGTGTTAAAAAGTTTTGTCGAAATGCTCAAAATGGTTTAAAACGTTTTTAAAACGATATTAAGCTATTTTGTGCTCTTTGATGTTTTTGTGTAACCAAGTTTCATCGAAATGAACAAAATGGTCTAAAACGTCTCCAAATGCGATTTGAAGCTTTTCCAAGCACTTTGCTGTTTTTATGTTAACAAGTTTTTTCGAAAATCACAAAATTGTCTAAAACGTCTCAAAATGCGATTTGAAGGTATTCTGAGCACTTTGGTGTTTTTGTGTGAAAAGTTTTAACGAAAAGCTCAAAATGGTCTAAAACGGTTCTAATGTGATTTTAAGCACTTTGATGTTTTTGTACAACCAAGTTTCATCGAAATGCTCAAAATGGTCTAAAACGTTTTTAAAACGATATTAAGCTATTTTGTGCTCTTTGATGTTTTTGTGTAACCAAGTTTTTTTCGAAAATCACAAAATGGTCTAAAACGTCTCCAAATGCGATTTGAAGCTTTTCTAAGCACTTTGGTGTTTTTATGTTGACAAGTTTTTTCGAAAATCGCAAAATGGTCTAAAACGTCTCAAAATGCGATTTGAAGGTATTCTGAGCACTTTGGTGTTTTTGTGTGAAAAGTTTTAACGAAATGCTCAAAATGGTCTAAAACGGTTTCTAATGTGATTTTAACCACTTTGATGTTTTTGTGTAACCAAGTTCTTTTCGAAAATCACAAAATGGTCTAAAACGTCTCCAAATGCGATTTGAAGCTTTTCTAAGCACTTTGGTGTTTTTATGTTAACAAGTTTTTTCGAAAATCACAAAATGGTCTAAAACGTCTCAAAATGCGATTTGAAGGTATTCTGAGCACTTTGGTGTTTTTGTGTGAAAAGTTTTAACGAAATGCTCAAAATGGTCTAAAACGGTTTCTAATGTGATTTTAACCACTTTGATGTTTTTGTGTAACCAAGTTTTTTCGAAAATCACAAAATGGTCTAAAACGTCTCCAAATGCGATTTGAAGCTTTTCCAAGCACTTTGCTGTTTTTATGTTAACAAGTTTTTTCGAAAATCACAAAATGGTCTAAAACGTCTCCAAATGCGATTTCAAGGTATTCTGAGCACTTTGGTGTTTTTGTGTGAAAGGTTTTAACGAAATGCTCAAAATGGTCTAAAACGGTTTCTAATGTGATTTTAAGCACTTTGATGTTTTTGTATAACCAAGTTTCATCGAAATGCACAAAATGGTCTAAAACGTCTCCAAATGCGATTTGAAGCTTTTCTAAGCACTTTGCTGTTTTTATGTTAAAAAGTTTTTTCGAAAATCACAAAATGGTCTAAAACGTCTCCAAATGCGATTTGAAGATATTCTGAGCACTTTGGTGTTTTTATGTTAAAAAGTTTTTTCGAAAATCACAAAATGGTCTAAAACGTCTCCAAATGCGATTTGAAGATATTCTGAGCACTTTGGTGTTTTTATGTTAAAAAGTTTTTTCGAAAATCACAAAATGGTCTAAAACGTCTCCAAATGCGATTTGAAGCTATTCTGTACACTTTGATGTTTTGTGTGAAAAAGTTTTGTCGAAATGCTCAAAATGGTCTAAAACGTTTTTAAAACGATATTAAGCTATTTTGTGCTCTTTGATGTTTTTGTGTAACCAAGTTTTATCGAAATGAACAAAATGGTCTAAAACGTCTCCAAATGCGATTTGAAGCTTTTCTAAGCACTTTGCTGTTTTTATGTTAACAAGTTTTTTCGAAAATCACAAAATGGTCTAAAACGTCTCCAAATGCGATTTGAAGATATTCTGAGCACTTTGGTGTTTTTATGTTAAAAAGTTTTTTCGAAAATCACAAAATGGTCTAAAACGTCTCCAAATGCGATTTGAAGCTATTCTATACACTTTGATGTTTTGTGTTAAAAAGTTTTGTCGAAAAGCTCAAAATGGTTTAAAACGTTTTTAAAACGATATTAAGCTATTTTGTGCTCTTTGATGTTTTTGTGTAACCAAGTTTCATCGAAATGCGATTTGAAGCTTTTCCAAGCACTTTGCTGTTTTTATGTTAACAAGCTTTTTCGAAAATCACAAAATGGTCTAAAACGTCTCCAAATGCGATTTGAAGATATTCTGAGCACTTTGGTGTTTTTATGTTAAAAAGTTTTTTCGAAAATCACAAAATGGTCTAAAACGTCTCCAAATGCGATTTGAAGATATTCTAAGCACTTTGGTGTTTTTATGTTAACAAGTTTTTTCGAAAATCACAAAATGGTCTAAAACGTCTCCAAATGCGATTTGAAGATATTCTGAGCACTTTGGTGTTTTTCTGTTAAAAAGTATTTTCGAAAATCACAAAATGGTCTAAAACGTCTCCAAATGCAATTTGAAGCTATTCTGTACACTTTGATGTTTTGTGTGAAAAAGTTTTGTCAAAATGCTCAAAATGGTCTAAAACGTTTTTAAAACGATATTAAGCTATTTTGTGCTCTTTGATGTTTTTGTATAACCAAGTTTTTTCGAAAATCACAAAATGGTCTAAAACGTCTCCAAATGCGATTTGAAGCTTTTCTAAACACTTTGGTGTTTTTATGTTAACAAGTTTTTTCGAAAATCACAAAATGGTCTAAAACGTCTCCAAATCCGATTTGAAGCTATTCTGTACACTTTGATGTTTTGTGTGAAAAAGTTTTGTCGAAATGCTCAAAATGGTCTAAAACGTTTTTAAAACGATATTAAGCTATTTTGTGCTCTTTGATGTTTTTGTGTAACCAAGTTTCATCGATATGAACAAAATGGTCTAAAACGTCTCAAAATGCGATTTGAAGGTATTCTGAGCACTTTGGTGTTTTTGGGTGAAAAGTTTTAACGAAATGCTCAAAATGGTCTAAAACGGTTTCTAATGTGATTTTAAGCACTTTGAAGTATTTGTAAAAACAAGTTTCATCGAAATGCACAAAATAGTCTAAAACGTCTCCAAATGCGATTTGAAGCTTTTCTAAGCACTTTGGTGTTTTTATGTTAACAAGTTTTTTCGAAAATCACAAAATGGTCTAAAACGTCTCCAAATGCGATTTGAAGATATTCTGAGCACTTTGGTGTTTTTATGTTAAAAAGTATTTTCGAAAATCACAAAATGGTCTAAAACGTCTCCAAATGCGATTTGAAGCTCTTCTGTACACTTTGATGTTTTGTGTGAAAAAGTTTAGTCGAAATGCTCAAAATGGTCTAAAACGTTTTTAAAACGATATTAAGCTATTTTGTGCTCTTTGATGTTTTTGTGTAACCAAGTTTCATCGAAAATCACAAAATGGTCTAAAACGTCTCCAAATGCGATTTGAAGCTTTTCCAAGCACTTTGCTGTTTTTATGTTAACAAGTTTTTTCGAAAATCACAAAATGGTCTAAAACGTCTCAAAATACGATAATAAGCTGTTTTGTGCACTTTGATGATTTGTGTGAAAAGTTTTAACGAAATGCTCAAAATGGTCTAAAACGGTTTCTAATGTGATTTTAAGCACTTTGATGTTTTTATGTAGCCAAGTTTTTTCGAAAATCACAAAATGGTCAAAAACGTCTCCAAATGCGATTTGAAGCTTTTCTAAGCACTTTGGTGTTTTTATGTTAACAAGTTTTTTCGAAAATCACAAAATGGTCTAAAACGTCTCAAAATGCAATTTGAAGCTATTCTGTACACTTTGATGTTTTGTGTGAAAAAGTTTTGTCAAAATGCTCAAAATGGTCTAAAACGTTTTTAAAACGATATTAAGCTATTTTGTGCTCTTTGATGTTTTTGTATAACCAAGTTTTTTCGAAAATCACAAAATGGTCTAAAACGTCTCCAAATGCGATTTGAAGCTTTTCTAAACACTTTGGTGTTTTTATGTTAACAAGTTTTTTCGAAAATCACAAAATGGTCTAAAACGTCTCCAAATCCGATTTGAAGCTATTCTGTACACTTTGATGTTTTGTGTGAAAAAGTTTTGTCGAAATGCTCAAAATGGTCTAAAACGTTTTTAAAACGATATTAAGCTATTTTGTGCTCTTTGATGTTTTTGTGTAACCAAGTTTCATCGATATGAACAAAATGGTCTAAAACGTCTCAAAATGCGATTTGAAGGTATTCTGAGCACTTTGGTGTTTTTGGGTGAAAAGTTTTAACGAAATGCTCAAAATGGTCTAAAACGGTTTCTAATGTGATTTTAAGCACTTTGAAGTATTTGTAAAAACAAGTTTCATCGAAATGCACAAAATAGTCTAAAACGTCTTCAAATGCGATTTGAAGCTTTTCTAAGCACTTTGGTGTTTTTATGTTAACAAGTTTTTTCGAAAATCACAAAATGGTCTAAAACGTCTCCAAATGCGATTTGAAGATATTCTGAGCACTTTGGTGTTTTTATGTTAAAAAGTATTTTCGAAAATCACAAAATGGTCTAAAACGTCTCCAAATGCGATTTGAAGCTCTTCTGTACACTTTGATGTTTTGTGTGAAAAAGTTTAGTCGAAATGCTCAAAATGGTCTATAACGTTTTTAAAACGATATTAAGCTATTTTGTGCTCTTTGATGTTTTTGTGTAACCAAGTTTCATCGAAAATCACAAAATGGTCTAAAACGTCTCCAAATGCGATTTGAAGATATTCTGAGCACTTTGGTGTTTTTATGTTAACAAGTTTTTTCGAAAATCACAAAATGGTCTAAAACGTCTCCAAATGCGATTTGAAGATATTTTGAGCACTTTGGTGTTTTTATGTTAAAAAGTTTTTTCGAAAATCACAAAATGGTCTAAAACGTCTCCAAATGCGATTTGAAGCTATTCTATACACTTTGATGTTTTGTGTTAAAAAGTTTTGTCGAAATGCTCAAAATGGTTTAAAACGTTTTTAAAACGATATTAAGCTATTTTGTGCTCTTTGATGTTTTTGTGTAACCAAGTTTCATCGAAATGAACAAAATGGTCTAAAACGTCTCCAAATGCGATTTGAAGCTTTTCCAAGCACTTTGCTGTTTTTATGTTAACAAGTTTTTTCGAAAATCACAAAATTGTCTAAAACGTCTCAAAATGCGATTTGAAGGTATTCTGAGCACTTTGGTGTTTTTGTGTGAAAAGTTTTAACGAAAAGCTCAAAATGGTCTAAAACGGTTCTAATGTGATTTTAAGCACTTTGATGTTTTTGTACAACCAAGTTTCATCGAAATGCTCAAAATGGTCTAAAACGTTTTTAAAACGATATTAAGCTATTTTGTGCTCTTTGATGTTTTTGTGTAACCAAGTTTTTTCGAAAATCACAAAATGGTCTAAAACGTCTCCAAATGCGATTTGAAGCTTTTCTAAGCACTTTGGTGTTTTTATGTTAACAAGTTTTTTCGAAAATCACAAAATGGTCTAAAACGTCTCCAAATGCGATTTGAAGATATTCTGAGCACTTTGGTGTTTTTCTGTTAAAAAGTATTTTCGAAAATCACAAAATGGTCTAAAACGTCTCCAAATGCAATTTGAAGCTATTCTGTACACTTTGATGTTTTGTGTGAAAAAGTTTTGTCAAAATGCTCAAAATGGTCTAAAACGTTTTTAAAACGATATTAAGCTATTTTGTGCTCTTTGATGTTTTTGTATAACCAAGTTTTTTCGAAATGAACAAAATGGTCTAAAACGTCTCCAAATGCGATTTGAAGCTTTTCTAAACACTTTGGTGTTTTTATGTTAACAAGTTTTTTCGAAAATCACAAAATGGTCTAAAACGTCTCCAAATCCGATTTGAAGCTATTCTGTACACTTTGATGTTTTGTGTGAAAAAGTTTTGTCGAAATGCTCAAAATGGTCTAAAACGTTTTTAAAACGATATTAAGCTATTTTGTGCTCTTTGATGTTTTTGTGTAACCAAGTTTCATCGATATGAACAAAATGGTCTAAAACGTCTCAAAATGCGATTTGAAGGTATTCTGAGCACTTTGGTGTTTTTGGGTGAAAAGTTTTAACGAGATGCTCAAAATGGTCTAAAACGGTTTCTAATGTGATTTTAAGCACTTTGAAGTATTTGTAAAAACAAGTTTCATCGAAATGCACAAAATAGTCTAAAACGTCTCCAAATGCGATTTGAAGCTTTTCTAAGCACTTTGGTGTTTTTATGTTAACAAGTTTTTTCGAAAATCACAAAATGGTCTAAAACGTCTCCAAATGCGATTTGAAGATATTCTGAGCACTTTGGTGTTTTTATGTTAAAAAGTATTTTCGAAAATCACAAAATGGTCTAAAACGTCTCCAAATGCGATTTGAAGCTCTTCTGTACACTTTGATGTTTTGTGTGAAAAAGTTTAGTCGAAATGCTCAAAATGGTCTAAAACGTTTTTAAAACGATATTAAGCTATTTTGTGCTCTTTGATGTTTTTGTGTAACCAAGTTTCATCGAAATGAACAAAATGGTCTAAAACGTCTCCAAATGCGATTTGAAGCTTTTCTAAGCACTTTGGTGTTTTTATGTTAACAAGTTTTTTCGAAAATCACAAAATGGTCTAAAACGTCTCCAAATGCGATTTGAAGATATTCTGAGCACTTTGCTGTTTTTATGTTAACAAGTTTTTTCGAAAATCACAAAATGGTCTAAAACGTCTCAAAATGCTATTTGAAGGTATTCTGAGCACTTTGGTGTTTTTGTGTGAAAAGTTTTAACGAAATGCTCAAAATGGTCTAAAACGGTTCTAATGTGATTTTAAACACTTTGATGTTTTGTGTGAAAAAGTTTTGTCAAAATGCTGAAAATGGTCTAAAACGTTTTTAAAACGATATTAAGCTATTTTGTGCTCTTTGATGTTTTTGTATAACCAAGTTTTTTCGAAAATCACAAAATGGTCTAAAACGTCTCCAAATGCGATTTGAAGATATTCTGAGCACTTTGGTGTTTTTATGTTAAAAAGTTTTTTCGAAAATCACAAAATGGTCTAAAACGTCTCCAAATGCGATTTGAAGATATTCTGAGCACTTTGGTGTTTTTATGTTAAAAAGTTTTTTCGAAAATCACAAAATGGTCTAAAACGTCTCCAAATGCGATTTGAAGCTATTCTATACACTTTGATGTTTTGTGTTAAAAAGTTTTGTCGAAATGCTCAAAATGGTTTAAAACGTTTTTAAAACGATATTAAGCTATTTTGTGCTCTTTGATGTTTTTGTGTAACCAAGTTTTTTCGAAAATCACAAAATGGTCTAAAACGTCTCCAAATGCGATTTGAAGCTTTTCTAAGCACTTTGCTGTTTTTATGTTAACAAGTTTTTTCGAAAATCACAAAATGGTCTAAAACGTCTCAAAATGCGATTTGAAGGTATTCTGAGCACTTTGGTGTTTTTGTGTGAAAAGTTTTAACGAAATGCTCAAAATGGTCTAAAACGGTTTCTAATGTGATTTTAACCACTTTGATGTTTTTGTGTAACCAAGTTCTTTTCGAAAATCACAAAATGGTCTAAAACGTCTCCAAATGCGATTTGAAGCTTTTCTAAGCACTTTGGTGTTTTTATGTTAACAAGTTTTTTCGAAAATCACAAAATGGTCTAAAACGTCTCAAAATGCGATTTGAAGGTATTCTGAGCACTTTGGTGTTTTTGTGTGAAAAGTTTTAACGAAATGCTCAAAATGGTCTAAAACGGTTTCTAATGTGATTTTAACCACTTTGATGTTTTTGTGTAACCAAGTTTTTTCGAAAATCACAAAATGGTCTAAAACGTCTCCAAATGCGATTTGAAGCTTTTCTAAGCACTTTGGTGTTTTTATGTTAACAAGTTTTTTCGAAAATCACAAAATGGTCTAAAACGTCTCCAAATGCGATTTGAAGCTATTCTGTACACTTTGATGTTTTGTGTGAAAAGTTTTAACGAAATGCTCAAAATTGTCTAAAACGGTTTCTAATGTGATTTTAAGCACTTTGATGTTTTTGTAAAACCAAGTTTCATCGAAATGCACAAAATGGTCTAAAACGTCTCCAAATGCGATTTGAAGCTTTTCCAAGCACTTTGGTGTTTTTATGTTAACAAGGTTTTTCGAAAATCACAAAATGGTCTAAAACGTCTCCAAATGCGATTTGAAGCTTTTCCAAGCACTTTGCTGTTTTTATGTTAACAAGTTTTTTCGAAAATCACAAAATGGTCTAAAACGTCTCAAAATACGATATTAAGCTGTTTTGTGCACTTTGATGATTTGTGTGAAAAGTTTTAACGAAATGCTCAAAATGGTCTAAAACGGTTTCTAATGTGATTTTAAGCACTTTGATGTTTTTATGTAGCCAAGTTTTTTCGAAAATCACAAAATGGTCAAAAACGTCTCCAAATGCGATTTGAAGCTTTTCTAAGCACTTTGGTTTTTTTATGTTAACAAGTTTTTTCGAAAATCACAAAATGGTCTAAAACGTCTTCAAATGCGATTTGAAGATATTCTGAGCACTTTGGTGTTTTTCTGTTAAAAAGTATTTTCGAAAATCACAAAATGGCCTAAAACGTCTCCAAATGCGATTTGAAGCTATTCTGTACACTTTGATGTTTTGTGTGAAAAAGTTTTGTCAAAATGCTCAAAATGGTCTAAAACGTTTTTAAAACGATATTAAGCTATTTTGTGCTCTTTGATGTGTTTGTATAACCAAGTTTTTTCGAAAATCACAAAATGGTCTAAAACGTCTCCAAATGCGATTTGAAGCTTTTCCAAGCACTTTGCTGTTTTTATGTTAACAATTTTTTTCGAAAATCATAAAATGGTCTAAAACGTCTCCAAATGCGATTTGAAGCTATTCTGTACACTTTGATGTTTTGTGTGAAAAGTTTTGTCGAAATGCTCAAAATGGTCTAAAACGTTTTTAAAACGATATTAAGCTATTTTGTGCTCTTTGATGTTTTTGTGTAACCAAGTTTCATCGAAATGAGCAAAATGGTCTAAAACGTCTCCAAATGCGATTTGAAGCTTTTCTAAGCACTTTGGTGTTTTTATGTTAACAAGTTTTTTCGAAAATCACAAAATGGTCTAAAACGTCTCCAAATGCGATTTGAAGATATTCTGAGCACTTTGCTGTTTTTATGTTAACAAGTTTTTTCGAAAATCACAAAATGGTCTAAAACGTCTCAAAATGCTATTTGAAGGTATTCTGAGCACTTTGGTGTTTTTGTGTGAAAAGTTTTAACGAAATGCTCAAAATGGTCTAAAACGGTTCTAATGTGATTTTAAGCACTTTGATGTTTTTGTATAACCAAGTTTCATCGAAATGCTCAAAATGGTCTAAAACGTTTTTAAAACGATATTAAGCTATTTTGTGCTCTTTGATGTTTTTGTGTAACGAAGTTTCATCGAAATGAACAAAATGGTCTAAAACGTCTCCAAATGCGATTTGAAGCTTTTCCAAGCACTTTGCTGTTTTTATGTTAACAAGTTTTTTCGAAAATCACAAAATGGCCTAAAACGTCTCAAAATGCGATTTCAAGGTATTCTGAGCACTTTGGTGTTTTTGTGTGAAAGGTTTTAACGAAATGCTCAAAATGGTCTAAAACGGTTTCTAATGTGATTTAAAGCACTTTGATGTTTTTGTATAACCAAGTTTCATCGAAATGCACAAAATGGTCTAAAACGTCTCCAAATGCGATTTGAAGCTTTTCTAAGCACTTTGCTGTTTTTATGTTAACAAGTTTTTTCGAAAATCACAAAATGGTCTAAAACGTCTCCAAATGCGATTTGAAGATATTCTGAGCACTTTGGTGTTTTTATGTTAAAAAGTTTTTTCGAAAATCACAAAATGGTCTAAAACGTCTCCAAATGCGATTTGAAGATATTCTGAGCACTTTGGTGTTTTTATGTTAACAAGTTTTTTCGAAAATCACAAAATGGTCTAAAACGTCTCCAAATGCGATTTGAAGCTATTCTGTACACTTTGATGTTTTGTGTGAAAAAGTTTTGTCGAAATGCTCAAAATGGTCTAAAACGTTTTTAAAACGATATTAAGCTATTTTGTGCTCTTTGATGTTTTTCTGTAACCAAGTTTTATCGAAATGAACAAAATGGTCTAAAACGTCTCCAAATGCGATTTGAAGCTTTTCCAAGCACTTTGCTGTTTTTATGTTAACAAGTTTTTTCGAAAATCACAAAATGGTCTAAAACGTCTCAAAATGCGATTTGAAGGTATTCTGAGCACTTTGGTGTTTTTGTGTGAAAAGTTTTAACGAAATGCTCAAAATTGTCTAAAACGGTTTCTAATGTGATTTTAAGCACTTTGATGTTTTTGTAAAACCAAGTTTCATCGAAATGAACAAAATGGTCTAAAATGTCTCCAAATGCGATTTGAAGCTTTTCCAAGCACTTTGCTGTTTTTATGTTAACAAGCTTTTTCGAAAATCACAAAATGGTCTAAAACGTCTCCAAATGCGATTTGAAGATATTCTGAGCACTTTGGTGTTTTTATGTTAAAAAGTTTTTTCGAAAATCACAAAATGGTCTAAAACGTCTCCAAATGCGATTTGAAGATATTCTGAGCACTTTGGTGTTTTTATGTTAAAAAGTTTTTTCGAAAATCACAAAATGGTCTAAAACGTCTCCAAATGCGATTTGAAGCTATTCTGTACACTTTGATGTTTTGTGTGAAAAAGTTTTGTCGAAATGCTCAAAATGGTTTAAAACGTTTTTAAAACGATATTAAGTTATTTTGTGCTCTTTGATGTTTTTGTGTAACCAAGTTTCATCGAAATGAACAAAATGGTCTAAAACGTCTCCAAATGCGATTTGAAGCTTTTCCAAGCACTTTGCTGTTTTTATGTTAACAAGTTTTTTCGAAAATCACAAAATGGTGTAAAACGTCTCAAAATGCGATTTGAAGGTATTCTGAGCACTTTGGTGTTTTTGTGTGAAAAGTTTTAACGAAATGCTCAAAATGGTCTAAAACGGTTCTAATGTGATTTTAAGCTATTCTAGACACTTTGATGTTTTGTGTGAAAAAGTTTTCTCGAAATGCTCAAAATGGTCTAAAACGTTTTCCAATACCATATTAAGCTATTTTGTGCAATTTGATGTTTTTGTGTAACCAAGTTTTTTGAAATGCGATTTGAAGATATTCTGAGGACTCTGGTGTTTTTATGTTAAAAAGTTTTTTCGAAAATCACAAAATGGTCTAAAACGTCTCCAAATGCGATTTGAAGATATTCTGAGCACTTTGGTGTTTTTATGTTAAAAAGTTTTTTCGAAAATCACAAAATGGTCTAAAACGTCTCCAAATGCGAGTTGAAGCTATTCTGTACACTTTGATGTTTTGTGTGAAAAAGTTTTGTCGAAATGCTCAAAATGGTCTAAAACGTTTTTAAAACGATATTAAGCTATTTTGTGCTCTTTGATGTTTTTGTGTAACCAAGTTTTTTCGAAAATCACAAAATGGTCTAAAACGTCTCCAAATGCGATTTGAAGCTTTTCTAAGCACTTTGGTGTTTTTATGTTAACAAGTTTTTTCGCAAATCACAAAATGGTCTAAAACGTCTCCAAATGCGATTTGAAGATATTCTGAGCACATTGGTGTTTTTATGTTAAAAAAGTTTTTTCGAAAATCACAAAATGGTCTAAAACGTTTCCAAATGCGATTTGAAGCTCTTCTGTACACTTTGATGTTTTGTGTGAAAAAGTTTTTTCGAAATGCTCAAAATGGTCTAAAACGTTTTTAAATACGATATTAAGCTGTTTTGTGCACTTTGATGGTTTGTGTGAAAAGTTTTAACGAAATGCTCAAAATGGTCAAAAACGGTTTCTAATGTGATTTTAAGCACTTTGATGTTTTTGTGTAACCAAGTTTTTTCGAAAATCACAAATTGGTCTAAAACGTCTCCAAATGCGATTTGAAGCTTTTCTAAACACTTTGGTGCTTTTATGTTAACAAGTTTTTTCGAAAATCACAAAATGGTCTAAAACGTCTCCAAATGCGATTTGAAGCTTTTCTAAACACTTTGGTGTTTTTATGTTAACAAGTTTTTTCGAAAATCACAAAATGGTCTAAAACGTCTTCAAATGCGATTTGAAGATATTCTGAGCACTTTGGTGTTTTTCTGTTAAAAAGTTTTTTCGAAAATCACAAAATGGTCTAAAACGTCTCCAAATGCGATTTGAAGCTCTTCTGTACACTTTGATGTTTTGTGTGAAAAAGTTTTCTCGAAATGCTCAAAATGGTCTAAAACGTTTTCCAATACCATATTAAGCTATTTTGTGCAATTTGATGTTTTTATGTAACCAAGTTTTTTGAAATGCGATTTGAAGATATTCTGAGCACTTTGGTGTTTTTATGTTAAAAAGTTTTTTCGAAAATCACAAAATGGTCTAAAACGTCTCCAAATGCGATTTGAAGATATTCTGAGCACTTTGGTGTTTTTATGTTAAAAAGTTTTTTCGAAAATCACAAAATGGTCTAAAACGTCTCCAAATGCGATTTGAAGCTATTCTGTACACTTTGATGTTTTGTGTGAAAAAGTTTTGTCGAAATGCTCAAAATGGTCTAAAACGTTTTTAAAACGATATTAAGCTATTTTGTGCTCTTTGATGTTTTTGTGTAACCAAGTTTTTTCGAAAATCACAAAATGGTCTAAAACGTCTCCAAATGCGATTTGAAGCTTTTCTAAGCACTTTGGTGTTTTTATGTTAACAAGTTTTTTCGAAAATCACAAAATGGTCTAAAACGTCTCAAAATGCGATTTGAAGGTATTCTGAGCACTTTGGTGTTTTTGTGTGAAAAGTTTTAACGAAATGCTCAAAATGGTCTAAAACGGTTTCTAATGTGATTTTAAGCACTTTGATGTTTTTGTGTAACCAAGTTTTTTCGAAAATCACAAAATGGTCTAAAACGTCTCCAAATGCGATTTGAAGCTATTCTGTACACTTTGATGTTTTGTGTGAAAAAAGTTTTGTCGAAATGCTCAAAATGGTCTAAAACGTTTTTAAAACGATATTGAGCTATTTTGTGCTCTTTGATGTTTTTGTGTAACCAAGTTTTATCGAAATGAACAAAATGGTCTAAAACGTCTCCAAATGCGATTTGAAGCTTTTCCAAGCACTTTGCTGTTTTTATATTAAGTTTTTTCGAAAATCACAAAATGGTCTAAAACGTCTCTAAATGCGATTTGAAGGTATTCTGAGCAATTTGGTGTTTTTGTGTGAAAAGTTTTAACGAAATGCTCAAAATTGTCTAAAACGGTTTCTAATGTGATTTTAAGCACTTTGATGTTTTTGTAAAACCAAGTTTCATCGAAATGCACAAAATGGTCTAAAACGTCTCCAAATGCGATTTGAAGCTATTCTGTACACTTTGATGTTTTGTGTGAAAAAAGTTTTGTCGAAATGCTCAAAATGGTCTAAAACGTTTTTAAAACGATATTAAGCTATTTTGTGCTCTTTGATGTTTTTGTGTAACCAAGTTTTATCGAAATGAACAAAATGGTCTAAAACGTCTCCAAATGCGATTTGAAGCTTTTCCAAGCACTTTGCTGTTTTTATGTTAACAGGTTTTTTCGAAAATCACAAAATGGTCTAAAACGTCTCAAAATGCGATTTGAAGGTATTCTGAGCACTTTGGTGTTTTTGTGTGAAAAGTTTTAACGAAATGCTCAAAATTGTCTAAAACGGTTTCTAATGTGATTTTAAGCACTTTGATGTTTTTGTAAAACCAAGTTTCATCGAAATGCACAAAATGGTCTAAAATGTCTCCAAATGCGATTTGAAGCTTTTCCAAGCACTTTGCTGTTTTTATGTTAACAAGCTTTTTCGAAAATCACAAAAGGGTCTAAAACGTCTCCAAATGTGATTTGAAGATATTCTGAGCACTTTGGTATTTTTATGTTAAAAAGTTTTTTCGAAAATCACAAAATGGTCTAAAACGTCTCCAAATGCGATTTGAAGATATTCTGAGCACTTTGGTGTTTTTATGTTAAAAAGTTTTTTCGAAAATCACAAAATGGTCTAAAACGTCTCCAAATGCGATTTGAAGCTATTCTGTACACTTTGATGTTTTGTGTGAAAAAGTTTTGTCGAAATGCTCAAAATGGTTTAAAACGTTTTTAAAACGATATTAAGCTATTTTGTGCTCTTTGATGTTTTTGTATAACCAAGTTTCATCGAAATGCACAAAATGGTCTAAAACGTCTCCAAATACGATTTGAAGCTTTTCCAAGCACTTTGCTGTTTTTATGTTAACAAGTTTTTTCGAAAATCACAAAATTGTCTAAAACGTCTCAAAATGCGATTTGAAGGTATTCTGAGCACTTTGGTGTTTTTGTGTGAAAAGTTTTAACGAAAAGCTCAAAATGGTCTAAAACGGTTCTAATGTGATTTTAAGCACTTTGATGTTTTTGTACAACCAAGTTTCATCGAAATGCTCAAAATGGTCTAAAACGTTTTTAAAACGATATTAAGCTATTTTGTGCTCTTTGATGTTTTTGTGTAACCAAGTTTTTTTCGAAAATCACAAAATGGTCTAAAACGTCTCCAAATGCGATTTGAAGCTTTTCTAAGCACTTTGGTGTTTTTATGTTAACAAGTTTTTTCGAAAATCGCAAAATGGTCTAAAACGTCTCAAAATGCGATTTGAAGGTATTCTGAGCACTTTGGTGTTTTTGTGTGAAAAGTTTTAACGAAATGCTCAAAATGGTCTAAAACGGTTTCTAATGTGATTTTAACCACTTTGATGTTTTTGTGTAACCAAGTTCTTTTCGAAAATCACAAAATGGTCTAAAACGTCTCCAAATGCGATTTGAAGCTTTTCTAAGCACTTTGGTGTTTTTATGTTAACAAGTTTTTTCGAAAATCACAAAATGGTCTAAAACGTCTCAAAATGCGATTTGAAGGTATTCTGAGCACTTTGGTGTTTTTGTGTGAAAAGTTTTAACGAAATGCTCAAAATGGTCTAAAACGGTTTCTAATGTGATTTTAACCACTTTGATGTTTTTGTGTAACCAAGTTTTTTCGAAAATCACAAAATGGTCTAAAACGTCTCCAAATGCGATTTGAAGCTTTTCTAAGCACTTTGGTGTTTTTATGTTAACAAGTTTTTTCGAAAATCACAAAATGGTCTAAAACGTCTCCAAATGCGATT
Organism: Antedon mediterranea; assembly: GCF_964355755.1. Classification (NCBI taxonomy): domain Eukaryota; kingdom Metazoa; phylum Echinodermata; class Crinoidea; order Comatulida; family Antedonidae; genus Antedon; species Antedon mediterranea. The sequence goes on from NC_092678.1 coordinate 10,087,439, forward strand.
TGAAGCTATTCTGTACACTTTGATGTTTTGTGTGAAAAAAGTTTTGTCGAAATGCTCAAAATGGTCTAAAACGTTTTTAAAACGATATTAAGCTATTTTGTGCTCTTTGATGTTTTTGTGTAACCAAGTTTTATCGAAATGAACAAAATGTTCTAAAACGTCTCCAAATGCGATTTGAAGCTTTTCCAAGCACTTTGCTGTTTTTATGTTAAGTTTTTTCGAAAATCACAAATTGGTCTAAAACGTCTCTAAATGCGAGTTGAAGGTATTCTGAGCACTTTGGTGTTTTTGTGTGAAAAGTTTTAACGAAATGCTCAAAATTGTCTAAAACGGTTTCTAATGTGATTTTAAGCACTTTGATGTTTTTGTAAAACCAAGTTTCATCGAAATGCACAAAATGGTCTAAAACGTCTCCAAATGCGATTTGAAGCTTTTCCAAGCACTTTGCTGTTTTTATGTTAACAAGCTTTTTCGAAAATCACAAAATGGTCTAAAACGTCTCCAAATGCGATTTGAAGATATTCTGAGCACTTTGGTGTTTTTATGTTAAAAAGTTTTTTCGAAAATCACAAAATGGTCTAAAACGTCTCCAAATGCGATTTGAAGCTCTTCTGTACACTTTGATGTTTTGTGTGAATAAGTTTTGTCAAAATGCTCAAAATGGTCTAAAACGTTTTTAAAACGATATTAAGCTATTTTGTGCTCTTTGATGTTTTTGTATAACCAAGTTTTTTCGAAAATCACAAAATTGTCTAAAACGTCTCCAAATGCGATTTGAAGATATTCTGAGCACTTTGGTGTTTTTATGTTAAAAAGTTTTTTCGAAAATCACAAAATGGTCTAAAACGTCTCCAAATGCGATTTGAAGATATTCTGAGCACTTTGGTGTTTTGTGTGAAAAGTTTTGTCGAAATGCTCAAAATGGTCTAAAACGTTTTTAAAACGATATTAAGCTATTTTGTGCTCTTTGATGTTTTTGTGTAACCAAGTTTCATCGAAATGAACAAAATGGTCTAAAACGTCTCCAAATGCGATTTGAAGCTTTTCTAAGCACTTTGGTGTTTTTATGTTAACAAGTTTTTTCGAAAATCACAAAATGGTCTAAAACGTCTCCAAATGCGATTTGAAGATATTCTGAGCACTTTGCTGTTTTTATGTTAACAAGTTTTTTCGAAAATCACAAAATGGTCTAAAACGTCTCAAAATGCTATTTGAAGGTATTCTGAGCACTTTGGTGTTTTTGTGTGAAAAGTTTTAACGAAATGCTCAAAATGGTCTAAAACGGTTCTAATGTGATTTTAAGCACTTTGATGTTTTTGTATAACCAAGTTTCATCGAAATGCTCAAAATGGTCTAAAACGTTTTTAAAACGATATTAAGCTATTTTGTGCTCTTTGATGTTTTTGTGTAATGAAGTTTCATCGAAATGAACAAAATGGTCTAAAACGTCTCCAAATGCGATTTGAAGCTTTTCCAAGCACTTTGCTGTTTTTATGTTAACAAGTTTTTTCGAAAATCACAAAATGGCCTAAAACGTCTCAAAATGCGATTTCAAGGTATTCTGAGCACTTTGGTGTTTTTGTGTGAAAGGTTTTAACGAAATGCTCAAAATGGTCTAAAACGGTTTCTAATGTGATTTTAAGCACTTTGATGTTTTTGTATAACCAAGTTTCATCGAAATGCACAAAATGGTCTAAAACGTCTCCAAATGCGATTTGAAGCTTTTCTAAGCACTTTGCTGTTTTTATGTTAAAAAGTTTTTTCGAAAATCACAAAATGGTCTAAAACGTCTCCAAATGCGATTTGAAGATATTCTGAGCACTTTGGTGTTTTTATGTTAAAAAGTTTTTTCGAAAATCACAAAATGGTCTAAAACGTCTCCAAATGCGATTTGAAGATATTCTGAGCACTTTGGTGTTTTTATGTTAAAAAGTTTTTTCGAAAATCACAAAATGGTCTAAAACGTCTCCAAATGCGATTTGAAGCTATTCTGTACACTTTGATGTTTTGTGTGAAAAAGTTTTGTCGAAATGCTCAAAATGGTCTAAAACGTTTTTAAAACGATATTAAGCTATTTTGTGCTCTTTGATGTTTTTGTGTAACCAAGTTTTATCGAAATGAACAAAATGGTCTAAAACGTCTCCAAATGCGATTTGAAGCTTTTCTAAGCACTTTGCTGTTTTTATGTTAACAAGTTTTTTCGAAAATCACAAAATGGTCTAAAACGTCTCCAAATGGGATTTGAAGCTTTTCTAAGCACTTTGGTGTTTTTATGTTAACAAGTTTTTTCGAAAAACACAAAATGGTCTAAAACGTCTCCAAATGCGATTTGAAGATATTCTGAGCACTTTGGTGTTTTTATGTTAAAAAGTATTTTCGAAAATCACAAAATGGTCTAAAACGTCTCCAAATGCGATTTGAAGCTCTTCTGTACACTTTGATGTTTTGTGTGAAAAAGTTTAGTCGAAATGCTCAAAATGGTCTAAAACGTTTTTAAAACGATATTAAGCTATTTTGTGCTCTTTGATGTTTTTGTGTAACCAAGTTTCATCGAAAATCACAAAATGGTCTAAAACGTCTCCAAATGCGATTTGAAGCTTTTCCAAGCACTTTGCTGTTTTTATGTTAACAAGTTTTTTCGAAAATCACAAAATGGTCTAAAACGTCTCAAAATGCGATTTGAAGGTATTCTGAGCACTTTGGTGTTTTTGTGTGAAAAGTTTTAACGAAATGCTCAAAATTGTCTAAAACGGTTTCTAATGTGATTTTAAGCACTTTGATGTTTTTGTAAAACCAAGTTTCATCGAAATGAACAAAATGGTCTAAAATGTCTCCAAATGCGATTTGAAGCTTTTCCAAGCACTTTGCTGTTTTTATGTTAACAAGCTTTTTCGAAAATCACAAAAGGGTCTAAAACGTCTCCAAATGTGATTTGAAGATATTCTGAGCACTTTGGTATTTTTATGTTAAAAAGTTTTTTCGAAAATCACAAAATGGTCTAAAACGTCTCCAAATGCGATTTGAAGATATTCTGAGCACTTTGGTGTTTTTATGTTAAAAAGTTTTTTCGAAAATCACAAAATGGTCTAAAACGTCTCCAAATGCGATTTGAAGCTATTCTGTACACTTTGATGTTTTGTGTGAAAAAGTTTTGTCGAAATGCTCAAAATGGTTTAAAACGTTTTTAAAACGATATTAAGCTATTTTGTGCTCTTTGATGTTTTTGTATAACCAAGTTTCATCGAAATGCACAAAATGGTCTAAAACGTCTCCAAATACGATTTGAAGCTTTTCCAAGCACTTTGCTGTTTTTATGTTAACAAGTTTTTTCGAAAATCACAAAATTGTCTAAAACGTCTCAAAATGCGATTTGAAGGTATTCTGAGCACTTTGGTGTTTTTGTGTGAAAAGTTTTAACGAAAAGCTCAAAATGGTCTAAAACGGTTCTAATGTGATTTTAAGCACTTTGATGTTTTTGTACAACCAAGTTTCATCGAAATGCTCAAAATGGTCTAAAACGTTTTTAAAACGATATTAAGCTATTTTGTGCTCTTTGATGTTTTTGTGTAACCAAGTTTTTTTCGAAAATCACAAAATGGTCTAAAACGTCTCCAAATGCGATTTGAAGCTTTTCTAAGCACTTTGGTGTTTTTATGTTAACAAGTTTTTTCGAAAATCGCAAAATGGTCTAAAACGTCTCAAAATGCGATTTGAAGGTATTCTGAGCACTTTGGTGTTTTTGTGTGAAAAGTTTTAACGAAATGCTCAAAATGGTCTAAAACGGTTTCTAATGTGATTTTAACCACTTTGATGTTTTTGTGTAACCAAGTTCTTTTCGAAAATCACAAAATGGTCTAAAACGTCTCCAAATGCGATTTGAAGCTTTTCTAAGCACTTTGGTGTTTTTATGTTAACAAGTTTTTTCGAAAATCACAAAATGGTCTAAAACGTCTCAAAATGCGATTTGAAGGTATTCTGAGCACTTTGGTGTTTTTGTGTGAAAAGTTTTAACGAAATGCTCAAAATGGTCTAAAACGGTTTCTAATGTGATTTTAACCACTTTGATGTTTTTGTGTAACCAAGTTTTTTCGAAAATCACAAAATGGTCTAAAACGTCTCCAAATGCGATTTGAAGCTTTTCTAAGCACTTTGGTGTTTTTATGTTAACAAGTTTTTTCGAAAATCACAAAATGGTCTAAAACGTCTCCAAATGCGATTTGAAGCTATTCTGTACACTTTGATGTTTTGTGTGAAAAAAGTTTTGTCGAAATGCTCAAAATGGTCTAAAACGTTTTTAAAACGATATTAAGCTATTTTGTGCTCTTTGATGTTTTTGTGTAACCAAGTTTTATCGAAATGAACAAAATGTTCTAAAACGTCTCCAAATGCGATTTGAAGCTTTTCCAAGCACTTTGCTGTTTTTATGTTAAGTTTTTTCGAAAATCACAAATTGGTCTAAAACGTCTCTAAATGCGAGTTGAAGGTATTCTGAGCACTTTGGTGTTTTTGTGTGAAAAGTTTTAACGAAATGCTCAAAATTGTCTAAAACGGTTTCTAATGTGATTTTAAGCACTTTGATGTTTTTGTAAAACCAAGTTTCATCGAAATGCACAAAATGGTCTAAAACGTCTCCAAATGCGATTTGAAGCTTTTCCAAGCACTTTGCTGTTTTTATGTTAACAAGCTTTTTCGAAAATCACAAAATGGTCTAAAACGTCTCCAAATGCGATTTGAAGATATTCTGAGCACTTTGGTGTTTTTATGTTAAAAAGTTTTTTCGAAAATCACAAAATGGTCTAAAACGTCTCCAAATGCGATTTGAAGCTCTTCTGTACACTTTGATGTTTTGTGTGAATAAGTTTTGTCAAAATGCTCAAAATGGTCTAAAACGTTTTTAAAACGATATTAAGCTATTTTGTGCTCTTTGATGTTTTTGTATAACCAAGTTTTTTCGAAAATCACAAAATTGTCTAAAACGTCTCCAAATGCGATTTGAAGATATTCTGAGCACTTTGGTGTTTTTATGTTAAAAAGTTTTTTCGAAAATCACAAAATGGTCTAAAACGTCTCCAAATGCGATTTGAAGATATTCTGAGCACTTTGGTGTTTTGTGTGAAAAGTTTTGTCGAAATGCTCAAAATGGTCTAAAACGTTTTTAAAACGATATTAAGCTATTTTGTGCTCTTTGATGTTTTTGTGTAACCAAGTTTCATCGAAATGAACAAAATGGTCTAAAACGTCTCCAAATGCGATTTGAAGCTTTTCTAAGCACTTTGGTGTTTTTATGTTAACAAGTTTTTTCGAAAATCACAAAATGGTCTAAAACGTCTCCAAATGCGATTTGAAGATATTCTGAGCACTTTGCTGTTTTTATGTTAACAAGTTTTTTCGAAAATCACAAAATGGTCTAAAACGTCTCAAAATGCTATTTGAAGGTATTCTGAGCACTTTGGTGTTTTTGTGTGAAAAGTTTTAACGAAATGCTCAAAATGGTCTAAAACGGTTCTAATGTGATTTTAAGCACTTTGATGTTTTTGTATAACCAAGTTTCATCGAAATGCTCAAAATGGTCTAAAACGTTTTTAAAACGATATTAAGCTATTTTGTGCTCTTTGATGTTTTTGTGTAATGAAGTTTCATCGAAATGAACAAAATGGTCTAAAACGTCTCCAAATGCGATTTGAAGCTTTTCCAAGCACTTTGCTGTTTTTATGTTAACAAGTTTTTTCGAAAATCACAAAATGGCCTAAAACGTCTCAAAATGCGATTTCAAGGTATTCTGAGCACTTTGGTGTTTTTGTGTGAAAGGTTTTAACGAAATGCTCAAAATGGTCTAAAACGGTTTCTAATGTGATTTTAAGCACTTTGATGTTTTTGTATAACCAAGTTTCATCGAAATGCACAAAATGGTCTAAAACGTCTCCAAATGCGATTTGAAGCTTTTCTAAGCACTTTGCTGTTTTTATGTTAAAAAGTTTTTTCGAAAATCACAAAATGGTCTAAAACGTCTCCAAATGCGATTTGAAGATATTCTGAGCACTTTGGTGTTTTTATGTTAAAAAGTTTTTTCGAAAATCACAAAATGGTCTAAAACGTCTCCAAATGCGATTTGAAGATATTCTGAGCACTTTGGTGTTTTTATGTTAAAAAGTTTTTTCGAAAATCACAAAATGGTCTAAAACGTCTCCAAATGCGATTTGAAGCTATTCTGTACACTTTGATGTTTTGTGTGAAAAAGTTTTGTCGAAATGCTCAAAATGGTCTAAAACGTTTTTAAAACGATATTAAGCTATTTTGTGCTCTTTGATGTTTTTGTGTAACCAAGTTTTATCGAAATGAACAAAATGGTCTAAAACGTCTCCAAATGCGATTTGAAGCTTTTCTAAGCACTTTGCTGTTTTTATGTTAACAAGTTTTTTCGAAAATCACAAAATGGTCTAAAACGTCTCCAAATGGGATTTGAAGCTTTTCTAAGCACTTTGGTGTTTTTATGTTAACAAGTTTTTTCGAAAAACACAAAATGGTCTAAAACGTCTCCAAATGCGATTTGAAGATATTCTGAGCACTTTGGTGTTTTTATGTTAAAAAGTATTTTCGAAAATCACAAAATGGTCTAAAACGTCTCCAAATGCGATTTGAAGCTCTTCTGTACACTTTGATGTTTTGTGTGAAAAAGTTTAGTCGAAATGCTCAAAATGGTCTAAAACGTTTTTAAAACGATATTAAGCTATTTTGTGCTCTTTGATGTTTTTGTGTAACCAAGTTTCATCGAAAATCACAAAATGGTCTAAAACGTCTCCAAATGCGATTTGAAGCTTTTCCAAGCACTTTGCTGTTTTTATGTTAACAAGTTTTTTCGAAAATCACAAAATGGTCTAAAACGTCTCAAAATGCGATTTGAAGGTATTCTGAGCACTTTGGTGTTTTTGTGTGAAAAGTTTTAACGAAATGCTCAAAATTGTCTAAAACGGTTTCTAATGTGATTTTAAGCACTTTGATGTTTTTGTAAAACCAAGTTTCATCGAAATGAACAAAATGGTCTAAAATGTCTCCAAATGCGATTTGAAGCTTTTCCAAGCACTTTGCTGTTTTTATGTTAACAAGCTTTTTCGAAAATCACAAAATGGTCTAAAACGTCTCCAAATGCGATTTGAAGATATTCTGAGCACTTTGGTGTTTTTATGTTAAAAAGTTTTTTCGAAAATCACAAAATGGTCTAAAACGTCTCCAAATGCGATTTGAAGATATTCTAAGCACTTTGGTGTTTTTATGTTAACAAGTTTTTTCGAAAATCACAAAATGGTCTAAAACGTCTCCAAATGCGATTTGAAGATATTCTGAGCACTTTGGTGTTTTTCTGTTAAAAAGTATTTTCGAAAATCACAAAATGGTCTAAAACGTCTCCAAATGCAATTTGAAGCTATTCTGTACACTTTGATGTTTTGTGTGAAAAAGTTTTGTCAAAAGGCTCAAAATGGTCTAAAACGTTTTTAAAACGATATTAAGCTATTTTGTGCTCTTTGATGTTTTTGTATAACCAAGTTTTTTCGAAAATCACAAAATGGTCTAAAACGTCTCCAAATGCGATTTGAAGCTTTTCTAAACACTTTGGTGTTTTTATGTTAACAAGTTTTTTCGAAAATCACAAAATGGTCTAAAACGTCTCCAAATGCGATTTGAAGCTATTCTGTACACTTTGATGTTTTGTGTGAAAAAGTTTTGTCGAAATGCTCAAAATGGTCTAAAACGTTTTTAAAACGATATTAAGCTATTTTGTGCTCTTTGATGTTTTTGTGTAACCAAGTTTCATCGATATGAACAAAATGGTCTAAAACGTCTCCAAATGCGATTTGAAGCTTTTCCAAGCACTTTGCTGTTTTTATGTTAACAAGTTTTTTCGAAAATCACAAAATTGTCTAAAACGTCTCAAAATGCGATTTGAAGGTATTCTGAGCACTTTGGTGTTTTTGTGTGAAAAGTTTTAACGAAAAGCTCAAAATGGTCTAAAACGGTTCTAATGTGATTTTAAGCACTTTGATGTTTTTGTACAACCAAGTTTCATCGAAATGCTCAAAATGGTCTAAAACGTTTTTAAAACGATATTAAGCTATTTTGTGCTCTTTGATGTTTTTGTGTAACCAAGTTTTTTCGAAAATCACAAAATGGTCTAAAACGTCTCCAAATGCGATTTGAAGCTTTTCTAAGCACTTTGGTGTTTTTATGTTAACAAGTTTTTTCGAAAATCACAAAATGGTCTAAAACGTCTCCAAATGCGATTTGAAGATATTCTGAGCACTTTGGTGTTTTTCTGTTAAAAAGTATTTTCGAAAATCACAAAATGGTCTAAAACGTCTCCAAATGCAATTTGAAGCTATTCTGTACACTTTGATGTTTTGTGTGAAAAAGTTTTGTCAAAATGCTCAAAATGGTCTAAAACGTTTTTAAAACGATATTAAGCTATTTTGTGCTCTTTGATGTTTTTGTATAACCAAGTTTTTTCGAAAATCACAAAATGGTCTAAAACGTCTCCAAATGCGATTTGAAGCTTTTCTAAACACTTTGGTGTTTTTATGTTAACAAGTTTTTTCGAAAATCACAAAATGGTCTAAAACGTCTCCAAATCCGATTTGAAGCTATTCTGTACACTTTGATGTTTTGTGTGAAAAAGTTTTGTCGAAATGCTCAAAATGGTCTAAAACGTTTTTAAAACGATATTAAGCTATTTTGTGCTCTTTGATGTTTTTGTGTAACCAAGTTTCATCGATATGAACAAAATGGTCTAAAACGTCTCAAAATGCGATTTGAAGGTATTCTGAGCACTTTGGTGTTTTTGGGTGAAAAGTTTTAACGAAATGCTCAAAATGGTCTAAAACGGTTTCTAATGTGATTTTAAGCACTTTGAAGTATTTGTAAAAACAAGTTTCATCGAAATGCACAAAATAGTCTAAAACGTCTCCAAATGCGATTTGAAGCTTTTCTAAGCACTTTGGTGTTTTTATGTTAACAAGTTTTTTCGAAAATCACAAAATGGTCTAAAACGTCTCCAAATGCGATTTGAAGATATTCTGAGCACTTTGGTGTTTTTATGTTAAAAAGTATTTTCGAAAATCACAAAATGGTCTAAAACGTCTCCAAATGCGATTTGAAGCTCTTCTGTACACTTTGATGTTTTTTGTGAAAAAGTTTAGTCGAAATGCTCAAAATGGTCTATAACGTTTTTAAAACGATATTAAGCTATTTTGTGCTCTTTGATGTTTTTGTGTAACCAAGTTTCATCGAAAATCACAAAATGGTCTAAAACGTCTCCAAATGCGATTTGAAGATATTCTGAGCACTTTGGTGTTTTTATGTTAACAAGTTTTTTCGAAAATCACAAAATGGTCTAAAACGTCTCCAAATGCGATTTGAAGATATTCTGAGCACTTTGGTGTTTTTATGTTAAAAAGTTTTTTCGAAAATCACAAAATGGTCTAAAACGTCTCCAAATGCGATTTGAAGCTATTCTATACACTTTGATGTTTTGTGTTAAAAAGTTTTGTCGAAATGCTCAAAATGGTTTAAAACGTTTTTAAAACGATATTAAGCTATTTTGTGCTCTTTGATGTTTTTGTGTAACCAAGTTTCATCGAAATGAACAAAATGGTCTAAAACGTCTCCAAATGCGATTTGAAGCTTTTCCAAGCACTTTGCTGTTTTTATGTTAACAAGTTTTTTCGAAAATCACAAAATTGTCTAAAACGTCTCAAAAAGCGATTTGAAGGTATTCTGAGCACTTTGGTGTTTTTGTGTGAAAAGTTTTAACGAAAAGCTCAAAATGGTCTAAAACGGTTCTAATGTGATTTTAAGCACTTTGATGTTTTTGTACAACCAAGTTTCATCGAAATGCTCAAAATGGTCTAAAACGTTTTTAAAACGATATTAAGCTATTTTGTGCTCTTTGATGTTTTTGTGTAACCAAGTTTTTTCGAAAATCACAAAATGGTCTAAAACGTCTCCAAATGCGATTTGAAGCTTTTCTAAGCACTTTGGTGTTTTTATGTTAACAAGTTTTTTCAAAAATCACAAAATGGTCTAAAACGTCTCCAAATGCGATTTGAAGATATTCTGAGCACTTTGGTGTTTTTCTGTTAAAAAGTATTTTCGAAAATCACAAAATGGTCTAAAACGTCTCCAAATGCAATTTGAAGCTATTCTGTACACTTTGATGTTTTGTGTGAAAAAGTTTTGTCAAAATGCTCAAAATGGTCTAAAACGTTTTTAAAACGATATTAAGCTATTTTGTGCTCTTTGATGTTTTTGTATAACCAAGTTTTTTCGAAAATCACAAAATGGTCTAAAACGTCTCCAAATGCGATTTGAAGCTTTTCTAAACACTTTGGTGTTTTTATGTTAACAAGTTTTTTCGAAAATCACAAAATGGTCTAAAACGTCTCCAAATCCGATTTGAAGCTATTCTGTACACTTTGATGTTTTGTGTGAAAAAGTTTTGTCGAAATGCTCAAAATGGTCTAAAACGTTTTTAAAACGATATTAAGCTATTTTGTGCTCTTTGATGTTTTTGTGTAACCAAGTTTCATCGATATGAACAAAATGGTCTAAAACGTCTCAAAATGCGATTTGAAGGTATTCTGAGCACTTTGGTGTTTTTGGGTGAAAAGTTTTAACGAAATGCTCAAAATGGTCTAAAACGGTTTCTAATGTGATTTTAAGCACTTTGAAGTATTTGTAAAAACAAGTTTCATCGAAATGCACAAAATAGTCTAAAACGTCTCCAAATGCGATTTAAAGCTATTCTAGACACTTTGATGTTTTGTGTGAAAAATTTTCTCGAAATGCTCAAAATGGTCTAAAACGTTTTCCAATACCATTATTAAGCTATTTTGTGCAATTTGATGTTTTTGTGTAACCAAGTTTTTTGAAATGCGATTTGAAGATATTCTGAGGACTTTGGTGTTTTTATGTTAAAAAGTTTTTTCGAAAATCACAAAATGGTCTAAAACGTCTCCAAATGCGATTTGAAGATATTCTGAGCACTTTGGTGTTTTTATGTTAAAAAGTTTTTTGGAAAATCACAAAATGGTCTAAAACGACTCCAAATGCGATTTGAAGCTATCCTGTACACTTTGATGTTTTGTGTGAAAAAGTTTTGTCGAAATGCTCAAAATGATCTAAAACGTTTTTAAAACGATATTAAGCTATTTTGTGCTCTTTGATGTTTTTGTGTATCCAAGTTTCATCGAAATGAACAAAATGGTCTAAAACGTTTTTAAATACCATATTAAGCTGTTTTGTGCACTTTGATGATTTGTGTGAAAAGTTTTAACGAAATGCTCAAAATAGTCTAAAACGGTTTCTAATGTGATTTTAAGCACTTTGATGTTTTTGTGTAACCAAGTTTTATCGAAATGAACAAAATGGTCTAAAACGTCTCCAAATGCGATTTGAAGCTTTTCCAAGCACTTTGCTGTTTTTATATTAGGTTTTTTCGAAAATCACAAAATGGTCTAAAACGTCTCTAAATGCGATTTGAAGGTATTCTGAGCAATTTGGTGTTTTTGTGTGAAAAGTTTTAACGAAATGCTCAAAATTGTCTAAAACGGTTTCTAATGTGATTTTAAGCACTTTGATGTTTTTGTAAAACCAAGTTTCATCGAAATGCACAAAATGGTCTAAAACGTCTCCAAATGCGATTTGAAGCTATTCTGTACACTTTGATGTTTTGTGTGAAAAAAGTTTTGTCGAAATGCACAAAATGGTCTAAAACGTTTTTAAAACGATATTAAGCTATTTTGTGCTCTTTGATGTTTTTGTGTAACCAAGTTTCATCGAAAATCACAAAATGGTCTAAAACGTCTCAAAATGCGATTTGAAGGTATTCTGAGCACTTTGGTGTTTTTGTGTGAAAAGTTTTAACGAAATGCTCAAAATTGTCTAAAACGGTTTCTAATGTGATTTTAAGCACTTTGATGTTTTTGTAAAACCAAGTTTCATCGAAATGCACAAAATGGTATAAAATTTTTCCAAATGCGATTTGAAGCTTTTCCAAGCACTTTGCTGTTTTTATGTTAACAAGTTTTTTCGAAAATCACAAAATGGTCTAAAACGTCTCAAAATGCGATTTGAAGGTATTCTGAGCACTTTGGTGTTTTTGTGTGAAAAGTTTTAACGAAATGCTCAAAATGGTCTAAAACGGTTTCTAATGTGATTTTAACCACTTTGATGTTTTTGTGTAACCAAGTTTTTTCGAAAATCACAAAATGGTCTAAAACGTCTCCAAATGCGATTTGAAGCTTTTCTAAGCACTTTGGTGTTTTTATGTTAACAAGTTTTTTCGAAAATCACAAAATGGTCTAAAACGTCTCCAAATGCGATTTGAAGCTATTCTGTACACTTTGATGTTTTGTGTGAAAAAAGTTTTGTCGAAATGCTCAAAATGGTCTAAAACGTTTTTAAAACGATATTAAGCTATTTTGTGCTCTTTGATGTTTTTGTGTAACCAAGTTTTATCGAAATGAACAAAATGTTCTAAAACGTCTCCAAATGCGATTTGAAGGTATTCTGAGCACTTTGGTGTTTTTGTGTGAAAAGTTTTAACGAAATGCTCAAAATTGTCTAAAACGGTTTCTAATGTGATTTTAAGCACTTTGATGTTTTTGTAAAACCAAGTTTCATCGAAATGCACAAAATGGTCTAAAACGTCTCCAAATGCGATTTGAAGCTTTTCCAAGCACTTTGCTGTTTTTATGTTAACAAGCTTTTTCGAAAATCACAAAATGGTCTAAAACGTCTCCAAATGCGATTTGAAGATATTCTGAGCACTTTGGTGTTTTTATGTTAAAAAGTTTTTTCGAAAATCACAAAATGGTCTAAAACGTCTCCAAATGCGATTTGAAGCTCTTCTGTACACTTTGATGTTTTGTGTGAAAAAGTTTTGTCAAAATGCTCAAAATGGTCTAAAACGTTTTTAAAACGATATTAAGCTATTTTGTGCTCTTTGATGTTTTTGTATAACCAAGTTTTTTCGAAAATCACAAAATTGTCTAAAACGTCTCCAAATGCGATTTGAAGATATTCTGAGCACTTTGGTGTTTTTATGTTAAAAAGTTTTTTCGAAAATCACAAAATGGTCTAAAACGTCTCCAAATGCGATTTGAAGATATTCTGAGCACTTTGGTGTTTTTATGTTAAAAAGTTTTTTCGAAAATCACAAAATGGTCTAAAACGTCTCCAAATGCGATTTGAAGCTATTCTGTACACTTTGATGTTTTGTGTGAAAAAGTTTTGTCGAAATGCTCAAAATGGTTTAAAACGTTTTTAAAACGATATTAAGCTATTTTGTGCTCTTTGATGTTTTTGTGTAACCAAGTTTTTTTCGAAAATCACAAAATGGTCTAAAACGTCTCCAAATGCGATTTGAAGCTTTTCTAAGCACTTTGGTGTTTTTATGTTAACAAGTTTTTTCGAAAATCGCAAAATGGTCTAAAACGTCTCAAAATGCGATTTGAAGGTATTCTGAGCACTTTGGTGTTTTTGTGTGAAAAGTTTTAACGAAATGCTCAAAATGGTCTAAAACGGTTTCTAATGTGATTTTAACCACTTTGATGTTTTTGTGTAACCAAGTTCTTTTCGAAAATCACAAAATGGTCTAAAACGTCTCCAAATGCGATTTGAAGCTTTTCTAAGCACTTTGGTGTTTTTATGTTAACAAGTTTTTTCGAAAATCACAAAATGGTCTAAAACGTCTCAAAATGCGATTTGAAGGTATTCTGAGCACTTTGGTGTTTTTGTGTGAAAAGTTTTAACGAAATGCTCAAAATGGTCTAAAACGGTTTCTAATGTGATTTTAACCACTTTGATGTTTTTGTGTAACCAAGTTTTATCGAAATGAACAAAATGTTCTAAAACGTCTCCAAATGCGATTTGAAGCTTTTCCAAGCACTTTGCTGTTTTTATGTTAAGTTTTTTCGAAAATCACAAAATGGTCTAAAACGTCTCTAAATGCGATTTGAAGGTATTCTGAGCACTTTGGTGTTTTTGTGTGAAAAGTTTTAACGAAATGCTCAAAATTGTCTAAAACGGTTTCTAATGTGATTTTAAGCACTTTGATGTTTTTGTAAAACCAAGTTTCATCGAAATGCACAAAATGGTCTAAAACGTCTCCAAATGCGATTTGAAGCTTTTCCAAGCACTTTGCTGTTTTTATGTTAACAAGCTTTTTCGAAAATCACAAAATGGTCTAAAACGTCTCCAAATGCGATTTGAAGATATTCTGAGCACTTTGGTGTTTTTATGTTAAAAAGTTTTTTCGAAAATCACAAAATGGTCTAAAACGTCTCCAAATGCGATTTGAAGCTCTTCTGTACACTTTGATGTTTTGTGTGAAAAAGTTTTGTCAAAATGCTCAAAATGGTCTAAAACGTTTTTAAAACGATATTAAGCTATTTTGTGCTCTTTGATGTTTTTGTATAACCAAGTTTTTTCGAAAATCACAAAATTGTCTAAAACGTCTCCAAATGCGATTTGAAGATATTCTGAGCACTTTGGTGTTTTTATGTTAAAAAGTTTTTTCGAAAATCACAAAATGGTCTAAAACGTCTCCAAATGCGATTTGAAGATATTCTGAGCACTTTGGTGTTTTTATGTTAAAAAGTTTTTTCGAAAATCACAAAATGGTCTAAAACGTCTCCAAATGCGATTTGAAGCTATTCTGTACACTTTGATGTTTTGTGTGAAAAAGTTTTGTCGAAATGCTCAAAATGGTTTAAAACGTTTTTAAAACGATATTAAGCTATTTTGTGCTCTTTGATGTTTTTGTATAACCAAGTTTCATCGAAATGCACAAAATGGTCTAAAACGTCTCCAAATACGATTTGAAGCTTTTCCAAGCACTTTGCGGTTTTTATGTTAACAAGTTTTTTCGAAAATCACAAAATTGTCTAAAACGTCTCAAAATGCGATTTGAAGGTATTCTGAGCACTTTGGTGTTTTTGTGTGAAAAGTTTTAACGAAAAGCTCAAAATGGTCTAAAACGGTTCTAATGTGATTTTAAGCACTTTGATGTTTTTGTACAACCAAGTTTCATCGAAATGCTCAAAATGGTCTAAAACGTTTTTAAAACGATATTAAGCTATTTTGTGCTCTTTGATGTTTTTGTGTAACCAAGTTTTTTTCGAAAATCACAAAATGGTCTAAAACGTCTCCAAATGCGATTTGAAGCTTTTCTAAGCACTTTGGTGTTTTTATGTTAACAAGTTTTTTCGAAAATCGCAAAATGGTCTAAAACGTCTCAAAATGCGATTTGAAGGTATTCTGAGCACTTTGGTGTTTTTGTGTGAAAAGTTTTAACGAAATGCTCAAAATGGTCTAAAACGGTTTCTAATGTGATTTTAACCACTTTGATGTTTTTGTGTAACCAAGTTCTTTTCGAAAATCACAAAATGGTCTAAAACGTCTCCAAATGCGATTTGAAGCTTTTCTAAGCACTTTGGTGTTTTTATGTTAACAAGTTTTTTCGAAAATCACAAAATGGTCTAAAACGTCTCAAAATGCGATTTGAAGGTATTCTGAGCACTTTGGTGTTTTTGTGTGAAAAGTTTTAACGAAATGCTCAAAATGGTCTAAAACGGTTTCTAATGTGATTTTAACCACTTTGATGTTTTTGTGTAACCAAGTTTTTTCGAAAATCACAAAATGGTCTAAAACGTCTCCAAATGCGATTTGAAGCTTTTCTAAGCACTTTGGTGTTTTTATGTTAACAAGTTTTTTCGAAAATCACAAAATGGTCTAAAACGTCTCCAAATGCGATTTGAAGCTATTCTGTACACTTTGATGTTTTGTGTGAAAAAAGTTTTGTCGAAATGCTCAAAATGGTCTAAAACGTTTTTAAAACGATATTAAGCTATTTTGTGCTCTTTGATGTTTTTGTGTAACCAAGTTTTATCGAAATGAACAAAATGTTCTAAAACGTCTCCAAATGCGATTTGAAGCTTTTCCAAGCACTTTGCTGTTTTTATGTTAAGTTTTTTCGAAAATCACAAAATGGTCTAAAACGTCTCTAAATGCGATTTGAAGGTATTCTGAGCACTTTGGTGTTTTTGTGTGAAAAGTTTTAACGAAATGCTCAAAATTGTCTAAAACGGTTTCTAATGTGATTTTAAGCACTTTGATGTTTTTGTAAAACCAAGTTTCATCGAAATGCACAAAATGGTCTAAAACGTCTCCAAATGCGATTTGAAGCTTTTCCAAGCACTTTGCTGTTTTTATGTTAACAAGCTTTTTCGAAAATCACAAAATGGTCTAAAACGTCTCCAAATGCGATTTGAAGCTATTCTGTACACTTTGATGTTTTGTGTGAAAAAGTTTTGTCGAAATGCTCAAAATGGTTTAAAACGTTTTTAAAACGATATTAAGTTATTTTGTGCTCTTTGATGTTTTTGTGTAACCAAGTTTCATCGAAATGAACAAAATGGTCTAAAACGTCTCCAAATGCGATTTGAAGCTTTTCCAAGCACTTTGCTGTTTTTATGTTAACAAGTTTTTTCGAAAATCACAAAATGGTGTAAAACGTCTCAAAATGCGATTTGAAGGTATTCTGAGCACTTTGGTGTTTTTGTGTGAAAAGTTTTAACGAAATGCTCAAAATGGTCTAAAACGTCTCCAAATGCGATTTGAAGCTCTTCTGTACACTTTGATGTTTTGTGTGAAAAAGTTTTCTCGAAATGCTCAAAATGGTCTAAAACGTTTTCCAATACCATATTAAGCTATTTTGTGCAATTTGATGTTTTTATGTAACCAAGTTTTTTGAAATGCGATTTGAAGATATTCTGAGCACTTTGGTGTTTTTATGTTAAAAAGTTTTTTCGAAAATCACAAAATGGTCTAAAACGTCTCCAAATGCGAGTTGAAGCTATGCTGTACACTTTGATGTTTTGTGTGAAAAAGTTTTGTCGAAATGCTCAAAATGGTCTAAAACGTTTTTAAAACGATATTAAGCTATTTTGTGCTCTTTGATGTTTTTGTGTAACCAAGTTTTTTCGAAAATCACAAAATGGTCTAAAACGTCTCCAAATGCGATTTGAAGCTTTTCTAAGCACTTTGGTGTTTTTATGTTAACAAGTTTTTTCGCAAATCACAAAATGGTCAAAAACGTTTCCAAATGCGATTTGAAGCTCTTCTGTACACTTTGATGTTTTGTGTGAAAAATTTTTTTCGAAATGCTCAAAATGGTCTAAAACGTTTTTAAATACGATATTAAGCTGTTTTGTGCACTTTGATGGTTTGTGTGAAAAGTTTTAACGAAATGCTCAAAATGGTCAAAAACGGTTTCTAATGTGATTTTAAGCACTTTGATGTTTTTGTGTAACCAAGTTTTTTCGAAAATCACAAATTGGTCTAAAACGTCTCCAAATGCGATTTGAAGCTTTTCTAAACACTTTGGTGCTTTTATGTTAACAAGTTTTTTCGAAAATCACAAAATGGTCTAAAACGTCTCCAAATGCGATTTGAAGCTTTTCTAAACACTTTGGTGTTTTTATGTTAACAAGTTTTTTCGAAAATCACAAAATGGTCTAAAACGTCTTCAAATGCGATTTGAAGATATTCTGAGCACTTTGGTGTTTTTCTGTTAAAAAGTTTTTTCGAAAATCACAAAATGGTCTAAAACGTCTCCAAATGCGATTTGAAGCTCTTCTGTACACTTTGATGTTTTGTGTGAAAAAGTTTTCTCGAAATGCTCAAAATGGTCTAAAACGTTTTCCAATACCATATTAAGCTATTTTGTGCAATTTGATGTTTTTATGTAACCAAGTTTTTTGAAATGCGATTTGAAGATATTCTGAGCACTTTGGTGTTTTTATGTTAAAAAGTTTTTTCGAAAATCACAAAATGGTCTAAAACGTCTCCAAATGCGATTTGAAGATATTCTGAGCACTTTGGTGTTTTTATGTTAAAAAGTTTTTTCGAAAATCACAAAATGGTCTAAAACGTCTCCAAATGCGATTTGAAGCTATTCTGTACACTTTGATGTTTTGTGTGAAAAAGTTTTGTCGAAATGCTCAAAATGGTCTAAAACGTTTTTAAAACGATATTAAGCTATTTTGTGCTCTTTGATGTTTTTGTGTAACCAAGTTTTTTCGAAAATCACAAAATGGTCTAAAACGTCTCCAAATGCGATTTGAAGCTTTTCTAAGCACTTTGGTGTTTTTATGTTAACAAGTTTTTTCGAAAATCACAAAATGGTCTAAAACGTCTCAAAATGCGATTTGAAGGTATTCTGAGCACTTTGGTGTTTTTGTGTGAAAAGTTTTAACGAAATGCTCAAAATGGTCTAAAACGGTTTCTAATGTGATTTTAAGCACTTTGATGTTTTTGTGTAACCAAGTTTTTTCGAAAATCACAAAATGGTCTAAAACGTCTCCAAATGCGATTTGAAGCTATTCTGTACACTTTGATGTTTTGTGTGAAAAAAGTTTTGTCGAAATGCTCAAAATGGTCTAAAACGTTTTTAAAACGATATTGAGCTATTTTGTGCTCTTTGATGTTTTTGTGTAACCAAGTTTTATCGAAATGAACAAAATGGTCTAAAACGTCTCCAAATGCGATTTGAAGCTTTTCCAAGCACTTTGCTGTTTTTATATTAAGTTTTTTCGAAAATCACAAAATGGTCTAAAACGTCTCTAAATGCGATTTGAAGGTATTCTGAGCAATTTGGTGTTTTTGTGTGAAAAGTTTTAACGAAATGCTCAAAATTGTCTAAAACGGTTTCTAATGTGATTTTAAGCACTTTGATGTTTTTGTAAAACCAAGTTTCATCGAAATGCGATTTGAAGCTTTTCCAAGCACTTTGCTGTTTTTATGTTAACAAGCTTTTTCGAAAATCACAAAATGGTCTAAAACGTCTCCAAATGCGATTTGAAGATATTCTGAGCACTTTGGTGTTTTTATGTTAAAAAGTTTTTTCGAAAATCACAAAATGGTCTAAAACGTCTCCAAATGCGATTTGAAGATATTCTAAGCACTTTGGTGTTTTTATGTTAACAAGTTTTTTCGAAAATCACAAAATGGTCTAAAACGTCTCCAAATGCGATTTGAAGATATTCTGAGCACTTTGGTGTTTTTCTGTTAAAAAGTATTTTCGAAAATCACAAAATGGTCCAAAACGTCTCCAAATGCAATTTGAAGCTATTCTGTACACTTTGATGTTTTGTGTGAAAAAGTTTTGTCAAAATGCTCAAAATGGTCTAAAACGTTTTTAAAACGATATTAAGCTATTTTGTGCTCTTTGATGTTTTTGTATAACCAAGTTTTTTCGAAAATCACAAAATGGTCTACAACGTCTCCAAATGCGATTTGAAGCTTTTCTAAACACTTTGGTGTTTTTATGTTAACAAGTTTTTTCGAAAATCACAAAATGGTCTAAAACGTCTCCAAATCCGATTTGAAGCTATTCTGTACACTTTGATGTTTTGTGTGAAAAAGTTTTGTCGAAATGCTCAAAATGGTCCAAAACGTTTTTAAAACGATATTAAGCTATTTTGTGCTCTTTGATGTTTTTGTGTAACCAAGTTTCATCGATATGAACAAAATGGTCTAAAACGTCTCAAAATGCGATTTGAAGGTATTCTGAGCACTTTGGTGTTTTTGGGTGAAAAGTTTTAACGAAATGCTCAAAATGGTCTAAAACGGTTTCTAATGTGATTTTAAGCACTTTGAAGTATTTGTAAAAACAAGTTTCATCGAAATGCACAAAATAGTCTAAAACGTCTCCAAATGCGATTTGAAGCTTTTCTAAGCACTTTGGTGTTTTTATGTTAACAAGTTTTTTCGAAAATCACAAAATGGTCTAAAACGTCTCCAAATGCGATTTGAAGATATTCTGAGCACTTTGGTGTTTTTATGTTAAAAAGTATTTTCGAAAATCACAAAATGGTCTAAAACGTCTCCAAATGCGATTTGAAACTCTTCTGTACACTTTGATGTTTTGTGTGAAAAAGTTAAGTCGAAATGCTCAAAATGGTCTAAAACGTTTTTAAAACGATATTAAGCTATTTTGTGCTCTTTGATGTTTTTGTGTAACCAAGTTTCATCGAAAATCACAAAATGGTCTAAAACGTCTCCAAATGCGATTTGAAGCTTTTCCAAGCACTTTGCTGTTTTTATGTTAACAAGTTTTTTCGAAAATCACAAAATGGTCTAAAACGTCTCAAAATACGATATTAAGCTGTTTTGTGCACTTTGATGATTTGTGTGAAAAGTTTTAACGAAATGCTCAAAATGGTCTAAAACGGTTTCTAATGTGATTTTAAGCACTTTGATGTTTTTATGTAGCCAAGTTTTTTCGAAAATCACAAAATGGTCAAAAACGTCTCCAAATGCGATTTGAAGCTTTTCTAAGCACTTTGGTGTTTTTATGTTAACAAGTTTTTTCGAAAATCACAAAATGGTCTAAAACGTCTCCAAATGCAATTTGAAGCTATTCTGTACACTTTGATGTTTTGTGTGAAAAAGTTTTGTCAAAATGCTCAAAATGGTCTAAAACGTTTTTAAAACGATATTAAGCTATTTTGTGCTCTTTGATGTTTTTGTATAACCAAGTTTTTTCGAAAATCACAAAATGGTCTAAAACGTCTCCAAATGCGATTTGAAGCTTTTCCAAGCACTTTGCTGTTTTTATGTTAACAAGTTTTTTCGAAAATCACAAAATGGTCTAAAACGTCTCAAAATGCGATTTGAAGGTATTCTGAGCACTTTGGTGTTTTTGTGTGAAAAGTTTTAACGAAATGCTCAAAATTGTCTAAAACGGTTTCTAATGTGATTTTAAGCACTTTGATGTTTTTGTAAAACCAAGTTTCATCGAAATGAACAAAATGGTCTAAAATGTCTCCAAATGCGATTTGAAGCTTTTCCAAGCACTTTGCTGTTTTTATGTTAACAAGCTTTTTCGAAATTCACAAAATGGTCTAAAACGTCTCCAAATGCGATTTGAAGATATTCTGAGCACTTTGGTGTTTTTATGTTAAAAAGTTTTTTCGAAAATCACAAAATGGTCTAAAACGTCTCCAAATGCGATTTGAAGATATTCTGAGCACTTTGGTGTTTTTATGTTAAAAAGTTTTTTCGAAAATCACAAAATGGTCTAAAACGTCTCCAAATGCGATTTGAAGCTATTCTGTACACTTTGATGTTTTGTGTGAAAAAGTTTTGTCGAAATGCTCAAAATGGTTTAAAACGTTTTTAAAACGATATTAAGTTATTTTGTGCTCTTTGATGTTTTTGTGTAACCAAGTTTCATCGAAATGAACAAAATGGTCTAAAACGTCTCCAAATGCGATTTGAAGCTTTTCCAAGCACTTTGCTGTTTTTATGTTAACAAGTTTTTTCGAAAATCACAAAATGGTGTAAAACGTCTCAAAATGCGATTTGAAGGTATTCTGAGCACTTTGGTGTTTTTGTGTGAAAAGTTTTAACGAAATGCTCAAAATGGTCTAAAACGGTTCTAATGTGATTTTAAGCTATTCTAGACACTTTGATGTTTTGTGTGAAAAAGTTTTCTCGAAATGCTCAAAATGGTCTAAAACGTTTTCCAATACCATATTAAGCTATTTTGTGCAATTTGATGTTTTTGTGTAACCAAGTTTTTTGAAATGCGATTTGAAGATATTCTGAGGACTCTGGTGTTTTTATGTTAAAAAGTTTTTTCGAAAATCACAAAATGGTCTAAAACGTCTCCAAATGCGATTTGAAGATATTCTGAGCACTTTGGTGTTTTTATGTTAAAAAGTTTTTTCGAAAATCACAAAATGGTCTAAAACGTCTCCAAATGCGATTTGAAGCTATTCTGTACACTTTGATGTTTTGTGTGAAAAAGTTTTGTCGAAATGCTCAAAATGGTCTAAAACGTTTTTAAAACGATATTAAGCTATTTTGTGCTCTTTGATGTTTTTGTGTAACCAAGTTTTTTCGAAAATCACAAAATGGTCTAAAACGTCTCCAAATGCGATTTGAAGCTTTTCTAAGCACTTTGGTGTTTTTATGTTAACAAGTTTTTTCGCAAATCACAAAATGGTCTAAAACGTCTCCAAATGCGATTTGAAGATATTCTGAGCACATTGGTGTTTTTATGTTAAAAAAGTTTTTTCGAAAATCACAAAATGGTCTAAAACGTTTCCAAATGCGATTTGAAGCTCTTCTGTACACTTTGATGTTTTGTGTGAAAAAGTTTTTTCGAAATGCTCAAAATGGTCTAAAACGTTTTTAAATACGATATTAAGCTGTTTTGTGCACTTTGATGGTTTGTGTGAAAAGTTTTAACGAAATGCTCAAAATGGTCAAAAACGGTTTCTAATGTGATTTTAAGCACTTTGATGTTTTTGTGTAACCAAGTTTTTTCGAAAATCACAAATTGGTCTAAAACGTCTCCAAATGCGATTTGAAGCTTTTCTAAACACTTTGGTGCTTTTATGTTAACAAGTTTTTTCGAAAATCACAAAATGGTCTAAAACGTCTCCAAATGCGATTTGAAGCTTTTCTAAACACTTTGGTGTTTTTATGTTAACAAGTTTTTTCGAAAATCACAAAATGGTCTAAAACGTTTCCAAATGCGATTTGAAGCTATTCTGTACACTTTGATGTTTTGTGTGAAAAAGTTTTCTCGAAATGCTCAAAATGGTCTAAAACGTTTTCCAATACCATATTAAGCTATTTTGTGCAATTTGATGTTTTTATGTAACCAAGTTTTTTGAAATGCGATTTGAAGATATTCTGAGCACTTTGGTGTTTTTATGTTAAAAAGTTTTTTCGAAAATCACAAAATGGTCTAAAACGTCTCCAAATGCGATTTGAAGATATTCTGAGCACTTTGGTGTTTTTATGTTAAAAAGTTTTTTCGAAAATCACAAAATGGTCTAAAACGTCTCCAAATGCGATTTGAAGCTATTCTGTACACTTTGATGTTTTGTGTGAAAAAGTTTTGTCGAAATGCTCAAAATGGTCTAAAACGTTTTTAAAACGATATTAAGCTATTTTGTGCTCTTTGATGTTTTTGTGTAACCAAGTTTTTTCGAAAATCACAAAATGGTCTAAAACGTCTCCAAATGCGATTTGAAGCTTTTCTAAGCACTTTGGTGTTTTTATGTTAACAAGTTTTTTCGAAAATCACAAAATGGTCTAAAACGTCTCAAAATGCGATTTGAAGGTATTCTGAGCACTTTGGTGTTTTTGTGTGAAAAGTTTTAACGAAATGCTCAAAATGGTCTAAAACGGTTTCTAATGTGATTTTAAGCACTTTGATGTTTTTGTGTAACCAAGTTTTTTCGAAAATCACAAAATGGTCTAAAACGTCTCCAAATGCGATTTGAAGCTATTCTGTACACTTTGATGTTTTGTGTGAAAAAAGTTTTGTCGAAATGCTCAAAATGGTCTAAAACGTTTTTAAAACGATATTGAGCTATTTTGTGCTCTTTGATGTTTTTGTGTAACCAAGTTTTATCGAAATGAACAAAATGGTCTAAAACGTCTCCAAATGCGATTTGAAGCTTTTCCAAGCACTTTGCTGTTTTTATATTAAGTTTTTTCGAAAATCACAAAATGGTCTAAAACGTCTCTAAATGCGATTTGAAGGTATTCTGAGCAATTTGGTGTTTTTGTGTGAAAAGTTTTAACGAAATGCTCAAAATTGTCTAAAACGGTTTCTAATGTGATTTTAAGCACTTTGATGTTTTTGTAAAACCAAGTTTCATCGAAATGCGATTTGAAGCTTTTCCAAGCACTTTGCTGTTTTTATGTTAACAAGCTTTTTCGAAAATCACAAAATGGTCTAAAACGTCTCCAAATGCGATTTGAAGATATTCTGAGCACTTTGGTGTTTTTATGTTAAAAAGTTTTTTCGAAAATCACAAAATGGTCTAAAACGTCTCCAAATGCGATTTGAAGATATTCTAAGCACTTTGGTGTTTTTATGTTAACAAGTTTTTTCGAAAATCACAAAATGGTCTAAAACGTCTCCAAATGCGATTTGAAGATATTCTGAGCACTTTGGTGTTTTTCTGTTAAAAAGTATTTTCGAAAATCACAAAATGGTCCAAAACGTCTCCAAATGCAATTTGAAGCTATTCTGTACACTTTGATGTTTTGTGTGAAAAAGTTTTGTCAAAATGCTCAAAATGGTCTAAAACGTTTTTAAAACGATATTAAGCTATTTTGTGCTCTTTGATGTTTTTGTATAACCAAGTTTTTTCGAAAATCACAAAATGGTCTACAACGTCTCCAAATGCGATTTGAAGCTTTTCTAAACACTTTGGTGTTTTTATGTTAACAAGTTTTTTCGAAAATCACAAAATGGTCTAAAACGTCTCCAAATCCGATTTGAAGCTATTCTGTACACTTTGATGTTTTGTGTGAAAAAGTTTTGTCGAAATGCTCAAAATGGTCCAAAACGTTTTTAAAACGATATTAAGCTATTTTGTGCTCTTTGATGTTTTTGTGTAACCAAGTTTCATCGATATGAACAAAATGGTCTAAAACGTCTCAAAATGCGATTTGAAGGTATTCTGAGCACTTTGGTGTTTTTGGGTGAAAAGTTTTAACGAAATGCTCAAAATGGTCTAAAACGGTTTCTAATGTGATTTTAAGCACTTTGAAGTATTTGTAAAAACAAGTTTCATCGAAATGCACAAAATAGTCTAAAACGTCTCCAAATGCGATTTGAAGCTTTTCTAAGCACTTTGGTGTTTTTATGTTAACAAGTTTTTTCGAAAATCACAAAATGGTCTAAAACGTCTCCAAATGCGATTTGAAGATATTCTGAGCACTTTGGTGTTTTTATGTTAAAAAGTATTTTCGAAAATCACAAAATGGTCTAAAACGTCTCCAAATGCGATTTGAAACTCTTCTGTACACTTTGATGTTTTGTGTGAAAAAGTTAAGTCGAAATGCTCAAAATGGTCTAAAACGTTTTTAAAACGATATTAAGCTATTTTGTGCTCTTTGATGTTTTTGTGTAACCAAGTTTCATCGAAAATCACAAAATGGTCTAAAACGTCTCCAAATGCGATTTGAAGCTTTTCCAAGCACTTTGCTGTTTTTATGTTAACAAGTTTTTTCGAAAATCACAAAATGGTCTAAAACGTCTCAAAATACGATATTAAGCTGTTTTGTGCACTTTGATGATTTGTGTGAAAAGTTTTAACGAAATGCTCAAAATGGTCTAAAACGGTTTCTAATGTGATTTTAAGCACTTTGATGTTTTTATGTAGCCAAGTTTTTTCGAAAATCACAAAATGGTCAAAAACGTCTCCAAATGCGATTTGAAGCTTTTCTAAGCACTTTGGTGTTTTTATGTTAACAAGTTTTTTCGAAAATCACAAAATGGTCTAAAACGTCTCCAAATGCAATTTGAAGCTATTCTGTACACTTTGATGTTTTGTGTGAAAAAGTTTTGTCAAAATGCTCAAAATGGTCTAAAACGTTTTTAAAACGATATTAAGCTATTTTGTGCTCTTTGATGTTTTTGTATAACCAAGTTTTTTCGAAAATCACAAAATGGTCTAAAACGTCTCCAAATGCGATTTGAAGCTTTTCCAAGCACTTTGCAGTTTTTATGTTAACAAGTTTTTTCGAAAATCACAAAATGGTCTAAAACGTCTCAAAATGCGATTTGAAGGTATTCTGAGCACTTTGGTGTTTTTGTGTGAAAAGTTTTAACGAAATGCTCAAAATTGTCTAAAACGGTTTCTAATGTGATTTTAAGCACTTTGATGTTTTTGTAAAACCAAGTTTCATCGAAATGAACAAAATGGTCTAAAATGTCTCCAAATGCGATTTGAAGCTTTTCCAAGCACTTTGCTGTTTTTATGTTAACAAGCTTTTTCGAAAATCACAAAATGGTCTAAAACGTCTCCAAATGCGATTTGAAGATATTCTGAGCACTTTGGTGTTTTTATGTTAAAAAGTTTTTTCGAAAATCACAAAATGGTCTAAAACGTCTCCAAATGCGATTTGAAGCTTTTCTAAGCACTTTGGTGTTTTTATGTTAACAAGTTTTTTCGCAAATCACAAAATGGTCTAAAACGTCTCCAAATGCGATTTGAAGATATTCTGAGCACATTGGTGTTTTTATGTTAAAAAAGTTTTTTCGAAAATCACAAAATGGTCTAAAACGTTTCCAAATGCGATTTGAAGCTCTTCTGTACACTTTGATGTTTTGTGTGAAAAAGTTTTTTCGAAATGCTCAAAATGGTCTAAAACGTTTTTAAATACGATATTAAGCTGTTTTGTGCACTTTGATGGTTTGTGTGAAAAGTTTTAACGAAATGCTCAAAATGGTCAAAAACGGTTTCTAATGTGATTTTAAGCACTTTGATGTTTTTGTGTAACCAAGTTTTTTCGAAAATCACAAATTGGTCTAAAACGTCTCCAAATGCGATTTGAAGCTTTTCTAAACACTTTGGTGCTTTTATGTTAACAAGTTTTTTCGAAAATCACAAAATGGTCTAAAACGTCTCCAAATGCGATTTGAAGCTTTTCTAAACACTTTGGTGTTTTTATGTTAACAAGTTTTTTCGAAAATCACAAAATGGTCTAAAACGTCTTCAAATGCGATTTGAAGATATTCTGAGCACTTTGGTGTTTTTCTGTTAAAAAGTTTTTTCGAAAATCACAAAATGGTCTAAAACGTCTCCAAATGCGATTTGAAGCTCTTCTGTACACTTTGATGTTTTGTGTGAAAAAGTTTTCTCGAAATGCTCAAAATGGTCTAAAACGTTTTCCAATACCATATTTAGCTATTTTGTGCAATTTGATGTTTTTATGTAACCAAGTTTTTTGAAATGCGATTTGAAGATATTCTGAGCACTTTGGTGTTTTTATGTTAAAAAGTTTTTTCGAAAATCACAAAATGGTCTAAAACGTCTCCAAATGCGATTTGAAGATATTCTGAGCACTTTGGTGTTTTTATGTTAAAAAGTTTTTTCGAAAATCACAAAATGGTCTAAAACGTCTCCAAATGCGATTTGAAGCTATTCTGTACACTTTGATGTTTTGTGTGAAAAAGTTTTGTCGAAATGCTCAAAATGGTCTAAAACGTTTTTAAAACGATATTAAGCTATTTTGTGCTCTTTGATGTTTTTGTGTAACCAAGTTTTTTCGAAAATCACAAAATGGTCTAAAACGTCTCCAAATGCGATTTGAAGCTTTTCTAAGCACTTTGGTGTTTTTATGTTAACAAGTTTTTTCGAAAATCACAAAATGGTCTAAAACGTCTCAAAATGCGATTTGAAGGTATTCTGAGCACTTTGGTGTTTTTGTGTGAAAAGTTTTAACGAAATGCTCAAAATGGTCTAAAACGGTTTCTAATGTGATTTTAAGCACTTTGATGTTTTTGTGTAACCAAGTTTTTTCGAAAATCACAAAATGGTCTAAAACGTCTCCAAATGCGATTTGAAGCTATTCTGTACACTTTGATGTTTTGTGTGAAAAAAGTTTTGTCGAAATGCTCAAAATGGTCTAAAACGTTTTTAAAACGATATTGAGCTATTTTGTGCTCTTTGATGTTTTTGTGTAACCAAGTTTTATCGAAATGAACAAAATGGTCTAAAACGTCTCCAAATGCGATTTGAAGCTTTTCCAAGCACTTTGCTGTTTTTATATTAAGTTTTTTCGAAAATCACAAAATGGTCTAAAACGTCTCTAAATGCGATTTGAAGGTATTCTGAGCAATTTGGTGTTTTTGTGTGAAAAGTTTTAACGAAATGCTCAAAATTGTCTAAAACGGTTTCTAATGTGATTTTAAGCACTTTGATGTTTTTGTAAAACCAAGTTTCATCGAAATGCACAAAATGGTCTAAAACGTCCCCAAATGCGATTTGAAGCTATTCTGTACACTTTGATGTTTTGTGTGAAAAAAGTTTTGTCGAAATGCTCAAAATGGTCTAAAACGTTTTTAAAACGATATTAAGCTATTTTGTGCTCTTTGATGTTTTTGTGTAACCAAGTTTTATCGAAATGAACAAAATGGTCTAAAACGTCTCCAAATGCGATTTGAAGCTTTTCCAAGCACTTTGCTGTTTTTATGTTAACAGGTTTTTTCGAAAATCACAAAATGGTCTAAAACGTCTCAAAATGCGATTTGAAGGTATTCTGAGCACTTTGGTGTTTTTGTGTGAAAAGTTTTAACGAAATGCTCAAAATTGTCTAAAACGGTTTCTAATGTGATTTTAAGCACTTTGATGTTTTTGTAAAACCAAGTTTCATCGAAATGCACAAAATGGTCTAAAATGTCTCCAAATGCGATTTGAAGCTTTTCCAAGCACTTTGCTGTTTTTATGTTAACAAGCTTTTTCGAAAATCACAAAAGGGTCTAAAACGTCTCCAAATGTGATTTGAAGATATTCTGAGCACTTTGGTATTTTTATGTTAAAAAGTTTTTTCGAAAATCACAAAATGGTCTAAAACGTCTCCAAATGCGATTTGAAGATATTCTGAGCACTTTGGTGTTTTTATGTTAAAAAGTTTTTTCGAAAATCACAAAATGGTCTAAAACGTCTCCAAATGCGATTTGAAGCTATTCTGTACACTTTGATGTTTTGTGTGAAAAAGTTTTGTCGAAATGCTCAAAATGGTTTAAAACGTTTTTAAAACGATATTAAGCTATTTTGTGCTCTTTGATGTTTTTGTATAACCAAGTTTCATCGAAATGCACAAAATGGTCTAAAACGTCTCCAAATACGATTTGAAGCTTTTCCAAGCACTTTGCTGTTTTTATGTTAACAAGTTTTTTCGAAAATCACAAAATTGTCTAAAACGTCTCAAAATGCGATTTGAAGGTATTCTGAGCACTTTGGTGTTTTTGTGTGAAAAGTTTTAACGAAAAGCTCAAAATGGTCTAAAACGGTTCTAATGTGATTTTAAGCACTTTGATGTTTTTGTACAACCAAGTTTCATCGAAATGCTCAAAATGGTCTAAAACGTTTTTAAAACGATATTAAGCTATTTTGTGCTCTTTGATGTTTTTGTGTAACCAAGTTTTTTTCGAAAATCACAAAATGGTCTAAAACGTCTCCAAATGCGATTTGAAGCTTTTCTAAGCACTTTGGTGTTTTTATGTTAACAAGTTTTTTCGAAAATCGCAAAATGGTCTAAAACGTCTCAAAATGCGATTTGAAGGTATTCTGAGCACTTTGGTGTTTTTGTGTGAAAAGTTTTAACGAAATGCTCAAAATGGTCTAAAACGGTTTCTAATGTGATTTTAACCACTTTGATGTTTTTGTGTAACCAAGTTCTTTTCGAAAATCACAAAATGGTCTAAAACGTCTCCAAATGCGATTTGAAGCTTTTCTAAGCACTTTGGTGTTTTTATGTTAACAAGTTTTTTCGAAAATCACAAAATGGTCTAAAACGTCTCAAAATGCGATTTGAAGGTATTCTGAGCACTTTGGTGTTTTTGTGTGAAAAGTTTTAACGAAATGCTCAAAATGGTCTAAAACGGTTTCTAATGTGATTTTAACCACTTTGATGTTTTTGTGTAACCAAGTTTTTTCGAAAATCACAAAATGGTCTAAAACGTCTCCAAATGCGATTTGAAGCTTTTCTAA
This sequence comes from Antedon mediterranea, assembly GCF_964355755.1. Lineage (NCBI taxonomy): Eukaryota > Metazoa > Echinodermata > Crinoidea > Comatulida > Antedonidae > Antedon > Antedon mediterranea. The sequence continues at coordinate 10,117,024 of NC_092678.1, forward strand.
GCACTTTGGTGTTTTTATGTTAACAAGTTTTTTCGAAAATCACAAAATGGTCTAAAACGTCTCCAAATGCGATTTGAAGCTATTCTGTACACTTTGATGTTTTGTGTGAAAAAAGTTTTGTCGAAATGCTCAAAATGGTCTAAAACGTTTTTAAAACGATATTAAGCTATTTTGTGCTCTTTGATGTTTTTGTGTAACCAAGTTTTATCGAAATGAACAAAATGTTCTAAAACGTCTCCAAATGCGATTTGAAGCTTTTCCAAGCACTTTGCTGTTTTTATGTTAAGTTTTTTCGAAAATCACAAATTGGTCTAAAACGTCTCTAAATGCGAGTTGAAGGTATTCTGAGCACTTTGGTGTTTTTGTGTGAAAAGTTTTAACGAAATGCTCAAAATTGTCTAAAACGGTTTCTAATGTGATTTTAAGCACTTTGATGTTTTTGTAAAACCAAGTTTCATCGAAATGCACAAAATGGTCTAAAACGTCTCCAAATGCGATTTGAAGCTTTTCCAAGCACTTTGCTGTTTTTATGTTAACAAGCTTTTTCGAAAATCACAAAATGGTCTAAAACGTCTCCAAATGCGATTTGAAGATATTCTGAGCACTTTGGTGTTTTTATGTTAAAAAGTTTTTTCGAAAATCACAAAATGGTCTAAAACGTCTCCAAATGCGATTTGAAGCTCTTCTGTACACTTTGATGTTTTGTGTGAATAAGTTTTGTCAAAATGCTCAAAATGGTCTAAAACGTTTTTAAAACGATATTAAGCTATTTTGTGCTCTTTGATGTTTTTGTATAACCAAGTTTTTTCGAAAATCACAAAATTGTCTAAAACGTCTCCAAATGCGATTTGAAGATATTCTGAGCACTTTGGTGTTTTTATGTTAAAAAGTTTTTTCGAAAATCACAAAATGGTCTAAAACGTCTCCAAATGCGATTTGAAGATATTCTGAGCACTTTGGTGTTTTGTGTGAAAAGTTTTGTCGAAATGCTCAAAATGGTCTAAAACGTTTTTAAAACGATATTAAGCTATTTTGTGCTCTTTGATGTTTTTGTGTAACCAAGTTTCATCGAAATGAACAAAATGGTCTAAAACGTCTCCAAATGCGATTTGAAGCTTTTCTAAGCACTTTGGTGTTTTTATGTTAACAAGTTTTTTCGAAAATCACAAAATGGTCTAAAACGTCTCCAAATGCGATTTGAAGATATTCTGAGCACTTTGCTGTTTTTATGTTAACAAGTTTTTTCGAAAATCACAAAATGGTCTAAAACGTCTCAAAATGCTATTTGAAGGTATTCTGAGCACTTTGGTGTTTTTGTGTGAAAAGTTTTAACGAAATGCTCAAAATGGTCTAAAACGGTTCTAATGTGATTTTAAGCACTTTGATGTTTTTGTATAACCAAGTTTCATCGAAATGCTCAAAATGGTCTAAAACGTTTTTAAAACGATATTAAGCTATTTTGTGCTCTTTGATGTTTTTGTGTAACGAAGTTTCATCGAAATGAACAAAATGGTCTAAAACGTCTCCAAATGCGATTTGAAGCTTTTCCAAGCACTTTGCTGTTTTTATGTTAACAAGTTTTTTCGAAAATCACAAAATGGCCTAAAACGTCTCAAAATGCGATTTCAAGGTATTCTGAGCACTTTGGTGTTTTTGTGTGAAAGGTTTTAACGAAATGCTCAAAATGGTCTAAAACGGTTTCTAATGTGATTTTAAGCACTTTGATGTTTTTGTATAACCAAGTTTCATCGAAATGCACAAAATGGTCTAAAACGTCTCCAAATGCGATTTGAAGCTTTTCTAAGCACTTTGCTGTTTTTATGTTAAAAAGTTTTTTCGAAAATCACAAAATGGTCTAAAACGTCTCCAAATGCGATTTGAAGATATTCTGAGCACTTTGGTGTTTTTATGTTAAAAAGTTTTTTCGAAAATCACAAAATGGTCTAAAACGTCTCCAAATGCGATTTGAAGATATTCTGAGCACTTTGGTGTTTTTATGTTAAAAAGTTTTTTCGAAAATCACAAAATGGTCTAAAACGTCTCCAAATGCGATTTGAAGCTATTCTGTACACTTTGATGTTTTGTGTGAAAAAGTTTTGTCGAAATGCTCAAAATGGTCTAAAACGTTTTTAAAACGATATTAAGCTATTTTGTGCTCTTTGATGTTTTTGTGTAACCAAGTTTTATCGAAATGAACAAAATGGTCTAAAACGTCTCCAAATGCGATTTGAAGCTTTTCTAAGCACTTTGCTGTTTTTATGTTAACAAGTTTTTTCGAAAATCACAAAATGGTCTAAAACGTCTCCAAATGGGATTTGAAGCTTTTCTAAGCACTTTGGTGTTTTTATGTTAAAAAGTATTTTCGAAAATCACAAAATGGTCTAAAACGTCTCCAAATGCGATTTGAAGCTCTTCTGTACACTTTGATGTTTTGTGTGAAAAAGTTTAGTCGAAATGCTCAAAATGGTCTAAAACGTTTTTAAAACGATATTAAGCTATTTTGTGCTCTTTGATGTTTTTGTGTAACCAAGTTTCATCGAAAATCACAAAATGGTCTAAAACGTCTCCAAATGCGATTTGAAGCTTTTCCAAGCACTTTGCTGTTTTTATGTTAACAAGTTTTTTCGAAAATCACAAAATGGTCTAAAACGTCTCAAAATGCGATTTGAAGATATTCTGAGCACTTTGGTGTTTTTATGTTAAAAAGTTTTTTCGAAAATCACAAAATGGTCTAAAACGTCTCCAAATGCGATTTGAAGATATTCTGAGCACTTTGGTGTTTTTATGTTAAAAAGTTTTTTCGAAAATCACAAAATGGTCTAAAACGTCTCCAAATGCGATTTGAAGCTATTCTGTACACTTTGATGTTTTGTGTGAAAAAGTTTTGTCGAAATGCTCAAAATGGTTTAAAACGTTTTTAAAACGATATTAAGTTATTTTGTGCTCTTTGATGTTTTTGTGTAACCAAGTTTCATCGAAATGAACAAAATGGTCTAAAACGTCTCCAAATGCGATTTGAAGCTTTTCCAAGCACTTTGCTGTTTTTATGTTAACAAGTTTTTTCGAAAATCACAAAATGGTGTAAAACGTCTCAAAATGCGATTTGAAGGTATTCTGAGCACTTTGGTGTTTTTGTGTGAAAAGTTTTAACGAAATGCTCAAAATGGTCTAAAACGGTTCTAATGTGATTTTAAGCTATTCTAGACACTTTGATGTTTTGTGTGAAAAAGTTTTCTCGAAATGCTCAAAATGGTCTAAAACGTTTTCCAATACCATATTAAGCTATTTTGTGCAATTTGATGTTTTTGTGTAACCAAGTTTTTTGAAATGCGATTTGAAGATATTCTGAGGACTCTGGTGTTTTTATGTTAAAAAGTTTTTTCGAAAATCACAAAATGGTCTAAAACGTCTCCAAATGCGATTTGAAGATATTCTGAGCACTTTGGTGTTTTTATGTTAAAAAGTTTTTTCGAAAATCACAAAATGGTCTAAAACGTCTCCAAATGCGAGTTGAAGCTATTCTGTACACTTTGATGTTTTGTGTGAAAAAGTTTTGTCGAAATGCTCAAAATGGTCTAAAACGTTTTTAAAACGATATTAAGCTATTTTGTGCTCTTTGATGTTTTTGTGTAACCAAGTTTTTTCGAAAATCACAAAATGGTCTAAAACGTCTCCAAATGCGATTTGAAGCTTTTCTAAGCACTTTGGTGTTTTTATGTTAACAAGTTTTTTCGCAAATCACAAAATGGTCTAAAACGTCTCCAAATGCGATTTGAAGATATTCTGAGCACATTGGTGTTTTTATGTTAAAAAAGTTTTTTCGAAAATCACAAAATGGTCTAAAACGTTTCCAAATGCGATTTGAAGCTCTTCTGTACACTTTGATGTTTTGTGTGAAAAAGTTTTTTCGAAATGCTCAAAATGGTCTAAAACGTTTTTAAATACGATATTAAGCTGTTTTGTGCACTTTGATGGTTTGTGTGAAAAGTTTTAACGAAATGCTCAAAATGGTCAAAAACGGTTTCTAATGTGATTTTAAGCACTTTGATGTTTTTGTGTAACCAAGTTTTTTCGAAAATCACAAATTGGTCTAAAACGTCTCCAAATGCGATTTGAAGCTTTTCTAAACACTTTGGTGCTTTTATGTTAACAAGTTTTTTCGAAAATCACAAAATGGTCTAAAACGTCTCCAAATGCGATTTGAAGCTTTTCTAAACACTTTGGTGTTTTTATGTTAACAAGTTTTTTCGAAAATCACAAAATGGTCTAAAACGTCTTCAAATGCGATTTGAAGATATTCTGAGCACTTTGGTGTTTTTCTGTTAAAAAGTTTTTTCGAAAATCACAAAATGGTCTAAAACGTCTCCAAATGCGATTTGAAGATATTCTGAGCACTTTGGTGTTTTTATGTTAAAAAGTTTTTTCGAAAATCACAAAATGGTCTAAAACGTCTCCAAATGCGATTTGAAGCTATTCTGTACACTTTGATGTTTTGTGTGAAAAAGTTTTGTCGAAATGCTCAAAATGGTTTAAAACGTTTTTAAAACGATATTAAGCTATTTTGTGCTCTTTGATGTTTTTGTATAACCAAGTTTCATCGAAATGCACAAAATGGTCTAAAACGTCTCCAAATACGATTTGAAGCTTTTCCAAGCACTTTGCTGTTTTTATGTTAACAAGTTTTTTCGAAAATCACAAAATTGTCTAAAACGTCTCAAAATGCGATTTGAAGGTATTCTGAGCACTTTGGTGTTTTTGTGTGAAAAGTTTTAACGAAAAGCTCAAAATGGTCTAAAACGGTTCTAATGTGATTTTAAGCACTTTGATGTTTTTGTACAACCAAGTTTCATCGAAATGCTCAAAATGGTCTAAAACGTTTTTAAAACGATATTAAGCTATTTTGTGCTCTTTGATGTTTTTGTGTAACCAAGTTTTTTTCGAAAATCACAAAATGGTCTAAAACGTCTCCAAATGCGATTTGAAGCTTTTCTAAGCACTTTGGTGTTTTTATGTTAACAAGTTTTTTCGAAAATCGCAAAATGGTCTAAAACGTCTCAAAATGCGATTTGAAGGTATTCTGAGCACTTTGGTGTTTTTGTGTGAAAAGTTTTAACGAAATGCTCAAAATGGTCTAAAACGGTTTCTAATGTGATTTTAACCACTTTGATGTTTTTGTGTAACCAAGTTCTTTTCGAAAATCACAAAATGGTCTAAAACGTCTCCAAATGCGATTTGAAGCTTTTCTAAGCACTTTGGTGTTTTTATGTTAACAAGTTTTTTCGAAAATCACAAAATGGTCTAAAACGTCTCAAAATGCGATTTGAAGGTATTCTGAGCACTTTGGTGTTTTTGTGTGAAAAGTTTTAACGAAATGCTCAAAATGGTCTAAAACGGTTTCTAATGTGATTTTAACCACTTTGATGTTTTTGTGTAACCAAGTTTTTTCGAAAATCACAAAATGGTCTAAAACGTCTCCAAATGCGATTTGAAGCTTTTCTAAGCACTTTGGTGTTTTTATGTTAACAAGTTTTTTCGAAAATCACAAAATGGTCTAAAACGTCTCCAAATGCGATTTGAAGCTATTCTGTACACTTTGATGTTTTGTGTGAAAAAAGTTTTGTCGAAATGCTCAAAATGGTCTAAAACGTTTTTAAAACGATATTAAGCTATTTTGTGCTCTTTGATGTTTTTGTGTAACCAAGTTTTATCGAAATGAACAAAATGTTCTAAAACGTCTCCAAATGCGATTTGAAGCTTTTCCAAGCACTTTGCTGTTTTTATGTTAAGTTTTTTCGAAAATCACAAATTGGTCTAAAACGTCTCTAAATGCGAGTTGAAGGTATTCTGAGCACTTTGGTGTTTTTGTGTGAAAAGTTTTAACGAAATGCTCAAAATTGTCTAAAACGGTTTCTAATGTGATTTTAAGCACTTTGATGTTTTTGTAAAACCAAGTTTCATCGAAATGCACAAAATGGTCTAAAACGTCTCCAAATGCGATTTGAAGCTTTTCCAAGCACTTTGCTGTTTTTATGTTAACAAGCTTTTTCGAAAATCACAAAATGGTCTAAAACGTCTCCAAATGCGATTTGAAGATATTCTGAGCACTTTGGTGTTTTTATGTTAAAAAGTTTTTTCGAAAATCACAAAATGGTCTAAAACGTCTCCAAATGCGATTTGAAGCTCTTCTGTACACTTTGATGTTTTGTGTGAATAAGTTTTGTCAAAATGCTCAAAATGGTCTAAAACGTTTTTAAAACGATATTAAGCTATTTTGTGCTCTTTGATGTTTTTGTATAACCAAGTTTTTTCGAAAATCACAAAATTGTCTAAAACGTCTCCAAATGCGATTTGAAGATATTCTGAGCACTTTGGTGTTTTTATGTTAAAAAGTTTTTTCGAAAATCACAAAATGGTCTAAAACGTCTCCAAATGCGATTTGAAGATATTCTGAGCACTTTGGTGTTTTGTGTGAAAAGTTTTGTCGAAATGCTCAAAATGGTCTAAAACGTTTTTAAAACGATATTAAGCTATTTTGTGCTCTTTGATGTTTTTGTGTAACCAAGTTTCATCGAAATGAACAAAATGGTCTAAAACGTCTCCAAATGCGATTTGAAGCTTTTCTAAGCACTTTGGTGTTTTTATGTTAACAAGTTTTTTCGAAAATCACAAAATGGTCTAAAACGTCTCCAAATGCGATTTGAAGATATTCTGAGCACTTTGCTGTTTTTATGTTAACAAGTTTTTTCGAAAATCACAAAATGGTCTAAAACGTCTCAAAATGCTATTTGAAGGTATTCTGAGCACTTTGGTGTTTTTGTGTGAAAAGTTTTAACGAAATGCTCAAAATGGTCTAAAACGGTTCTAATGTGATTTTAAGCACTTTGATGTTTTTGTATAACCAAGTTTCATCGAAATGCTCAAAATGGTCTAAAACGTTTTTAAAACGATATTAAGCTATTTTGTGCTCTTTGATGTTTTTGTGTAATGAAGTTTCATCGAAATGAACAAAATGGTCTAAAACGTCTCCAAATGCGATTTGAAGCTTTTCCAAGCACTTTGCTGTTTTTATGTTAACAAGTTTTTTCGAAAATCACAAAATGGCCTAAAACGTCTCAAAATGCGATTTCAAGGTATTCTGAGCACTTTGGTGTTTTTGTGTGAAAGGTTTTAACGAAATGCTCAAAATGGTCTAAAACGGTTTCTAATGTGATTTTAAGCACTTTGATGTTTTTGTATAACCAAGTTTCATCGAAATGCACAAAATGGTCTAAAACGTCTCCAAATGCGATTTGAAGCTTTTCTAAGCACTTTGCTGTTTTTATGTTAAAAAGTTTTTTCGAAAATCACAAAATGGTCTAAAACGTCTCCAAATGCGATTTGAAGATATTCTGAGCACTTTGGTGTTTTTATGTTAAAAAGTTTTTTCGAAAATCACAAAATGGTCTAAAACGTCTCCAAATGCGATTTGAAGATATTCTGAGCACTTTGGTGTTTTTATGTTAAAAAGTTTTTTCGAAAATCACAAAATGGTCTAAAACGTCTCCAAATGCGATTTGAAGCTATTCTGTACACTTTGATGTTTTGTGTGAAAAAGTTTTGTCGAAATGCTCAAAATGGTCTAAAACGTTTTTAAAACGATATTAAGCTATTTTGTGCTCTTTGATGTTTTTGTGTAACCAAGTTTTATCGAAATGAACAAAATGGTCTAAAACGTCTCCAAATGCGATTTGAAGCTTTTCTAAGCACTTTGCTGTTTTTATGTTAACAAGTTTTTTCGAAAATCACAAAATGGTCTAAAACGTCTCCAAATGGGATTTGAAGCTTTTCTAAGCACTTTGGTGTTTTTATGTTAACAAGTTTTTTCGAAAAACACAAAATGGTCTAAAACGTCTCCAAATGCGATTTGAAGATATTCTGAGCACTTTGGTGTTTTTATGTTAAAAAGTATTTTCGAAAATCACAAAATGGTCTAAAACGTCTCCAAATGCGATTTGAAGCTCTTCTGTACACTTTGATGTTTTGTGTGAAAAAGTTTAGTCGAAATGCTCAAAATGGTCTAAAACGTTTTTAAAACGATATTAAGCTATTTTGTGCTCTTTGATGTTTTTGTGTAACCAAGTTTCATCGAAAATCACAAAATGGTCTAAAACGTCTCCAAATGCGATTTGAAGCTTTTCCAAGCACTTTGCTGTTTTTATGTTAACAAGTTTTTTCGAAAATCACAAAATGGTCTAAAACGTCTCAAAATGCGATTTGAAGGTATTCTGAGCACTTTGGTGTTTTTGTGTGAAAAGTTTTAACGAAATGCTCAAAATTGTCTAAAACGGTTTCTAATGTGATTTTAAGCACTTTGATGTTTTTGTAAAACCAAGTTTCATCGAAATGAACAAAATGGTCTAAAATGTCTCCAAATGCGATTTGAAGCTTTTCCAAGCACTTTGCTGTTTTTATGTTAACAAGCTTTTTCGAAAATCACAAAAGGGTCTAAAACGTCTCCAAATGTGATTTGAAGATATTCTGAGCACTTTGGTATTTTTATGTTAAAAAGTTTTTTCGAAAATCACAAAATGGTCTAAAACGTCTCCAAATGCGATTTGAAGATATTCTGAGCACTTTGGTGTTTTTATGTTAAAAAGTTTTTTCGAAAATCACAAAATGGTCTAAAACGTCTCCAAATGCGATTTGAAGCTATTCTGTACACTTTGATGTTTTGTGTGAAAAAGTTTTGTCAAAAGGCTCAAAATGGTCTAAAACGTTTTTAAAACGATATTAAGCTATTTTGTGCTCTTTGATGTTTTTGTATAACCAAGTTTTTTCGAAAATCACAAAATGGTCTAAAACGTCTCCAAATGCGATTTGAAGCTTTTCTAAACACTTTGGTGTTTTTATGTTAACAAGTTTTTTCGAAAATCACAAAATGGTCTAAAACGTCTCCAAATGCGATTTGAAGCTATTCTGTACACTTTGATGTTTTGTGTGAAAAAGTTTTGTCGAAATGCTCAAAATGGTCTAAAACGTTTTTAAAACGATATTAAGCTATTTTGTGCTCTTTGATGTTTTTGTGTAACCAAGTTTCATCGATATGAACAAAATGGTCTAAAACGTCTCCAAATGCGATTTGAAGCTTTTCCAAGCACTTTGCTGTTTTTATGTTAACAAGTTTTTTCGAAAATCACAAAATTGTCTAAAACGTCTCAAAATGCGATTTGAAGGTATTCTGAGCACTTTGGTGTTTTTGTGTGAAAAGTTTTAACGAAAAGCTCAAAATGGTCTAAAACGGTTCTAATGTGATTTTAAGCACTTTGATGTTTTTGTACAACCAAGTTTCATCGAAATGCTCAAAATGGTCTAAAACGTTTTTAAAACGATATTAAGCTATTTTGTGCTCTTTGATGTTTTTGTGTAACCAAGTTTTTTCGAAAATCACAAAATGGTCTAAAACGTCTCCAAATGCGATTTGAAGCTTTTCTAAGCACTTTGGTGTTTTTATGTTAACAAGTTTTTTCGAAAATCACAAAATGGTCTAAAACGTCTCCAAATGCGATTTGAAGATATTCTGAGCACTTTGGTGTTTTTCTGTTAAAAAGTATTTTCGAAAATCACAAAATGGTCTAAAACGTCTCCAAATGCAATTTGAAGCTATTCTGTACACTTTGATGTTTTGTGTGAAAAAGTTTTGTCAAAATGCTCAAAATGGTCTAAAACGTTTTTAAAACGATATTAAGCTATTTTGTGCTCTTTGATGTTTTTGTATAACCAAGTTTTTTCGAAAATCACAAAATGGTCTAAAACGTCTCCAAATGCGATTTGAAGCTTTTCTAAACACTTTGGTGTTTTTATGTTAACAAGTTTTTTCGAAAATCACAAAATGGTCTAAAACGTCTCCAAATCCGATTTGAAGCTATTCTGTACACTTTGATGTTTTGTGTGAAAAAGTTTTGTCGAAATGCTCAAAATGGTCTAAAACGTTTTTAAAACGATATTAAGCTATTTTGTGCTCTTTGATGTTTTTGTGTAACCAAGTTTCATCGATATGAACAAAATGGTCTAAAACGTCTCAAAATGCGATTTGAAGGTATTCTGAGCACTTTGGTGTTTTTGGGTGAAAAGTTTTAACGAAATGCTCAAAATGGTCTAAAACGGTTTCTAATGTGATTTTAAGCACTTTGAAGTATTTGTAAAAACAAGTTTCATCGAAATGCACAAAATAGTCTAAAACGTCTCCAAATGCGATTTGAAGCTTTTCTAAGCACTTTGGTGTTTTTATGTTAACAAGTTTTTTCGAAAATCACAAAATGGTCTAAAACGTCTCCAAATGCGATTTGAAGATATTCTGAGCACTTTGGTGTTTTTATGTTAAAAAGTATTTTCGAAAATCACAAAATGGTCTAAAACGTCTCCAAATGCGATTTGAAGCTCTTCTGTACACTTTGATGTTTTTTGTGAAAAAGTTTAGTCGAAATGCTCAAAATGGTCTATAACGTTTTTAAAACGATATTAAGCTATTTTGTGCTCTTTGATGTTTTTGTGTAACCAAGTTTCATCGAAAATCACAAAATGGTCTAAAACGTCTCCAAATGCGATTTGAAGATATTCTGAGCACTTTGGTGTTTTTATGTTAACAAGTTTTTTCGAAAATCACAAAATGGTCTAAAACGTCTCCAAATGCGATTTGAAGATATTCTGAGCACTTTGGTGTTTTTATGTTAAAAAGTTTTTTCGAAAATCACAAAATGGTCTAAAACGTCTCCAAATGCGATTTGAAGCTATTCTATACACTTTGATGTTTTGTGTTAAAAAGTTTTGTCGAAATGCTCAAAATGGTTTAAAACGTTTTTAAAACGATATTAAGCTATTTTGTGCTCTTTGATGTTTTTGTGTAACCAAGTTTCATCGAAATGAACAAAATGGTCTAAAACGTCTCCAAATGCGATTTGAAGCTTTTCCAAGCACTTTGCTGTTTTTATGTTAACAAGTTTTTTCGAAAATCACAAAATTGTCTAAAACGTCTCAAAAAGCGATTTGAAGGTATTCTGAGCACTTTGGTGTTTTTGTGTGAAAAGTTTTAACGAAAAGCTCAAAATGGTCTAAAACGGTTCTAATGTGATTTTAAGCACTTTGATGTTTTTGTACAACCAAGTTTCATCGAAATGCTCAAAATGGTCTAAAACGTTTTTAAAACGATATTAAGCTATTTTGTGCTCTTTGATGTTTTTGTGTAACCAAGTTTTTTCGAAAATCACAAAATGGTCTAAAACGTCTCCAAATGCGATTTGAAGCTTTTCTAAGCACTTTGGTGTTTTTATGTTAACAAGTTTTTTCAAAAATCACAAAATGGTCTAAAACGTCTCCAAATGCGATTTGAAGATATTCTGAGCACTTTGGTGTTTTTCTGTTAAAAAGTATTTTCGAAAATCACAAAATGGTCTAAAACGTCTCCAAATGCAATTTGAAGCTATTCTGTACACTTTGATGTTTTGTGTGAAAAAGTTTTGTCAAAATGCTCAAAATGGTCTAAAACGTTTTTAAAACGATATTAAGCTATTTTGTGCTCTTTGATGTTTTTGTATAACCAAGTTTTTTCGAAAATCACAAAATGGTCTAAAACGTCTCCAAATGCGATTTGAAGCTTTTCTAAACACTTTGGTGTTTTTATGTTAACAAGTTTTTTCGAAAATCACAAAATGGTCTAAAACGTCTCCAAATCCGATTTGAAGCTATTCTGTACACTTTGATGTTTTGTGTGAAAAAGTTTTGTCGAAATGCTCAAAATGGTCTAAAACGTTTTTAAAACGATATTAAGCTATTTTGTGCTCTTTGATGTTTTTGTGTAACCAAGTTTCATCGATATGAACAAAATGGTCTAAAACGTCTCAAAATGCGATTTGAAGGTATTCTGAGCACTTTGGTGTTTTTGGGTGAAAAGTTTTAACGAAATGCTCAAAATGGTCTAAAACGGTTTCTAATGTGATTTTAAGCACTTTGAAGTATTTGTAAAAACAAGTTTCATCGAAATGCACAAAATAGTCTAAAACGTCTCCAAATGCGATTTAAAGCTATTCTAGACACTTTGATGTTTTGTGTGAAAAATTTTCTCGAAATGCTCAAAATGGTCTAAAACGTTTTCCAATACCATTATTAAGCTATTTTGTGCAATTTGATGTTTTTGTGTAACCAAGTTTTTTGAAATGCGATTTGAAGATATTCTGAGGACTTTGGTGTTTTTATGTTAAAAAGTTTTTTCGAAAATCACAAAATGGTCTAAAACGTCTCCAAATGCGATTTGAAGATATTCTGAGCACTTTGGTGTTTTTATGTTAAAAAGTTTTTTGGAAAATCACAAAATGGTCTAAAACGACTCCAAATGCGATTTGAAGCTATCCTGTACACTTTGATGTTTTGTGTGAAAAAGTTTTGTCGAAATGCTCAAAATGATCTAAAACGTTTTTAAAACGATATTAAGCTATTTTGTGCTCTTTGATGTTTTTGTGTATCCAAGTTTCATCGAAATGAACAAAATGGTCTAAAACGTTTTTAAATACCATATTAAGCTGTTTTGTGCACTTTGATGATTTGTGTGAAAAGTTTTAACGAAATGCTCAAAATAGTCTAAAACGGTTTCTAATGTGATTTTAAGCACTTTGATGTTTTTGTGTAACCAAGTTTTATCGAAATGAACAAAATGGTCTAAAACGTCTCCAAATGCGATTTGAAGCTTTTCCAAGCACTTTGCTGTTTTTATATTAGGTTTTTTCGAAAATCACAAAATGGTCTAAAACGTCTCTAAATGCGATTTGAAGGTATTCTGAGCAATTTGGTGTTTTTGTGTGAAAAGTTTTAACGAAATGCTCAAAATTGTCTAAAACGGTTTCTAATGTGATTTTAAGCACTTTGATGTTTTTGTAAAACCAAGTTTCATCGAAATGCACAAAATGGTCTAAAACGTCTCCAAATGCGATTTGAAGCTATTCTGTACACTTTGATGTTTTGTGTGAAAAAAGTTTTGTCGAAATGCACAAAATGGTCTAAAACGTTTTTAAAACGATATTAAGCTATTTTGTGCTCTTTGATGTTTTTGTGTAACCAAGTTTCATCGAAAATCACAAAATGGTCTAAAACGTCTCAAAATGCGATTTGAAGGTATTCTGAGCACTTTGGTGTTTTTGTGTGAAAAGTTTTAACGAAATGCTCAAAATTGTCTAAAACGGTTTCTAATGTGATTTTAAGCACTTTGATGTTTTTGTAAAACCAAGTTTCATCGAAATGCACAAAATGGTATAAAATTTTTCCAAATGCGATTTGAAGCTTTTCCAAGCACTTTGCTGTTTTTATGTTAACAAGTTTTTTCGAAAATCACAAAATGGTCTAAAACGTCTCAAAATGCGATTTGAAGGTATTCTGAGCACTTTGGTGTTTTTGTGTGAAAAGTTTTAACGAAATGCTCAAAATGGTCTAAAACGGTTTCTAATGTGATTTTAACCACTTTGATGTTTTTGTGTAACCAAGTTTTTTCGAAAATCACAAAATGGTCTAAAACGTCTCCAAATGCGATTTGAAGCTTTTCTAAGCACTTTGGTGTTTTTATGTTAACAAGTTTTTTCGAAAATCACAAAATGGTCTAAAACGTCTCCAAATGCGATTTGAAGCTATTCTGTACACTTTGATGTTTTGTGTGAAAAAAGTTTTGTCGAAATGCTCAAAATGGTCTAAAACGTTTTTAAAACGATATTAAGCTATTTTGTGCTCTTTGATGTTTTTGTGTAACCAAGTTTTATCGAAATGAACAAAATGTTCTAAAACGTCTCCAAATGCGATTTGAAGGTATTCTGAGCACTTTGGTGTTTTTGTGTGAAAAGTTTTAACGAAATGCTCAAAATTGTCTAAAACGGTTTCTAATGTGATTTTAAGCACTTTGATGTTTTTGTAAAACCAAGTTTCATCGAAATGCACAAAATGGTCTAAAACGTCTCCAAATGCGATTTGAAGCTTTTCCAAGCACTTTGCTGTTTTTATGTTAACAAGCTTTTTCGAAAATCACAAAATGGTCTAAAACGTCTCCAAATGCGATTTGAAGATATTCTGAGCACTTTGGTGTTTTTATGTTAAAAAGTTTTTTCGAAAATCACAAAATGGTCTAAAACGTCTCCAAATGCGATTTGAAGCTCTTCTGTACACTTTGATGTTTTGTGTGAAAAAGTTTTGTCAAAATGCTCAAAATGGTCTAAAACGTTTTTAAAACGATATTAAGCTATTTTGTGCTCTTTGATGTTTTTGTATAACCAAGTTTTTTCGAAAATCACAAAATTGTCTAAAACGTCTCCAAATGCGATTTGAAGATATTCTGAGCACTTTGGTGTTTTTATGTTAAAAAGTTTTTTCGAAAATCACAAAATGGTCTAAAACGTCTCCAAATGCGATTTGAAGATATTCTGAGCACTTTGGTGTTTTTATGTTAAAAAGTTTTTTCGAAAATCACAAAATGGTCTAAAACGTCTCCAAATGCGATTTGAAGCTATTCTGTACACTTTGATGTTTTGTGTGAAAAAGTTTTGTCGAAATGCTCAAAATGGTTTAAAACGTTTTTAAAACGATATTAAGCTATTTTGTGCTCTTTGATGTTTTTGTGTAACCAAGTTTTTTTCGAAAATCACAAAATGGTCTAAAACGTCTCCAAATGCGATTTGAAGCTTTTCTAAACACTTTGGTGTTTTTATGTTAACAAGTTTTTTCGAAAATCGCAAAATGGTCTAAAACGTCTCAAAATGCGATTTGAAGGTATTCTGAGCACTTTGGTGTTTTTGTGTGAAAAGTTTTAACGAAATGCTCAAAATGGTCTAAAACGGTTTCTAATGTGATTTTAACCACTTTGATGTTTTTGTGTAACCAAGTTCTTTTCGAAAATCACAAAATGGTCTAAAACGTCTCCAAATGCGATTTGAAGCTTTTCTAAGCACTTTGGTGTTTTTATGTTAACAAGTTTTTTCGAAAATCACAAAATGGTCTAAAACGTCTCAAAATGCGATTTGAAGGTATTCTGAGCACTTTGGTGTTTTTGTGTGAAAAGTTTTAACGAAATGCTCAAAATGGTCTAAAACGGTTTCTAATGTGATTTTAACCACTTTGATGTTTTTGTGTAACCAAGTTTTATCGAAATGAACAAAATGTTCTAAAACGTCTCCAAATGCGATTTGAAGCTTTTCCAAGCACTTTGCTGTTTTTATGTTAAGTTTTTTCGAAAATCACAAAATGGTCTAAAACGTCTCTAAATGCGATTTGAAGGTATTCTGAGCACTTTGGTGTTTTTGTGTGAAAAGTTTTAACGAAATGCTCAAAATTGTCTAAAACGGTTTCTAATGTGATTTTAAGCACTTTGATGTTTTTGTAAAACCAAGTATCATCGAAATGCACAAAATGGTCTAAAACGTCTCCAAATGCGATTTGAAGCTTTTCCAAGCACTTTGCTGTTTTTATGTTAACAAGCTTTTTCGAAAATCACAAAATGGTCTAAAACGTCTCCAAATGCGATTTGAAGATATTCTGAGCACTTTGGTGTTTTTATGTTAAAAAGTTTTTTCGAAAATCACAAAATGGTCTAAAACGTCTCCAAATGCGATTTGAAGCTCTTCTGTACACTTTGATGTTTTGTGTGAAAAAGTTTTGTCAAAATGCTCAAAATGGTCTAAAACGTTTTTAAAACGATATTAAGCTATTTTGTGCTCTTTGATGTTTTTGTATAACCAAGTTTTTTCGAAAATCACAAAATTGTCTAAAACGTCTCCAAATGCGATTTGAAGATATTCTGAGCACTTTGGTGTTTTTATGTTAAAAAGTTTTTTCGAAAATCACAAAATGGTCTAAAACGTCTCCAAATGCGATTTGAAGATATTCTGAGCACTTTGGTGTTTTTATGTTAAAAAGTTTTTTCGAAAATCACAAAATGGTCTAAAACGTCTCCAAATGCGATTTGAAGCTATTCTGTACACTTTGATGTTTTGTGTGAAAAAGTTTTGTCGAAATGCTCAAAATGGTTTAAAACGTTTTTAAAACGATATTAAGCTATTTTGTGCTCTTTGATGTTTTTGTATAACCAAGTTTCATCGAAATGCACAAAATGGTCTAAAACGTCTCCAAATACGATTTGAAGCTTTTCCAAGCACTTTGCGGTTTTTATGTTAACAAGTTTTTTCGAAAATCACAAAATTGTCTAAAACGTCTCAAAATGCGATTTGAAGGTATTCTGAGCACTTTGGTGTTTTTGTGTGAAAAGTTTTAACGAAAAGCTCAAAATGGTCTAAAACGGTTCTAATGTGATTTTAAGCACTTTGATGTTTTTGTACAACCAAGTTTCATCGAAATGCTCAAAATGGTCTAAAACGTTTTTAAAACGATATTAAGCTATTTTGTGCTCTTTGATGTTTTTGTGTAACCAAGTTTTTTTCGAAAATCACAAAATGGTCTAAAACGTCTCCAAATGCGATTTGAAGCTTTTCTAAGCACTTTGGTGTTTTTATGTTAACAAGTTTTTTCGAAAATCGCAAAATGGTCTAAAACGTCTCAAAATGCGATTTGAAGGTATTCTGAGCACTTTGGTGTTTTTGTGTGAAAAGTTTTAACGAAATGCTCAAAATGGTCTAAAACGGTTTCTAATGTGATTTTAACCACTTTGATGTTTTTGTGTAACCAAGTTCTTTTCGAAAATCACAAAATGGTCTAAAACGTCTCCAAATGCGATTTGAAGCTTTTCTAAGCACTTTGGTGTTTTTATGTTAACAAGTTTTTTCGAAAATCACAAAATGGTCTAAAACGTCTCAAAATGCGATTTGAAGGTATTCTGAGCACTTTGGTGTTTTTGTGTGAAAAGTTTTAACGAAATGCTCAAAATGGTCTAAAACGGTTTCTAATGTGATTTTAACCACTTTGATGTTTTTGTGTAACCAAGTTTTTTCGAAAATCACAAAATGGTCTAAAACGTCTCCAAATGCGATTTGAAGCTTTTCTAAGCACTTTGGTGTTTTTATGTTAACAAGTTTTTTCGAAAATCACAAAATGGTCTAAAACGTCTCCAAATGCGATTTGAAGCTATTCTGTACACTTTGATGTTTTGTGTGAAAAAAGTTTTGTCGAAATGCTCAAAATGGTCTAAAACGTTTTTAAAACGATATTAAGCTATTTTGTGCTCTTTGATGTTTTTGTGTAACCAAGTTTTATCGAAATGAACAAAATGTTCTAAAACGTCTCCAAATGCGATTTGAAGCTTTTCCAAGCACTTTGCTGTTTTTATGTTAAGTTTTTTCGAAAATCACAAAATGGTCTAAAACGTCTCTAAATGCGATTTGAAGGTATTCTGAGCACTTTGGTGTTTTTGTGTGAAAAGTTTTAACGAAATGCTCAAAATTGTCTAAAACGGTTTCTAATGTGATTTTAAGCACTTTGATGTTTTTGTAAAACCAAGTTTCATCGAAATGCACAAAATGGTCTAAAACGTCTCCAAATGCGATTTGAAGCTTTTCCAAGCACTTTGCTGTTTTTATGTTAACAAGCTTTTTCGAAAATCACAAAATGGTCTAAAACGTCTCCAAATGCGATTTGAAGCTATTCTGTACACTTTGATGTTTTGTGTGAAAAAGTTTTGTCGAAATGCTCAAAATGGTTTAAAACGTTTTTAAAACGATATTAAGTTATTTTGTGCTCTTTGATGTTTTTGTGTAACCAAGTTTCATCGAAATGAACAAAATGGTCTAAAACGTCTCCAAATGCGATTTGAAGCTTTTCCAAGCACTTTGCTGTTTTTATGTTAACAAGTTTTTTCGAAAATCACAAAATGGTGTAAAACGTCTCAAAATGCGATTTGAAGGTATTCTGAGCACTTTGGTGTTTTTGTGTGAAAAGTTTTAACGAAATGCTCAAAATGGTCTAAAACGTCTCCAAATGCGATTTGAAGCTCTTCTGTACACTTTGATGTTTTGTGTGAAAAAGTTTTCTCGAAATGCTCAAAATGGTCTAAAACGTTTTCCAATACCATATTAAGCTATTTTGTGCAATTTGATGTTTTTATGTAACCAAGTTTTTTGAAATGCGATTTGAAGATATTCTGAGCACTTTGGTGTTTTTATGTTAAAAAGTTTTTTCGAAAATCACAAAATGGTCTAAAACGTCTCCAAATGCGAGTTGAAGCTATGCTGTACACTTTGATGTTTTGTGTGAAAAAGTTTTGTCGAAATGCTCAAAATGGTCTAAAACGTTTTTAAAACGATATTAAGCTATTTTGTGCTCTTTGATGTTTTTGTGTAACCAAGTTTTTTCGAAAATCACAAAATGGTCTAAAACGTCTCCAAATGCGATTTGAAGCTTTTCTAAGCACTTTGGTGTTTTTATGTTAACAAGTTTTTTCGCAAATCACAAAATGGTCAAAAACGTTTCCAAATGCGATTTGAAGCTCTTCTGTACACTTTGATGTTTTGTGTGAAAAATTTTTTTCGAAATGCTCAAAATGGTCTAAAACGTTTTTAAATACGATATTAAGCTGTTTTGTGCACTTTGATGGTTTGTGTGAAAAGTTTTAACGAAATGCTCAAAATGGTCAAAAACGGTTTCTAATGTGATTTTAAGCACTTTGATGTTTTTGTGTAACCAAGTTTTTTCGAAAATCACAAATTGGTCTAAAACGTCTCCAAATGCGATTTGAAGCTTTTCTAAACACTTTGGTGCTTTTATGTTAACAAGTTTTTTCGAAAATCACAAAATGGTCTAAAACGTCTCCAAATGCGATTTGAAGCTTTTCTAAACACTTTGGTGTTTTTATGTTAACAAGTTTTTTCGAAAATCACAAAATGGTCTAAAACGTCTTCAAATGCGATTTGAAGATATTCTGAGCACTTTGGTGTTTTTCTGTTAAAAAGTTTTTTCGAAAATCACAAAATGGTCTAAAACGTCTCCAAATGCGATTTGAAGCTCTTCTGTACACTTTGATGTTTTGTGTGAAAAAGTTTTCTCGAAATGCTCAAAATGGTCTAAAACGTTTTCCAATACCATATTAAGCTATTTTGTGCAATTTGATGTTTTTATGTAACCAAGTTTTTTGAAATGCGATTTGAAGATATTCTGAGCACTTTGGTGTTTTTATGTTAAAAAGTTTTTTCGAAAATCACAAAATGGTCTAAAACGTCTCCAAATGCGATTTGAAGATATTCTGAGCACTTTGGTGTTTTTATGTTAAAAAGTTTTTTCGAAAATCACAAAATGGTCTAAAACGTCTCCAAATGCGATTTGAAGCTATTCTGTACACTTTGATGTTTTGTGTGAAAAAGTTTTGTCGAAATGCTCAAAATGGTCTAAAACGTTTTTAAAACGATATTAAGCTATTTTGTGCTCTTTGATGTTTTTGTGTAACCAAGTTTTTTCGAAAATCACAAAATGGTCTAAAACGTCTCCAAATGCGATTTGAAGCTTTTCTAAGCACTTTGGTGTTTTTATGTTAACAAGTTTTTTCGAAAATCACAAAATGGTCTAAAACGTCTCAAAATGCGATTTGAAGGTATTCTGAGCACTTTGGTGTTTTTGTGTGAAAAGTTTTAACGAAATGCTCAAAATGGTCTAAAACGGTTTCTAATGTGATTTTAAGCACTTTGATGTTTTTGTGTAACCAAGTTTTTTCGAAAATCACAAAATGGTCTAAAACGTCTCCAAATGCGATTTGAAGCTATTCTGTACACTTTGATGTTTTGTGTGAAAAAAGTTTTGTCGAAATGCTCAAAATGGTCTAAAACGTTTTTAAAACGATATTGAGCTATTTTGTGCTCTTTGATGTTTTTGTGTAACCAAGTTTTATCGAAATGAACAAAATGGTCTAAAACGTCTCCAAATGCGATTTGAAGCTTTTCCAAGCACTTTGCTGTTTTTATATTAAGTTTTTTCGAAAATCACAAAATGGTCTAAAACGTCTCTAAATGCGATTTGAAGGTATTCTGAGCAATTTGGTGTTTTTGTGTGAAAAGTTTTAACGAAATGCTCAAAATTGTCTAAAACGGTTTCTAATGTGATTTTAAGCACTTTGATGTTTTTGTAAAACCAAGTTTCATCGAAATGCGATTTGAAGCTTTTCCAAGCACTTTGCTGTTTTTATGTTAACAAGCTTTTTCGAAAATCACAAAATGGTCTAAAACGTCTCCAAATGCGATTTGAAGATATTCTGAGCACTTTGGTGTTTTTATGTTAAAAAGTTTTTTCGAAAATCACAAAATGGTCTAAAACGTCTCCAAATGCGATTTGAAGATATTCTAAGCACTTTGGTGTTTTTATGTTAACAAGTTTTTTCGAAAATCACAAAATGGTCTAAAACGTCTCCAAATGCGATTTGAAGATATTCTGAGCACTTTGGTGTTTTTCTGTTAAAAAGTATTTTCGAAAATCACAAAATGGTCCAAAACGTCTCCAAATGCAATTTGAAGCTATTCTGTACACTTTGATGTTTTGTGTGAAAAAGTTTTGTCAAAATGCTCAAAATGGTCTAAAACGTTTTTAAAACGATATTAAGCTATTTTGTGCTCTTTGATGTTTTTGTATAACCAAGTTTTTTCGAAAATCACAAAATGGTCTACAACGTCTCCAAATGCGATTTGAAGCTTTTCTAAACACTTTGGTGTTTTTATGTTAACAAGTTTTTTCGAAAATCACAAAATGGTCTAAAACGTCTCCAAATCCGATTTGAAGCTATTCTGTACACTTTGATGTTTTGTGTGAAAAAGTTTTGTCGAAATGCTCAAAATGGTCCAAAACGTTTTTAAAACGATATTAAGCTATTTTGTGCTCTTTGATGTTTTTGTGTAACCAAGTTTCATCGATATGAACAAAATGGTCTAAAACGTCTCAAAATGCGATTTGAAGGTATTCTGAGCACTTTGGTGTTTTTGGGTGAAAAGTTTTAACGAAATGCTCAAAATGGTCTAAAACGGTTTCTAATGTGATTTTAAGCACTTTGAAGTATTTGTAAAAACAAGTTTCATCGAAATGCACAAAATAGTCTAAAACGTCTCCAAATGCGATTTGAAGCTTTTCTAAGCACTTTGGTGTTTTTATGTTAACAAGTTTTTTCGAAAATCACAAAATGGTCTAAAACGTCTCCAAATGCGATTTGAAGATATTCTGAGCACTTTGGTGTTTTTATGTTAAAAAGTATTTTCGAAAATCACAAAATGGTCTAAAACGTCTCCAAATGCGATTTGAAACTCTTCTGTACACTTTGATGTTTTGTGTGAAAAAGTTAAGTCGAAATGCTCAAAATGGTCTAAAACGTTTTTAAAACGATATTAAGCTATTTTGTGCTCTTTGATGTTTTTGTGTAACCAAGTTTCATCGAAAATCACAAAATGGTCTAAAACGTCTCCAAATGCGATTTGAAGCTTTTCCAAGCACTTTGCTGTTTTTATGTTAACAAGTTTTTTCGAAAATCACAAAATGGTCTAAAACGTCTCAAAATACGATATTAAGCTGTTTTGTGCACTTTGATGATTTGTGTGAAAAGTTTTAACGAAATGCTCAAAATGGTCTAAAACGGTTTCTAATGTGATTTTAAGCACTTTGATGTTTTTATGTAGCCAAGTTTTTTCGAAAATCACAAAATGGTCAAAAACGTCTCCAAATGCGATTTGAAGCTTTTCTAAGCACTTTGGTGTTTTTATGTTAACAAGTTTTTTCGAAAATCACAAAATGGTCTAAAACGTCTCCAAATGCAATTTGAAGCTATTCTGTACACTTTGATGTTTTGTGTGAAAAAGTTTTGTCAAAATGCTCAAAATGGTCTAAAACGTTTTTAAAACGATATTAAGCTATTTTGTGCTCTTTGATGTTTTTGTATAACCAAGTTTTTTCGAAAATCACAAAATGGTCTAAAACGTCTCCAAATGCGATTTGAAGCTATTCTGTACACTTTGATGTTTTGTGTGAAAAAGTTTTGTCGAAATGCTCAAAATGGTTTAAAACGTTTTTAAAACGATATTAAGCTATTTTGTGCTCTTTGATGTTTTTGTGTAACCAAGTTTTTTTCGAAAATCACAAAATGGTCTAAAACGTCTCCAAATGCGATTTGAAGCTTTTCTAAGCACTTTGGTGTTTTTATGTTAACAAGTTTTTTCGAAAATCGCAAAATGGTCTAAAACGTCTCAAAATGCGATTTGAAGGTATTCTGAGCACTTTGGTGTTTTTGTGTGAAAAGTTTTAACGAAATGCTCAAAATGGTCTAAAACGGTTTCTAATGTGATTTTAACCACTTTGATGTTTTTGTGTAACCAAGTTCTTTTCGAAAATCACAAAATGGTCTAAAACGTCTCCAAATGCGATTTGAAGCTTTTCTAAGCACTTTGGTGTTTTTATGTTAACAAGTTTTTTCGAAAATCACAAAATGGTCTAAAACGTCTCAAAATGCGATTTGAAGGTATTCTGAGCACTTTGGTGTTTTTGTGTGAAAAGTTTTAACGAAATGCTCAAAATGGTCTAAAACGGTTTCTAATGTGATTTTAACCACTTTGATGTTTTTGTGTAACCAAGTTTTATCGAAATGAACAAAATGTTCTAAAACGTCTCCAAATGCGATTTGAAGCTTTTCCAAGCACTTTGCTGTTTTTATGTTAAGTTTTTTCGAAAATCACAAAATGGTCTAAAACGTCTCTAAATGCGATTTGAAGGTATTCTGAGCACTTTGGTGTTTTTGTGTGAAAAGTTTTAACGAAATGCTCAAAATTGTCTAAAACGGTTTCTAATGTGATTTTAAGCACTTTGATGTTTTTGTAAAACCAAGTTTCATCGAAATGCACAAAATGGTCTAAAACGTCTCCAAATGCGATTTGAAGCTTTTCCAAGCACTTTGCTGTTTTTATGTTAACAAGCTTTTTCGAAAATCACAAAATGGTCTAAAACGTCTCCAAATGCGATTTGAAGATATTCTGAGCACTTTGGTGTTTTTATGTTAAAAAGTTTTTTCGAAAATCACAAAATGGTCTAAAACGTCTCCAAATGCGATTTGAAGCTCTTCTGTACACTTTGATGTTTTGTGTGAAAAAGTTTTGTCAAAATGCTCAAAATGGTCTAAAACGTTTTTAAAACGATATTAAGCTATTTTGTGCTCTTTGATGTTTTTGTATAACCAAGTTTTTTCGAAAATCACAAAATTGTCTAAAACGTCTCCAAATGCGATTTGAAGATATTCTGAGCACTTTGGTGTTTTTATGTTAAAAAGTTTTTTCGAAAATCACAAAATGGTCTAAAACGTCTCCAAATGCGATTTGAAGATATTCTGAGCACTTTGGTGTTTTTATGTTAAAAAGTTTTTTCGAAAATCACAAAATGGTCTAAAACGTCTCCAAATGCGATTTGAAGCTATTCTGTACACTTTGATGTTTTGTGTGAAAAAGTTTTGTCGAAATGCTCAAAATGGTTTAAAACGTTTTTAAAACGATATTAAGCTATTTTGTGCTCTTTGATGTTTTTGTATAACCAAGTTTCATCGAAATGCACAAAATGGTCTAAAACGTCTCCAAATACGATTTGAAGCTTTTCCAAGCACTTTGCGGTTTTTATGTTAACAAGTTTTTTCGAAAATCACAAAATTGTCTAAAACGTCTCAAAATGCGATTTGAAGGTATTCTGAGCACTTTGGTGTTTTTGTGTGAAAAGTTTTAACGAAAAGCTCAAAATGGTCTAAAACGGTTCTAATGTGATTTTAAGCACTTTGATGTTTTTGTACAACCAAGTTTCATCGAAATGCTCAAAATGGTCTAAAACGTTTTTAAAACGATATTAAGCTATTTTGTGCTCTTTGATGTTTTTGTGTAACCAAGTTTTTTTCGAAAATCACAAAATGGTCTAAAACGTCTCCAAATGCGATTTGAAGCTTTTCTAAGCACTTTGGTGTTTTTATGTTAACAAGTTTTTTCGAAAATCGCAAAATGGTCTAAAACGTCTCAAAATGCGATTTGAAGGTATTCTGAGCACTTTGGTGTTTTTGTGTGAAAAGTTTTAACGAAATGCTCAAAATGGTCTAAAACGGTTTCTAATGTGATTTTAACCACTTTGATGTTTTTGTGTAACCAAGTTCTTTTCGAAAATCACAAAATGGTCTAAAACGTCTCCAAATGCGATTTGAAGCTTTTCTAAGCACTTTGGTGTTTTTATGTTAACAAGTTTTTTCGAAAATCACAAAATGGTCTAAAACGTCTCAAAATGCGATTTGAAGGTATTCTGAGCACTTTGGTGTTTTTGTGTGAAAAGTTTTAACGAAATGCTCAAAATGGTCTAAAACGGTTTCTAATGTGATTTTAACCACTTTGATGTTTTTGTGTAACCAAGTTTTTTCGAAAATCACAAAATGGTCTAAAACGTCTCCAAATGCGATTTGAAGCTTTTCTAAGCACTTTGGTGTTTTTATGTTAACAAGTTTTTTCGAAAATCACAAAATGGTCTAAAACGTCTCCAAATGCGATTTGAAGCTATTCTGTACACTTTGATGTTTTGTGTGAAAAAAGTTTTGTCGAAATGCTCAAAATGGTCTAAAACGTTTTTAAAACGATATTAAGCTATTTTGTGCTCTTTGATGTTTTTGTGTAACCAAGTTTTATCGAAATGAACAAAATGTTCTAAAACGTCTCCAAATGCGATTTGAAGCTTTTCCAAGCACTTTGCTGTTTTTATGTTAAGTTTTTTCGAAAATCACAAAATGGTCTAAAACGTCTCTAAATGCGATTTGAAGGTATTCTGAGCACTTTGGTGTTTTTGTGTGAAAAGTTTTAACGAAATGCTCAAAATTGTCTAAAACGGTTTCTAATGTGATTTTAAGCACTTTGATGTTTTTGTAAAACCAAGTTTCATCGAAATGCACAAAATGGTCTAAAACGTCTCCAAATGCGATTTGAAGCTTTTCCAAGCACTTTGCTGTTTTTATGTTAACAAGCTTTTTCGAAAATCACAAAATGGTCTAAAACGTCTCCAAATGCGATTTGAAGCTATTCTGTACACTTTGATGTTTTGTGTGAAAAAGTTTTGTCGAAATGCTCAAAATGGTTTAAAACGTTTTTAAAACGATATTAAGTTATTTTGTGCTCTTTGATGTTTTTGTGTAACCAAGTTTCATCGAAATGAACAAAATGGTCTAAAACGTCTCCAAATGCGATTTGAAGCTTTTCCAAGCACTTTGCTGTTTTTATGTTAACAAGTTTTTTCGAAAATCACAAAATGGTGTAAAACGTCTCAAAATGCGATTTGAAGGTATTCTGAGCACTTTGGTGTTTTTGTGTGAAAAGTTTTAACGAAATGCTCAAAATGGTCTAAAACGTCTCCAAATGCGATTTGAAGCTCTTCTGTACACTTTGATGTTTTGTGTGAAAAAGTTTTCTCGAAATGCTCAAAATGGTCTAAAACGTTTTCCAATACCATATTAAGCTATTTTGTGCAATTTGATGTTTTTATGTAACCAAGTTTTTTGAAATGCGATTTGAAGATATTCTGAGCACTTTGGTGTTTTTATGTTAAAAAGTTTTTTCGAAAATCACAAAATGGTCTAAAACGTCTCCAAATGCGAGTTGAAGCTATGCTGTACACTTTGATGTTTTGTGTGAAAAAGTTTTGTCGAAATGCTCAAAATGGTCTAAAACGTTTTTAAAACGATATTAAGCTATTTTGTGCTCTTTGATGTTTTTGTGTAACCAAGTTTTTTCGAAAATCACAAAATGGTCTAAAACGTCTCCAAATGCGATTTGAAGCTTTTCTAAGCACTTTGGTGTTTTTATGTTAACAAGTTTTTTCGCAAATCACAAAATGGTCAAAAACGTTTCCAAATGCGATTTGAAGCTCTTCTGTACACTTTGATGTTTTGTGTGAAAAATTTTTTTCGAAATGCTCAAAATGGTCTAAAACGTTTTTAAATACGATATTAAGCTGTTTTGTGCACTTTGATGGTTTGTGTGAAAAGTTTTAACGAAATGCTCAAAATGGTCAAAAACGGTTTCTAATGTGATTTTAAGCACTTTGATGTTTTTGTGTAACCAAGTTTTTTCGAAAATCACAAATTGGTCTAAAACGTCTCCAAATGCGATTTGAAGCTTTTCTAAACACTTTGGTGCTTTTATGTTAACAAGTTTTTTCGAAAATCACAAAATGGTCTAAAACGTCTCCAAATGCGATTTGAAGCTTTTCTAAACACTTTGGTGTTTTTATGTTAACAAGTTTTTTCGAAAATCACAAAATGGTCTAAAACGTCTTCAAATGCGATTTGAAGATATTCTGAGCACTTTGGTGTTTTTCTGTTAAAAAGTTTTTTCGAAAATCACAAAATGGTCTAAAACGTCTCCAAATGCGATTTGAAGCTCTTCTGTACACTTTGATGTTTTGTGTGAAAAAGTTTTCTCGAAATGCTCAAAATGGTCTAAAACGTTTTCCAATACCATATTAAGCTATTTTGTGCAATTTGATGTTTTTATGTAACCAAGTTTTTTGAAATGCGATTTGAAGATATTCTGAGCACTTTGGTGTTTTTATGTTAAAAAGTTTTTTCGAAAATCACAAAATGGTCTAAAACGTCTCCAAATGCGATTTGAAGATATTCTGAGCACTTTGGTGTTTTTATGTTAAAAAGTTTTTTCGAAAATCACAAAATGGTCTAAAACGTCTCCAAATGCGATTTGAAGCTATTCTGTACACTTTGATGTTTTGTGTGAAAAAGTTTTGTCGAAATGCTCAAAATGGTCTAAAACGTTTTTAAAACGATATTAAGCTATTTTGTGCTCTTTGATGTTTTTGTGTAACCAAGTTTTTTCGAAAATCACAAAATGGTCTAAAACGTCTCCAAATGCGATTTGAAGCTTTTCTAAGCACTTTGGTGTTTTTATGTTAACAAGTTTTTTCGAAAATCACAAAATGGTCTAAAACGTCTCAAAATGCGATTTGAAGGTATTCTGAGCACTTTGGTGTTTTTGTGTGAAAAGTTTTAACGAAATGCTCAAAATGGTCTAAAACGGTTTCTAATGTGATTTTAAGCACTTTGATGTTTTTGTGTAACCAAGTTTTTTCGAAAATCACAAAATGGTCTAAAACGTCTCCAAATGCGATTTGAAGCTATTCTGTACACTTTGATGTTTTGTGTGAAAAAAGTTTTGTCGAAATGCTCAAAATGGTCTAAAACGTTTTTAAAACGATATTGAGCTATTTTGTGCTCTTTGATGTTTTTGTGTAACCAAGTTTTATCGAAATGAACAAAATGGTCTAAAACGTCTCCAAATGCGATTTGAAGCTTTTCCAAGCACTTTGCTGTTTTTATATTAAGTTTTTTCGAAAATCACAAAATGGTCTAAAACGTCTCTAAATGCGATTTGAAGGTATTCTGAGCAATTTGGTGTTTTTGTGTGAAAAGTTTTAACGAAATGCTCAAAATTGTCTAAAACGGTTTCTAATGTGATTTTAAGCACTTTGATGTTTTTGTAAAACCAAGTTTCATCGAAATGCGATTTGAAGCTTTTCCAAGCACTTTGCTGTTTTTATGTTAACAAGCTTTTTCGAAAATCACAAAATGGTCTAAAACGTCTCCAAATGCGATTTGAAGATATTCTGAGCACTTTGGTGTTTTTATGTTAAAAAGTTTTTTCGAAAATCACAAAATGGTCTAAAACGTCTCCAAATGCGATTTGAAGATATTCTAAGCACTTTGGTGTTTTTATGTTAACAAGTTTTTTCGAAAATCACAAAATGGTCTAAAACGTCTCCAAATGCGATTTGAAGATATTCTGAGCACTTTGGTGTTTTTCTGTTAAAAAGTATTTTCGAAAATCACAAAATGGTCCAAAACGTCTCCAAATGCAATTTGAAGCTATTCTGTACACTTTGATGTTTTGTGTGAAAAAGTTTTGTCAAAATGCTCAAAATGGTCTAAAACGTTTTTAAAACGATATTAAGCTATTTTGTGCTCTTTGATGTTTTTGTATAACCAAGTTTTTTCGAAAATCACAAAATGGTCTACAACGTCTCCAAATGCGATTTGAAGCTTTTCTAAACACTTTGGTGTTTTTATGTTAACAAGTTTTTTCGAAAATCACAAAATGGTCTAAAACGTCTCCAAATCCGATTTGAAGCTATTCTGTACACTTTGATGTTTTGTGTGAAAAAGTTTTGTCGAAATGCTCAAAATGGTCCAAAACGTTTTTAAAACGATATTAAGCTATTTTGTGCTCTTTGATGTTTTTGTGTAACCAAGTTTCATCGATATGAACAAAATGGTCTAAAACGTCTCAAAATGCGATTTGAAGGTATTCTGAGCACTTTGGTGTTTTTGGGTGAAAAGTTTTAACGAAATGCTCAAAATGGTCTAAAACGGTTTCTAATGTGATTTTAAGCACTTTGAAGTATTTGTAAAAACAAGTTTCATCGAAATGCACAAAATAGTCTAAAACGTCTCCAAATGCGATTTGAAGCTTTTCTAAGCACTTTGGTGTTTTTATGTTAACAAGTTTTTTCGAAAATCACAAAATGGTCTAAAACGTCTCCAAATGCGATTTGAAGATATTCTGAGCACTTTGGTGTTTTTATGTTAAAAAGTATTTTCGAAAATCACAAAATGGTCTAAAACGTCTCCAAATGCGATTTGAAACTCTTCTGTACACTTTGATGTTTTGTGTGAAAAAGTTAAGTCGAAATGCTCAAAATGGTCTAAAACGTTTTTAAAACGATATTAAGCTATTTTGTGCTCTTTGATGTTTTTGTGTAACCAAGTTTCATCGAAAATCACAAAATGGTCTAAAACGTCTCCAAATGCGATTTGAAGCTTTTCCAAGCACTTTGCTGTTTTTATGTTAACAAGTTTTTTCGAAAATCACAAAATGGTCTAAAACGTCTCAAAATACGATATTAAGCTGTTTTGTGCACTTTGATGATTTGTGTGAAAAGTTTTAACGAAATGCTCAAAATGGTCTAAAACGGTTTCTAATGTGATTTTAAGCACTTTGATGTTTTTATGTAGCCAAGTTTTTTCGAAAATCACAAAATGGTCAAAAACGTCTCCAAATGCGATTTGAAGCTTTTCTAAGCACTTTGGTGTTTTTATGTTAACAAGTTTTTTCGAAAATCACAAAATGGTCTAAAACGTCTCCAAATGCAATTTGAAGCTATTCTGTACACTTTGATGTTTTGTGTGAAAAAGTTTTGTCAAAATGCTCAAAATGGTCTAAAACGTTTTTAAAACGATATTAAGCTATTTTGTGCTCTTTGATGTTTTTGTATAACCAAGTTTTTTCGAAAATCACAAAATGGTCTAAAACGTCTCCAAATGCGATTTGAAGCTTTTCCAAGCACTTTGCTGTTTTTATGTTAACAAGTTTTTTCGAAAATCACAAAATGGTCTAAAACGTCTCAAAATGCGATTTGAAGGTATTCTGAGCACTTTGGTGTTTTTGTGTGAAAAGTTTTAACGAAATGCTCAAAATTGTCTAAAACGGTTTCTAATGTGATTTTAAGCACTTTGATGTTTTTGTAAAACCAAGTTTCATCGAAATGAACAAAATGGTCTAAAATGTCTCCAAATGCGATTTGAAGCTTTTCCAAGCACTTTGCTGTTTTTATGTTAACAAGCTTTTTCGAAATTCACAAAATGGTCTAAAACGTCTCCAAATGCGATTTGAAGATATTCTGAGCACTTTGGTGTTTTTATGTTAAAAAGTTTTTTCGAAAATCACAAAATGGTCTAAAACGTCTCCAAATGCGATTTGAAGATATTCTGAGCACTTTGGTGTTTTTATGTTAAAAAGTTTTTTCGAAAATCACAAAATGGTCTAAAACGTCTCCAAATGCGATTTGAAGCTATTCTGTACACTTTGATGTTTTGTGTGAAAAAGTTTTGTCGAAATGCTCAAAATGGTTTAAAACGTTTTTAAAACGATATTAAGTTATTTTGTGCTCTTTGATGTTTTTGTGTAACCAAGTTTCATCGAAATGAACAAAATGGTCTAAAACGTCTCCAAATGCGATTTGAAGCTTTTCCAAGCACTTTGCTGTTTTTATGTTAACAAGTTTTTTCGAAAATCACAAAATGGTGTAAAACGTCTCAAAATGCGATTTGAAGGTATTCTGAGCACTTTGGTGTTTTTGTGTGAAAAGTTTTAACGAAATGCTCAAAATGGTCTAAAACGGTTCTAATGTGATTTTAAGCTATTCTAGACACTTTGATGTTTTGTGTGAAAAAGTTTTCTCGAAATGCTCAAAATGGTCTAAAACGTTTTCCAATACCATATTAAGCTATTTTGTGCAATTTGATGTTTTTGTGTAACCAAGTTTTTTGAAATGCGATTTGAAGATATTCTGAGGACTCTGGTGTTTTTATGTTAAAAAGTTTTTTCGAAAATCACAAAATGGTCTAAAACGTCTCCAAATGCGATTTGAAGATATTCTGAGCACTTTGGTGTTTTTATGTTAAAAAGTTTTTTCGAAAATCACAAAATGGTCTAAAACGTCTCCAAATGCGATTTGAAGCTATTCTGTACACTTTGATGTTTTGTGTGAAAAAGTTTTGTCGAAATGCTCAAAATGGTCTAAAACGTTTTTAAAACGATATTAAGCTATTTTGTGCTCTTTGATGTTTTTGTGTAACCAAGTTTTTTCGAAAATCACAAAATGGTCTAAAACGTCTCCAAATGCGATTTGAAGCTTTTCTAAGCACTTTGGTGTTTTTATGTTAACAAGTTTTTTCGCAAATCACAAAATGGTCTAAAACGTCTCCAAATGCGATTTGAAGATATTCTGAGCACATTGGTGTTTTTATGTTAAAAAAGTTTTTTCGAAAATCACAAAATGGTCTAAAACGTTTCCAAATGCGATTTGAAGCTCTTCTGTACACTTTGATGTTTTGTGTGAAAAAGTTTTTTCGAAATGCTCAAAATGGTCTAAAACGTTTTTAAATACGATATTAAGCTGTTTTGTGCACTTTGATGGTTTGTGTGAAAAGTTTTAACGAAATGCTCAAAATGGTCAAAAACGGTTTCTAATGTGATTTTAAGCACTTTGATGTTTTTGTGTAACCAAGTTTTTTCGAAAATCACAAATTGGTCTAAAACGTCTCCAAATGCGATTTGAAGCTTTTCTAAACACTTTGGTGCTTTTATGTTAACAAGTTTTTTCGAAAATCACAAAATGGTCTAAAACGTCTCCAAATGCGATTTGAAGCTTTTCTAAACACTTTGGTGTTTTTATGTTAACAAGTTTTTTCGAAAATCACAAAATGGTCTAAAACGTTTCCAAATGCGATTTGAAGCTATTCTGTACACTTTGATGTTTTGTGTGAAAAAGTTTTCTCGAAATGCTCAAAATGGTCTAAAACGTTTTCCAATACCATATTAAGCTATTTTGTGCAATTTGATGTTTTTATGTAACCAAGTTTTTTGAAATGCGATTTGAAGATATTCTGAGCACTTTGGTGTTTTTATGTTAAAAAGTTTTTTCGAAAATCACAAAATGGTCTAAAACGTCTCCAAATGCGATTTGAAGATATTCTGAGCACTTTGGTGTTTTTATGTTAAAAAGTTTTTTCGAAAATCACAAAATGGTCTAAAACGTCTCCAAATGCGATTTGAAGCTATTCTGTACACTTTGATGTTTTGTGTGAAAAAGTTTTGTCGAAATGCTCAAAATGGTCTAAAACGTTTTTAAAACGATATTAAGCTATTTTGTGCTCTTTGATGTTTTTGTGTAACCAAGTTTTTTCGAAAATCACAAAATGGTCTAAAACGTCTCCAAATGCGATTTGAAGCTTTTCTAAGCACTTTGGTGTTTTTATGTTAACAAGTTTTTTCGAAAATCACAAAATGGTCTAAAACGTCTCAAAATGCGATTTGAAGGTATTCTGAGCACTTTGGTGTTTTTGTGTGAAAAGTTTTAACGAAATGCTCAAAATGGTCTAAAACGGTTTCTAATGTGATTTTAAGCACTTTGATGTTTTTGTGTAACCAAGTTTTTTCGAAAATCACAAAATGGTCTAAAACGTCTCCAAATGCGATTTGAAGCTATTCTGTACACTTTGATGTTTTGTGTGAAAAAAGTTTTGTCGAAATGCTCAAAATGGTCTAAAACGTTTTTAAAACGATATTGAGCTATTTTGTGCTCTTTGATGTTTTTGTGTAACCAAGTTTTATCGAAATGAACAAAATGGTCTAAAACGTCTCCAAATGCGATTTGAAGCTTTTCCAAGCACTTTGCTGTTTTTATATTAAGTTTTTTCGAAAATCACAAAATGGTCTAAAACGTCTCTAAATGCGATTTGAAGGTATTCTGAGCAATTTGGTGTTTTTGTGTGAAAAGTTTTAACGAAATGCTCAAAATTGTCTAAAACGGTTTCTAATGTGATTTTAAGCACTTTGATGTTTTTGTAAAACCAAGTTTCATCGAAATGCGATTTGAAGCTTTTCCAAGCACTTTGCTGTTTTTATGTTAACAAGCTTTTTCGAAAATCACAAAATGGTCTAAAACGTCTCCAAATGCGATTTGAAGATATTCTGAGCACTTTGGTGTTTTTATGTTAAAAAGTTTTTTCGAAAATCACAAAATGGTCTAAAACGTCTCCAAATGCGATTTGAAGATATTCTAAGCACTTTGGTGTTTTTATGTTAACAAGTTTTTTCGAAAATCACAAAATGGTCTAAAACGTCTCCAAATGCGATTTGAAGATATTCTGAGCACTTTGGTGTTTTTCTGTTAAAAAGTATTTTCGAAAATCACAAAATGGTCCAAAACGTCTCCAAATGCAATTTGAAGCTATTCTGTACACTTTGATGTTTTGTGTGAAAAAGTTTTGTCAAAATGCTCAAAATGGTCTAAAACGTTTTTAAAACGATATTAAGCTATTTTGTGCTCTTTGATGTTTTTGTATAACCAAGTTTTTTCGAAAATCACAAAATGGTCTACAACGTCTCCAAATGCGATTTGAAGCTTTTCTAAACACTTTGGTGTTTTTATGTTAACAAGTTTTTTCGAAAATCACAAAATGGTCTAAAACGTCTCCAAATCCGATTTGAAGCTATTCTGTACACTTTGATGTTTTGTGTGAAAAAGTTTTGTCGAAATGCTCAAAATGGTCCAAAACGTTTTTAAAACGATATTAAGCTATTTTGTGCTCTTTGATGTTTTTGTGTAACCAAGTTTCATCGATATGAACAAAATGGTCTAAAACGTCTCAAAATGCGATTTGAAGGTATTCTGAGCACTTTGGTGTTTTTGGGTGAAAAGTTTTAACGAAATGCTCAAAATGGTCTAAAACGGTTTCTAATGTGATTTTAAGCACTTTGAAGTATTTGTAAAAACAAGTTTCATCGAAATGCACAAAATAGTCTAAAACGTCTCCAAATGCGATTTGAAGCTTTTCTAAGCACTTTGGTGTTTTTATGTTAACAAGTTTTTTCGAAAATCACAAAATGGTCTAAAACGTCTCCAAATGCGATTTGAAGATATTCTGAGCACTTTGGTGTTTTTATGTTAAAAAGTATTTTCGAAAATCACAAAATGGTCTAAAACGTCTCCAAATGCGATTTGAAACTCTTCTGTACACTTTGATGTTTTGTGTGAAAAAGTTAAGTCGAAATGCTCAAAATGGTCTAAAACGTTTTTAAAACGATATTAAGCTATTTTGTGCTCTTTGATGTTTTTGTGTAACCAAGTTTCATCGAAAATCACAAAATGGTCTAAAACGTCTCCAAATGCGATTTGAAGCTTTTCCAAGCACTTTGCTGTTTTTATGTTAACAAGTTTTTTCGAAAATCACAAAATGGTCTAAAACGTCTCAAAATACGATATTAAGCTGTTTTGTGCACTTTGATGATTTGTGTGAAAAGTTTTAACGAAATGCTCAAAATGGTCTAAAACGGTTTCTAATGTGATTTTAAGCACTTTGATGTTTTTATGTAGCCAAGTTTTTTCGAAAATCACAAAATGGTCAAAAACGTCTCCAAATGCGATTTGAAGCTTTTCTAAGCACTTTGGTGTTTTTATGTTAACAAGTTTTTTCGAAAATCACAAAATGGTCTAAAACGTCTCCAAATGCAATTTGAAGCTATTCTGTACACTTTGATGTTTTGTGTGAAAAAGTTTTGTCAAAATGCTCAAAATGGTCTAAAACGTTTTTAAAACGATATTAAGCTATTTTGTGCTCTTTGATGTTTTTGTATAACCAAGTTTTTTCGAAAATCACAAAATGGTCTAAAACGTCTCCAAATGCGATTTGAAGCTTTTCCAAGCACTTTGCAGTTTTTATGTTAACAAGTTTTTTCGAAAATCACAAAATGGTCTAAAACGTCTCAAAATGCGATTTGAAGGTATTCTGAGCACTTTGGTGTTTTTGTGTGAAAAGTTTTAACGAAATGCTCAAAATTGTCTAAAACGGTTTCTAATGTGATTTTAAGCACTTTGATGTTTTTGTAAAACCAAGTTTCATCGAAATGAACAAAATGGTCTAAAATGTCTCCAAATGCGATTTGAAGCTTTTCCAAGCACTTTGCTGTTTTTATGTTAACAAGCTTTTTCGAAAATCACAAAATGGTCTAAAACGTCTCCAAATGCGATTTGAAGATATTCTGAGCACTTTGGTGTTTTTATGTTAAAAAGTTTTTTCGAAAATCACAAAATGGTCTAAAACGTCTCCAAATGCGATTTGAAGCTTTTCTAAGCACTTTGGTGTTTTTATGTTAACAAGTTTTTTCGCAAATCACAAAATGGTCTAAAACGTCTCCAAATGCGATTTGAAGATATTCTGAGCACATTGGTGTTTTTATGTTAAAAAAGTTTTTTCGAAAATCACAAAATGGTCTAAAACGTTTCCAAATGCGATTTGAAGCTCTTCTGTACACTTTGATGTTTTGTGTGAAAAAGTTTTTTCGAAATGCTCAAAATGGTCTAAAACGTTTTTAAATACGATATTAAGCTGTTTTGTGCACTTTGATGGTTTGTGTGAAAAGTTTTAACGAAATGCTCAAAATGGTCAAAAACGGTTTCTAATGTGATTTTAAGCACTTTGATGTTTTTGTGTAACCAAGTTTTTTCGAAAATCACAAATTGGTCTAAAACGTCTCCAAATGCGATTTGAAGCTTTTCTAAACACTTTGGTGCTTTTATGTTAACAAGTTTTTTCGAAAATCACAAAATGGTCTAAAACGTCTCCAAATGCGATTTGAAGCTTTTCTAAACACTTTGGTGTTTTTATGTTAACAAGTTTTTTCGAAAATCACAAAATGGTCTAAAACGTCTTCAAATGCGATTTGAAGATATTCTGAGCACTTTGGTGTTTTTCTGTTAAAAAGTTTTTTCGAAAATCACAAAATGGTCTAAAACGTCTCCAAATGCGATTTGAAGCTCTTCTGTACACTTTGATGTTTTGTGTGAAAAAGTTTTCTCGAAATGCTCAAAATGGTCTAAAACGTTTTCCAATACCATATTAAGCTATTTTGTGCAATTTGATGTTTTTATGTAACCAAGTTTTTTGAAATGCGATTTGAAGATATTCTGAGCACTTTGGTGTTTTTATGTTAAAAAGTTTTTTCGAAAATCACAAAATGGTCTAAAACGTCTCCAAATGCGATTTGAAGATATTCTGAGCACTTTGGTGTTTTTATGTTAAAAAGTTTTTTCGAAAATCACAAAATGGTCTAAAACGTCTCCAAATGCGATTTGAAGCTATTCTGTACACTTTGATGTTTTGTGTGAAAAAGTTTTGTCGAAATGCTCAAAATGGTCTAAAACGTTTTTAAAACGATATTAAGCTATTTTGTGCTCTTTGATGTTTTTGTGTAACCAAGTTTTTTCGAAAATCACAAAATGGTCTAAAACGTCTCCAAATGCGATTTGAAGCTTTTCTAAGCACTTTGGTGTTTTTATGTTAACAAGTTTTTTCGAAAATCACAAAATGGTCTAAAACGTCTCAAAATGCGATTTGAAGGTATTCTGAGCACTTTGGTGTTTTTGTGTGAAAAGTTTTAACGAAATGCTCAAAATGGTCTAAAACGGTTTCTAATGTGATTTTAAGCACTTTGATGTTTTTGTGTAACCAAGTTTTTTCGAAAATCACAAAATGGTCTAAAACGTCTCCAAATGCGATTTGAAGCTATTCTGTACACTTTGATGTTTTGTGTGAAAAAAGTTTTGTCGAAATGCTCAAAATGGTCTAAAACGTTTTTAAAACGATATTGAGCTATTTTGTGCTCTTTGATGTTTTTGTGTAACCAAGTTTTATCGAAATGAACAAAATGGTCTAAAACGTCTCCAAATGCGATTTGAAGCTTTTCCAAGCACTTTGCTGTTTTTATATTAAGTTTTTTCGAAAATCACAAAATGGTCTAAAACGTCTCTAAATGCGATTTGAAGGTATTCTGAGCAATTTGGTGTTTTTGTGTGAAAAGTTTTAACGAAATGCTCAAAATTGTCTAAAACGGTTTCTAATGTGATTTTAAGCACTTTGATGTTTTTGTAAAACCAAGTTTCATCGAAATGCACAAAATGGTCTAAAACGTCCCCAAATGCGATTTGAAGCTATTCTGTACACTTTGATGTTTTGTGTGAAAAAAGTTTTGTCGAAATGCTCAAAATGGTCTAAAACGTTTTTAAAACGATATTAAGCTATTTTGTGCTCTTTGATGTTTTTGTGTAACCAAGTTTTATCGAAATGAACAAAATGGTCTAAAACGTCTCCAAATGCGATTTGAAGCTTTTCCAAGCACTTTGCTGTTTTTATGTTAACAGGTTTTTTCGAAAATCACAAAATGGTCTAAAACGTCTCAAAATGCGATTTGAAGGTATTCTGAGCACTTTGGTGTTTTTGTGTGAAAAGTTTTAACGAAATGCTCAAAATTGTCTAAAACGGTTTCTAATGTGATTTTAAGCACTTTGATGTTTTTGTAAAACCAAGTTTCATCGAAATGCACAAAATGGTCTAAAATGTCTCCAAATGCGATTTGAAGCTTTTCCAAGCACTTTGCTGTTTTTATGTTAACAAGCTTTTTCGAAAATCACAAAAGGGTCTAAAACGTCTCCAAATGTGATTTGAAGATATTCTGAGCACTTTGGTATTTTTATGTTAAAAAGTTTTTTCGAAAATCACAAAATGGTCTAAAACGTCTCCAAATGCGATTTGAAGATATTCTGAGCACTTTGGTGTTTTTATGTTAAAAAGTTTTTTCGAAAATCACAAAATGGTCTAAAACGTCTCCAAATGCGATTTGAAGCTATTCTGTACACTTTGATGTTTTGTGTGAAAAAGTTTTGTCGAAATGCTCAAAATGGTTTAAAACGTTTTTAAAACGATATTAAGCTATTTTGTGCTCTTTGATGTTTTTGTATAACCAAGTTTCATCGAAATGCACAAAATGGTCTAAAACGTCTCCAAATACGATTTGAAGCTTTTCCAAGCACTTTGCTGTTTTTATGTTAACAAGTTTTTTCGAAAATCACAAAATTGTCTAAAACGTCTCAAAATGCGATTTGAAGGTATTCTGAGCACTTTGGTGTTTTTGTGTGAAAAGTTTTAACGAAAAGCTCAAAATGGTCTAAAACGGTTCTAATGTGATTTTAAGCACTTTGATGTTTTTGTACAACCAAGTTTCATCGAAATGCTCAAAATGGTCTAAAACGTTTTTAAAACGATATTAAGCTATTTTGTGCTCTTTGATGTTTTTGTGTAACCAAGTTTTTTTCGAAAATCACAAAATGGTCTAAAACGTCTCCAAATGCGATTTGAAGCTTTTCTAAGCACTTTGGTGTTTTTATGTTAACAAGTTTTTTCGAAAATCGCAAAATGGTCTAAAACGTCTCAAAATGCGATTTGAAGGTATTCTGAGCACTTTGGTGTTTTTGTGTGAAAAGTTTTAACGAAATGCTCAAAATGGTCTAAAACGGTTTCTAATGTGATTTTAACCACTTTGATGTTTTTGTGTAACCAAGTTCTTTTCGAAAATCACAAAATGGTCTAAAACGTCTCCAAATGCGATTTGAAGCTTTTCTAAGCACTTTGGTGTTTTTATGTTAACAAGTTTTTTCGAAAATCACAAAATGGTCTAAAACGTCTCAAAATGCGATTTGAAGGTATTCTGAGCACTTTGGTGTTTTTGTGTGAAAAGTTTTAACGAAATGCTCAAAATGGTCTAAAACGGTTTCTAATGTGATTTTAACCACTTTGATGTTTTTGTGTAACCAAGTTTTTTCGAAAATCACAAAATGGTCTAAAACGTCTCCAAATGCGATTTGAAGCTTTTCTAAGCACTTTGGTGTTTTTATGTTAACAAGTTTTTTCGAAAATCACAAAATGGTCTAAAACGTCTCCAAATGCGATTTGAAGCTATTCTGTACACTTTGATGTTTTGTGTGAAAAAAGTTTTGTCGAAATGCTCAAAATGGTCTAAAACGTTTTTAAAACGATATTAAGCTATTTTGTGCTCTTTGATGTTTTTGTGTAACCAAGTTTTATCGAAATGAACAAAATGTTCTAAAACGTCTCCAAATGCGATTTGAAGCTTTTCCAAGCACTTTGCTGTTTTTATGTTAAGTTTTTTCGAAAATCACAAATTGGTCTAAAACGTCTCTAAATGCGAGTTGAAGGTATTCTGAGCACTTTGGTGTTTTTGTGTGAAAAGTTTTAACGAAATGCTCAAAATTGTCTAAAACGGTTTCTAATGTGATTTTAAGCACTTTGATGTTTTTGTAAAACCAAGTTTCATCGAAATGCACAAAATGGTCTAAAACGTCTCCAAATGCGATTTGAAGCTTTTCCAAGCACTTTGCTGTTTTTATGTTAACAAGCTTTTTCGAAAATCACAAAATGGTCTAAAACGTCTCCAAATGCGATTTGAAGATATTCTGAGCACTTTGGTGTTTTTATGTTAAAAAGTTTTTTCGAAAATCACAAAATGGTCTAAAACGTCTCCAAATGCGATTTGAAGCTCTTCTGTACACTTTGATGTTTTGTGTGAATAAGTTTTGTCAAAATGCTCAAAATGGTCTAAAACGTTTTTAAAACGATATTAAGCTATTTTGTGCTCTTTGATGTTTTTGTATAACCAAGTTTTTTCGAAAATCACAAAATTGTCTAAA
This sequence comes from Antedon mediterranea, assembly GCF_964355755.1. Taxonomy (NCBI): domain Eukaryota; kingdom Metazoa; phylum Echinodermata; class Crinoidea; order Comatulida; family Antedonidae; genus Antedon; species Antedon mediterranea. The sequence goes on from NC_092678.1 coordinate 10,156,108, forward strand.
ACGTCTCCAAATGCGATTTGAAGATATTCTGAGCACTTTGGTGTTTTTATGTTAAAAAGTTTTTTCGAAAATCACAAAATGGTCTAAAACGTCTCCAAATGCGATTTGAAGATATTCTGAGCACTTTGGTGTTTTGTGTGAAAAGTTTTGTCGAAATGCTCAAAATGGTCTAAAACGTTTTTAAAACGATATTAAGCTATTTTGTGCTCTTTGATGTTTTTGTGTAACCAAGTTTCATCGAAATGAACAAAATGGTCTAAAACGTCTCCAAATGCGATTTGAAGCTTTTCTAAGCACTTTGGTGTTTTTATGTTAACAAGTTTTTTCGAAAATCACAAAATGGTCTAAAACGTCTCCAAATGCGATTTGAAGATATTCTGAGCACTTTGCTGTTTTTATGTTAACAAGTTTTTTCGAAAATCACAAAATGGTCTAAAACGTCTCAAAATGCTATTTGAAGGTATTCTGAGCACTTTGGTGTTTTTGTGTGAAAAGTTTTAACGAAATGCTCAAAATGGTCTAAAACGGTTCTAATGTGATTTTAAGCACTTTGATGTTTTTGTATAACCAAGTTTCATCGAAATGCTCAAAATGGTCTAAAACGTTTTTAAAACGATATTAAGCTATTTTGTGCTCTTTGATGTTTTTGTGTAACGAAGTTTCATCGAAATGAACAAAATGGTCTAAAACGTCTCCAAATGCGATTTGAAGCTTTTCCAAGCACTTTGCTGTTTTTATGTTAACAAGTTTTTTCGAAAATCACAAAATGGCCTAAAACGTCTCAAAATGCGATTTCAAGGTATTCTGAGCACTTTGGTGTTTTTGTGTGAAAGGTTTTAACGAAATGCTCAAAATGGTCTAAAACGGTTTCTAATGTGATTTTAAGCACTTTGATGTTTTTGTATAACCAAGTTTCATCGAAATGCACAAAATGGTCTAAAACGTCTCCAAATGCGATTTGAAGCTTTTCTAAGCACTTTGCTGTTTTTATGTTAAAAAGTTTTTTCGAAAATCACAAAATGGTCTAAAACGTCTCCAAATGCGATTTGAAGATATTCTGAGCACTTTGGTGTTTTTATGTTAAAAAGTTTTTTCGAAAATCACAAAATGGTCTAAAACGTCTCCAAATGCGATTTGAAGATATTCTGAGCACTTTGGTGTTTTTATGTTAAAAAGTTTTTTCGAAAATCACAAAATGGTCTAAAACGTCTCCAAATGCGATTTGAAGCTATTCTGTACACTTTGATGTTTTGTGTGAAAAAGTTTTGTCGAAATGCTCAAAATGGTCTAAAACGTTTTTAAAACGATATTAAGCTATTTTGTGCTCTTTGATGTTTTTGTGTAACCAAGTTTTATCGAAATGAACAAAATGGTCTAAAACGTCTCCAAATGCGATTTGAAGCTTTTCTAAGCACTTTGCTGTTTTTATGTTAACAAGTTTTTTCGAAAATCACAAAATGGTCTAAAACGTCTCCAAATGGGATTTGAAGCTTTTCTAAGCACTTTGGTGTTTTTATGTTAACAAGTTTTTTCGAAAAACACAAAATGGTCTAAAACGTCTCCAAATGCGATTTGAAGATATTCTGAGCACTTTGGTGTTTTTATGTTAAAAAGTATTTTCGAAAATCACAAAATGGTCTAAAACGTCTCCAAATGCGATTTGAAGCTCTTCTGTACACTTTGATGTTTTGTGTGAAAAAGTTTAGTCGAAATGCTCAAAATGGTCTAAAACGTTTTTAAAACGATATTAAGCTATTTTGTGCTCTTTGATGTTTTTGTGTAACCAAGTTTCATCGAAAATCACAAAATGGTCTAAAACGTCTCCAAATGCGATTTGAAGCTTTTCCAAGCACTTTGCTGTTTTTATGTTAACAAGTTTTTTCGAAAATCACAAAATGGTCTAAAACGTCTCAAAATGCGATTTGAAGGTATTCTGAGCACTTTGGTGTTTTTGTGTGAAAAGTTTTAACGAAATGCTCAAAATTGTCTAAAACGGTTTCTAATGTGATTTTAAGCACTTTGATGTTTTTGTAAAACCAAGTTTCATCGAAATGAACAAAATGGTCTAAAATGTCTCCAAATGCGATTTGAAGCTTTTCCAAGCACTTTGCTGTTTTTATGTTAACAAGCTTTTTCGAAAATCACAAAATGGTCTAAAACGTCTCCAAATGCGATTTGAAGATATTCTGAGCACTTTGGTGTTTTTATGTTAAAAAGTTTTTTCGAAAATCACAAAATGGTCTAAAACGTCTCCAAATGCGATTTGAAGATATTCTAAGCACTTTGGTGTTTTTATGTTAACAAGTTTTTTCGAAAATCACAAAATGGTCTAAAACGTCTCCAAATGCGATTTGAAGATATTCTAAGCACTTTGGTGTTTTTATGTTAACAAGTTTTTTCGAAAATCACAAAATGGTCTAAAACGTCTCCAAATGCGATTTGAAGATATTCTGAGCACTTTGGTGTTTTTCTGTTAAAAAGTATTTTCGAAAATCACAAAATGGTCTAAAACGTCTCCAAATGCGATTTGAAGCTCTTCTGTACACTTTGATGTTTTGTGTGAAAAAGTTTAGTCGAAATGCTCAAAATGGTCTAAAACGTTTTTAAAACGATATTAAGCTATTTTGTGCTCTTTGATGTTTTGTGTGAAAAAGTTTAGTCGAAATGCTCAAAATGGTCTAAAACGTTTTTAAAACGATATTAAGCTATTTTGTGCTCTTTGATGTTTTTGTGTAACCAAGTTTCATCGAAAATCACAAAATGGTCTAAAACGTCTCCAAATGCGATTTGAAGCTTTTCCAAGCACTTTGCTGTTTTTATGTTAACAAGTTTTTTCGAAAATCACAAAATGGTCTAAAACGTCTCAAAATACGATATTAAGCTGTTTTGTGCACTTTGATGATTTGTGTGAAAAGTTTTAACGAAATGCTCAAAATGGTCTAAAACGGTTTCTAATGTGATTTTAAGCACTTTGATGTTTTTATGTAGCCAAGTTTTTTCGAAAATCACAAAATGGTCAAAAACGTCTCCAAATGCGATTTGAAGCTTTTCTAAGCACTTTGGTTTTTTTATGTTAACAAGTTTTTTCGAAAATCACAAAATGGTCTAAAACGTCTTCAAATGCGATTTGAAGATATTCTGAGCACTTTGGTGTTTTTCTGTTAAAAAGTATTTTCGAAAATCACAAAATGGCCTAAAACGTCTCCAAATGCGATTTGAAGCTATTCTGTACACTTTGATGTTTTGTGTGAAAAAGTTTTGTCAAAATGCTCAAAATGGTCTAAAACGTTTTTAAAACGATATTAAGCTATTTTGTGCTCTTTGATGTGTTTGTATAACCAAGTTTTTTCGAAAATCACAAAATGGTCTAAAACGTCTCCAAATGCGATTTGAAGCTTTTCCAAGCACTTTGCTGTTTTTATGTTAACAATTTTTTTCGAAAATCATAAAATGGTCTAAAACGTCTCCAAATGCGATTTGAAGCTATTCTGTACACTTTGATGTTTTGTGTGAAAAGTTTTGTCGAAATGCTCAAAATGGTCTAAAACGTTTTTAAAACGATATTAAGCTATTTTGTGCTCTTTGATGTTTTTGTGTAACCAAGTTTCATCGAAATGCGCAAAATGGTCTAAAACGTCTCCAAATGCGATTTGAAGCTTTTCTAAGCACTTTGGTGTTTTTATGTTAACAAGTTTTTTCGAAAATCACAAAATGGTCTAAAACGTCTCCAAATGCGATTTGAAGATATTCTGAGCACTTTGCTGTTTTTATGTTAACAAGTTTTTTCGAAAATCACAAAATGGTCTAAAACGTCTCAAAATGCTATTTGAAGGTATTCTGAGCACTTTGGTGTTTTTGTGTGAAAAGTTTTAACGAAATGCTCAAAATGGTCTAAAACGGTTCTAATGTGATTTTAAGCACTTTGATGTTTTTGTATAACCAAGTTTCATCGAAATGCTCAAAATGGTCTAAAACGTTTTTAAAACGATATTAAGCTATTTTGTGCTCTTTGATGTTTTTGTGTAACCAAGTTTTATCGAAATGAACAAAATGGTCTAAAACGTCTCCAAATGCGATTTGAAGCTTTTCTAAGCACTTTGCTGTTTTTATGTTAACAAGTTTTTTCGAAAATCACAAAATGGTCTAAAACGTCTCCAAATGCGATTTGAAGCTTTTCCAAGCACTTTGCTGTTTTTATGTTAACAAGTTTTTTCGAAAATCACAAAATGGTCTAAAACGTCTCCAAATGCGATTTGAAGATATTCTGAGCACTTTGCTGTTTTTATGTTAACAAGTTTTTTCGAAAATCACAAAATGGTCTAAAACGTCTCAAAATGCTATTTGAAGGTATTCTGAGCACTTTGGTGTTTTTGTGTGAAAAGTTTTAACGAAATGCTCAAAATGGTCTAAAACGGTTCTAATGTGATTTTAAGCACTTTGATGTTTTTGTATAACCAAGTTTCATCGAAATGCTCAAAATGGTCTAAAACGTTTTTAAAACGATATTAAGCTATTTTGTGCTCTTTGATGTTTTTGTGTAACCAAGTTTTATCGAAATGAACAAAATGGTCTAAAACGTCTCCAAATGCGATTTGAAGCTTTTCTAAGCACTTTGCTGTTTTTATGTTAACAAGTTTTTTCGAAAATCACAAAATGGTCTAAAACGTCTCCAAATGGGATTTGAAGCTTTTCTAAGCACTTTGGTGTTTTTATGTTAACAAGTTTTTTCGAAAATCACAAAATGGTCTAAAACGTCTCCAAATGCGATTTGAAGATATTCTGAGCACTTTGGTGTTTTTATGTTAAAAAGTTTTTTCGAAAATCACAAAATGGTCTAAAACGTCTCCAAATGCGAGTTGAAGCTATTCTGTACACTTTGATGTTTTGTGTGAAAAAGTTTTGTCGAAATGCTCAAAATGGTCTAAAACGTTTTTAAAACGATATTAAGCTATTTTGTGCTCTTTGATGTTTTTGTGTAACCAAGTTTTTTCGAAAATCACAAAATGGTCTAAAACGTCTCCAAATGCGATTTGAAGCTTTTCTAAGCACTTTGGTGTTTTTATGTTAACAAGTTTTTTCGCAAATCACAAAATGGTCTAAAACGTCTCCAAATGCGATTTGAAGATATTCTGAGCACATTGGTGTTTTTATGTTAAAAAAGTTTTTTCGAAAATCACAAAATGGTCTAAAACGTTTCCAAATGCGATTTGAAGCTCTTCTGTACACTTTGATGTTTTGTGTGAAAAAGTTTTTTCGAAATGCTCAAAATGGTCTAAAACGTTTTTAAATACGATATTAAGCTGTTTTGTGCACTTTGATGGTTTGTGTGAAAAGTTTTAACGAAATGCTCAAAATGGTCAAAAACGGTTTCTAATGTGATTTTAAGCACTTTGATGTTTTTGTGTAACCAAGTTTTTTCGAAAATCACAAATTGGTCTAAAACGTCTCCAAATGCGATTTGAAGCTTTTCTAAACACTTTGGTGCTTTTATGTTAACAAGTTTTTTCGAAAATCACAAAATGGTCTAAAACGTCTCCAAATGCGATTTGAAGCTTTTCTAAACACTTTGGTGTTTTTATGTTAACAAGTTTTTTCGAAAATCACAAAATGGTCTAAAACGTCTTCAAATGCGATTTGAAGATATTCTGAGCACTTTGGTGTTTTTCTGTTAAAAAGTTTTTTCGAAAATCACAAAATGGTCTAAAACGTCTCCAAATGCGATTTGAAGCTCTTCTGTACACTTTGATGTTTTGTGTGAAAAAGTTTTCTCGAAATGCTCAAAATGGTCTAAAACGTTTTCCAATACCATATTAAGCTATTTTGTGCAATTTGATGTTTTTATGTAACCAAGTTTTTTGAAATGCGATTTGAAGATATTCTGAGCACTTTGGTGTTTTTATGTTAAAAAGTTTTTTCGAAAATCACAAAATGGTCTAAAACGTCTCCAAATGCGATTTGAAGATATTCTGAGCACTTTGGTGTTTTTATGTTAAAAAGTTTTTTCGAAAATCACAAAATGGTCTAAAACGTCTCCAAATGCGATTTGAAGCTATTCTGTACACTTTGATGTTTTGTGTGAAAAAGTTTTGTCGAAATGCTCAAAATGGTCTAAAACGTTTTTAAAACGATATTAAGCTATTATGTGCTCTTTGATGTTTTTGTGTAACCAAGTTTTTTCGAAAATCACAAAATGGTCTAAAACGTCTCCAAATGCGATTTGAAGCTTTTCTAAGCACTTTGGTGTTTTTATGTTAACAAGTTTTTTCGAAAATCACAAAATGGTCTAAAACGTCTCAAAATGCGATTTGAAGGTATTCTGAGCACTTTGGTGTTTTTGTGTGAAAAGTTTTAACGAAATGCTCAAAATGGTCTAAAACGGTTTCTAATGTGATTTTAAGCACTTTGATGTTTTTGTGTAACCAAGTTTTTTCGAAAATCACAAAATGGTCTAAAACGTCTCCAAATGCGATTTGAAGCTATTCTGTACACTTTGATGTTTTGTGTGAAAAAAGTTTTGTCGAAATGCTCAAAATGGTCTAAAACGTTTTTAAAACGATATTGAGCTATTTTGTGCTCTTTGATGTTTTTGTGTAACCAAGTTTTATCGAAATGAACAAAATGGTCTAAAACGTCTCCAAATGCGATTTGAAGCTTTTCCAAGCACTTTGCTGTTTTTATATTAAGTTTTTTCGAAAATCACAAAATGGTCTAAAACGTCTCTAAATGCGATTTGAAGGTATTCTGAGCAATTTGGTGTTTTTGTGTGAAAAGTTTTAACGAAATGCTCAAAATTGTCTAAAACGGTTTCTAATGTGATTTTAAGCACTTTGATGTTTTTGTAAAACCAAGTTTCATCGAAATGCACAAAATGGTCTAAAACGTCTCCAAATGCGATTTGAAGCTATTCTGTACACTTTGATGTTTTGTGTGAAAAAAGTTTTGTCGAAATGCTCAAAATGGTCTAAAACGTTTTTAAAACGATATTAAGCTATTTTGTGCTCTTTGATGTTTTTGTGTAACCAAGTTTTATCGAAATGAACAAAATGGTCTAAAACGTCTCCAAATGCGATTTGAAGCTTTTCCAAGCACTTTGCTGTTTTTATGTTAACAGGTTTTTTCGAAAATCACAAAATGGTCTAAAACGTCTCAAAATGCGATTTGAAGGTATTCTGAGCACTTTGGTGTTTTTGTGTGAAAAGTTTTAACGAAATGCTCAAAATTGTCTAAAACGGTTTCTAATGTGATTTTAAGCACTTTGATGTTTTTGTAAAACCAAGTTTCATCGAAATGCACAAAATGGTCTAAAATGTCTCCAAATGCGATTTGAAGCTTTTCCAAGCACTTTGCTGTTTTTATGTTAACAAGCTTTTTCGAAAATCACAAAAGGGTCTAAAACGTCTCCAAATGTGATTTGAAGATATTCTGAGCACTTTGGTATTTTTATGTTAAAAAGTTTTTTCGAAAATCACAAAATGGTCTAAAACGTCTCCAAATGCGATTTGAAGATATTCTGAGCACTTTGGTGTTTTTATGTTAAAAAGTTTTTTCGAAAATCACAAAATGGTCTAAAACGTCTCCAAATGCGATTTGAAGCTATTCTGTACACTTTGATGTTTTGTGTGAAAAAGTTTTGTCGAAATGCTCAAAATGGTTTAAAACGTTTTTAAAACGATATTAAGCTATTTTGTGCTCTTTGATGTTTTTGTATAACCAAGTTTCATCGAAATGCACAAAATGGTCTAAAACGTCTCCAAATACGATTTGAAGCTTTTCCAAGCACTTTGCTGTTTTTATGTTAACAAGTTTTTTCGAAAATCACAAAATTGTCTAAAACGTCTCAAAATGCGATTTGAAGGTATTCTGAGCACTTTGGTGTTTTTGTGTGAAAAGTTTTAACGAAAAGCTCAAAATGGTCTAAAACGGTTCTAATGTGATTTTAAGCACTTTGATGTTTTTGTACAACCAAGTTTCATCGAAATGCTCAAAATGGTCTAAAATGTTTTTAAAACGATATTAAGCTATTTTGTGCTCTTTGATGTTTTTGTGTAACCAAGTTTTTTTCGAAAATCACAAAATGGTCTAAAACGTCTCCAAATGCGATTTGAAGCTTTTCTAAGCACTTTGGTGTTTTTATGTTAACAAGTTTTTTCGAAAATCACAAAATGGTCTAAAACGTCTCAAAATGCGATTTGAAGGTATTCTGAGCACTTTGGTGTTTTTGTGTGAAAAGTTTTAACGAAATGCTCAAAATGGTCTAAAACGGTTTCTAATGTGATTTTAACCACTTTGATGTTTTTGTGTAACCAAGTTTTTTCGAAAATCACAAAATGGTCTAAAACGTCTCCAAATGCGATTTGAAGCTTTTCTAAGCACTTTGGTGTTTTTATGTTAACAAGTTTTTTCGAAAATCACAAAATGGTCTAAAACGTCTCCAAATGCGATTTGAAGCTATTCTGTACACTTTGATGTTTTGTGTGAAAAAAGTTTTGTCGAAATGCTCAAAATGGTCTAAAACGTTTTTAAAACGATATTAAGCTATTTTGTGCTCTTTGATGTTTTTGTGTAACCAAGTTTTATCGAAATGAACAAAATGTTCTAAAACGTCTCCAAATGCGATTTGAAGCTTTTCCAAGCACTTTGCTGTTTTTATGTTAAGTTTTTTCGAAAATCACAAATTGGTCTAAAACGTCTCTAAATGCGAGTTGAAGGTATTCTGAGCACTTTGGTGTTTTTGTGTGAAAAGTTTTAACGAAATGCTCAAAATTGTCTAAAACGGTTTCTAATGTGATTTTAAGCACTTTGATGTTTTTGTAAAACCAAGTTTCATCGAAATGCACAAAATGGTCTAAAACGTCTCCAAATGCGATTTGAAGCTTTTCCAAGCACTTTGCTGTTTTTATGTTAACAAGCTTTTTCGAAAATCACAAAATGGTCTAAAACGTCTCCAAATGCGATTTGAAGATATTCTGAGCACTTTGGTGTTTTTATGTTAAAAAGTTTTTTCGAAAATCACAAAATGGTCTAAAACGTCTCCAAATGCGATTTGAAGCTCTTCTGTACACTTTGATGTTTTGTGTGAATAAGTTTTGTCAAAATGCTCAAAATGGTCTAAAACGTTTTTAAAACGATATTAAGCTATTTTGTGCTCTTTGATGTTTTTGTATAACCAAGTTTTTTCGAAAATCACAAAAATGTCTAAAACGTCTCCAAATGCGATTTGAAGATATTCTGAGCACTTTGGTGTTTTTATGTTAAAAAGTTTTTTCGAAAATCACAAAATGGTCTAAAACGTCTCCAAATGCGATTTGAAGATATTCTGAGCACTTTGGTGTTTTGTGTGAAAAGTTTTGTCGAAATGCTCAAAATGGTCTAAAACGTTTTTAAAACGATATTAAGCTATTTTGTGCTCTTTGATGTTTTTGTGTAACCAAGTTTCATCGAAATGAACAAAATGGTCTAAAACGTCTCCAAATGCGATTTGAAGCTTTTCTAAGCACTTTGGTGTTTTTATGTTAACAAGTTTTTTCGAAAATCACAAAATGGTCTAAAACGTCTCCAAATGCGATTTGAAGATATTCTGAGCACTTTGCTGTTTTTATGTTAACAAGTTTTTTCGAAAATCACAAAATGGTCTAAAACGTCTCAAAATGCTATTTGAAGGTATTCTGAGCACTTTGGTGTTTTTGTGTGAAAAGTTTTAACGAAATGCTCAAAATGGTCTAAAACGGTTCTAATGTGATTTTAAGCACTTTGATGTTTTTGTATAACCAAGTTTCATCGAAATGCTCAAAATGGTCTAAAACGTTTTTAAAACGATATTAAGCTATTTTGTGCTCTTTGATGTTTTTGTGTAACGAAGTTTCATCGAAATGAACAAAATGGTCTAAAACGTCTCCAAATGCGATTTGAAGCTTTTCCAAGCACTTTGCTGTTTTTATGTTAACAAGTTTTTTCGAAAATCACAAAATGGCCTAAAACGTCTCAAAATGCGATTTCAAGGTATTCTGAGCACTTTGGTGTTTTTGTGTGAAAGGTTTTAACGAAATGCTCAAAATGGTCTAAAACGGTTTCTAATGTGATTTTAAGCACTTTGATGTTTTTGTATAACCAAGTTTCATCGAAATGCACAAAATGGTCTAAAACGTCTCCAAATGCGATTTGAAGCTTTTCTAAGCACTTTGCTGTTTTTAAGTTAAAAAGTTTTTTCGAAAATCACAAAATGGTCTAAAACGTCTCCAAATGCGATTTGAAGATATTCTGAGCACTTTGGTGTTTTTATGTTAAAAAGTTTTTTCGAAAATCACAAAATGGTCTAAAACGTCTCCAAATGCGATTTGAAGATATTCTGAGCACTTTGGTGTTTTTATGTTAAAAAGTTTTTTCGAAAATCACAAAATGGTCTAAAACGTCTCCAAATGCGATTTGAAGCTATTCTGTACACTTTGATGTTTTGTGTGAAAAAGTTTTGTCGAAATGCTCAAAATGGTCTAAAACGTTTTTAAAACGATATTAAGCTATTTTGTGCTCTTTGATGTTTTTGTGTAACCAAGTTTTATCGAAATGAACAAAATGGTCTAAAACGTCTCCAAATGCGATTTGAAGCTTTTCTAAGCACTTTGCTGTTTTTATTTTAACAAGTTTTTTCGAAAATCACAAAATGGTCTAAAACGTCTCCAAATGGGATTTGAAGCTTTTCTAAGCACTTTGGTGTTTTTATGTTAACAAGTTTTTTCGAAAAACACAAAATGGTCTAAAACGTCTCCAAATGCGATTTGAAGATATTCTGAGCACTTTGGTGTTTTTATGTTAAAAAGTATTTTCGAAAATCACAAAATGGTCTAAAACGTCTCCAAATGCGATTTGAAGCTCTTCTGTACACTTTGATGTTTTGTGTGAAAAAGTTTAGTCGAAATGCTCAAAATGGTCTAAAACGTTTTTAAAACGATATTAAGCTATTTTGTGCTCTTTGATGTTTTTGTGTAACCAAGTTTCATCGAAAATCACAAAATGGTCTAAAACGTCTCCAAATGCGATTTGAAGCTTTTCCAAGCACTTTGCTGTTTTTATGTTAACAAGTTTTTTCGAAAATCACAAAATGGTCTAAAACGTCTCAAAATGCGATTTGAAGGTATTCTGAGCACTTTGGTGTTTTTGTGTGAAAAGTTTTAACGAAATGCTCAAAATTGTCTAAAACGGTTTCTAATGTGATTTTAAGCACTTTGATGTTTTTGTAAAACCAAGTTTCATCGAAATGAACAAAATGGTCTAAAATGTCTCCAAATGCGATTTGAAGCTTTTCCAAGCACTTTGCTGTTTTTATGTTAACAAGCTTTTTCGAAAATCACAAAATGGTCTAAAACGTCTCCAAATGCGATTTGAAGATATTCTGAGCACTTTGGTGTTTTTATGTTAAAAAGTTTTTTCGAAAATCACAAAATGGTCTAAAACGTCTCCAAATGCGATTTGAAGATATTCTAAGCACTTTGGTGTTTTTATGTTAACAAGTTTTTTCGAAAATCACAAAATGGTCTAAAACGTCTCCAAATGCGATTTGAAGATATTCTAAGCACTTTGGTGTTTTTATGTTAACAAGTTTTTTCGAAAATCACAAAATGGTCTAAAACGTCTCCAAATGCGATTTGAAGATATTCTGAGCACTTTGGTGTTTTTCTGTTAAAAAGTATTTTCGAAAATCACAAAATGGTCTAAAACGTCTCCAAATGCGATTTGAAGCTCTTCTGTACACTTTGATGTTTTGTGTGAAAAAGTTTAGTCGAAATGCTCAAAATGGTCTAAAACGTTTTTAAAACGATATTAAGCTATTTTGTGCTCTTTGATGTTTTTGTGTAACCAAGTTTCATCGAAAATCACAAAATGGTCTAAAACGTCTCCAAATGCGATTTGAAGCTTTTCCAAGCACTTTGCTGTTTTTATGTTAACAAGTTTTTTCGAAAATCACAAAATGGTCTAAAACGTCTCAAAATACGATATTAAGCTGTTTTGTGCACTTTGATGATTTGTGTGAAAAGTTTTAACGAAATGCTCAAAATGGTCTAAAATGGTTTCTAATGTGATTTTAAGCACTTTGATGTTTTTATGTAGCCAAGTTTTTTCGAAAATCACAAAATGGTCAAAAACGTCTCCAAATGCGATTTGAAGCTTTTCTAAGCACTTTGGTGTTTTTATGTTAACAAGTTTTTTCGAAAATCACAAAATGGTCTAAAACGTCTCCAAATGCAATTTGAAGCTATTCTGTACACTTTGATGTTTTGTGTGAAAAAGTTTTGTCAAAATGCTCAAAATGGTCTAAAACGTTTTTAAAACGATATTAAGCTATTTTGTGCTCTTTGATGTTTTTGTATAACCAAGTTTTTTCGAAAATCACAAAATGGTCTAAAACGTCTCCAAATGCGATTTGAAGCTTTTCTAAACACTTTGGTGTTTTTATGTTAACAAGTTTTTTCGAAAATCACAAAATGGTCTAAAACGTCTCCAAATCCGATTTGAAGCTATTCTGTACACTTTGATGTTTTGTGTGAAAAAGTTTTGTCGAAATGCTCAAAATGGTCTAAAACGTTTTTAAAACGATATTAAGCTATTTTGTGCTCTTTGATGTTTTTGTGTAACCAAGTTTCATCGATATGAACAAAATGGTCTAAAACGTCTCAAAATGCGATTTGAAGGTATTCTGAGCACTTTGGTGTTTTTGGGTGAAAAGTTTTAACGAAATGCTCAAAATGGTCTAAAACGGTTTCTAATGTGATTTTAAGCACTTTGAAGTATTTGTAAAAACAAGTTTCATCGAAATGCACAAAATAGTCTAAAACGTCTTCAAATGCGATTTGAAGCTTTTCTAAGCACTTTGGTGTTTTTATGTTAACAAGTTTTTTCGAAAATCACAAAATGGTCTAAAACGTCTCCAAATGCGATTTGAAGATATTCTGAGCACTTTGGTGTTTTTATGTTAAAAAGTATTTTCGAAAATCACAAAATGGTCTAAAACGTCTCCAAATGCGATTTGAAGCTCTTCTGTACACTTTGATGTTTTGTGTGAAAAAGTTTAGTCGAAATGCTCAAAATGGTCTATAACGTTTTTAAAACGATATTAAGCTATTTTGTGCTCTTTGATGTTTTTGTGTAACCAAGTTTCATCGAAAATCACAAAATGGTCTAAAACGTCTCCAAATGCGATTTGAAGATATTCTGAGCACTTTGGTGTTTTTATGTTAACAAGTTTTTTCGAAAATCACAAAATGGTCTAAAACGTCTCCAAATGCGATTTGAAGATATTCTGAGCACTTTGGTGTTTTTATGTTAAAAAGTTTTTTCGAAAATCACAAAATGGTCTAAAACGTCTCCAAATGCGATTTGAAGCTATTCTATACACTTTGATGTTTTGTGTTAAAAAGTTTTGTCGAAATGCTCAAAATGGTTTAAAACGTTTTTAAAACGATATTAAGCTATTTTGTGCTCTTTGATGTTTTTGTGTAACCAAGTTTCATCGAAATGAACAAAATGGTCTAAAACGTCTCCAAATGCGATTTGAAGCTTTTCCAAGCACTTTGCTGTTTTTATGTTAACAAGTTTTTTCGAAAATCACAAAATTGTCTAAAACGTCTCAAAATGCGATTTGAAGGTATTCTGAGCACTTTGGTGTTTTTGTGTGAAAAGTTTTAACGAAAAGCTCAAAATGGTCTAAAACGGTTCTAATGTGATTTTAAGCACTTTGATGTTTTTGTACAACCAAGTTTCATCGAAATGCTCAAAATGGTCTAAAACGTTTTTAAAACGATATTAAGCTATTTTGTGCTCTTTGATGTTTTTGTGTAACCAAGTTTTTTTCGAAAATCACAAAATGGTCTAAAACGTCTCCAAATGCGATTTGAAGCTTTTCTAAGCACTTTGGTGTTTTTATGTTAACAAGTTTTTTCGAAAATCGCAAAATGGTCTAAAACGTCTCAAAATGCGATTTGAAGGTATTCTGAGCACTTTGGTGTTTTTGTGTGAAAAGTTTTAACGAAATGCTCAAAATGGTCTAAAACGGTTTCTAATGTGATTTTAACCACTTTGATGTTTTTGTGTAACCAAGTTCTTTTCGAAAATCACAAAATGGTCTAAAACGTCTCCAAATGCGATTTGAAGCTTTTCTAAGCACTTTGGTGTTTTTATGTTAACAAGTTTTTTCGAAAATCACAAAATGGTCTAAAACGTCTCAAAATGCGATTTGAAGGTATTCTGAGCACTTTGGTGTTTTTGTGTGAAAAGTTTTAACGAAATGCTCAAAATGGTCTAAAACGGTTTCTAATGTGATTTTAACCACTTTGATGTTTTTGTGTAACCAAGTTTTTTCGAAAATCACAAAATGGTCTAAAACGTCTCCAAATGCGATTTGAAGCTTTTCCAAGCACTTTGCTGTTTTTATGTTAACAAGTTTTTTCGAAAATCACAAAATGGTCTAAAACGTCTCCAAATGCGATTTCAAGGTATTCTGAGCACTTTGGTGTTTTTGTGTGAAAGGTTTTAACGAAATGCTCAAAATGGTCTAAAACGGTTTCTAATGTGATTTTAAGCACTTTGATGTTTTTGTATAACCAAGTTTCATCGAAATGCACAAAATGGTCTAAAACGTCTCCAAATGCGATTTGAAGCTTTTCTAAGCACTTTGCTGTTTTTATGTTAAAAAGTTTTTTCGAAAATCACAAAATGGTCTAAAACGTCTCCAAATGCGATTTGAAGATATTCTGAGCACTTTGGTGTTTTTATGTTAAAAAGTTTTTTCGAAAATAACAAAATGGTCTAAAACGTCTCCAAATGCGATTTGAAGATATTCTGAGCACTTTGGTGTTTTTATGTTAAAAAGTTTTTTCGAAAATCACAAAATGGTCTAAAACGTCTCCAAATGCGATTTGAAGCTATTCTGTACACTTTGATGTTTTGTGTGAAAAAGTTTTGTCGAAATGCTCAAAATGGTCTAAAACGTTTTTAAAACGATATTAAGCTATTTTGTGCTCTTTGATGTTTTTGTGTAACCAAGTTTTATCGAAATGAACAAAATGGTCTAAAACGTCTCCAAATGCGATTTGAAGCTTTTCTAAGCACTTTGCTGTTTTTATGTTAACAAGTTTTTTCGAAAATCACAAAATGGTCTAAAACGTCTCCAAATGCGATTTGAAGATATTCTGAGCACTTTGGTGTTTTTATGTTAAAAAGTTTTTTCGAAAATCACAAAATGGTCTAAAACGTCTCCAAATGCGATTTGAAGCTATTCTATACACTTTGATGTTTTGTGTTAAAAAGTTTTGTCGAAATGCTCAAAATGGTTTAAAACGTTTTTAAAACGATATTAAGCTATTTTGTGCTCTTTGATGTTTTTGTGTAACCAAGTTTCATCGAAATGCGATTTGAAGCTTTTCCAAGCACTTTGCTGTTTTTATGTTAACAAGCTTTTTCGAAAATCACAAAATGGTCTAAAACGTCTCCAAATGCGATTTGAAGATATTCTGAGCACTTTGGTGTTTTTATGTTAAAAAGTTTTTTCGAAAATCACAAAATGGTCTAAAACGTCTCCAAATGCGATTTGAAGATATTCTAAGCACTTTGGTGTTTTTATGTTAACAAGTTTTTTCGAAAATCACAAAATGGTCTAAAACGTCTCCAAATGCGATTTGAAGATATTCTGAGCACTTTGGTGTTTTTCTGTTAAAAAGTATTTTCGAAAATCACAAAATGGTCTAAAACGTCTCCAAATGCAATTTGAAGCTATTCTGTACACTTTGATGTTTTGTGTGAAAAAGTTTTGTCAAAATGCTCAAAATGGTCTAAAACGTTTTTAAAACGATATTAAGCTATTTTGTGCTCTTTGATGTTTTTGTATAACCAAGTTTTTTCGAAAATCACAAAATGGTCTAAAACGTCTCCAAATGCGATTTGAAGCTTTTCTAAACACTTTGGTGTTTTTATGTTAACAAGTTTTTTCGAAAATCACAAAATGGTCTAAAACGTCTCCAAATCCGATTTGAAGCTATTCTGTACACTTTGATGTTTTGTGTGAAAAAGTTTTGTCGAAATGCTCAAAATGGTCTAAAACGTTTTTAAAACGATATTAAGCTATTTTGTGCTCTTTGATGTTTTTGTGTAACCAAGTTTCATCGATATGAACAAAATGGTCTAAAACGTCTCAAAATGCGATTTGAAGGTATTCTGAGCACTTTGGTGTTTTTGGGTGAAAAGTTTTAACGAAATGCTCAAAATGGTCTAAAACGGTTTCTAATGTGATTTTAAGCACTTTGAAGTATTTGTAAAAACAAGTTTCATCGAAATGCACAAAATAGTCTAAAACGTCTCCAAATGCGATTTGAAGCTTTTCTAAGCACTTTGGTGTTTTTATGTTAACAAGTTTTTTCGAAAATCACAAAATGGTCTAAAACGTCTCCAAATGCGATTTGAAGATATTCTGAGCACTTTGGTGTTTTTATGTTAAAAAGTATTTTCGAAAATCACAAAATGGTCTAAAACGTCTCCAAATGCGATTTGAAGCTCTTCTGTACACTTTGATGTTTTGTGTGAAAAAGTTTAGTCGAAATGCTCAAAATGGTCTAAAACGTTTTTAAAACGATATTAAGCTATTTTGTGCTCTTTGATGTTTTTGTGTAACCAAGTTTCATCGAAAATCACAAAATGGTCTAAAACGTCTCCAAATGCGATTTGAAGCTTTTCCAAGCACTTTGCTGTTTTTATGTTAACAAGTTTTTTCGAAAATCACAAAATGGTCTAAAACGTCTCAAAATACGATAATAAGCTGTTTTGTGCACTTTGATGATTTGTGTGAAAAGTTTTAACGAAATGCTCAAAATGGTCTAAAACGGTTTCTAATGTGATTTTAAGCACTTTGATGTTTTTATGTAGCCAAGTTTTTTCGAAAATCACAAAATGGTCAAAAACGTCTCCAAATGCGATTTGAAGCTTTTCTAAGCACTTTGGTGTTTTTATGTTAACAAGTTTTTTCGAAAATCACAAAATGGTCTAAAACGTCTCAAAATGCAATTTGAAGCTATTCTGTACACTTTGATGTTTTGTGTGAAAAAGTTTTGTCAAAATGCTCAAAATGGTCTAAAACGTTTTTAAAACGATATTAAGCTATTTTGTGCTCTTTGATGTTTTTGTATAACCAAGTTTTTTCGAAAATCACAAAATGGTCTAAAACGTCTCCAAATGCGATTTGAAGCTTTTCTAAACACTTTGGTGTTTTTATGTTAACAAGTTTTTTCGAAAATCACAAAATGGTCTAAAACGTCTCCAAATCCGATTTGAAGCTATTCTGTACACTTTGATGTTTTGTGTGAAAAAGTTTTGTCGAAATGCTCAAAATGGTCTAAAACGTTTTTAAAACGATATTAAGCTATTTTGTGCTCTTTGATGTTTTTGTGTAACCAAGTTTCATCGATATGAACAAAATGGTCTAAAACGTCTCAAAATGCGATTTGAAGGTATTCTGAGCACTTTGGTGTTTTTGGGTGAAAAGTTTTAACGAAATGCTCAAAATGGTCTAAAACGGTTTCTAATGTGATTTTAAGCACTTTGAAGTATTTGTAAAAACAAGTTTCATCGAAATGCACAAAATAGTCTAAAACGTCTTCAAATGCGATTTGAAGCTTTTCTAAGCACTTTGGTGTTTTTATGTTAACAAGTTTTTTCGAAAATCACAAAATGGTCTAAAACGTCTCCAAATGCGATTTGAAGATATTCTGAGCACTTTGGTGTTTTTATGTTAAAAAGTATTTTCGAAAATCACAAAATGGTCTAAAACGTCTCCAAATGCGATTTGAAGCTCTTCTGTACACTTTGATGTTTTGTGTGAAAAAGTTTAGTCGAAATGCTCAAAATGGTCTATAACGTTTTTAAAACGATATTAAGCTATTTTGTGCTCTTTGATGTTTTTGTGTAACCAAGTTTCATCGAAAATCACAAAATGGTCTAAAACGTCTCCAAATGCGATTTGAAGATATTCTGAGCACTTTGGTGTTTTTATGTTAACAAGTTTTTTCGAAAATCACAAAATGGTCTAAAACGTCTCCAAATGCGATTTGAAGATATTCTGAGCACTTTGGTGTTTTTATGTTAAAAAGTTTTTTCGAAAATCACAAAATGGTCTAAAACGTCTCCAAATGCGATTTGAAGCTATTCTATACACTTTGATGTTTTATGTTAAAAAGTTTTGTCGAAATGCTCAAAATGGTTTAAAACGTTTTTAAAACGATATTAAGCTATTTTGTGCTCTTTGATGTTTTTGTGTAACCAAGTTTCATCGAAATGAACAAAATGGTCTAAAACGTCTCCAAATGCGATTTGAAGCTTTTCCAAGCACTTTGCTGTTTTTATGTTAACAAGTTTTTTCGAAAATCACAAAATTGTCTAAAACGTCTCAAAATGCGATTTGAAGGTATTCTGAGCACTTTGGTGTTTTTGTGTGAAAAGTTTTAACGAAAAGCTCAAAATGGTCTAAAACGGTTCTAATGTGATTTTAAGCACTTTGATGTTTTTGTACAACCAAGTTTCATCGAAATGCTCAAAATGGTCTAAAACGTTTTTAAAACGATATTAAGCTATTTTGTGCTCTTTGATGTTTTTGTGTAACCAAGTTTTTTCGAAAATCACAAAATGGTCTAAAACGTCTCCAAATGCGATTTGAAGCTTTTCTAAGCACTTTGGTGTTTTTATGTTAACAAGTTTTTTCGAAAATCACAAAATGGTCTAAAACGTCTCCAAATGCGATTTGAAGATATTCTGAGCACTTTGGTGTTTTTCTGTTAAAAAGTATTTTCGAAAATCACAAAATGGTCTAAAACGTCTCCAAATGCAATTTGAAGCTATTCTGTACACTTTGATGTTTTGTGTGAAAAAGTTTTGTCAAAATGCTCAAAATGGTCTAAAACGTTTTTAAAACGATATTAAGCTATTTTGTGCTCTTTGATGTTTTTGTATAACCAAGTTTTTTCGAAATGAACAAAATGGTCTAAAACGTCTCCAAATGCGATTTGAAGCTTTTCTAAACACTTTGGTGTTTTTATGTTAACAAGTTTTTTCGAAAATCACAAAATGGTCTAAAACGTCTCCAAATCCGATTTGAAGCTATTCTGTACACTTTGATGTTTTGTGTGAAAAAGTTTTGTCGAAATGCTCAAAATGGTCTAAAACGTTTTTAAAACGATATTAAGCTATTTTGTGCTCTTTGATGTTTTTGTGTAACCAAGTTTCATCGATATGAACAAAATGGTCTAAAACGTCTCAAAATGCGATTTGAAGGTATTCTGAGCACTTTGGTGTTTTTGGGTGAAAAGTTTTAACGAAATGCTCAAAATGGTCTAAAACGGTTTCTAATGTGATTTTAAGCACTTTGAAGTATTTGTAAAAACAAGTTTCATCGAAATGCACAAAATAGTCTAAAACGTCTCCAAATGCGATTTGAAGCTTTTCTAAGCACTTTGGTGTTTTTATGTTAACAAGTTTTTTCGAAAATCACAAAATGGTCTAAAACGTCTCCAAATGCGATTTGAAGATATTCTGAGCACTTTGGTGTTTTTATGTTAAAAAGTATTTTCGAAAATCACAAAATGGTCTAAAACGTCTCCAAATGCGATTTGAAGCTCTTCTGTACACTTTGATGTTTTGTGTGAAAAAGTTTAGTCGAAATGCTCAAAATGGTCTAAAACGTTTTTAAAACGATATTAAGCTATTTTGTGCTCTTTGATGTTTTTGTGTAACCAAGTTTCATCGAAATGAACAAAATGGTCTAAAACGTCTCCAAATGCGATTTGAAGCTTTTCTAAGCACTTTGGTGTTTTTATGTTAACAAGTTTTTTCGAAAATCACAAAATGGTCTAAAACGTCTCCAAATGCGATTTGAAGATATTCTGAGCACTTTGCTGTTTTTATGTTAACAAGTTTTTTCGAAAATCACAAAATGGTCTAAAACGTCTCAAAATGCTATTTGAAGGTATTCTGAGCACTTTGGTGTTTTTGTGTGAAAAGTTTTAACGAAATGCTCAAAATGGTCTAAAACGGTTCTAATGTGATTTTAAACACTTTGATGTTTTGTGTGAAAAAGTTTTGTCAAAATGCTGAAAATGGTCTAAAACGTTTTTAAAACGATATTAAGCTATTTTGTGCTCTTTGATGTTTTTGTATAACCAAGTTTTTTCGAAAATCACAAAATGGTCTAAAACGTCTCCAAATGCGATTTGAAGATATTCTGAGCACTTTGGTGTTTTTATGTTAAAAAGTTTTTTCGAAAATCACAAAATGGTCTAAAACGTCTCCAAATGCGATTTGAAGATATTCTGAGCACTTTGGTGTTTTTATGTTAAAAAGTTTTTTCGAAAATCACAAAATGGTCTAAAACGTCTCCAAATGCGATTTGAAGCTATTCTATACACTTTGATGTTTTGTGTTAAAAAGTTTTGTCGAAATGCTCAAAATGGTTTAAAACGTTTTTAAAACGATATTAAGCTATTTTGTGCTCTTTGATGTTTTTGTGTAACCAAGTTTCATCGAAATGAACAAAATGGTCTAAAACGTCTCCAAATGCGATTTGAAGCTTTTCCAAGCACTTTGCTGTTTTTATGTTAACAAGTTTTTTCGAAAATCACAAAATTGTCTAAAACGTCTCAAAATGCGATTTGAAGGTATTCTGAGCACTTTGGTGTTTTTGTGTGAAAAGTTTTAACGAAAAGCTCAAAATGGTCTAAAACGGTTCTAATGTGATTTTAAGCACTTTGATGTTTTTGTACAACCAAGTTTCATCGAAATGCTCAAAATGGTCTAAAACGTTTTTAAAACGATATTAAGCTATTTTGTGCTCTTTGATGTTTTTGTGTAACCAAGTTTTTTCGAAAATCACAAAATGGTCTAAAACGTCTCCAAATGCGATTTGAAGCTTTTCTAAGCACTTTGGTGTTTTTATGTTAACAAGTTTTTTCGAAAATCACAAAATGGTCTAAAACGTCTCAAAATGCGATTTGAAGGTATTCTGAGCACTTTGGTGTTTTTGTGTGAAAAGTTTTAACGAAATGCTCAAAATGGTCTAAAACGGTTTCTAATGTGATTTTAACCACTTTGATGTTTTTGTGTAACCAAGTTCTTTTCGAAAATCACAAAATGGTCTAAAACGTCTCCAAATGCGATTTGAAGCTTTTCTAAGCACTTTGGTGTTTTTATGTTAACAAGTTTTTTCGAAAATCACAAAATGGTCTAAAACGTCTCAAAATGCGATTTGAAGGTATTCTGAGCACTTTGGTGTTTTTGTGTGAAAAGTTTTAACGAAATGCTCAAAATGGTCTAAAACGGTTTCTAATGTGATTTTAACCACTTTGATGTTTTTGTGTAACCAAGTTTTTTCGAAAATCACAAAATGGTCTAAAACGTCTCCAAATGCGATTTGAAGCTTTTCTAAGCACTTTGGTGTTTTTATGTTAACAAGTTTTTTCGAAAATCACAAAATGGTCTAAAACGTCTCCAAATGCGATTTGAAGCTATTCTGTACACTTTGATGTTTTGTGTGAAAAGTTTTAACGAAATGCTCAAAATTGTCTAAAACGGTTTCTAATGTGATTTTAAGCACTTTGATGTTTTTGTAAAACCAAGTTTCATCGAAATGCACAAAATGGTCTAAAACGTCTCCAAATGCGATTTGAAGCTTTTCCAAGCACTTTGGTGTTTTTATGTTAACAAGGTTTTTCGAAAATCACAAAATGGTCTAAAACGTCTCCAAATGCGATTTGAAGCTTTTCCAAGCACTTTGCTGTTTTTATGTTAACAAGTTTTTTCGAAAATCACAAAATGGTCTAAAACGTCTCAAAATACGATATTAAGCTGTTTTGTGCACTTTGATGATTTGTGTGAAAAGTTTTAACGAAATGCTCAAAATGGTCTAAAACGGTTTCTAATGTGATTTTAAGCACTTTGATGTTTTTATGTAGCCAAGTTTTTTCGAAAATCACAAAATGGTCAAAAACGTCTCCAAATGCGATTTGAAGCTTTTCTAAGCACTTTGGTTTTTTTATGTTAACAAGTTTTTTCGAAAATCACAAAATGGTCTAAAACGTCTTCAAATGCGATTTGAAGATATTCTGAGCACTTTGGTGTTTTTCTGTTAAAAAGTATTTTCGAAAATCACAAAATGGCCTAAAACGTCTCCAAATGCGATTTGAAGCTATTCTGTACACTTTGATGTTTTGTGTGAAAAAGTTTTGTCAAAATGCTCAAAATGGTCTAAAACGTTTTTAAAACGATATTAAGCTATTTTGTGCTCTTTGATGTGTTTGTATAACCAAGTTTTTTCGAAAATCACAAAATGGTCTAAAACGTCTCCAAATGCGATTTGAAGCTTTTCCAAGCACTTTGCTGTTTTTATGTTAACAATTTTTTTCGAAAATCATAAAATGGTCTAAAACGTCTCCAAATGCGATTTGAAGCTATTCTGTACACTTTGATGTTTTGTGTGAAAAGTTTTGTCGAAATGCTCAAAATGGTCTAAAACGTTTTTAAAACGATATTAAGCTATTTTGTGCTCTTTGATGTTTTTGTGTAACCAAGTTTCATCGAAATGAGCAAAATGGTCTAAAACGTCTCCAAATGCGATTTGAAGCTTTTCTAAGCACTTTGGTGTTTTTATGTTAACAAGTTTTTTCGAAAATCACAAAATGGTCTAAAACGTCTCCAAATGCGATTTGAAGATATTCTTAGCACTTTGCTGTTTTTATGTTAACAAGTTTTTTCGAAAATCACAAAATGGTCTAAAACGTCTCAAAATGCTATTTGAAGGTATTCTGAGCACTTTGGTGTTTTTGTGTGAAAAGTTTTAACGAAATGCTCAAAATGGTCTAAAACGGTTCTAATGTGATTTTAAGCACTTTGATGTTTTTGTATAACCAAGTTTCATCGAAATGCTCAAAATGGTCTAAAACGTTTTTAAAACGATATTAAGCTATTTTGTGCTCTTTGATGTTTTTGTGTAACGAAGTTTCATCGAAATGAACAAAATGGTCTAAAACGTCTCCAAATGCGATTTGAAGCTTTTCCAAGCACTTTGCTGTTTTTATGTTAACAAGTTTTTTCGAAAATCACAAAATGGCCTAAAACGTCTCAAAATGCGATTTCAAGGTATTCTGAGCACTTTGGTGTTTTTGTGTGAAAGGTTTTAACGAAATGCTCAAAATGGTCTAAAACGGTTTCTAATGTGATTTAAAGCACTTTGATGTTTTTGTATAACCAAGTTTCATCGAAATGCACAAAATGGTCTAAAACGTCTCCAAATGCGATTTGAAGCTTTTCTAAGCACTTTGCTGTTTTTATGTTAACAAGTTTTTTCGAAAATCACAAAATGGTCTAAAACGTCTCCAAATGCGATTTGAAGATATTCTGAGCACTTTGGTGTTTTTATGTTAAAAAGTTTTTTCGAAAATCACAAAATGGTCTAAAACGTCTCCAAATGCGATTTGAAGATATTCTGAGCACTTTGGTGTTTTTATGTTAACAAGTTTTTTCGAAAATCACAAAATGGTCTAAAACGTCTCCAAATGCGATTTGAAGCTATTCTGTACACTTTGATGTTTTGTGTGAAAAAGTTTTGTCGAAATGCTCAAAATGGTCTAAAACGTTTTTAAAACGATATTAAGCTATTTTGTGCTCTTTGATGTTTTTCTGTAACCAAGTTTTATCGAAATGAACAAAATGGTCTAAAACGTCTCCAAATGCGATTTGAAGCTTTTCCAAGCACTTTGCTGTTTTTATGTTAACAAGTTTTTTCGAAAATCACAAAATGGTCTAAAACGTCTCAAAATGCGATTTGAAGGTATTCTGAGCACTTTGGTGTTTTTGTGTGAAAAGTTTTAACGAAATGCTCAAAATTGTCTAAAACGGTTTCTAATGTGATTTTAAGCACTTTGATGTTTTTGTAAAACCAAGTTTCATCGAAATGAACAAAATGGTCTAAAATGTCTCCAAATGCGATTTGAAGCTTTTCCAAGCACTTTGCTGTTTTTATGTTAACAAGCTTTTTCGAAAATCACAAAATGGTCTAAAACGTCTCCAAATGCGATTTGAAGATATTCTGAGCACTTTGGTGTTTTTATGTTAAAAAGTTTTTTCGAAAATCACAAAATGGTCTAAAACGTCTCCAAATGCGATTTGAAGATATTCTGAGCACTTTGGTGTTTTTATGTTAAAAAGTTTTTTCGAAAATCACAAAATGGTCTAAAACGTCTCCAAATGCGATTTGAAGCTATTCTGTACACTTTGATGTTTTGTGTGAAAAAGTTTTGTCGAAATGCTCAAAATGGTTTAAAACGTTTTTAAAACGATATTAAGTTATTTTGTGCTCTTTGATGTTTTTGTGTAACCAAGTTTCATCGAAATGAACAAAATGGTCTAAAACGTCTCCAAATGCGATTTGAAGCTTTTCCAAGCACTTTGCTGTTTTTATGTTAACAAGTTTTTTCGAAAATCACAAAATGGTGTAAAACGTCTCAAAATGCGATTTGAAGGTATTCTGAGCACTTTGGTGTTTTTGTGTGAAAAGTTTTAACGAAATGCTCAAAATGGTCTAAAACGGTTCTAATGTGATTTTAAGCTATTCTAGACACTTTGATGTTTTGTGTGAAAAAGTTTTCTCGAAATGCTCAAAATGGTCTAAAACGTTTTCCAATACCATATTAAGCTATTTTGTGCAATTTGATGTTTTTGTGTAACCAAGTTTTTTGAAATGCGATTTGAAGATATTCTGAGGACTCTGGTGTTTTTATGTTAAAAAGTTTTTTCGAAAATCACAAAATGGTCTAAAACGTCTCCAAATGCGATTTGAAGATATTCTGAGCACTTTGGTGTTTTTATGTTAAAAAGTTTTTTCGAAAATCACAAAATGGTCTAAAACGTCTCCAAATGCGAGTTGAAGCTATTCTGTACACTTTGATGTTTTGTGTGAAAAAGTTTTGTCGAAATGCTCAAAATGGTCTAAAACGTTTTTAAAACGATATTAAGCTATTTTGTGCTCTTTGATGTTTTTGTGTAACCAAGTTTTTTCGAAAATCACAAAATGGTCTAAAACGTCTCCAAATGCGATTTGAAGCTTTTCTAAGCACTTTGGTGTTTTTATGTTAACAAGTTTTTTCGCAAATCACAAAATGGTCTAAAACGTCTCCAAATGCGATTTGAAGATATTCTGAGCACATTGGTGTTTTTATGTTAAAAAAGTTTTTTCGAAAATCACAAAATGGTCTAAAACGTTTCCAAATGCGATTTGAAGCTCTTCTGTACACTTTGATGTTTTGTGTGAAAAAGTTTTTTCGAAATGCTCAAAATGGTCTAAAACGTTTTTAAATACGATATTAAGCTGTTTTGTGCACTTTGATGGTTTGTGTGAAAAGTTTTAACGAAATGCTCAAAATGGTCAAAAACGGTTTCTAATGTGATTTTAAGCACTTTGATGTTTTTGTGTAACCAAGTTTTTTCGAAAATCACAAATTGGTCTAAAACGTCTCCAAATGCGATTTGAAGCTTTTCTAAACACTTTGGTGCTTTTATGTTAACAAGTTTTTTCGAAAATCACAAAATGGTCTAAAACGTCTCCAAATGCGATTTGAAGCTTTTCTAAACACTTTGGTGTTTTTATGTTAACAAGTTTTTTCGAAAATCACAAAATGGTCTAAAACGTCTTCAAATGCGATTTGAAGATATTCTGAGCACTTTGGTGTTTTTCTGTTAAAAAGTTTTTTCGAAAATCACAAAATGGTCTAAAACGTCTCCAAATGCGATTTGAAGCTCTTCTGTACACTTTGATGTTTTGTGTGAAAAAGTTTTCTCGAAATGCTCAAAATGGTCTAAAACGTTTTCCAATACCATATTAAGCTATTTTGTGCAATTTGATGTTTTTATGTAACCAAGTTTTTTGAAATGCGATTTGAAGATATTCTGAGCACTTTGGTGTTTTTATGTTAAAAAGTTTTTTCGAAAATCACAAAATGGTCTAAAACGTCTCCAAATGCGATTTGAAGATATTCTGAGCACTTTGGTGTTTTTATGTTAAAAAGTTTTTTCGAAAATCACAAAATGGTCTAAAACGTCTCCAAATGCGATTTGAAGCTATTCTGTACACTTTGATGTTTTGTGTGAAAAAGTTTTGTCGAAATGCTCAAAATGGTCTAAAACGTTTTTAAAACGATATTAAGCTATTTTGTGCTCTTTGATGTTTTTGTGTAACCAAGTTTTTTCGAAAATCACAAAATGGTCTAAAACGTCTCCAAATGCGATTTGAAGCTTTTCTAAGCACTTTGGTGTTTTTATGTTAACAAGTTTTTTCGAAAATCACAAAATGGTCTAAAACGTCTCAAAATGCGATTTGAAGGTATTCTGAGCACTTTGGTGTTTTTGTGTGAAAAGTTTTAACGAAATGCTCAAAATGGTCTAAAACGGTTTCTAATGTGATTTTAAGCACTTTGATGTTTTTGTGTAACCAAGTTTTTTCGAAAATCACAAAATGGTCTAAAACGTCTCCAAATGCGATTTTAAGCTATTCTGTACACTTTGATGTTTTGTGTGAAAAAAGTTTTGTCGAAATGCTCAAAATGGTCTAAAACGTTTTTAAAACGATATTGAGCTATTTTGTGCTCTTTGATGTTTTTGTGTAACCAAGTTTTATCGAAATGAACAAAATGGTCTAAAACGTCTCCAAATGCGATTTGAAGCTTTTCCAAGCACTTTGCTGTTTTTATATTAAGTTTTTTCGAAAATCACAAAATGGTCTAAAACGTCTCTAAATGCGATTTGAAGGTATTCTGAGCAATTTGGTGTTTTTGTGTGAAAAGTTTTAACGAAATGCTCAAAATTGTCTAAAACGGTTTCTAATGTGATTTTAAGCACTTTGATGTTTTTGTAAAACCAAGTTTCATCGAAATGCACAAAATGGTCTAAAACGTCTCCAAATGCGATTTGAAGCTATTCTGTACACTTTGATGTTTTGTGTGAAAAAAGTTTTGTCGAAATGCTCAAAATGGTCTAAAACGTTTTTAAAACGATATTAAGCTATTTTGTGCTCTTTGATGTTTTTGTGTAACCAAGTTTTATCGAAATGAACAAAATGGTCTAAAACGTCTCCAAATGCGATTTGAAGCTTTTCCAAGCACTTTGCTGTTTTTATGTTAACAGGTTTTTTCGAAAATCACAAAATGGTCTAAAACGTCTCAAAATGCGATTTGAAGGTATTCTGAGCACTTTGGTGTTTTTGTGTGAAAAGTTTTAACGAAATGCTCAAAATTGTCTAAAACGGTTTCTAATGTGATTTTAAGCACTTTGATGTTTTTGTAAAACCAAGTTTCATCGAAATGCACAAAATGGTCTAAAATGTCTCCAAATGCGATTTGAAGCTTTTCCAAGCACTTTGCTGTTTTTATGTTAACAAGCTTTTTCGAAAATCACAAAAGGGTCTAAAACGTCTCCAAATGTGATTTGAAGATATTCTGAGCACTTTGGTATTTTTATGTTAAAAAGTTTTTTCGAAAATCACAAAATGGTCTAAAACGTCTCCAAATGCGATTTGAAGATATTCTGAGCACTTTGGTGTTTTTATGTTAAAAAGTTTTTTCGAAAATCACAAAATGGTCTAAAACGTCTCCAAATGCGATTTGAAGCTATTCTGTACACTTTGATGTTTTGTGTGAAAAAGTTTTGTCGAAATGCTCAAAATGGTTTAAAACGTTTTTAAAACGATATTAAGCTATTTTGTGCTCTTTGATGTTTTTGTATAACCAAGTTTCATCGAAATGCACAAAATGGTCTAAAACGTCTCCAAATACGATTTGAAGCTTTTCCAAGCACTTTGCTGTTTTTATGTTAACAAGTTTTTTCGAAAATCACAAAATTGTCTAAAACGTCTCAAAATGCGATTTGAAGGTATTCTGAGCACTTTGGTGTTTTTGTGTGAAAAGTTTTAACGAAAAGCTCAAAATGGTCTAAAACGGTTCTAATGTGATTTTAAGC
Source organism: Antedon mediterranea (assembly GCF_964355755.1). Taxonomy (NCBI): domain Eukaryota; kingdom Metazoa; phylum Echinodermata; class Crinoidea; order Comatulida; family Antedonidae; genus Antedon; species Antedon mediterranea. Next base: position 10,184,134 of record NC_092678.1, read on the forward strand.
ACTTTGATGTTTTTGTACAACCAAGTTTCATCGAAATGCTCAAAATGGTCTAAAACGTTTTTAAAACGATATTAAGCTATTTTGTGCTCTTTGATGTTTTTGTGTAACCAAGTTTTTTTCGAAAATCACAAAATGGTCTAAAACGTCTCCAAATGCGATTTGAAGCTTTTCTAAGCACTTTGGTGTTTTTATGTTAACAAGTTTTTTCGAAAATCGCAAAATGGTCTAAAACGTCTCAAAATGCGATTTGAAGGTATTCTGAGCACTTTGGTGTTTTTGTGTGAAAAGTTTTAACGAAATGCTCAAAATGGTCTAAAACGGTTTCTAATGTGATTTTAACCACTTTGATGTTTTTGTGTAACCAAGTTCTTTTCGAAAATCACAAAATGGTCTAAAACGTCTCCAAATGCGATTTGAAGCTTTTCTAAGCACTTTGGTGTTTTTATGTTAACAAGTTTTTTCGAAAATCACAAAATGGTCTAAAACGTCTCAAAATGCGATTTGAAGGTATTCTGAGCACTTTGGTGTTTTTGTGTGAAAAGTTTTAACGAAATGCTCAAAATGGTCTAAAACGGTTTCTAATGTGATTTTAACCACTTTGATGTTTTTGTGTAACCAAGTTTTTTCGAAAATCACAAAATGGTCTAAAACGTCTCCAAATGCGATTTGAAGCTTTTCTAAGCACTTTGGTGTTTTTATGTTAACAAGTTTTTTCGAAAATCACAAAATGGTCTAAAACGTCTCCAAATGCGATTTGAAGCTATTCTGTACACTTTGATGTTTTGTGTGAAAAAAGTTTTGTCGAAATGCTCAAAATGGTCTAAAACGTTTTTAAAACGATATTAAGCTATTTTGTGCTCTTTGATGTTTTTGTGTAACCAAGTTTTATCGAAATGAACAAAATGTTCTAAAACGTCTCCAAATGCGATTTGAAGCTTTTCCAAGCACTTTGCTGTTTTTATGTTAAGTTTTTTCGAAAATCACAAATTGGTCTAAAACGTCTCTAAATGCGAGTTGAAGGTATTCTGAGCACTTTGGTGTTTTTGTGTGAAAAGTTTTAACGAAATGCTCAAAATTGTCTAAAACGGTTTCTAATGTGATTTTAAGCACTTTGATGTTTTTGTAAAACCAAGTTTCATCGAAATGCACAAAATGGTCTAAAACGTCTCCAAATGCGATTTGAAGCTTTTCCAAGCACTTTGCTGTTTTTATGTTAACAAGCTTTTTCGAAAATCACAAAATGGTCTAAAACGTCTCCAAATGCGATTTGAAGATATTCTGAGCACTTTGGTGTTTTTATGTTAAAAAGTTTTTTCGAAAATCACAAAATGGTCTAAAACGTCTCCAAATGCGATTTGAAGCTCTTCTGTACACTTTGATGTTTTGTGTGAATAAGTTTTGTCAAAATGCTCAAAATGGTCTAAAACGTTTTTAAAACGATATTAAGCTATTTTGTGCTCTTTGATGTTTTTGTATAACCAAGTTTTTTCGAAAATCACAAAATTGTCTAAAACGTCTCCAAATGCGATTTGAAGATATTCTGAGCACTTTGGTGTTTTTATGTTAAAAAGTTTTTTCGAAAATCACAAAATGGTCTAAAACGTCTCCAAATGCGATTTGAAGATATTCTGAGCACTTTGGTGTTTTGTGTGAAAAGTTTTGTCGAAATGCTCAAAATGGTCTAAAACGTTTTTAAAACGATATTAAGCTATTTTGTGCTCTTTGATGTTTTTGTGTAACCAAGTTTCATCGAAATGAACAAAATGGTCTAAAACGTCTCCAAATGCGATTTGAAGCTTTTCTAAGCACTTTGGTGTTTTTATGTTAACAAGTTTTTTCGAAAATCACAAAATGGTCTAAAACGTCTCCAAATGCGATTTGAAGATATTCTGAGCACTTTGCTGTTTTTATGTTAACAAGTTTTTTCGAAAATCACAAAATGGTCTAAAACGTCTCAAAATGCTATTTGAAGGTATTCTGAGCACTTTGGTGTTTTTGTGTGAAAAGTTTTAACGAAATGCTCAAAATGGTCTAAAACGGTTCTAATGTGATTTTAAGCACTTTGATGTTTTTGTATAACCAAGTTTCATCGAAATGCTCAAAATGGTCTAAAACGTTTTTAAAACGATATTAAGCTATTTTGTGCTCTTTGATGTTTTTGTGTAATGAAGTTTCATCGAAATGAACAAAATGGTCTAAAACGTCTCCAAATGCGATTTGAAGCTTTTCCAAGCACTTTGCTGTTTTTATGTTAACAAGTTTTTTCGAAAATCACAAAATGGCCTAAAACGTCTCAAAATGCGATTTCAAGGTATTCTGAGCACTTTGGTGTTTTTGTGTGAAAGGTTTTAACGAAATGCTCAAAATGGTCTAAAACGGTTTCTAATGTGATTTTAAGCACTTTGATGTTTTTGTATAACCAAGTTTCATCGAAATGCACAAAATGGTCTAAAACGTCTCCAAATGCGATTTGAAGCTTTTCTAAGCACTTTGCTGTTTTTATGTTAAAAAGTTTTTTCGAAAATCACAAAATGGTCTAAAACGTCTCCAAATGCGATTTGAAGATATTCTGAGCACTTTGGTGTTTTTATGTTAAAAAGTTTTTTCGAAAATCACAAAATGGTCTAAAACGTCTCCAAATGCGATTTGAAGATATTCTGAGCACTTTGGTGTTTTTATGTTAAAAAGTTTTTTCGAAAATCACAAAATGGTCTAAAACGTCTCCAAATGCGATTTGAAGCTATTCTGTACACTTTGATGTTTTGTGTGAAAAAGTTTTGTCGAAATGCTCAAAATGGTCTAAAACGTTTTTAAAACGATATTAAGCTATTTTGTGCTCTTTGATGTTTTTGTGTAACCAAGTTTTATCGAAATGAACAAAATGGTCTAAAACGTCTCCAAATGCGATTTGAAGCTTTTCTAAGCACTTTGCTGTTTTTATGTTAACAAGTTTTTTCGAAAATCACAAAATGGTCTAAAACGTCTCCAAATGGGATTTGAAGCTTTTCTAAGCACTTTGGTGTTTTTATGTTAACAAGTTTTTTCGAAAAACACAAAATGGTCTAAAACGTCTCCAAATGCGATTTGAAGATATTCTGAGCACTTTGGTGTTTTTATGTTAAAAAGTATTTTCGAAAATCACAAAATGGTCTAAAACGTCTCCAAATGCGATTTGAAGCTCTTCTGTACACTTTGATGTTTTGTGTGAAAAAGTTTAGTCGAAATGCTCAAAATGGTCTAAAACGTTTTTAAAACGATATTAAGCTATTTTGTGCTCTTTGATGTTTTTGTGTAACCAAGTTTCATCGAAAATCACAAAAAGGTCTAAAACGTCTCCAAATGCGATTTGAAGCTTTTCCAAGCACTTTGCTGTTTTTATGTTAACAAGTTTTTTCGAAAATCACAAAATGGTCTAAAACGTCTCAAAATGCGATTTGAAGGTATTCTGAGCACTTTGGTGTTTTTGTGTGAAAAGTTTTAACGAAATGCTCAAAATTGTCTAAAACGGTTTCTAATGTGATTTTAAGCACTTTGATGTTTTTGTAAAACCAAGTTTCATCGAAATGAACAAAATGGTCTAAAATGTCTCCAAATGCGATTTGAAGCTTTTCCAAGCACTTTGCTGTTTTTATGTTAACAAGCTTTTTCGAAAATCACAAAATGGTCTAAAACGTCTCCAAATGCGATTTGAAGATATTCTGAGCACTTTGGTGTTTTTATGTTAAAAAGTTTTTTCGAAAATCACAAAATGGTCTAAAACGTCTCCAAATGCGATTTGAAGATATTCTAAGCACTTTGGTGTTTTTATGTTAACAAGTTTTTTCGAAAATCACAAAATGGTCTAAAACGTCTCCAAATGCGATTTGAAGATATTCTGAGCACTTTGGTGTTTTTCTGTTAAAAAGTATTTTCGAAAATCACAAAATGGTCTAAAACGTCTCCAAATGCAATTTGAAGCTATTCTGTACACTTTGATGTTTTGTGTGAAAAAGTTTTGTCAAAAGGCTCAAAATGGTCTAAAACGTTTTTAAAACGATATTAAGCTATTTTGTGCTCTTTGATGTTTTTGTATAACCAAGTTTTTTCGAAAATCACAAAATGGTCTAAAACGTCTCCAAATGCGATTTGAAGCTTTTCTAAACACTTTGGTGTTTTTATGTTAACAAGTTTTTTCGAAAATCACAAAATGGTCTAAAACGTCTCCAAATGCGATTTGAAGCTATTCTGTACACTTTGATGTTTTGTGTGAAAAAGTTTTGTCGAAATGCTCAAAATGGTCTAAAACGTTTTTAAAACGATATTAAGCTATTTTGTGCTCTTTGATGTTTTTGTGTAACCAAGTTTCATCGATATGAACAAAATGGTCTAAAACGTCTCAAAATGCGATTTGAAGGTATTCTGAGCACTTTGGTGTTTTTGGGTGAAAAGTTTTAACGAAATGCTCAAAATGGTCTAAAACGGTTTCTAATGTGATTTTAAGCACTTTGAAGTATTTGTAAAAACAAGTTTCATCGAAATGCACAAAATAGTCTAAAACGTCTCCAAATGCGATTTGAAGCTTTTCTAAGCACTTTGGTGTTTTTATGTTAACAAGTTTTTTCGAAAATCACAAAATGGTCTAAAACGTCTCCAAATGCGATTTGAAGATATTCTGAGCACTTTGGTGTTTTTATGTTAAAAAGTATTTTCGAAAATCACAAAATGGTCTAAAACGTCTCCAAATGCGATTTGAAGCTCTTCTGTACACTTTGATGTTTTTTGTGAAAAAGTTTAGTCGAAATGCTCAAAATGGTCTATAACGTTTTTAAAACGATATTAAGCTATTTTGTGCTCTTTGATGTTTTTGTGTAACCAAGTTTCATCGAAAATCACAAAATGGTCTAAAACGTCTCCAAATGCGATTTGAAGATATTCTGAGCACTTTGGTGTTTTTATGTTAACAAGTTTTTTCGAAAATCACAAAATGGTCTAAAACGTCTCCAAATGCGATTTGAAGATATTCTGAGCACTTTGGTGTTTTTATGTTAAAAAGTTTTTTCGAAAATCACAAAATGGTCTAAAACGTCTCCAAATGCGATTTGAAGCTATTCTATACACTTTGATGTTTTGTGTTAAAAAGTTTTGTCGAAATGCTCAAAATGGTTTAAAACGTTTTTAAAACGATATTAAGCTATTTTGTGCTCTTTGATGTTTTTGTGTAACCAAGTTTCATCGAAATGAACAAAATGGTCTAAAACGTCTCCAAATGCGATTTGAAGCTTTTCCAAGCACTTTGCTGTTTTTATGTTAACAAGTTTTTTCGAAAATCACAAAATTGTCTAAAACGTCTCAAAAAGCGATTTGAAGGTATTCTGAGCACTTTGGTGTTTTTGTGTGAAAAGTTTTAACGAAAAGCTCAAAATGGTCTAAAACGGTTCTAATGTGATTTTAAGCACTTTGATGTTTTTGTACAACCAAGTTTCATCGAAATGCTCAAAATGGTCTAAAACGTTTTTAAAACGATATTAAGCTATTTTGTGCTCTTTGATGTTTTTGTGTAACCAAGTTTTTTCGAAAATCACAAAATGGTCTAAAACGTCTCCAAATGCGATTTGAAGCTTTTCTAAGCACTTTGGTGTTTTTATGTTAACAAGTTTTTTCAAAAATCACAAAATGGTCTAAAACGTCTCCAAATGCGATTTGAAGATATTCTGAGCACTTTGGTGTTTTTCTGTTAAAAAGTATTTTCGAAAATCACAAAATGGTCTAAAACGTCTCCAAATGCAATTTGAAGCTATTCTGTACACTTTGATTTTTGTGTGAAAAAGTTTTGTCAAAATGCTCAAAATGGTCTAAAACGTTTTTAAAACGATATTAAGCTATTTTGTGCTCTTTGATGTTTTTGTATAACCAAGTTTTTTCGAAAATCACAAAATGGTCTAAAACGTCTCCAAATGCGATTTGAAGCTTTTCTAAACACTTTGGTGTTTTTATGTTAACAAGTTTTTTCGAAAATCACAAAATGGTCTAAAACGTCTCCAAATCCGATTTGAAGCTATTCTGTACACTTTGATGTTTTGTGTGAAAAAGTTTTGTCGAAATGCTCAAAATGGTCTAAAACGTTTTTAAAACGATATTAAGCTATTTTGTGCTCTTTGATGTTTTTGTGTAACCAAGTTTCATCGATATGAACAAAATGGTCTAAAACGTCTCAAAATGCGATTTGAAGGTATTCTGAGCACTTTGGTGTTTTTGGGTGAAAAGTTTTAACGAAATGCTCAAAATGGTCTAAAACGGTTTCTAATGTGATTTTAAGCACTTTGAAGTATTTGTAAAAAAAAGTTTCATCGAAATGCACAAAATAGTCTAAAACGTCTCCAAATGCGATTTAAAGCTATTCTAGACACTTTGATGTTTTGTGTGAAAAATTTTCTCGAAATGCTCAAAATGGTCTAAAACGTTTTCCAATACCATTATTAAGCTATTTTGTGCAATTTGATGTTTTTGTGTAACCAAGTTTTTTGAAATGCGATTTGAAGATATTCTGAGGACTTTGGTGTTTTTATGTTAAAAAGTTTTTTCGAAAATCACAAAATGGTCTAAAACGTCTCCAAATGCGATTTGAAGATATTCTGAGCACTTTGGTGTTTTTATGTTAAAAAGTTTTTTGGAAAATCACAAAATGGTCTAAAACGACTCCAAATGCGATTTGAAGCTATCCTGTACACTTTGATGTTTTGTGTGAAAAAGTTTTGTCGAAATGCTCAAAATGATCTAAAACGTTTTTAAAACGATATTAAGCTATTTTGTGCTCTTTGATGTTTTTGTGTATCCAAGTTTCATCGAAATGAACAAAATGGTCTAAAACGTTTTTAAATACCATATTAAGCTGTTTTGTGCACTTTGATGATTTGTGTGAAAAGTTTTAACGAAATGCTCAAAATAGTCTAAAACGGTTTCTAATGTGATTTTAAGCACTTTGATGTTTTTGTGTAACCAAGTTTTATCGAAATGAACAAAATGGTCTAAAACGTCTCCAAATGCGATTTGAAGCTTTTCCAAGCACTTTGCTGTTTTTATATTAGGTTTTTTCGAAAATCACAAAATGGTCTAAAACGTCTCTAAATGCGATTTGAAGGTATTCTGAGCAATTTGGTGTTTTTGTGTGAAAAGTTTTAACGAAATGCTCAAAATTGTCTAAAACGGTTTCTAATGTGATTTTAAGCACTTTGATGTTTTTGTAAAACCAAGTTTCATCGAAATGCACAAAATGGTCTAAAACGTCTCCAAATGCGATTTGAAGCTATTCTGTACACTTTGATGTTTTGTGTGAAAAAAGTTTTGTCGAAATGCTCAAAATGGTCTAAAACGTTTTTAAAACGATATTAAGCTATTTTGTGCTCTTTGATGTTTTTGTGTAACCAAGTTTCATCGAAAATCACAAAATGGTCTAAAACGTCTCAAAATGCGATTTGAAGGTATTCTGAGCACTTTGGTGTTTTTGTGTGAAAAGTTTTAACGAAATGCTCAAAATTGTCTAAAACGGTTTCTAATGTGATTTTAAGCACTTTGATGTTTTTGTAAAACCAAGTTTCATCGAAATGCACAAAATGGTCTAAAATGTCTCCAAATGCGATTTGAAGCTTTTCCAAGCACTTTGCTGTTTTTATGTTAACAAGCTTTTTCGAAAATCACAAAATGGTCTAAAACGTCTCCAAATGTGATTTGAAGATATTCTGAGCACTTTGGTGTTTTTATGTTAACAAGTTTTTTCGAAAATCACAAAATGGTCTAAAACGTCTCCAAATGTGATTTGAAGATATTCTGAGCACTTTGGTGTTTTTATGTTAACAAGCTTTTTCGAAAATCACAAAATGGTCTAAAACGTCTCCAAATGCGATTTGAAGATATTCTGAGCACTTTGGTGTTTTTATGTTAAAAAGTTTTTTCGAAAATCACAAAATGGTCTAAAACGTCTCCAAATGCGATTTGAAGCTATTCTGTACACTTTGATGTTTTGTGTGAAAAAGTTTTGTCGAAATGCTCAAAATGGTTTAAAACGTTTTTAAAACGATATTAAGCTATTTTGTGCTCTTTGATGTTTTTGTATAACCAAGTTTCATCGAAATGCACAAAATGGTCTAAAACGTCTCCAAATACGATTTGAAGCTTTTCCAAGCACTTTGCTTTTTTTATGTTAACAAGTTTTTTCGAAAATCACAAAATTGTCTAAAACGTCTCAAAATGCGATTTGAAGGTATTCTGAGCACTTTGGTGTTTTTGTGTGAAAAGTTTTAACGAAAAGCTCAAAATGGTCTAAAACGGTTCTAATGTGATTTTAAGCACTTTGATGTTTTTGTACAACCAAGTTTCATCGAAATGCTCAAAATGGTCTAAAACGTTTTTAAAACGATATTAAGCTATTTTGTGCTCTTTGATGTTTTTGTGTAACCAAGTTTTTTTCGAAAATCACAAAATGGTCTAAAACGTCTCCAAATGCGATTTGAAGCTTTTCTAAGCACTTTGGTGTTTTTATGTTAACAAGTTTTTTCGAAAATCGCAAAATGGTCTAAAACGTCTCAAAATGCGATTTGAAGGTATTCTGAGCACTTTGGTGTTTTTGTGTGAAAAGTTTTAACGAAATGCTCAAAATGGTCTAAAACGGTTTCTAATGTGATTTTAACCACTTTGATGTTTTTGTGTAACCAAGTTCTTTTCGAAAATCACAAAATGGTCTAAAACGTCTCCAAATGCGATTTGAAGCTTTTCTAAGCACTTTGGTGTTTTTATGTTAACAAGTTTTTTCGAAAATCACAAAATGGTCTAAAACGTCTCAAAATGCGATTTGAAGGTATTCTGAGCACTTTGGTGTTTTTGTGTGAAAAGTTTTAACGAAATGCTCAAAATGGTCTAAAACGGTTTCTAATGTGATTTTAACCACTTTGATGTTTTTGTGTAACCAAGTTTTTTCGAAAATCACAAAATGGTCTAAAACGTCTCCAAATGCGATTTGAAGCTTTTCTAAGCACTTTGGTGTTTTTATGTTAACAAGTTTTTTCGAAAATCACAAAATGGTCTAAAACGTCTCCAAATGCGATTTGAAGCTATTCTGTACACTTTGATGTTTTGTGTGAAAAAAGTTTTGTCGAAATGCTCAAAATGGTCTAAAACGTTTTTAAAACGATATTAAGCTATTTTGTGCTCTTTGATGTTTTTGTGTAACCAAGTTTTATCGAAATGAACAAAATGTTCTAAAACGTCTCCAAATGCGATTTGAAGGTATTCTGAGCACTTTGGTGTTTTTGTGTGAAAAGTTTTAACGAAATGCTCAAAATTGTCTAAAACGGTTTCTAATGTGATTTTAAGCACTTTGATGTTTTTGTAAAACCAAGTTTCATCGAAATGCACAAAATGGTCTAAAACGTCTCCAAATGCGATTTGAAGCTTTTCCAAGCACTTTGCTGTTTTTATGTTAACAAGCTTTTTCGAAAATCACAAAATGGTCTAAAACGTCTCCAAATGCGATTTGAAGATATTCTGAGCACTTTGGTGTTTTTATGTTAAAAAGTTTTTTCGAAAATCACAAAATGGTCTAAAACGTCTCCAAATGCGATTTGAAGCTCTTCTGTACACTTTGATGTTTTGTGTGAAAAAGTTTTGTCAAAATGCTCAAAATGGTCTAAAACGTTTTTAAAACGATATTAAGCTATTTTGTGCTCTTTGATGTTTTTGTATAACCAAGTTTTTTCGAAAATCACAAAATTGTCTAAAACGTCTCCAAATGCGATTTGAAGATATTCTGAGCACTTTGGTGTTTTTATGTTAAAAAGTTTTTTCGAAAATCACAAAATGGTCTAAAACGTCTCCAAATGCGATTTGAAGATATTCTGAGCACTTTGGTGTTTTTATGTTAAAAAGTTTTTTCGAAAATCACAAAATGGTCTAAAACGTCTCCAAATGCGATTTGAAGCTATTCTGTACACTTTGATGTTTTGTGTGAAAAAGTTTTGTCGAAATGCTCAAAATGGTTTAAAACGTTTTTAAAACGATATTAAGCTATTTTGTGCTCTTTGATGTTTTTGTGTAACCAAGTTTTTTTCGAAAATCACAAAATGGTCTAAAACGTCTCCAAATGCGATTTGAAGCTTTTCTAAGCACTTTGGTGTTTTTATGTTAACAAGTTTTTTCGAAAATCGCAAAATGGTCTAAAACGTCTCAAAATGCGATTTGAAGGTATTCTGAGCACTTTGGTGTTTTTGTGTGAAAAGTTTTAACGAAATGCTCAAAATGGTCTAAAACGGTTTCTAATGTGATTTTAACCACTTTGATGTTTTTGTGTAACCAAGTTCTTTTCGAAAATCACAAAATGGTCTAAAACGTCTCCAAATGCGATTTGAAGCTTTTCTAAGCACTTTGGTGTTTTTATGTTAACAAGTTTTTTCGAAAATCACAAAATGGTCTAAAACGTCTCAAAATGCGATTTGAAGGTATTCTGAGCACTTTGGTGTTTTTGTGTGAAAAGTTTTAACGAAATGCTCAAAATGGTCTAAAACGGTTTCTAATGTGATTTTAACCACTTTGATGTTTTTGTGTAACCAAGTTTTATCGAAATGAACAAAATGTTCTAAAACGTCTCCAAATGCGATTTGAAGGTTTTCCAAGCACTTTGCTGTTTTTATGTTAAGTTTTTTCGAAAATCACAAAATGGTCTAAAACGTCTCTAAATGCGATTTGAAGGTATTCTGAGCACTTTGGTGTTTTTGTGTGAAAAGTTTTAACGAAATGCTCAAAATTGTCTAAAACGGTTTCTAATGTGATTTTAAGCACTTTGATGTTTTTGTAAAACCAAGTTTCATCGAAATGCACAAAATGGTCTAAAACGTCTCCAAATGCGATTTGAAGCTTTTCCAAGCACTTTGCTGTTTTTATGTTAACAAGCTTTTTCGAAAATCACAAAATGGTCTAAAACGTCTCCAAATGCGATTTGAAGATATTCTGAGCACTTTGGTGTTTTTATGTTAAAAAGTTTTTTCGAAAATCACAAAATGGTCTAAAACGTCTCCAAATGCGATTTGAAGCTCTTCTGTACACTTTGATGTTTTGTGTGAAAAAGTTTTGTCAAAATGCTCAAAATGGTCTAAAACGTTTTTAAAACGATATTAAGCTATTTTGTGCTCTTTGATGTTTTTGTATAACCAAGTTTTTTCGAAAATCACAAAATTGTCTAAAACGTCTCCAAATGCGATTTGAAGATATTCTGAGCACTTTGGTGTTTTTATGTTAAAAAGTTTTTTCGAAAATCACAAAATGGTCTAAAACGTCTCCAAATGCGATTTGAAGATATTCTGAGCACTTTGGTGTTTTTATGTTAAAAAGTTTTTTCGAAAATCACAAAATGGTCTAAAACGTCTCCAAATGCGATTTGAAGCTATTCTGTACACTTTGATGTTTTGTGTGAAAAAGTTTTGTCGAAATGCTCAAAATGGTTTAAAACGTTTTTAAAACGATATTAAGCTATTTTGTGCTCTTTGATGTTTTTGTATAACCAAGTTTCATCGAAATGCACAAAATGGTCTAAAACGTCTCCAAATACGATTTGAAGCTTTTCCAAGCACTTTGCTGTTTTTATGTTAACAAGTTTTTTCGAAAATCACAAAATTGTCTAAAACGTCTCAAAATGCGATTTGAAGGTATTCTGAGCACTTTGGTGTTTTTGTGTGAAAAGTTTTAACGAAAAGCTCAAAATGGTCTAAAACGGTTCTAATGTGATTTTAAGCACTTTGATGTTTTTGTACAACCAAGTTTCATCGAAATGCTCAAAATGGTCTAAAACGTTTTTAAAACGATATTAAGCTATTTTGTGCTCTTTGATGTTTTTGTGTAACCAAGTTTTTTTCGAAAATCACAAAATGGTCTAAAACGTCTCCAAATGCGATTTGAAGCTTTTCTAAGCACTTTGGTGTTTTTATGTTAACAAGTTTTTTCGAAAATCGCAAAATGGTCTAAAACGTCTCAAAATGCGATTTGAAGGTATTCTGAGCACTTTGGTGTTTTTGTGTGAAAAGTTTTAACGAAATGCTCAAAATGGTCTAAAACGGTTTCTAATGTGATTTTAACCACTTTGATGTTTTTGTGTAACCAAGTTCTTTTCGAAAATCACAAAATGGTCTAAAACGTCTCCAAATGCGATTTGAAGCTTTTCTAAGCACTTTGGTGTTTTTATGTTAACAAGTTTTTTCGAAAATCACAAAATGGTCTAAAACGTCTCAAAATGCGATTTGAAGGTATTCTGAGCACTTTGGTGTTTTTGTGTGAAAAGTTTTAACGAAATGCTCAAAATGGTCTAAAACGGTTTCTAATGTGATTTTAACCACTTTGATGTTTTTGTGTAACCAAGTTTTTTCGAAAATCACAAAATGGTCTAAAACGTCTCCAAATGCGATTTGAAGCTTTTCCAAGCACTTTGCTGTTTTTATGTTAACAAGCTTTTTCGAAAATCACAAAATGGTCTAAAACGTCTCCAAATGCGATTTGAAGCTATTCTGTACACTTTGATGTTTTGTGTGAAAAAGTTTTGTCGAAATGCTCAAAATGGTTTAAAACGTTTTTAAAACGATATTAAGTTATTTTGTGCTCTTTGATGTTTTTGTGTAACCAAGTTTCATCGAAATGAACAAAATGGTCTAAAACGTCTCCAAATGCGATTTGAAGCTTTTCCAAGCACTTTGCTGTTTTTATGTTAACAAGTTTTTTCGAAAATCACAAAATGGTGTAAAACGTCTCAAAATGCGATTTGAAGGTATTCTGAGCACTTTGGTGTTTTTGTGTGAAAAGTTTTAACGAAATGCTCAAAATGGTCTAAAACGTCTCCAAATGCGATTTGAAGCTCTTCTGTACACTTTGATGTTTTGTGTGAAAAAGTTTTCTCGAAATGCTCAAAATGGTCTAAAACGTTTTCCAATACCATATTAAGCTATTTTGTGCAATTTGATGTTTTTATGTAACCAAGTTTTTTGAAATGCGATTTGAAGATATTCTGAGGACTCTGGTGTTTTTATGTTAAAAAGTTTTTTCGAAAATCACAAAATGGTCTAAAACGTCTCCAAATGCGATTTGAAGATATTCTGAGCACTTTGGTGTTTTTATGTTAAAAAGTTTTTTCGAAAATCACAAAATGGTCTAAAACGTCTCCAAATGCGAGTTGAAGCTATTCTGTACACTTTGATGTTTTGTGTGAAAAAGTTTTGTCGAAATGCTCAAAATGGTCTAAAACGTTTTTAAAACGATATTAAGCTATTTTGTGCTCTTTGATGTTTTTGTGTAACCAAGTTTTTTCGAAAATCACAAAATGGTCTAAAACGTCTCCAAATGCGATTTGAAGCTTTTCTAAGCACTTTGGTGTTTTTATGTTAACAAGTTTTTTCGCAAATCACAAAATGGTCTAAAACGTTTCCAAATGCGATTTGAAGCTCTTCTGTACACTTTGATGTTTTGTGTGAAAAAGTTTTTTCGAAATGCTCAAAATGGTCTAAAACGTTTTTAAATACGAAATTAAGCTGTTTTGTGCACTTTGATGGTTTGTGTGAAAAGTTTTAACGAAATGCTCAAAATGGTCAAAAACGGTTTCTAATGTGATTTTAAGCACTTTGATGTTTTTGTGTAACCAAGTTTTTTCGAAAATCACAAATTGGTCTAAAACGTCTCCAAATGCGATTTGAAGCTTTTCTAAACACTTTGGTGCTTTTATGTTAACAAGTTTTTTCGAAAATCACAAAATGGTCTAAAACGTCTCCAAATGCGATTTGAAGCTTTTCTAAACACTTTGGTGTTTTTATGTTAACAAGTTTTTTCGAAAATCACAAAATGGTCTAAAACGTCTTCAAATGCGATTTGAAGATATTCTGAGCACTTTGGTGTTTTTCTGTTAAAAAGTTTTTTCGAAAATCACAAAATGGTCTAAAACGTCTCCAAATGCGATTTGAAGCTCTTCTGTACACTTTGATGTTTTGTGTGAAAAAGTTTTCTCGAAATGCTCAAAATGGTCTAAAACGTTTTCCAATACCATATTAAGCTATTTTGTGCAATTTGATGTTTTTATGTAACCAAGTTTTTTGAAATGCGATTTGAAGATATTCTGAGCACTTTGGTGTTTTTATGTTAAAAAGTTTTTTCGAAAATCACAAAATGGTCTAAAACGTCTCCAAATGCGATTTGAAGATATTCTGAGCACTTTGGTGTTTTTATGTTAAAAAGTTTTTTCGAAAATCACAAAATGGTCTAAAACGTCTCCAAATGCGATTTGAAGCTATTCTGTACACTTTGATGTTTTGTGTGAAAAAGTTTTGTCGAAATGCTCAAAATGGTCTAAAACGTTTTTAAAACGATATTAAGCTATTTTGTGCTCTTTGATGTTTTTGTGTAACCAAGTTTTTTCGAAAATCACAAAATGGTCTAAAACGTCTCCAAATGCGATTTGAAGCTTTTCTAAGCACTTTGGTGTTTTTATGTTAACAAGTTTTTTCGAAAATCACAAAATGGTCTAAAACGTCTCAAAATGCGATTTGAAGGTATTCTGAGCACTTTGGTGTTTTTGTGTGAAAAGTTTTAACGAAATGCTCAAAATGGTCTAAAACGGTTTCTAATGTGATTTTAAGCACTTTGATGTTTTTGTGTAACCAAGTTTTTTCGAAAATCACAAAATGGTCTAAAACGTCTCCAAATGCGATTTGAAGCTATTCTGTACACTTTGATGTTTTGTGTGAAAAAAGTTTTGTCGAAATGCTCAAAATGGTCTAAAACGTTTTTAAAACGATATTGAGCTATTTTGTGCTCTTTGATGTTTTTGTGTAACCAAGTTTTATCGAAATGAACAAAATGGTCTAAAACGTCTCCAAATGCGATTTGAAGCTTTTCCAAGCACTTTGCTGTTTTTATATTAAGTTTTTTCGAAAATCACAAAATGGTCTAAAACGTCTCTAAATGCGATTTGAAGGTATTCTGAGCAATTTGGTGTTTTTGTGTGAAAAGTTTTAACGAAATGCTCAAAATTGTCTAAAACGGTTTCTAATGTGATTTTAAGCACTTTGATGTTTTTGTAAAACCAAGTTTCATCGAAATGCACAAAATGGTCTAAAACGTCTCCAAATGCGATTTGAAGCTATTCTGTACACTTTGATGTTTTGTGTGAAAAAAGTTTTGTCGAAATGCTCAAAATGGTCTAAAACGTTTTTAAAACGATATTAAGCTATTTTGTGCTCTTTGATGTTTTTGTGTAACCAAGTTTTATCGAAATGAACAAAATGGTCTAAAACGTCTCCAAATGCGATTTGAAGCTTTTCCAAGCACTTTGCTGTTTTTATGTTAACAGGTTTTTTCGAAAATCACAAAATGGTCTAAAACGTCTCAAAATGCGATTTGAAGGTATTCTGAGCACTTTGGTGTTTTTGTGTGAAAAGTTTTAACGAAATGCTCAAAATTGTCTAAAACGGTTTCTAATGTGATTTTAAGCACTTTGATTTTTTTGTAAAACCAAGTTTCATCGAAATGCACAAAATGGTCTAAAATGTCTCCAAATGCGATTTGAAGCTTTTCCAAGCACTTTGCTGTTTTTATGTTAACAAGCTTTTTCGAAAATCACAAAATGGTCTAAAACGTCTCCAAATGTGATTTGAAGATATTCTGAGCACTTTGGTGTTTTTATGTTAAAAAGTTTTTTCGATAATCACAAAATGGTCTAAAACGTCTCCAAATGCGATTTGAAGATATTCTGAGCACTTTGGTGTTTTTATGTTAAAAAGTTTTTTCGAAAATCACAAAATGGTCTAAAACGTCTCCAAATGCGATTTGAAGCTATTCTGTACACTTTGATGTTTTGTGTGAAAAAGTTTTGTCGAAATGCTCAAAATGGTTTAAAACGTTTTTAAAACGATATTAAGCTATTTTGTGCTCTTTGATGTTTTTGTATAACCAAGTTTCATCGAAATGCACAAAATGGTCTAAAACGTCTCCAAATACGATTTGAAGCTTTTCCAAGCACTTTGCTGTTTTTATGTTAACAAGTTTTTTCGAAAATCACAAAATTGTCTAAAACGTCTCAAAATGCGATTTGAAGGTATTCTGAGCACTTTGGTGTTTTTGTGTGAAAAGTTTTAACGAAAAGCTCAAAATGGTCTAAAACGGTTCTAATGTGATTTTAAGCACTTTGATGTTTTTGTACAACCAAGTTTCATCGAAATGCTCAAAATGGTCTAAAACGTTTTTAAAACGATATTAAGCTATTTTGTGCTCTTTGATGTTTTTGTGTAACCAAGTTTTTTTCGAAAATCACAAAATGGTCTAAAACGTCTCCAAATGCGATTTGAAGCTTTTCTAAGCACTTTGGTGTTTTTATGTTAACAAGTTTTTTCGAAAATCGCAAAATGGTCTAAAACGTCTCAAAATGCGATTTGAAGGTATTCTGAGCACTTTGGTGTTTTTGTGTGAAAAGTTTTAACGAAATGCTCAAAATGGTCTAAAACGGTTTCTAATGTGATTTTAACCACTTTGATGTTTTTGTGTAACCAAGTTCTTTTCGAAAATCACAAAATGGTCTAAAACGTCTCCAAATGCGATTTGAAGCTTTTCTAAGCACTTTGGTGTTTTTATGTTAACAAGTTTTTTCGAAAATCACAAAATGGTCTAAAACGTCTCAAAATGCGATTTGAAGGTATTCTGAGCACTTTGGTGTTTTTGTGTGAAAAGTTTTAACGAAATGCTCAAAATGGTCTAAAACGGTTTCTAATGTGATTTTAACCACTTTGATGTTTTTGTGTAACCAAGTTTTTTCGAAAATCACAAAATGGTCTAAAACGTCTCCAAATGCGATTTGAAGCTTTTCCAAGCACTTTGCTGTTTTTATGTTAACAAGTTTTTTCGAAAATCACAAAATGGTCTAAAACGTCTCCAAATGCGATTTCAAGGTATTCTGAGCACTTTGGTGTTTTTGTGTGAAAGGTTTTAACGAAATGCTCAAAATGGTCTAAAACGGTTTCTAATGTGATTTTAAGCACTTTGATGTTTTTGTATAACCAAGTTTCATCGAAATGCACAAAATGGTCTAAAACGTCTCCAAATGCGATTTGAAGCTTTTCTAAGCACTTTGCTGTTTTTATGTTAAAAAGTTTTTTCGAAAATCACAAAATGGTCTAAAACGTCTCCAAATGCGATTTGAAGATATTCTGAGCACTTTGGTGTTTTTATGTTAAAAAGTTTTTTCGAAAATCACAAAATGGTCTAAAACGTCTCCAAATGCGATTTGAAGATATTCTGAGCACTTTGGTGTTTTTATGTTAAAAAGTTTTTTCGAAAATCACAAAATGGTCTAAAACGTCTCCAAATGCGATTTGAAGCTATTCTGTACACTTTGATGTTTTGTGTGAAAAAGTTTTGTCGAAATGCTCAAAATGGTCTAAAACGTTTTTAAAACGATATTAAGCTATTTTGTGCTCTTTGATGTTTTTGTGTAACCAAGTTTTATCGAAATGAACAAAATGGTCTAAAACGTCTCCAAATGCGATTTGAAGCTTTTCTAAGCACTTTGCTGTTTTTATGTTAACAAGTTTTTTCGAAAATCACAAAATGGTCTAAAACGTCTCCAAATGCGATTTGAAGATATTCTGAGCACTTTGGTGTTTTTATGTTAAAAAGTTTTTTCGAAAATCACAAAATGGTCTAAAACGTCTCCAAATGCGATTTGAAGCTATTCTATACACTTTGATGTTTTGTGTTAAAAAGTTTTGTCGAAATGCTCAAAATGGTTTAAAACGTTTTTAAAACGATATTAAGCTATTTTGTGCTCTTTGATGTTTTTGTGTAACCAAGTTTCATCGAAATGCGATTTGAAGCTTTTCCAAGCACTTTGCTGTTTTTATGTTAACAAGCTTTTTCGAAAATCACAAAATGGTCTAAAACGTCTCCAAATGCGATTTGAAGATATTCTGAGCACTTTGGTGTTTTTATGTTAAAAAGTTTTTTCGAAAATCACAAAATGGTCTAAAACGTCTCCAAATGCGATTTGAAGATATTCTAAGCACTTTGGTGTTTTTATGTTAACAAGTTTTTTCGAAAATCACAAAATGGTCTAAAACGTCTCCAAATGCGATTTGAAGATATTCTGAGCACTTTGGTGTTTTTCTGTTAAAAAGTATTTTCGAAAATCACAAAATGGTCTAAAACGTCTCCAAATGCAATTTGAAGCTATTCTGTACACTTTGATGTTTTGTGTGAAAAAGTTTTGTCAAAATGCTCAAAATGGTCTAAAACGTTTTTAAAACGATATTAAGCTATTTTGTGCTCTTTGATGTTTTTGTATAACCAAGTTTTTTCGAAAATCACAAAATGGTCTAAAACGTCTCCAAATGCGATTTGAAGCTTTTCTAAACACTTTGGTGTTTTTATGTTAACAAGTTTTTTCGAAAATCACAAAATGGTCTAAAACGTCTCCAAATCCGATTTGAAGCTATTCTGTACACTTTGATGTTTTGTGTGAAAAAGTTTTGTCGAAATGCTCAAAATGGTCTAAAACGTTTTTAAAACGATATTAAGCTATTTTGTGCTCTTTGATGTTTTTGTGTAACCAAGTTTCATCGATATGAACAAAATGGTCTAAAACGTCTCAAAATGCGATTTGAAGGTATTCTGAGCACTTTGGTGTTTTTGGGTGAAAAGTTTTAACGAAATGCTCAAAATGGTCTAAAACGGTTTCTAATGTGATTTTAAGCACTTTGAAGTATTTGTAAAAACAAGTTTCATCGAAATGCACAAAATAGTCTAAAACGTCTCCAAATGCGATTTGAAGCTTTTCTAAGCACTTTGGTGTTTTTATGTTAACAAGTTTTTTCGAAAATCACAAAATGGTCTAAAACGTCTCCAAATGCGATTTGAAGATATTCTGAGCACTTTGGTGTTTTTATGTTAAAAAGTATTTTCGAAAATCACAAAATGGTCTAAAACGTCTCCAAATGCGATTTGAAGCTCTTCTGTACACTTTGATGTTTTGTGTGAAAAAGTTTAGTCGAATTGCTCAAAATGGTCTAAAACGTTTTTAAAACGATATTAAGCTATTTTGTGCTCTTTGATGTTTTTGTGTAACCAAGTTTCATCGAAAATCACAAAATGGTCTAAAACGTCTCCAAATGCGATTTGAAGCTTTTCCAAGCACTTTGCTGTTTTTATGTTAACAAGTTTTTTCGAAAATCACAAAATGGTCTAAAACGTCTCAAAATACGATATTAAGCTGTTTTGTGCACTTTGATGATTTGTGTGAAAAGTTTTAACGAAATGCTCAAAATGGTCTAAAACGGTTTCTAATGTGATTTTAAGCACTTTGATGTTTTTATGTAGCCAAGTTTTTTCGAAAATCACAAAATGGTCAAAAACGTCTCCAAATGCGATTTGAAGCTTTTCTAAGCACTTTGGTGTTTTTATGTTAACAAGTTTTTTCGAAAATCACAAAATGGTCTAAAACGTCTCCAAATGCAATTTGAAGCTATTCTGTACACTTTGATGTTTTGTGTGAAAAAGTTTTGTCAAAATGCTCAAAATGGTCTAAAACGTTTTTAAAACGATATTAAGCTATTTTGTGCTCTTTGATGTTTTTGTATAACCAAGTTTTTTCGAAAATCACAAAATGGTCTAAAACGTCTCCAAATGCGATTTGAAGCTTTTCTAAACACTTTGGTGTTTTTATGTTAACAAGTTTTTTCGAAAATCACAAAATGGTCTAAAACGTCTCCAAATCCGATTTGAAGCTATTCTGTACACTTTGATGTTTTGTGTGAAAAAGTTTTGTCGAAATGCTCAAAATGGTCTAAAACGTTTTTAAAACGATATTAAGCTATTTTGTGCTCTTTGATGTTTTTGTGTAACCAAGTTTCATCGATATGAACAAAATGGTCTAAAACGTCTCAAAATGCGATTTGAAGGTATTCTGAGCACTTTGGTGTTTTTGGGTGAAAAGTTTTAACGAAATGCTCAAAATGGTCTAAAACGGTTTCTAATGTGATTTTAAGCACTTTGAAGTATTTGTAAAAACAAGTTTCATCGAAATGCACAAAATAGTCTAAAACGTCTTCAAATGCGATTTGAAGCTTTTCTAAGCACTTTGGTGTTTTTATGTTAACAAGTTTTTTCGAAAATCACAAAATGGTCTAAAACGTCTCCAAATGCGATTTGAAGATATTCTGAGCACTTTGGTGTTTTTATGTTAAAAAGTATTTTCGAAAATCACAAAATGGTCTAAAACGTCTCCAAATGCGATTTGAAGCTCTTCTGTACACTTTGATGTTTTGTGTGAAAAAGTTTAGTCGAAATGCTCAAAATGGTCTATAACGTTTTTAAAACGATATTAAGCTATTTTGTGCTCTTTGATGTTTTTGTGTAACCAAGTTTCATCGAAAATCACAAAATGGTCTAAAACGTCTCCAAATGCGATTTGAAGATATTCTGAGCACTTTGGTGTTTTTATGTTAACAAGTTTTTTCGAAAATCACAAAATGGTCTAAAACGTCTCCAAATGCGATTTGAAGATATTCTGAGCACTTTGGTGTTTTTATGTTAAAAAGTTTTTTCGAAAATCACAAAATGGTCTAAAACGTCTCCAAATGCGATTTGAAGCTATTCTATACACTTTGATGTTTTGTGTTAAAAAGTTTTGTCGAAATGCTCAAAATGGTTTAAAACGTTTTTAAAACGATATTAAGCTATTTTGTGCTCTTTGATGTTTTTGTGTAACCAAGTTTCATCGAAATGAACAAAATGGTCTAAAACGTCTCCAAATGCGATTTGAAGCTTTTCCAAGCACTTTGCTGTTTTTATGTTAACAAGTTTTTTCGAAAATCACAAAATTGTCTAAAACGTCTCAAAATGCGATTTGAAGGTATTCTGAGCACTTTGGTGTTTTTGTGTGAAAAGTTTTAACGAAAAGCTCAAAATGGTCTAAAACGGTTCTAATGTGATTTTAAGCACTTTGATGTTTTTGTACAACCAAGTTTCATCGAAATGCTCAAAATGGTCTAAAACGTTTTTAAAACGATATTAAGCTATTTTGTGCTCTTTGATGTTTTTGTGTAACCAAGTTTTTTCGAAAATCACAAAATGGTCTAAAACGTCTCCAAATGCGATTTGAAGCTTTTCTAAGCACTTTGGTGTTTTTATGTTAACAAGTTTTTTCGAAAATCACAAAATGGTCTAAAACGTCTCCAAATGCGATTTGAAGATATTCTGAGCACTTTGGTGTTTTTCTGTTAAAAAGTATTTTCGAAAATCACAAAATGGTCTAAAACGTCTCCAAATGCAATTTGAAGCTATTCTGTACACTTTGATGTTTTGTGTGAAAAAGTTTTGTCAAAATGCTCAAAATGGTCTAAAACGTTTTTAAAACGATATTAAGCTATTTTGTGCTCTTTGATGTTTTTGTATAACCAAGTTTTTTCGAAAATCACAAAATGGTCTAAAACGTCTCCAAATGCGATTTGAAGCTTTTCTAAACACTTTGGTGTTTTTATGTTAACAAGTTTTTTCGAAAATCACAAAATGGTCTAAAACGTCTCCAAATCCGATTTGAAGCTATTCTGTACACTTTGATGTTTTGTGTGAAAAAGTTTTGTCGAAATGCTCAAAATGGTCTAAAACGTTTTTAAAACGATATTAAGCTATTTTGTGCTCTTTGATGTTTTTGTGTAACCAAGTTTCATCGATATGAACAAAATGGTCTAAAACGTCTCAAAATGCGATTTGAAGGTATTCTGAGCACTTTGGTGTTTTTGGGTGAAAAGTTTTAACGAAATGCTCAAAATGGTCTAAAACGGTTTCTAATGTGATTTTAAGCACTTTGAAGTATTTGTAAAAACAAGTTTCATCGAAATGCACAAAATAGTCTAAAACGTCTCCAAATGCGATTTGAAGCTTTTCTAAGCACTTTGGTGTTTTTATGTTAACAAGTTTTTTCGAAAATCACAAAATGGTCTAAAACGTCTCCAAATGCGATTTGAAGATATTCTGAGCACTTTGGTGTTTTTATGTTAAAAAGTATTTTCGAAAATCACAAAATGGTCTAAAACGTCTCCAAATGCGATTTGAAGCTCTTCTGTACACTTTGATGTTTTGTGTGAAAAAGTTTAGTCGAAATGCTCAAAATGGTCTAAAACGTTTTTAAAACGATATTAAGCTATTTTGTGCTCTTTGATGTTTTTGTGTAACCAAGTTTCATCGAAAATCACAAAATGGTCTAAAACGTCTCCAAATGCGATTTGAAGCTTTTCCAAGCACTTTGCTGTTTTTATGTTAACAAGTTTTTTCGAAAATCACAAAATGGTCTAAAACGTCTCAAAATACGATATTAAGCTGTTTTGTGCACTTTGATGATTTGTGTGAAAAGTTTTAACGAAATGCTCAAAATGGTTTAAAACGGTTTCTAATGTGATTTTAAGCACTTTGATGTTTTTATGTAGCCAAGTTTTTTCGAAAATCACAAAATGGTCAAAAACGTCTCCAAATGCGATTTGAAGCTTTTCTAAGCACTTTGGTGTTTTTATGTTAACAAGTTTTTTCGAAAATCACAAAATGGTCTAAAACGTCTTCAAATGCGATTTGAAGATATTCTGAGCACTTTGGTGTTTTTCTGTTAAAAAGTATTTTCGAAAATCACAAAAGGGTCTATAACGTCTCCAAATGCGATTTGAAGCTATTCTAGACACTTTGATGTTTTGTGTGAAAAATTTTCTCGAAATGCTCAAAATGGTCTAAAACGTTTTCCAATACCATTATTAAGCTATTTTGTGCAATTTGATGTTTTTGTGTAACCAAGTTTTTTGAAATGCGATTTGAAGATATTCTGAGGACTTTGGTGTTTTTATGTTAAAAAGTTTTTTCGAAAATCACAAAATGGTCTAAAACGTCTCCAAATGCGATTTGAAGATATTCTGAGCACTTTGGTGTTTTTATGTTAAAAAGTTTTTTGGAAAATCACAAAATGGTCTAAAACGACTCCAAATGCGATTTGAAGCTATCCTGTACACTTTGATGTTTTGTGTGAAAAAGTTTTGTCGAAATGCTCAAAATGATCTAAAACGTTTTTAAAACGATATTAAGCTATTTTGTGCTCTTTGATGTTTTTGTGTATCCAAGTTTCATCGAAATGAACAAAATGGTCTAAAACGTTTTTAAATACCATATTAAGCTGTTTTGTGCACTTTGATGATTTGTGTGAAAAGTTTTAACGAAATGCTCAAAATAGTCTAAAACGGTTTCTAATGTGATTTTAAGCACTTTGATGTTTTTGTGTAACCAAGTTTTATCGAAATGAACAAAATGGTCTAAAACGTCTCCAAATGCAATTTGAAGCTTTTCCAAGCACTTTGCTGTTTTTATATTAAGTTTTTTCGAAAATCACAAAATGGTCTAAAACGTCTCTAAATGCGATTTGAAGGTATTCTGAGCAATTTGGTGTTTTTGTGTGAAAAGTTTTAACGAAATGCTCAAAATTGTCTAAAACGGTTTCTAATGTGATTTTAAGCACTTTGATGTTTTTGTAAAACCAAGTTTCATCGAAATGCACAAAATGGTCTAAAACGTCTCCAAATGCGATTTGAAGCTATTCTGTACACTTTGATGTTTTGTGTGAAAAAAGTTTTGTCGAAATGCTCAAAATGGTCTAAAACGTTTTTAAAACGATATTAAGCTATTTTGTGCTCTTTGATGTTTTTGTGTAACCAAGTTTTATCGAAATGAACAAAATGGTCTAAAACGTCTCCAAATGCGATTTGAAGCTTTTCCAAGCACTTTGCTGTTTTTATGTTAACAGGTTTTTTCGAAAATCACAAAATGGTCTAAAACGTCTCAAAATGCGATTTGAAGGTATTCTGAGCACTTTGGTGTTTTTGTGTGAAAAGTTTTAACGAAATGCTCAAAATTGTCTAAAACGGTTTCTAATGTGATTTTAAGCACTTTGATGTTTTTGTAAAACCAAGTTTCATCGAAATGCACAAAATGGTCTAAAATGTCTCCAAATGCGATTTGAAGCTTTTCCAAGCACTTTGCTGTTTTTATGTTAACAAGCTTTTTCGAAAATCACAAAATGGTCTAAAACGTCTCCAAATGTGATTTGAAGATATTCTGAGCACTTTGGTATTTTTATGTTAAAAAGTTTTTTCGAAAATCACAAAATGGTCTAAAACGTCTCCAAATGCGATTTGAAGATATTCTGAGCACTTTGGTGTTTTTATGTTAAAAAGTTTTTTCGAAAATCACAAAATGGTCTAAAACGTCTCCAAATGCGATTTGAAGCTATTCTGTACACTTTGATGTTTTGTGTGAAAAAGTTTTGTCGAAATGCTCAAAATGGTTTAAAACGTTTTTAAAACGATATTAAGCTATTTTGTGCTCTTTGATGTTTTTGTATAACCAAGTTTCATCGAAATGCACAAAATGGTCTAAAACGTCTCCAAATACGATTTGAAGCTTTTCCAAGCACTTTGCTGTTTTTATGTTAACAAGTTTTTTCGAAAATCACAAAATTGTCTAAAACGTCTCAAAATGCGATTTGAAGGTATTCTGAGCACTTTGGTGTTTTTGTGTGAAAAGTTTTAACGAAAAGCTCAAAATGGTCTAAAACGGTTCTAATGTGATTTTAAGCACTTTGATGTTTTTGTACAACCAAGTTTCATCGAAATGCTCAAAATGGTCTAAAACGTTTTTAAAACGATATTAAGCTATTTTGTGCTCTTTGATGTTTTTGTATAACCAAGTTTTTTCGAAAATCACAAAATGGTCTAAAACGTCTCCAAATGCGATTTGAAGATATTCTGAGCACTTTGGTGTTTTTATGTTAAAAAGTTTTTTCGAAAATCACAAAATGGTCTAAAACGTCTCCAAATGCGATTTGAAGATATTCTGAGCACTTTGGTGTTTTTATGTTAAAAAGTTTTTTCGAAAATCACAAAATGGTCTAAAACGTCTCCAAATGCGATTTGAAGCTATTCTATACACTTTGATGTTTTGTGTTAAAAAGTTTTGTCGAAATGCTCAAAATGGTTTAAAACGTTTTTAAAACGATATTAAGCTATTTTGTGCTCTTTGATGTTTTTGTGTAACCAAGTTTCATCGAAATGAACAAAATGGTCTAAAACGTCTCCAAATGCGATTTGAAGCTTTTCCAAGCACTTTGCTGTTTTTATGTTAACAAGTTTTTTCGAAAATCACAAAATTGTCTAAAACGTCTCAAAATGCGATTTGAAGGTATTCTGAGCACTTTGGTGTTTTTGTGTGAAAAGTTTTAACGAAAAGCTCAAAATGGTCTAAAACGGTTCTAATGTGATTTTAAGCACTTTGATGTTTTTGTACAACCAAGTTTCATCGAAATGCTCAAAATGGTCTAAAACGTTTTTAAAACGATATTAAGCTATTTTGTGCTCTTTGATGTTTTTGTGTAACCAAGTTTTTTCGAAAATCACAAAATGGTCTAAAACGTCTCCAAATGCGATTTGAAGCTTTTCTAAGCACTTTGGTGTTTTTATGTTAACAAGTTTTTTCGAAAATCACAAAATGGTCTAAAACGTCTCAAAATGCGATTTGAAGGTATTCTGAGCACTTTGGTGTTTTTGTGTGAAAAGTTTTAACGAAATGCTCAAAATGGTCTAAAACGGTTTCTAATGTGATTTTAACCACTTTGATGTTTTTGTGTAACCAAGTTCTTTTCGAAAATCACAAAATGGTCTAAAACGTCTCCAAATGCGATTTGAAGCTTTTCTAAGCACTTTGGTGTTTTTATGTTAACAAGTTTTTTCGAAAATCACAAAATGGTCTAAAACGTCTCAAAATGCGATTTGAAGGTATTCTGAGCACTTTGGTGTTTTTGTGTGAAAAGTTTTAACGAAATGCTCAAAATGGTCTAAAACGGTTTCTAATGTGATTTTAACCACTTTGATGTTTTTGTGTAACCAAGTTTTTTCGAAAATCACAAAATGGTCTAAAACGTCTCCAAATGCGATTTGAAGCTTTTCTAAGCACTTTGGTGTTTTTATGTTAACAAGTTTTTTCGAAAATCACAAAATGGTCTAAAACGTCTCCAAATGCGATTTGAAGCTATTCTGTACACTTTGATGTTTTGTGTGAAAAGTTTTAACAAAATGCTGAAAATGGTCTAAAACGTTTTTAAAACGATATTAAGCTATTTTGTGCTCTTTGATGTTTTTGTATAACCAAGTTTTTTCGAAAATCACAAAATGGTCTAAAACGTCTCCAAATGCGATTTGAAGATATTCTGAGCACTTTGGTGTTTTTATGTTAAAAAGTTTTTTCGAAAATCACAAAATGGTCTAAAACGTCTCCAAATGCGATTTGAAGATATTCTGAGCACTTTGGTGTTTTTATGTTAAAAAGTTTTTTCGAAAATCACAAAATGGTCTAAAACGTCTCCAAATGCGATTTGAAGCTATTCTATACACTTTGATGTTTTGTGTTAAAAAGTTTTGTCGAAATGCTCAAAATGGTTTAAAACGTTTTTAAAACGATATTAAGCTATTTTGTGCTCTTTGATGTTTTTGTGTAACCAAGTTTCATCGAAATGAACAAAATGGTCTAAAACGTCTCCAAATGCGATTTGAAGCTTTTCCAAGCACTTTGCTGTTTTTATGTTAACAAGTTTTTTCGAAAATCACAAAATTGTCTAAAACGTCTCAAAATGCGATTTGAAGGTATTCTGAGCACTTTGGTGTTTTTGTGTGAAAAGTTTTAACGAAAAGCTCAAAATGGTCTAAAACGGTTCTAATGTGATTTTAAGCACTTTGATGTTTTTGTACAACCAAGTTTCATCGAAATGCTCAAAATGGTCTAAAACGTTTTTAAAACGATATTAAGCTATTTTGTGCTCTTTGATGTTTTTGTGTAACCAAGTTTTTTCGAAAATCACAAAATGGTCTAAAACGTCTCCAAATGCGATTTGAAGCTTTTCTAAGCACTTTGGTGTTTTTATGTTAACAAGTTTTTTCGAAAATCACAAAATGGTCTAAAACGTCTCAAAATGCGATTTGAAGGTATTCTGAGCACTTTGGTGTTTTTGTGTGAAAAGTTTTAACGAAATGCTCAAAATGGTCTAAAACGGTTTCTAATGTGATTTTAACCACTTTGATGTTTTTGTGTAACCAAGTTCTTTTCGAAAATCACAAAATGGTCTAAAACGTCTCCAAATGCGATTTGAAGCTTTTCTAAGCACTTTGGTGTTTTTATGTTAACAAGTTTTTTCGAAAATCACAAAATGGTCTAAAACGTCTCCAAATGCGATTTGAAGCTATTCTGTACACTTTGATGTTTTGTGTGAAAAGTTTTAACGAAATGCTCAAAATTGTCTAAAACGGTTTCTAATGTGATTTTAAGCACTTTGATGTTTTTGTAAAACCAAGTTTCATCGAAATGCACAAAATGGTCTAAAACGTCTCCAAATGCGATTTGAAGCTTTTCCAAGCACTTTGGTGTTTTTATGTTAACAAGGTTTTTCGAAAATCACAAAATGGTCTAAAACGTCTCCAAATGCGATTTGAAGCTTTTCCAAGCACTTTGCTGTTTTTATGTTAACAAGTTTTTTCGAAAATCACAAAATGGTCTAAAACGTCTCAAAATACGATATTAAGCTGTTTTGTGCACTTTGATGATTTGTGTGAAAAGTTTTAACGAAATGCTCAAAATGGTCTAAAACGGTTTCTAATGTGATTTTAAGCACTTTGATGTTTTTATGTAGCCAAGTTTTTTCGAAAATCACAAAATGGTCAAAAACGTCTCCAAATGCGATTTGAAGCTTTTCTAAGCACTTTGGTTTTTTTATGTTAACAAGTTTTTTCGAAAATCACAAAATGGTCTAAAACGTCTTCAAATGCGATTTGAAGATATTCTGAGCACTTTGGTGTTTTTCTGTTAAAAAGTATTTTCGAAAATCACAAAATGGCCTAAAACGTCTCCAAATGCGATTTGAAGCTATTCTGTACACTTTGATGTTTTGTGTGAAAAAGTTTTGTCAAAATGCTCAAAATGGTCTAAAACGTTTTTAAAACGATATTAAGCTATTTTGTGCTCTTTGATGTGTTTGTATAACCAAGTTTTTTCGAAAATCACAAAATGGTCTAAAACGTCTCCAAATGCGATTTGAAGCTTTTCCAAGCACTTTGCTGTTTTTATGTTAACAATTTTTTTCGAAAATCATAAAATGGTCTAAAACGTCTCCAAATGCGATTTGAAGCTATTCTGTACACTTTGATGTTTTGTGTGAAAAGTTTTGTCGAAATGCTCAAAATGGTCTAAAACGTTTTTAAAACGATATTAAGCTATTTTGTGCTCTTTGATGTTTTTGTGTAACCAAGTTTCATCGAAATGAGCAAAATGGTCTAAAACGTCTCCAAATGCGATTTGAAGCTTTTCTAAGCACTTTGGTGTTTTTATGTTAACAAGTTTTTTCGAAAATCACAAAATGGTCTAAAACGTCTCCAAATGCGATTTGAAGATATTCTGAGCACTTTGCTGTTTTTATGTTAACAAGTTTTTTCGAAAATCACAAAATGGTCTAAAACGTCTCAAAATGCTATTTGAAGGTATTCTGAGCACTTTGGTGTTTTTGTGTGAAAAGTTTTAACGAAATGCTCAAAATGGTCTAAAACGGTTCTAATGTGATTTTAAGCACTTTGATGTTTTTGTATAACCAAGTTTCATCGAAATGCTCAAAATGGTCTAAAACGTTTTTAAAACGATATTAAGCTATTTTGTGCTCTTTGATGTTTTTGTGTAACGAAGTTTCATCGAAATGAACAAAATGGTCTAAAACGTCTCCAAATGCGATTTGAAGCTTTTCCAAGCACTTTGCTGTTTTTATGTTAACAAGTTTTTTCGAAAATCACAAAATGGCCTAAAACGTCTCAAAATGCGATTTCAAGGTATTCTGAGCACTTTGGTGTTTTTGTGTGAAAGGTTTTAACGAAATGCTCAAAATGGTCTAAAACGGTTTCTAATGTGATTTAAAGCACTTTGATGTTTTTGTATAACCAAGTTTCATCGAAATGCACAAAATGGTCTAAAACGTCTCCAAATGCGATTTGAAGCTTTTCTAAGCACTTTGCTGTTTTTATGTTAACAAGTTTTTTCGAAAATCACAAAATGGTCTAAAACGTCTCCAAATGCGATTTGAAGATATTCTGAGCACTTTGGTGTTTTTATGTTAAAAAGTTTTTTCGAAAATCACAAAATGGTCTAAAACGTCTCCAAATGCGATTTGAAGATATTCTGAGCACTTTGGTGTTTTTATGTTAACAAGTTTTTTCGAAAATCACAAAATGGTCTAAAACGTCTCCAAATGCGATTTGAAGCTATTCTGTACACTTTGATGTTTTGTGTGAAAAAGTTTTGTCGAAATGCTCAAAATGGTCTAAAACGTTTTTAAAACGATATTAAGCTATTTTGTGCTCTTTGATGTTTTTCTGTAACCAAGTTTTATCGAAATGAACAAAATGGTCTAAAACGTCTCCAAATGCGATTTGAAGCTTTTCCAAGCACTTTGCTGTTTTTATGTTAACAAGTTTTTTCGAAAATCACAAAATGGTCTAAAACGTCTCAAAATGCGATTTGAAGGTATTCTGAGCACTTTGGTGTTTTTGTGTGAAAAGTTTTAACGAAATGCTCAAAATTGTCTAAAACGGTTTCTAATGTGATTTTAAGCACTTTGATGTTTTTGTAAAACCAAGTTTCATCGAAATGAACAAAATGGTCTAAAATGTCTCCAAATGCGATTTGAAGCTTTTCCAAGCACTTTGCTGTTTTTATGTTAACAAGCTTTTTCGAAAATCACAAAATGGTCTAAAACGTCTCCAAATGCGATTTGAAGATATTCTGAGCACTTTGGTGTTTTTATGTTAAAAAGTTTTTTCGAAAATCACAAAATGGTCTAAAACGTCTCCAAATGCAATTTGAAGATATTCTGAGCACTTTGGTGTTTTTATGTTAAAAAGTTTTTTCGAAAATCACAAAATGGTCTAAAACGTCTCCAAATGCGATTTGAAGCTATTCTGTACACTTTGATGTTTTGTGTGAAAAAGTTTTGTCGAAATGCTCAAAATGGTTTAAAACGTTTTTAAAACGATATTAAGTTATTTTGTGCTCTTTGATGTTTTTGTGTAACCAAGTTTCATCGAAATGAACAAAATGGTCTAAAACGTCTCCAAATGCGATTTGAAGCTTTTCCAAGCACTTTGCTGTTTTTATGTTAACAAGTTTTTTCGAAAATCACAAAATGGTGTAAAACGTCTCAAAATGCGATTTGAAGGTATTCTGAGCACTTTGGTGTTTTTGTGTGAAAAGTTTTAACGAAATGCTCAAAATGGTCTAAAACGGTTCTAATGTGATTTTAAGCTATTCTAGACACTTTGATGTTTTGTGTGAAAAAGTTTTCTCGAAATGCTCAAAATGGTCTAAAACGTTTTCCAATACCATATTAAGCTATTTTGTGCAATTTGATGTTTTTGTGTAACCAAGTTTTTTGAAATGCGATTTGAAGATATTCTGAGGACTCTGGTGTTTTTATGTTAAAAAGTTTTTTCGAAAATCACAAAATGGTCTAAAACGTCTCCAAATGCGATTTGAAGATATTCTGAGCACTTTGGTGTTTTTATGTTAAAAAGTTTTTTCGAAAATCACAAAATGGTCTAAAACGTCTCCAAATGCGAGTTGAAGCTATTCTGTACACTTTGATGTTTTGTGTGAAAAAGTTTTGTCGAAATGCTCAAAATGGTCTAAAACGTTTTTAAAACGATATTAAGCTATTTTGTGCTCTTTGATGTTTTTGTGTAACCAAGTTTTTTCGAAAATCACAAAATGGTCTAAAACGTCTCCAAATGCGATTTGAAGCTTTTCTAAGCACTTTGGTGTTTTTATGTTAACAAGTTTTTTCGCAAATCACAAAATTGTCTAAAACGTCTCCAAATGCGATTTGAAGATATTCTGAGCACATTGGTGTTTTTATGTTAAAAAAGTTTTTTCGAAAATCACAAAATGGTCTAAAACGTTTCCAAATGCGATTTGAAGCTCTTCTGTACACTTTGATGTTTTGTGTGAAAAAGTTTTTTCGAAATGCTCAAAATGGTCTAAAACGTTTTTAAATACGATATTAAGCTGTTTTGTGCACTTTGATGGTTTGTGTGAAAAGTTTTAACGAAATGCTCAAAATGGTCAAAAACGGTTTCTAATGTGATTTTAAGCACTTTGATGTTTTTGTGTAACCAAGTTTTTTCGAAAATCACAAATTGGTCTAAAACGTCTCCAAATGCGATTTGAAGCTTTTCTAAACACTTTGGTGCTTTTATGTTAACAAGTTTTTTCGAAAATCACAAAATGGTCTAAAACGTCTCCAAATGCGATTTGAAGCTTTTCTAAACACTTTGGTGTTTTTATGTTAACAAGTTTTTTCGAAAATCACAAAATGGTCTAAAACGTCTTCAAATGCGATTTGAAGATATTCTGAGCACTTTGGTGTTTTTCTGTTAAAAAGTTTTTTCGAAAATCACAAAATGGTCTAAAACGTCTCCAAATGCGATTTGAAGCTCTTCTGTACACTTTGATGTTTTGTGTGAAAAAGTTTTCTCGAAATGCTCAAAATGGTCTAAAACGTTTTCCAATACCATATTAAGCTATTTTGTGCAATTTGATGTTTTTATGTAACCAAGTTTTTTGAAATGCGATTTGAAGATATTCTGAGCACTTTGGTGTTTTTATGTTAAAAAGTTTTTTCGAAAATCACAAAATGGTCTAAAACGTCTCCAAATGCGATTTGAAGATATTCTGAGCACTTTGGTGTTTTTATGTTAAAAAGTTTTTTCGAAAATCACAAAATGGTCTAAAACGTCTCCAAATGCGATTTGAAGCTATTCTGTACACTTTGATGTTTTGTGTGAAAAAGTTTTGTCGAAATGCTCAAAATGGTCTAAAACGTTTTTAAAACGATATTAAGCTATTTTGTGCTCTTTGATGTTTTTGTGTAACCAAGTTTTTTCGAAAATCACAAAATGGTCTAAAACGTCTCCAAATGCGATTTGAAGATATTCTGAGCACTTTGGTGTTTTTATGTTAAAAAGTATTTTCGAAAATCACAAAATGGTCTAAAACGTCTCCAAATGCGATTTGAAGCTCTTCTGTACACTTTGATGTTTTGTGTGAAAAAGTTTAGTCGAAATGCTCAAAATGGTCTATAACGTTTTTAAAACGATATTAAGCTATTTTGTGCTCTTTGATGTTTTTGTGTAACCAAGTTTCATCGAAAATCACAAAATGGTCTAAAACGTCTCCAAATGCGATTTGAAGATATTCTGAGCACTTTGGTGTTTTTATGTTAACAAGTTTTTTCGAAAATCACAAAATGGTCTAAAACGTCTCCAAATGCGATTTGAAGATATTCTGAGCACTTTGGTGTTTTTATGTTAAAAAGTTTTTTCGAAAATCACAAAATGGTCTAAAACGTCTCCAAATGCGATTTGAAGCTATTCTATACACTTTGATGTTTTGTGTTAAAAAGTTTTGTCGAAATGCTCAAAATGGTTTAAAACGTTTTTAAAACGATATTAAGCTATTTTGTGCTCTTTGATGTTTTTGTGTAACCAAGTTTCATCGAAATGAACAAAATGGTCTAAAACGTCTCCAAATGCGATTTGAAGCTTTTCCAAGCACTTTGCTGTTTTTATGTTAACAAGTTTTTTCGAAAATCACAAAATTGTCTAAAACGTCTCAAAATGCGATTTGAAGGTATTCTGAGCACTTTGGTGTTTTTGTGTGAAAAGTTTTAACGAAAAGCTCAAAATGGTCTAAAACGGTTCTAATGTGATTTTAAGCACTTTGATGTTTTTGTACAACCAAGTTTCATCGAAATGCTCAAAATGGTCTAAAACGTTTTTAAAACGATATTAAGCTATTTTGTGCTCTTTGATGTTTTTGTGTAACCAAGTTTTTTCGAAAATCACAAAATGGTCTAAAACGTCTCCAAATGCGATTTGAAGCTTTTCTAAGCACTTTGGTGTTTTTATGTTAACAAGTTTTTTCGAAAATCACAAAATGGTCTAAAACGTCTCCAAATGCGATTTGAAGATATTCTGAGCACTTTGGTGTTTTTCTGTTAAAAAGTATTTTCGAAAATCACAAAATGGTCTAAAACGTCTCCAAATGCAATTTGAAGCTATTCTGTACACTTTGATGTTTTGTGTGAAAAAGTTTTGTCAAAATGCTCAAAATGGTCTAAAACGTTTTTAAAACGATATTAAGCTATTTTGTGCTCTTTGATGTTTTTGTATAACCAAGTTTTTTCGAAAATCACAAAATGGTCTAAAACGTCTCCAAATGCGATTTGAAGCTTTTCTAAACACTTTGGTGTTTTTATGTTAACAAGTTTTTTCGAAAATCACAAAATGGTCTAAAACGTCTCCAAATCCGATTTGAAGCTATTCTGTACACTTTGATGTTTTGTGTGAAAAAGTTTTGTCGAAATGCTCAAAATGGTCTAAAACGTTTTTAAAACGATATTAAGCTATTTTGTGCTCTTTGATGTTTTTGTGTAACCAAGTTTCATCGATATGAACAAAATGGTCTAAAACGTCTCAAAATGCGATTTGAAGGTATTCTGAGCACTTTGGTGTTTTTGGGTGAAAAGTTTTAACGAAATGCTCAAAATGGTCTAAAACGGTTTCTAATGTGATTTTAAGCACTTTGAAGTATTTGTAAAAACAAGTTTCATCGAAATGCACAAAATAGTCTAAAACGTCTCCAAATGCGATTTGAAGCTTTTCTAAGCACTTTGGTGTTTTTATGTTAACAAGTTTTTTCGAAAATCACAAAATGGTCTAAAACGTCTCCAAATGCGATTTGAAGATATTCTGAGCACTTTGGTGTTTTTATGTTAAAAAGTATTTTCGAAAATCACAAAATGGTCTAAAACGTCTCCAAATGCGATTTGAAGCTCTTCTGTACACTTTGATGTTTTGTGTGAAAAAGTTTAGTCGAAATGCTCAAAATGGTCTAAAACGTTTTTAAAACGATATTAAGCTATTTTGTGCTCTTTGATGTTTTTGTGTAACCAAGTTTCATCGAAAATCACAAAATGGTCTAAAACGTCTCCAAATGCGATTTGAAGCTTTTCCAAGCACTTTGCTGTTTTTATGTTAACAAGTTTTTTCGAAAATCACAAAATGGTCTAAAACGTCTCAAAATACGATATTAAGCTGTTTTGTGCACTTTGATGATTTGTGTGAAAAGTTTTAACGAAATGCTCAAAATGGTCTAAAACGGTTTCTAATGTGATTTTAAGCACTTTGATGTTTTTATGTAGCCAAGTTTTTTCGAAAATCACAAAATGGTCAAAAACGTCTCCAAATGCGATTTGAAGCTTTTCTAAGCACTTTGGTGTTTTTATGTTAACAAGTTTTTTCGAAAATCACAAAATGGTCTAAAACGTCTTCAAATGCGATTTGAAGATATTCTGAGCACTTTGGTGTTTTTCTGTTAAAAAGTATTTTCGAAAATCACAAAAGGGTCTATAACGTCTCCAAATGCGATTTGAAGCTATTCTAGACACTTTGATGTTTTGTGTGAAAAATTTTCTCGAAATGCTCAAAATGGTCTAAAACGTTTTAAGCTATTTTGTGCAATTTGATGTTTTTGTGTAACCAAGTTTTTTGAAATGCGATTTGAAGATATTCTGAGGACTTTGGTGTTTTTATGTTAAAAAGTTTTTTCGAAAATCACAAAATGGTCTAAAACGTCTCCAAATGCGATTTGAAGATATTCTGAGCACTTTGGTGTTTTTATGTTAAAAAGTTTTTTGGAAAATCACAAAATGGTCTAAAACGACTCCAAATGCGATTTGAAGCTATCCTGTACACTTTGATGTTTTGTGTGAAAAAGTTTTGTCGAAATGCTCAAAATGATCTAAAACGTTTTTAAAACGATATTAAGCTATTTTGTGCTCTTTGATGTTTTTGTGTATCCAAGTTTCATCGAAATGAACAAAATGGTCTAAAACGTTTTTAAATACCATATTAAGCTGTTTTGTGCACTTTGATGATTTGTGTGAAAAGTTTTAACGAAATGCTCAAAATAGTCTAAAACGGTTTCTAATGTGATTTTAAGCACTTTGATGTTTTTGTGTAACCAAGTTTTATCGAAATGAACAAAATGGTCTAAAACGTCTCCAAATGCAATTTGAAGCTTTTCCAAGCACTTTGCTGTTTTTATATTAAGTTTTTTCGAAAATCACAAAATGGTCTAAAACGTCTCTAAATGCGATTTGAAGGTATTCTGAGCAATTTGGTGTTTTTGTGTGAAAAGTTTTAACGAAATGCTCAAAATTGTCTAAAACGGTTTCTAATGTGATTTTAAGCACTTTGATGTTTTTGTAAAACCAAGTTTCATCGAAATGCACAAAATGGTCTAAAACGTCTCCAAATGCGATTTGAAGCTATTCTGTACACTTTGATGTTTTGTGTGAAAAAAGTTTTGTCGAAATGCTCAAAATGGTCTAAAACGTTTTTAAAACGATATTAAGCTATTTTGTGCTCTTTGATGTTTTTGTGTAACCAAGTTTTATCGAAATGAACAAAATGGTCTAAAACGTCTCCAAATGCGATTTGAAGCTTTTCCAAGCACTTTGCTGTTTTTATGTTAACAGGTTTTTTCGAAAATCACAAAATGGTCTAAAACGTCTCAAAATGCGATTTGAAGGTATTCTGAGCACTTTGGTGTTTTTGTGTGAAAAGTTTTAACGAAATGCTCAAAATTGTCTAAAACGGTTTCTAATGTGATTTTAAGCACTTTGATGTTTTTGTAAAACCAAGTTTCATCGAAATGCACAAAATGGTCTAAAATGTCTCCAAATGCGATTTGAAGCTTTTCCAAGCACTTTGCTGTTTTTATGTTAACAAGCTTTTTCGAAAATCACAAAATGGTCTAAAACGTCTCCAAATGTGATTTGAAGATATTCTGAGCACTTTGGTATTTTTATGTTAAAAAGTTTTTTCGAAAATCACAAAATGGTCTAAAACGTCTCCAAATGCGATTTGAAGATATTCTGAGCACTTTGGTGTTTTTATGTTAAAAAGTTTTTTCGAAAATCACAAAATGGTCTAAAACGTCTCCAAATGCGATTTGAAGCTATTCTGTACACTTTGATGTTTTGTGTGAAAAAGTTTTGTCGAAATGCTCAAAATGGTTTAAAACGTTTTTAAAACGATATTAAGCTATTTTGTGCTCTTTGATGTTTTTGTATAACCAAGTTTCATCGAAATGCACAAAATGGTCTAAAACGTCTCCAAATACGATTTGAAGCTTTTCCAAGCACTTTGCTGTTTTTATGTTAACAAGTTTTTTCGAAAATCACAAAATTGTCTAAAACGTCTCAAAATGCGATTTGAAGGTATTCTGAGCACTTTGGTGTTTTTGTGTGAAAAGTTTTAACGAAAAGCTCAAAATGGTCTAAAACGGTTCTAATGTGATTTTAAGCACTTTGATGTTTTTGTACAACCAAGTTTCATCGAAATGCTCAAAATGGTCTAAAACGTTTTTAAAACGATATTAAGCTATTTTGTGCTCTTTGATGTTTTTGTGTAACCAAGTTTTTTTCGAAAATCACAAAATGGTCTAAAACGTCTCCAAATGCGATTTGAAGCTTTTCTAAGCACTTTGGTGTTTTTATGTTAACAAGTTTTTTCGAAAATCGCAAAATGGTCTAAAACGTCTCAAAATGCGATTTGAAGGTATTCTGAGCACTTTGGTGTTTTTGTGTGAAAAGTTTTAACGAAATGCTCAAAATGGTCTAAAACGGTTTCTAATGTGATTTTAACCACTTTGATGTTTTTGTGTAACCAAGTTCTTTTCGAAAATCACAAAATGGTCTAAAACGTCTCCAAATGCGATTTGAAGCTTTTCTAAGCACTTTGGTGTTTTTATGTTAACAAGTTTTTTCGAAAATCACAAAATGGTCTAAAACGTCTCAAAATGCGATTTGAAGGTATTCTGAGCACTTTGGTGTTTTTGTGTGAAAAGTTTTAACGAAATGCTCAAAATGGTCTAAAACGGTTTCTAATGTGATTTTAACCACTTTGATGTTTTTGTGTAACCAAGTTTTTTCGAAAATCACAAAATGGTCTAAAACGTCTCCAAATGCGATTTGAAGCTTTTCTAAGCACTTTGGTGTTTTTATGTTAACAAGTTTTTTCGAAAATCACAAAATGGTCTAAAACGTCTCCAAATGCGATTTGAAGCTATTCTGTACACTTTGATGTTTTGTGTGAAAAAAGTTTTGTCGAAATGCTCAAAATGGTCTAAAACGTTTTTAAAACGATATTAAGCTATTTTGTGCTCTTTGATGTTTTTGTGTAACCAAGTTTTATCGAAATGAACAAAATGTTCTAAAACGTCTCCAAATGCGATTTGAAGCTTTTCCAAGCACTTTGCTGTTTTTATGTTAAGTTTTTTCGAAAATCACAAAATGGTCTAAAACGTCTCTAAATGCGATTTGAAGGTATTCTGAGCACTTTGGTGTTTTTGTGTGAAAAGTTTTAACGAAATGCTCAAAATTGTCTAAAACGGTTTCTAATGTGATTTTAAGCACTTTGATGTTTTTGTAAAACCAAGTTTCATCGAAATGCACAAAATGGTCTAAAATGTCTCCAAATGCGATTTGAAGCTTTTCCAAGCACTTTGCTGTTTTTATGTTAACAAGCTTTTTCGAAAATCACAAAATGGTCTAAAACGTCTCCAAATGTGATTTGAAGATATTCTGAGCACTTTGGTGTTTTTATGTTAAAAAGTTTTTTGGAAAATCACAAAATGGTCTAAAACGACTCCAAATGCGATTTGAAGCTATCCTGTACACTTTGATGTTTTGTGTGAAAAAGTTTTGTCGAAATGCTCAAAATGATCTAAAACGTTTTTAAAACGATATTAAGCTATTTTGTGCTCTTTGATGTTTTTGTGTATCCAAGTTTCATCGAAATGAACAAAATGGTCTAAAACGTTTTTAAATACGATATTAAGCTGTTTTGTGCACTTTGATGATTTGTGTGAAAAGTTTTAACGAAATGCTCAAAATAGTCTAAAACGGTTTCTAATGTGATTTTAAGCACTTTGATGTTTTTGTGTAACCAAGTTTTTTCGGAAATCACAAAATGGTCTAAAACGTCTCCAAATGCGATTTGAAGCTTTTCTAAGCACTTTGGTGTTTTTATGTTAACAAGTTTTTTCGAAAATCACAAAATGGTCTAAAACGTCTCAAAATGCGATTTGAAGGTAATCTGAGCACTTTGGTGTTTTTGTGTGAAAAGTTTTAACGAAATGCTCAAAATGGTCTAAAACGGTTTCTAATGTGATTTTAACAACTTTGATGTTTTTGTGTAACCAAGTTTTTTCGAAAATCACAAAATGGTCTAAAACGTTTCCAAATGCGATTTGAAGCTTTTCTAAGCACTTTGGTGTTTTTATGTTAACAAGTTTTTTCGAAAATCACAAAATGGTCTAAAACGTCTGCAAATGCGATTTGAAGATATTCTGAGCACTTTGGTGTTTTTCTGTTAAAAAGTATTTTCGAAAATCACAAAATGGTCTAAAACGTCTCCAAATGCAATTTGAAGCTATTCTGTACACTTTGATGTTTTGTGTGAAAAAGTTTTGTCAAAATGCTCAAAATGGTCTAAAACGTTTTTAAAACGATATTAAGCTATTTTGTGCTCTTTGATGTTTTTGTATAACCAAGTTTTTTCGAAATGAACAAAATGGTCTAAAACGTCTCCAAATGCGATTTGAAGCTTTTCTAAACACTTTGGTGTTTTTATGTTAACAAGTTTTTTCGAAAATCACAAAATGGTCTAAAACGTCTCCAAATCCGATTTGAAGCTATTCTGTACACTTTGATGTTTTGTGTGAAAAAGTTTTGTCGAAATGCTCAAAATGGTCTAAAACGTTTTTAAAACGATATTAAGCTATTTTGTGCTCTTTGATGTTTTTGTGTAACCAAGTTTCATCGATATGAACAAAATGGTCTAAAACGTCTCAAAATGCGATTTGAAGGTATTCTGAGCACTTTGGTGTTTTTGGGTGAAAAGTTTTAACGAAATGCTCAAAATGGTCTAAAACGGTTTCTAATGTGATTTTAAGCACTTTGAAGTATTTGTAAAAACAAGTTTCATCGAAATGCACAAAATAGTCTAAAACGTCTCCAAATGCGATTTGAAGCTTTTCTAAGCACTTTGGTGTTTTTATGTTAACAAGTTTTTTCGAAAATCACAAAATGGTCTAAAACGTCTCCAAATGCGATTTGAAGATATTCTGAGCACTTTGGTGTTTTTATGTTAAAAAGTATTTTCGAAAATCACAAAATGGTCTAAAACGTCTCCAAATGCGATTTGAAGCTCTTCTGTACACTTTGATGTTTTGTGTGAAAAAGTTTAGTCGAAATGCTCAAAATGGTCTAAAACGTTTTTAAAACGATATTAAGCTATTTTGTGCTCTTTGATGTTTTTGTGTAACCAAGTTTCATCGAAATGAACAAAATGGTCTAAAACGTCTCCAAATGCGATTTGAAGCTTTTCTAAGCACTTTGGTGTTTTTATGTTAACAAGTTTTTTCGAAAATCACAAAATGGTCTAAAACGTCTCCAAATGCGATTTGAAGATATTCTGAGCACTTTGCTGTTTTTATGTTAACAAGTTTTTTCGAAAATCACAAAATGGTCTAAAACGTCTCAAAATGCTATTTGAAGGTATTCTGAGCACTTTGGTGTTTTTGTGTGAAAAGTTTTAACGAAATGCTCAAAATGGTCTAAAACGGTTCTAATGTGATTTTAAACACTTTGATGTTTTGTGTGAAAAAGTTTTGTCAAAATGCTGAAAATGGTCTAAAACGTTTTTAAAACGATATTAAGCTATTTTGTGCTCTTTGATGTTTTTGTATAACCAAGTTTTT
The DNA here is from genome assembly GCF_964355755.1 of Antedon mediterranea. Classification (NCBI taxonomy): domain Eukaryota; kingdom Metazoa; phylum Echinodermata; class Crinoidea; order Comatulida; family Antedonidae; genus Antedon; species Antedon mediterranea. The sequence continues at coordinate 10,224,115 of NC_092678.1, forward strand.
TCGAAAATCACAAAATGGTCTAAAACGTCTCCAAATGCGATTTGAAGATATTCTGAGCACTTTGGTGTTTTTATGTTAAAAAGTTTTTTCGAAAATCACAAAATGGTCTAAAACGTCTCCAAATGCGATTTGAAGATATTCTGAGCACTTTGGTGTTTTTATGTTAAAAAGTTTTTTCGAAAATCACAAAATGGTCTAAAACGTCTCCAAATGCGATTTGAAGCTATTCTATACACTTTGATGTTTTGTGTTAAAAAGTTTTGTCGAAATGCTCAAAATGGTTTAAAACGTTTTTAAAACGATATTAAGCTATTTTGTGCTCTTTGATGTTTTTGTGTAACCAAGTTTCATCGAAATGAACAAAATGGTCTAAAACGTCTCCAAATGCGATTTGAAGCTTTTCCAAGCACTTTGCTGTTTTTATGTTAACAAGTTTTTTCGAAAATCACAAAATTGTCTAAAACGTCTCAAAATGCGATTTGAAGGTATTCTGAGCACTTTGGTGTTTTTGTGTGAAAAGTTTTAACGAAAAGCTCAAAATGGTCTAAAACGGTTCTAATGTGATTTTAAGCACTTTGATGTTTTTGTACAACCAAGTTTCATCGAAATGCTCAAAATGGTCTAAAACGTTTTTAAAACGATATTAAGCTATTTTGTGCTCTTTGATGTTTTTGTGTAACCAAGTTTTTTCGAAAATCACAAAATGGTCTAAAACGTCTCCAAATGCGATTTGAAGGTTTTCTAAGCACTTTGGTGTTTTTATGTTAACAAGTTTTTTCGAAAATCACAAAATGGTCTAAAACGTCTCAAAATGCGATTTGAAGGTATTCTGAGCACTTTGGTGTTTTTGTGTGAAAAGTTTTAACGAAATGCTCAAAATGGTCTAAAACGGTTTCTAATGTGATTTTAACCACTTTGATGTTTTTGTGTAACCAAGTTCTTTTCGAAAATCACAAAATGGTCTAAAACGTCTCCAAATGCGATTTGAAGCTTTTCTAAGCACTTTGGTGTTTTTATGTTAACAAGTTTTTTCGAAAATCACAAAATGGTCTAAAACGTCTCAAAATGCGATTTGAAGGTATTCTGAGCACTTTGGTGTTTTTGTGTGAAAAGTTTTAACGAAATGCTCAAAATGGTCTAAAACGGTTTCTAATGTGATTTTAACCACTTTGATGTTTTTGTGTAACCAAGTTTTTTCGAAAATCACAAAATGGTCTAAAACGTCTCCAAATGCGATTTGAAGCTTTTCTAAGCACTTTGGTGTTTTTATGTTAACAAGTTTTTTCGAAAATCACAAAATGGTCTAAAACGTCTCCAAATGCGATTTGAAGCTATTCTGTACACTTTGATGTTTTGTGTGAAAAGTTTTAACAAAATGCTGAAAATGGTCTAAAACGTTTTTAAAACGATATTAAGCTATTTTGTGCTCTTTGATGTTTTTGTATAACCAAGTTTTTTCGAAAATCACAAAATGGTCTAAAACGTCTCCAAATGCGATTTGAAGATATTCTGAGCACTTTGGTGTTTTTATGTTAAAAAGTTTTTTCGAAAATCACAAAATGGTCTAAAACGTCTCCAAATGCGATTTGAAGATATTCTGAGCACTTTGGTGTTTTTATGTTAAAAAGTTTTTTCGAAAATCACAAAATGGTCTAAAACGTCTCCAAATGCGATTTGAAGCTATTCTATACACTTTGATGTTTTGTGTTAAAAAGTTTTGTCGAAATGCTCAAAATGGTTTAAAACGTTTTTAAAACGATATTAAGCTATTTTGTGCTCTTTGATGTTTTTGTGTAACCAAGTTTCATCGAAATGAACAAAATGGTCTAAAACGTCTCCAAATGCGATTTGAAGCTTTTCCAAGCACTTTGCTGTTTTTATGTTAACAAGTTTTTTCGAAAATCACAAAATTGTCTAAAACGTCTCAAAATGCGATTTGAAGGTATTCTGAGCACTTTGGTGTTTTTGTGTGAAAAGTTTTAACGAAAAGCTCAAAATGGTCTAAAACGGTTCTAATGTGATTTTAAGCACTTTGATGTTTTTGTACAACCAAGTTTCATCGAAATGCTCAAAATGGTCTAAAACGTTTTTAAAACGATATTAAGCTATTTTGTGCTCTTTGATGTTTTTGTGTAACCAAGTTTTTTCGAAAATCACAAAATGGTCTAAAACGTCTCCAAATGCGATTTGAAGCTTTTCTAAGCACTTTGGTGTTTTTATGTTAACAAGTTTTTTCGAAAATCACAAAATGGTCTAAAACGTCTCAAAATGCGATTTGAAGGTATTCTGAGCACTTTGGTGTTTTTGTGTGAAAAGTTTTAACGAAATGCTCAAAATGGTCTAAAACGGTTTCTAATGTGATTTTAACCACTTTGATGTTTTTGTGTAACCAAGTTCTTTTCGAAAATCACAAAATGGTCTAAAACGTCTCCAAATGCGATTTGAAGCTTTTCTAAGCACTTTGGTGTTTTTATGTTAACAAGTTTTTTCGAAAATCACAAAATGGTCTAAAACGTCTCCAAATGCGATTTGAAGCTATTCTGTACACTTTGATGTTTTGTGTGAAAAGTTTTAACGAAATGCTCAAAATTGTCTAAAACGGTTTCTAATGTGATTTTAAGCACTTTGATGTTTTTGTAAAACCAAGTTTCATCGAAATGCACAAAATGGTCTAAAACGTCTCCAAATGCGATTTGAAGCTTTTCCAAGCACTTTGGTGTTTTTATGTTAACAAGGTTTTTCGAAAATCACAAAATGGTCTAAAACGTCTCCAAATGCGATTTGAAGCTTTTCCAAGCACTTTGCTGTTTTTATGTTAACAAGTTTTTTCGAAAATCACAAAATGGTCTAAAACGTCTCAAAATACGATATTAAGCTGTTTTGTGCACTTTGATGATTTGTGTGAAAAGTTTTAACGAAATGCTCAAAATGGTCTAAAACGGTTTCTAATGTGATTTTAAGCACTTTGATGTTTTTATGTAGCCAAGTTTTTTCGAAAATCACAAAATGGTCAAAAACGTCTCCAAATGCGATTTGAAGCTTTTCTAAGCACTTTGGTTTTTTTATGTTAACAAGTTTTTTCGAAAATCACAAAATGGTCTAAAACGTCTTCAAATGCGATTTGAAGATATTCTGAGCACTTTGGTGTTTTTCTGTTAAAAAGTATTTTCGAAAATCACAAAATGGCCTAAAACGTCTCCAAATGCGATTTGAAGCTATTCTGTACACTTTGATGTTTTGTGTGAAAAAGTTTTGTCAAAATGCTCAAAATGGTCTAAAACGTTTTTAAAACGATATTAAGCTATTTTGTGCTCTTTGATGTGTTTGTATAACCAAGTTTTTTCGAAAATCACAAAATGGTCTAAAACGTCTCCAAATGCGATTTGAAGATTTTCCAAGCACTTTGCTGTTTTTATGTTAACAATTTTTTTCGAAAATCATAAAATGGTCTAAAACGTCTCCAAATGCGATTTGAAGCTATTCTGTACACTTTGATGTTTTGTGTGAAAAGTTTTGTCGAAATGCTCAAAATGGTCTAAAACGTTTTTAAAACGATATTAAGCTATTTTGTGCTCTTTGATGTTTTTGTGTAACCAAGTTTCATCGAAATGAGCAAAATGGTCTAAAACGTCTCCAAATGCGATTTGAAGCTTTTCTAAGCACTTTGGTGTTTTTATGTTAACAAGTTTTTTCGAAAATCACAAAATGGTCTAAAACGTCTCCAAATGCGATTTGAAGATATTCTGAGCACTTTGCTGTTTTTATGTTAACAAGTTTTTTCGAAAATCACAAAATGGTCTAAAACGTCTCAAAATGCTATTTGAAGGTATTCTGAGCACTTTGGTGTTTTTGTGTGAAAAGTTTTAACGAAATGCTCAAAATGGTCTAAAACGGTTCTAATGTGATTTTAAGCACTTTGATGTTTTTGTATAACCAAGTTTCATCGAAATGCTCAAAATGGTCTAAAACGTTTTTAAAACGATATTAAGCTATTTTGTGCTCTTTGATGTTTTTGTGTAACGAAGTTTCATCGAAATTAACAAAATGGTCTAAAACGTCTCCAAATGCGATTTGAAGCTTTTCCAAGCACTTTGCTGTTTTTATGTTAACAAGTTTTTTCGAAAATCACAAAATGGCCTAAAACGTCTCAAAATGCGATTTCAAGGTATTCTGAGCACTTTGGTGTTTTTGTGTGAAAGGTTTTAACGAAATGCTCAAAATGGTCTAAAACGGTTTCTAATGTGATTTAAAGCACTTTGATGTTTTTGTATAACCAAGTTTCATCGAAATGCACAAAATGGTCTAAAACGTCTCCAAATGCGATTTGAAGCTTTTCTAAGCACTTTGCTGTTTTTATGTTAACAAGTTTTTTCGAAAATCACAAAATGGTCTAAAACGTCTCCAAATGCGATTTGAAGATATTCTGAGCACTTTGGTGTTTTTATGTTAAAAAGTTTTTTCGAAAATCACAAAATGGTCTAAAACGTCTCCAAATGCGATTTGAAGATATTCTGAGCACTTTGGTGTTTTTATGTTAACAAGTTTTTTCGAAAATCACAAAATGGTCTAAAACGTCTCCAAATGCGATTTGAAGCTATTCTGTACACTTTGATGTTTTGTGTGAAAAAGTTTTGTCGAAATGCTCAAAATGGTCTAAAACGTTTTTAAAACGATATTAAGCTATTTTGTGCTCTTTGATGTTTTTCTGTAACCAAGTTTTATCGAAATGAACAAAATGGTCTAAAACGTCTCCAAATGCGATTTGAAGCTTTTCCAAGCACTTTGCTGTTTTTATGTTAACAAGTTTTTTCGAAAATCACAAAATGGTCTAAAACGTCTCAAAATGCGATTTGAAGGTATTCTGAGCACTTTGGTGTTTTTGTGTGAAAAGTTTTAACGAAATGCTCAAAATTGTCTAAAACGGTTTCTAATGTGATTTTAAGCACTTTGATGTTTTTGTAAAACCAAGTTTCATCGAAATGAACAAAATGGTCTAAAATGTCTCCAAATGCGATTTGAAGCTTTTCCAAGCACTTTGCTGTTTTTATGTTAACAAGCTTTTTCGAAAATCACAAAATGGTCTAAAACGTCTCCAAATGCGATTTGAAGATATTCTGAGCACTTTGGTGTTTTTATGTTAAAAAGTTTTTTCGAAAATCACAAAATGGTCTAAAACGTCTCCAAATGCAATTTGAAGATATTCTGAGCACTTTGGTGTTTTTATGTTAAAAAGTTTTTTCGAAAATCACAAAATGGTCTAAAACGTCTCCAAATGCGATTTGAAGCTATTCTGTACACTTTGATGTTTTGTGTGAAAAAGTTTTGTCGAAATGCTCAAAATGGTTTAAAACGTTTTTAAAACGATATTAAGTTATTTTGTGCTCTTTGATGTTTTTGTGTAACCAAGTTTCATCGAAATGAACAAAATGGTCTAAAACGTCTCCAAATGCGATTTGAAGCTTTTCCAAGCACTTTGCTGTTTTTATGTTAACAAGTTTTTTCGAAAATCACAAAATGGTGTAAAACGTCTCAAAATGCGATTTGAAGGTATTCTGAGCACTTTGGTGTTTTTGTGTGAAAAGTTTTAACGAAATGCTCAAAATGGTCTAAAACGGTTCTAATGTGATTTTAAGCTATTCTAGACACTTTGATGTTTTGTGTGAAAAAGTTTTCTCGAAATGCTCAAAATGGTCTAAAACGTTTTCCAATACCATATTAAGCTATTTTGTGCAATTTGATGTTTTTGTGTAACCAAGTTTTTTGAAATGCGATTTGAAGATATTCTGAGGACTCTGGTGTTTTTATGTTAAAAAGTTTTTTCGAAAATCACAAAATGGTCTAAAACGTCTCCAAATGCGATTTGAAGATATTCTGAGCACTTTGGTGTTTTTATGTTAAAAAGTTTTTTCGAAAATCACAAAATGGTCTAAAACGTCTCCAAATGCGAGTTGAAGCTATTCTGTACACTTTGATGTTTTGTGTGAAAAAGTTTTGTCGAAATGCTCAAAATGGTCTAAAACGTTTTTAAAACGATATTAAGCTATTTTGTGCTCTTTGATGTTTTTGTGTAACCAAGTTTTTTCGAAAATCACAAAATGGTCTAAAACGTCTCCAAATGCGATTTGAAGCTTTTCTAAGCACTTTGGTGTTTTTATGTTAACAAGTTTTTTCGCAAATCACAAAATTGTCTAAAACGTCTCCAAATGCGATTTGAAGATATTCTGAGCACATTGGTGTTTTTATGTTAAAAAAGTTTTTTCGAAAATCACAAAATGGTCTAAAACGTTTCCAAATGCGATTTGAAGCTCTTCTGTACACTTTGATGTTTTGTGTGAAAAAGTTTTTTCGAAATGCTCAAAATGGTCTAAAACGTTTTTAAATACGATATTAAGCTGTTTTGTGCACTTTGATGGTTTGTGTGAAAAGTTTTAACGAAATGCTCAAAATGGTCAAAAACGGTTTCTAATGTGATTTTAAGCACTTTGATGTTTTTGTGTAACCAAGTTTTTTCGAAAATCACAAATTGGTCTAAAACGTCTCCAAATGCGATTTGAAGCTTTTCTAAACACTTTGGTGCTTTTATGTTAACAAGTTTTTTCGAAAATCACAAAATGGTCTAAAACGTCTCCAAATGCGATTTGAAGCTTTTCTAAACACTTTGGTGTTTTTATGTTAACAAGTTTTTTCGAAAATCACAAAATGGTCTAAAACGTCTTCAAATGCGATTTGAAGATATTCTGAGCACTTTGGTGTTTTTCTGTTAAAAAGTTTTTTCGAAAATCACAAAATGGTCTAAAACGTCTCCAAATGCGATTTGAAGCTCTTCTGTACACTTTGATGTTTTGTGTGAAAAAGTTTTCTCGAAATGCTCAAAATGGTCTAAAACGTTTTCCAATACCATATTAAGCTATTTTGTGCAATTTGATGTTTTTATGTAACCAAGTTTTTTGAAATGCGATTTGAAGATATTCTGAGCACTTTGGTGTTTTTATGTTAAAAAGTTTTTTCGAAAATCACAAAATGGTCTAAAACGTCTCCAAATGCGATTTGAAGATATTCTGAGCACTTTGGTGTTTTTATGTTAAAAAGTTTTTTCGAAAATCACAAAATGGTCTAAAACGTCTCCAAATGCGATTTGAAGCTATTCTGTACACTTTGATGTTTTGTGTGAAAAAGTTTTGTCGAAATGCTCAAAATGGTCTAAAACGTTTTTAAAACGATATTAAGCTATTTTGTGCTCTTTGATGTTTTTGTGTAACCAAGTTTTTTCGAAAATCACAAAATGGTCTAAAACGTCTCCAAATGCGATTTGAAGCTTTTCTAAGCACTTTGGTGTTTTTATGTTAACAAAATTTTTCGAAAATCACAAAATGGTCTAAAACGTCTCAAAATGCGATTTGAAGGTATTCTGAGCACTTTGGTGTTTTTGTGTGAAAAGTTTTAACGAAATGCTCAAAATGGTCTAAAACGGTTTCTAATGTGATTTTAAGCACTTTGATGTTTTTGTGTAACCAAGTTTTTTCGAAAATCACAAAATGGTCTAAAACGTCTCCAAATGCGATTTGAAGCTATTCTGTACACTTTGATGTTTTGTGTGAAAAAAGTTTTGTCGAAATGCTCAAAATGGTCTAAAACGTTTTTAAAACGATATTGAGCTATTTTGTGCTCTTTGATGTTTTTGTGTAACCAAGTTTTATCGAAATGAACAAAATGGTCTAAAACGTCTCCAAATGCGATTTGAAGCTTTTCCAAGCACTTTGCTGTTTTTATATTAAGTTTTTTCGAAAATCACAAAATGGTCTAAAACGTCTCTAAATGCGATTTGAAGGTATTCTGAGCAATTTGGTGTTTTTGTGTGAAAAGTTTTAACGAAATGCTCAAAATTGTCTAAAACGGTTTCTAATGTGATTTTAAGCACTTTGATGTTTTTGTAAAACCAAGTTTCATCGAAATGCACAAAATGGTCTAAAACGTCTCCAAATGCGATTTGAAGCTATTCTGTACACTTTGATGTTTTGTGTGAAAAAAGTTTTGTCGAAATGCTCAAAATGGTCTAAAACGTTTTTAAAACGATATTAAGCTATTTTGTGCTCTTTGATGTTTTTGTGTAACCAAGTTTTATCGAAATGAACAAAATGGTCTAAAACGTCTCCAAATGCGATTTGAAGCTTTTCCAAGCACTTTGCTGTTTTTATGTTAACAGGTTTTTTCGAAAATCACAAAATGGTCTAAAACGTCTCAAAATGCGATTTGAAGGTATTCTGAGCACTTTGGTGTTTTTGTGTGAAAAGTTTTAACGAAATGCTCAAAATTGTCTAAAACGGTTTCTAATGTGATTTTAAGCACTTTGATGTTTTTGTAAAACCAAGTTTCATCGAAATGCACAAAATGGTCTAAAATGTCTCCAAATGCGATTTGAAGCTTTTCCAAGCACTTTGCTGTTTTTATGTTAACAAGCTTTTTCGAAAATCACAAAATGGTCTAAAACGTCTCCAAATGTGATTTGAAGATATTCTGAGCACTTTGGTATTTTTATGTTAAAAAGTTTTTTCGAAAATCACAAAATGGTCTAAAACGTCTCCAAATGCGATTTGAAGATATTCTGAGCACTTTGGTGTTTTTATGTTAAAAAGTTTTTTCGAAAATCACAAAATGGTCTAAAACGTCTCCAAATGCGATTTGAAGCTATTCTGTACACTTTGATGTTTTGTGTGAAAAAGTTTTGTCGAAATGCTCAAAATGGTTTAAAACGTTTTTAAAACGATATTAAGCTATTTTGTGCTCTTTGATGTTTTTGTATAACCAAGTTTCATCGAAATGCACAAAATGGTCTAAAACGTCTCCAAATACGATTTGAAGCTTTTCCAAGCACTTTGCTGTTTTTATGTTAACAAGTTTTTTCGAAAATCACAAAATTGTCTAAAACGTCTCAAAATGCGATTTGAAGGTATTCTGAGCACTTTGGTGTTTTTGTGTGAAAAGTTTTAACGAAAAGCTCAAAATGGTCTAAAACGGTTCTAATGTGATTTTAAGCACTTTGATGTTTTTGTACAACGAAGTTTCATCGAAATGCTCAAAATGGTCTAAAACGTTTTTAAAACGATATTAAGCTATTTTGTGCTCTTTGATGTTTTTGTGTAACCAAGTTTTTTTCGAAAATCACAAAATGGTCTAAAACGTCTCCAAATGCGATTTGAAGCTTTTCTAAGCACTTTGGTGTTTTTATGTTAACAAGTTTTTTCGAAAATCGCAAAATGGTCTAAAACGTCTCAAAATGCGATTTGAAGGTATTCTGAGCACTTTGGTGTTTTTGTGTGAAAAGTTTTAACGAAATGCTCAAAATGGTCTAAAACGGTTTCTAATGTGATTTTAACCACTTTGATGTTTTTGTGTAACCAAGTTCTTTTCGAAAATCACAAAATGGTCTAAAACGTCTCCAAATGCGATTTGAAGCTTTTCTAAGCACTTTGGTGTTTTTATGTTAACAAGTTTTTTCGAAAATCACAAAATGGTCTAAAACGTCTCAAAATGCGATTTGAAGGTATTCTGAGCACTTTGGTGTTTTTGTGTGAAAAGTTTTAACGAAATGCTCAAAATGGTCTAAAACGGTTTCTAATGTGATTTTAACCACTTTGATGTTTTTGTGTAACCAAGTTTTTTCGAAAATCACAAAATGGTCTAAAACGTCTCCAAATGCGATTTGAAGCTTTTCTAAGCACTTTGGTGTTTTTATGTTAACAAGTTTTTTCGAAAATCACAAAATGGTCTAAAACGTCTCCAAATGCGATTTGAAGCTATTCTGTACACTTTGATGTTTTGTGTGAAAAAAGTTTTGTCGAAATGCTCAAAATGGTCTAAAACGTTTTTAAAACGATATTAAGCTATTTTGTGCTCTTTGATGTTTTTGTGTAACCAAGTTTTATCGAAATGAACAAAATGTTCTAAAACGTCTCCAAATGCGATTTGAAGCTTTTCCAAGCACTTTGCTGTTTTTATGTTAAGTTTTTTCGAAAATCACAAATTGGTCTAAAACGTCTCTAAATGCGAGTTGAAAGTATTCTGAGCACTTTGGTGTTTTTGTGTGAAAAGTTTTAACGAAATGCTCAAAATTGTCTAAAACGGTTTCTAATGTGATTTTAAGCACTTTGATGTTTTTGTAAAACCAAGTTTCATCGAAAATCACAAAATGGTCTAAAACGTCTCCAAATGCGATTTGAAGATATTCTGAGCACTTTGGTGTTTTTATGTTAAAAAGTTTTTTCGAAAATCACAAAATGGTCTAAAACGTCTCCAAATGCGATTTGAAGCTCTTCTGTACACTTTGATGTTTTGTGTGAATAAGTTTTGTCAAAATGCTCAAAATGGTCTTAAACGTTTTTAAAACGATATTAAGCTATTTTGTGCTCTTTGATGTTTTTGTATAACCAAGTTTTTTCGAAAATCACAAAATTGTCTAAAACGTCTCCAAATGCGATTTGAAGATATTCTGAGCACTTTGGTGTTTTTATGTTAAAAAGTTTTTTCGAAAATCACAAAATGGTCTAAAACGTCTCCAAATGCGATTTGAAGATATTCTGAGCACTTTGGTGTTTTGTGTGAAAAGTTTTGTCGAAATGCTCAAAATGGTCTAAAACGTTTTTAAAACGATATTAAGCTATTTTGTGCTCTTTGATGTTTTTGTGTAACCAAGTTTCATCGAAATGAACAAAATGGTCTAAAACGTCTCCAAATGCGATTTGAAGCTTTTCTAAGCACTTTGGTGTTTTTATGTTAACAAGTTTTTTCGAAAATCACAAAATGGTCTAAAACGTCTCCAAATGCGATTTGAAGATATTCTGAGCACTTTGCTGTTTTTATGTTAACAAGTTTTTCGAAAATCACAAAATGGTCTAAAACGTCTCAAAATGCTATTTGAAGGTATTCTGAGCACTTTGGTGTTTTTGTGTGAAAAGTTTTAACGAAATGCTCAAAATGGTCTAAAACGGTTCTAATGTGATTTTAAGCACTTTGATGTTTTTGTATAACCAAGTTTCATCGAAATGCTCAAAATGGTCTAAAACGTTTTTAAAACGATATTAAGCTATTTTGTGCTCTTTGATGTTTTTGTGTAACGAAGTTTCATCGAAATGAACAAAATGGTCTAAAACGTCTCCAAATGCGATTTGAAGCTTTTCCAAGCACTTTGCTGTTTTTATGTTAACAAGTTTTTTCGAAAATCACAAAATGGCCTAAAACGTCTCAAAATGCGATTTCAAGGTATTCTGAGCACTTTGGTGTTTTTGTGTGAAAGGTTTTAACGAAATGCTCAAAATGGTCTAAAACGGTTTCTAATGTGATTTTAAGCACTTTGATGTTTTTGTATAACCAAGTTTCATCGAAATGCACAAAATGGTCTAAAACGTCTCCAAATGCGATTTGAAGCTTTTCTAAGCACTTTGCTGTTTTTATGTTAACAAGTTTTTTCGAAAATCACAAAATGGTCTAAAACGTCTCCAAATGCGATTTGAAGATATTCTGAGCACTTTGGTGTTTTTATGTTAAAAAGTTTTTTCGAAAATCACAAAATGGTCTAAAACGTCTCCAAATGCGATTTGAAGCTATTCTATACACTTTGATGTTTTGTGTTAAAAAGTTTTGTCGAAATGCTCAAAATGGTTTAAAACGTTTTTAAAACGATATTAAGCTATTTTGTGCTCTTTGATGTTTTTGTGTAACCAAGTTTCATCGAAATGAACAAAATGGTCTAAAACGTCTCCAAATGCGATTTGAAGCTTTTCCAAGCACTTTGCTGTTTTTATGTTAACAAGTTTTTTCGAAAATCACAAAATTGTCTAAAACGTCTCAAAAAGCGATTTGAAGGTATTCTGAGCACTTTGGTGTTTTTGTGTGAAAAGTTTTAACGAAAAGCTCAAAATGGTCTAAAACGGTTCTAATGTGATTTTAAGCACTTTGATGTTTTTGTACAACCAAGTTTCATCGAAATGCTCAAAATGGTCTAAAACGTTTTTAAAACGATATTAAGCTATTTTGTGCTCTTTGATGTTTTTGTGTAACCAAGTTTTTTCGAAAATCACAAAATGGTCTAAAACGTCTCCAAATGCGATTTGAAGCTTTTCTAAGCACTTTGGTGTTTTTATGTTAACAAGTTTTTTCAAAAATCACAAAATGGTCTAAAACGTCTCCAAATGCGATTTGAAGATATTCTGAGCACTTTGGTGTTTTTCTGTTAAAAAGTATTTTCGAAAATCACAAAATGGTCTAAAACGTCTCCAAATGCAATTTGAAGCTATTCTGTACACTTTGATGTTTTGTGTGAAAAAGTTTTGTCAAAATGCTCAAAATGGTCTAAAACGTTTTTAAAACGATATTAAGCTATTTTGTGCTCTTTGATGTTTTTGTATAACCAAGTTTTTTCGAAAATCACAAAATGGTCTAAAACGTCTCCAAATGCGATTTGAAGCTTTTCTAAACACTTTGGTGTTTTTATGTTAACAAGTTTTTTCGAAAATCACAAAATGGTCTAAAACGTCTCCAAATCCGATTTGAAGCTATTCTGTACACTTTGATGTTTTGTGTGAAAAAGTTTTGTCGAAATGCTCAAAATGGTCTAAAACGTTTTTAAAACGATATTAAGCTATTTTGTGCTCTTTGATGTTTTTGTGTAACCAAGTTTCATCGATATGAACAAAATGGTCTAAAACGTCTCAAAATGCGATTTGAAGGTATTCTGAGCACTTTGGTGTTTTTGGGTGAAAAGTTTTAACGAAATGCTCAAAATGGTCTAAAACGGTTTCTAATGTGATTTTAAGCACTTTGAAGTATTTGTAAAAACAAGTTTCATCGAAATGCACAAAATAGTCTAAAACGTCTCCAAATGCGATTTGAAGCTTTTCTAAGCACTTTGGTGTTTTTATGTTAACAAGTTTTTTCGAAAATCACAAAATGGTCTAAAACGTCTCCAAATGCGATTTGAAGATATTCTGAGCACTTTGGTGTTTTTATGTTAAAAAGTATTTTCGAAAATCACAAAATGGTCTAAAACGTCTCCAAATGCGATTTGAAGCTCTTCTGTACACTTTGATGTTTTGTGTGAAAAAGTTTAGTCGAAATGCTCAAAATGGTCTAAAACGTTTTTAAAACGATATTAAGCTATTTTGTGCTCTTTGATGTTTTTGTGTAACCAAGTTTCATCGAAAATCACAAAATGGTCTAAAACGTCTCCAAATGCGATTTGAAGCTTTTCCAAGCACTTTGCTGTTTTTATGTTAACAAGTTTTTTCGAAAATCACAAAATGGTCTAAAACGTCTCAAAATACGATATTAAGCTGTTTTGTGCACTTTGATGATTTGTGTGAAAAGTTTTAACGAAATGCTCAAAATGGTCTAAAACGGTTTCTAATGTGATTTTAAGCACTTTGATGTTTTTATGTAGCCAAGTTTTTTCGAAAATCACAAAATGGTCAAAAACGTCTCCAAATGCGATTTGAAGCTTTTCTAAGCACTTTGGTGTTTTTATGTTAACAAGTTTTTTCGAAAATCACAAAATGGTCTAAAACGTCTTCAAATGCGATTTGAAGATATTCTGAGCACTTTGGTGTTTTTCTGTTAAAAAGTATTTTCGAAAATCACAAAATGGTCTATAACGTCTCCAAATGCGATTTGAAGCTATTCTGTACACATTGATGTTTTGTGTGAAAAAGTTTTGTCAAAATGCTCAAAATGGTCTAAAACGTTTTTAAAACGATATTAAGCTATTTTGTGCTCTTTGATGTGTTTGTATAACCAAGTTTTTTCGAAAATCACAAAATGGTCTAAAACGTCTCCAAATGCGATTTAAAGCTATTCTAGACACTTTGATGTTTTGTGTGAAAAATTTTCTCGAAATGCTCAAAATGGTCTAAAACGTTTTCCAATACCATTATTAAGCTATTTTGTGCAATTTGATGTTTTTGTGTAACCAAGTTTTTTGAAATGCGATTTGAAGATATTCTGAGGACTTTGGTGTTTTTATGTTAAAAAGTTTTTTCGAAAATCACAAAATGGTCTAAAACGTCTCCAAATGCGATTTGAAGATATTCTGAGCACTTTGATGTTTTGTGTGAAAAAGTTTTGTCGAAATGCTCAAAATGATCTAAAACGTTTTTAAAACGATATTAAGCTATTTTGTGCTCTTTGATGTTTTTGTGTAACCAAGTTTTATCGAAATGAACAAAATGGTCTAAAACGTCTCCAAATGCGATTTGAAGGTATTCTGAGCAATTTGGTGTTTTTGTGTGAAAAGTTTTAACGAAATGCTCAAAATTGTCTAAAACGGTTTCTAATGTGATTTTAAGCACTTTGATGTTTTTGTAAAACCAAGTTTCATCGAAATGCACAAAATGGTCTAAAACGTCTCCAAATGCGATTTGAAGCTATTCTGTACACTTTGATGTTTTGTGTGAAAAAAGTTTTGTCGAAATGCTCAAAATGGTCTAAAACGTTTTTAAAACGATATTAAGCTATTTTGTGCTCTTTGATGTTTTTGTGTAACCAAGTTTTATCGAAATGAACAAAATGGTCTAAAACGTCTCCAAATGCGATTTGAAGCTTTTCCAAGCACTTTGCTGTTTTTATGTTAACAGGTTTTTTCGAAAATCACAAAATGGTCTAAAACGTCTCAAAATGCGATTTGAAGGTATTCTGAGCACTTTGGTGTTTTTGTGTGAAAAGTTTTAACGAAATGCTCAAAATTGTCTAAAACGGTTTCTAATGTGATTTTAAGCACTTTGATGTTTTTGTAAAACCAAGTTTCATCGAAATGCACAAAATGGTCTAAAATGTCTCCAAATGCGATTTGAAGCTTTTCCAAGCACTTTGCTGTTTTTATGTTAACAAGCTTTTTCGAAAATCACAAAATGGTCTAAAACGTCTCCAAATGTGATTTGAAGATATTCTGAGCACTTTGGTATTTTTATGTTAAAAAGTTTTTTCGAAAATCACAAAATGGTCTAAAACGTCTCCAAATGCGATTTGAAGATATTCTGAGCACTTTGGTGTTTTTATGTTAAAAAGTTTTTTCGAAAATCACAAAATGGTCTAAAACGTCTCCAAATGCGATTTGAAGCTATTCTGTACACTTTGATGTTTTGTGTGAAAAAGTTTTGTCGAAATGCTCAAAATGGTTTAAAACGTTTTTAAAACGATATTAAGCTATTTTGTGCTCTTTGATGTTTTTGTATAACCAAGTTTCATCGAAATGCACAAAATGGTCTAAAACGTCTCCAAATACGATTTGAAGCTTTTCCAAGCACTTTGCTGTTTTTATGTTAACAAGTTTTTTCGAAAATCACAAAATTGTCTAAAACGTCTCAAAATGCGATTTGAAGGTATTCTGAGCACTTTGGTGTTTTTGTGTGAAAAGTTTTAACGAAAAGCTCAAAATGGTCTAAAACGGTTCTAATGTGATTTTAAGCACTTTGATGTTTTTGTACAACCAAGTTTCATCGAAATGCTCAAAATGGTCTAAAACGTTTTTAAAACGATATTAAGCTATTTTGTGCTCTTTGATGTTTTTGTGTAACCAAGTTTTTTTCGAAAATCACAAAATGGTCTAAAACGTCTCCAAATGCGATTTGAAGCTTTTCTAAGCACTTTGGTGTTTTTATGTTAACAAGTTTTTTCGAAAATCGCAAAATGGTCTAAAACGTCTCAAAATGCGATTTGAAGGTATTCTGAGCACTTTGGTGTTTTTGTGTGAAAAGTTTTAACGAAATGCTCAAAATGGTCTAAAACGGTTTCTAATGTGATTTTAACCACTTTGATGTTTTTGTGTAACCAAGTTCTTTTCGAAAATCACAAAATGGTCTAAAACGTCTCCAAATGCGATTTGAAGCTTTTCTAAGCACTTTGGTGTTTTTATGTTAACAAGTTTTTTCGAAAATCACAAAATGGTCTAAAACGTCTCAAAATGCGATTTGAAGGTATTCTGAGCACTTTGGTGTTTTTGTGTGAAAAGTTTTAACGAAATGCTCAAAATGGTCTAAAACGGTTTCTAATGTGATTTTAACCACTTTGATGTTTTTGTGTAACCAAGTTTTTTCGAAAATCACAAAATGGTCTAAAACGTCTCCAAATGCGATTTGAAGCTTTTCTAAGCACTTTGGTGTTTTTATGTTAACAAGTTTTTTCGAAAATCACAAAATGGTCTAAAACGTCTCCAAATGCGATTTGAAGCTATTCTGTACACTTTGATGTTTTGTGTGAAAAAAGTTTTGTCGAAATGCTCAAAATGGTCTAAAACGTTTTTAAAACGATATTAAGCTATTTTGTGCTCTTTGATGTTTTTGTGTAACCAAGTTTTATCGAAATGAACAAAATGTTCTAAAACGTCTCCAAATGCGATTTGAAGCTTTTCCAAGCACTTTGCTGTTTTTATGTTAAGTTTTTTCAAAAATCACAAAATGGTCTAAAACGTCTCTAAATGCGATTTGAAGGTATTCTGAGCACTTTGGTGTTTTTGTGTGAAAAGTTTTAACGAAATGCTCAAAATTGTCTAAAACGGTTTCTAATGTGATTTTAAGCACTTTGATGTTTTTGTAAAACCAAGTTTCATCGAAATGCACAAAATGGTCTAAAACGTCTCCAAATGCGATTTGAAGCTTTTCCAAGCACTTTGCTGTTTTTATGTTAACAAGCTTTTTCGAAAATCACAAAATGGTCTAAAACGTCTCCAAATGCGATTTGAAGATATTCTGAGCACTTTGGTGTTTTTATGTTAAAAAGTTTTTTCGAAAATCACAAAATGGTCTAAAACGTCTCCAAATGCGATTTGAAGCTCTTCTGTACACTTTGATGTTTTGTGTGAAAAAGTTTTGTCAAAATGCTCAAAATGGTCTAAAACGTTTTTAAAACGATATTAAGCTATTTTGTGCTCTTTGATGTTTTTGTATAACCAAGTTTTTTCGAAAATCACAAAATTGTCTAAAACGTCTCCAAATGCGATTTGAAGATATTCTGAGCACTTTGGTGTTTTTATGTTAAAAAGTTTTTTCGAAAATCACAAAATGGTCTAAAACGTCTCCAAATGCGATTTGAAGATATTCTGAGCACTTTGGTGTTTTTATGTTAAAAAGTTTTTTCGAAAATCACAAAATGGTCTAAAACGTCTCCAAATGCGATTTGAAGCTATTCTGTACACTTTGATGTTTTGTGTGAAAAAGTTTTGTCGAAATGCTCAAAATGGTTTAAAACGTTTTTAAAACGATATTAAGCTATTTTGTGCTCTTTGATGTTTTTGTGTAACCAAGTTTTTTTCGAAAATCACAAAATGGTCTAAAACGTCTCCAAATGCGATTTGAAGCTTTTCTAAGCACTTTGGTGTTTTTATGTTAACAAGTTTTTTCGAAAATCGCAAAATGGTCTAAAACGTCTCAAAATGCGATTTGAAGGTATTCTGAGCACTTTGGTGTTTTTGTGTGAAAAGTTTTAACGAAATGCTCAAAATGGTCTAAAACGGTTTCTAATGTGATTTTAACCACTTTGATGTTTTTGTGTAACCAAGTTCTTTTCGAAAATCACAAAATGGTCTAAAACGTCTCCAAATGCGATTTGAAGCTTTTCTAAGCACTTTGGTGTTTTTATGTTAACAAGTTTTTTCGAAAATCACAAAATGGTCTAAAACGTCTCAAAATGCGATTTGAAGGTATTCTGAGCACTTTGGTGTTTTTGTGTGAAAAGTTTTAACGAAATGCTCAAAATGGTCTAAAACGGTTTCTAATGTGATTTTAACCACTTTGATGTTTTTGTGTAACCAAGTTTTATCGAAATGAACAAAATGTTCTAAAACGTCTCCAAATGCGATTTGAAGCTTTTCCAAGCACTTTGCTGTTTTTATGTTAAGTTTTTTCGAAAATCACAAAATGGTCTAAAACGTCTCTAAATGCGATTTGAAGGTATTCTGAGCACTTTGGTGTTTTTGTGTGAAAAGTTTTAACGAAATGCTCAAAATTGTCTAAAACGGTTTCTAATGTGATTTTAAGCACTTTGATGTTTTTGTAAAACCAAGTTTCATCGAAATGCACAAAATGGTCTAAAACGTCTCCAAATGCGATTTGAAGCTTTTCCAAGCACTTTGCTGTTTTTATGTTAACAAGCTTTTTCGAAAATCACAAAATGGTCTAAAACGTCTCCAAATGCGATTTGAAGATATTCTGAGCACTTTGGTGTTTTTATGTTAAAAAGTTTTTTCGAAAATCACAAAATGGTCTAAAACGTCTCCAAATGCGATTTGAAGCTCTTCTGTACACTTTGATGTTTTGTGTGAAAAAGTTTTGTCAAAATGCTCAAAATGGTCTAAAACGTTTTTAAAACGATATTAAGCTATTTTGTGCTCTTTGATGTTTTTGTATAACCAAGTTTTTTCGAAAATCACAAAATTGTCTAAAACGTCTCCAAATGCGATTTGAAGATATTCTGAGCACTTTGGTGTTTTTATGTTAAAAAGTTTTTTCGAAAATCACAAAATGGTCTAAAACGTCTCCAAATGCGATTTGAAGATATTCTGAGCACTTTGGTGTTTTTATGTTAAAAAGTTTTTTCGAAAATCACAAAATGGTCTAAAACGTCTCCAAATGCGATTTGAAGCTATTCTGTACACTTTGATGTTTTGTGTGAAAAAGTTTTGTCGAAATGCTCAAAATGGTTTAAAACGTTTTTAAAACGATATTAAGCTATTTTGTGCTCTTTGATGTTTTTGTATAACCAAGTTTCATCGAAATGCACAAAATGGTCTAAAACGTCTCCAAATACGATTTGAAGCTTTTCCAAGCACTTTGCTGTTTTTATGTTAACAAGTTTTTTCGAAAATCACAAAATTGTCTAAAACGTCTCAAAATGCGATTTGAAGGTATTCTGAGCACTTTGGTGTTTTTGTGTGAAAAGTTTTAACGAAAAGCTCAAAATGGTCTAAAACGGTTCTAATGTGATTTTAAGCACTTTGATGTTTTTGTACAACCAAGTTTCATCGAAATGCTCAAAATGGTCTAAAACGTTTTTAAAACGATATTAAGCTATTTTGTGCTCTTTGATGTTTTTGTGTAACCAAGTTTTTTTCGAAAATCACAAAATGGTCTAAAACGTCTCCAAATGCGATTTGAAGCTTTTCTAAGCACTTTGGTGTTTTTATGTTAACAAGTTTTTTCGAAAATCGCAAAATGGTCTAAAACGTCTCAAAATGCGATTTGAAGGTATTCTGAGCACTTTGGTGTTTTTGTGTGAAAAGTTTTAACGAAATGCTCAAAATGGTCTAAAACGGTTTCTAATGTGATTTTAACCACTTTGATGTTTTTGTGTAACCAAGTTCTTTTCGAAAATCACAAAATGGTCTAAAACGTCTCCAAATGCGATTTGAAGCTTTTCTAAGCACTTTGGTGTTTTTATGTTAACAAGTTTTTTCGAAAATCACAAAATGGTCTAAAACGTCTCAAAATGCGATTTGAAGGTATTCTGAGCACTTTGGTGTTTTTGTGTGAAAAGTTTTAACGAAATGCTCAAAATGGTCTAAAACGGTTTCTAATGTGATTTTAACCACTTTGATGTTTTTGTGTAACCAAGTTTTTTCGAAAATCACAAAATGGTCTAAAACGTCTCCAAATGCGATTTGAAGCTTTTCCAAGCACTTTGCTGTTTTTATGTTAACAAGTTTTTTCGAAAATCACAGAATGGTCTAAAACGTCTCCAAATGCGATTTCAAGGTATTCTGAGCACTTTGGTGTTTTTGTGTGAAAGGTTTTAACGAAATGCTCAAAATGGTCTAAAACGGTTTCTAATGTGATTTTAAGCACTTTGATGTTTTTGTATAACCAAGTTTCATCGAAATGCACAAAATGGTCTAAAACGTCTCCAAATGCGATTTGAAGCTTTTCTAAGCACTTTGCTGTTTTTATGTTAAAAAGTTTTTTCGAAAATCACAAAATGGTCTAAAACGTCTCCAAATGCGATTTGAAGATATTCTGAGCACTTTGGTGTTTTTATGTTAAAAAGTTTTTTCGAAAATCACAAAATGGTCTAAAACGTCTCCAAATGCGATTTGAAGATATTCTGAGCACTTTGGTGTTTTTATGTTAAAAAGTTTTTTCGAAAATCACAAAATGGTCTAAAACGTCTCCAAATGCGATTTGAAGCTATTCTGTACACTTTGATGTTTTGTGTGAAAAAGTTTTGTCGAAATGCTCAAAATGGTCTAAAACGTTTTTAAAACGATATTAAGCTATTTTGTGCTCTTTGATGTTTTTGTGTAACCAAGTTTTATCGAAATGAACAAAATGGTCTAAAACGTCTCCAAATGCGATTTGAAGCTTTTCTAAGCACTTTGCTGTTTTTATGTTAACAAGTTTTTTCGAAAATCACAAAATGGTCTAAAACGTCTCCAAATGCGATTTGAAGATATTCTGAGCACTTTGGTGTTTTTATGTTAAAAAGTTTTTTCGAAAATCACAAAATGGTCTAAAACGTCTCCAAATGCGATTTGAAGCTATTCTATACACTTTGATGTTTTGTGTTAAAAAGTTTTGTCGAAATGCTCAAAATGGTTTAAAACGTTTTTAAAACGATATTAAGCTATTTTGTGCTCTTTGATGTTTTTGTGTAACCAAGTTTCATCGAAATGCGATTTGAAGCTTTTCCAAGCACTTTGCTGTTTTTATGTTAACAAGCTTTTTCGAAAATCACAAAATGGTCTAAAACGTCTCCAAATGCGATTTGAAGATATTCTGAGCACTTTGGTGTTTTTATGTTAAAAAGTTTTTTCGAAAATCACAAAATGGTCTAAAACGTCTCCAAATGCGATTTGAAGATATTCTAAGCACTTTGGTGTTTTTATGTTAACAAGTTTTTTCGAAAATCACAAAATGGTCTAAAACGTCTCCAAATGCGATTTGAAGATATTCTGAGCACTTTGGTGTTTTTCTGTTAAAAAGTATTTTCGAAAATCACAAAATGGTCTAAAACGTCTCCAAATGCAATTTGAAGCTATTCTGTACACTTTGATGTTTTGTGTGAAAAAGTTTTGTCGAAATGCTCAAAATGGTCTAAAACGTTTTTAAAACGATATTAAGCTATTTTGTGCTCTTTGATGTTTTTGTGTAACCAAGTTTCATCGATATGAACAAAATGGTCTAAAACGTCTCAAAATGCGATTTGAAGGTATTCTGAGCACTTTGGTGTTTTTGGGTGAAAAGTTTTAACGAAATGCTCAAAATGGTCTAAAACGGTTTCTAATGTGATTTTAAGCACTTTGAAGTATTTGTAAAAACAAGTTTCATCGAAATACACAAAATAGTCTAAAACGTCTCCAAATGCGATTTGAAGCTTTTCTAAGCACTTTGGTGTTTTTATGTTAATAAGTTTTTTCGAAAATCACAAAATGGTCTAAAACGTCTCCAAATGCGATTTGAAGATATTCTGAGCACTTTGGTGTTTTTATGTTAAAAAGTATTTTCGAAAATCACAAAATGGTCTAAAACGTCTCCAAATGCGATTTGAAGCTCTTCTGTACACTTTGATGTTTTGTGTGAAAAAGTTTAGTCGAAATGCTCAAAATGGTCTAAAACGTTTTTAAAACGATATTAAGCTATTTTGTGCTCTTTGATGTTTTTGTGTAACCAAGTTTCATCGAAAATCACAAAATGGTCTAAAACGTCTCCAAATGCGATTTGAAGCTTTTCCAAGCACTTTGCTGTTTTTATGTTAACAAGTTTTTTCGAAAATCACAAAATGGTCTAAAACGTCTCAAAATACGATAATAAGCTGTTTTGTGCACTTTGATGATTTGTGTGAAAAGTTTTAACGAAATGCTCAAAATGGTCTAAAACGGTTTCTAATGTGATTTTAAGCACTTTGATGTTTTTATGTAGCCAAGTTTTTTCGAAAATCACAAAATGGTCAAAAACGTCTCCAAATGCGATTTGAAGCTTTTCTAAGCACTTTGGTGTTTTTATGTTAACAAGTTTTTTGGAAAATCACAAAATGGTCTAAAACGTCTCCAAATGCAATTTGAAGCTATTCTGTACACTTTGATGTTTTGTGTGAAAAAGTTTTGTCAAAATGCTCAAAATGGTCTAAAACGTTTTTAAAACGATATTAAGCTATTTTGTGCTCTTTGATGTTTTTGTATAACCAAGTTTTTTCGAAAATCACAAAATGGTCTAAAACGTCTCCAAATGCGATTTGAAGCTTTTCTAAACACTTTGGTGTTTTTATGTTAACAAGTTTTTTCGAAAATCACAAAATGGTCTAAAACGTCTCCAAATCCGATTTGAAGCTATTCTGTACACTTTGATGTTTTGTGTGAAAAAGTTTTGTCGAAATGCTCAAAATGGTCTAAAACGTTTTTAAAACGATATTAAGCTATTTTGTGCTCTTTGATGTTTTTGTGTAACCAAGTTTCATCGATATGAACAAAATGGTCTAAAACGTCTCAAAATGCGATTTGAAGGTATTCTGAGCACTTTGGTGTTTTTGGGTGAAAAGTTTTAACGAAATGCTCAAAATGGTCTAAAACGGTTTCTAATGTGATTTTAAGCACTTTGAAGTATTTGTAAAAACAAGTTTCATCGAAATGCACAAAATAGTCTAAAACGTCTTCAAATGCGATTTGAAGCTTTTCTAAGCACTTTGGTGTTTTTATGTTAACAAGTTTTTTCGAAAATCACAAAATGGTCTAAAACGTCTCCAAATGCGATTTGAAGATATTCTGAGCACTTTGGTGTTTTTATGTTAAAAAGTATTTTCGAAAATCACAAAATGGTCTAAAACGTCTCCAAATGCGATTTGAAGCTCTTCTGTACACTTTGATGTTTTGTGTGAAAAAGTTTAGTCGAAATGCTCAAAATGGTCTATAACGTTTTTAAAACGATATTAAGCTATTTTGTGCTCTTTGATGTTTTTGTGTAACCAAGTTTCATCGAAAATCACAAAATGGTCTAAAACGTCTCCAAATGCGATTTGAAGATATTCTGAGCACTTTGGTGTTTTTATGTTAACAAGTTTTTTCGAAAATCACAAAATGGTCTAAAACGTCTCCAAATGCGATTTGAAGATATTCTGAGCACTTTGGTGTTTTTATGTTAAAAAGTTTTTTCGAAAATCACAAAATGGTCTAAAACGTCTCCAAATGCGATTTGAAGCTTTTCTATACACTTTGATGTTTTGTGTTAAAAAGTTTTGTCGAAATGCTCAAAATGGTTTAAAACGTTTTTAAAACGATATTAAGCTATTTTGTGCTCTTTGATGTTTTTGTGTAACCAAGTTTCATCGAAATGAACAAAATGGTCTAAAACGTCTCCAAATGCGATTTGAAGCTTTTCCAAGCACTTTGCTGTTTTTATGTTAACAAGTTTTTTCGAAAATCACAAAATTGTCTAAAACGTCTCAAAATGCGATTTGAAGGTATTCTGAGCACTTTGGTGTTTTTGTGTGAAAAGTTTTAACGAAAAGCTCAAAATGGTCTAAAACGGTTCTAATGTGATTTTAAGCACTTTGATGTTTTTGTACAACCAAGTTTCATCGAAATGCTCAAAATGGTCTAAAACGTTTTTAAAACGATATTAAGCTATTTTGTGCTCTTTGATGTTTTTGTGTAACCAAGTTTTTTCGAAAATCACAAAATGGTCTAAAACGTCTCCAAATGCGATTTGAAGCTTTTCTAAGCACTTTGGTGTTTTTATGTTAACAAGTTTTTTCGAAAATCACAAAATGGTCTAAAACGTCTCAAAATGCGATTTGAAGGTATTCTGAGCACTTTGGTGTTTTTGTGTGAAAAGTTTTAACGAAATGCTCAAAATGGTCTAAAACGGTTTCTAATGTGATTTTAACCACTTTGATGTTTTTGTGTAACCAAGTTCTTTTCGAAAATCACAAAATGGTCTAAAACGTCTCCAAATGCGATTTGAAGCTTTTCTAAGCACTTTGGTGTTTTTATGTTAACAAGTTTTTTCGAAAATCACAAAATGGTCTAAAACGTCTCAAAATGCGATTTGAAGGTATTCTGAGCACTTTGGTGTTTTTGTGTGAAAAGTTTTAACGAAATGCTCAAAATGGTCTAAAACGGTTTCTAATGTGATTTTAACCACTTTGATGTTTTTGTGTAACCAAGTTTTTTCGAAAATCACAAAATGGTCTAAAACGTCTCCAAATGCGATTTGAAGCTTTTCTAAGCACTTTGGTGTTTTTATGTTAACAAGTTTTTTCGAAAATCACAAAATGGTCTAAAACGTCTCCAAATGCGATTTGAAGCTATTCTGTACACTTTGATGTTTTGTGTGAAAAGTTTTAACGAAATGCTCAAAATTGTCTAAAACGGTTTCTAATGTGATTTTAAGCACTTTGATGTTTTTGTAAAACCAAGTTTCATCGAAATGCACAAAATGGTCTAAAACGTCTCCAAATGCGATTTGAAGCTTTTCCAAGCACTTTGGTGTTTTTATGTTAACAAGGTTTTTCGAAAATCACAAAATGGTCTAAAACGTCTCCAAATGCGATTTGAAGCTTTTCCAAGCACTTTGCTGTTTTTATGTTAACAAGTTTTTTCGAAAATCACAAAATGGTCTAAAACGTCTCAAAATACGATATTAAGCTGTTTTGTGCACTTTGATGATTTGTGTGAAAAGTTTTAACGAAATGCTCAAAATGGTCTAAAACGGTTTCTAATGTGATTTTAAGCACTTTGATGTTTTTATGTAGCCAAGTTTTTTCGAAAATCACAAAATGGTCAAAAACGTCTCCAAATGCGATTTGAAGCTTTTCTAAGCACTTTGGTTTTTTTATGTTAACAAGTTTTTTCGAAAATCACAAAATGGTCTAAAACGTCTTCAAATGCGATTTGAAGATATTCTGAGCACTTTGGTGTTTTTCTGTTAAAAAGTATTTTCGAAAATCACAAAATGGCCTAAAACGTCTCCAAATGCGATTTGAAGCTATTCTGTACACTTTGATGTTTTGTGTGAAAAAGTTTTGTCAAAATGCTCAAAATGGTCTAAAACGTTTTTAAAACGATATTAAGCTATTTTGTGCTCTTTGATGTGTTTGTATAACCAAGTTTTTTCGAAAATCACAAAATGGTCTAAAACGTCTCCAAATGCGATTTGAAGCTTTTCCAAGCACTTTGCTGTTTTTATGTTAACAATTTTTTTCGAAAATCATAAAATGGTCTAAAACGTCTCCAAATGCGATTTGAAGCTATTCTGTACACTTTGATGTTTTGTGTGAAAAGTTTTGTCGAAATGCTCAAAATGGTCTAAAACGTTTTTAAAACGATATTAAGCTATTTTGTGCTCTTTGATGTTTTTGTGTAACCAAGTTTCATCGAAATGAGCAAAATGGTCTAAAACGTCTCCAAATGCGATTTGAAGCTTTTCTAAGCACTTTGGTGTTTTTATGTTAACAAGTTTTTTCGAAAATCACAAAATGGTCTAAAACGTCTCCAAATGCGATTTGAAGATATTCTGAGCACTTTGCTGTTTTTATGTTAACAAGTTTTTTCGAAAATCACAAAATGGTCTAAAACGTCTCAAAATGCTATTTGAAGGTATTCTGAGCACTTTGGTGTTTTTGTGTGAAAAGTTTTAACGAAATGCTCAAAATGGTCTAAAACGGTTCTAATGTGATTTTAAGCACTTTGATGTTTTTGTATAACCAAGTTTCATCGAAATGCTCAAAATGGTCTAAAACGTTTTTAAAACGATATTAAGCTATTTTGTGCTCTTTGATGTTTTTGTGTAACGAAGTTTCATCGAAATGAACAAAATGGTCTAAAACGTCTCCAAATGCGATTTGAAGCTTTTCCAAGCACTTTGCTGTTTTTATGTTAACAAGTTTTTTCGAAAATCACAAAATGGCCTAAAACGTCTCAAAATGCGATTTCAAGGTATTCTGAGCACTTTGGTGTTTTTGTGTGAAAGGTTTTAACGAAATGCTCAAAATGGTCTAAAACTGTTTCTAATGTGATTTAAAGCACTTTGATGTTTTTGTATAACCAAGTTTCATCGAAATTCACAAAATGGTCTAAAACGTCTCCAAATGCGATTTGAAGCTTTTCTAAGCACTTTGCTGTTTTTATGTTAACAAGTTTTTTCGAAAATCACAAAATGGTCTAAAACGTCTCCAAATGCGATTTGAAGATATTCTGAGCACTTTGGTGTTTTTATGTTAAAAAGTTTTTTCGAAAATCACAAAATGGTCTAAAACGTCTCCAAATGCGATTTGAAGATATTCTGAGCACTTTGGTGTTTTTATGTTAACAAGTTTTTTCGAAAATCACAAAATGGTCTAAAACGTCTCCAAATGCGATTTGAAGCTATTCTGTACACTTTGATGTTTTGTGTGAAAAAGTTTTGTCGAAATGCTCAAAATGGTCTAAAACGTTTTTAAAACGATATTAAGCTATTTTGTGCTCTTTGATGTTTTCCTGTAACCAAGTTTTATCGAAATGAACAAAATGGTCTAAAACGTCTCCAAATGCGATTTGAAGCTTTTCCAAGCACTTTGCTGTTTTTATGTTAACAAGTTTTTTCGAAAATCACAAAATGGTCTAAAACGTCTCAAAATGCGATTTGAAGGTATTCTGAGCACTTTGGTGTTTTTGTGTGAAAAGTTTTAACGAAATGCTCAAAATTGTCTAAAACGGTTTCTAATGTGATTTTAAGCACTTTGATGTTTTTGTAAAACCAAGTTTCATCGAAATGAACAAAATGGTCTAAAATGTCTCAAAATGCGATTTGAAGCTTTTCCAAGCACTTTGCTGTTTTTATGTTAACAAGCTTTTTCGAAAATCACAAAATGGTCTAAAACGTCTCCAAATGCGATTTGAAGATATTCTGAGCACTTTGGTGTTTTTATGTTAAAAAGTTTTTTCGAAAATCACAAAATGGTCTAAAACGTCTCCAAATGCGATTTGAAGATATTCTGAGCACTTTGGTGTTTTTATGTTAAAAAGTTTTTTCGAAAATCACAAAATGGTCTAAAACGTCTCCAAATGCGATTTGAAGCTATTCTGTACACTTTGATGTTTTGTGTGAAAAAGTTTTGTCGAAATGCTCAAAATGGTTTAAAACGTTTTTAAAACGATATTAAGTTATTTTGTGCTCTTTGATGTTTTTGTGTAACCAAGTTTCATCGAAATGAACAAAATGGTCTAAAACGTCTCCAAATGCGATTTGAAGCTTTTCCAAGCACTTTGCTGTTTTTATGTTAACAAGTTTTTTCGAAAATCACAAAATGGTGTAAAACGTCTCAAAATGCGATTTGAAGGTATTCTGAGCACTTTGGTGTTTTTGTGTGAAAAGTTTTAACGAAATGCTCAAAATGGTCTAAAACGGTTCTAATGTGATTTTAAGCTATTCTAGACACTTTGATGTTTTGTGTGAAAAAGTTTTCTCGAAATGCTCAAAATGGTCTAAAACGTTTTCCAATACCATATTAAGCTATTTTGTGCAATTTGATGTTTTTGTGTAACCAAGTTTTTTGAAATGCGATTTGAAGATATTCTGAGGACTCTGGTGTTTTTATGTTAAAAAGTTTTTTCGAAAATCACAAAATGGTCTAAAACGTCTCCAAATGCGATTTGAAGATATTCTGAGCACTTTGGTGTTTTTATGTTAAAAAGTTTTTTCGAAAATCACAAAATGGTCTAAAACGTCTCCAAATGCGAGTTGAAGCTATTCTGTACACTTTGATGTTTTGTGTGAAAAAGTTTTGTCGAAATGCTCAAAATGGTCTAAAACGTTTTTAAAACGATATTAAGCTATTTTGTGCTCTTTGATGTTTTTGTGTAACCAAGTTTTTTCGAAAATCACAAAATGGTCTAAAACGTCTCCAAATGCGATTTGAAGCTTTTCTAAGCACTTTGGTGTTTTTATGTTAACAAGTTTTTTCGCAAATCACAAAATGGTCTAAAACGTCTCCAAATGCGATTTGAAGATATTCTGAGCACATTGGTGTTTTTATGTTAAAAAAGTTTTTTCGAAAATCACAAAATGGTCTAAAACGTTTCCAAATGCGATTTGAAGCTCTTCTGTACACTTTGATGTTTTGTGTGAAAAAGTTTTTTCGAAATGCTCAAAATGGTCTAAAACGTTTTTAAATACGATATTAAGCTGTTTTGTGCACTTTGATGGTTTGTGTGAAAAGTTTTAACGAAATGCTCAAAATGGTCAAAAACGGTTTCTAATGTGATTTTAAGCACTTTGATGTTTTTGTGTAACCAAGTTTTTTCGAAAATCACAAATTGGTCTAAAACGTCTCCAAATGCGATTTGAAGCTTTTCTAAACACTTTGGTGCTTTTATGTTAACAAGTTTTTTCGAAAATCACAAAATGGTCTAAAACGTCTCCAAATGCGATTTGAAGCTTTTCTAAACACTTTGGTGTTTTTATGTTAACAAGTTTTTTCGAAAATCACAAAATGGTCTAAAACGTCTTCAAATGCGATTTGAAGATATTCTGAGCACTTTGGTGTTTTTCTGTTAAAAAGTTTTTTCGAAAATCACAAAATGGTCTAAAACGTCTCCAAATGCGATTTGAAGCTCTTCTGTACACTTTGATGTTTTGTGTGAAAAAGTTTTCTCGAAATGCTCAAAATGGTCTAAAACGTTTTCCAATACCATATTAAGCTATTTTGTGCAATTTGATGTTTTTATGTAACCAAGTTTTTTGAAATGCGATTTGAAGATATTCTGAGCACTTTGGTGTTTTTATGTTAAAAAGTTTTTTCGAAAATCACAAAATGGTCTAAAACGTCTCCAAATGCGATTTGAAGATATTCTGAGCACTTTGGTGTTTTTATGTTAAAAAGTTTTTTCGAAAATCACAAAATGGTCTAAAACGTCTCCAAATGCGATTTGAAGCTATTCTGTACACTTTGATGTTTTGTGTGAAAAAGTTTTGTCGAAATGCTCAAAATGGTCTAAAACGTTTTTAAAACGATATTAAGCTATTTTGTGCTCTTTGATGTTTTTGTGTAACCAAGTTTTTTCGAAAATCACAAAATGGTCTAAAACGTCTCCAAATGCGATTTGAAGCTTTTCTAAGCACTTTGGTGTTTTTATGTTAACAAGTTTTTTCGAAAATCACAAAATGGTCTAAAACGTCTCAAAATGCGATTTGAAGGTATTCTGAGCACTTTGGTGTTTTTGTGTGAAAAGTTTTAACGAAATGCTCAAAATGGTCTAAAACGGTTTCTAATGTGATTTTAAGCACTTTGATGTTTTTGTGTAACCAAGTTTTTTCGAAAATCACAAAATGGTCTAAAACGTCTCCAAATGCGATTTGAAGCTATTCTGTACACTTTGATGTTTTGTGTGAAAAAAGTTTTGTCGAAATGCTCAAAATGGTCTAAAACGTTTTTAAAACGATATTGAGCTATTTTGTGCTCTTTGATGTTTTTGTGTAACCAAGTTTTATCGAAATGAACAAAATGGTCTAAAACGTCTCCAAATGCGATTTGAAGCTTTTCCAAGCACTTTGCTGTTTTTATATTAAGTTTTTTCGAAAATCACAAAATGGTCTAAAACGTCTCTAAATGCGATTTGAAGGTATTCTGAGCAATTTGGTGTTTTTGTGTGAAAAGTTTTAACGAAATGCTCAAAATTGTCTAAAACGGTTTCTAATGTGATTTTAAGCACTTTGATGTTTTTGTAAAACCAAGTTTCATCGAAATGCACAAAATGGTCTAAAACGTCTCCAAATGCGATTTGAAGCTATTCTGTACACTTTGATGTTTTGTGTGAAAAAAGTTTTGTCGAAATGCTCAAAATGGTCTAAAACGTTTTTAAAACGATATTAAGCTATTTTGTGCTCTTTGATGTTTTTGTGTAACCAAGTTTTATCGAAATGAACAAAATGGTCTAAAACGTCTCCAAATGCGATTTGAAGCTTTTCCAAGCACTTTGCTGTTTTT
The DNA here is from genome assembly GCF_964355755.1 of Antedon mediterranea. Lineage (NCBI taxonomy): Eukaryota > Metazoa > Echinodermata > Crinoidea > Comatulida > Antedonidae > Antedon > Antedon mediterranea. The sequence goes on from NC_092678.1 coordinate 10,254,043, forward strand.
ATGTTAACAGGTTTTTTCGAAAATCACAAAATGGTCTAAAACGTCTCAAAATGCGATTTGAAGGTATTCTGAGCACTTTGGTGTTTTTGTGTGAAAAGTTTTAACGAAATGCTCAAAATTGTCTAAAACGGTTTCTAATGTGATTTTAAGCACTTTGATGTTTTTGTAAAACCAAGTTTCATCGAAATGCACAAAATGGTCTAAAATGTCTCCAAATGCGATTTGAAGCTTTTCCAAGCACTTTGCTGTTTTTATGTTAACAAGCTTTTTCGAAAATCACAAAAGGGTCTAAAACGTCTCCAAATGTGATTTGAAGATATTCTGAGCACTTTGGTATTTTTATGTTAAAAAGTTTTTTCGAAAATCACAAAATGGTCTAAAACGTCTCCAAATGCGATTTGAAGATATTCTGAGCACTTTGGTGTTTTTATGTTAAAAAGTTTTTTCGAAAATCACAAAATGGTCTAAAACGTCTCCAAATGCGATTTGAAGCTATTCTGTACACTTTGATGTTTTGTGTGAAAAAGTTTTGTCGAAATGCTCAAAATGGTTTAAAACGTTTTTAAAACGATATTAAGCTATTTTGTGCTCTTTGATGTTTTTGTATAACCAAGTTTCATCGAAATGCACAAAATGGTCTAAAACGTCTCCAAATACGATTTGAAGCTTTTCCAAGCACTTTGCTGTTTTTATGTTAACAAGTTTTTTCGAAAATCACAAAATTGTCTAAAACGTCTCAAAATGCGATTTGAAGGTATTCTGAGCACTTTGGTGTTTTTGTGTGAAAAGTTTTAACGAAAAGCTCAAAATGGTCTAAAACGGTTCTAATGTGATTTTAAGCACTTTGATGTTTTTGTACAACCAAGTTTCATCGAAATGCTCAAAATGGTCTAAAACGTTTTTAAAACGATATTAAGCTATTTTGTGCTCTTTGATGTTTTTGTGTAACCAAGTTTTTTTCGAAAATCACAAAATGGTCTAAAACGTCTCCAAATGCGATTTGAAGCTTTTCTAAGCACTTTGGTGTTTTTATGTTAACAAGTTTTTTCGAAAATCGCAAAATGGTCTAAAACGTCTCAAAATGCGATTTGAAGGTATTCTGAGCACTTTGGTGTTTTTGTGTGAAAAGTTTTAACGAAATGCTCAAAATGGTCTAAAACGGTTTCTAATGTGATTTTAACCACTTTGATGTTTTTGTGTAACCAAGTTCTTTTCGAAAATCACAAAATGGTCTAAAACGTCTCCAAATGCGATTTGAAGCTTTTCTAAGCACTTTGGTGTTTTTATGTTAACAAGTTTTTTCGAAAATCACAAAATGGTCTAAAACGTCTCAAAATGCGATTTGAAGGTATTCTGAGCACTTTGGTGTTTTTGTGTGAAAAGTTTTAACGAAATGCTCAAAATGGTCTAAAACGGTTTCTAATGTGATTTTAACCACTTTGATGTTTTTGTGTAACCAAGTTTTTTCGAAAATCACAAAATGGTCTAAAACGTCTCCAAATGCGATTTGAAGCTTTTCTAAGCACTTTGGTGTTTTTATGTTAACAAGTTTTTTCGAAAATCACAAAATGGTCTAAAACGTCTCCAAATGCGATTTGAAGCTATTCTGTACACTTTGATGTTTTGTGTGAAAAAAGTTTTGTCGAAATGCTCAAAATGGTCTAAAACGTTTTTAAAACGATATTAAGCTATTTTGTGCTCTTTGATGTTTTTGTGTAACCAAGTTTTATCGAAATGAACAAAATGTTCTAAAACGTCTCCAAATGCGATTTGAAGCTTTTCCAAGCACTTTGCTGTTTTTATGTTAAGTTTTTTCGAAAATCACAAATTGGTCTAAAACGTCTCTAAATGCGAGTTGAAGGTATTCTGAGCACTTTGGTGTTTTTGTGTGAAAAGTTTTAACGAAATGCTCAAAATTGTCTAAAACGGTTTCTAATGTGATTTTAAGCACTTTGATGTTTTTGTAAAACCAAGTTTCATCGAAATGCACAAAATGGTCTAAAACGTCTCCAAATGCGATTTGAAGCTTTTCTAAGCACTTTGCTGTTTTTATGTTAAAAAGTTTTTTCGAAAATCACAAAATGGTCTAAAACGTCTCCAAATGCGATTTGAAGATATTCTGAGCACTTTGGTGTTTTTATGTTAAAAAGTTTTTTCGAAAATCACAAAATGGTCTAAAACGTCTCCAAATGCGATTTGAAGATATTCTGAGCACTTTGGTGTTTTTATGTTAAAAAGTTTTTTCGAAAATCACAAAATGGTCTAAAACGTCTCCAAATGCGATTTGAAGCTATTCTGTACACTTTGATGTTTTGTGTGAAAAAGTTTTGTCGAAATGCTCAAAATGGTCTAAAACGTTTTTAAAACGATATTAAGCTATTTTGTGCTCTTTGATGTTTTTGTGTAACCAAGTTTTATCGAAATGAACAAAATGGTCTAAAACGTCTCCAAATGCGATTTGAAGCTTTTCTAAGCACTTTGCTGTTTTTATGTTAACAAGTTTTTTCGAAAATCACAAAATGGTCTAAAACGTCTCCAAATGGGATTTGAAGCTTTTCTAAGCACTTTGGTGTTTTTATGTTAACAAGTTTTTTCGAAAAACACAAAATGGTCTAAAACCTCTCCAAATGCGATTTGAAGATATTCTGAGCACTTTGGTGTTTTTATGTTAAAAAGTATTTTCGAAAATCACAAAATGGTCTAAAACGTCTCCAAATGCGATTTGAAGCTCTTCTGTACACTTTGATGTTTTGTGTGAAAAAGTTTAGTCGAAATGCTCAAAATGGTCTAAAACGTTTTTAAAACGATATTAAGCTATTTTGTGCTCTTTGATGTTTTTGTGTAACCAAGTTTCATCGAAAATCACAAAATGGTCTAAAACGTCTCCAAATGCGATTTGAAGCTTTTCCAAGCACTTTGCTGTTTTTATGTTAACAAGTTTTTTCGAAAATCACAAAATGGTCTAAAACGTCTCAAAATGCGATTTGAAGGTATTCTGAGCACTTTGGTGTTTTTGTGTGAAAAGTTTTAACGAAATGCTCAAAATTGTCTAAAACGGTTTCTAATGTGATTTTAAGCACTTTGATGTTTTTGTAAAACCAAGTTTCATCGAAATGAACAAAATGGTCTAAAATGTCTCCAAATGCGATTTGAAGCTTTTCCAAGCACTTTGCTGTTTTTATGTTAACAAGCTTTTTCGAAAATCACAAAATGGTCTAAAACGTCTCCAAATGCGATTTGAAGATATTCTGAGCACTTTGGTGTTTTTATGTTAAAAAGTTTTTTCGAAAATCACAAAATGGTCTAAAACGTCTCCAAATGCGATTTGAAGATATTCTAAGCACTTTGGTGTTTTTATGTTAACAAGTTTTTTCGAAAATCACAAAATGGTCTAAAACGTCTCCAAATGCGATTTGAAGATATTCTAAGCACTTTGGTGTTTTTATGTTAACAAGTTTTTTCGAAAATCACAAAATGGTCTAAAACGTCTCCAAATGCGATTTGAAGATATTCTGAGCACTTTGGTGTTTTTCTGTTAAAAAGTATTTTCAAAAATCACAAAATGGTCTAAAACGTCTCCAAATGCGATTTGAAGCTCTTCTGTACACTTTGATGTTTTGTGTGAAAAAGTTTAGTCGAAATGCTCAAAATGGTCTAAAACGTTTTTAAAACGATATTAAGCTATTTTGTGCTCTTTGATGTTTTTGTGTAACCAAGTTTCATCGAAAATCACAAAATGGTCTAAAACGTCTCCAAATGCGATTTGAAGCTTTTCCAAGCACTTTGCTGTTTTTATGTTAACAAGTTTTTTCGAAAATCACAAAATGGTCTAAAACGTCTCAAAATACGATATTAAGCTGTTTTGTGCACTTTGATGATTTGTGTGAAAAGTTTTAACGAAATGCTCAAAATGGTCTAAAACGGTTTCTAATGTGATTTTAAGCACTTTGATGTTTTTATGTAGCCAAGTTTTTTCGAAAATCACAAAATGGTCAAAAACGTCTCCAAATGCGATTTGAAGCTTTTCTAAGCACTTTGGTGTTTTTATGTTAACAAGTTTTTTCGAAAATCACAAAATTGTCTAAAACGTCTCCAAATGCAATTTGAAGCTATTCTGTACACTTTGATGTTTTGTGTGAAAAAGTTTTGTCAAAATGCTCAAAATGGTCTAAAACGTTTTTAAAACGATATTAAGCTATTTTGTGCTCTTTGATGTTTTTGTATAACCAAGTTTTTTCGAAAATCACAAAATGGTCTAAAACGTCTCCAAATGCGATTTGAAGCTTTTCTAAACACTTTGGTGTTTTTATGTTAACAAGTTTTTTCGAAAATCACAAAATGGTCTAAAACGTCTCCAAATCCGATTTGAAGCTATTCTGTACACTTTGATGTTTTGTGTGAAAAAGTTTTGTCGAAATGCTCAAAATGGTCTAAAACGTTTTTAAAACGATATTAAGCTATTTTGTGCTCTTTGATGTTTTTGTGTAACCAAGTTTCATCGATATGAACAAAATGGTCTAAAACGTCTCAAAATGCGATTTGAAGGTATTCTGAGCACTTTGGTGTTTTTGGGTGAAAAGTTTTAACGAAATGCTCAAAATGGTCTAAAACGGTTTCTAATGTGATTTTAAGCACTTTGAAGTATTTGTAAAAACAAGTTTCATCGAAATGCACAAAATAGTCTAAAACGTCTTCAAATGCGATTTGAAGCTTTTCTAAGCACTTTGGTGTTTTTATGTTAACAAGTTTTTTCGAAAATCACAAAATGGTCTAAAACGTCTCCAAATGCGATTTGAAGATATTCTGAGCACTTTGGTGTTTTTATGTTAAAAAGTATTTTCGAAAATCACAAAATGGTCTAAAACGTCTCCAAATGCGATTTGAAGCTCTTCTGTACACTTTGATGTTTTGTGTGAAAAAGTTTAGTCGAAATGCTCAAAATGGTCTATAACGTTTTTAAAACGATATTAAGCTATTTTGTGCTCTTTGATGTTTTTGTGTAACCAAGTTTCATCGAAAATCACAAAATGGTCTAAAACGTCTCCAAATGCGATTTGAAGATATTCTGAGCACTTTGGTGTTTTTATGTTAACAAGTTTTTTCGAAAATCACAAAATGGTCTAAAACGTCTCCAAATGCGATTTGAAGATATTCTGAGCACTTTGGTGTTTTTATGTTAAAAAGTTTTTTCGAAAATCACAAAATGGTCTAAAACGTCTCCAAATGCGATTTGAAGCTATTCTATACACTTTGATGTTTTGTGTTAAAAAGTTTTGTCGAAATGCTCAAAATGGTTTAAAACGTTTTTAAAACGATATTAAGCTATTTTGTGCTCTTTGATGTTTTTGTGTAACCAAGTTTCATCGAAATGAACAAAATGGTCTAAAACGTCTCCAAATGCGATTTGAAGCTTTTCCAAGCACTTTGCTGTTTTTATGTTAACAAGTTTTTTCGAAAATCACAAAATTGTCTAAAACGTCTCAAAATGCGATTTGAAGGTATTCTGAGCACTTTGGTGTTTTTGTGTGAAAAGTTTTAACGAAAAGCTCAAAATGGTCTAAAACGGTTCTAATGTGATTTTAAGCACTTTGATGTTTTTGTACAACCAAGTTTCATCGAAATGCTCAAAATGGTCTAAAACGTTTTTAAAACGATATTAAGCTATTTTGTGCTCTTTGATGTTTTTGTGTAACCAAGGTTTTTTCGAAAATCACAAAATGGTCTAAAACGTCTCCAAATGCGATTTGAAGCTTTTCTAAGCACTTTGGTGTTTTTATGTTAACAAGTTTTTTCGAAAATCGCAAAATGGTCTAAAACGTCTCAAAATGCGATTTGAAGGTATTCTGAGCACTTTGGTGTTTTTGTGTGAAAAGTTTTAACGAAATGCTCAAAATGGTCTAAAACGGTTTCTAATGTGATTTTAACCACTTTGATGTTTTTGTGTAACCAAGTTCTTTTCGAAAATCACAAAATGGTCTAAAACGTCTCCAAATGCGATTTGAAGCTTTTCTAAGCACTTTGGTGTTTTTATGTTAACAAGTTTTTTCGAAAATCACAAAATGGTCTAAAACGTCTCAAAATGCGATTTGAAGGTATTCTGAGCACTTTGGTGTTTTTGTGTGAAAAGTTTTAACGAAATGCTCAAAATGGTCTAAAACGGTTTCTAATGTGATTTTAACCACTTTGATGTTTTTGTGTAACCAAGTTTTTTCGAAAATCACAAAATGGTCTAAAACGTCTCCAAATGCGATTTGAAGCTTTTCCAAGCACTTTGCTGTTTTTATGTTAACAAGTTTTTTCGAAAATCACAAAATGGTCTAAAACGTCTCCAAATGCGATTTCAAGGTATTCTGAGCACTTTGGTGTTTTTGTGTGAAAGGTTTTAACGAAATGCTCAAAATGGTCTAAAACGGTTTCTAATGTGATTTTAAGCACTTTGATGTTTTTGTATAACCAAGTTTCATCGAAATGCACAAAATGGTCTAAAACGTCTCCAAATGCGATTTGAAGCTTTTCTAAGCACTTTGCTGTTTTTATGTTAAAAAGTTTTTTCGAAAATCACAAAATGGTCTAAAACGTCTCCAAATGCGATTTGAAGATATTCTGAGCACTTTGGTGTTTTTATGTTAAAAAGTTTTTTCGAAAATCACAAAATGGTCTAAAACGTCTCCAAATGCGATTTGAAGCTTTTCTAAACACTTTGGTGTTTTTATGTTAACAAGTTTTTTCGAAAATCACAAAATGGTCTAAAACGTCTCCAAATCCGATTTGAAGCTATTCTGTACACTTTGATGTTTTGTGTGAAAAAGTTTTGTCGAAATGCTCAAAATGGTCTAAAACGTTTTTAAAACGATATTAAGCTATTTTGTGCTCTTTGATGTTTTTGTGTAACCAAGTTTCATCGATATGAACAAAATGGTCTAAAACGTCTCAAAATGCGATTTGAAGGTATTCTGAGCACTTTGGTGTTTTTGGGTGAAAAGTTTTAACGAAATGCTCAAAATGGTCTAAAACGGTTTCTAATGTGATTTTAAGCACTTTGAAGTATTTGTAAAAACAAGTTTCATCGAAATGCACAAAATAGTCTAAAACGTCTCCAAATGCGATTTGAAGCTTTTCTAAGCACTTTGGTGTTTTTATGTTAACAAGTTTTTTCGAAAATCACAAAATGGTCTAAAACGTCTCCAAATGCGATTTGAAGATATTCTGAGCACTTTGGTGTTTTTATGTTAAAAAGTATTTTCGAAAATCACAAAATGGTCTAAAACGTCTCCAAATGCGATTTGAAGCTCTTCTGTACACTTTGATGTTTTGTGTGAAAAAGTTTAGTCGAAATGCTCAAAATGGTCTAAAACGTTTTTAAAACGATATTAAGCTATTTTGTGCTCTTTGATGTTTTTGTGTAACCAAGTTTCATCGAAAATCACAAAATGGTCTAAAACGTCTCCAAATGCGATTTGAAGCTTTTCCAAGCACTTTGCTGTTTTTATGTTAACAAGTTTTTTCGAAAATCACAAAATGGTCTAAAACGTCTCAAAATACGATAATAAGCTGTTTTGTGCACTTTGATGATTTGTGTGAAAAGTTTTAACGAAATGCTCAAAATGGTCTAAAACGGTTTCTAATGTGATTTTAAGCACTTTGATGTTTTTATGTAGCCAAGTTTTTTCGAAAATCACAAAATGGTCAAAAACGTCTCCAAATGCGATTTGAAGCTTTTCTAAGCACTTTGGTGTTTTTATGTTAACAAGTTTTTTCGAAAATCACAAAATGGTCTAAAACGTCTCCAAATGCAATTTGAAGCTATTCTGTACACTTTGATGTTTTTTGTGAAAAAGTTTTGTCAAAATGCTCAAAATGGTCTAAAACGTTTTTAAAACGATATTAAGCTATTTTGTGCTCTTTGATGTTTTTGTATAACCAAGTTTTTTCGAAAATCACAAAATGGTCTAAAACGTCTCCAAATGCGATTTGAAGCTTTTCTAAACACTTTGGTGTTTTTATGTTAACAAGTTTTTTCGAAAATCACAAAATGGTCTAAAACGTCTCCAAATCCGATTTGAAGCTATTCTGTACACTTTGATGTTTTGTGTGAAAAAGTTTTGTCGAAATGCTCAAAATGGTCTAAAACGTTTTTAAAACGATATTAAGCTATTTTGTGCTCTTTGATGTTTTTGTGTAACCAAGTTTCATCGATATGAACAAAATGGTCTAAAACGTCTCAAAATGCGATTTGAAGGTATTCTGAGCACTTTGGTGTTTTTGGGTGAAAAGTTTTAACGAAATGCTCAAAATGGTCTAAAACGGTTTCTAATGTGATTTTAAGCACTTTGAAGTATTTGTAAAAACAAGTTTCATCGAAATGCACAAAATAGTCTAAAACGTCTTCAAATGCGATTTGAAGCTATTCTAAGCACTTTGGTGTTTTTATGTTAACAAGTTTTTTCGAAAATCACAAAATGGTCTAAAACGTCTCCAAATGCGATTTGAAGATATTCTGAGCACTTTGGTGTTTTTATGTTAAAAAGTATTTTCGAAAATCACAAAATGGTCTAAAACGTCTCCAAATGCGATTTGAAGCTCTTCTGTACACTTTGATGTTTTGTGTGAAAAAGTTTAGTCGAAATGCTCAAAATGGTCTATAACGTTTTTAAAACGATATTAAGCTATTTTGTGCTCTTTGATGTTTTTGTGTAACCAAGTTTCATCGAAAATCACAAAATGGTCTAAAACGTCTCCAAATGCGATTTGAAGATATTCTGAGCACTTTGGTGTTTTTATGTTAACAAGTTTTTTCGAAAATCACAAAATGGTCTAAAACGTCTCCAAATGCGATTTGAAGATATTCTGAGCACTTTGGTGTTTTTATGTTAAAAAGTTTTTTCGAAAATCACAAAATGGTCTAAAACGTCTCCAAATGCGATTTGAAGCTATTCTATACACTTTGATGTTTTGTGTTAAAAAGTTTTGTCGAAATGCTCAAAATGGTTTAAAACGTTTTTAAAACGATATTAAGCTATTTTGTGCTCTTTGATGTTTTTGTGTAACCAAGTTTCATCGAAATGAACAAAATGGTCTAAAACGTCTCCAAATGCGATTTGAAGCTTTTCCAAGCACTTTGCTGTTTTTATGTTAACAAGTTTTTTCGAAAATCACAAAATTGTCTAAAACGTCTCAAAATGCGATTTGAAGGTATTCTGAGCACTTTGGTGTTTTTGTGTGAAAAGTTTTAACGAAAAGCTCAAAATGGTCTAAAACGGTTCTAATGTGATTTTAAGCACTTTGATGTTTTTGTACAACCAAGTTTCATCGAAATGCTCAAAATGGTCTAAAACGTTTTTAAAACGATATTAAGCTATTTTGTGCTCTTTGATGTTTTTGTGTAACCAAGTTTTTTCGAAAATCACAAAATGGTCTAAAACGTCTCCAAATGCGATTTGAAGCTTTTCTAAGCACTTTGGTGTTTTTATGTTAACAAGTTTTTTCGAAAATCACAAAATGGTCTAAAACGTCTCCAAATGCGATTTGAAGATATTCTGAGCACTTTGGTGTTTTTCTGTTAAAAAGTATTTTCGAAAATCACAAAATGGTCTAAAACGTCTCCAAATGCAATTTGAAGCTATTCTGTACACTTTGATGTTTTGTGTGAAAAAGTTTTGTCAAAATGCTCAAAATGGTCTAAAACGTTTTTAAAACGATATTAAGCTATTTTGTGCTCTTTGATGTTTTTGTATAACCAAGTTTTTTCGAAATGAACAAAATGGTCTAAAACGTCTCCAAATGCGATTTGAAGCTTTTCTAAACACTTTGGTGTTTTTATGTTAACAAGTTTTTTCGAAAATCACAAAATGGTCTAAAACGTCTCCAAATCCGATTTGAAGCTATTCTGTACACTTTGATGTTTTGTGTGAAAAAGTTTTGTCGAAATGCTCAAAATGGTCTAAAACGTTTTTAAAACGATATTAAGCTATTTTGTGCTCTTTGATGTTTTTGTGTAACCAAGTTTCATCGATATGAACAAAATGGTCTAAAACGTCTCAAAATGCGATTTGAAGGTATTCTGAGCACTTTGGTGTTTTTGGGTGAAAAGTTTTAACGAAATGCTGAAAATGGTCTAAAACGGTTTCTAATGTGATTTTAAGCACTTTGAAGTATTTGTAAAAACAAGTTTCATCGAAATGCACAAAATAGTCTAAAACGTCTCCAAATGCGATTTGAAGCTTTTCTAAGCACTTTGGTGTTTTTATGTTAACAAGTTTTTTCGAAAATCACAAAATGGTCTAAAACGTCTCCAAATGCGATTTGAAGATATTCTGAGCACTTTGGTGTTTTTATGTTAAAAAGTATTTTCGAAAATCACAAAATGGTCTAAAACGTCTCCAAATGCGATTTGAAGCTCTTCTGTACACTTTGATGTTTTGTGTGAAAAAGTTTAGTCGAAATGCTCAAAATGGTCTAAAACGTTTTTAAAACGATATTAAGCTATTTTGTGCTCTTTGATGTTTTTGTGTAACCAAGTTTCATCGAAATGAACAAAATGGTCTAAAACGTCTCCAAATGCGATTTGAAGCTTTTCTAAGCACTTTGGTGTTTTTATGTTAACAAGTTTTTTCGAAAATCACAAAATGGTCTAAAACGTCTCCAAATGCGATTTGAAGATATTCTGAGCACTTTGCTGTTTTTATGTTAACAAGTTTTTTCGAAAATCACAAAATGGTCTAAAACGTCTCAAAATGCTATTTGAAGGTATTCTGAGCACTTTGGTGTTTTTGTGTGAAAAGTTTTAACGAAATGCTCAAAATGGTCTAAAACGGTTCTAATGTGATTTTAAACACTTTGATGTTTTGTGTGAAAAAGTTTTGTCAAAATGCTGAAAATGGTCTAAAACGTTTTTAAAACGATATTAAGCTATTTTGTGCTCTTTGATGTTTTTGTATAACCAAGTTTTTTCGAAAATCACAAAATGGTCTAAAACGTCTCCAAATGCGATTTGAAGATATTCTGAGCACTTTGGTGTTTTTATGTTAAAAAGTTTTTTCGAAAATCACAAAATGGTCTAAAACGTCTCCAAATGCGATTTGAAGATATTCTGAGCACTTTGGTGTTTTTATGTTAAAAAGTTTTTTCGAAAATCACAAAATGGTCTAAAACGTCTCCAAATGCGATTTGAAGCTATTCTATACACTTTGATGTTTTGTGTTAAAAAGTTTTGTCGAAATGCTCAAAATGGTTTAAAACGTTTTTATAACGATATTAAGCTATTTTGTGCTCTTTGATGTTTTTGTGTAACCAAGTTTCATCGAAATGAACAAAATGGTCTAAAACGTCTCCAAATGCGATTTGAAGCTTTTCCAAGCACTTTGCTGTTTTTATGTTAACAAGTTTTTTCGAAAATCACAAAATTGTCTAAAACGTCTCAAAATGCGATTTGAAGGTATTCTGAGCACTTTGGTGTTTTTGTGTGAAAAGTTTTAACGAAAAGCTCAAAATGGTCTAAAACGGTTCTAATGTGATTTTAAGCACTTTGATGTTTTTGTACAACCAAGTTTCATCGAAATGCTCAAAATGGTCTAAAACGTTTTTAAAACGATATTAAGCTATTTTGTGCTCTTTGATGTTTTTGTGTAACCAAGTTTTTTCGAAAATCACAAAATGGTCTAAAACGTCTCCAAATGCGATTTGAAGCTTTTCTAAGCACTTTGGTGTTTTTATGTTAACAAGTTTTTTCGAAAATCACAAAATGGTCTAAAACGTCTCAAAATGCGATTTGAAGGTATTCTGAGCACTTTGGTGTTTTTGTGTGAAAAGTTTTAACGAAATGCTCAAAATGGTCTAAAACGGTTTCTAATGTGATTTTAACCACTTTGATGTTTTTGTGTAACCAAGTTCTTTTCGAAAATCACAAAATGGTCTAAAACGTCTCCAAATGCGATTTGAAGCTTTTCTAAGCACTTTGGTGTTTTTATGTTAACAAGTTTTTTCGAAAATCACAAAATGGTCTAAAACGTCTCAAAATGCGATTTGAAGGTATTCTGAGCACTTTGGTGTTTTTGTGTGAAAAGTTTTAACGAAATGCTCAAAATGGTCTAAAACGGTTTCTAATGTGATTTTAACCACTTTGATGTTTTTGTGTAACCAAGTTTTTTCGAAAATCACAAAATGGTCTAAAACGTCTCCAAATGCGATTTGAAGCTTTTCTAAGCACTTTGGTGTTTTTATGTTAACAAGTTTTTTCGAAAATCACAAAATGGTCTAAAACGTCTCCAAATGCGATTTGAAGCTATTCTGTACACTTTGATGTTTTGTGTGAAAAGTTTTAACGAAATGCTCAAAATTGTCTAAAACGGTTTCTAATGTGATTTTAAGCACTTTGATGTTTTTGTAAAACCAAGTTTCATCGAAATGCACAAAATGGTCTAAAACGTCTCCAAATGCGATTTGAAGCTTTTCCAAGCACTTTGGTGTTTTTATGTTAACAAGGTTTTTCGAAAATCACAAAATGGTCTAAAACGTCTCCAAATGCGATTTGAAGCTTTTCCAAGCACTTTGCTGTTTTTATGTTAACAAGTTTTTTCGAAAATCACAAAATGGTCTAAAACGTCTCAAAATACGATATTAAGCTGTTTTGTGCACTTTGATGATTTGTGTGAAAAGTTTTAACGAAATGCTCAAAATGGTCTAAAACGGTTTCTAATGTGATTTTAAGCACTTTGATGTTTTTATGTAGCCAAGTTTTTTCGAAAATCACAAAATGGTCAAAAACGTCTCCAAATGCGATTTGAAGCTTTTCTAAGCACTTTGGTTTTTTTATGTTAACAAGTTTTTTCGAAAATCACAAAATGGTCTAAAACGTCTTCAAATGCGATTTGAAGATATTCTGAGCACTTTGGTGTTTTTCTGTTAAAAAGTATTTTCGAAAATCACAAAATGGCCTAAAACGTCTCCAAATGCGATTTGAAGCTATTCTGTACACTTTGATGTTTTGTGTGAAAAAGTTTTGTCAAAATGCTCAAAATGGTCTAAAACGTTTTTAAAACGATATTAAGCTATTTTGTGCTCTTTGATGTGTTTGTATAACCAAGTTTTTTCGAAAATCACAAAATGGTCTAAAACGTCTCCAAATGCGATTTGAAGCTTTTCCAAGCACTTTGCTGTTTTTATGTTAACAATTTTTTTCGAAAATCATAAAATGGTCTAAAACGTCTCCAAATGCGATTTGAAGCTATTCTGTACACTTTGATGTTTTGTGTGAAAAGTTTTGTCGAAATGCTCAAAATGGTCTAAAACGTTTTTAAAACGATATTAAGCTATTTTGTGCTCTTTGATGTTTTTGTGTAACCAAGTTTCATCGAAATGAGCAAAATGGTCTAAAACGTCTCCAAATGCGATTTGAAGCTTTTCTAAGCACTTTGGTGTTTTTATGTTAACAAGTTTTTTCGAAAATCACAAAATGGTCTAAAACGTCTCCAAATGCGATTTGAAGATATTCTGAGCACTTTGCTGTTTTTATGTTAACAAGTTTTTTCGAAAATCACAAAATGGTCTAAAACGTCTCAAAATGCTATTTGAAGGTATTCTGAGCACTTTGGTGTTTTTGTGTGAAAAGTTTTAACGAAATGCTCAAAATGGTCTAAAACGGTTCTAATGTGATTTTAAGCACTTTGATGTTTTTGTATAACCAAGTTTCATCGAAATGCTCAAAATGGTCTAAAACGTTTTTAAAACGATATTAAGCTATTTTGTGCTCTTTGATGTTTTTGTGTAACGAAGTTTCATCGAAATGAACAAAATGGTCTAAAACGTCTCCAAATGCGATTTGAAGCTTTTCCAAGCACTTTGCTGTTTTTATGTTAACAAGTTTTTTCGAAAATCACAAAATGGCCTAAAACGTCTCAAAATGCGATTTCAAGGTATTCTGAGCACTTTGGTGTTTTTGTGTGAAAGGTTTTAACGAAATGCTCAAAATGGTCTAAAACGGTTTCTAATGTGATTTAAAGCACTTTGATGTTTTTGTATAACCAAGTTTCATCGAAATGCACAAAATGGTCTAAAACGTCTCCAAATGCGATTTGAAGCTTTTCTAAGCACTTTGCTGTTTTTATGTTAACAAGTTTTTTCGAAAATCACAAAATGGTCTAAAACGTCTCCAAATGCGATTTGAAGATATTCTGAGCACTTTGGTGTTTTTATGTTAAAAAGTTTTTTCGAAAATCACAAAATGGTCTAAAACGTCTCCAAATGCGATTTGAAGATATTCTGAGCACTTTGGTGTTTTTATGTTAACAAGTTTTTTCGAAAATCACAAAATGGTCTAAAACGTCTCCAAATGCGATTTGAAGCTATTCTGTACACTTTGATGTTTTGTGTGAAAAAGTTTTGTCGAAATGCTCAAAATGGTCTAAAACGTTTTTAAAACGATATTAAGCTATTTTGTGCTCTTTGATGTTTTTCTGTAACCAAGTTTTATCGAAATGAACAAAATGGTCTAAAACGTCTCCAAATGCGATTTGAAGCTTTTCCAAGCACTTTGCTGTTTTTATGTTAACAAGTTTTTTCGAAAATCACAAAATGGTCTAAAACGTCTCAAAATGCGATTTGAAGGTATTCTGAGCACTTTGGTGTTTTTGTGTGAAAAGTTTTAACGAAATGCTCAAAATTGTCTAAAACGGTTTCTAATGTGATTTTAAGCACTTTGATGTTTTTGTAAAACCAAGTTTCATCGAAATGAACAAAATGGTCTAAAATGTCTCCAAATGCGATTTGAAGCTTTTCCAAGCACTTTGCTGTTTTTATGTTAACAAGCTTTTTCGAAAATCACAAAATGGTCTAAAACGTCTCCAAATGCGATTTGAAGATATTCTGAGCACTTTGGTGTTTTTATGTTAAAAAGTTTTTTCGAAAATCACAAAATGGTCTAAAACGTCTCCAAATGCGATTTGAAGATATTCTGAGCACTTTGGTGTTTTTATGTTAAAAAGTTTTTTCGAAAATCACAAAATGGTCTAAAACGTCTCCAAATGCGATTTGAAGCTATTCTGTACACTTTGATGTTTTGTGTGAAAAAGTTTTGTCGAAATGCTCAAAATGGTTTAAAACGTTTTTAAAACGATATTAAGTTATTTTGTGCTCTTTGATGTTTTTGTGTAACCAAGTTTCATCGAAATGAACAAAATGGTCTAAAACGTCTCCAAATGCGATTTGAAGCTTTTCCAAGCACTTTGCTGTTTTTATGTTAACAAGTTTTTTCGAAAATCACAAAATGGTGTAAAACGTCTCAAAATGCGATTTGAAGGTATTCTGAGCACTTTGGTGTTTTTGTGTGAAAAGTTTTAACGAAATGCTCAAAATGGTCTAAAACGGTTCTAATGTGATTTTAAGCTATTCTAGACACTTTGATGTTTTGTGTGAAAAAGTTTTCTCGAAATGCTCAAAATGGTCTAAAACGTTTTCCAATACCATATTAAGCTATTTTGTGCAATTTGATGTTTTTGTGTAACCAAGTTTTTTGAAATGCGATTTGAAGATATTCTGAGGACTCTGGTGTTTTTATGTTAAAAAGTTTTTTCGAAAATCACAAAATGGTCTAAAACGTCTCCAAATGCGATTTGAAGATATTCTGAGCACTTTGGTGTTTTTATGTTAAAAAGTTTTTTCGAAAATCACAAAATGGTCTAAAACGTCTCCAAATGCGAGTTGAAGCTATTCTGTACACTTTGATGTTTTGTGTGAAAAAGTTTTGTCGAAATGCTCAAAATGGTCTAAAACGTTTTTAAAACGATATTAAGCTATTTTGTGCTCTTTGATGTTTTTGTGTAACCAAGTTTTTTCGAAAATCACAAAATGGTCTAAAACGTCTCCAAATGCGATTTGAAGCTTTTCTAAGCACTTTGGTGTTTTTATGTTAACAAGTTTTTTCGCAAATCACAAAATGGTCTAAAACGTCTCCAAATGCGATTTGAAGATATTCTGAGCACATTGGTGTTTTTATGTTAAAAAAGTTTTTTCGAAAATCACAAAATGGTCTAAAACGTTTCCAAATGCGATTTGAAGCTCTTCTGTACACTTTGATGTTTTGTGTGAAAAAGTTTTTTCGAAATGCTCAAAATGGTCTAAAACGTTTTTAAATACGATATTAAGCTGTTTTGTGCACTTTGATGGTTTGTGTGAAAAGTTTTAACGAAATGCTCAAAATGGTCAAAAACGGTTTCTAATGTGATTTTAAGCACTTTGATGTTTTTGTGTAACCAAGTTTTTTCGAAAATCACAAATTGGTCTAAAACGTCTCCAAATGCGATTTGAAGCTTTTCTAAACACTTTGGTGCTTTTATGTTAACAAGTTTTTTCGAAAATCACAAAATGGTCTAAAACGTCTCCAAATGCGATTTGAAGCTTTTCTAAACACTTTGGTGTTTTTATGTTAACAAGTTTTTTCGAAAATCACAAAATGGTCTAAAACGTCTTCAAATGCGATTTGAAGATATTCTGAGCACTTTGGTGTTTTTCTGTTAAAAAGTTTTTTCGAAAATCACAAAATGGTCTAAAACGTCTCCAAATGCGATTTGAAGCTCTTCTGTACACTTTGATGTTTTGTGTGAAAAAGTTTTCTCGAAATGCTCAAAATGGTCTAAAACGTTTTCCAATACCATATTAAGCTATTTTGTGCAATTTGATGTTTTTATGTAACCAAGTTTTTTGAAATGCGATTTGAAGATATTCTGAGCACTTTGGTGTTTTTATGTTAAAAAGTTTTTTCGAAAATCACAAAATGGTCTAAAACGTCTCCAAATGCGATTTGAAGATATTCTGAGCACTTTGGTGTTTTTATGTTAAAAAGTTTTTTCGAAAATCACAAAATGGTCTAAAACGTCTCCAAATGCGATTTGAAGCTATTCTGTACACTTTGATGTTTTGTGTGAAAAAGTTTTGTCGAAATGCTCAAAATGGTCTAAAACGTTTTTAAAACGATATTAAGCTATTTTGTGCTCTTTGATGTTTTTGTGTAACCAAGTTTTTTCGAAAATCACAAAATGGTCTAAAACGTCTCCAAATGCGATTTGAAGCTTTTCTAAGCACTTTGGTGTTTTTATGTTAACAAGTTTTTTCGAAAATCACAAAATGGTCTAAAACGTCTCAAAATGCGATTTGAAGGTATTCTGAGCACTTTGGTGTTTTTGTGTGAAAAGTTTTAACGAAATGCTCAAAATGGTCTAAAACGGTTTCTAATGTGATTTTAAGCACTTTGATGTTTTTGTGTAACCAAGTTTTTTCGAAAATCACAAAATGGTCTAAAACGTCTCCAAATGCGATTTGAAGCTATTCTGTACACTTTGATGTTTTGTGTGAAAAAAGTTTTGTCGAAATGCTCAAAATGGTCTAAAACGTTTTTAAAACGATATTGAGCTATTTTGTGCTCTTTGATGTTTTTGTGTAACCAAGTTTTATCGAAATGAACAAAATGGTCTAAAACGTCTCCAAATGCGATTTGAAGCTTTTCCAAGCACTTTGCTGTTTTTATATTAAGTTTTTTCGAAAATCACAAAATGGTCTAAAACGTCTCTAAATGCGATTTGAAGGTATTCTGAGCAATTTGGTGTTTTTGTGTGAAAAGTTTTAACGAAATGCTCAAAATTGTCTAAAACGGTTTCTAATGTGATTTTAAGCACTTTGATGTTTTTGTAAAACCAAGTTTCATCGAAATGCACAAAATGGTCTAAAACGTCTCCAAATGCGATTTGAAGCTATTCTGTACACTTTGATGTTTTGTGTGAAAAAAGTTTTGTCGAAATGCTCAAAATGGTCTAAAACGTTTTTAAAACGATATTAAGCTATTTTGTGCTCTTTGATGTTTTTGTGTAACCAAGTTTTATCGAAATGAACAAAATGGTCTAAAACGTCTCCAAATGCGATTTGAAGCTTTTCCAAGCACTTTGCTGTTTTTATGTTAACAGGTTTTTTCGAAAATCACAAAATGGTCTAAAACGTCTCAAAATGCGATTTGAAGGTATTCTGAGCACTTTGGTGTTTTTGTGTGAAAAGTTTTAACGAAATGCTCAAAATTGTCTAAAACGGTTTCTAATGTGATTTTAAGCACTTTGATGTTTTTGTAAAACCAAGTTTCATCGAAATGCACAAAATGGTCTAAAATGTCTCCAAATGCGATTTGAAGCTTTTCCAAGCACTTTGCTGTTTTTATGTTAACAAGCTTTTTCGAAAATCACAAAAGGGTCTAAAACGTCTCCAAATGTGATTTGAAGATATTCTGAGCACTTTGGTATTTTTATGTTAAAAAGTTTTTTCGAAAATCACAAAATGGTCTAAAACGTCTCCAAATGCGATTTGAAGATATTCTGAGCACTTTGGTGTTTTTATGTTAAAAAGTTTTTTCGAAAATCACAAAATGGTCTAAAACGTCTCCAAATGCGATTTGAAGCTATTCTGTACACTTTGATGTTTTGTGTGAAAAAGTTTTGTCGAAATGCTCAAAATGGTTTAAAACGTTTTTAAAACGATATTAAGCTATTTTGTGCTCTTTGATGTTTTTGTATAACCAAGTTTCATCGAAATGCACAAAATGGTCTAAAACGTCTCCAAATACGATTTGAAGCTTTTCCAAGCACTTTGCTGTTTTTATGTTAACAAGTTTTTTCGAAAATCACAAAATTGTCTAAAACGTCTCAAAATGCGATTTGAAGGTATTCTGAGCACTTTGGTGTTTTTGTGTGAAAAGTTTTAACGAAAAGCTCAAAATGGTCTAAAACGGTTCTAATGTGATTTTAAGCACTTTGATGTTTTTGTACAACCAAGTTTCATCGAAATGCTCAAAATGGTCTAAAACGTTTTTAAAACGATATTAAGCTATTTTGTGCTCTTTGATGTTTTTGTGTAACCAAGTTTTTTTCGAAAATCACAAAATGGTCTAAAACGTCTCCAAATGCGATTTGAAGCTTTTCTAAGCACTTTGGTGTTTTTATGTTAACAAGTTTTTTCGAAAATCGCAAAATGGTCTAAAACGTCTCAAAATGCGATTTGAAGGTATTCTGAGCACTTTGGTGTTTTTGTGTGAAAAGTTTTAACGAAATGCTCAAAATGGTCTAAAACGGTTTCTAATGTGATTTTAACCACTTTGATGTTTTTGTGTAACCAAGTTCTTTTCGAAAATCACAAAATGGTCTAAAACGTCTCCAAATGCGATTTGAAGCTTTTCTAAGCACTTTGGTGTTTTTATGTTAACAAGTTTTTTCGAAAATCACAAAATGGTCTAAAACGTCTCAAAATGCGATTTGAAGGTATTCTGAGCACTTTGGTGTTTTTGTGTGAAAAGTTTTAACGAAATGCTCAAAATGGTCTAAAACGGTTTCTAATGTGATTTTAACCACTTTGATGTTTTTGTGTAACCAAGTTTTTTCGAAAATCACAAAATGGTCTAAAACGTCTCCAAATGCGATTTGAAGCTTTTCTAAGCACTTTGGTGTTTTTATGTTAACAAGTTTTTTCGAAAATCACAAAATGGTCTAAAACGTCTCCAAATGCGATTTGAAGCTATTCTGTACACTTTGATGTTTTGTGTGAAAAAAGTTTTGTCGAAATGCTCAAAATGGTCTAAAACGTTTTTAAAACGATATTAAGCTATTTTGTGCTCTTTGATGTTTTTGTGTAACCAAGTTTTATCGAAATGAACAAAATGTTCTAAAACGTCTCCAAATGCGATTTGAAGCTTTTCCAAGCACTTTGCTGTTTTTATGTTAAGTTTTTTCGAAAATCACAAATTGGTCTAAAACGTCTCTAAATGCGAGTTGAAGGTATTCTGAGCACTTTGGTGTTTTTGTGTGAAAAGTTTTAACGAAATGCTCAAAATTGTCTAAAACGGTTTCTAATGTGATTTTAAGCACTTTGATGTTTTTGTAAAACCAAGTTTCATCGAAATGCACAAAATGGTCTAAAACGTCTCCAAATGCGATTTGAAGCTTTTCCAAGCACTTTGCTGTTTTTATGTTAACAAGCTTTTTCGAAAATCACAAAATGGTCTAAAACGTCTCCAAATGCGATTTGAAGATATTCTGAGCACTTTGGTGTTTTTATGTTAAAAAGTTTTTTCGAAAATCACAAAATGGTCTAAAACGTCTCCAAATGCGATTTGAAGCTCTTCTGTACACTTTGATGTTTTGTGTGAATAAGTTTTGTCAAAATGCTCAAAATGGTCTAAAACGTTTTTAAAACGATATTAAGCTATTTTGTGCTCTTTGATGTTTTTGTATAACCAAGTTTTTTCGAAAATCACAAAATTGTCTAAAACGTCTCCAAATGCGATTTGAAGATATTCTGAGCACTTTGGTGTTTTTATGTTAAAAAGTTTTTTCGAAAATCACAAAATGGTCTAAAACGTCTCCAAATGCGATTTGAAGATATTCTGAGCACTTTGGTGTTTTGTGTGAAAAGTTTTGTCGAAATGCTCAAAATGGTCTAAAACGTTTTTAAAACGATATTAAGCTATTTTGTGCTCTTTGATGTTTTTGTGTAACCAAGTTTCATCGAAATGAACAAAATGGTCTAAAACGTCTCCAAATGCGATTTGAAGCTTTTCTAAGCACTTTGGTGTTTTTATGTTAACAAGTTTTTTCGAAAATCACAAAATGGTCTAAAACGTCTCCAAATGCGATTTGAAGATATTCTGAGCACTTTGCTGTTTTTATGTTAACAAGTTTTTTCGAAAATCACAAAATGGTCTAAAACGTCTCAAAATGCTATTTGAAGGTATTCTGAGCACTTTGGTGTTTTTGTGTGAAAAGTTTTAACGAAATGCTCAAAATGGTCTAAAACGGTTCTAATGTGATTTTAAGCACTTTGATGTTTTTGTATAACCAAGTTTCATCGAAATGCTCAAAATGGTCTAAAACGTTTTTAAAACGATATTAAGCTATTTTGTGCTCTTTGATGTTTTTGTGTAACGAAGTTTCATCGAAATGAACAAAATGGTCTAAAACGTCTCCAAATGCGATTTGAAGCTTTTCCAAGCACTTTGCTGTTTTTATGTTAACAAGTTTTTTCGAAAATCACAAAATGGCCTAAAACCTCTCAAAATGCGATTTCAAGGTATTCTGAGCACTTTGGTGTTTTTGTGTGAAAGGTTTTAACGAAATGCTCAAAATGGTCTAAAACGGTTTCTAATGTGATTTTAAGCACTTTGATGTTTTTGTATAACCAAGTTTCATCAAAATGCACAAAATGGTCTAAAACGTCTCCAAATGCGATTTGAAGCTTTTCTAAGCACTTTGCTGTTTTTATGTTAAAAAGTTTTTTCGAAAATCACAAAATGGTCTAAAACGTCTCCAAATGCGATTTGAAGATATTCTGAGCACTTTGGTGTTTTTATGTTAAAAAGTTTTTTCGAAAATCACAAAATGGTCTAAAACGTCTCCAAATGCGATTTGAAGATATTCTGAGCACTTTGGTGTTTTTATGTTAAAAAGTTTTTTCGAAAATCACAAAATGGTCTAAAACGTCTCCAAATGCGATTTGAAGCTATTCTGTACACTTTGATGTTTTGTGTGAAAAAGTTTTGTCGAAATGCTCAAAATGGTCTAAAACGTTTTTAAAACGATATTAAGCTATTTTGTGCTCTTTGATGTTTTTGTGTAACCAAGTTTTATCGAAATGAACAAAATGGTCTAAAACGTCTCCAAATGCGATTTGAAGCTTTTCTAAGCACTTTGCTGTTTTTATGTTAACAAGTTTTTTCGAAAATCACAAAATGGTCTAAAACGTCTCCAAATGGGATTTGAAGCTTTTCTAAGCACTTTGGTGTTTTTATGTTAACAAGTTTTTTCGAAAAACACAAAATGGTCTAAAACGTCTCCAAATGCGATTTGAAGATATTCTGAGCACTTTGGTGTTTTTATGTTAAAAAGTATTTTCGAAAATCACAAAATGGTCTAAAACGTCTCCAAATGCGATTTGAAGCTCTTCTGTACACTTTGATGTTTTGTGTGAAAAAGTTTAGTCGAAATGCTCAAAATGGTCTAAAACGTTTTTAAAACGATATTAAGCTATTTTGTGCTCTTTGATGTTTTTGTGTAACCAAGTTTCATCGAAAATCACAAAATGGTCTAAAACGTCTCCAAATGCGATTTGAAGCTTTTCCAAGCACTTTGCTGTTTTTATGTTAACAAGTTTTTTCGAAAATCACAAAATGGTCTAAAACGTCTCAAAATGCGATTTGAAGGTATTCTGAGCACTTTGGTGTTTTTGTGTGAAAAGTTTTAACGAAATGCTCAAAATTGTCTAAAACGGTTTCTAATGTGATTTTAAGCACTTTGATGTTTTTGTAAAACCAAGTTTCATCGAAATGAACAAAATGGTCTAAAATGTCTCCAAATGCGATTTGAAGCTTTTCCAAGCACTTTGCTGTTTTTATGTTAACAAGCTTTTTCGAAAATCACAAAATGGTCTAAAACGTCTCCAAATGCGATTTGAAGATATTCTGAGCACTTTGGTGTTTTTATGTTAAAAAGTTTTTTCGAAAATCACAAAATGGTCTAAAACGTCTCCAAATGCGATTTGAAGATATTCTAAGCACTTTGGTGTTTTTATGTTAACAAGTTTTTTCGAAAATCACAAAATGGTCTAAAACGTCTCCAAATGCGATTTGAAGATATTCTGAGCACTTTGGTGTTTTTCTGTTAAAAAGTATTTTCGAAAATCACAAAATGGTCTAAAACGTCTCCAAATGCAATTTGAAGCTATTCTGTACACTTTGATGTTTTGTGTGAAAAGTTTTGTCGAAATGCTCAAAATGGTCTAAAACGTTTTTAAAACGATATTAAGCTATTTTGTGCTCTTTGATGTTTTTGTGTAACCAAGTTTCATCGAAATGAACAAAATGGTCTAAAACGTCTCCAAATGCGATTTGAAGCTTTTCTAAGCACTTTGGTGTTTTTATGTTAACAAGTTTTTTCGAAAATCACAAAATGGTCTAAAACGTCTCCAAATGCGATTTGAAGATATTCTGAGCACTTTGCTGTTTTTATGTTAACAAGTTTTTTCGAAAATCACAAAATGGTCTAAAACGTCTCAAAATGCTATTTGAAGGTATTCTGAGCACTTTGGTGTTTTTGTGTGAAAAGTTTTAACGAAATGCTCAAAATGGTCTAAAACGGTTCTAATGTGATTTTAAGCACTTTGATGTTTTTGTATAACCAAGTTTCATCGAAATGCTCAAAATGGTCTAAAACGTTTTTAAAACGATATTAAGCTATTTTGTGCTCTTTGATGTTTTTGTGTAACGAAGTTTCATCGAAATGAACAAAATGGTCTAAAACGTCTCCAAATGCGATTTGAAGCTTTTCCAAGCACTTTGCTGTTTTTATGTTAACAAGTTTTTTCGAAAATCACAAAATGGCCTAAAACCTCTCAAAATGCGATTTCAAGGTATTCTGAGCACTTTGGTGTTTTTGTGTGAAAGGTTTTAACGAAATGCTCAAAATGGTCTAAAACGGTTTCTAATGTGATTTTAAGCACTTTGATGTTTTTGTATAACCAAGTTTCATCAAAATGCACAAAATGGTCTAAAACGTCTCCAAATGCGATTTGAAGCTTTTCTAAGCACTTTGCTGTTTTTATGTTAAAAAGTTTTTTCGAAAATCACAAAATGGTCTAAAACGTCTCCAAATGCGATTTGAAGATATTCTGAGCACTTTGGTGTTTTTATGTTAAAAAGTTTTTTCGAAAATCACAAAATGGTCTAAAACGTCTCCAAATGCGATTTGAAGATATTCTGAGCACTTTGGTGTTTTTATGTTAAAAAGTTTTTTCGAAAATCACAAAATGGTCTAAAACGTCTCCAAATGCGATTTGAAGCTATTCTGTACACTTTGATGTTTTGTGTGAAAAAGTTTTGTCGAAATGCTCAAAATGGTCTAAAACGTTTTTAAAACGATATTAAGCTATTTTGTGCTCTTTGATGTTTTTGTGTAACCAAGTTTTATCGAAATGAACAAAATGGTCTAAAACGTCTCCAAATGCGATTTGAAGCTTTTCTAAGCACTTTGCTGTTTTTATGTTAACAAGTTTTTTCGAAAATCACAAAATGGTCTAAAACGTCTCCAAATGGGATTTGAAGCTTTTCTAAGCACTTTGGTGTTTTTATGTTAACAAGTTTTTTCGAAAAACACAAAATGGTCTAAAACGTCTCCAAATGCGATTTGAAGATATTCTGAGCACTTTGGTGTTTTTATGTTAAAAAGTATTTTCGAAAATCACAAAATGGTCTAAAACGTCTCCAAATGCGATTTGAAGCTCTTCTGTACACTTTGATGTTTTGTGTGAAAAAGTTTAGTCGAAATGCTCAAAATGGTCTAAAACGTTTTTAAAACGATATTAAGCTATTTTGTGCTCTTTGATGTTTTTGTGTAACCAAGTTTCATCGAAAATCACAAAATGGTCTAAAACGTCTCCAAATGCGATTTGAAGCTTTTCCAAGCACTTTGCTGTTTTTATGTTAACAAGTTTTTTCGAAAATCACAAAATGGTCTAAAACGTCTCAAAATGCGATTTGAAGGTATTCTGAGCACTTTGGTGTTTTTGTGTGAAAAGTTTTAACGAAATGCTCAAAATTGTCTAAAACGGTTTCTAATGTGATTTTAAGCACTTTGATGTTTTTGTAAAACCAAGTTTCATCGAAATGAACAAAATGGTCTAAAATGTCTCCAAATGCGATTTGAAGCTTTTCCAAGCACTTTGCTGTTTTTATGTTAACAAGCTTTTTCGAAAATCACAAAATGGTCTAAAACGTCTCCAAATGCGATTTGAAGATATTCTGAGCACTTTGGTGTTTTTATGTTAAAAAGTTTTTTCGAAAATCACAAAATGGTCTAAAACGTCTCCAAATGCGATTTGAAGATATTCTAAGCACTTTGGTGTTTTTATGTTAACAAGTTTTTTCGAAAATCACAAAATGGTCTAAAACGTCTCCAAATGCGATTTGAAGATATTCTGAGCACTTTGGTGTTTTTCTGTTAAAAAGTATTTTCGAAAATCACAAAATGGTCTAAAACGTCTCCAAATGCAATTTGAAGCTATTCTGTACACTTTGATGTTTTGTGTGAAAAAGTTTTGTCAAAAGGCTCAAAATGGTCTAAAACGTTTTTAAAACGATATTAAGCTATTTTGTGCTCTTTGATGTTTTTGTATAACCAAGTTTTTTCGAAAATCACAAAATGGTCTAAAACGTCTCCAAATGCGATTTGAAGCTTTTCTAAACACTTTGGTGTTTTTATGTTAACAAGTTTTTTCGAAAATCACAAAATGGTCTAAAACGTCTCCAAATCCGATTTGAAGCTATTCTGTACACTTTGATGTTTTGTGTGAAAAAGTTTTGTCGAAATGCTCAAAATGGTCTAAAACGTTTTTAAAACGATATTAAGCTATTTTGTGCTCTTTGATGTTTTTGTGTAACCAAGTTTCATCGATATGAACAAAATGGTCTAAAACGTCTCCAAATGCGATTTGAAGCTTTTCCAAGCACTTTGCTGTTTTTATGTTAACAAGTTTTTTCGAAAATCACAAAATTGTCTAAAACGTCTCAAAATGTGATTTGAAGGTATTCTTAGCACTTTGGTGTTTTTGTGTGAAAAGTTTTAACGAAAAGCTCAAAATGGTCTAAAACGGTTCTAATGTGATTTTAAGCACTTTGATGTTTTTGTACAACCAAGTTTCATCGAAATGCTCAAAATGGTCTAAAACGTTTTTAAAACGATATTAAGCTATTTTGTGCTCTTTGATGTTTTTGTGTAACCAAGTTTTTTCGAAAATCACAAAATGGTCTAAAACGTCTCCAAATGCGATTTGAAGCTTTTCTAAGCACTTTGGTGTTTTTATGTTAACAAGTTTTTTCGAAAATCACAAAATGGTCTAAAACGTCTCCAAATGCGATTTGAAGATATTCTGAGCACTTTGGTGTTTTTCTGTTAAAAAGTATTTTCGAAAATCACAAAATGGTCTAAAACGTCTCCAAATGCAATTTGAAGCTATTCTGTACACTTTGATGTTTTGTGTGAAAAAGTTTTGTCAAAATGCTCAAAATGGTCTAAAACGTTTTTAAAACGATATTAAGCTATTTTGTGCTCTTTGATGTTTTTGTATAACCAAGTTTTTTCGAAAATCACAAAATGGTCTAAAACGTCTCCAAATGCGATTTGAAGCTTTTCTAAACACTTTGGTGTTTTTATGTTAACAAGTTTTTTCGAAAATCACAAAATGGTCTAAAACGTCTCCAAATCCGATTTGAAGCTATTCTGTACACTTTGATGTTTTGTGTGAAAAAGTTTTGTCGAAATGCTCAAAATGGTCTAAAACGTTTTTAAAACGATATTAAGCTATTTTGTGCTCTTTGATGTTTTTGTGTAACCAAGTTTCATCGATATGAACAAAATGGTCTAAAACGTCTCAAAATGCGATTTGAAGGTATTCTGAGCACTTTGGTGTTTTTGGGTGAAAAGTTTTAACGAAATGCTCAAAATGGTCTAAAACGGTTTCTAATGTGATTTTAAGCACTTTGAAGTATTTGTAAAAACAAGTTTCATCGAAATGCACAAAATAGTCTAAAACGTCTCCAAATGCGATTTGAAGCTTTTCTAAGCACTTTGGTGTTTTTATGTTAACAAGTTTTTTCGAAAATCACAAAATGGTCTAAAACGTCTCCAAATGCGATTTGAAGATATTCTGAGCACTTTGGTGTTTTTATGTTAAAAAGTATTTTCGAAAATCACAAAATGGTCTAAAACGTCTCCAAATGCGATTTGAAGCTCTTCTTTACACTTTGATGTTTTTTGTGAAAAAGTTTAGTCGAAATGCTCAAAATGGTCTATAACGTTTTTAAAACGATATTAAGCTATTTTGTGCTCTTTGATGTTTTTGTGTAACCAAGTTTCATCGAAAATCACAAAATGGTCTAAAACGTCTCCAAATGCGATTTGAAGATATTCTGAGCACTTTGGTGTTTTTATGTTAACAAGTTTTTTCGAAAATCACAAAATGGTCTAAAACGTCTCCAAATGCGATTTGAAGATATTCTGAGCACTTTGGTGTTTTTATGTTAAAAAGTTTTTTCGAAAATCACAAAATGGTCTAAAACGTCTCCAAATGCGATTTGAAGCTATTCTAAGCACTTTGCTGTTTTTATGTTAAAAAGTTTTTTCGAAAATCACAAAATGGTCTAAAACGTCTCCAAATGCGATTTGAAGATATTCTGAGCACTTTGGTGTTTTTATGTTAAAAAGTTTTTTCGAAAATCACAAAATGGTCTAAAACGTCTCCAAATGCGATTTGAAGATATTCTGAGCACTTTGGTGTTTTTATGTTAAAAAGTTTTTTCGAAAATCACAAAATGGTCTAAAACGTCTCCAAATGCGATTTGAAGCTATTCTGTACACTTTGATGTTTTGTGTGAAAAAGTTTTGTCGAAATGCTCAAAATGGTCTAAAACGTTTTTAAAACGATATTAAGCTATTTTGTGCTCTTTGATGTTTTTGTGTAACCAAGTTTTATCGAAATGAACAAAATGGTCTAAAACGTCTCCAAATGCGATTTGAAGCTTTTCTAAGCACTTTGCTGTTTTTATGTTAACAAGTTTTTTCGAAAATCACAAAATGGTCTAAAACGTCTCCAAATGGGATTTGAAGCTTTTCTAAGCACTTTGGTGTTTTTATGTTAACAAGTTTTTTCGAAAAACACAAAATGGTCTAAAACGTCTCCAAATGCGATTTGAAGATATTCTGAGCACTTTGGTGTTTTTATGTTAAAAAGTATTTTCGAAAATCACAAAATGGTCTAAAACGTCTCCAAATGCGATTTGAAGCTCTTCTGTACACTTTGATGTTTTGTGTGAAAAAGTTTAGTCGAAATGCTCAAAATGGTCTAAAACGTTTTTAAAACGATATTAAGCTATTTTGTGCTCTTTGATGTTTTTGTGTAACCAAGTTTCATCGAAAATCACAAAATGGTCTAAAACGTCTCCAAATGCGATTTGAAGCTTTTCCAAGCACTTTGCTGTTTTTATGTTAACAAGTTTTTTCGAAAATCACAAAATGGTCTAAAACGTCTCAAAATGCGATTTGAAGGTATTCTGAGCACTTTGGTGTTTTTGTGTGAAAAGTTTTAACGAAATGCTCAAAATTGTCTAAAACGGTTTCTAATGTGATTTTAAGCACTTTGATGTTTTTGTAAAACCAAGTTTCATCGAAATGAACAAAATGGTCTAAAATGTCTCCAAATGCGATTTGAAGCTTTTCCAAGCACTTTGCTGTTTTTATGTTAACAAGCTTTTTCGAAAATCACAAAATGGTCTAAAACGTCTCCAAATGCGATTTGAAGATATTCTGAGCACTTTGGTGTTTTTATGTTAAAAAGTTTTTTCGAAAATCACAAAATGGTCTAAAACGTCTCCAAATGCGATTTGAAGATATTCTAAGCACTTTGGTGTTTTTATGTTAACAAGTTTTTTCGAAAATCACAAAATGGTCTAAAACGTCTCCAAATGCGATTTGAAGATATTCTGAGCACTTTGGTGTTTTTCTGTTAAAAAGTATTTTCGAAAATCACAAAATGGTCTAAAACGTCTCCAAATGCAATTTGAAGCTATTCTGTACACTTTGATGTTTTGTGTGAAAAAGTTTTGTCAAAAGGCTCAAAATGGTCTAAAACGTTTTTAAAACGATATTAAGCTATTTTGTGCTCTTTGATGTTTTTGTATAACCAAGTTTTTTCGAAAATCACAAAATGGTCTAAAACGTCTCCAAATGCGATTTGAAGCTTTTCTAAACACTTTGGTGTTTTTATGTTAACAAGTTTTTTCGAAAATCACAAAATGGTCTAAAACGTCTCCAAATCCGATTTGAAGCTATTCTGTACACTTTGATGTTTTGTGTGAAAAAGTTTTGTCGAAATGCTCAAAATGGTCTAAAACGTTTTTAAAACGATATTAAGCTATTTTGTGCTCTTTGATGTTTTTGTGTAACCAAGTTTCATCGATATGAACAAAATGGTCTAAAACGTCTCCAAATGCGATTTGAAGCTTTTCCAAGCACTTTGCTGTTTTTATGTTAACAAGTTTTTTCGAAAATCACAAAATTGTCTAAAACGTCTCAAAATGTGATTTGAAGGTATTCTTAGCACTTTGGTGTTTTTGTGTGAAAAGTTTTAACGAAAAGCTCAAAATGGTCTAAAACGGTTCTAATGTGATTTTAAGCACTTTGATGTTTTTGTACAACCAAGTTTCATCGAAATGCTCAAAATGGTCTAAAACGTTTTTAAAACGATATTAAGCTATTTTGTGCTCTTTGATGTTTTTGTGTAACCAAGTTTTTTCGAAAATCACAAAATGGTCTAAAACGTCTCCAAATGCGATTTGAAGCTTTTCTAAGCACTTTGGTGTTTTTATGTTAACAAGTTTTTTCGAAAATCACAAAATGGTCTAAAACGTCTCCAAATGCGATTTGAAGATATTCTGAGCACTTTGGTGTTTTTCTGTTAAAAAGTATTTTCGAAAATCACAAAATGGTCTAAAACGTCTCCAAATGCAATTTGAAGCTATTCTGTACACTTTGATGTTTTGTGTGAAAAAGTTTTGTCAAAATGCTCAAAATGGTCTAAAACGTTTTTAAAACGATATTAAGCTATTTTGTGCTCTTTGATGTTTTTGTATAACCAAGTTTTTTCGAAAATCACAAAATGGTCTAAAACGTCTCCAAATGCGATTTGAAGCTTTTCTAAACACTTTGGTGTTTTTATGTTAACAAGTTTTTTCGAAAATCACAAAATGGTCTAAAACGTCTCCAAATCCGATTTGAAGCTATTCTGTACACTTTGATGTTTTGTGTGAAAAAGTTTTGTCGAAATGCTCAAAATGGTCTAAAACGTTTTTAAAACGATATTAAGCTATTTTGTGCTCTTTGATGTTTTTGTGTAACCAAGTTTCATCGATATGAACAAAATGGTCTAAAACGTCTCAAAATGCGATTTGAAGGTATTCTGAGCACTTTGGTGTTTTTGGGTGAAAAGTTTTAACGAAATGCTCAAAATGGTCTAAAACGGTTTCTAATGTGATTTTAAGCACTTTGAAGTATTTGTAAAAACAAGTTTCATCGAAATGCACAAAATAGTCTAAAACGTCTCCAAATGCGATTTGAAGCTTTTCTAAGCACTTTGGTGTTTTTATGTTAACAAGTTTTTTCGAAAATCACAAAATGGTCTAAAACGTCTCCAAATGCGATTTGAAGATATTCTGAGCACTTTGGTGTTTTTATGTTAAAAAGTATTTTCGAAAATCACAAAATGGTCTAAAACGTCTCCAAATGCGATTTGAAGCTCTTCTTTACACTTTGATGTTTTTTGTGAAAAAGTTTAGTCGAAATGCTCAAAATGGTCTATAACGTTTTTAAAACGATATTAAGCTATTTTGTGCTCTTTGATGTTTTTGTGTAACCAAGTTTCATCGAAAATCACAAAATGGTCTAAAACGTCTCCAAATGCGATTTGAAGATATTCTGAGCACTTTGGTGTTTTTATGTTAACAAGTTTTTTCGAAAATCACAAAATGGTCTAAAACGTCTCCAAATGCGATTTGAAGATATTCTGAGCACTTTGGTGTTTTTATGTTAAAAAGTTTTTTCGAAAATCACAAAATGGTCTAAAACGTCTCCAAATGCGATTTGAAGCTATTCTATACACTTTGATGTTTTGTGTTAAAAAGTTTTGTCGAAATGCTCAAAATGGTTTAAAACGTTTTTAAAACGATATTAAGCTATTTTGTGCTCTTTGATGTTTTTGTGTAACCAAGTTTCATCGAAATGAACAAAATGGTCTAAAACGTCTCCAAATGCGATTTGAAGCTTTTCCAAGCACTTTGCTGTTTTTATGTTAACAAGTTTTTTCGAAAATCACAAAATTGTCTAAAACGTCTCAAAAAGCGATTTGAAGGTATTCTGAGCACTTTGGTGTTTTTGTGTGAAAAGTTTTAACGAAAAGCTCAAAATGGTCTAAAACGGTTCTAATGTGATTTTAAGCACTTTGATGTTTTTGTACAACCAAGTTTCATCGAAATGCTCAAAATGGTCTAAAACGTTTTTAAAACGATATTAAGCTATTTTGTGCTCTTTGATGTTTTTGTGTAACCAAGTTTTTTCGAAAATCACAAAATGGTCTAAAACGTCTCCAAATGCGATTTGAAGCTTTTCTTAGCACTTTGGTGTTTTTATGTTAACAAGTTTTTTCAAAAATCACAAAATGGTCTAAAACGTCTCCAAATGCGATTTGAAGATATTCTGAGCACTTTGGTGTTTTTCTGTTAAAAAGTATTTTCGAAAATCACAAAATGGTCTAAAACGTCT
Organism: Antedon mediterranea; assembly: GCF_964355755.1. NCBI lineage: Eukaryota > Metazoa > Echinodermata > Crinoidea > Comatulida > Antedonidae > Antedon > Antedon mediterranea. Next base: position 10,285,422 of record NC_092678.1, read on the forward strand.
CCAAATGCAATTTGAAGCTATTCTGTACACTTTGATGTTTTGTGTGAAAAAGTTTTGTCAAAATGCTCAAAATGGTCTAAAACGTTTTTAAAACGATATTAAGCTATTTTGTGCTCTTTGATGTTTTTGTATAACCAAGTTTTTTCGAAAATCACAAAATGGTCTAAAACGTCTCCAAATGCGATTTGAAGCTTTTCTAAACACTTTGGTGTTTTTATGTTAACAAGTTTTTTCGAAAATCACAAAATGGTCTAAAACGTCTCCAAATCCGATTTGAAGCTATTCTGTACACTTTGATGTTTTGTGTGAAAAAGTTTTGTCGAAATGCTCAAAATGGTCTAAAACGTTTTTAAAACGATATTAAGCTATTTTGTGCTCTTTGATGTTTTTGTGTAACCAAGTTTCATCGATATGAACAAAATGGTCTAAAACGTCTCAAAATGCGATTTGAAGGTATTCTGAGCACTTTGGTGTTTTTGGGTGAAAAGTTTTAACGAAATGCTCAAAATGGTCTAAAACGGTTTCTAATGTGATTTTAAGCACTTTGAAGTATTTGTAAAAACAAGTTTCATCGAAATGCACAAAATAGTCTAAAACGTCTCCAAATGCGATTTGAAGCTTTTCTAAGCACTTTGGTGTTTTTATGTTAACAAGTTTTTTCGAAAATCACAAAATGGTCTAAAACGTCTCCAAATGCGATTTGAAGATATTCTGAGCACTTTGGTGTTTTTATGTTAAAAAGTATTTTCGAAAATCACAAAATGGTCTAAAACGTCTCCAAATGCGATTTGAAGCTCTTCTGTACACTTTGATGTTTTGTGTGAAAAAGTTTAGTCGAAATGCTCAAAATGGTCTAAAACGTTTTTAAAACGATATTAAGCTATTTTGTGCTCTTTGATGTTTTTGTGTAACCAAGTTTCATCGAAAATCACAAAATGGTCTAAAACGTCTCCAAATGCGATTTGAAGCTTTTCCAAGCACTTTGCTGTTTTTATGTTAACAAGTTTTTTCGAAAATCACAAAATGGTCTAAAACGTCTCAAAATACGATATTAAGCTGTTTTGTGCACTTTGATGATTTGTGTGAAAAGTTTTAACGAAATGCTCAAAATGGTCTAAAACGGTTTCTAATGTGATTTTAAGCACTTTGATGTTTTTATGTAGCCAAGTTTTTTCGAAAATCACAAAATGGTCAAAAACGTCTCCAAATGCGATTTGAAGCTTTTCTAAGCACTTTGGTGTTTTTATGTTAACAAGTTTTTTCGAAAATCACAAAATGGTCTAAAACGTCTCCAAATGCGATTTGAAGATATTCTGAGCACTTTGGTGTTTTTATGTTAAAAAGTTTTTTCGAAAATCACAAAATGGTCTAAAACGTCTCCAAATGCGATTTGAAGATATTCTAAGCACTTTGGTGTTTTTATGTTAACAAGTTTTTTCGAAAATCACAAAATGGTCTAAAACGTCTCCAAATGCGATTTGAAGATATTCTGAGCACTTTGGTGTTTTTCTGTTAAAAAGTATTTTCGAAAATCACAAAATGGTCTAAAACGTCTCCAAATGCAATTTGAAGCTATTCTGTACACTTTGATGTTTTGTGTGAAAAAGTTTTGTCAAAAGGCTCAAAATGGTCTAAAACGTTTTTAAAACGATATTAAGCTATTTTGTGCTCTTTGATGTTTTTGTATAACCAAGTTTTTTCGAAAATCACAAAATGGTCTAAAACGTCTCCAAATGCGATTTGAAGCTTTTCTAAACACTTTGGTGTTTTTATGTTAACAAGTTTTTTCGAAAATCACAAAATGGTCTAAAACGTCTCCAAATCCGATTTGAAGCTATTCTGTACACTTTGATGTTTTGTGTGAAAAAGTTTTGTCGAAATGCTCAAAATGGTCTAAAACGTTTTTAAAACGATATTAAGCTATTTTGTGCTCTTTGATGTTTTTGTGTAACCAAGTTTCATCGATATGAACAAAATGGTCTAAAACGTCTCCAAATGCGATTTGAAGCTTTTCCAAGCACTTTGCTGTTTTTATGTTAACAAGTTTTTTCGAAAATCACAAAATTGTCTAAAACGTCTCAAAATGCGATTTGAAGGTATTCTTAGCACTTTGGTGTTTTTGTGTGAAAAGTTTTAACGAAAAGCTCAAAATGGTCTAAAACGGTTCTAATGTGATTTTAAGCACTTTGATGTTTTTGTACAACCAAGTTTCATCGAAATGCTCAAAATGGTCTAAAACGTTTTTAAAACGATATTAAGCTATTTTGTGCTCTTTGATGTTTTTGTGTAACCAAGTTTTTTCGAAAATCACAAAATGGTCTAAAACGTCTCCAAATGCGATTTGAAGCTTTTCTAAGCACTTTGGTGTTTTTATGTTAACAAGTTTTTTCGAAAATCACAAAATGGTCTAAAACGTCTCCAAATGCGATTTGAAGATATTCTGAGCACTTTGGTGTTTTTCTGTTAAAAAGTATTTTCGAAAATCACAAAATGGTCTAAAACGTCTCCAAATGCAATTTGAAGCTATTCTGTACACTTTGATGTTTTGTGTGAAAAAGTTTTGTCAAAATGCTCAAAATGGTCTAAAACGTTTTTAAAACGATATTAAGCTATTTTGTGCTCTTTGATGTTTTTGTATAACCAAGTTTTTTCGAAAATCACAAAATGGTCTAAAACGTCTCCAAATGCGATTTGAAGCTTTTCTAAACACTTTGGTGTTTTTATGTTAACAAGTTTTTTCGAAAATCACAAAATGGTCTAAAACGTCTCCAAATCCGATTTGAAGCTATTCTGTACACTTTGATGTTTTGTGTGAAAAAGTTTTGTCGAAATGCTCAAAATGGTCTAAAACGTTTTTAAAACGATATTAAGCTATTTTGTGCTCTTTGATGTTTTTGTGTAACCAAGTTTCATCGATATGAACAAAATGGTCTAAAACGTCTCAAAATGCGATTTGAAGGTATTCTGAGCACTTTGGTGTTTTTGGGTGAAAAGTTTTAACGAAATGCTCAAAATGGTCTAAAACGGTTTCTAATGTGATTTTAAGCACTTTGAAGTATTTGTAAAAACAAGTTTCATCGAAATGCACAAAATAGTCTAAAACGTCTCCAAATGCGATTTGAAGCTTTTCTAAGCACTTTGGTGTTTTTATGTTAACAAGTTTTTTCGAAAATCACAAAATGGTCTAAAACGTCTCCAAATGCGATTTGAAGATATTCTGAGCACTTTGGTGTTTTTATGTTAAAAAGTATTTTCGAAAATCACAAAATGGTCTAAAACGTCTCCAAATGCGATTTGAAGCTCTTCTTTACACTTTGATGTTTTTTGTGAAAAAGTTTAGTCGAAATGCTCAAAATGGTCTATAACGTTTTTAAAACGATATTAAGCTATTTTGTGCTCTTTGATGTTTTTGTGTAACCAAGTTTCATCGAAAATCACAAAATGGTCTAAAACGTCTCCAAATGCGATTTGAAGATATTCTGAGCACTTTGGTGTTTTTATGTTAACAAGTTTTTTCGAAAATCACAAAATGGTCTAAAACGTCTCCAAATGCGATTTGAAGATATTCTGAGCACTTTGGTGTTTTTATGTTAAAAAGTTTTTTCGAAAATCACAAAATGGTCTAAAACGTCTCCAAATGCGATTTGAAGCTATTCTATACACTTTGATGTTTTGTGTTAAAAAGTTTTGTCGAAATGCTCAAAATGGTTTAAAACGTTTTTAAAACGATATTAAGCTATTTTGTGCTCTTTGATGTTTTTGTGTAACCAAGTTTCATCGAAATGAACAAAATCGTCTAAAACGTCTCCAAATGCGATTTGAAGCTTTTCCAAGCACTTTGCTGTTTTTATGTTAACAAGTTTTTTCGAAAATCACAAAATTGTCTAAAACGTCTCAAAAAGCGATTTGAAGGTATTCTGAGCACTTTGGTGTTTTTGTGTGAAAAGTTTTAACGAAAAGCTCAAAATGGTCTAAAACGGTTCTAATGTGATTTTAAGCACTTTGATGTTTTTGTACAACCAAGTTTCATCGAAATGCTCAAAATGGTCTAAAACGTTTTTAAAACGATATTAAGCTATTTTGTGCTCTTTGATGTTTTTGTGTAACCAAGTTTTTTCGAAAATCACAAAATGGTCTAAAACGTCTCCAAATGCGATTTGAAGCTTTTCTAAGCACTTTGGTGTTTTTATGTTAACAAGTTTTTTCAAAAATCACAAAATGGTCTAAAACGTCTCCAAATGCGATTTGAAGATATTCTGAGCACTTTGGTGTTTTTCTGTTAAAAAGTATTTTCGAAAATCACAAAATGGTCTAAAACGTCTCCAAATGCAATTTGAAGCTATTCTGTACACTTTGATGTTTTGTGTGAAAAAGTTTTGTCAAAATGCTCAAAATGGTCTAAAACGTTTTTAAAACGATATTAAGCTATTTTGTGCTCTTTGATGTTTTTGTATAACCAAGTTTTTTCGAAAATCACAAAATGGTCTAAAACGTCTCCAAATGCGATTTGAAGCTTTTCTAAACACTTTGGTGTTTTTATGTTAACAAGTTTTTTCGAAAATCACAAAATGGTCTAAAACGTCTCCAAATCCGATTTGAAGCTATTCTGTACACTTTGATGTTTTGTGTGAAAAAGTTTTGTCGAAATGCTCAAAATGGTCTAAAACGTTTTTAAAACGATATTAAGCTATTTTGTGCTCTTTGATGTTTTTGTGTAACCAAGTTTCATCGATATGAACAAAATGGTCTAAAACGTCTCAAAATGCGATTTGAAGGTATTCTGAGCACTTTGGTGTTTTTGGGTGAAAAGTTTTAACGAAATGCTCAAAATGGTCTAAAACGGTTTCTAATGTGATTTTAAGCACTTTGAAGTATTTGTAAAAACAAGTTTCATCGAAATGCACAAAATAGTCTAAAACGTCTCCAAATGCGATTTGAAGCTTTTCTAAGCACTTTGGTGTTTTTATGTTAACAAGTTTTTTCGAAAATCACAAAATGGTCTAAAACGTCTCCAAATGCGATTTGAAGATATTCTGAGCACTTTGGTGTTTTTATGTTAAAAAGTATTTTCGAAAATCACAAAATGGTCTAAAACGTCTCCAAATGCGATTTGAAGCTCTTCTGTACACTTTGATGTTTTGTGTGAAAAAGTTTAGTCGAAATGCTCAAAATGGTCTAAAACGTTTTTAAAACGATATTAAGCTATTTTGTGCTCTTTGATGTTTTTGTGTAACCAAGTTTCATCGAAAATCACAAAATGGTCTAAAACGTCTCCAAATGCGATTTGAAGCTTTTCCAAGCACTTTGCTGTTTTTATGTTAACAAGTTTTTTCGAAAATCACAAAATGGTCTAAAACGTCTCAAAATACGATATTAAGCTGTTTTGTGCACTTTGATGATTTGTGTGAAAAGTTTTAACGAAATGCTCAAAATGGTCTAAAACGGTTTCTAATGTGATTTTAAGCACTTTGATGTTTTTATGTAGCCAAGTTTTTTCGAAAATCACAAAATGGTCAAAAACGTCTCCAAATGCGATTTGAAGCTTTTCTAAGCACTTTGGTGTTTTTATGTTAACAAGTTTTTTCGAAAATCACAAAATGGTCTAAAACGTCTTCAAATGCGATTTGAAGATATTCTGAGCACTTTGGTGTTTTTCTGTTAAAAAGTATTTTCGAAAATCACAAAATGGTCTATAACGTCTCCAAATGCGATTTGAAGCTATTCTGTACACTTTGATGTTTTGTGTGAAAAAGTTTTGTCAAAATGCTCAAAATGGTCTAAAACGTTTTTAAAACGATATTAAGCTATTTTGTGCTCTTTGATGTGTTTGTATAACCAAGTTTTTTCGAAAATCACAAAATGGTCTAAAACGTCTCCAAATGCGATTTAAAGCTATTCTAGACACTTTGATGTTTTGTGTGAAAAATTTTCTCGAAATGCTCAAAATGGTCTAAAACGTTTTCCAATACCATTATTAAGCTATTTTGTGCAATTTGATGTTTTTGTGTAACCAAGTTTTTTGAAATGCGATTTGAAGATATTCTGAGGACTTTGGTGTTTTTATGTTAAAAAGTTTTTTCGAAAATCACAAAATGGTCTAAAACGTCTCCAAATGCGATTTGAAGATATTCTGAGCACTTTGGTGTTTTTATGTTAAAAAGTTTTTTGGAAAATCACAAAATGGTCTAAAACGACTCCAAATGCGATTTGAAGCTATCCTGTACACTTTGATGTTTTGTGTGAAAAAGTTTTGTCGAAATGCTCAAAATGATCTAAAACGTTTTTAAAACGATATTAAGCTATTTTGTGCTCTTTGATGTTTTTGTGTATCCAAGTTTCATCGAAATGAACAAAATGGTCTAAAACGTTTTTAAATACCATATTAAGCTGTTTTGTGCACTTTGATGATTTGTGTGAAAAGTTTTAACGAAATGCTCAAAATAGTCTAAAACGGTTTCTAATGTGATTTTAAGCACTTTGATGTTTTTGTGTAACCAAGTTTTATCGAAATGAACAAAATGGTCTAAAACGTCTCCAAATGCGATTTGAAGCTTTTCCAAGCACTTTGCTGTTTTTATATTAGGTTTTTTCGAAAATCACAAAATGGTCTAAAACGTCTCTAAATGCGATTTGAAGGTATTCTGAGCAATTTGGTGTTTTTGTGTGAAAAGTTTTAACGAAATGCTCAAAATTGTCTAAAACGGTTTCTAATGTGATTTTAAGCACTTTGATGTTTTTGTAAAACCAAGTTTCATCGAAATGCACAAAATGGTCTAAAACGTCTCCAAATGCGATTTGAAGCTATTCTGTACACTTTGATGTTTTGTGTGAAAAAAGTTTTGTCGAAATGCTCAAAATGGTCTAAAACGTTTTTAAAACGATATTAAGCTATTTTGTGCTCTTTGATGTTTTTGTGTAACCAAGTTTCATCGAAAATCACAAAATGGTCTAAAACGTCTCAAAATGCGATTTGAAGGTATTCTGAGCACTTTGGTGTTTTTGTGTGAAAAGTTTTAACGAAATGCTCAAAATTGTCTAAAACGGTTTCTAATGTGATTTTAAGCACTTTGATGTTTTTGTAAAACCAAGTTTCATCGAAATGCACAAAATGGTCTAAAATGTCTCCAAATGCGATTTGAAGCTTTTCCAAGCACTTTGCTGTTTTTATGTTAACAAGCTTTTTCGAAAATCACAAAATGGTCTAAAACGTCTCCAAATGTGATTTGAAGATATTCTGAGCACTTTGGTATTTTTATGTTAAAAAGTTTTTTCGAAAATCACAAAATGGTCTAAAACGTCTCCAAATGCGATTTGAAGATATTCTGAGCACTTTGGTGTTTTTATGTTAAAAAGTTTTTTCGAAAATCACAAAATGGTCTAAAACGTCTCCAAATGCGATTTGAAGCTATTCTGTACACTTTGATGTTTTGTGTGAAAAAGTTTTGTCGAAATGCTCAAAATGGTTTAAAACGTTTTTAAAACGATATTAAGCTATTTTGTGCTCTTTGATGTTTTTGTATAACCAAGTTTCATCGAAATGCACAAAATGGTCTAAAACGTCTCCAAATACGATTTGAAGCTTTTCCAAGCACTTTGCTGTTTTTATGTTAACAAGTTTTTTCGAAAATCACAAAATTGTCTAAAACGTCTCAAAATGCGATTTGAAGGTATTCTGAGCACTTTGGTGTTTTTGTGTGAAAAGTTTTAACGAAAAGCTCAAAATGGTCTAAAACGGTTCTAATGTGATTTTAAGCACTTTGATGTTTTTGTACAACCAAGTTTCATCGAAATGCTCAAAATGGTCTAAAACGTTTTTAAAACGATATTAAGCTATTTTGTGCTCTTTGATGTTTTTGTGTAACCAAGTTTTTTTCGAAAATCACAAAATGGTCTAAAACGTCTCCAAATGCGATTTGAAGCTTTTCTAAGCACTTTGGTGTTTTTATGTTAACAAGTTTTTTCGAAAATCGCAAAATGGTCTAAAACGTCTCAAAATGCGATTTGAAGGTATTCTGAGCACTTTGGTGTTTTTGTGTGAAAAGTTTTAACGAAATGCTCAAAATGGTCTAAAACGGTTTCTAATGTGATTTTAACCACTTTGATGTTTTTGTGTAACCAAGTTCTTTTCGAAAATCACAAAATGGTCTAAAACGTCTCCAAATGCGATTTGAAGCTTTTCTAAGCACTTTGGTGTTTTTATGTTAACAAGTTTTTTCGAAAATCACAAAATGGTCTAAAACGTCTCAAAATGCGATTTGAAGGTATTCTGAGCACTTTGGTGTTTTTGTGTGAAAAGTTTTAACGAAATGCTCAAAATGGTCTAAAACGGTTTCTAATGTGATTTTAACCACTTTGATGTTTTTGTGTAACCAAGTTTTTTCGAAAATCACAAAATGGTCTAAAACGTCTCCAAATGCGATTTGAAGCTTTTCTAAGCACTTTGGTGTTTTTATGTTAACAAGTTTTTTCGAAAATCACAAAATGGTCTAAAACGTCTCCAAATGCGATTTGAAGCTATTCTGTACACTTTGATGTTTTGTGTGAAAAAAGTTTTGTCGAAATGCTCAAAATGGTCTAAAACGTTTTTAAAACGATATTAAGCTATTTTGTGCTCTTTGATGTTTTTGTGTAACCAAGTTTTATCGAAATGAACAAAATGTTCTAAAACGTCTCCAAATGCGATTTGAAGGTATTCTGAGCACTTTGGTGTTTTTGTGTGAAAAGTTTTAACGAAATGCTCAAAATTGTCTAAAACGGTTTCTAATGTGATTTTAAGCACTTTGATGTTTTTGTAAAACCAAGTTTCATCGAAATGCACAAAATGGTCTAAAACGTCTCCAAATGCGATTTGAAGCTTTTCCAAGCACTTTGCTGTTTTTATGTTAACAAGCTTTTTCGAAAATCACAAAATGGTCTAAAACGTCTCCAAATGCGATTTGAAGATATTCTGAGCACTTTGGTGTTTTTATGTTAAAAAGTTTTTTCGAAAATCACAAAATGGTCTAAAACGTCTCCAAATGCGATTTGAAGCTCTTCTGTACACTTTGATGTTTTGTGTGAAAAAGTTTTGTCAAAATGCTCAAAATGGTCTAAAACGTTTTTAAAACGATATTAAGCTATTTTGTGCTCTTTGATGTTTTTGTATAACCAAGTTTTTTCGAAAATCACAAAATTGTCTAAAACGTCTCCAAATGCGATTTGAAGATATTCTGAGCACTTTGGTGTTTTTATGTTAAAAAGTTTTTTCGAAAATCACAAAATGGTCTAAAACGTCTCCAAATGCGATTTGAAGATATTCTGAGCACTTTGGTGTTTTTATGTTAAAAAGTTTTTTCGAAAATCACAAAATGGTCTAAAACGTCTCCAAATGCGATTTGAAGCTATTCTGTACACTTTGATGTTTTGTGTGAAAAAGTTTTGTCGAAATGCTCAAAATGGTTTAAAACGTTTTTAAAACGATATTAAGCTATTTTGTGCTCTTTGATGTTTTTGTGTAACCAAGTTTTTTTCGAAAATCACAAAATGGTCTAAAACGTCTCCAAATGCGATTTGAAGCTTTTCTAAGCACTTTGGTGTTTTTATGTTAACAAGTTTTTTCGAAAATCGCAAAATGGTCTAAAACGTCTCAAAATGCGATTTGAAGGTATTCTGAGCACTTTGGTGTTTTTTTGTGAAAAGTTTTAACGAAATGCTCAAAATGGTCTAAAACGGTTTCTAATGTGATTTTAACCACTTTGATGTTTTTGTGTAACCAAGTTCTTTTCGAAAATCACAAAATGGTCTAAAACGTCTCCAAATGCGATTTGAAGCTTTTCTAAGCACTTTGGTGTTTTTATGTTAACAAGTTTTTTCGAAAATCACAAAATGGTCTAAAACGTCTCAAAATGCGATTTGAAGGTATTCTGAGCACTTTGGTGTTTTTGTGTGAAAAGTTTTAACGAAATGCTCAAAATGGTCTAAAACGGTTTCTAATGTGATTTTAACCACTTTGATGTTTTTGTGTAACCAAGTTTTATCGAAATGAACAAAATGTTCTAAAAAGTCTCCAAATGCGATTTGAAGCTTTTCCAAGCACTTTGCTGTTTTTATGTTAAGTTTTTTCGAAAATCACAAAATGGTCTAAAACGTCTCCAAATGCGATTTGAAGATATTCTGAGCACTTTGGTGTTTTTATGTTAAAAAGTTTTTTCGAAAATCACAAAATGGTCTAAAACGTCTCCAAATGCGATTTGAAGCTATTCTGTACACTTTGATGTTTTGTGTGAAAAAGTTTTGTCGAAATGCTCAAAATGGTTTAAAACGTTTTTAAAACGATATTAAGCTATTTTGTGCTCTTTGATGTTTTTGTGTAACCAAGTTTTTTTCGAAAATCACAAAATGGTCTAAAACGTCTCCAAATGCGATTTGAAGCTTTTCTAAGCACTTTGGTGTTTTTATGTTAACAAGTTTTTTCGAAAATCGCAAAATGGTCTAAAACGTCTCAAAATGCGATTTGAAGGTATTCTGAGCACTTTGGTGTTTTTGTGTGAAAAGTTTTAACGAAATGCTCAAAATGGTCTAAAACGGTTTCTAATGTGATTTTAACCACTTTGATGTTTTTGTGTAACCAAGTTCTTTTCGAAAATCACAAAATGGTCTAAAACGTCTCCAAATGCGATTTGAAGCTTTTCTAAGCACTTTGGTGTTTTTATGTTAACAAGTTTTTTCGAAAATCACAAAATGGTCTAAAACGTCTCAAAATGCGATTTGAAGGTATTCTGAGCACTTTGGTGTTTTTGTGTGAAAAGTTTTAACGAAATGCTCAAAATGGTCTAAAACGGTTTCTAATGTGATTTTAACCACTTTGATGTTTTTGTGTAACCAAGTTTTATCGAAATGAACAAAATGTTCTAAAAAGTCTCCAAATGCGATTTGAAGCTTTTCCAAGCACTTTGCTGTTTTTATGTTAAGTTTTTTCGAAAATCACAAAATGGTCTAAAACGTCTCTAAATGCGATTTGAAGGTATTCTGAGCACTTTGGTGTTTTTGTGTGAAAAGTTTTAACGAAATGCTCAAAATTGTCTAAAACGGTTTCTAATGTGATTTTAAGCACTTTGATGTTTTTGTAAAACCAAGTTTCATCGAAATGCACAAAATGGTCTAAAACGTCTCCAAATGCGATTTGAAGCTTTTCCAAGCACTTTGCTGTTTTTATGTTAACAAGCTTTTTCGAAAATCACAAAATGGTCTAAAACGTCTCCAAATGCGATTTGAAGATATTCTGAGCACTTTGGTGTTTTTATGTTAAAAAGTTTTTTCGAAAATCACAAAATGGTCTAAAACGTCTCCAAATGCGATTTGAAGCTCTTCTGTACACTTTGATGTTTTGTGTGAAAAAGTTTTGTCAAAATGCTCAAAATGGTCTAAAACGTTTTTAAAACGATATTAAGCTATTTTGTGCTCTTTGATGTTTTTGTATAACCAAGTTTTTTCGAAAATCACAAAATTGTCTAAAACGTCTCCAAATGCGATTTGAAGATATTCTGAGCACTTTGGTGTTTTTATGTTAAAAAGTTTTTTCGAAAATCACAAAATGGTCTAAAACGTCTCCAAATGCGATTTGAAGATATTCTGAGCACTTTGGTGTTTTTATGTTAAAAAGTTTTTTCGAAAATCACAAAATGGTCTAAAACGTCTCCAAATGCGATTTGAAGCTATTCTGTACACTTTGATGTTTTGTGTGAAAAAGTTTTGTCGAAATGCTCAAAATGGTTTAAAACGTTTTTAAAACGATATTAAGCTATTTTGTGCTCTTTGATGTTTTTGTATAACCAAGTTTCATCGAAATGCACAAAATGGTCTAAAACGTCTCCAAATACGATTTGAAGCTTTTCCAAGCACTTTGCTGTTTTTATGTTAACAAGTTTTTTCGAAAATCACAAAATTGTCTAAAACGTCTCAAAATGCGATTTGAAGGTATTCTGAGCACTTTGGTGTTTTTGTGTGAAAAGTTTTAACGAAAAGCTCAAAATGGTCTAAAACGGTTCTAATGTGATTTTAAGCACTTTGATGTTTTTGTACAACCAAGTTTCATCGAAATGCTCAAAATGGTCTAAAACGTTTTTAAAACGATATTAAGCTATTTTGTGCTCTTTGATGTTTTTGTGTAACCAAGTTTTTTTCGAAAATCACAAAATGGTCTAAAACGTCTCCAAATGCGATTTGAAGCTTTTCTAAGCACTTTGGTGTTTTTATGTTAACAAGTTTTTTCGAAAATCGCAAAATGGTCTAAAACGTCTCAAAATGCGATTTGAAGGTATTCTGAGCACTTTGGTGTTTTTGTGTGAAAAGTTTTAACGAAATGCTCAAAATGGTCTAAAACGGTTTCTAATGTGATTTTAACCACTTTGATGTTTTTGTGTAACCAAGTTCTTTTCGAAAATCACAAAATGGTCTAAAACGTCTCCAAATGCGATTTGAAGCTTTTCTAAGCACTTTGGTGTTTTTATGTTAACAAGTTTTTTTCGAAAATCACAAAATGGTCTAAAACGTCTCAAAATGCGATTTGAAGGTATTCTGAGCACTTTGGTGTTTTTGTGTGAAAAGTTTTAACGAAATGCTCAAAATGGTCTAAAACGGTTTCTAATGTGATTTTAACCACTTTGATGTTTTTGTGTAACCAAGTTTTTTCGAAAATCACAAAATGGTCTAAAACGTCTCCAAATGCGATTTGAAGCTTTTCTAAGCACTTTGGTGTTTTTATGTTAACAAGTTTTTTCGAAAATCACAAAATGGTCTAAAACGTCTCCAAATGCGATTTGAAGCTATTCTGTACACTTTGATGTTTTGTGTGAAAAAAGTTTTGTCGAAATGCTCAAAATGGTCTAAAACGTTTTTAAAACGATATTAAGCTATTTTGTGCTCTTTGATGTTTTTGTGTAACCAAGTTTTATCGAAATGAACAAAATGTTCTAAAACGTCTCCAAATGCGATTTGAAGCTTTTCCAAGCACTTTGCTGTTTTTATGTTAAGTTTTTTCGAAAATCACAAAATGGTCTAAAACGTCTCTAAATGCGATTTGAAGGTATTCTGAGCACTTTGGTGTTTTTGTGTGAAAAGTTTTAACGAAATGCTCAAAATTGTCTAAAACGGTTTCTAATGTGATTTTAAGCACTTTGATGTTTTTGTAAAACCAAGTTTCATCGAAATGCACAAAATGGTCTAAAACGTCTCCAAATGCGATTTGAAGCTTTTCCAAGCACTTTGCTGTTTTTATGTTAACAAGCTTTTTCGAAAATCACAAAATGGTCTAAAACGTCTCCAAATGCGATTTGAAGCTATTCTGTACACTTTGATGTTTTGTGTGAAAAAGTTTTGTCGAAATGCTCAAAATGGTTTAAAACGTTTTTAAAACGATATTAAGTTATTTTGTGCTCTTTGATGTTTTTGTGTAACCAAGTTTCATCGAAATGAACAAAATGGTCTAAAACGTCTCCAAATGCGATTTGAAGCTTTTCCAAGCACTTTGCTGTTTTTATGTTAACAAGTTTTTTCGAAAATCACAAAATGGTGTAAAACGTCTCAAAATGCGATTTGAAGGTATTCTGAGCACTTTGGTGTTTTTGTGTGAAAAGTTTTAACGAAATGCTCAAAATGGTCTAAAACGGTTCTAATGTGATTTTAAGCTATTCTAGACACTTTGATGTTTTGTGTGAAAAAGTTTTCTCGAAATGCTCAAAATGGTCTAAAACGTTTTCCAATACCACATTAAGCTATTTTGTGCAATTTGATGTTTTTGTGTAACCAAGTTTTTTGAAATGCGATTTGAAGATATTCTGAGGACTCTGGTGTTTTTATGTTAAAAAGTTTTTTCGAAAATCACAAAATGGTCTAAAACGTCTCCAAATGCGATTTGAAGATATTCTGAGCACTTTGGTGTTTTTATGTTAAAAAGTTTTTTCGAAAATCACAAAATGGTCTAAAACGTCTCCAAATGCGAGTTGAAGCTATTCTGTACACTTTGATGTTTTGTGTGAAAAAGTTTTGTCGAAATGCTCAAAATGGTCTAAAACGTTTTTAAAACGATATTAAGCTATTTTGTGCTCTTTGATGTTTTTGTGTAACCAAGTTTTTTCGAAAATCACAAAATGGTCTAAAACGTCTCCAAATGCGATTTGAAGCTTTTCTAAGCACTTTGGTGTTTTTATGTTAACAAGTTTTTTCGCAAATCACAAAATGGTCTAAAACGTCTCCAAATGCGATTTGAAGATATTCTGAGCACATTGGTGTTTTTATGTTAAAAAAGTTTTTTCGAAAATCACAAAATGGTCTAAAACGTTTCCAAATGCGATTTGAAGCTCTTCTGTACACTTTGATGTTTTGTGTGAAAAAGTTTTTTCGAAATGCTCAAAATGGTCTAAAACGTTTTTAAATACGATATTAAGCTGTTTTGTGCACTTTGATGGTTTGTGTGAAAAGTTTTAACGAAATGCTCAAAATGGTCAAAAACGGTTTCTAATGTGATTTTAAGCACTTTGATGTTTTTGTGTAACCAAGTTTTTTCGAAAATCACAAATTGGTCTAAAACGTCTCCAAATGCGATTTGAAGCTTTTCTAAACACTTTGGTGCTTTTATGTTAACAAGTTTTTTCGAAAATCACAAAATGGTCTAAAACGTCTCCAAATGCGATTTGAAGCTTTTCTAAACACTTTGGTGTTTTTATGTTAACAAGTTTTTTCGAAAATCACAAAATGGTCTAAAACGTCTTCAAATGCGATTTGAAGATATTCTGAGCACTTTGGTGTTTTTCTGTTAAAAAGTTTTTTCGAAAATCACAAAATGGTCTAAAACGTCTCCAAATGCGATTTGAAGCTCTTCTGTACACTTTGATGTTTTGTGTGAAAAAGTTTTTTCGAAAATCACAAAATGGTCTAAAACGTCTCCAAATGCGATTTGAAGCTCTTCTGTACACTTTGATGTTTTGTGTGAAAAAGTTTTCTCGAAATGCTCAAAATGGTCTAAAACGTTTTCCAATACCATATTAAGCTATTTTGTGCAATTTGATGTTTTTAAGTAACCAAGTTTTTTGAAATGCGATTTGAAGATATTCTGAGCACTTTGGTGTTTTTATGTTAAAAAGTTTTTTCGAAAATCACAAAATGGTCTAAAACGTCTCCAAATGCGATTTGAAGATATTCTGAGCACTTTGGTGTTTTTATGTTAAAAAGTTTTTTCGAAAATCACAAAATGGTCTAAAACGTCTCCAAATGCGATTTGAAGCTATTCTGTACACTTTGATGTTTTGTGTGAAAAAGTTTTGTCGAAATGCTCAAAATGGTCTAAAACGTTTTTAAAACGATATTAAGCTATTTTGTGCTCTTTGATGTTTTTGTGTAACCAAGTTTTTTCGAAAATCACAAAATGGTCTAAAACGTCTCCAAATGCGATTTGAAGCTTTTCTAAGCACTTTGGTGTTTTTATGTTAACAAGTTTTTTCGAAAATCACAAAATGGTCTAAAACGTCTCAAAATGCGATTTGAAGGTATTCTGAGCACTTTGGTGTTTTTGTGTGAAAAGTTTTAACGAAATGCTCAAAATGGTCTAAAACGGTTTCTAATGTGATTTTAAGCACTTTGATGTTTTTGTGTAACCAAGTTTTTTCGAAAATCACAAAATGGTCTAAAACGTCTCCAAATGCGATTTGAAGCTATTCTGTACACTTTGATGTTTTGTGTGAAAAAAGTTTTGTCGAAATGCTCAAAATGGTCTAAAACGTTTTTAAAACGATATTGAGCTATTTTGTGCTCTTTGATGTTTTTGTGTAACCAAGTTTTATCGAAATGAACAAAATGGTCTAAAACGTCTCCAAATGCGATTTGAAGCTTTTCCAAGCACTTTGCTGTTTTTATATTAAGTTTTTTCGAAAATCACAAAATGGTCTAAAACGTCTCTAAATGCGATTTGAAGGTATTCTGAGCAATTTGGTGTTTTTGTGTGAAAAGTTTTAACGAAATGCTCAAAATTGTCTAAAACGGTTTCTAATGTGATTTTAAGCACTTTGATGTTTTTGTAAAACCAAGTTTCATCGAAATGCACAAAATGGTCTAAAACGTCTCCAAATGCGATTTGAAGCTATTCTGTACACTTTGATGTTTTGTGTGAAAAAAGTTTTGTCGAAATGCTCAAAATGGTCTAAAACGTTTTTAAAACGATATTAAGCTATTTTGTGCTCTTTGATGTTTTTGTGTAACCAAGTTTTATCGAAATGAACAAAATGGTCTAAAACGTCTCCAAATGCGATTTGAAGCTTTTCCAAGCACTTTGCTGTTTTTATGTTAACAGGTTTTTTCGAAAATCACAAAATGGTCTAAAACGTCTCAAAATGCGATTTGAAGGTATTCTGAGCACTTTGGTGTTTTTGTGTGAAAAGTTTTAACGAAATGCTCAAAATTGTCTAAAACGGTTTCTAATGTGATTTTAAGCACTTTGATGTTTTTGTAAAACCAAGTTTCATCGAAATGCACAAAATGGTCTAAAATGTCTCCAAATGCGATTTGAAGCTTTTCCAAGCACTTTGCTGTTTTTATGTTAACAAGCTTTTTCGAAAATCACAAAATGGTCTAAAACGTCTCCAAATGTGATTTGAAGATATTCTGAGCACTTTGGTGTTTTTATGTTAAAAAGTTTTTTCGATAATCACAAAATGGTCTAAAACGTCTCCAAATGCGATTTGAAGATATTCTGAGCACTTTGGTGTTTTTATGTTAAAAAGTTTTTTCGAAAATCACAAAATGGTCTAAAACGTCTCCAAATGCGATTTGAAGCTATTCTGTACACTTTGATGTTTTGTGTGAAAAAGTTTTGTCGAAATGCTCAAAATGGTTTAAAACGTTTTTAAAACGATATTAAGCTATTTTGTGCTCTTTGATGTTTTTGTATAACCAAGTTTCATCGAAATGCACAAAATGGTCTAAAACGTCTCCAAATACGATTTGAAGCTTTTCCAAGCACTTTGCTGTTTTTATGTTAACAAGTTTTTTCGAAAATCACAAAATTGTCTAAAACGTCTCAAAATGCGATTTGAAGGTATTCTGAGCACTTTGGTGTTTTTGTGTGAAAAGTTTTAACGAAAAGCTCAAAATGGTCTAAAACGGTTCTAATGTGATTTTAAGCACTTTGATGTTTTTGTACAACCAAGTTTCATCGAAATGCTCAAAATGGTCTAAAACGTTTTTAAAACGATATTAAGCTATTTTGTGCTCTTTGATGTTTTTGTGTAACCAAGTTTTTTTCGAAAATCACAAAATGGTCTAAAACGTCTCCAAATGCGATTTGAAGCTTTTCTAAGCACTTTGGTGTTTTTATGTTAACAAGTTTTTTCGAAAATCGCAAAATGGTCTAAAACGTCTCAAAATGCGATTTGAAGGTATTCTGAGCACTTTGGTGTTTTTGTGTGAAAAGTTTTAACGAAATGCTCAAAATGGTCTAAAACGGTTTCTAATGTGATTTTAACCACTTTGATGTTTTTGTGTAACCAAGTTCTTTTCGAAAATCACAAAATGGTCTAAAACGTCTCCAAATGCGATTTGAAGCTTTTCTAAGCACTTTGGTGTTTTTATGTTAACAAGTTTTTTCGAAAATCACAAAATGGTCTAAAACGTCTCAAAATGCGATTTGAAGGTATTCTGAGCACTTTGGTGTTTTTGTGTGAAAAGTTTTAACGAAATGCTCAAAATGGTCTAAAACGGTTTCTAATGTGATTTTAACCACTTTGATGTTTTTGTGTAACCAAGTTTTTTCGAAAATCACAAAATGGTCTAAAACGTCTCCAAATGCGATTTGAAGCTTTTCCAAGCACTTTGCTGTTTTTATGTTAACAAGTTTTTTCGAAAATCACAAAATGGTCTAAAACGTCTCCAAATGCGATTTCAAGGTATTCTGAGCACTTTGGTGTTTTTGTGTGAAAGGTTTTAACGAAATGCTCAAAATGGTCTAAAACGGTTTCTAATGTGATTTTAAGCACTTTGATGTTTTTGTATAACCAAGTTTCATCGAAATGCACAAAATGGTCTAAAACGTCTCCAAATGCGATTTGAAGCTTTTCTAAGCACTTTGCTGTTTTTATGTTAAAAAGTTTTTTCGAAAATCACAAAATGGTCTAAAACGTCTCCAAATGCGATTTGAAGATATTCTGAGCACTTTGGTGTTTTTATGTTAAAAAGTTTTTTCGAAAATCACAAAATGGTCTAAAACGTCTCCAAATGCGATTTGAAGATATTCTGAGCACTTTGGTGTTTTTATGTTAAAAAGTTTTTTCGAAAATCACAAAATGGTCTAAAACGTCTCCAAATGCGATTTGAAGCTATTCTGTACACTTTGATGTTTTGTGTGAAAAAGTTTTGTCGAAATGCTCAAAATGGTCTAAAACGTTTTTAAAACGATATTAAGCTATTTTGTGCTCTTTGATGTTTTTGTGTAACCAAGTTTTATCGAAATGAACAAAATGGTCTAAAACGTCTCCAAATGCGATTTGAAGCTTTTCTAAGCACTTTGCTGTTTTTATGTTAACAAGTTTTTTCGAAAATCACAAAATGGTCTAAAACGTCTCCAAATGCGATTTGAAGATATTCTGAGCACTTTGGTGTTTTTATGTTAAAAAGTTTTTTCGAAAATCACAAAATGGTCTAAAACGTCTCCAAATGCGATTTGAAGCTATTCTATACACTTTGATGTTTTGTGTTAAAAAGTTTTGTCGAAATGCTCAAAATGGTTTAAAACGTTTTTAAAACGATATTAAGCTATTTTGTGCTCTTTGATGTTTTTGTGTAACCAAGTTTCATCGAAATGCGATTTGAAGCTTTTCCAAGCACTTTGCTGTTTTTATGTTAACAAGCTTTTTCGAAAATCACAAAATGGTCTAAAACGTCTCCAAATGCGATTTGAAGATATTCTGAGCACTTTGGTGTTTTTATGTTAAAAAGTTTTTTCGAAAATCACAAAATGGTCTAAAACGTCTCCAAATGCGATTTGAAGATATTCTAAGCACTTTGGTGTTTTTATGTTAACAAGTTTTTTCGAAAATCACAAAATGGTCTAAAACGTCTCCAAATGCGATTTGAAGATATTCTGAGCACTTTGGTGTTTTTCTGTTAAAAAGTATTTTCGAAAATCACAAAATGGTCTAAAACGTCTCCAAATGCAATTTGAAGCTATTCTGTACACTTTGATGTTTTGTGTGAAAAAGTTTTGTCAAAATGCTCAAAATGGTCTAAAACGTTTTTAAAACGATATTAAGCTATTTTGTGCTCTTTGATGTTTTTGTATAACCAAGTTTTTTCGAAAATCACAACATGGTCTAAAACGTCTCCAAATGCGATTTGAAGCTTTTCTAAACACTTTGGTGTTTTTATGTTAACAAGTTTTTTCGAAAATCACAAAATGGTCTAAAACGTCTCCAAATCCGATTTGAAGCTATTCTGTACACTTTGATGTTTTGTGTGAAAAAGTTTTGTCGAAATGCTCAAAATGGTCTAAAACGTTTTTAAAACGATATTAAGCTATTTTGTGCTCTTTGATGTTTTTGTGTAACCAAGTTTCATCGATATGAACAAAATGGTCTAAAACGTCTCAAAATGCGATTTGAAGGTATTCTGAGCACTTTGGTGTTTTTGGGTGAAAAGTTTTAACGAAATGCTCAAAATGGTCTAAAACGGTTTCTAATGTGATTTTAAGCACTTTGAAGTATTTGTAAAAACAAGTTTCATCGAAATGCACAAAATAGTCTAAAACGTCTCCAAATGCGATTTGAAGCTTTTCTAAGCACTTTGGTGTTTTTATGTTAACAAGTTTTTTCGAAAATCACAAAATGGTCTAAAACGTCTCCAAATGCGATTTGAAGATATTCTGAGCACTTTGGTGTTTTTATGTTAAAAAGTATTTTCGAAAATCACAAAATGGTCTAAAACGTCTCCAAATGCGATTTGAAGCTCTTCTGTACACTTTGATGTTTTGTGTGAAAAAGTTTAGTCGAAATGCTCAAAATGGTCTAAAACGTTTTTAAAACGATATTAAGCTATTTTGTGCTCTTTGATGTTTTTGTGTAACCAAGTTTCATCGAAAATCACAAAATGGTCTAAAACGTCTCCAAATGCGATTTGAAGCTTTTCCAAGCACTTTGCTGTTTTTATGTTAACAAGTTTTTTCGAAAATCACAAAATGGTCTAAAACGTCTCAAAATACGATATTAAGCTGTTTTGTGCACTTTGATGATTTGTGTGAAAAGTTTTAACGAAATGCTCAAAATGGTCTAAAACGGTTTCTAATGTGATTTTAAGCACTTTGATGTTTTTATGTAGCCAAGTTTTTTCGAAAATCACAAAATGGTCAAAAACGTCTCCAAATGCGATTTGAAGCTTTTCTAAGCACTTTGGTGTTTTTATGTTAACAAGTTTTTTCGAAAATCACAAAATGGTCTAAAACGTCTCCAAATGCAATTTGAAGCTATTCTGTACACTTTGATGTTTTGTGTGAAAAAGTTTTGTCAAAATGCTCAAAATGGTCTAAAACGTTTTTAAAACGATATTAAGCTATTTTGTGCTCTTTGATGTTTTTGTATAACCAAGTTTTTTCGAAAATCACAAAATGGTCTAAAACGTCTCCAAATGCGATTTGAAGCTTTTCTAAACACTTTGGTGTTTTTATGTTAACAAGTTTTTTCGAAAATCACAAAATGGTCTAAAACGTCTCCAAATCCGATTTGAAGCTATTCTGTACACTTTGATGTTTTGTGTGAAAAAGTTTTGTCGAAATGCTCAAAATGGTCTAAAACGTTTTTAAAACGATATTAAGCTATTTTGTGCTCTTTGATGTTTTTGTGTAACCAAGTTTCATCGATATGAACAAAATGGTCTAAAACGTCTCAAAATGCGATTTGAAGGTATTCTGAGCACTTTGGTGTTTTTGGGTGAAAAGTTTTAACGAAATGCTCAAAATGGTCTAAAACGGTTTCTAATGTGATTTTAAGCACTTTGAAGTATTTGTAAAAACAAGTTTCATCGAAATGCACAAAATAGTCTAAAACGTCTTCAAATGCGATTTGAAGCTTTTCTAAGCACTTTGGTGTTTTTATGTTAACAAGTTTTTTCGAAAATCACAAAATGGTCTAAAACGTCTCCAAATGCGATTTGAAGATATTCTGAGCACTTTGGTGTTTTTATGTTAAAAAGTATTTTCGAAAATCACAAAATGGTCTAAAACGTCTCCAAATGCGATTTGAAGCTCTTCTGTACACTTTGATGTTTTGTGTGAAAAAGTTTAGTCGAAATGCTCAAAATGGTCTATAACGTTTTTAAAACGATATTAAGCTATTTTGTGCTCTTTGATGTTTTTGTGTAACCAAGTTTCATCGAAAATCACAAAATGGTCTAAAACGTCTCCAAATGCGATTTGAAGATATTCTGAGCACTTTGGTGTTTTTATGTTAACAAGTTTTTTCGAAAATCACAAAATGGTCTAAAACGTCTCCAAATGCGATTTGAAGATATTCTGAGCACTTTGGTGTTTTTATGTTAAAAAGTTTTTTCGAAAATCACAAAATGGTCTAAAACGTCTCCAAATGCGATTTGAAGCTATTCTATACACTTTGATGTTTTGTGTTAAAAAGTTTTGTCGAAATGCTCAAAATGGTTTAAAACGTTTTTAAAACGATATTAAGCTATTTTGTGCTCTTTGATGTTTTTGTGTAACCAAGTTTCATCGAAATGAACAAAATGGTCTAAAACGTCTCCAAATGCGATTTGAAGCTTTTCCAAGCACTTTGCTGTTTTTATGTTAACAAGTTTTTTCGAAAATCACAAAATTGTCTAAAACGTCTCAAAATGCGATTTGAAGGTATTCTGAGCACTTTGGTGTTTTTGTGTGAAAAGTTTTAACGAAAAGCTCAAAATGGTCTAAAACGGTTCTAATGTGATTTTAAGCACTTTGATGTTTTTGTACAACCAAGTTTCATGGAAATGCTCAAAATGGTCTAAAACGTTTTTAAAACGATATTAAGCTATTTTGTGCTCTTTGATGTTTTTGTGTAACCAAGTTTTTTCGAAAATCACAAAATGGTCTAAAACGTCTCCAAATGCGATTTGAAGCTTTTCTAAGCACTTTGGTGTTTTTATGTTAACAAGTTTTTTCGAAAATCACAAAATGGTCTAAAACGTCTCCAAATGCGATTTGAAGATATTCTGAGCACTTTGGTGTTTTTCTGTTAAAAAGTATTTTCGAAAATCACAAAATGGTCTAAAACGTCTCCAAATGCAATTTGAAGCTATTCTGTACACTTTGATGTTTTGTGTGAAAAAGTTTTGTCAAAATGCTCAAAATGGTCTAAAACGTTTTTAAAACGATATTAAGCTATTTTGTGCTCTTTGATGTTTTTGTATAACCAAGTTTTTTCGAAAATCACAAAATGGTCTAAAACGTCTCCAAATGCGATTTGAAGCTTTTCTAAACACTTTGGTGTTTTTATGTTAACAAGTTTTTTCGAAAATCACAAAATGGTCTAAAACGTCTCCAAATCCGATTTGAAGCTATTCTGTACACTTTGATGTTTTGTGTGAAAAAGTTTTGTCGAAATGCTCAAAATGGTCTAAAACGTTTTTAAAACGATATTAAGCTATTTTGTGCTCTTTGATGTTTTTGTGTAACCAAGTTTCATCGATATGAACAAAATGGTCTAAAACGTCTCAAAATGCGATTTGAAGGTATTCTGAGCACTTTGGTGTTTTTGGGTGAAAAGTTTTAACGAAATGCTCAAAATGGTCTAAAACGGTTTCTAATGTGATTTTAAGCACTTTGAAGTATTTGTAAAAACAAGTTTCATCGAAATGCACAAAATAGTCTAAAACGTCTCCAAATGCGATTTGAAGCTTTTCTAAGCACTTTGGTGTTTTTATGTTAACAAGTTTTTTCGAAAATCACAAAATGGTCTAAAACGTCTCCAAATGCGATTTGAAGATATTCTGAGCACTTTGGTGTTTTTATGTTAAAAAGTATTTTCGAAAATCACAAAATGGTCTAAAACGTCTCCAAATGCGATTTGAAGCTCTTCTGTACACTTTGATGTTTTGTGTGAAAAAGTTTAGTCGAAATGCTCAAAATGGTCTAAAACGTTTTTAAAACGATATTAAGCTATTTTGTGCTCTTTGATGTTTTTGTGTAACCAAGTTTCATCGAAAATCACAAAATGGTCTAAAACGTCTCCAAATGCGATTTGAAGCTTTTCCAAGCACTTTGCTGTTTTTATGTTAACAAGTTTTTTCGAAAATCACAAAATGGTCTAAAACGTCTCAAAATACGATATTAAGCTGTTTTGTGCACTTTGATGATTTGTGTGAAAAGTTTTAACGAAATGCTCAAAATGGTCTAAAACGGTTTCTAATGTGATTTTAAGCACTTTGATGTTTTTATGTAGCCAAGTTTTTTCGAAAATCACAAAATGGTCAAAAACGTCTCCAAATGCGATTTGAAGCTTTTCTAAGCACTTTGGTGTTTTTATGTTAACAAGTTTTTTCGAAAATCACAAAATGGTCTAAAACGTCTTCAAATGCGATTTGAAGATATTCTGAGCACTTTGGTGTTTTTCTGTTAAAAAGTATTTTCGAAAATCACAAAAGGGTCTATAACGTCTCCAAATGCGATTTGAAGCTATTCTAGACACTTTGATGTTTTGTGTGAAAAATTTTCTCGAAATGCTCAAAATGGTCTAAAACGTTTTCCAATACCATTATTAAGCTATTTTGTGCAATTTGATGTTTTTGTGTAACCAAGTTTTTTGAAATGCGATTTGAAGATATTCTGAGGACTTTGGTGTTTTTATGTTAAAAAGTTTTTTCGAAAATCACAAAATGGTCTAAAACGTCTCCAAATGCGATTTGAAGATATTCTGAGCACTTTGGTGTTTTTATGTTAAAAAGTTTTTTGGAAAATCACAAAATGGTCTAAAACGACTCCAAATGCGATTTGAAGCTATCCTGTACACTTTGATGTTTTGTGTGAAAAAGTTTTGTCGAAATGCTCAAAATGATCTAAAACGTTTTTAAAACGATATTAAGCTATTTTGTGCTCTTTGATGTTTTTGTGTATCCAAGTTTCATCGAAATGAACAAAATGGTCTAAAACGTTTTTAAATACCATATTAAGCTGTTTTGTGCACTTTGATGATTTGTGTGAAAAGTTTTAAGGAAATGCTCAAAATAGTCTAAAACGGTTTCTAATGTGATTTTAAGCACTTTGATGTTTTTGTGTAACCAAGTTTTATCGAAATGAACAAAATGGTCTAAAACGTCTCCAAATGCGATTTGAAGCTTTTCCAAGCACTTTGCTGTTTTTATATTAAGTTTTTTCGAAAATCACAAAATGGTCTAAAACGTCTCTAAATGCGATTTGAAGGTATTCTGAGCAATTTGGTGTTTTTGTGTGAAAAGTTTTAACGAAATGCTCAAAATTGTCTAAAACGGTTTCTAATGTGATTTTAAGCACTTTGATGTTTTTGTAAAACCAAGTTTCATCGAAATGCACAAAATGGTCTAAAACGTCTCCAAATGCGATTTGAAGCTATTCTGTACACTTTGATGTTTTGTGTGAAAAAAGTTTTGTCGAAATGCTCAAAATGGTCTAAAACGTTTTTAAAACGATATTAAGCTATTTTGTGCTCTTTGATGTTTTTGTGTAACCAAGTTTTATCGAAATGAACAAAATGGTCTAAAACGTCTCCAAATGCGATTTGAAGCTTTTCCAAGCACTTTGCTGTTTTTATGTTAACAGGTTTTTTCGAAAATCACAAAATGGTCTAAAACTTCTCAAAATGCGATTTGAAGGTATTCTGAGCACTTTGGTGTTTTTGTGTGAAAAGTTTTAACGAAATGCTCAAAATTGTCTAAAACGGTTTCTAATGTGATTTTAAGCACTTTGATGTTTTTGTAAAACCAAGTTTCATCGAAATGCACAAAATGGTCTAAAATGTCTCCAAATGCGATTTGAAGCTTTTCCAAGCACTTTGCTGTTTTTATGTTAACAAGCTTTTTCGAAAATCACAAAATGGTCTAAAACGTCTCCAAATGTGATTTGAAGATATTCTGAGCACTTTGGTATTTTTATGTTAAAAAGTTTTTTCGAAAATCACAAAATGGTCTAAAACGTCTCCAAATGCGATTTGAAGATATTCTGAGCACTTTGGTGTTTTTATGTTAAAAAGTTTTTTCGAAAATCACAAAATGGTCTAAAACGTCTCCAAATGCGATTTGAAGCTATTCTGTACACTTTGATGTTTTGTGTGAAAAAGTTTTGTCGAAATGCTCAAAATGGTTTAAAACGTTTTTAAAACGATATTAAGCTATTTTGTGCTCTTTGATGTTTTTGTATAACCAAGTTTCATCGAAATGCACAAAATGGTCTAAAACGTCTCCAAATACGATTTGAAGCTTTTCCAAGCACTTTGCTGTTTTTATGTTAACAAGTTTTTTCGAAAATCACAAAATTGTCTAAAACGTCTCAAAATGCGATTTGAAGGTATTCTGAGCACTTTGGTGTTTTTGTGTGAAAAGTTTTAACGAAAAGCTCAAAATGGTCTAAAACGGTTCTAATGTGATTTTAAGCACTTTGATGTTTTTGTACAACCAAGTTTCATCGAAATGCTCAAAATGGTCTAAAACGTTTTTAAAACGATATTAAGCTATTTTGTGCTCTTTGATGTTTTTGTGTAACCAAGTTTTTTTCGAAAATCACAAAATGGTCTAAAACGTCTCCAAATGCGATTTGAAGCTTTTCTAAGCACTTTGGTGTTTTTATGTTAACAAGTTTTTTCGAAAATCGCAAAATGGTCTAAAACGTCTCAAAATGCGATTTGAAGGTATTCTGAGCACTTTGGTGTTTTTGTGTGAAAAGTTTTAACGAAATGCTCAAAATGGTCTAAAACGGTTTCTAATGTGATTTTAACCTCTTTGATGTTTTTGTGTAACCAAGTTCTTTTCGAAAATCACAAAATGGTCTAAAACGTCTCCAAATGCGATTTGAAGCTTTTCTAAGCACTTTGGTGTTTTTATGTTAACAAGTTTTTTCGAAAATCACAAAATGGTCTAAAACGTCTCAAAATGCGATTTGAAGGTATTCTGAGCACTTTGGTGTTTTTGTGTGAAAAGTTTTAACGAAATGCTCAAAATGGTCTAAAACGGTTTCTAATGTGATTTTAACCACTTTGATGTTTTTGTGTAACCAAGTTTTTTCGAAAATCACAAAATGGTCTAAAACGTCTCCAAATGCGATTTGAAGCTTTTCTAAGCACTTTGGTGTTTTTATGTTAACAAGTTTTTTCGAAAATCACAAAATGGTCTAAAACGTCTCCAAATGCGATTTGAAGCTATTCTGTACACTTTGATGTTTTGTGTGAAAAAAGTTTTGTCGAAATGCTCAAAATGGTCTAAAACGTTTTTAAAACGATATTAAGCTATTTTGTGCTCTTTGATGTTTTTGTGTAACCAAGTTTTATCGAAATGAACAAAATGTTCTAAAACGTCTCCAAATGCGATTTGAAGCTTTTCCAAGCACTTTGCTGTTTTTATGTTAAGTTTTTTCGAAAATCACAAAATGGTCTAAAACGTCTCTAAATGCGATTTGAAGGTATTCTGAGCACTTTGGTGTTTTTGTGTGAAAAGTTTTAACGAAATGCTCAAAATTGTCTAAAACGGTTTCTAATGTGATTTTAAGCACTTTGATGTTTTTGTAAAACCAAGTTTCATCGAAATGCACAAAATGGTCTAAAACGTCTCCAAATGCGATTTGAAGCTTTTCCAAGCACTTTGCTGTTTTTATGTTAACAAGCTTTTTCGAAAATCACAAAATGGTCTAAAACGTCTCCAAATGCGATTTGAAGCTATTCTGTACACTTTGATGTTTTGTGTGAAAAAGTTTTGTCGAAATGCTCAAAATGGTTTAAAACGTTTTTAAAACGATATTAAGTTATTTTGTGCTCTTTGATGTTTTTGTGTAACCAAGTTTCATCGAAATGAACAAAATGGTCTAAAACGTCTCCAAATGCGATTTGAAGCTTTTCCAAGCACTTTGCTGTTTTTATGTTAACAAGTTTTTTCGAAAATCACAAAATGGTGTAAAACGTCTCAAAATGCGATTTGAAGGTATTCTGAGCACTTTGGTGTTTTTGTGTGAAAAGTTTTAACGAAATGCTCAAAATGGTCTAAAACGGTTCTAATGTGATTTTAAGCTATTCTAGACACTTTGATGTTTTGTGTGAAAAAGTTTTCTCGAAATGCTCAAAATGGTCTAAAACGTTTTCCAATACCATATTAAGCTATTTTGTGCAATTTGATGTTTTTGTGTAACCAAGTTTTTTGAAATGCGATTTGAAGATATTCTGAGGACTCTGGTGTTTTTATGTTAAAAAGTTTTTTCGAAAATCACAAAATGGTCTAAAACGTCTCCAAATGCGATTTGAAGATATTCTGAGCACTTTGGTGTTTTTATGTTAAAAAGTTTTTTCGAAAATCACAAAATGGTCTAAAACGTCTCCAAATGCGAGTTGAAGCTATTCTGTACACTTTGATGTTTTGTGTGAAAAAGTTTTGTCGAAATGCTCAAAATGGTCTAAAACGTTTTTAAAACGATATTAAGCTATTTTGTGCTCTTTGATGTTTTTGTGTAACCAAGTTTTTTCAAAAATCACAAAATGGTCTAAAACGTCTCCAAATGCGATTTGAAGCTTTTCTAAGCACTTTGGTGTTTTTATGTTAACAAGTTTTTTCGCAAATCACAAAATGGTCTAAAACGTCTCCAAATGCGATTTGAAGATATTCTGAGCACATTGGTGTTTTTATGTTAAAAAAGTTTTTTCGAAAATCACAAAATGGTCTAAAACGTTTCCAAATGCGATTTGAAGCTCTTCTGTACACTTTGATGTTTTGTGTGAAAAAGTTTTTTCGAAATGCTCAAAATGGTCTAAAACGTTTTTAAATACGATATTAAGCTGTTTTGTGCACTTTGATGGTTTGTGTGAAAAGTTTTAACGAAATGCTCAAAATGGTCAAAAACGGTTTCTAATGTGATTTTAAGCACTTTGATGTTTT
The DNA here is from genome assembly GCF_964355755.1 of Antedon mediterranea. Taxonomy (NCBI): domain Eukaryota; kingdom Metazoa; phylum Echinodermata; class Crinoidea; order Comatulida; family Antedonidae; genus Antedon; species Antedon mediterranea. The sequence goes on from NC_092678.1 coordinate 10,313,526, forward strand.
TGTGTAACCAAGTTTTTTCGAAAATCACAAATTGGTCTAAAACGTCTCCAAATGCGATTTGAAGCTTTTCTAAACACTTTGGTGCTTTTATGTTAACAAGTTTTTTCGAAAATCACAAAATGGTCTAAAACGTCTCCAAATGCGATTTGAAGCTTTTCTAAACACTTTGGTGTTTTTATGTTAACAAGTTTTTTCGAAAATCACAAAATGGTCTAAAACGTCTTCAAATGCGATTTGAAGATATTCTGAGCACTTTGGTGTTTTTCTGTTAAAAAGTTTTTTCGAAAATCACAAAATGGTCTAAAACGTCTCCAAATGCGATTTGAAGCTCTTCTGTACACTTTGATGTTTTGTGTGAAAAAGTTTTCTCGAAATGCTCAAAATGGTCTAAAACGTTTTCCAATACCATATTAAGCTATTTTGTGCAATTTGATGTTTTTATGTAACCAAGTTTTTTGAAATGCGATTTGAAGATATTCTGAGCACTTTGGTGTTTTTATGTTAAAAAGTTTTTTCGAAAATCACAAAATGGTCTAAAACGTCTCCAAATGCGATTTGAAGATATTCTGAGCACTTTGGTGTTTTTATGTTAAAAAGTTTTTTCGAAAATCACAAAATGGTCTAAAACGTCTCCAAATGCGATTTGAAGCTATTCTGTACACTTTGATGTTTTGTGTGAAAAAGTTTTGTCGAAATGCTCAAAATGGTCTAAAACGTTTTTAAAACGATATTAAGCTATTTTGTGCTCTTTGATGTTTTTGTGTAACCAAGTTTTTTCGAAAATCACAAAATGGTTTAAAACGTCTCCAAATGCGATTTGAAGCTTTTCTAAGCACTTTGGTGTTTTTATGTTAACAAGTTTTTTCGAAAATCACAAAATGGTCTAAAACGTCTCAAAATGCGATTTGAAGGTATTCTGAGCACTTTGGTGTTTTTGTGTGAAAAGTTTTAACGAAATGCTCAAAATGGTCTAAAACGGTTTCTAATGTGATTTTAACCACTTTGATGTTTTTGTGTAACCAAGTTTTTTCGAAAATCACAAAATGGTCTAAAACGTCTCCAAATGCGATTTGAAGCTTTTCTAAGCACTTTGGTGTTTTTATGTTAACAAGTTTTTTCGAAAATCACAAAATGGTCTAAAACGTCTCCAAATGCGATTTGAAGCTATTCTGTACACTTTGATGTTTTGTGTGAAAAAAGTTTTGTCGAAATGCTCAAAATGGTCTAAAACGTTTTTAAAACGATATTAAGCTATTTTGTGCTCTTTGATGTTTTTGTGTAACCAAGTTTTATCGAAATGAACAAAATGTTCTAAAACGTCTCCAAATGCGATTTGAAGCTTTTCCAAGCACTTTGCTGTTTTTATGTTAAGTTTTTTCGAAAATCACAAAATGGTCTAAAACGTCTCTAAATGCGATTTGAAGGTATTCTGAGCACTTTGGTGTTTTTGTGTGAAAAGTTTTAACGAAATGCTCAAAATTGTCTAAAACGGTTTCTAATGTGATTTTAAGCACTTTGATGTTTTTGTAAAACCAAGTTTCATCGAAATGCACAAAATGGTCTAAAATGTCTCCAAATGCGATTTGAAGCTTTTCCAAGCACTTTGCTGTTTTTATGTTAACAAGCTTTTTCGAAAATCACAAAATGGTCTAAAACGTCTCCAAATGTGATTTGAAGATATTCTGAGCACTTTGGTGTTTTTATGTTAAAAAGTTTTTTGGAAAATCACAAAATGGTCTAAAACGACTCCAAATGCGATTTGAAGCTATCCTGTACACTTTGATGTTTTGTGTGAAAAAGTTTTGTCGAAATGCTCAAAATGATCTAAAACGTTTTTAAAACGATATTAAGCTATTTTGTGCTCTTTGATGTTTTTGTGTATCCAAGTTTCATCGAAATGAACAAAATGGTCTAAAACGTTTTTAAATACGATATTAAGCTGTTTTGTGCACTTTGATGATTTGTGTGAAAAGTTTTAACGAAATGCTCAAAATAGTCTAAAACGGTTTCTAATGTGATTTTAAGCACTTTGATGTTTTTGTGTAACCAAGTTTTTTCGGAAATCACAAAATGGTCTAAAACGTCTCCAAATGCGATTTGAAGCTTTTCTAAGCACTTTGGTGTTTTTATGTTAACAAGTTTTTTCGAAAATCACAAAATGGTCTAAAACGTCTCAAAATGCGATTTGAAGGTAATCTGAGCACTTTGGTGTTTTTGTGTGAAAAGTTTTAACGAAATGCTCAAAATGGTCTAAAACGGTTTCTAATGTGATTTTAACAACTTTGATGTTTTTGTGTAACCAAGTTTTTTCGAAAATCACAAAATGGTCTAAAACGTTTCCAAATGCGATTTGAAGCTTTTCTAAGCACTTTGGTGTTTTTATGTTAACAAGTTTTTTCGAAAATCACAAAATGGTCTAAAACGTCTGCAAATGCGATTTGAAGATATTCTGAGCACTTTGGTGTTTTTCTGTTAAAAAGTATTTTCGAAAATCACAAAATGGTCTAAAACGTCTCCAAATGCAATTTGAAGCTATTCTGTACACTTTGATGTTTTGTGTGAAAAAGTTTTGTCAAAATGCTCAAAATGGTCTAAAACGTTTTTAAAACGATATTAAGCTATTTTGTGCTCTTTGATGTTTTTGTATAACCAAGTTTTTTCGAAATGAACAAAATGGTCTAAAACGTCTCCAAATGCGATTTGAAGCTTTTCTAAACACTTTGGTGTTTTTATGTTAACAAGTTTTTTCGAAAATCACAAAATGGTCTAAAACGTCTCCAAATCCGATTTGAAGCTATTCTGTACACTTTGATGTTTTGTGTGAAAAAGTTTTGTCGAAATGCTCAAAATGGTCTAAAACGTTTTTAAAACGATATTAAGCTATTTTGTGCTCTTTGATGTTTTTGTGTAACCAAGTTTCATCGATATGAACAAAATGGTCTAAAACGTCTCAAAATGCGATTTGAAGGTATTCTGAGCACTTTGGTGTTTTTGGGTGAAAAGTTTTAACGAAATGCTCAAAATGGTCTAAAACGGTTTCTAATGTGATTTTAAGCACTTTGAAGTATTTGTAAAAACAAGTTTCATCGAAATGCACAAAATAGTCTAAAACGTCTCCAAATGCGATTTGAAGCTTTTCTAAGCACTTTGGTGTTTTTATGTTAACAAGTTTTTTCGAAAATCACAAAATGGTCTAAAACGTCTCCAAATGCGATTTGAAGATATTCTGAGCACTTTGGTGTTTTTATGTTAAAAAGTATTTTCGAAAATCACAAAATGGTCTAAAACGTCTCCAAATGCGATTTGAAGCTCTTCTGTACACTTTGATGTTTTGTGTGAAAAAGTTTAGTCGAAATGCTCAAAATGGTCTAAAACGTTTTTAAAACGATATTAAGCTATTTTGTGCTCTTTGATGTTTTTGTGTAACCAAGTTTCATCGAAATGAACAAAATGGTCTAAAACGTCTCCAAATGCGATTTGAAGCTTTTCTAAGCACTTTGGTGTTTTTATGTTAACAAGTTTTTTCGAAAATCACAAAATGGTCTAAAACGTCTCCAAATGCGATTTGAAGATATTCTGAGCACTTTGCTGTTTTTATGTTAACAAGTTTTTTCGAAAATCACAAAATGGTCTAAAACGTCTCAAAATGCTATTTGAAGGTATTCTGAGCACTTTGGTGTTTTTGTGTGAAAAGTTTTAACGAAATGCTCAAAATGGTCTAAAACGGTTCTAATGTGATTTTAAACACTTTGATGTTTTGTGTGAAAAAGTTTTGTCAAAATGCTGAAAATGGTCTAAAACGTTTTTAAAACGATATTAAGCTATTTTGTGCTCTTTGATGTTTTTGTATAACCAAGTTTTTTCGAAAATCACAAAATGGTCTAAAACGTCTCCAAATGCGATTTGAAGATATTCTGAGCACTTTGGTGTTTTTATGTTAAAAAGTTTTTTCGAAAATCACAAAATGGTCTAAAACGTCTCCAAATGCGATTTGAAGATATTCTGAGCACTTTGGTGTTTTTATGTTAAAAAGTTTTTTCGAAAATCACAAAATGGTCTAAAACGTCTCCAAATGCGATTTGAAGCTATTCTATACACTTTGATGTTTTGTGTTAAAAAGTTTTGTCGAAATGCTCAAAATGGTTTAAAACGTTTTTAAAACGATATTAAGCTATTTTGTGCTCTTTGATGTTTTTGTGTAACCAAGTTTCATCGAAATGAACAAAATGGTCTAAAACGTCTCCAAATGCGATTTGAAGCTTTTCCAAGCACTTTGCTGTTTTTATGTTAACAAGTTTTTTCGAAAATCACAAAATTGTCTAAAACGTCTCAAAATGCGATTTGAAGGTATTCTGAGCACTTTGGTGTTTTTGTGTGAAAAGTTTTAACGAAAAGCTCAAAATGGTCTAAAACGGTTCTAATGTGATTTTAAGCACTTTGATGTTTTTGTACAACCAAGTTTCATCGAAATGCTCAAAATGGTCTAAAACGTTTTTAAAACGATATTAAGCTATTTTGTGCTCTTTGATGTTTTTGTGTAACCAAGTTTTTTCGAAAATCACAAAATGGTCTAAAACGTCTCCAAATGCGATTTGAAGGTTTTCTAAGCACTTTGGTGTTTTTATGTTAACAAGTTTTTTCGAAAATCACAAAATGGTCTAAAACGTCTCAAAATGCGATTTGAAGGTATTCTGAGCACTTTGGTGTTTTTGTGTGAAAAGTTTTAACGAAATGCTCAAAATGGTCTAAAACGGTTTCTAATGTGATTTTAACCACTTTGATGTTTTTGTGTAACCAAGTTCTTTTCGAAAATCACAAAATGGTCTAAAACGTCTCCAAATGCGATTTGAAGCTTTTCTAAGCACTTTGGTGTTTTTATGTTAACAAGTTTTTTCGAAAATCACAAAATGGTCTAAAACGTCTCAAAATGCGATTTGAAGGTATTCTGAGCACTTTGGTGTTTTTGTGTGAAAAGTTTTAACGAAATGCTCAAAATGGTCTAAAACGGTTTCTAATGTGATTTTAACCACTTTGATGTTTTTGTGTAACCAAGTTTTTTCGAAAATCACAAAATGGTCTAAAACGTCTCCAAATGCGATTTGAAGCTTTTCTAAGCACTTTGGTGTTTTTATGTTAACAAGTTTTTTCGAAAATCACAAAATGGTCTAAAACGTCTCCAAATGCGATTTGAAGCTATTCTGTACACTTTGATGTTTTGTGTGAAAAGTTTTAACAAAATGCTGAAAATGGTCTAAAACGTTTTTAAAACGATATTAAGCTATTTTGTGCTCTTTGATGTTTTTGTATAACCAAGTTTTTTCGAAAATCACAAAATGGTCTAAAACGTCTCCAAATGCGATTTGAAGATATTCTGAGCACTTTGGTGTTTTTATGTTAAAAAGTTTTTTCGAAAATCACAAAATGGTCTAAAACGTCTCCAAATGCGATTTGAAGATATTCTGAGCACTTTGGTGTTTTTATGTTAAAAAGTTTTTTCGAAAATCACAAAATGGTCTAAAACGTCTCCAAATGCGATTTGAAGCTATTCTATACACTTTGATGTTTTGTGTTAAAAAGTTTTGTCGAAATGCTCAAAATGGTTTAAAACGTTTTTAAAACGATATTAAGCTATTTTGTGCTCTTTGATGTTTTTGTGTAACCAAGTTTCATCGAAATGAACAAAATGGTCTAAAACGTCTCCAAATGCGATTTGAAGCTTTTCCAAGCACTTTGCTGTTTTTATGTTAACAAGTTTTTTCGAAAATCACAAAATTGTCTAAAACGTCTCAAAATGCGATTTGAAGGTATTCTGAGCACTTTGGTGTTTTTGTGTGAAAAGTTTTAACGAAAAGCTCAAAATGGTCTAAAACGGTTCTAATGTGATTTTAAGCACTTTGATGTTTTTGTACAACCAAGTTTCATCGAAATGCTCAAAATGGTCTAAAACGTTTTTAAAACGATATTAAGCTATTTTGTGCTCTTTGATGTTTTTGTGTAACCAAGTTTTTTCGAAAATCACAAAATGGTCTAAAACGTCTCCAAATGCGATTTGAAGCTTTTCTAAGCACTTTGGTGTTTTTATGTTAACAAGTTTTTTCGAAAATCACAAAATGGTCTAAAACGTCTCAAAATGCGATTTGAAGGTATTCTGAGCACTTTGGTGTTTTTGTGTGAAAAGTTTTAACGAAATGCTCAAAATGGTCTAAAACGGTTTCTAATGTGATTTTAACCACTTTGATGTTTTTGTGTAACCAAGTTCTTTTCGAAAATCACAAAATGGTCTAAAACGTCTCCAAATGCGATTTGAAGCTTTTCTAAGCACTTTGGTGTTTTTATGTTAACAAGTTTTTTCGAAAATCACAAAATGGTCTAAAACGTCTCCAAATGCGATTTGAAGCTATTCTGTACACTTTGATGTTTTGTGTGAAAAGTTTTAACGAAATGCTCAAAATTGTCTAAAACGGTTTCTAATGTGATTTTAAGCACTTTGATGTTTTTGTAAAACCAAGTTTCATCGAAATGCACAAAATGGTCTAAAACGTCTCCAAATGCGATTTGAAGCTTTTCCAAGCACTTTGGTGTTTTTATGTTAACAAGGTTTTTCGAAAATCACAAAATGGTCTAAAACGTCTCCAAATGCGATTTGAAGCTTTTCCAAGCACTTTGCTGTTTTTATGTTAACAAGTTTTTTCGAAAATCACAAAATGGTCTAAAACGTCTCAAAATACGATATTAAGCTGTTTTGTGCACTTTGATGATTTGTGTGAAAAGTTTTAACGAAATGCTCAAAATGGTCTAAAACGGTTTCTAATGTGATTTTAAGCACTTTGATGTTTTTATGTAGCCAAGTTTTTTCGAAAATCACAAAATGGTCAAAAACGTCTCCAAATGCGATTTGAAGCTTTTCTAAGCACTTTGGTTTTTTTATGTTAACAAGTTTTTTCGAAAATCACAAAATGGTCTAAAACGTCTTCAAATGCGATTTGAAGATATTCTGAGCACTTTGGTGTTTTTCTGTTAAAAAGTATTTTCGAAAATCACAAAATGGCCTAAAACGTCTCCAAATGCGATTTGAAGCTATTCTGTACACTTTGATGTTTTGTGTGAAAAAGTTTTGTCAAAATGCTCAAAATGGTCTAAAACGTTTTTAAAACGATATTAAGCTATTTTGTGCTCTTTGATGTGTTTGTATAACCAAGTTTTTTCGAAAATCACAAAATGGTCTAAAACGTCTCCAAATGCGATTTGAAGATTTTCCAAGCACTTTGCTGTTTTTATGTTAACAATTTTTTTCGAAAATCATAAAATGGTCTAAAACGTCTCCAAATGCGATTTGAAGCTATTCTGTACACTTTGATGTTTTGTGTGAAAAGTTTTGTCGAAATGCTCAAAATGGTCTAAAACGTTTTTAAAACGATATTAAGCTATTTTGTGCTCTTTGATGTTTTTGTGTAACCAAGTTTCATCGAAATGAGCAAAATGGTCTAAAACGTCTCCAAATGCGATTTGAAGCTTTTCTAAGCACTTTGGTGTTTTTATGTTAACAAGTTTTTTCGAAAATCACAAAATGGTCTAAAACGTCTCCAAATGCGATTTGAAGATATTCTGAGCACTTTGCTGTTTTTATGTTAACAAGTTTTTTCGAAAATCACAAAATGGTCTAAAACGTCTCAAAATGCTATTTGAAGGTATTCTGAGCACTTTGGTGTTTTTGTGTGAAAAGTTTTAACGAAATGCTCAAAATGGTCTAAAACGGTTCTAATGTGATTTTAAGCACTTTGATGTTTTTGTATAACCAAGTTTCATCGAAATGCTCAAAATGGTCTAAAACGTTTTTAAAACGATATTAAGCTATTTTGTGCTCTTTGATGTTTTTGTGTAACGAAGTTTCATCGAAATTAACAAAATGGTCTAAAACGTCTCCAAATGCGATTTGAAGCTTTTCCAAGCACTTTGCTGTTTTTATGTTAACAAGTTTTTTCGAAAATCACAAAATGGCCTAAAACGTCTCAAAATGCGATTTCAAGGTATTCTGAGCACTTTGGTGTTTTTGTGTGAAAGGTTTTAACGAAATGCTCAAAATGGTCTAAAACGGTTTCTAATGTGATTTAAAGCACTTTGATGTTTTTGTATAACCAAGTTTCATCGAAATGCACAAAATGGTCTAAAACGTCTCCAAATGCGATTTGAAGCTTTTCTAAGCACTTTGCTGTTTTTATGTTAACAAGTTTTTTCGAAAATCACAAAATGGTCTAAAACGTCTCCAAATGCGATTTGAAGATATTCTGAGCACTTTGGTGTTTTTATGTTAAAAAGTTTTTTCGAAAATCACAAAATGGTCTAAAACGTCTCCAAATGCGATTTGAAGATATTCTGAGCACTTTGGTGTTTTTATGTTAACAAGTTTTTTCGAAAATCACAAAATGGTCTAAAACGTCTCCAAATGCGATTTGAAGCTATTCTGTACACTTTGATGTTTTGTGTGAAAAAGTTTTGTCGAAATGCTCAAAATGGTCTAAAACGTTTTTAAAACGATATTAAGCTATTTTGTGCTCTTTGATGTTTTTCTGTAACCAAGTTTTATCGAAATGAACAAAATGGTCTAAAACGTCTCCAAATGCGATTTGAAGCTTTTCCAAGCACTTTGCTGTTTTTATGTTAACAAGTTTTTTCGAAAATCACAAAATGGTCTAAAACGTCTCAAAATGCGATTTGAAGGTATTCTGAGCACTTTGGTGTTTTTGTGTGAAAAGTTTTAACGAAATGCTCAAAATTGTCTAAAACGGTTTCTAATGTGATTTTAAGCACTTTGATGTTTTTGTAAAACCAAGTTTCATCGAAATGAACAAAATGGTCTAAAATGTCTCCAAATGCGATTTGAAGCTTTTCCAAGCACTTTGCTGTTTTTATGTTAACAAGCTTTTTCGAAAATCACAAAATGGTCTAAAACGTCTCCAAATGCGATTTGAAGATATTCTGAGCACTTTGGTGTTTTTATGTTAAAAAGTTTTTTCGAAAATCACAAAATGGTCTAAAACGTCTCCAAATGCAATTTGAAGATATTCTGAGCACTTTGGTGTTTTTATGTTAAAAAGTTTTTTCGAAAATCACAAAATGGTCTAAAACGTCTCCAAATGCGATTTGAAGCTATTCTGTACACTTTGATGTTTTGTGTGAAAAAGTTTTGTCGAAATGCTCAAAATGGTTTAAAACGTTTTTAAAACGATATTAAGTTATTTTGTGCTCTTTGATGTTTTTGTGTAACCAAGTTTCATCGAAATGAACAAAATGGTCTAAAACGTCTCCAAATGCGATTTGAAGCTTTTCCAAGCACTTTGCTGTTTTTATGTTAACAAGTTTTTTCGAAAATCACAAAATGGTGTAAAACGTCTCAAAATGCGATTTGAAGGTATTCTGAGCACTTTGGTGTTTTTGTGTGAAAAGTTTTAACGAAATGCTCAAAATGGTCTAAAACGGTTCTAATGTGATTTTAAGCTATTCTAGACACTTTGATGTTTTGTGTGAAAAAGTTTTCTCGAAATGCTCAAAATGGTCTAAAACGTTTTCCAATACCATATTAAGCTATTTTGTGCAATTTGATGTTTTTGTGTAACCAAGTTTTTTGAAATGCGATTTGAAGATATTCTGAGGACTCTGGTGTTTTTATGTTAAAAAGTTTTTTCGAAAATCACAAAATGGTCTAAAACGTCTCCAAATGCGATTTGAAGATATTCTGAGCACTTTGGTGTTTTTATGTTAAAAAGTTTTTTCGAAAATCACAAAATGGTCTAAAACGTCTCCAAATGCGAGTTGAAGCTATTCTGTACACTTTGATGTTTTGTGTGAAAAAGTTTTGTCGAAATGCTCAAAATGGTCTAAAACGTTTTTAAAACGATATTAAGCTATTTTGTGCTCTTTGATGTTTTTGTGTAACCAAGTTTTTTCGAAAATCACAAAATGGTCTAAAACGTCTCCAAATGCGATTTGAAGCTTTTCTAAGCACTTTGGTGTTTTTATGTTAACAAGTTTTTTCGCAAATCACAAAATTGTCTAAAACGTCTCCAAATGCGATTTGAAGATATTCTGAGCACATTGGTGTTTTTATGTTAAAAAAGTTTTTTCGAAAATCACAAAATGGTCTAAAACGTTTCCAAATGCGATTTGAAGCTCTTCTGTACACTTTGATGTTTTGTGTGAAAAAGTTTTTTCGAAATGCTCAAAATGGTCTAAAACGTTTTTAAATACGATATTAAGCTGTTTTGTGCACTTTGATGGTTTGTGTGAAAAGTTTTAACGAAATGCTCAAAATGGTCAAAAACGGTTTCTAATGTGATTTTAAGCACTTTGATGTTTTTGTGTAACCAAGTTTTTTCGAAAATCACAAATTGGTCTAAAACGTCTCCAAATGCGATTTGAAGCTTTTCTAAACACTTTGGTGCTTTTATGTTAACAAGTTTTTTCGAAAATCACAAAATGGTCTAAAACGTCTCCAAATGCGATTTGAAGCTTTTCTAAACACTTTGGTGTTTTTATGTTAACAAGTTTTTTCGAAAATCACAAAATGGTCTAAAACGTCTTCAAATGCGATTTGAAGATATTCTGAGCACTTTGGTGTTTTTCTGTTAAAAAGTTTTTTCGAAAATCACAAAATGGTCTAAAACGTCTCCAAATGCGATTTGAAGCTCTTCTGTACACTTTGATGTTTTGTGTGAAAAAGTTTTCTCGAAATGCTCAAAATGGTCTAAAACGTTTTCCAATACCATATTAAGCTATTTTGTGCAATTTGATGTTTTTATGTAACCAAGTTTTTTGAAATGCGATTTGAAGATATTCTGAGCACTTTGGTGTTTTTATGTTAAAAAGTTTTTTCGAAAATCACAAAATGGTCTAAAACGTCTCCAAATGCGATTTGAAGATATTCTGAGCACTTTGGTGTTTTTATGTTAAAAAGTTTTTTCGAAAATCACAAAATGGTCTAAAACGTCTCCAAATGCGATTTGAAGCTATTCTGTACACTTTGATGTTTTGTGTGAAAAAGTTTTGTCGAAATGCTCAAAATGGTCTAAAACGTTTTTAAAACGATATTAAGCTATTTTGTGCTCTTTGATGTTTTTGTGTAACCAAGTTTTTTCGAAAATCACAAAATGGTCTAAAACGTCTCCAAATGCGATTTGAAGCTTTTCTAAGCACTTTGGTGTTTTTATGTTAACAAAATTTTTCGAAAATCACAAAATGGTCTAAAACGTCTCAAAATGCGATTTGAAGGTATTCTGAGCACTTTGGTGTTTTTGTGTGAAAAGTTTTAACGAAATGCTCAAAATGGTCTAAAACGGTTTCTAATGTGATTTTAAGCACTTTGATGTTTTTGTGTAACCAAGTTTTTTCGAAAATCACAAAATGGTCTAAAACGTCTCCAAATGCGATTTGAAGCTATTCTGTACACTTTGATGTTTTGTGTGAAAAAAGTTTTGTCGAAATGCTCAAAATGGTCTAAAACGTTTTTAAAACGATATTGAGCTATTTTGTGCTCTTTGATGTTTTTGTGTAACCAAGTTTTATCGAAATGAACAAAATGGTCTAAAACGTCTCCAAATGCGATTTGAAGCTTTTCCAAGCACTTTGCTGTTTTTATATTAAGTTTTTTCGAAAATCACAAAATGGTCTAAAACGTCTCTAAATGCGATTTGAAGGTATTCTGAGCAATTTGGTGTTTTTGTGTGAAAAGTTTTAACGAAATGCTCAAAATTGTCTAAAACGGTTTCTAATGTGATTTTAAGCACTTTGATGTTTTTGTAAAACCAAGTTTCATCGAAATGCACAAAATGGTCTAAAACGTCTCCAAATGCGATTTGAAGCTATTCTGTACACTTTGATGTTTTGTGTGAAAAAAGTTTTGTCGAAATGCTCAAAATGGTCTAAAACGTTTTTAAAACGATATTAAGCTATTTTGTGCTCTTTGATGTTTTTGTGTAACCAAGTTTTATCGAAATGAACAAAATGGTCTAAAACGTCTCCAAATGCGATTTGAAGCTTTTCCAAGCACTTTGCTGTTTTTATGTTAACAGGTTTTTTCGAAAATCACAAAATGGTCTAAAACGTCTCAAAATGCGATTTGAAGGTATTCTGAGCACTTTGGTGTTTTTGTGTGAAAAGTTTTAACGAAATGCTCAAAATTGTCTAAAACGGTTTCTAATGTGATTTTAAGCACTTTGATGTTTTTGTAAAACCAAGTTTCATCGAAATGCACAAAATGGTCTAAAATGTCTCCAAATGCGATTTGAAGCTTTTCCAAGCACTTTGCTGTTTTTATGTTAACAAGCTTTTTCGAAAATCACAAAATGGTCTAAAACGTCTCCAAATGTGATTTGAAGATATTCTGAGCACTTTGGTATTTTTATGTTAAAAAGTTTTTTCGAAAATCACAAAATGGTCTAAAACGTCTCCAAATGCGATTTGAAGATATTCTGAGCACTTTGGTGTTTTTATGTTAAAAAGTTTTTTCGAAAATCACAAAATGGTCTAAAACGTCTCCAAATGCGATTTGAAGCTATTCTGTACACTTTGATGTTTTGTGTGAAAAAGTTTTGTCGAAATGCTCAAAATGGTTTAAAACGTTTTTAAAACGATATTAAGCTATTTTGTGCTCTTTGATGTTTTTGTATAACCAAGTTTCATCGAAATGCACAAAATGGTCTAAAACGTCTCCAAATACGATTTGAAGCTTTTCCAAGCACTTTGCTGTTTTTATGTTAACAAGTTTTTTCGAAAATCACAAAATTGTCTAAAACGTCTCAAAATGCGATTTGAAGGTATTCTGAGCACTTTGGTGTTTTTGTGTGAAAAGTTTTAACGAAAAGCTCAAAATGGTCTAAAACGGTTCTAATGTGATTTTAAGCACTTTGATGTTTTTGTACAACGAAGTTTCATCGAAATGCTCAAAATGGTCTAAAACGTTTTTAAAACGATATTAAGCTATTTTGTGCTCTTTGATGTTTTTGTGTAACCAAGTTTTTTTCGAAAATCACAAAATGGTCTAAAACGTCTCCAAATGCGATTTGAAGCTTTTCTAAGCACTTTGGTGTTTTTATGTTAACAAGTTTTTTCGAAAATCGCAAAATGGTCTAAAACGTCTCAAAATGCGATTTGAAGGTATTCTGAGCACTTTGGTGTTTTTGTGTGAAAAGTTTTAACGAAATGCTCAAAATGGTCTAAAACGGTTTCTAATGTGATTTTAACCACTTTGATGTTTTTGTGTAACCAAGTTCTTTTCGAAAATCACAAAATGGTCTAAAACGTCTCCAAATGCGATTTGAAGCTTTTCTAAGCACTTTGGTGTTTTTATGTTAACAAGTTTTTTCGAAAATCACAAAATGGTCTAAAACGTCTCAAAATGCGATTTGAAGGTATTCTGAGCACTTTGGTGTTTTTGTGTGAAAAGTTTTAACGAAATGCTCAAAATGGTCTAAAACGGTTTCTAATGTGATTTTAACCACTTTGATGTTTTTGTGTAACCAAGTTTTTTCGAAAATCACAAAATGGTCTAAAACGTCTCCAAATGCGATTTGAAGCTTTTCTAAGCACTTTGGTGTTTTTATGTTAACAAGTTTTTTCGAAAATCACAAAATGGTCTAAAACGTCTCCAAATGCGATTTGAAGCTATTCTGTACACTTTGATGTTTTGTGTGAAAAAAGTTTTGTCGAAATGCTCAAAATGGTCTAAAACGTTTTTAAAACGATATTAAGCTATTTTGTGCTCTTTGATGTTTTTGTGTAACCAAGTTTTATCGAAATGAACAAAATGTTCTAAAACGTCTCCAAATGCGATTTGAAGCTTTTCCAAGCACTTTGCTGTTTTTATGTTAAGTTTTTTCGAAAATCACAAATTGGTCTAAAACGTCTCTAAATGCGAGTTGAAAGTATTCTGAGCACTTTGGTGTTTTTGTGTGAAAAGTTTTAACGAAATGCTCAAAATTGTCTAAAACGGTTTCTAATGTGATTTTAAGCACTTTGATGTTTTTGTAAAACCAAGTTTCATCGAAAATCACAAAATGGTCTAAAACGTCTCCAAATGCGATTTGAAGATATTCTGAGCACTTTGGTGTTTTTATGTTAAAAAGTTTTTTCGAAAATCACAAAATGGTCTAAAACGTCTCCAAATGCGATTTGAAGCTCTTCTGTACACTTTGATGTTTTGTGTGAATAAGTTTTGTCAAAATGCTCAAAATGGTCTTAAACGTTTTTAAAACGATATTAAGCTATTTTGTGCTCTTTGATGTTTTTGTATAACCAAGTTTTTTCGAAAATCACAAAATTGTCTAAAACGTCTCCAAATGCGATTTGAAGATATTCTGAGCACTTTGGTGTTTTTATGTTAAAAAGTTTTTTCGAAAATCACAAAATGGTCTAAAACGTCTCCAAATGCGATTTGAAGATATTCTGAGCACTTTGGTGTTTTGTGTGAAAAGTTTTGTCGAAATGCTCAAAATGGTCTAAAACGTTTTTAAAACGATATTAAGCTATTTTGTGCTCTTTGATGTTTTTGTGTAACCAAGTTTCATCGAAATGAACAAAATGGTCTAAAACGTCTCCAAATGCGATTTGAAGCTTTTCTAAGCACTTTGGTGTTTTTATGTTAACAAGTTTTTTCGAAAATCACAAAATGGTCTAAAACGTCTCCAAATGCGATTTGAAGATATTCTGAGCACTTTGCTGTTTTTATGTTAACAAGTTTTTCGAAAATCACAAAATGGTCTAAAACGTCTCAAAATGCTATTTGAAGGTATTCTGAGCACTTTGGTGTTTTTGTGTGAAAAGTTTTAACGAAATGCTCAAAATGGTCTAAAACGGTTCTAATGTGATTTTAAGCACTTTGATGTTTTTGTATAACCAAGTTTCATCGAAATGCTCAAAATGGTCTAAAACGTTTTTAAAACGATATTAAGCTATTTTGTGCTCTTTGATGTTTTTGTGTAACGAAGTTTCATCGAAATGAACAAAATGGTCTAAAACGTCTCCAAATGCGATTTGAAGCTTTTCCAAGCACTTTGCTGTTTTTATGTTAACAAGTTTTTTCGAAAATCACAAAATGGCCTAAAACGTCTCAAAATGCGATTTCAAGGTATTCTGAGCACTTTGGTGTTTTTGTGTGAAAGGTTTTAACGAAATGCTCAAAATGGTCTAAAACGGTTTCTAATGTGATTTTAAGCACTTTGATGTTTTTGTATAACCAAGTTTCATCGAAATGCACAAAATGGTCTAAAACGTCTCCAAATGCGATTTGAAGCTTTTCTAAGCACTTTGCTGTTTTTATGTTAACAAGTTTTTTCGAAAATCACAAAATGGTCTAAAACGTCTCCAAATGCGATTTGAAGATATTCTGAGCACTTTGGTGTTTTTATGTTAAAAAGTTTTTTCGAAAATCACAAAATGGTCTAAAACGTCTCCAAATGCGATTTGAAGCTATTCTATACACTTTGATGTTTTGTGTTAAAAAGTTTTGTCGAAATGCTCAAAATGGTTTAAAACGTTTTTAAAACGATATTAAGCTATTTTGTGCTCTTTGATGTTTTTGTGTAACCAAGTTTCATCGAAATGAACAAAATGGTCTAAAACGTCTCCAAATGCGATTTGAAGCTTTTCCAAGCACTTTGCTGTTTTTATGTTAACAAGTTTTTTCGAAAATCACAAAATTGTCTAAAACGTCTCAAAAAGCGATTTGAAGGTATTCTGAGCACTTTGGTGTTTTTGTGTGAAAAGTTTTAACGAAAAGCTCAAAATGGTCTAAAACGGTTCTAATGTGATTTTAAGCACTTTGATGTTTTTGTACAACCAAGTTTCATCGAAATGCTCAAAATGGTCTAAAACGTTTTTAAAACGATATTAAGCTATTTTGTGCTCTTTGATGTTTTTGTGTAACCAAGTTTTTTCGAAAATCACAAAATGGTCTAAAACGTCTCCAAATGCGATTTGAAGCTTTTCTAAGCACTTTGGTGTTTTTATGTTAACAAGTTTTTTCAAAAATCACAAAATGGTCTAAAACGTCTCCAAATGCGATTTGAAGATATTCTGAGCACTTTGGTGTTTTTCTGTTAAAAAGTATTTTCGAAAATCACAAAATGGTCTAAAACGTCTCCAAATGCAATTTGAAGCTATTCTGTACACTTTGATGTTTTGTGTGAAAAAGTTTTGTCAAAATGCTCAAAATGGTCTAAAACGTTTTTAAAACGATATTAAGCTATTTTGTGCTCTTTGATGTTTTTGTATAACCAAGTTTTTTCGAAAATCACAAAATGGTCTAAAACGTCTCCAAATGCGATTTGAAGCTTTTCTAAACACTTTGGTGTTTTTATGTTAACAAGTTTTTTCGAAAATCACAAAATGGTCTAAAACGTCTCCAAATCCGATTTGAAGCTATTCTGTACACTTTGATGTTTTGTGTGAAAAAGTTTTGTCGAAATGCTCAAAATGGTCTAAAACGTTTTTAAAACGATATTAAGCTATTTTGTGCTCTTTGATGTTTTTGTGTAACCAAGTTTCATCGATATGAACAAAATGGTCTAAAACGTCTCAAAATGCGATTTGAAGGTATTCTGAGCACTTTGGTGTTTTTGGGTGAAAAGTTTTAACGAAATGCTCAAAATGGTCTAAAACGGTTTCTAATGTGATTTTAAGCACTTTGAAGTATTTGTAAAAACAAGTTTCATCGAAATGCACAAAATAGTCTAAAACGTCTCCAAATGCGATTTGAAGCTTTTCTAAGCACTTTGGTGTTTTTATGTTAACAAGTTTTTTCGAAAATCACAAAATGGTCTAAAACGTCTCCAAATGCGATTTGAAGATATTCTGAGCACTTTGGTGTTTTTATGTTAAAAAGTATTTTCGAAAATCACAAAATGGTCTAAAACGTCTCCAAATGCGATTTGAAGCTCTTCTGTACACTTTGATGTTTTGTGTGAAAAAGTTTAGTCGAAATGCTCAAAATGGTCTAAAACGTTTTTAAAACGATATTAAGCTATTTTGTGCTCTTTGATGTTTTTGTGTAACCAAGTTTCATCGAAAATCACAAAATGGTCTAAAACGTCTCCAAATGCGATTTGAAGCTTTTCCAAGCACTTTGCTGTTTTTATGTTAACAAGTTTTTTCGAAAATCACAAAATGGTCTAAAACGTCTCAAAATACGATATTAAGCTGTTTTGTGCACTTTGATGATTTGTGTGAAAAGTTTTAACGAAATGCTCAAAATGGTCTAAAACGGTTTCTAATGTGATTTTAAGCACTTTGATGTTTTTATGTAGCCAAGTTTTTTCGAAAATCACAAAATGGTCAAAAACGTCTCCAAATGCGATTTGAAGCTTTTCTAAGCACTTTGGTGTTTTTATGTTAACAAGTTTTTTCGAAAATCACAAAATGGTCTAAAACGTCTTCAAATGCGATTTGAAGATATTCTGAGCACTTTGGTGTTTTTCTGTTAAAAAGTATTTTCGAAAATCACAAAATGGTCTATAACGTCTCCAAATGCGATTTGAAGCTATTCTGTACACATTGATGTTTTGTGTGAAAAAGTTTTGTCAAAATGCTCAAAATGGTCTAAAACGTTTTTAAAACGATATTAAGCTATTTTGTGCTCTTTGATGTGTTTGTATAACCAAGTTTTTTCGAAAATCACAAAATGGTCTAAAACGTCTCCAAATGCGATTTAAAGCTATTCTAGACACTTTGATGTTTTGTGTGAAAAATTTTCTCGAAATGCTCAAAATGGTCTAAAACGTTTTCCAATACCATTATTAAGCTATTTTGTGCAATTTGATGTTTTTGTGTAACCAAGTTTTTTGAAATGCGATTTGAAGATATTCTGAGGACTTTGGTGTTTTTATGTTAAAAAGTTTTTTCGAAAATCACAAAATGGTCTAAAACGTCTCCAAATGCGATTTGAAGATATTCTGAGCACTTTGATGTTTTGTGTGAAAAAGTTTTGTCGAAATGCTCAAAATGATCTAAAACGTTTTTAAAACGATATTAAGCTATTTTGTGCTCTTTGATGTTTTTGTGTAACCAAGTTTTATCGAAATGAACAAAATGGTCTAAAACGTCTCCAAATGCGATTTGAAGGTATTCTGAGCAATTTGGTGTTTTTGTGTGAAAAGTTTTAACGAAATGCTCAAAATTGTCTAAAACGGTTTCTAATGTGATTTTAAGCACTTTGATGTTTTTGTAAAACCAAGTTTCATCGAAATGCACAAAATGGTCTAAAACGTCTCCAAATGCGATTTGAAGCTATTCTGTACACTTTGATGTTTTGTGTGAAAAAAGTTTTGTCGAAATGCTCAAAATGGTCTAAAACGTTTTTAAAACGATATTAAGCTATTTTGTGCTCTTTGATGTTTTTGTGTAACCAAGTTTTATCGAAATGAACAAAATGGTCTAAAACGTCTCCAAATGCGATTTGAAGCTTTTCCAAGCACTTTGCTGTTTTTATGTTAACAGGTTTTTTCGAAAATCACAAAATGGTCTAAAACGTCTCAAAATGCGATTTGAAGGTATTCTGAGCACTTTGGTGTTTTTGTGTGAAAAGTTTTAACGAAATGCTCAAAATTGTCTAAAACGGTTTCTAATGTGATTTTAAGCACTTTGATGTTTTTGTAAAACCAAGTTTCATCGAAATGCACAAAATGGTCTAAAATGTCTCCAAATGCGATTTGAAGCTTTTCCAAGCACTTTGCTGTTTTTATGTTAACAAGCTTTTTCGAAAATCACAAAATGGTCTAAAACGTCTCCAAATGTGATTTGAAGATATTCTGAGCACTTTGGTATTTTTATGTTAAAAAGTTTTTTCGAAAATCACAAAATGGTCTAAAACGTCTCCAAATGCGATTTGAAGATATTCTGAGCACTTTGGTGTTTTTATGTTAAAAAGTTTTTTCGAAAATCACAAAATGGTCTAAAACGTCTCCAAATGCGATTTGAAGCTATTCTGTACACTTTGATGTTTTGTGTGAAAAAGTTTTGTCGAAATGCTCAAAATGGTTTAAAACGTTTTTAAAACGATATTAAGCTATTTTGTGCTCTTTGATGTTTTTGTATAACCAAGTTTCATCGAAATGCACAAAATGGTCTAAAACGTCTCCAAATACGATTTGAAGCTTTTCCAAGCACTTTGCTGTTTTTATGTTAACAAGTTTTTTCGAAAATCACAAAATTGTCTAAAACGTCTCAAAATGCGATTTGAAGGTATTCTGAGCACTTTGGTGTTTTTGTGTGAAAAGTTTTAACGAAAAGCTCAAAATGGTCTAAAACGGTTCTAATGTGATTTTAAGCACTTTGATGTTTTTGTACAACCAAGTTTCATCGAAATGCTCAAAATGGTCTAAAACGTTTTTAAAACGATATTAAGCTATTTTGTGCTCTTTGATGTTTTTGTGTAACCAAGTTTTTTTCGAAAATCACAAAATGGTCTAAAACGTCTCCAAATGCGATTTGAAGCTTTTCTAAGCACTTTGGTGTTTTTATGTTAACAAGTTTTTTCGAAAATCGCAAAATGGTCTAAAACGTCTCAAAATGCGATTTGAAGGTATTCTGAGCACTTTGGTGTTTTTGTGTGAAAAGTTTTAACGAAATGCTCAAAATGGTCTAAAACGGTTTCTAATGTGATTTTAACCACTTTGATGTTTTTGTGTAACCAAGTTCTTTTCGAAAATCACAAAATGGTCTAAAACGTCTCCAAATGCGATTTGAAGCTTTTCTAAGCACTTTGGTGTTTTTATGTTAACAAGTTTTTTCGAAAATCACAAAATGGTCTAAAACGTCTCAAAATGCGATTTGAAGGTATTCTGAGCACTTTGGTGTTTTTGTGTGAAAAGTTTTAACGAAATGCTCAAAATGGTCTAAAACGGTTTCTAATGTGATTTTAACCACTTTGATGTTTTTGTGTAACCAAGTTTTTTCGAAAATCACAAAATGGTCTAAAACGTCTCCAAATGCGATTTGAAGCTTTTCTAAGCACTTTGGTGTTTTTATGTTAACAAGTTTTTTCGAAAATCACAAAATGGTCTAAAACGTCTCCAAATGCGATTTGAAGCTATTCTGTACACTTTGATGTTTTGTGTGAAAAAAGTTTTGTCGAAATGCTCAAAATGGTCTAAAACGTTTTTAAAACGATATTAAGCTATTTTGTGCTCTTTGATGTTTTTGTGTAACCAAGTTTTATCGAAATGAACAAAATGTTCTAAAACGTCTCCAAATGCGATTTGAAGCTTTTCCAAGCACTTTGCTGTTTTTATGTTAAGTTTTTTCAAAAATCACAAAATGGTCTAAAACGTCTCTAAATGCGATTTGAAGGTATTCTGAGCACTTTGGTGTTTTTGTGTGAAAAGTTTTAACGAAATGCTCAAAATTGTCTAAAACGGTTTCTAATGTGATTTTAAGCACTTTGATGTTTTTGTAAAACCAAGTTTCATCGAAATGCACAAAATGGTCTAAAACGTCTCCAAATGCGATTTGAAGCTTTTCCAAGCACTTTGCTGTTTTTATGTTAACAAGCTTTTTCGAAAATCACAAAATGGTCTAAAACGTCTCCAAATGCGATTTGAAGATATTCTGAGCACTTTGGTGTTTTTATGTTAAAAAGTTTTTTCGAAAATCACAAAATGGTCTAAAACGTCTCCAAATGCGATTTGAAGCTCTTCTGTACACTTTGATGTTTTGTGTGAAAAAGTTTTGTCAAAATGCTCAAAATGGTCTAAAACGTTTTTAAAACGATATTAAGCTATTTTGTGCTCTTTGATGTTTTTGTATAACCAAGTTTTTTCGAAAATCACAAAATTGTCTAAAACGTCTCCAAATGCGATTTGAAGATATTCTGAGCACTTTGGTGTTTTTATGTTAAAAAGTTTTTTCGAAAATCACAAAATGGTCTAAAACGTCTCCAAATGCGATTTGAAGATATTCTGAGCACTTTGGTGTTTTTATGTTAAAAAGTTTTTTCGAAAATCACAAAATGGTCTAAAACGTCTCCAAATGCGATTTGAAGCTATTCTGTACACTTTGATGTTTTGTGTGAAAAAGTTTTGTCGAAATGCTCAAAATGGTTTAAAACGTTTTTAAAACGATATTAAGCTATTTTGTGCTCTTTGATGTTTTTGTGTAACCAAGTTTTTTTCGAAAATCACAAAATGGTCTAAAACGTCTCCAAATGCGATTTGAAGCTTTTCTAAGCACTTTGGTGTTTTTATGTTAACAAGTTTTTTCGAAAATCGCAAAATGGTCTAAAACGTCTCAAAATGCGATTTGAAGGTATTCTGAGCACTTTGGTGTTTTTGTGTGAAAAGTTTTAACGAAATGCTCAAAATGGTCTAAAACGGTTTCTAATGTGATTTTAACCACTTTGATGTTTTTGTGTAACCAAGTTCTTTTCGAAAATCACAAAATGGTCTAAAACGTCTCCAAATGCGATTTGAAGCTTTTCTAAGCACTTTGGTGTTTTTATGTTAACAAGTTTTTTCGAAAATCACAAAATGGTCTAAAACGTCTCAAAATGCGATTTGAAGGTATTCTGAGCACTTTGGTGTTTTTGTGTGAAAAGTTTTAACGAAATGCTCAAAATGGTCTAAAACGGTTTCTAATGTGATTTTAACCACTTTGATGTTTTTGTGTAACCAAGTTTTATCGAAATGAACAAAATGTTCTAAAACGTCTCCAAATGCGATTTGAAGCTTTTCCAAGCACTTTGCTGTTTTTATGTTAAGTTTTTTCGAAAATCACAAAATGGTCTAAAACGTCTCTAAATGCGATTTGAAGGTATTCTGAGCACTTTGGTGTTTTTGTGTGAAAAGTTTTAACGAAATGCTCAAAATTGTCTAAAACGGTTTCTAATGTGATTTTAAGCACTTTGATGTTTTTGTAAAACCAAGTTTCATCGAAATGCACAAAATGGTCTAAAACGTCTCCAAATGCGATTTGAAGCTTTTCCAAGCACTTTGCTGTTTTTATGTTAACAAGCTTTTTCGAAAATCACAAAATGGTCTAAAACGTCTCCAAATGCGATTTGAAGATATTCTGAGCACTTTGGTGTTTTTATGTTAAAAAGTTTTTTCGAAAATCACAAAATGGTCTAAAACGTCTCCAAATGCGATTTGAAGCTCTTCTGTACACTTTGATGTTTTGTGTGAAAAAGTTTTGTCAAAATGCTCAAAATGGTCTAAAACGTTTTTAAAACGATATTAAGCTATTTTGTGCTCTTTGATGTTTTTGTATAACCAAGTTTTTTCGAAAATCACAAAATTGTCTAAAACGT
The DNA here is from genome assembly GCF_964355755.1 of Antedon mediterranea. Lineage (NCBI taxonomy): Eukaryota > Metazoa > Echinodermata > Crinoidea > Comatulida > Antedonidae > Antedon > Antedon mediterranea. Next base: position 10,335,814 of record NC_092678.1, read on the forward strand.
CTCCAAATGCGATTTGAAGATATTCTGAGCACTTTGGTGTTTTTATGTTAAAAAGTTTTTTCGAAAATCACAAAATGGTCTAAAACGTCTCCAAATGCGATTTGAAGATATTCTGAGCACTTTGGTGTTTTTATGTTAAAAAGTTTTTTCGAAAATCACAAAATGGTCTAAAACGTCTCCAAATGCGATTTGAAGCTATTCTGTACACTTTGATGTTTTGTGTGAAAAAGTTTTGTCGAAATGCTCAAAATGGTTTAAAACGTTTTTAAAACGATATTAAGCTATTTTGTGCTCTTTGATGTTTTTGTATAACCAAGTTTCATCGAAATGCACAAAATGGTCTAAAACGTCTCCAAATACGATTTGAAGCTTTTCCAAGCACTTTGCTGTTTTTATGTTAACAAGTTTTTTCGAAAATCACAAAATTGTCTAAAACGTCTCAAAATGCGATTTGAAGGTATTCTGAGCACTTTGGTGTTTTTGTGTGAAAAGTTTTAACGAAAAGCTCAAAATGGTCTAAAACGGTTCTAATGTGATTTTAAGCACTTTGATGTTTTTGTACAACCAAGTTTCATCGAAATGCTCAAAATGGTCTAAAACGTTTTTAAAACGATATTAAGCTATTTTGTGCTCTTTGATGTTTTTGTGTAACCAAGTTTTTTTCGAAAATCACAAAATGGTCTAAAACGTCTCCAAATGCGATTTGAAGCTTTTCTAAGCACTTTGGTGTTTTTATGTTAACAAGTTTTTTCGAAAATCGCAAAATGGTCTAAAACGTCTCAAAATGCGATTTGAAGGTATTCTGAGCACTTTGGTGTTTTTGTGTGAAAAGTTTTAACGAAATGCTCAAAATGGTCTAAAACGGTTTCTAATGTGATTTTAACCACTTTGATGTTTTTGTGTAACCAAGTTCTTTTCGAAAATCACAAAATGGTCTAAAACGTCTCCAAATGCGATTTGAAGCTTTTCTAAGCACTTTGGTGTTTTTATGTTAACAAGTTTTTTCGAAAATCACAAAATGGTCTAAAACGTCTCAAAATGCGATTTGAAGGTATTCTGAGCACTTTGGTGTTTTTGTGTGAAAAGTTTTAACGAAATGCTCAAAATGGTCTAAAACGGTTTCTAATGTGATTTTAACCACTTTGATGTTTTTGTGTAACCAAGTTTTTTCGAAAATCACAAAATGGTCTAAAACGTCTCCAAATGCGATTTGAAGCTTTTCCAAGCACTTTGCTGTTTTTATGTTAACAAGTTTTTTCGAAAATCACAGAATGGTCTAAAACGTCTCCAAATGCGATTTCAAGGTATTCTGAGCACTTTGGTGTTTTTGTGTGAAAGGTTTTAACGAAATGCTCAAAATGGTCTAAAACGGTTTCTAATGTGATTTTAAGCACTTTGATGTTTTTGTATAACCAAGTTTCATCGAAATGCACAAAATGGTCTAAAACGTCTCCAAATGCGATTTGAAGCTTTTCTAAGCACTTTGCTGTTTTTATGTTAAAAAGTTTTTTCGAAAATCACAAAATGGTCTAAAACGTCTCCAAATGCGATTTGAAGATATTCTGAGCACTTTGGTGTTTTTATGTTAAAAAGTTTTTTCGAAAATCACAAAATGGTCTAAAACGTCTCCAAATGCGATTTGAAGATATTCTGAGCACTTTGGTGTTTTTATGTTAAAAAGTTTTTTCGAAAATCACAAAATGGTCTAAAACGTCTCCAAATGCGATTTGAAGCTATTCTGTACACTTTGATGTTTTGTGTGAAAAAGTTTTGTCGAAATGCTCAAAATGGTCTAAAACGTTTTTAAAACGATATTAAGCTATTTTGTGCTCTTTGATGTTTTTGTGTAACCAAGTTTTATCGAAATGAACAAAATGGTCTAAAACGTCTCCAAATGCGATTTGAAGCTTTTCTAAGCACTTTGCTGTTTTTATGTTAACAAGTTTTTTCGAAAATCACAAAATGGTCTAAAACGTCTCCAAATGCGATTTGAAGATATTCTGAGCACTTTGGTGTTTTTATGTTAAAAAGTTTTTTCGAAAATCACAAAATGGTCTAAAACGTCTCCAAATGCGATTTGAAGCTATTCTATACACTTTGATGTTTTGTGTTAAAAAGTTTTGTCGAAATGCTCAAAATGGTTTAAAACGTTTTTAAAACGATATTAAGCTATTTTGTGCTCTTTGATGTTTTTGTGTAACCAAGTTTCATCGAAATGCGATTTGAAGCTTTTCCAAGCACTTTGCTGTTTTTATGTTAACAAGCTTTTTCGAAAATCACAAAATGGTCTAAAACGTCTCCAAATGCGATTTGAAGATATTCTGAGCACTTTGGTGTTTTTATGTTAAAAAGTTTTTTCGAAAATCACAAAATGGTCTAAAACGTCTCCAAATGCGATTTGAAGATATTCTAAGCACTTTGGTGTTTTTATGTTAACAAGTTTTTTCGAAAATCACAAAATGGTCTAAAACGTCTCCAAATGCGATTTGAAGATATTCTGAGCACTTTGGTGTTTTTCTGTTAAAAAGTATTTTCGAAAATCACAAAATGGTCTAAAACGTCTCCAAATGCAATTTGAAGCTATTCTGTACACTTTGATGTTTTGTGTGAAAAAGTTTTGTCGAAATGCTCAAAATGGTCTAAAACGTTTTTAAAACGATATTAAGCTATTTTGTGCTCTTTGATGTTTTTGTGTAACCAAGTTTCATCGATATGAACAAAATGGTCTAAAACGTCTCAAAATGCGATTTGAAGGTATTCTGAGCACTTTGGTGTTTTTGGGTGAAAAGTTTTAACGAAATGCTCAAAATGGTCTAAAACGGTTTCTAATGTGATTTTAAGCACTTTGAAGTATTTGTAAAAACAAGTTTCATCGAAATACACAAAATAGTCTAAAACGTCTCCAAATGCGATTTGAAGCTTTTCTAAGCACTTTGGTGTTTTTATGTTAATAAGTTTTTTCGAAAATCACAAAATGGTCTAAAACGTCTCCAAATGCGATTTGAAGATATTCTGAGCACTTTGGTGTTTTTATGTTAAAAAGTATTTTCGAAAATCACAAAATGGTCTAAAACGTCTCCAAATGCGATTTGAAGCTCTTCTGTACACTTTGATGTTTTGTGTGAAAAAGTTTAGTCGAAATGCTCAAAATGGTCTAAAACGTTTTTAAAACGATATTAAGCTATTTTGTGCTCTTTGATGTTTTTGTGTAACCAAGTTTCATCGAAAATCACAAAATGGTCTAAAACGTCTCCAAATGCGATTTGAAGCTTTTCCAAGCACTTTGCTGTTTTTATGTTAACAAGTTTTTTCGAAAATCACAAAATGGTCTAAAACGTCTCAAAATACGATAATAAGCTGTTTTGTGCACTTTGATGATTTGTGTGAAAAGTTTTAACGAAATGCTCAAAATGGTCTAAAACGGTTTCTAATGTGATTTTAAGCACTTTGATGTTTTTATGTAGCCAAGTTTTTTCGAAAATCACAAAATGGTCAAAAACGTCTCCAAATGCGATTTGAAGCTTTTCTAAGCACTTTGGTGTTTTTATGTTAACAAGTTTTTTGGAAAATCACAAAATGGTCTAAAACGTCTCCAAATGCAATTTGAAGCTATTCTGTACACTTTGATGTTTTGTGTGAAAAAGTTTTGTCAAAATGCTCAAAATGGTCTAAAACGTTTTTAAAACGATATTAAGCTATTTTGTGCTCTTTGATGTTTTTGTATAACCAAGTTTTTTCGAAAATCACAAAATGGTCTAAAACGTCTCCAAATGCGATTTGAAGCTTTTCTAAACACTTTGGTGTTTTTATGTTAACAAGTTTTTTCGAAAATCACAAAATGGTCTAAAACGTCTCCAAATCCGATTTGAAGCTATTCTGTACACTTTGATGTTTTGTGTGAAAAAGTTTTGTCGAAATGCTCAAAATGGTCTAAAACGTTTTTAAAACGATATTAAGCTATTTTGTGCTCTTTGATGTTTTTGTGTAACCAAGTTTCATCGATATGAACAAAATGGTCTAAAACGTCTCAAAATGCGATTTGAAGGTATTCTGAGCACTTTGGTGTTTTTGGGTGAAAAGTTTTAACGAAATGCTCAAAATGGTCTAAAACGGTTTCTAATGTGATTTTAAGCACTTTGAAGTATTTGTAAAAACAAGTTTCATCGAAATGCACAAAATAGTCTAAAACGTCTTCAAATGCGATTTGAAGCTTTTCTAAGCACTTTGGTGTTTTTATGTTAACAAGTTTTTTCGAAAATCACAAAATGGTCTAAAACGTCTCCAAATGCGATTTGAAGATATTCTGAGCACTTTGGTGTTTTTATGTTAAAAAGTATTTTCGAAAATCACAAAATGGTCTAAAACGTCTCCAAATGCGATTTGAAGCTCTTCTGTACACTTTGATGTTTTGTGTGAAAAAGTTTAGTCGAAATGCTCAAAATGGTCTATAACGTTTTTAAAACGATATTAAGCTATTTTGTGCTCTTTGATGTTTTTGTGTAACCAAGTTTCATCGAAAATCACAAAATGGTCTAAAACGTCTCCAAATGCGATTTGAAGATATTCTGAGCACTTTGGTGTTTTTATGTTAACAAGTTTTTTCGAAAATCACAAAATGGTCTAAAACGTCTCCAAATGCGATTTGAAGATATTCTGAGCACTTTGGTGTTTTTATGTTAAAAAGTTTTTTCGAAAATCACAAAATGGTCTAAAACGTCTCCAAATGCGATTTGAAGCTTTTCTATACACTTTGATGTTTTGTGTTAAAAAGTTTTGTCGAAATGCTCAAAATGGTTTAAAACGTTTTTAAAACGATATTAAGCTATTTTGTGCTCTTTGATGTTTTTGTGTAACCAAGTTTCATCGAAATGAACAAAATGGTCTAAAACGTCTCCAAATGCGATTTGAAGCTTTTCCAAGCACTTTGCTGTTTTTATGTTAACAAGTTTTTTCGAAAATCACAAAATTGTCTAAAACGTCTCAAAATGCGATTTGAAGGTATTCTGAGCACTTTGGTGTTTTTGTGTGAAAAGTTTTAACGAAAAGCTCAAAATGGTCTAAAACGGTTCTAATGTGATTTTAAGCACTTTGATGTTTTTGTACAACCAAGTTTCATCGAAATGCTCAAAATGGTCTAAAACGTTTTTAAAACGATATTAAGCTATTTTGTGCTCTTTGATGTTTTTGTGTAACCAAGTTTTTTCGAAAATCACAAAATGGTCTAAAACGTCTCCAAATGCGATTTGAAGCTTTTCTAAGCACTTTGGTGTTTTTATGTTAACAAGTTTTTTCGAAAATCACAAAATGGTCTAAAACGTCTCAAAATGCGATTTGAAGGTATTCTGAGCACTTTGGTGTTTTTGTGTGAAAAGTTTTAACGAAATGCTCAAAATGGTCTAAAACGGTTTCTAATGTGATTTTAACCACTTTGATGTTTTTGTGTAACCAAGTTCTTTTCGAAAATCACAAAATGGTCTAAAACGTCTCCAAATGCGATTTGAAGCTTTTCTAAGCACTTTGGTGTTTTTATGTTAACAAGTTTTTTCGAAAATCACAAAATGGTCTAAAACGTCTCAAAATGCGATTTGAAGGTATTCTGAGCACTTTGGTGTTTTTGTGTGAAAAGTTTTAACGAAATGCTCAAAATGGTCTAAAACGGTTTCTAATGTGATTTTAACCACTTTGATGTTTTTGTGTAACCAAGTTTTTTCGAAAATCACAAAATGGTCTAAAACGTCTCCAAATGCGATTTGAAGCTTTTCTAAGCACTTTGGTGTTTTTATGTTAACAAGTTTTTTCGAAAATCACAAAATGGTCTAAAACGTCTCCAAATGCGATTTGAAGCTATTCTGTACACTTTGATGTTTTGTGTGAAAAGTTTTAACGAAATGCTCAAAATTGTCTAAAACGGTTTCTAATGTGATTTTAAGCACTTTGATGTTTTTGTAAAACCAAGTTTCATCGAAATGCACAAAATGGTCTAAAACGTCTCCAAATGCGATTTGAAGCTTTTCCAAGCACTTTGGTGTTTTTATGTTAACAAGGTTTTTCGAAAATCACAAAATGGTCTAAAACGTCTCCAAATGCGATTTGAAGCTTTTCCAAGCACTTTGCTGTTTTTATGTTAACAAGTTTTTTCGAAAATCACAAAATGGTCTAAAACGTCTCAAAATACGATATTAAGCTGTTTTGTGCACTTTGATGATTTGTGTGAAAAGTTTTAACGAAATGCTCAAAATGGTCTAAAACGGTTTCTAATGTGATTTTAAGCACTTTGATGTTTTTATGTAGCCAAGTTTTTTCGAAAATCACAAAATGGTCAAAAACGTCTCCAAATGCGATTTGAAGCTTTTCTAAGCACTTTGGTTTTTTTATGTTAACAAGTTTTTTCGAAAATCACAAAATGGTCTAAAACGTCTTCAAATGCGATTTGAAGATATTCTGAGCACTTTGGTGTTTTTCTGTTAAAAAGTATTTTCGAAAATCACAAAATGGCCTAAAACGTCTCCAAATGCGATTTGAAGCTATTCTGTACACTTTGATGTTTTGTGTGAAAAAGTTTTGTCAAAATGCTCAAAATGGTCTAAAACGTTTTTAAAACGATATTAAGCTATTTTGTGCTCTTTGATGTGTTTGTATAACCAAGTTTTTTCGAAAATCACAAAATGGTCTAAAACGTCTCCAAATGCGATTTGAAGCTTTTCCAAGCACTTTGCTGTTTTTATGTTAACAATTTTTTTCGAAAATCATAAAATGGTCTAAAACGTCTCCAAATGCGATTTGAAGCTATTCTGTACACTTTGATGTTTTGTGTGAAAAGTTTTGTCGAAATGCTCAAAATGGTCTAAAACGTTTTTAAAACGATATTAAGCTATTTTGTGCTCTTTGATGTTTTTGTGTAACCAAGTTTCATCGAAATGAGCAAAATGGTCTAAAACGTCTCCAAATGCGATTTGAAGCTTTTCTAAGCACTTTGGTGTTTTTATGTTAACAAGTTTTTTCGAAAATCACAAAATGGTCTAAAACGTCTCCAAATGCGATTTGAAGATATTCTGAGCACTTTGCTGTTTTTATGTTAACAAGTTTTTTCGAAAATCACAAAATGGTCTAAAACGTCTCAAAATGCTATTTGAAGGTATTCTGAGCACTTTGGTGTTTTTGTGTGAAAAGTTTTAACGAAATGCTCAAAATGGTCTAAAACGGTTCTAATGTGATTTTAAGCACTTTGATGTTTTTGTATAACCAAGTTTCATCGAAATGCTCAAAATGGTCTAAAACGTTTTTAAAACGATATTAAGCTATTTTGTGCTCTTTGATGTTTTTGTGTAACGAAGTTTCATCGAAATGAACAAAATGGTCTAAAACGTCTCCAAATGCGATTTGAAGCTTTTCCAAGCACTTTGCTGTTTTTATGTTAACAAGTTTTTTCGAAAATCACAAAATGGCCTAAAACGTCTCAAAATGCGATTTCAAGGTATTCTGAGCACTTTGGTGTTTTTGTGTGAAAGGTTTTAACGAAATGCTCAAAATGGTCTAAAACTGTTTCTAATGTGATTTAAAGCACTTTGATGTTTTTGTATAACCAAGTTTCATCGAAATTCACAAAATGGTCTAAAACGTCTCCAAATGCGATTTGAAGCTTTTCTAAGCACTTTGCTGTTTTTATGTTAACAAGTTTTTTCGAAAATCACAAAATGGTCTAAAACGTCTCCAAATGCGATTTGAAGATATTCTGAGCACTTTGGTGTTTTTATGTTAAAAAGTTTTTTCGAAAATCACAAAATGGTCTAAAACGTCTCCAAATGCGATTTGAAGATATTCTGAGCACTTTGGTGTTTTTATGTTAACAAGTTTTTTCGAAAATCACAAAATGGTCTAAAACGTCTCCAAATGCGATTTGAAGCTATTCTGTACACTTTGATGTTTTGTGTGAAAAAGTTTTGTCGAAATGCTCAAAATGGTCTAAAACGTTTTTAAAACGATATTAAGCTATTTTGTGCTCTTTGATGTTTTCCTGTAACCAAGTTTTATCGAAATGAACAAAATGGTCTAAAACGTCTCCAAATGCGATTTGAAGCTTTTCCAAGCACTTTGCTGTTTTTATGTTAACAAGTTTTTTCGAAAATCACAAAATGGTCTAAAACGTCTCAAAATGCGATTTGAAGGTATTCTGAGCACTTTGGTGTTTTTGTGTGAAAAGTTTTAACGAAATGCTCAAAATTGTCTAAAACGGTTTCTAATGTGATTTTAAGCACTTTGATGTTTTTGTAAAACCAAGTTTCATCGAAATGAACAAAATGGTCTAAAATGTCTCAAAATGCGATTTGAAGCTTTTCCAAGCACTTTGCTGTTTTTATGTTAACAAGCTTTTTCGAAAATCACAAAATGGTCTAAAACGTCTCCAAATGCGATTTGAAGATATTCTGAGCACTTTGGTGTTTTTATGTTAAAAAGTTTTTTCGAAAATCACAAAATGGTCTAAAACGTCTCCAAATGCGATTTGAAGATATTCTGAGCACTTTGGTGTTTTTATGTTAAAAAGTTTTTTCGAAAATCACAAAATGGTCTAAAACGTCTCCAAATGCGATTTGAAGCTATTCTGTACACTTTGATGTTTTGTGTGAAAAAGTTTTGTCGAAATGCTCAAAATGGTTTAAAACGTTTTTAAAACGATATTAAGTTATTTTGTGCTCTTTGATGTTTTTGTGTAACCAAGTTTCATCGAAATGAACAAAATGGTCTAAAACGTCTCCAAATGCGATTTGAAGCTTTTCCAAGCACTTTGCTGTTTTTATGTTAACAAGTTTTTTCGAAAATCACAAAATGGTGTAAAACGTCTCAAAATGCGATTTGAAGGTATTCTGAGCACTTTGGTGTTTTTGTGTGAAAAGTTTTAACGAAATGCTCAAAATGGTCTAAAACGGTTCTAATGTGATTTTAAGCTATTCTAGACACTTTGATGTTTTGTGTGAAAAAGTTTTCTCGAAATGCTCAAAATGGTCTAAAACGTTTTCCAATACCATATTAAGCTATTTTGTGCAATTTGATGTTTTTGTGTAACCAAGTTTTTTGAAATGCGATTTGAAGATATTCTGAGGACTCTGGTGTTTTTATGTTAAAAAGTTTTTTCGAAAATCACAAAATGGTCTAAAACGTCTCCAAATGCGATTTGAAGATATTCTGAGCACTTTGGTGTTTTTATGTTAAAAAGTTTTTTCGAAAATCACAAAATGGTCTAAAACGTCTCCAAATGCGAGTTGAAGCTATTCTGTACACTTTGATGTTTTGTGTGAAAAAGTTTTGTCGAAATGCTCAAAATGGTCTAAAACGTTTTTAAAACGATATTAAGCTATTTTGTGCTCTTTGATGTTTTTGTGTAACCAAGTTTTTTCGAAAATCACAAAATGGTCTAAAACGTCTCCAAATGCGATTTGAAGCTTTTCTAAGCACTTTGGTGTTTTTATGTTAACAAGTTTTTTCGCAAATCACAAAATGGTCTAAAACGTCTCCAAATGCGATTTGAAGATATTCTGAGCACATTGGTGTTTTTATGTTAAAAAAGTTTTTTCGAAAATCACAAAATGGTCTAAAACGTTTCCAAATGCGATTTGAAGCTCTTCTGTACACTTTGATGTTTTGTGTGAAAAAGTTTTTTCGAAATGCTCAAAATGGTCTAAAACGTTTTTAAATACGATATTAAGCTGTTTTGTGCACTTTGATGGTTTGTGTGAAAAGTTTTAACGAAATGCTCAAAATGGTCAAAAACGGTTTCTAATGTGATTTTAAGCACTTTGATGTTTTTGTGTAACCAAGTTTTTTCGAAAATCACAAATTGGTCTAAAACGTCTCCAAATGCGATTTGAAGCTTTTCTAAACACTTTGGTGCTTTTATGTTAACAAGTTTTTTCGAAAATCACAAAATGGTCTAAAACGTCTCCAAATGCGATTTGAAGCTTTTCTAAACACTTTGGTGTTTTTATGTTAACAAGTTTTTTCGAAAATCACAAAATGGTCTAAAACGTCTTCAAATGCGATTTGAAGATATTCTGAGCACTTTGGTGTTTTTCTGTTAAAAAGTTTTTTCGAAAATCACAAAATGGTCTAAAACGTCTCCAAATGCGATTTGAAGCTCTTCTGTACACTTTGATGTTTTGTGTGAAAAAGTTTTCTCGAAATGCTCAAAATGGTCTAAAACGTTTTCCAATACCATATTAAGCTATTTTGTGCAATTTGATGTTTTTATGTAACCAAGTTTTTTGAAATGCGATTTGAAGATATTCTGAGCACTTTGGTGTTTTTATGTTAAAAAGTTTTTTCGAAAATCACAAAATGGTCTAAAACGTCTCCAAATGCGATTTGAAGATATTCTGAGCACTTTGGTGTTTTTATGTTAAAAAGTTTTTTCGAAAATCACAAAATGGTCTAAAACGTCTCCAAATGCGATTTGAAGCTATTCTGTACACTTTGATGTTTTGTGTGAAAAAGTTTTGTCGAAATGCTCAAAATGGTCTAAAACGTTTTTAAAACGATATTAAGCTATTTTGTGCTCTTTGATGTTTTTGTGTAACCAAGTTTTTTCGAAAATCACAAAATGGTCTAAAACGTCTCCAAATGCGATTTGAAGCTTTTCTAAGCACTTTGGTGTTTTTATGTTAACAAGTTTTTTCGAAAATCACAAAATGGTCTAAAACGTCTCAAAATGCGATTTGAAGGTATTCTGAGCACTTTGGTGTTTTTGTGTGAAAAGTTTTAACGAAATGCTCAAAATGGTCTAAAACGGTTTCTAATGTGATTTTAAGCACTTTGATGTTTTTGTGTAACCAAGTTTTTTCGAAAATCACAAAATGGTCTAAAACGTCTCCAAATGCGATTTGAAGCTATTCTGTACACTTTGATGTTTTGTGTGAAAAAAGTTTTGTCGAAATGCTCAAAATGGTCTAAAACGTTTTTAAAACGATATTGAGCTATTTTGTGCTCTTTGATGTTTTTGTGTAACCAAGTTTTATCGAAATGAACAAAATGGTCTAAAACGTCTCCAAATGCGATTTGAAGCTTTTCCAAGCACTTTGCTGTTTTTATATTAAGTTTTTTCGAAAATCACAAAATGGTCTAAAACGTCTCTAAATGCGATTTGAAGGTATTCTGAGCAATTTGGTGTTTTTGTGTGAAAAGTTTTAACGAAATGCTCAAAATTGTCTAAAACGGTTTCTAATGTGATTTTAAGCACTTTGATGTTTTTGTAAAACCAAGTTTCATCGAAATGCACAAAATGGTCTAAAACGTCTCCAAATGCGATTTGAAGCTATTCTGTACACTTTGATGTTTTGTGTGAAAAAAGTTTTGTCGAAATGCTCAAAATGGTCTAAAACGTTTTTAAAACGATATTAAGCTATTTTGTGCTCTTTGATGTTTTTGTGTAACCAAGTTTTATCGAAATGAACAAAATGGTCTAAAACGTCTCCAAATGCGATTTGAAGCTTTTCCAAGCACTTTGCTGTTTTTATGTTAACAGGTTTTTTCGAAAATCACAAAATGGTCTAAAACGTCTCAAAATGCGATTTGAAGGTATTCTGAGCACTTTGGTGTTTTTGTGTGAAAAGTTTTAACGAAATGCTCAAAATTGTCTAAAACGGTTTCTAATGTGATTTTAAGCACTTTGATGTTTTTGTAAAACCAAGTTTCATCGAAATGCACAAAATGGTCTAAAATGTCTCCAAATGCGATTTGAAGCTTTTCCAAGCACTTTGCTGTTTTTATGTTAACAAGCTTTTTCGAAAATCACAAAAGGGTCTAAAACGTCTCCAAATGTGATTTGAAGATATTCTGAGCACTTTGGTATTTTTATGTTAAAAAGTTTTTTCGAAAATCACAAAATGGTCTAAAACGTCTCCAAATGCGATTTGAAGATATTCTGAGCACTTTGGTGTTTTTATGTTAAAAAGTTTTTTCGAAAATCACAAAATGGTCTAAAACGTCTCCAAATGCGATTTGAAGCTATTCTGTACACTTTGATGTTTTGTGTGAAAAAGTTTTGTCGAAATGCTCAAAATGGTTTAAAACGTTTTTAAAACGATATTAAGCTATTTTGTGCTCTTTGATGTTTTTGTATAACCAAGTTTCATCGAAATGCACAAAATGGTCTAAAACGTCTCCAAATACGATTTGAAGCTTTTCCAAGCACTTTGCTGTTTTTATGTTAACAAGTTTTTTCGAAAATCACAAAATTGTCTAAAACGTCTCAAAATGCGATTTGAAGGTATTCTGAGCACTTTGGTGTTTTTGTGTGAAAAGTTTTAACGAAAAGCTCAAAATGGTCTAAAACGGTTCTAATGTGATTTTAAGCACTTTGATGTTTTTGTACAACCAAGTTTCATCGAAATGCTCAAAATGGTCTAAAACGTTTTTAAAACGATATTAAGCTATTTTGTGCTCTTTGATGTTTTTGTGTAACCAAGTTTTTTTCGAAAATCACAAAATGGTCTAAAACGTCTCCAAATGCGATTTGAAGCTTTTCTAAGCACTTTGGTGTTTTTATGTTAACAAGTTTTTTCGAAAATCGCAAAATGGTCTAAAACGTCTCAAAATGCGATTTGAAGGTATTCTGAGCACTTTGGTGTTTTTGTGTGAAAAGTTTTAACGAAATGCTCAAAATGGTCTAAAACGGTTTCTAATGTGATTTTAACCACTTTGATGTTTTTGTGTAACCAAGTTCTTTTCGAAAATCACAAAATGGTCTAAAACGTCTCCAAATGCGATTTGAAGCTTTTCTAAGCACTTTGGTGTTTTTATGTTAACAAGTTTTTTCGAAAATCACAAAATGGTCTAAAACGTCTCAAAATGCGATTTGAAGGTATTCTGAGCACTTTGGTGTTTTTGTGTGAAAAGTTTTAACGAAATGCTCAAAATGGTCTAAAACGGTTTCTAATGTGATTTTAACCACTTTGATGTTTTTGTGTAACCAAGTTTTTTCGAAAATCACAAAATGGTCTAAAACGTCTCCAAATGCGATTTGAAGCTTTTCTAAGCACTTTGGTGTTTTTATGTTAACAAGTTTTTTCGAAAATCACAAAATGGTCTAAAACGTCTCCAAATGCGATTTGAAGCTATTCTGTACACTTTGATGTTTTGTGTGAAAAAAGTTTTGTCGAAATGCTCAAAATGGTCTAAAACGTTTTTAAAACGATATTAAGCTATTTTGTGCTCTTTGATGTTTTTGTGTAACCAAGTTTTATCGAAATGAACAAAATGTTCTAAAACGTCTCCAAATGCGATTTGAAGCTTTTCCAAGCACTTTGCTGTTTTTATGTTAAGTTTTTTCGAAAATCACAAATTGGTCTAAAACGTCTCTAAATGCGAGTTGAAGGTATTCTGAGCACTTTGGTGTTTTTGTGTGAAAAGTTTTAACGAAATGCTCAAAATTGTCTAAAACGGTTTCTAATGTGATTTTAAGCACTTTGATGTTTTTGTAAAACCAAGTTTCATCGAAATGCACAAAATGGTCTAAAACGTCTCCAAATGCGATTTGAAGCTTTTCTAAGCACTTTGCTGTTTTTATGTTAAAAAGTTTTTTCGAAAATCACAAAATGGTCTAAAACGTCTCCAAATGCGATTTGAAGATATTCTGAGCACTTTGGTGTTTTTATGTTAAAAAGTTTTTTCGAAAATCACAAAATGGTCTAAAACGTCTCCAAATGCGATTTGAAGATATTCTGAGCACTTTGGTGTTTTTATGTTAAAAAGTTTTTTCGAAAATCACAAAATGGTCTAAAACGTCTCCAAATGCGATTTGAAGCTATTCTGTACACTTTGATGTTTTGTGTGAAAAAGTTTTGTCGAAATGCTCAAAATGGTCTAAAACGTTTTTAAAACGATATTAAGCTATTTTGTGCTCTTTGATGTTTTTGTGTAACCAAGTTTTATCGAAATGAACAAAATGGTCTAAAACGTCTCCAAATGCGATTTGAAGCTTTTCTAAGCACTTTGCTGTTTTTATGTTAACAAGTTTTTTCGAAAATCACAAAATGGTCTAAAACGTCTCCAAATGGGATTTGAAGCTTTTCTAAGCACTTTGGTGTTTTTATGTTAACAAGTTTTTTCGAAAAACACAAAATGGTCTAAAACCTCTCCAAATGCGATTTGAAGATATTCTGAGCACTTTGGTGTTTTTATGTTAAAAAGTATTTTCGAAAATCACAAAATGGTCTAAAACGTCTCCAAATGCGATTTGAAGCTCTTCTGTACACTTTGATGTTTTGTGTGAAAAAGTTTAGTCGAAATGCTCAAAATGGTCTAAAACGTTTTTAAAACGATATTAAGCTATTTTGTGCTCTTTGATGTTTTTGTGTAACCAAGTTTCATCGAAAATCACAAAATGGTCTAAAACGTCTCCAAATGCGATTTGAAGCTTTTCCAAGCACTTTGCTGTTTTTATGTTAACAAGTTTTTTCGAAAATCACAAAATGGTCTAAAACGTCTCAAAATGCGATTTGAAGGTATTCTGAGCACTTTGGTGTTTTTGTGTGAAAAGTTTTAACGAAATGCTCAAAATTGTCTAAAACGGTTTCTAATGTGATTTTAAGCACTTTGATGTTTTTGTAAAACCAAGTTTCATCGAAATGAACAAAATGGTCTAAAATGTCTCCAAATGCGATTTGAAGCTTTTCCAAGCACTTTGCTGTTTTTATGTTAACAAGCTTTTTCGAAAATCACAAAATGGTCTAAAACGTCTCCAAATGCGATTTGAAGATATTCTGAGCACTTTGGTGTTTTTATGTTAAAAAGTTTTTTCGAAAATCACAAAATGGTCTAAAACGTCTCCAAATGCGATTTGAAGATATTCTAAGCACTTTGGTGTTTTTATGTTAACAAGTTTTTTCGAAAATCACAAAATGGTCTAAAACGTCTCCAAATGCGATTTGAAGATATTCTAAGCACTTTGGTGTTTTTATGTTAACAAGTTTTTTCGAAAATCACAAAATGGTCTAAAACGTCTCCAAATGCGATTTGAAGATATTCTGAGCACTTTGGTGTTTTTCTGTTAAAAAGTATTTTCAAAAATCACAAAATGGTCTAAAACGTCTCCAAATGCGATTTGAAGCTCTTCTGTACACTTTGATGTTTTGTGTGAAAAAGTTTAGTCGAAATGCTCAAAATGGTCTAAAACGTTTTTAAAACGATATTAAGCTATTTTGTGCTCTTTGATGTTTTTGTGTAACCAAGTTTCATCGAAAATCACAAAATGGTCTAAAACGTCTCCAAATGCGATTTGAAGCTTTTCCAAGCACTTTGCTGTTTTTATGTTAACAAGTTTTTTCGAAAATCACAAAATGGTCTAAAACGTCTCAAAATACGATATTAAGCTGTTTTGTGCACTTTGATGATTTGTGTGAAAAGTTTTAACGAAATGCTCAAAATGGTCTAAAACGGTTTCTAATGTGATTTTAAGCACTTTGATGTTTTTATGTAGCCAAGTTTTTTCGAAAATCACAAAATGGTCAAAAACGTCTCCAAATGCGATTTGAAGCTTTTCTAAGCACTTTGGTGTTTTTATGTTAACAAGTTTTTTCGAAAATCACAAAATTGTCTAAAACGTCTCCAAATGCAATTTGAAGCTATTCTGTACACTTTGATGTTTTGTGTGAAAAAGTTTTGTCAAAATGCTCAAAATGGTCTAAAACGTTTTTAAAACGATATTAAGCTATTTTGTGCTCTTTGATGTTTTTGTATAACCAAGTTTTTTCGAAAATCACAAAATGGTCTAAAACGTCTCCAAATGCGATTTGAAGCTTTTCTAAACACTTTGGTGTTTTTATGTTAACAAGTTTTTTCGAAAATCACAAAATGGTCTAAAACGTCTCCAAATCCGATTTGAAGCTATTCTGTACACTTTGATGTTTTGTGTGAAAAAGTTTTGTCGAAATGCTCAAAATGGTCTAAAACGTTTTTAAAACGATATTAAGCTATTTTGTGCTCTTTGATGTTTTTGTGTAACCAAGTTTCATCGATATGAACAAAATGGTCTAAAACGTCTCAAAATGCGATTTGAAGGTATTCTGAGCACTTTGGTGTTTTTGGGTGAAAAGTTTTAACGAAATGCTCAAAATGGTCTAAAACGGTTTCTAATGTGATTTTAAGCACTTTGAAGTATTTGTAAAAACAAGTTTCATCGAAATGCACAAAATAGTCTAAAACGTCTTCAAATGCGATTTGAAGCTTTTCTAAGCACTTTGGTGTTTTTATGTTAACAAGTTTTTTCGAAAATCACAAAATGGTCTAAAACGTCTCCAAATGCGATTTGAAGATATTCTGAGCACTTTGGTGTTTTTATGTTAAAAAGTATTTTCGAAAATCACAAAATGGTCTAAAACGTCTCCAAATGCGATTTGAAGCTCTTCTGTACACTTTGATGTTTTGTGTGAAAAAGTTTAGTCGAAATGCTCAAAATGGTCTATAACGTTTTTAAAACGATATTAAGCTATTTTGTGCTCTTTGATGTTTTTGTGTAACCAAGTTTCATCGAAAATCACAAAATGGTCTAAAACGTCTCCAAATGCGATTTGAAGATATTCTGAGCACTTTGGTGTTTTTATGTTAACAAGTTTTTTCGAAAATCACAAAATGGTCTAAAACGTCTCCAAATGCGATTTGAAGATATTCTGAGCACTTTGGTGTTTTTATGTTAAAAAGTTTTTTCGAAAATCACAAAATGGTCTAAAACGTCTCCAAATGCGATTTGAAGCTATTCTATACACTTTGATGTTTTGTGTTAAAAAGTTTTGTCGAAATGCTCAAAATGGTTTAAAACGTTTTTAAAACGATATTAAGCTATTTTGTGCTCTTTGATGTTTTTGTGTAACCAAGTTTCATCGAAATGAACAAAATGGTCTAAAACGTCTCCAAATGCGATTTGAAGCTTTTCCAAGCACTTTGCTGTTTTTATGTTAACAAGTTTTTTCGAAAATCACAAAATTGTCTAAAACGTCTCAAAATGCGATTTGAAGGTATTCTGAGCACTTTGGTGTTTTTGTGTGAAAAGTTTTAACGAAAAGCTCAAAATGGTCTAAAACGGTTCTAATGTGATTTTAAGCACTTTGATGTTTTTGTACAACCAAGTTTCATCGAAATGCTCAAAATGGTCTAAAACGTTTTTAAAACGATATTAAGCTATTTTGTGCTCTTTGATGTTTTTGTGTAACCAAGGTTTTTTCGAAAATCACAAAATGGTCTAAAACGTCTCCAAATGCGATTTGAAGCTTTTCTAAGCACTTTGGTGTTTTTATGTTAACAAGTTTTTTCGAAAATCGCAAAATGGTCTAAAACGTCTCAAAATGCGATTTGAAGGTATTCTGAGCACTTTGGTGTTTTTGTGTGAAAAGTTTTAACGAAATGCTCAAAATGGTCTAAAACGGTTTCTAATGTGATTTTAACCACTTTGATGTTTTTGTGTAACCAAGTTCTTTTCGAAAATCACAAAATGGTCTAAAACGTCTCCAAATGCGATTTGAAGCTTTTCTAAGCACTTTGGTGTTTTTATGTTAACAAGTTTTTTCGAAAATCACAAAATGGTCTAAAACGTCTCAAAATGCGATTTGAAGGTATTCTGAGCACTTTGGTGTTTTTGTGTGAAAAGTTTTAACGAAATGCTCAAAATGGTCTAAAACGGTTTCTAATGTGATTTTAACCACTTTGATGTTTTTGTGTAACCAAGTTTTTTCGAAAATCACAAAATGGTCTAAAACGTCTCCAAATGCGATTTGAAGCTTTTCCAAGCACTTTGCTGTTTTTATGTTAACAAGTTTTTTCGAAAATCACAAAATGGTCTAAAACGTCTCCAAATGCGATTTCAAGGTATTCTGAGCACTTTGGTGTTTTTGTGTGAAAGGTTTTAACGAAATGCTCAAAATGGTCTAAAACGGTTTCTAATGTGATTTTAAGCACTTTGATGTTTTTGTATAACCAAGTTTCATCGAAATGCACAAAATGGTCTAAAACGTCTCCAAATGCGATTTGAAGCTTTTCTAAGCACTTTGCTGTTTTTATGTTAAAAAGTTTTTTCGAAAATCACAAAATGGTCTAAAACGTCTCCAAATGCGATTTGAAGATATTCTGAGCACTTTGGTGTTTTTATGTTAAAAAGTTTTTTCGAAAATCACAAAATGGTCTAAAACGTCTCCAAATGCGATTTGAAGCTTTTCTAAACACTTTGGTGTTTTTATGTTAACAAGTTTTTTCGAAAATCACAAAATGGTCTAAAACGTCTCCAAATCCGATTTGAAGCTATTCTGTACACTTTGATGTTTTGTGTGAAAAAGTTTTGTCGAAATGCTCAAAATGGTCTAAAACGTTTTTAAAACGATATTAAGCTATTTTGTGCTCTTTGATGTTTTTGTGTAACCAAGTTTCATCGATATGAACAAAATGGTCTAAAACGTCTCAAAATGCGATTTGAAGGTATTCTGAGCACTTTGGTGTTTTTGGGTGAAAAGTTTTAACGAAATGCTCAAAATGGTCTAAAACGGTTTCTAATGTGATTTTAAGCACTTTGAAGTATTTGTAAAAACAAGTTTCATCGAAATGCACAAAATAGTCTAAAACGTCTCCAAATGCGATTTGAAGCTTTTCTAAGCACTTTGGTG
This sequence comes from Antedon mediterranea, assembly GCF_964355755.1. Lineage (NCBI taxonomy): Eukaryota > Metazoa > Echinodermata > Crinoidea > Comatulida > Antedonidae > Antedon > Antedon mediterranea. The sequence continues at coordinate 10,354,449 of NC_092678.1, forward strand.
TTTTTATGTTAACAAGTTTTTTCGAAAATCACAAAATGGTCTAAAACGTCTCCAAATGCGATTTGAAGATATTCTGAGCACTTTGGTGTTTTTATGTTAAAAAGTATTTTCGAAAATCACAAAATGGTCTAAAACGTCTCCAAATGCGATTTGAAGCTCTTCTGTACACTTTGATGTTTTGTGTGAAAAAGTTTAGTCGAAATGCTCAAAATGGTCTAAAACGTTTTTAAAACGATATTAAGCTATTTTGTGCTCTTTGATGTTTTTGTGTAACCAAGTTTCATCGAAAATCACAAAATGGTCTAAAACGTCTCCAAATGCGATTTGAAGCTTTTCCAAGCACTTTGCTGTTTTTATGTTAACAAGTTTTTTCGAAAATCACAAAATGGTCTAAAACGTCTCAAAATACGATAATAAGCTGTTTTGTGCACTTTGATGATTTGTGTGAAAAGTTTTAACGAAATGCTCAAAATGGTCTAAAACGGTTTCTAATGTGATTTTAAGCACTTTGATGTTTTTATGTAGCCAAGTTTTTTCGAAAATCACAAAATGGTCAAAAACGTCTCCAAATGCGATTTGAAGCTTTTCTAAGCACTTTGGTGTTTTTATGTTAACAAGTTTTTTCGAAAATCACAAAATGGTCTAAAACGTCTCCAAATGCAATTTGAAGCTATTCTGTACACTTTGATGTTTTTTGTGAAAAAGTTTTGTCAAAATGCTCAAAATGGTCTAAAACGTTTTTAAAACGATATTAAGCTATTTTGTGCTCTTTGATGTTTTTGTATAACCAAGTTTTTTCGAAAATCACAAAATGGTCTAAAACGTCTCCAAATGCGATTTGAAGCTTTTCTAAACACTTTGGTGTTTTTATGTTAACAAGTTTTTTCGAAAATCACAAAATGGTCTAAAACGTCTCCAAATCCGATTTGAAGCTATTCTGTACACTTTGATGTTTTGTGTGAAAAAGTTTTGTCGAAATGCTCAAAATGGTCTAAAACGTTTTTAAAACGATATTAAGCTATTTTGTGCTCTTTGATGTTTTTGTGTAACCAAGTTTCATCGATATGAACAAAATGGTCTAAAACGTCTCAAAATGCGATTTGAAGGTATTCTGAGCACTTTGGTGTTTTTGGGTGAAAAGTTTTAACGAAATGCTCAAAATGGTCTAAAACGGTTTCTAATGTGATTTTAAGCACTTTGAAGTATTTGTAAAAACAAGTTTCATCGAAATGCACAAAATAGTCTAAAACGTCTTCAAATGCGATTTGAAGCTATTCTAAGCACTTTGGTGTTTTTATGTTAACAAGTTTTTTCGAAAATCACAAAATGGTCTAAAACGTCTCCAAATGCGATTTGAAGATATTCTGAGCACTTTGGTGTTTTTATGTTAAAAAGTATTTTCGAAAATCACAAAATGGTCTAAAACGTCTCCAAATGCGATTTGAAGCTCTTCTGTACACTTTGATGTTTTGTGTGAAAAAGTTTAGTCGAAATGCTCAAAATGGTCTATAACGTTTTTAAAACGATATTAAGCTATTTTGTGCTCTTTGATGTTTTTGTGTAACCAAGTTTCATCGAAAATCACAAAATGGTCTAAAACGTCTCCAAATGCGATTTGAAGATATTCTGAGCACTTTGGTGTTTTTATGTTAACAAGTTTTTTCGAAAATCACAAAATGGTCTAAAACGTCTCCAAATGCGATTTGAAGATATTCTGAGCACTTTGGTGTTTTTATGTTAAAAAGTTTTTTCGAAAATCACAAAATGGTCTAAAACGTCTCCAAATGCGATTTGAAGCTATTCTATACACTTTGATGTTTTGTGTTAAAAAGTTTTGTCGAAATGCTCAAAATGGTTTAAAACGTTTTTAAAACGATATTAAGCTATTTTGTGCTCTTTGATGTTTTTGTGTAACCAAGTTTCATCGAAATGAACAAAATGGTCTAAAACGTCTCCAAATGCGATTTGAAGCTTTTCCAAGCACTTTGCTGTTTTTATGTTAACAAGTTTTTTCGAAAATCACAAAATTGTCTAAAACGTCTCAAAATGCGATTTGAAGGTATTCTGAGCACTTTGGTGTTTTTGTGTGAAAAGTTTTAACGAAAAGCTCAAAATGGTCTAAAACGGTTCTAATGTGATTTTAAGCACTTTGATGTTTTTGTACAACCAAGTTTCATCGAAATGCTCAAAATGGTCTAAAACGTTTTTAAAACGATATTAAGCTATTTTGTGCTCTTTGATGTTTTTGTGTAACCAAGTTTTTTCGAAAATCACAAAATGGTCTAAAACGTCTCCAAATGCGATTTGAAGCTTTTCTAAGCACTTTGGTGTTTTTATGTTAACAAGTTTTTTCGAAAATCACAAAATGGTCTAAAACGTCTCCAAATGCGATTTGAAGATATTCTGAGCACTTTGGTGTTTTTCTGTTAAAAAGTATTTTCGAAAATCACAAAATGGTCTAAAACGTCTCCAAATGCAATTTGAAGCTATTCTGTACACTTTGATGTTTTGTGTGAAAAAGTTTTGTCAAAATGCTCAAAATGGTCTAAAACGTTTTTAAAACGATATTAAGCTATTTTGTGCTCTTTGATGTTTTTGTATAACCAAGTTTTTTCGAAATGAACAAAATGGTCTAAAACGTCTCCAAATGCGATTTGAAGCTTTTCTAAACACTTTGGTGTTTTTATGTTAACAAGTTTTTTCGAAAATCACAAAATGGTCTAAAACGTCTCCAAATCCGATTTGAAGCTATTCTGTACACTTTGATGTTTTGTGTGAAAAAGTTTTGTCGAAATGCTCAAAATGGTCTAAAACGTTTTTAAAACGATATTAAGCTATTTTGTGCTCTTTGATGTTTTTGTGTAACCAAGTTTCATCGATATGAACAAAATGGTCTAAAACGTCTCAAAATGCGATTTGAAGGTATTCTGAGCACTTTGGTGTTTTTGGGTGAAAAGTTTTAACGAAATGCTGAAAATGGTCTAAAACGGTTTCTAATGTGATTTTAAGCACTTTGAAGTATTTGTAAAAACAAGTTTCATCGAAATGCACAAAATAGTCTAAAACGTCTCCAAATGCGATTTGAAGCTTTTCTAAGCACTTTGGTGTTTTTATGTTAACAAGTTTTTTCGAAAATCACAAAATGGTCTAAAACGTCTCCAAATGCGATTTGAAGATATTCTGAGCACTTTGGTGTTTTTATGTTAAAAAGTATTTTCGAAAATCACAAAATGGTCTAAAACGTCTCCAAATGCGATTTGAAGCTCTTCTGTACACTTTGATGTTTTGTGTGAAAAAGTTTAGTCGAAATGCTCAAAATGGTCTAAAACGTTTTTAAAACGATATTAAGCTATTTTGTGCTCTTTGATGTTTTTGTGTAACCAAGTTTCATCGAAATGAACAAAATGGTCTAAAACGTCTCCAAATGCGATTTGAAGCTTTTCTAAGCACTTTGGTGTTTTTATGTTAACAAGTTTTTTCGAAAATCACAAAATGGTCTAAAACGTCTCCAAATGCGATTTGAAGATATTCTGAGCACTTTGCTGTTTTTATGTTAACAAGTTTTTTCGAAAATCACAAAATGGTCTAAAACGTCTCAAAATGCTATTTGAAGGTATTCTGAGCACTTTGGTGTTTTTGTGTGAAAAGTTTTAACGAAATGCTCAAAATGGTCTAAAACGGTTCTAATGTGATTTTAAACACTTTGATGTTTTGTGTGAAAAAGTTTTGTCAAAATGCTGAAAATGGTCTAAAACGTTTTTAAAACGATATTAAGCTATTTTGTGCTCTTTGATGTTTTTGTATAACCAAGTTTTTTCGAAAATCACAAAATGGTCTAAAACGTCTCCAAATGCGATTTGAAGATATTCTGAGCACTTTGGTGTTTTTATGTTAAAAAGTTTTTTCGAAAATCACAAAATGGTCTAAAACGTCTCCAAATGCGATTTGAAGATATTCTGAGCACTTTGGTGTTTTTATGTTAAAAAGTTTTTTCGAAAATCACAAAATGGTCTAAAACGTCTCCAAATGCGATTTGAAGCTATTCTATACACTTTGATGTTTTGTGTTAAAAAGTTTTGTCGAAATGCTCAAAATGGTTTAAAACGTTTTTATAACGATATTAAGCTATTTTGTGCTCTTTGATGTTTTTGTGTAACCAAGTTTCATCGAAATGAACAAAATGGTCTAAAACGTCTCCAAATGCGATTTGAAGCTTTTCCAAGCACTTTGCTGTTTTTATGTTAACAAGTTTTTTCGAAAATCACAAAATTGTCTAAAACGTCTCAAAATGCGATTTGAAGGTATTCTGAGCACTTTGGTGTTTTTGTGTGAAAAGTTTTAACGAAAAGCTCAAAATGGTCTAAAACGGTTCTAATGTGATTTTAAGCACTTTGATGTTTTTGTACAACCAAGTTTCATCGAAATGCTCAAAATGGTCTAAAACGTTTTTAAAACGATATTAAGCTATTTTGTGCTCTTTGATGTTTTTGTGTAACCAAGTTTTTTCGAAAATCACAAAATGGTCTAAAACGTCTCCAAATGCGATTTGAAGCTTTTCTAAGCACTTTGGTGTTTTTATGTTAACAAGTTTTTTCGAAAATCACAAAATGGTCTAAAACGTCTCAAAATGCGATTTGAAGGTATTCTGAGCACTTTGGTGTTTTTGTGTGAAAAGTTTTAACGAAATGCTCAAAATGGTCTAAAACGGTTTCTAATGTGATTTTAACCACTTTGATGTTTTTGTGTAACCAAGTTCTTTTCGAAAATCACAAAATGGTCTAAAACGTCTCCAAATGCGATTTGAAGCTTTTCTAAGCACTTTGGTGTTTTTATGTTAACAAGTTTTTTCGAAAATCACAAAATGGTCTAAAACGTCTCAAAATGCGATTTGAAGGTATTCTGAGCACTTTGGTGTTTTTGTGTGAAAAGTTTTAACGAAATGCTCAAAATGGTCTAAAACGGTTTCTAATGTGATTTTAACCACTTTGATGTTTTTGTGTAACCAAGTTTTTTCGAAAATCACAAAATGGTCTAAAACGTCTCCAAATGCGATTTGAAGCTTTTCTAAGCACTTTGGTGTTTTTATGTTAACAAGTTTTTTCGAAAATCACAAAATGGTCTAAAACGTCTCCAAATGCGATTTGAAGCTATTCTGTACACTTTGATGTTTTGTGTGAAAAGTTTTAACGAAATGCTCAAAATTGTCTAAAACGGTTTCTAATGTGATTTTAAGCACTTTGATGTTTTTGTAAAACCAAGTTTCATCGAAATGCACAAAATGGTCTAAAACGTCTCCAAATGCGATTTGAAGCTTTTCCAAGCACTTTGGTGTTTTTATGTTAACAAGGTTTTTCGAAAATCACAAAATGGTCTAAAACGTCTCCAAATGCGATTTGAAGCTTTTCCAAGCACTTTGCTGTTTTTATGTTAACAAGTTTTTTCGAAAATCACAAAATGGTCTAAAACGTCTCAAAATACGATATTAAGCTGTTTTGTGCACTTTGATGATTTGTGTGAAAAGTTTTAACGAAATGCTCAAAATGGTCTAAAACGGTTTCTAATGTGATTTTAAGCACTTTGATGTTTTTATGTAGCCAAGTTTTTTCGAAAATCACAAAATGGTCAAAAACGTCTCCAAATGCGATTTGAAGCTTTTCTAAGCACTTTGGTTTTTTTATGTTAACAAGTTTTTTCGAAAATCACAAAATGGTCTAAAACGTCTTCAAATGCGATTTGAAGATATTCTGAGCACTTTGGTGTTTTTCTGTTAAAAAGTATTTTCGAAAATCACAAAATGGCCTAAAACGTCTCCAAATGCGATTTGAAGCTATTCTGTACACTTTGATGTTTTGTGTGAAAAAGTTTTGTCAAAATGCTCAAAATGGTCTAAAACGTTTTTAAAACGATATTAAGCTATTTTGTGCTCTTTGATGTGTTTGTATAACCAAGTTTTTTCGAAAATCACAAAATGGTCTAAAACGTCTCCAAATGCGATTTGAAGCTTTTCCAAGCACTTTGCTGTTTTTATGTTAACAATTTTTTTCGAAAATCATAAAATGGTCTAAAACGTCTCCAAATGCGATTTGAAGCTATTCTGTACACTTTGATGTTTTGTGTGAAAAGTTTTGTCGAAATGCTCAAAATGGTCTAAAACGTTTTTAAAACGATATTAAGCTATTTTGTGCTCTTTGATGTTTTTGTGTAACCAAGTTTCATCGAAATGAGCAAAATGGTCTAAAACGTCTCCAAATGCGATTTGAAGCTTTTCTAAGCACTTTGGTGTTTTTATGTTAACAAGTTTTTTCGAAAATCACAAAATGGTCTAAAACGTCTCCAAATGCGATTTGAAGATATTCTGAGCACTTTGCTGTTTTTATGTTAACAAGTTTTTTCGAAAATCACAAAATGGTCTAAAACGTCTCAAAATGCTATTTGAAGGTATTCTGAGCACTTTGGTGTTTTTGTGTGAAAAGTTTTAACGAAATGCTCAAAATGGTCTAAAACGGTTCTAATGTGATTTTAAGCACTTTGATGTTTTTGTATAACCAAGTTTCATCGAAATGCTCAAAATGGTCTAAAACGTTTTTAAAACGATATTAAGCTATTTTGTGCTCTTTGATGTTTTTGTGTAACGAAGTTTCATCGAAATGAACAAAATGGTCTAAAACGTCTCCAAATGCGATTTGAAGCTTTTCCAAGCACTTTGCTGTTTTTATGTTAACAAGTTTTTTCGAAAATCACAAAATGGCCTAAAACGTCTCAAAATGCGATTTCAAGGTATTCTGAGCACTTTGGTGTTTTTGTGTGAAAGGTTTTAACGAAATGCTCAAAATGGTCTAAAACGGTTTCTAATGTGATTTAAAGCACTTTGATGTTTTTGTATAACCAAGTTTCATCGAAATGCACAAAATGGTCTAAAACGTCTCCAAATGCGATTTGAAGCTTTTCTAAGCACTTTGCTGTTTTTATGTTAACAAGTTTTTTCGAAAATCACAAAATGGTCTAAAACGTCTCCAAATGCGATTTGAAGATATTCTGAGCACTTTGGTGTTTTTATGTTAAAAAGTTTTTTCGAAAATCACAAAATGGTCTAAAACGTCTCCAAATGCGATTTGAAGATATTCTGAGCACTTTGGTGTTTTTATGTTAACAAGTTTTTTCGAAAATCACAAAATGGTCTAAAACGTCTCCAAATGCGATTTGAAGCTATTCTGTACACTTTGATGTTTTGTGTGAAAAAGTTTTGTCGAAATGCTCAAAATGGTCTAAAACGTTTTTAAAACGATATTAAGCTATTTTGTGCTCTTTGATGTTTTTCTGTAACCAAGTTTTATCGAAATGAACAAAATGGTCTAAAACGTCTCCAAATGCGATTTGAAGCTTTTCCAAGCACTTTGCTGTTTTTATGTTAACAAGTTTTTTCGAAAATCACAAAATGGTCTAAAACGTCTCAAAATGCGATTTGAAGGTATTCTGAGCACTTTGGTGTTTTTGTGTGAAAAGTTTTAACGAAATGCTCAAAATTGTCTAAAACGGTTTCTAATGTGATTTTAAGCACTTTGATGTTTTTGTAAAACCAAGTTTCATCGAAATGAACAAAATGGTCTAAAATGTCTCCAAATGCGATTTGAAGCTTTTCCAAGCACTTTGCTGTTTTTATGTTAACAAGCTTTTTCGAAAATCACAAAATGGTCTAAAACGTCTCCAAATGCGATTTGAAGATATTCTGAGCACTTTGGTGTTTTTATGTTAAAAAGTTTTTTCGAAAATCACAAAATGGTCTAAAACGTCTCCAAATGCGATTTGAAGATATTCTGAGCACTTTGGTGTTTTTATGTTAAAAAGTTTTTTCGAAAATCACAAAATGGTCTAAAACGTCTCCAAATGCGATTTGAAGCTATTCTGTACACTTTGATGTTTTGTGTGAAAAAGTTTTGTCGAAATGCTCAAAATGGTTTAAAACGTTTTTAAAACGATATTAAGTTATTTTGTGCTCTTTGATGTTTTTGTGTAACCAAGTTTCATCGAAATGAACAAAATGGTCTAAAACGTCTCCAAATGCGATTTGAAGCTTTTCCAAGCACTTTGCTGTTTTTATGTTAACAAGTTTTTTCGAAAATCACAAAATGGTGTAAAACGTCTCAAAATGCGATTTGAAGGTATTCTGAGCACTTTGGTGTTTTTGTGTGAAAAGTTTTAACGAAATGCTCAAAATGGTCTAAAACGGTTCTAATGTGATTTTAAGCTATTCTAGACACTTTGATGTTTTGTGTGAAAAAGTTTTCTCGAAATGCTCAAAATGGTCTAAAACGTTTTCCAATACCATATTAAGCTATTTTGTGCAATTTGATGTTTTTGTGTAACCAAGTTTTTTGAAATGCGATTTGAAGATATTCTGAGGACTCTGGTGTTTTTATGTTAAAAAGTTTTTTCGAAAATCACAAAATGGTCTAAAACGTCTCCAAATGCGATTTGAAGATATTCTGAGCACTTTGGTGTTTTTATGTTAAAAAGTTTTTTCGAAAATCACAAAATGGTCTAAAACGTCTCCAAATGCGAGTTGAAGCTATTCTGTACACTTTGATGTTTTGTGTGAAAAAGTTTTGTCGAAATGCTCAAAATGGTCTAAAACGTTTTTAAAACGATATTAAGCTATTTTGTGCTCTTTGATGTTTTTGTGTAACCAAGTTTTTTCGAAAATCACAAAATGGTCTAAAACGTCTCCAAATGCGATTTGAAGCTTTTCTAAGCACTTTGGTGTTTTTATGTTAACAAGTTTTTTCGCAAATCACAAAATGGTCTAAAACGTCTCCAAATGCGATTTGAAGATATTCTGAGCACATTGGTGTTTTTATGTTAAAAAAGTTTTTTCGAAAATCACAAAATGGTCTAAAACGTTTCCAAATGCGATTTGAAGCTCTTCTGTACACTTTGATGTTTTGTGTGAAAAAGTTTTTTCGAAATGCTCAAAATGGTCTAAAACGTTTTTAAATACGATATTAAGCTGTTTTGTGCACTTTGATGGTTTGTGTGAAAAGTTTTAACGAAATGCTCAAAATGGTCAAAAACGGTTTCTAATGTGATTTTAAGCACTTTGATGTTTTTGTGTAACCAAGTTTTTTCGAAAATCACAAATTGGTCTAAAACGTCTCCAAATGCGATTTGAAGCTTTTCTAAACACTTTGGTGCTTTTATGTTAACAAGTTTTTTCGAAAATCACAAAATGGTCTAAAACGTCTCCAAATGCGATTTGAAGCTTTTCTAAACACTTTGGTGTTTTTATGTTAACAAGTTTTTTCGAAAATCACAAAATGGTCTAAAACGTCTTCAAATGCGATTTGAAGATATTCTGAGCACTTTGGTGTTTTTCTGTTAAAAAGTTTTTTCGAAAATCACAAAATGGTCTAAAACGTCTCCAAATGCGATTTGAAGCTCTTCTGTACACTTTGATGTTTTGTGTGAAAAAGTTTTCTCGAAATGCTCAAAATGGTCTAAAACGTTTTCCAATACCATATTAAGCTATTTTGTGCAATTTGATGTTTTTATGTAACCAAGTTTTTTGAAATGCGATTTGAAGATATTCTGAGCACTTTGGTGTTTTTATGTTAAAAAGTTTTTTCGAAAATCACAAAATGGTCTAAAACGTCTCCAAATGCGATTTGAAGATATTCTGAGCACTTTGGTGTTTTTATGTTAAAAAGTTTTTTCGAAAATCACAAAATGGTCTAAAACGTCTCCAAATGCGATTTGAAGCTATTCTGTACACTTTGATGTTTTGTGTGAAAAAGTTTTGTCGAAATGCTCAAAATGGTCTAAAACGTTTTTAAAACGATATTAAGCTATTTTGTGCTCTTTGATGTTTTTGTGTAACCAAGTTTTTTCGAAAATCACAAAATGGTCTAAAACGTCTCCAAATGCGATTTGAAGCTTTTCTAAGCACTTTGGTGTTTTTATGTTAACAAGTTTTTTCGAAAATCACAAAATGGTCTAAAACGTCTCAAAATGCGATTTGAAGGTATTCTGAGCACTTTGGTGTTTTTGTGTGAAAAGTTTTAACGAAATGCTCAAAATGGTCTAAAACGGTTTCTAATGTGATTTTAAGCACTTTGATGTTTTTGTGTAACCAAGTTTTTTCGAAAATCACAAAATGGTCTAAAACGTCTCCAAATGCGATTTGAAGCTATTCTGTACACTTTGATGTTTTGTGTGAAAAAAGTTTTGTCGAAATGCTCAAAATGGTCTAAAACGTTTTTAAAACGATATTGAGCTATTTTGTGCTCTTTGATGTTTTTGTGTAACCAAGTTTTATCGAAATGAACAAAATGGTCTAAAACGTCTCCAAATGCGATTTGAAGCTTTTCCAAGCACTTTGCTGTTTTTATATTAAGTTTTTTCGAAAATCACAAAATGGTCTAAAACGTCTCTAAATGCGATTTGAAGGTATTCTGAGCAATTTGGTGTTTTTGTGTGAAAAGTTTTAACGAAATGCTCAAAATTGTCTAAAACGGTTTCTAATGTGATTTTAAGCACTTTGATGTTTTTGTAAAACCAAGTTTCATCGAAATGCACAAAATGGTCTAAAACGTCTCCAAATGCGATTTGAAGCTATTCTGTACACTTTGATGTTTTGTGTGAAAAAAGTTTTGTCGAAATGCTCAAAATGGTCTAAAACGTTTTTAAAACGATATTAAGCTATTTTGTGCTCTTTGATGTTTTTGTGTAACCAAGTTTTATCGAAATGAACAAAATGGTCTAAAACGTCTCCAAATGCGATTTGAAGCTTTTCCAAGCACTTTGCTGTTTTTATGTTAACAGGTTTTTTCGAAAATCACAAAATGGTCTAAAACGTCTCAAAATGCGATTTGAAGGTATTCTGAGCACTTTGGTGTTTTTGTGTGAAAAGTTTTAACGAAATGCTCAAAATTGTCTAAAACGGTTTCTAATGTGATTTTAAGCACTTTGATGTTTTTGTAAAACCAAGTTTCATCGAAATGCACAAAATGGTCTAAAATGTCTCCAAATGCGATTTGAAGCTTTTCCAAGCACTTTGCTGTTTTTATGTTAACAAGCTTTTTCGAAAATCACAAAAGGGTCTAAAACGTCTCCAAATGTGATTTGAAGATATTCTGAGCACTTTGGTATTTTTATGTTAAAAAGTTTTTTCGAAAATCACAAAATGGTCTAAAACGTCTCCAAATGCGATTTGAAGATATTCTGAGCACTTTGGTGTTTTTATGTTAAAAAGTTTTTTCGAAAATCACAAAATGGTCTAAAACGTCTCCAAATGCGATTTGAAGCTATTCTGTACACTTTGATGTTTTGTGTGAAAAAGTTTTGTCGAAATGCTCAAAATGGTTTAAAACGTTTTTAAAACGATATTAAGCTATTTTGTGCTCTTTGATGTTTTTGTATAACCAAGTTTCATCGAAATGCACAAAATGGTCTAAAACGTCTCCAAATACGATTTGAAGCTTTTCCAAGCACTTTGCTGTTTTTATGTTAACAAGTTTTTTCGAAAATCACAAAATTGTCTAAAACGTCTCAAAATGCGATTTGAAGGTATTCTGAGCACTTTGGTGTTTTTGTGTGAAAAGTTTTAACGAAAAGCTCAAAATGGTCTAAAACGGTTCTAATGTGATTTTAAGCACTTTGATGTTTTTGTACAACCAAGTTTCATCGAAATGCTCAAAATGGTCTAAAACGTTTTTAAAACGATATTAAGCTATTTTGTGCTCTTTGATGTTTTTGTGTAACCAAGTTTTTTTCGAAAATCACAAAATGGTCTAAAACGTCTCCAAATGCGATTTGAAGCTTTTCTAAGCACTTTGGTGTTTTTATGTTAACAAGTTTTTTCGAAAATCGCAAAATGGTCTAAAACGTCTCAAAATGCGATTTGAAGGTATTCTGAGCACTTTGGTGTTTTTGTGTGAAAAGTTTTAACGAAATGCTCAAAATGGTCTAAAACGGTTTCTAATGTGATTTTAACCACTTTGATGTTTTTGTGTAACCAAGTTCTTTTCGAAAATCACAAAATGGTCTAAAACGTCTCCAAATGCGATTTGAAGCTTTTCTAAGCACTTTGGTGTTTTTATGTTAACAAGTTTTTTCGAAAATCACAAAATGGTCTAAAACGTCTCAAAATGCGATTTGAAGGTATTCTGAGCACTTTGGTGTTTTTGTGTGAAAAGTTTTAACGAAATGCTCAAAATGGTCTAAAACGGTTTCTAATGTGATTTTAACCACTTTGATGTTTTTGTGTAACCAAGTTTTTTCGAAAATCACAAAATGGTCTAAAACGTCTCCAAATGCGATTTGAAGCTTTTCTAAGCACTTTGGTGTTTTTATGTTAACAAGTTTTTTCGAAAATCACAAAATGGTCTAAAACGTCTCCAAATGCGATTTGAAGCTATTCTGTACACTTTGATGTTTTGTGTGAAAAAAGTTTTGTCGAAATGCTCAAAATGGTCTAAAACGTTTTTAAAACGATATTAAGCTATTTTGTGCTCTTTGATGTTTTTGTGTAACCAAGTTTTATCGAAATGAACAAAATGTTCTAAAACGTCTCCAAATGCGATTTGAAGCTTTTCCAAGCACTTTGCTGTTTTTATGTTAAGTTTTTTCGAAAATCACAAATTGGTCTAAAACGTCTCTAAATGCGAGTTGAAGGTATTCTGAGCACTTTGGTGTTTTTGTGTGAAAAGTTTTAACGAAATGCTCAAAATTGTCTAAAACGGTTTCTAATGTGATTTTAAGCACTTTGATGTTTTTGTAAAACCAAGTTTCATCGAAATGCACAAAATGGTCTAAAACGTCTCCAAATGCGATTTGAAGCTTTTCCAAGCACTTTGCTGTTTTTATGTTAACAAGCTTTTTCGAAAATCACAAAATGGTCTAAAACGTCTCCAAATGCGATTTGAAGATATTCTGAGCACTTTGGTGTTTTTATGTTAAAAAGTTTTTTCGAAAATCACAAAATGGTCTAAAACGTCTCCAAATGCGATTTGAAGCTCTTCTGTACACTTTGATGTTTTGTGTGAATAAGTTTTGTCAAAATGCTCAAAATGGTCTAAAACGTTTTTAAAACGATATTAAGCTATTTTGTGCTCTTTGATGTTTTTGTATAACCAAGTTTTTTCGAAAATCACAAAATTGTCTAAAACGTCTCCAAATGCGATTTGAAGATATTCTGAGCACTTTGGTGTTTTTATGTTAAAAAGTTTTTTCGAAAATCACAAAATGGTCTAAAACGTCTCCAAATGCGATTTGAAGATATTCTGAGCACTTTGGTGTTTTGTGTGAAAAGTTTTGTCGAAATGCTCAAAATGGTCTAAAACGTTTTTAAAACGATATTAAGCTATTTTGTGCTCTTTGATGTTTTTGTGTAACCAAGTTTCATCGAAATGAACAAAATGGTCTAAAACGTCTCCAAATGCGATTTGAAGCTTTTCTAAGCACTTTGGTGTTTTTATGTTAACAAGTTTTTTCGAAAATCACAAAATGGTCTAAAACGTCTCCAAATGCGATTTGAAGATATTCTGAGCACTTTGCTGTTTTTATGTTAACAAGTTTTTTCGAAAATCACAAAATGGTCTAAAACGTCTCAAAATGCTATTTGAAGGTATTCTGAGCACTTTGGTGTTTTTGTGTGAAAAGTTTTAACGAAATGCTCAAAATGGTCTAAAACGGTTCTAATGTGATTTTAAGCACTTTGATGTTTTTGTATAACCAAGTTTCATCGAAATGCTCAAAATGGTCTAAAACGTTTTTAAAACGATATTAAGCTATTTTGTGCTCTTTGATGTTTTTGTGTAACGAAGTTTCATCGAAATGAACAAAATGGTCTAAAACGTCTCCAAATGCGATTTGAAGCTTTTCCAAGCACTTTGCTGTTTTTATGTTAACAAGTTTTTTCGAAAATCACAAAATGGCCTAAAACCTCTCAAAATGCGATTTCAAGGTATTCTGAGCACTTTGGTGTTTTTGTGTGAAAGGTTTTAACGAAATGCTCAAAATGGTCTAAAACGGTTTCTAATGTGATTTTAAGCACTTTGATGTTTTTGTATAACCAAGTTTCATCAAAATGCACAAAATGGTCTAAAACGTCTCCAAATGCGATTTGAAGCTTTTCTAAGCACTTTGCTGTTTTTATGTTAAAAAGTTTTTTCGAAAATCACAAAATGGTCTAAAACGTCTCCAAATGCGATTTGAAGATATTCTGAGCACTTTGGTGTTTTTATGTTAAAAAGTTTTTTCGAAAATCACAAAATGGTCTAAAACGTCTCCAAATGCGATTTGAAGATATTCTGAGCACTTTGGTGTTTTTATGTTAAAAAGTTTTTTCGAAAATCACAAAATGGTCTAAAACGTCTCCAAATGCGATTTGAAGCTATTCTGTACACTTTGATGTTTTGTGTGAAAAAGTTTTGTCGAAATGCTCAAAATGGTCTAAAACGTTTTTAAAACGATATTAAGCTATTTTGTGCTCTTTGATGTTTTTGTGTAACCAAGTTTTATCGAAATGAACAAAATGGTCTAAAACGTCTCCAAATGCGATTTGAAGCTTTTCTAAGCACTTTGCTGTTTTTATGTTAACAAGTTTTTTCGAAAATCACAAAATGGTCTAAAACGTCTCCAAATGGGATTTGAAGCTTTTCTAAGCACTTTGGTGTTTTTATGTTAACAAGTTTTTTCGAAAAACACAAAATGGTCTAAAACGTCTCCAAATGCGATTTGAAGATATTCTGAGCACTTTGGTGTTTTTATGTTAAAAAGTATTTTCGAAAATCACAAAATGGTCTAAAACGTCTCCAAATGCGATTTGAAGCTCTTCTGTACACTTTGATGTTTTGTGTGAAAAAGTTTAGTCGAAATGCTCAAAATGGTCTAAAACGTTTTTAAAACGATATTAAGCTATTTTGTGCTCTTTGATGTTTTTGTGTAACCAAGTTTCATCGAAAATCACAAAATGGTCTAAAACGTCTCCAAATGCGATTTGAAGCTTTTCCAAGCACTTTGCTGTTTTTATGTTAACAAGTTTTTTCGAAAATCACAAAATGGTCTAAAACGTCTCAAAATGCGATTTGAAGGTATTCTGAGCACTTTGGTGTTTTTGTGTGAAAAGTTTTAACGAAATGCTCAAAATTGTCTAAAACGGTTTCTAATGTGATTTTAAGCACTTTGATGTTTTTGTAAAACCAAGTTTCATCGAAATGAACAAAATGGTCTAAAATGTCTCCAAATGCGATTTGAAGCTTTTCCAAGCACTTTGCTGTTTTTATGTTAACAAGCTTTTTCGAAAATCACAAAATGGTCTAAAACGTCTCCAAATGCGATTTGAAGATATTCTGAGCACTTTGGTGTTTTTATGTTAAAAAGTTTTTTCGAAAATCACAAAATGGTCTAAAACGTCTCCAAATGCGATTTGAAGATATTCTAAGCACTTTGGTGTTTTTATGTTAACAAGTTTTTTCGAAAATCACAAAATGGTCTAAAACGTCTCCAAATGCGATTTGAAGATATTCTGAGCACTTTGGTGTTTTTCTGTTAAAAAGTATTTTCGAAAATCACAAAATGGTCTAAAACGTCTCCAAATGCAATTTGAAGCTATTCTGTACACTTTGATGTTTTGTGTGAAAAGTTTTGTCGAAATGCTCAAAATGGTCTAAAACGTTTTTAAAACGATATTAAGCTATTTTGTGCTCTTTGATGTTTTTGTGTAACCAAGTTTCATCGAAATGAACAAAATGGTCTAAAACGTCTCCAAATGCGATTTGAAGCTTTTCTAAGCACTTTGGTGTTTTTATGTTAACAAGTTTTTTCGAAAATCACAAAATGGTCTAAAACGTCTCCAAATGCGATTTGAAGATATTCTGAGCACTTTGCTGTTTTTATGTTAACAAGTTTTTTCGAAAATCACAAAATGGTCTAAAACGTCTCAAAATGCTATTTGAAGGTATTCTGAGCACTTTGGTGTTTTTGTGTGAAAAGTTTTAACGAAATGCTCAAAATGGTCTAAAACGGTTCTAATGTGATTTTAAGCACTTTGATGTTTTTGTATAACCAAGTTTCATCGAAATGCTCAAAATGGTCTAAAACGTTTTTAAAACGATATTAAGCTATTTTGTGCTCTTTGATGTTTTTGTGTAACGAAGTTTCATCGAAATGAACAAAATGGTCTAAAACGTCTCCAAATGCGATTTGAAGCTTTTCCAAGCACTTTGCTGTTTTTATGTTAACAAGTTTTTTCGAAAATCACAAAATGGCCTAAAACCTCTCAAAATGCGATTTCAAGGTATTCTGAGCACTTTGGTGTTTTTGTGTGAAAGGTTTTAACGAAATGCTCAAAATGGTCTAAAACGGTTTCTAATGTGATTTTAAGCACTTTGATGTTTTTGTATAACCAAGTTTCATCAAAATGCACAAAATGGTCTAAAACGTCTCCAAATGCGATTTGAAGCTTTTCTAAGCACTTTGCTGTTTTTATGTTAAAAAGTTTTTTCGAAAATCACAAAATGGTCTAAAACGTCTCCAAATGCGATTTGAAGATATTCTGAGCACTTTGGTGTTTTTATGTTAAAAAGTTTTTTCGAAAATCACAAAATGGTCTAAAACGTCTCCAAATGCGATTTGAAGATATTCTGAGCACTTTGGTGTTTTTATGTTAAAAAGTTTTTTCGAAAATCACAAAATGGTCTAAAACGTCTCCAAATGCGATTTGAAGCTATTCTGTACACTTTGATGTTTTGTGTGAAAAAGTTTTGTCGAAATGCTCAAAATGGTCTAAAACGTTTTTAAAACGATATTAAGCTATTTTGTGCTCTTTGATGTTTTTGTGTAACCAAGTTTTATCGAAATGAACAAAATGGTCTAAAACGTCTCCAAATGCGATTTGAAGCTTTTCTAAGCACTTTGCTGTTTTTATGTTAACAAGTTTTTTCGAAAATCACAAAATGGTCTAAAACGTCTCCAAATGGGATTTGAAGCTTTTCTAAGCACTTTGGTGTTTTTATGTTAACAAGTTTTTTCGAAAAACACAAAATGGTCTAAAACGTCTCCAAATGCGATTTGAAGATATTCTGAGCACTTTGGTGTTTTTATGTTAAAAAGTATTTTCGAAAATCACAAAATGGTCTAAAACGTCTCCAAATGCGATTTGAAGCTCTTCTGTACACTTTGATGTTTTGTGTGAAAAAGTTTAGTCGAAATGCTCAAAATGGTCTAAAACGTTTTTAAAACGATATTAAGCTATTTTGTGCTCTTTGATGTTTTTGTGTAACCAAGTTTCATCGAAAATCACAAAATGGTCTAAAACGTCTCCAAATGCGATTTGAAGCTTTTCCAAGCACTTTGCTGTTTTTATGTTAACAAGTTTTTTCGAAAATCACAAAATGGTCTAAAACGTCTCAAAATGCGATTTGAAGGTATTCTGAGCACTTTGGTGTTTTTGTGTGAAAAGTTTTAACGAAATGCTCAAAATTGTCTAAAACGGTTTCTAATGTGATTTTAAGCACTTTGATGTTTTTGTAAAACCAAGTTTCATCGAAATGAACAAAATGGTCTAAAATGTCTCCAAATGCGATTTGAAGCTTTTCCAAGCACTTTGCTGTTTTTATGTTAACAAGCTTTTTCGAAAATCACAAAATGGTCTAAAACGTCTCCAAATGCGATTTGAAGATATTCTGAGCACTTTGGTGTTTTTATGTTAAAAAGTTTTTTCGAAAATCACAAAATGGTCTAAAACGTCTCCAAATGCGATTTGAAGATATTCTAAGCACTTTGGTGTTTTTATGTTAACAAGTTTTTTCGAAAATCACAAAATGGTCTAAAACGTCTCCAAATGCGATTTGAAGATATTCTGAGCACTTTGGTGTTTTTCTGTTAAAAAGTATTTTCGAAAATCACAAAATGGTCTAAAACGTCTCCAAATGCAATTTGAAGCTATTCTGTACACTTTGATGTTTTGTGTGAAAAAGTTTTGTCAAAAGGCTCAAAATGGTCTAAAACGTTTTTAAAACGATATTAAGCTATTTTGTGCTCTTTGATGTTTTTGTATAACCAAGTTTTTTCGAAAATCACAAAATGGTCTAAAACGTCTCCAAATGCGATTTGAAGCTTTTCTAAACACTTTGGTGTTTTTATGTTAACAAGTTTTTTCGAAAATCACAAAATGGTCTAAAACGTCTCCAAATCCGATTTGAAGCTATTCTGTACACTTTGATGTTTTGTGTGAAAAAGTTTTGTCGAAATGCTCAAAATGGTCTAAAACGTTTTTAAAACGATATTAAGCTATTTTGTGCTCTTTGATGTTTTTGTGTAACCAAGTTTCATCGATATGAACAAAATGGTCTAAAACGTCTCCAAATGCGATTTGAAGCTTTTCCAAGCACTTTGCTGTTTTTATGTTAACAAGTTTTTTCGAAAATCACAAAATTGTCTAAAACGTCTCAAAATGTGATTTGAAGGTATTCTTAGCACTTTGGTGTTTTTGTGTGAAAAGTTTTAACGAAAAGCTCAAAATGGTCTAAAACGGTTCTAATGTGATTTTAAGCACTTTGATGTTTTTGTACAACCAAGTTTCATCGAAATGCTCAAAATGGTCTAAAACGTTTTTAAAACGATATTAAGCTATTTTGTGCTCTTTGATGTTTTTGTGTAACCAAGTTTTTTCGAAAATCACAAAATGGTCTAAAACGTCTCCAAATGCGATTTGAAGCTTTTCTAAGCACTTTGGTGTTTTTATGTTAACAAGTTTTTTCGAAAATCACAAAATGGTCTAAAACGTCTCCAAATGCGATTTGAAGATATTCTGAGCACTTTGGTGTTTTTCTGTTAAAAAGTATTTTCGAAAATCACAAAATGGTCTAAAACGTCTCCAAATGCAATTTGAAGCTATTCTGTACACTTTGATGTTTTGTGTGAAAAAGTTTTGTCAAAATGCTCAAAATGGTCTAAAACGTTTTTAAAACGATATTAAGCTATTTTGTGCTCTTTGATGTTTTTGTATAACCAAGTTTTTTCGAAAATCACAAAATGGTCTAAAACGTCTCCAAATGCGATTTGAAGCTTTTCTAAACACTTTGGTGTTTTTATGTTAACAAGTTTTTTCGAAAATCACAAAATGGTCTAAAACGTCTCCAAATCCGATTTGAAGCTATTCTGTACACTTTGATGTTTTGTGTGAAAAAGTTTTGTCGAAATGCTCAAAATGGTCTAAAACGTTTTTAAAACGATATTAAGCTATTTTGTGCTCTTTGATGTTTTTGTGTAACCAAGTTTCATCGATATGAACAAAATGGTCTAAAACGTCTCAAAATGCGATTTGAAGGTATTCTGAGCACTTTGGTGTTTTTGGGTGAAAAGTTTTAACGAAATGCTCAAAATGGTCTAAAACGGTTTCTAATGTGATTTTAAGCACTTTGAAGTATTTGTAAAAACAAGTTTCATCGAAATGCACAAAATAGTCTAAAACGTCTCCAAATGCGATTTGAAGCTTTTCTAAGCACTTTGGTGTTTTTATGTTAACAAGTTTTTTCGAAAATCACAAAATGGTCTAAAACGTCTCCAAATGCGATTTGAAGATATTCTGAGCACTTTGGTGTTTTTATGTTAAAAAGTATTTTCGAAAATCACAAAATGGTCTAAAACGTCTCCAAATGCGATTTGAAGCTCTTCTTTACACTTTGATGTTTTTTGTGAAAAAGTTTAGTCGAAATGCTCAAAATGGTCTATAACGTTTTTAAAACGATATTAAGCTATTTTGTGCTCTTTGATGTTTTTGTGTAACCAAGTTTCATCGAAAATCACAAAATGGTCTAAAACGTCTCCAAATGCGATTTGAAGATATTCTGAGCACTTTGGTGTTTTTATGTTAACAAGTTTTTTCGAAAATCACAAAATGGTCTAAAACGTCTCCAAATGCGATTTGAAGATATTCTGAGCACTTTGGTGTTTTTATGTTAAAAAGTTTTTTCGAAAATCACAAAATGGTCTAAAACGTCTCCAAATGCGATTTGAAGCTATTCTAAGCACTTTGCTGTTTTTATGTTAAAAAGTTTTTTCGAAAATCACAAAATGGTCTAAAACGTCTCCAAATGCGATTTGAAGATATTCTGAGCACTTTGGTGTTTTTATGTTAAAAAGTTTTTTCGAAAATCACAAAATGGTCTAAAACGTCTCCAAATGCGATTTGAAGATATTCTGAGCACTTTGGTGTTTTTATGTTAAAAAGTTTTTTCGAAAATCACAAAATGGTCTAAAACGTCTCCAAATGCGATTTGAAGCTATTCTGTACACTTTGATGTTTTGTGTGAAAAAGTTTTGTCGAAATGCTCAAAATGGTCTAAAACGTTTTTAAAACGATATTAAGCTATTTTGTGCTCTTTGATGTTTTTGTGTAACCAAGTTTTATCGAAATGAACAAAATGGTCTAAAACGTCTCCAAATGCGATTTGAAGCTTTTCTAAGCACTTTGCTGTTTTTATGTTAACAAGTTTTTTCGAAAATCACAAAATGGTCTAAAACGTCTCCAAATGGGATTTGAAGCTTTTCTAAGCACTTTGGTGTTTTTATGTTAACAAGTTTTTTCGAAAAACACAAAATGGTCTAAAACGTCTCCAAATGCGATTTGAAGATATTCTGAGCACTTTGGTGTTTTTATGTTAAAAAGTATTTTCGAAAATCACAAAATGGTCTAAAACGTCTCCAAATGCGATTTGAAGCTCTTCTGTACACTTTGATGTTTTGTGTGAAAAAGTTTAGTCGAAATGCTCAAAATGGTCTAAAACGTTTTTAAAACGATATTAAGCTATTTTGTGCTCTTTGATGTTTTTGTGTAACCAAGTTTCATCGAAAATCACAAAATGGTCTAAAACGTCTCCAAATGCGATTTGAAGCTTTTCCAAGCACTTTGCTGTTTTTATGTTAACAAGTTTTTTCGAAAATCACAAAATGGTCTAAAACGTCTCAAAATGCGATTTGAAGGTATTCTGAGCACTTTGGTGTTTTTGTGTGAAAAGTTTTAACGAAATGCTCAAAATTGTCTAAAACGGTTTCTAATGTGATTTTAAGCACTTTGATGTTTTTGTAAAACCAAGTTTCATCGAAATGAACAAAATGGTCTAAAATGTCTCCAAATGCGATTTGAAGCTTTTCCAAGCACTTTGCTGTTTTTATGTTAACAAGCTTTTTCGAAAATCACAAAATGGTCTAAAACGTCTCCAAATGCGATTTGAAGATATTCTGAGCACTTTGGTGTTTTTATGTTAAAAAGTTTTTTCGAAAATCACAAAATGGTCTAAAACGTCTCCAAATGCGATTTGAAGATATTCTAAGCACTTTGGTGTTTTTATGTTAACAAGTTTTTTCGAAAATCACAAAATGGTCTAAAACGTCTCCAAATGCGATTTGAAGATATTCTGAGCACTTTGGTGTTTTTCTGTTAAAAAGTATTTTCGAAAATCACAAAATGGTCTAAAACGTCTCCAAATGCAATTTGAAGCTATTCTGTACACTTTGATGTTTTGTGTGAAAAAGTTTTGTCAAAAGGCTCAAAATGGTCTAAAACGTTTTTAAAACGATATTAAGCTATTTTGTGCTCTTTGATGTTTTTGTATAACCAAGTTTTTTCGAAAATCACAAAATGGTCTAAAACGTCTCCAAATGCGATTTGAAGCTTTTCTAAACACTTTGGTGTTTTTATGTTAACAAGTTTTTTCGAAAATCACAAAATGGTCTAAAACGTCTCCAAATCCGATTTGAAGCTATTCTGTACACTTTGATGTTTTGTGTGAAAAAGTTTTGTCGAAATGCTCAAAATGGTCTAAAACGTTTTTAAAACGATATTAAGCTATTTTGTGCTCTTTGATGTTTTTGTGTAACCAAGTTTCATCGATATGAACAAAATGGTCTAAAACGTCTCCAAATGCGATTTGAAGCTTTTCCAAGCACTTTGCTGTTTTTATGTTAACAAGTTTTTTCGAAAATCACAAAATTGTCTAAAACGTCTCAAAATGTGATTTGAAGGTATTCTTAGCACTTTGGTGTTTTTGTGTGAAAAGTTTTAACGAAAAGCTCAAAATGGTCTAAAACGGTTCTAATGTGATTTTAAGCACTTTGATGTTTTTGTACAACCAAGTTTCATCGAAATGCTCAAAATGGTCTAAAACGTTTTTAAAACGATATTAAGCTATTTTGTGCTCTTTGATGTTTTTGTGTAACCAAGTTTTTTCGAAAATCACAAAATGGTCTAAAACGTCTCCAAATGCGATTTGAAGCTTTTCTAAGCACTTTGGTGTTTTTATGTTAACAAGTTTTTTCGAAAATCACAAAATGGTCTAAAACGTCTCCAAATGCGATTTGAAGATATTCTGAGCACTTTGGTGTTTTTCTGTTAAAAAGTATTTTCGAAAATCACAAAATGGTCTAAAACGTCTCCAAATGCAATTTGAAGCTATTCTGTACACTTTGATGTTTTGTGTGAAAAAGTTTTGTCAAAATGCTCAAAATGGTCTAAAACGTTTTTAAAACGATATTAAGCTATTTTGTGCTCTTTGATGTTTTTGTATAACCAAGTTTTTTCGAAAATCACAAAATGGTCTAAAACGTCTCCAAATGCGATTTGAAGCTTTTCTAAACACTTTGGTGTTTTTATGTTAACAAGTTTTTTCGAAAATCACAAAATGGTCTAAAACGTCTCCAAATCCGATTTGAAGCTATTCTGTACACTTTGATGTTTTGTGTGAAAAAGTTTTGTCGAAATGCTCAAAATGGTCTAAAACGTTTTTAAAACGATATTAAGCTATTTTGTGCTCTTTGATGTTTTTGTGTAACCAAGTTTCATCGATATGAACAAAATGGTCTAAAACGTCTCAAAATGCGATTTGAAGGTATTCTGAGCACTTTGGTGTTTTTGGGTGAAAAGTTTTAACGAAATGCTCAAAATGGTCTAAAACGGTTTCTAATGTGATTTTAAGCACTTTGAAGTATTTGTAAAAACAAGTTTCATCGAAATGCACAAAATAGTCTAAAACGTCTCCAAATGCGATTTGAAGCTTTTCTAAGCACTTTGGTGTTTTTATGTTAACAAGTTTTTTCGAAAATCACAAAATGGTCTAAAACGTCTCCAAATGCGATTTGAAGATATTCTGAGCACTTTGGTGTTTTTATGTTAAAAAGTATTTTCGAAAATCACAAAATGGTCTAAAACGTCTCCAAATGCGATTTGAAGCTCTTCTTTACACTTTGATGTTTTTTGTGAAAAAGTTTAGTCGAAATGCTCAAAATGGTCTATAACGTTTTTAAAACGATATTAAGCTATTTTGTGCTCTTTGATGTTTTTGTGTAACCAAGTTTCATCGAAAATCACAAAATGGTCTAAAACGTCTCCAAATGCGATTTGAAGATATTCTGAGCACTTTGGTGTTTTTATGTTAACAAGTTTTTTCGAAAATCACAAAATGGTCTAAAACGTCTCCAAATGCGATTTGAAGATATTCTGAGCACTTTGGTGTTTTTATGTTAAAAAGTTTTTTCGAAAATCACAAAATGGTCTAAAACGTCTCCAAATGCGATTTGAAGCTATTCTATACACTTTGATGTTTTGTGTTAAAAAGTTTTGTCGAAATGCTCAAAATGGTTTAAAACGTTTTTAAAACGATATTAAGCTATTTTGTGCTCTTTGATGTTTTTGTGTAACCAAGTTTCATCGAAATGAACAAAATGGTCTAAAACGTCTCCAAATGCGATTTGAAGCTTTTCCAAGCACTTTGCTGTTTTTATGTTAACAAGTTTTTTCGAAAATCACAAAATTGTCTAAAACGTCTCAAAAAGCGATTTGAAGGTATTCTGAGCACTTTGGTGTTTTTGTGTGAAAAGTTTTAACGAAAAGCTCAAAATGGTCTAAAACGGTTCTAATGTGATTTTAAGCACTTTGATGTTTTTGTACAACCAAGTTTCATCGAAATGCTCAAAATGGTCTAAAACGTTTTTAAAACGATATTAAGCTATTTTGTGCTCTTTGATGTTTTTGTGTAACCAAGTTTTTTCGAAAATCACAAAATGGTCTAAAACGTCTCCAAATGCGATTTGAAGCTTTTCTTAGCACTTTGGTGTTTTTATGTTAACAAGTTTTTTCAAAAATCACAAAATGGTCTAAAACGTCTCCAAATGCGATTTGAAGATATTCTGAGCACTTTGGTGTTTTTCTGTTAAAAAGTATTTTCGAAAATCACAAAATGGTCTAAAACGTCTCCAAATGCAATTTGAAGCTATTCTGTACACTTTGATGTTTTGTGTGAAAAAGTTTTGTCAAAATGCTCAAAATGGTCTAAAACGTTTTTAAAACGATATTAAGCTATTTTGTGCTCTTTGATGTTTTTGTATAACCAAGTTTTTTCGAAAATCACAAAATGGTCTAAAACGTCTCCAAATGCGATTTGAAGCTTTTCTAAACACTTTGGTGTTTTTATGTTAACAAGTTTTTTCGAAAATCACAAAATGGTCTAAAACGTCTCCAAATCCGATTTGAAGCTATTCTGTACACTTTGATGTTTTGTGTGAAAAAGTTTTGTCGAAATGCTCAAAATGGTCTAAAACGTTTTTAAAACGATATTAAGCTATTTTGTGCTCTTTGATGTTTTTGTGTAACCAAGTTTCATCGATATGAACAAAATGGTCTAAAACGTCTCAAAATGCGATTTGAAGGTATTCTGAGCACTTTGGTGTTTTTGGGTGAAAAGTTTTAACGAAATGCTCAAAATGGTCTAAAACGGTTTCTAATGTGATTTTAAGCACTTTGAAGTATTTGTAAAAACAAGTTTCATCGAAATGCACAAAATAGTCTAAAACGTCTCCAAATGCGATTTGAAGCTTTTCTAAGCACTTTGGTGTTTTTATGTTAACAAGTTTTTTCGAAAATCACAAAATGGTCTAAAACGTCTCCAAATGCGATTTGAAGATATTCTGAGCACTTTGGTGTTTTTATGTTAAAAAGTATTTTCGAAAATCACAAAATGGTCTAAAACGTCTCCAAATGCGATTTGAAGCTCTTCTGTACACTTTGATGTTTTGTGTGAAAAAGTTTAGTCGAAATGCTCAAAATGGTCTAAAACGTTTTTAAAACGATATTAAGCTATTTTGTGCTCTTTGATGTTTTTGTGTAACCAAGTTTCATCGAAAATCACAAAATGGTCTAAAACGTCTCCAAATGCGATTTGAAGCTTTTCCAAGCACTTTGCTGTTTTTATGTTAACAAGTTTTTTCGAAAATCACAAAATGGTCTAAAACGTCTCAAAATACGATATTAAGCTGTTTTGTGCACTTTGATGATTTGTGTGAAAAGTTTTAACGAAATGCTCAAAATGGTCTAAAACGGTTTCTAATGTGATTTTAAGCACTTTGATGTTTTTATGTAGCCAAGTTTTTTCGAAAATCACAAAATGGTCAAAAACGTCTCCAAATGCGATTTGAAGCTTTTCTAAGCACTTTGGTGTTTTTATGTTAACAAGTTTTTTCGAAAATCACAAAATGGTCTAAAACGTCTCCAAATGCGATTTGAAGATATTCTGAGCACTTTGGTGTTTTTATGTTAAAAAGTTTTTTCGAAAATCACAAAATGGTCTAAAACGTCTCCAAATGCGATTTGAAGATATTCTAAGCACTTTGGTGTTTTTATGTTAACAAGTTTTTTCGAAAATCACAAAATGGTCTAAAACGTCTCCAAATGCGATTTGAAGATATTCTGAGCACTTTGGTGTTTTTCTGTTAAAAAGTATTTTCGAAAATCACAAAATGGTCTAAAACGTCTCCAAATGCAATTTGAAGCTATTCTGTACACTTTGATGTTTTGTGTGAAAAAGTTTTGTCAAAAGGCTCAAAATGGTCTAAAACGTTTTTAAAACGATATTAAGCTATTTTGTGCTCTTTGATGTTTTTGTATAACCAAGTTTTTTCGAAAATCACAAAATGGTCTAAAACGTCTCCAAATGCGATTTGAAGCTTTTCTAAACACTTTGGTGTTTTTATGTTAACAAGTTTTTTCGAAAATCACAAAATGGTCTAAAACGTCTCCAAATCCGATTTGAAGCTATTCTGTACACTTTGATGTTTTGTGTGAAAAAGTTTTGTCGAAATGCTCAAAATGGTCTAAAACGTTTTTAAAACGATATTAAGCTATTTTGTGCTCTTTGATGTTTTTGTGTAACCAAGTTTCATCGATATGAACAAAATGGTCTAAAACGTCTCCAAATGCGATTTGAAGCTTTTCCAAGCACTTTGCTGTTTTTATGTTAACAAGTTTTTTCGAAAATCACAAAATTGTCTAAAACGTCTCAAAATGCGATTTGAAGGTATTCTTAGCACTTTGGTGTTTTTGTGTGAAAAGTTTTAACGAAAAGCTCAAAATGGTCTAAAACGGTTCTAATGTGATTTTAAGCACTTTGATGTTTTTGTACAACCAAGTTTCATCGAAATGCTCAAAATGGTCTAAAACGTTTTTAAAACGATATTAAGCTATTTTGTGCTCTTTGATGTTTTTGTGTAACCAAGTTTTTTCGAAAATCACAAAATGGTCTAAAACGTCTCCAAATGCGATTTGAAGCTTTTCTAAGCACTTTGGTGTTTTTATGTTAACAAGTTTTTTCGAAAATCACAAAATGGTCTAAAACGTCTCCAAATGCGATTTGAAGATATTCTGAGCACTTTGGTGTTTTTCTGTTAAAAAGTATTTTCGAAAATCACAAAATGGTCTAAAACGTCTCCAAATGCAATTTGAAGCTATT
This sequence comes from Antedon mediterranea, assembly GCF_964355755.1. Classification (NCBI taxonomy): domain Eukaryota; kingdom Metazoa; phylum Echinodermata; class Crinoidea; order Comatulida; family Antedonidae; genus Antedon; species Antedon mediterranea. Next base: position 10,381,223 of record NC_092678.1, read on the forward strand.
CTGTACACTTTGATGTTTTGTGTGAAAAAGTTTTGTCAAAATGCTCAAAATGGTCTAAAACGTTTTTAAAACGATATTAAGCTATTTTGTGCTCTTTGATGTTTTTGTATAACCAAGTTTTTTCGAAAATCACAAAATGGTCTAAAACGTCTCCAAATGCGATTTGAAGCTTTTCTAAACACTTTGGTGTTTTTATGTTAACAAGTTTTTTCGAAAATCACAAAATGGTCTAAAACGTCTCCAAATCCGATTTGAAGCTATTCTGTACACTTTGATGTTTTGTGTGAAAAAGTTTTGTCGAAATGCTCAAAATGGTCTAAAACGTTTTTAAAACGATATTAAGCTATTTTGTGCTCTTTGATGTTTTTGTGTAACCAAGTTTCATCGATATGAACAAAATGGTCTAAAACGTCTCAAAATGCGATTTGAAGGTATTCTGAGCACTTTGGTGTTTTTGGGTGAAAAGTTTTAACGAAATGCTCAAAATGGTCTAAAACGGTTTCTAATGTGATTTTAAGCACTTTGAAGTATTTGTAAAAACAAGTTTCATCGAAATGCACAAAATAGTCTAAAACGTCTCCAAATGCGATTTGAAGCTTTTCTAAGCACTTTGGTGTTTTTATGTTAACAAGTTTTTTCGAAAATCACAAAATGGTCTAAAACGTCTCCAAATGCGATTTGAAGATATTCTGAGCACTTTGGTGTTTTTATGTTAAAAAGTATTTTCGAAAATCACAAAATGGTCTAAAACGTCTCCAAATGCGATTTGAAGCTCTTCTTTACACTTTGATGTTTTTTGTGAAAAAGTTTAGTCGAAATGCTCAAAATGGTCTATAACGTTTTTAAAACGATATTAAGCTATTTTGTGCTCTTTGATGTTTTTGTGTAACCAAGTTTCATCGAAAATCACAAAATGGTCTAAAACGTCTCCAAATGCGATTTGAAGATATTCTGAGCACTTTGGTGTTTTTATGTTAACAAGTTTTTTCGAAAATCACAAAATGGTCTAAAACGTCTCCAAATGCGATTTGAAGATATTCTGAGCACTTTGGTGTTTTTATGTTAAAAAGTTTTTTCGAAAATCACAAAATGGTCTAAAACGTCTCCAAATGCGATTTGAAGCTATTCTATACACTTTGATGTTTTGTGTTAAAAAGTTTTGTCGAAATGCTCAAAATGGTTTAAAACGTTTTTAAAACGATATTAAGCTATTTTGTGCTCTTTGATGTTTTTGTGTAACCAAGTTTCATCGAAATGAACAAAATCGTCTAAAACGTCTCCAAATGCGATTTGAAGCTTTTCCAAGCACTTTGCTGTTTTTATGTTAACAAGTTTTTTCGAAAATCACAAAATTGTCTAAAACGTCTCAAAAAGCGATTTGAAGGTATTCTGAGCACTTTGGTGTTTTTGTGTGAAAAGTTTTAACGAAAAGCTCAAAATGGTCTAAAACGGTTCTAATGTGATTTTAAGCACTTTGATGTTTTTGTACAACCAAGTTTCATCGAAATGCTCAAAATGGTCTAAAACGTTTTTAAAACGATATTAAGCTATTTTGTGCTCTTTGATGTTTTTGTGTAACCAAGTTTTTTCGAAAATCACAAAATGGTCTAAAACGTCTCCAAATGCGATTTGAAGCTTTTCTAAGCACTTTGGTGTTTTTATGTTAACAAGTTTTTTCAAAAATCACAAAATGGTCTAAAACGTCTCCAAATGCGATTTGAAGATATTCTGAGCACTTTGGTGTTTTTCTGTTAAAAAGTATTTTCGAAAATCACAAAATGGTCTAAAACGTCTCCAAATGCAATTTGAAGCTATTCTGTACACTTTGATGTTTTGTGTGAAAAAGTTTTGTCAAAATGCTCAAAATGGTCTAAAACGTTTTTAAAACGATATTAAGCTATTTTGTGCTCTTTGATGTTTTTGTATAACCAAGTTTTTTCGAAAATCACAAAATGGTCTAAAACGTCTCCAAATGCGATTTGAAGCTTTTCTAAACACTTTGGTGTTTTTATGTTAACAAGTTTTTTCGAAAATCACAAAATGGTCTAAAACGTCTCCAAATCCGATTTGAAGCTATTCTGTACACTTTGATGTTTTGTGTGAAAAAGTTTTGTCGAAATGCTCAAAATGGTCTAAAACGTTTTTAAAACGATATTAAGCTATTTTGTGCTCTTTGATGTTTTTGTGTAACCAAGTTTCATCGATATGAACAAAATGGTCTAAAACGTCTCAAAATGCGATTTGAAGGTATTCTGAGCACTTTGGTGTTTTTGGGTGAAAAGTTTTAACGAAATGCTCAAAATGGTCTAAAACGGTTTCTAATGTGATTTTAAGCACTTTGAAGTATTTGTAAAAACAAGTTTCATCGAAATGCACAAAATAGTCTAAAACGTCTCCAAATGCGATTTGAAGCTTTTCTAAGCACTTTGGTGTTTTTATGTTAACAAGTTTTTTCGAAAATCACAAAATGGTCTAAAACGTCTCCAAATGCGATTTGAAGATATTCTGAGCACTTTGGTGTTTTTATGTTAAAAAGTATTTTCGAAAATCACAAAATGGTCTAAAACGTCTCCAAATGCGATTTGAAGCTCTTCTGTACACTTTGATGTTTTGTGTGAAAAAGTTTAGTCGAAATGCTCAAAATGGTCTAAAACGTTTTTAAAACGATATTAAGCTATTTTGTGCTCTTTGATGTTTTTGTGTAACCAAGTTTCATCGAAAATCACAAAATGGTCTAAAACGTCTCCAAATGCGATTTGAAGCTTTTCCAAGCACTTTGCTGTTTTTATGTTAACAAGTTTTTTCGAAAATCACAAAATGGTCTAAAACGTCTCAAAATACGATATTAAGCTGTTTTGTGCACTTTGATGATTTGTGTGAAAAGTTTTAACGAAATGCTCAAAATGGTCTAAAACGGTTTCTAATGTGATTTTAAGCACTTTGATGTTTTTATGTAGCCAAGTTTTTTCGAAAATCACAAAATGGTCAAAAACGTCTCCAAATGCGATTTGAAGCTTTTCTAAGCACTTTGGTGTTTTTATGTTAACAAGTTTTTTCGAAAATCACAAAATGGTCTAAAACGTCTTCAAATGCGATTTGAAGATATTCTGAGCACTTTGGTGTTTTTCTGTTAAAAAGTATTTTCGAAAATCACAAAATGGTCTATAACGTCTCCAAATGCGATTTGAAGCTATTCTGTACACTTTGATGTTTTGTGTGAAAAAGTTTTGTCAAAATGCTCAAAATGGTCTAAAACGTTTTTAAAACGATATTAAGCTATTTTGTGCTCTTTGATGTGTTTGTATAACCAAGTTTTTTCGAAAATCACAAAATGGTCTAAAACGTCTCCAAATGCGATTTAAAGCTATTCTAGACACTTTGATGTTTTGTGTGAAAAATTTTCTCGAAATGCTCAAAATGGTCTAAAACGTTTTCCAATACCATTATTAAGCTATTTTGTGCAATTTGATGTTTTTGTGTAACCAAGTTTTTTGAAATGCGATTTGAAGATATTCTGAGGACTTTGGTGTTTTTATGTTAAAAAGTTTTTTCGAAAATCACAAAATGGTCTAAAACGTCTCCAAATGCGATTTGAAGATATTCTGAGCACTTTGGTGTTTTTATGTTAAAAAGTTTTTTGGAAAATCACAAAATGGTCTAAAACGACTCCAAATGCGATTTGAAGCTATCCTGTACACTTTGATGTTTTGTGTGAAAAAGTTTTGTCGAAATGCTCAAAATGATCTAAAACGTTTTTAAAACGATATTAAGCTATTTTGTGCTCTTTGATGTTTTTGTGTATCCAAGTTTCATCGAAATGAACAAAATGGTCTAAAACGTTTTTAAATACCATATTAAGCTGTTTTGTGCACTTTGATGATTTGTGTGAAAAGTTTTAACGAAATGCTCAAAATAGTCTAAAACGGTTTCTAATGTGATTTTAAGCACTTTGATGTTTTTGTGTAACCAAGTTTTATCGAAATGAACAAAATGGTCTAAAACGTCTCCAAATGCGATTTGAAGCTTTTCCAAGCACTTTGCTGTTTTTATATTAGGTTTTTTCGAAAATCACAAAATGGTCTAAAACGTCTCTAAATGCGATTTGAAGGTATTCTGAGCAATTTGGTGTTTTTGTGTGAAAAGTTTTAACGAAATGCTCAAAATTGTCTAAAACGGTTTCTAATGTGATTTTAAGCACTTTGATGTTTTTGTAAAACCAAGTTTCATCGAAATGCACAAAATGGTCTAAAACGTCTCCAAATGCGATTTGAAGCTATTCTGTACACTTTGATGTTTTGTGTGAAAAAAGTTTTGTCGAAATGCTCAAAATGGTCTAAAACGTTTTTAAAACGATATTAAGCTATTTTGTGCTCTTTGATGTTTTTGTGTAACCAAGTTTCATCGAAAATCACAAAATGGTCTAAAACGTCTCAAAATGCGATTTGAAGGTATTCTGAGCACTTTGGTGTTTTTGTGTGAAAAGTTTTAACGAAATGCTCAAAATTGTCTAAAACGGTTTCTAATGTGATTTTAAGCACTTTGATGTTTTTGTAAAACCAAGTTTCATCGAAATGCACAAAATGGTCTAAAATGTCTCCAAATGCGATTTGAAGCTTTTCCAAGCACTTTGCTGTTTTTATGTTAACAAGCTTTTTCGAAAATCACAAAATGGTCTAAAACGTCTCCAAATGTGATTTGAAGATATTCTGAGCACTTTGGTATTTTTATGTTAAAAAGTTTTTTCGAAAATCACAAAATGGTCTAAAACGTCTCCAAATGCGATTTGAAGATATTCTGAGCACTTTGGTGTTTTTATGTTAAAAAGTTTTTTCGAAAATCACAAAATGGTCTAAAACGTCTCCAAATGCGATTTGAAGCTATTCTGTACACTTTGATGTTTTGTGTGAAAAAGTTTTGTCGAAATGCTCAAAATGGTTTAAAACGTTTTTAAAACGATATTAAGCTATTTTGTGCTCTTTGATGTTTTTGTATAACCAAGTTTCATCGAAATGCACAAAATGGTCTAAAACGTCTCCAAATACGATTTGAAGCTTTTCCAAGCACTTTGCTGTTTTTATGTTAACAAGTTTTTTCGAAAATCACAAAATTGTCTAAAACGTCTCAAAATGCGATTTGAAGGTATTCTGAGCACTTTGGTGTTTTTGTGTGAAAAGTTTTAACGAAAAGCTCAAAATGGTCTAAAACGGTTCTAATGTGATTTTAAGCACTTTGATGTTTTTGTACAACCAAGTTTCATCGAAATGCTCAAAATGGTCTAAAACGTTTTTAAAACGATATTAAGCTATTTTGTGCTCTTTGATGTTTTTGTGTAACCAAGTTTTTTTCGAAAATCACAAAATGGTCTAAAACGTCTCCAAATGCGATTTGAAGCTTTTCTAAGCACTTTGGTGTTTTTATGTTAACAAGTTTTTTCGAAAATCGCAAAATGGTCTAAAACGTCTCAAAATGCGATTTGAAGGTATTCTGAGCACTTTGGTGTTTTTGTGTGAAAAGTTTTAACGAAATGCTCAAAATGGTCTAAAACGGTTTCTAATGTGATTTTAACCACTTTGATGTTTTTGTGTAACCAAGTTCTTTTCGAAAATCACAAAATGGTCTAAAACGTCTCCAAATGCGATTTGAAGCTTTTCTAAGCACTTTGGTGTTTTTATGTTAACAAGTTTTTTCGAAAATCACAAAATGGTCTAAAACGTCTCAAAATGCGATTTGAAGGTATTCTGAGCACTTTGGTGTTTTTGTGTGAAAAGTTTTAACGAAATGCTCAAAATGGTCTAAAACGGTTTCTAATGTGATTTTAACCACTTTGATGTTTTTGTGTAACCAAGTTTTTTCGAAAATCACAAAATGGTCTAAAACGTCTCCAAATGCGATTTGAAGCTTTTCTAAGCACTTTGGTGTTTTTATGTTAACAAGTTTTTTCGAAAATCACAAAATGGTCTAAAACGTCTCCAAATGCGATTTGAAGCTATTCTGTACACTTTGATGTTTTGTGTGAAAAAAGTTTTGTCGAAATGCTCAAAATGGTCTAAAACGTTTTTAAAACGATATTAAGCTATTTTGTGCTCTTTGATGTTTTTGTGTAACCAAGTTTTATCGAAATGAACAAAATGTTCTAAAACGTCTCCAAATGCGATTTGAAGGTATTCTGAGCACTTTGGTGTTTTTGTGTGAAAAGTTTTAACGAAATGCTCAAAATTGTCTAAAACGGTTTCTAATGTGATTTTAAGCACTTTGATGTTTTTGTAAAACCAAGTTTCATCGAAATGCACAAAATGGTCTAAAACGTCTCCAAATGCGATTTGAAGCTTTTCCAAGCACTTTGCTGTTTTTATGTTAACAAGCTTTTTCGAAAATCACAAAATGGTCTAAAACGTCTCCAAATGCGATTTGAAGATATTCTGAGCACTTTGGTGTTTTTATGTTAAAAAGTTTTTTCGAAAATCACAAAATGGTCTAAAACGTCTCCAAATGCGATTTGAAGCTCTTCTGTACACTTTGATGTTTTGTGTGAAAAAGTTTTGTCAAAATGCTCAAAATGGTCTAAAACGTTTTTAAAACGATATTAAGCTATTTTGTGCTCTTTGATGTTTTTGTATAACCAAGTTTTTTCGAAAATCACAAAATTGTCTAAAACGTCTCCAAATGCGATTTGAAGATATTCTGAGCACTTTGGTGTTTTTATGTTAAAAAGTTTTTTCGAAAATCACAAAATGGTCTAAAACGTCTCCAAATGCGATTTGAAGATATTCTGAGCACTTTGGTGTTTTTATGTTAAAAAGTTTTTTCGAAAATCACAAAATGGTCTAAAACGTCTCCAAATGCGATTTGAAGCTATTCTGTACACTTTGATGTTTTGTGTGAAAAAGTTTTGTCGAAATGCTCAAAATGGTTTAAAACGTTTTTAAAACGATATTAAGCTATTTTGTGCTCTTTGATGTTTTTGTGTAACCAAGTTTTTTTCGAAAATCACAAAATGGTCTAAAACGTCTCCAAATGCGATTTGAAGCTTTTCTAAGCACTTTGGTGTTTTTATGTTAACAAGTTTTTTCGAAAATCGCAAAATGGTCTAAAACGTCTCAAAATGCGATTTGAAGGTATTCTGAGCACTTTGGTGTTTTTTTGTGAAAAGTTTTAACGAAATGCTCAAAATGGTCTAAAACGGTTTCTAATGTGATTTTAACCACTTTGATGTTTTTGTGTAACCAAGTTCTTTTCGAAAATCACAAAATGGTCTAAAACGTCTCCAAATGCGATTTGAAGCTTTTCTAAGCACTTTGGTGTTTTTATGTTAACAAGTTTTTTCGAAAATCACAAAATGGTCTAAAACGTCTCAAAATGCGATTTGAAGGTATTCTGAGCACTTTGGTGTTTTTGTGTGAAAAGTTTTAACGAAATGCTCAAAATGGTCTAAAACGGTTTCTAATGTGATTTTAACCACTTTGATGTTTTTGTGTAACCAAGTTTTATCGAAATGAACAAAATGTTCTAAAAAGTCTCCAAATGCGATTTGAAGCTTTTCCAAGCACTTTGCTGTTTTTATGTTAAGTTTTTTCGAAAATCACAAAATGGTCTAAAACGTCTCCAAATGCGATTTGAAGATATTCTGAGCACTTTGGTGTTTTTATGTTAAAAAGTTTTTTCGAAAATCACAAAATGGTCTAAAACGTCTCCAAATGCGATTTGAAGCTATTCTGTACACTTTGATGTTTTGTGTGAAAAAGTTTTGTCGAAATGCTCAAAATGGTTTAAAACGTTTTTAAAACGATATTAAGCTATTTTGTGCTCTTTGATGTTTTTGTGTAACCAAGTTTTTTTCGAAAATCACAAAATGGTCTAAAACGTCTCCAAATGCGATTTGAAGCTTTTCTAAGCACTTTGGTGTTTTTATGTTAACAAGTTTTTTCGAAAATCGCAAAATGGTCTAAAACGTCTCAAAATGCGATTTGAAGGTATTCTGAGCACTTTGGTGTTTTTGTGTGAAAAGTTTTAACGAAATGCTCAAAATGGTCTAAAACGGTTTCTAATGTGATTTTAACCACTTTGATGTTTTTGTGTAACCAAGTTCTTTTCGAAAATCACAAAATGGTCTAAAACGTCTCCAAATGCGATTTGAAGCTTTTCTAAGCACTTTGGTGTTTTTATGTTAACAAGTTTTTTCGAAAATCACAAAATGGTCTAAAACGTCTCAAAATGCGATTTGAAGGTATTCTGAGCACTTTGGTGTTTTTGTGTGAAAAGTTTTAACGAAATGCTCAAAATGGTCTAAAACGGTTTCTAATGTGATTTTAACCACTTTGATGTTTTTGTGTAACCAAGTTTTATCGAAATGAACAAAATGTTCTAAAAAGTCTCCAAATGCGATTTGAAGCTTTTCCAAGCACTTTGCTGTTTTTATGTTAAGTTTTTTCGAAAATCACAAAATGGTCTAAAACGTCTCTAAATGCGATTTGAAGGTATTCTGAGCACTTTGGTGTTTTTGTGTGAAAAGTTTTAACGAAATGCTCAAAATTGTCTAAAACGGTTTCTAATGTGATTTTAAGCACTTTGATGTTTTTGTAAAACCAAGTTTCATCGAAATGCACAAAATGGTCTAAAACGTCTCCAAATGCGATTTGAAGCTTTTCCAAGCACTTTGCTGTTTTTATGTTAACAAGCTTTTTCGAAAATCACAAAATGGTCTAAAACGTCTCCAAATGCGATTTGAAGATATTCTGAGCACTTTGGTGTTTTTATGTTAAAAAGTTTTTTCGAAAATCACAAAATGGTCTAAAACGTCTCCAAATGCGATTTGAAGCTCTTCTGTACACTTTGATGTTTTGTGTGAAAAAGTTTTGTCAAAATGCTCAAAATGGTCTAAAACGTTTTTAAAACGATATTAAGCTATTTTGTGCTCTTTGATGTTTTTGTATAACCAAGTTTTTTCGAAAATCACAAAATTGTCTAAAACGTCTCCAAATGCGATTTGAAGATATTCTGAGCACTTTGGTGTTTTTATGTTAAAAAGTTTTTTCGAAAATCACAAAATGGTCTAAAACGTCTCCAAATGCGATTTGAAGATATTCTGAGCACTTTGGTGTTTTTATGTTAAAAAGTTTTTTCGAAAATCACAAAATGGTCTAAAACGTCTCCAAATGCGATTTGAAGCTATTCTGTACACTTTGATGTTTTGTGTGAAAAAGTTTTGTCGAAATGCTCAAAATGGTTTAAAACGTTTTTAAAACGATATTAAGCTATTTTGTGCTCTTTGATGTTTTTGTATAACCAAGTTTCATCGAAATGCACAAAATGGTCTAAAACGTCTCCAAATACGATTTGAAGCTTTTCCAAGCACTTTGCTGTTTTTATGTTAACAAGTTTTTTCGAAAATCACAAAATTGTCTAAAACGTCTCAAAATGCGATTTGAAGGTATTCTGAGCACTTTGGTGTTTTTGTGTGAAAAGTTTTAACGAAAAGCTCAAAATGGTCTAAAACGGTTCTAATGTGATTTTAAGCACTTTGATGTTTTTGTACAACCAAGTTTCATCGAAATGCTCAAAATGGTCTAAAACGTTTTTAAAACGATATTAAGCTATTTTGTGCTCTTTGATGTTTTTGTGTAACCAAGTTTTTTTCGAAAATCACAAAATGGTCTAAAACGTCTCCAAATGCGATTTGAAGCTTTTCTAAGCACTTTGGTGTTTTTATGTTAACAAGTTTTTTCGAAAATCGCAAAATGGTCTAAAACGTCTCAAAATGCGATTTGAAGGTATTCTGAGCACTTTGGTGTTTTTGTGTGAAAAGTTTTAACGAAATGCTCAAAATGGTCTAAAACGGTTTCTAATGTGATTTTAACCACTTTGATGTTTTTGTGTAACCAAGTTCTTTTCGAAAATCACAAAATGGTCTAAAACGTCTCCAAATGCGATTTGAAGCTTTTCTAAGCACTTTGGTGTTTTTATGTTAACAAGTTTTTTTCGAAAATCACAAAATGGTCTAAAACGTCTCAAAATGCGATTTGAAGGTATTCTGAGCACTTTGGTGTTTTTGTGTGAAAAGTTTTAACGAAATGCTCAAAATGGTCTAAAACGGTTTCTAATGTGATTTTAACCACTTTGATGTTTTTGTGTAACCAAGTTTTTTCGAAAATCACAAAATGGTCTAAAACGTCTCCAAATGCGATTTGAAGCTTTTCTAAGCACTTTGGTGTTTTTATGTTAACAAGTTTTTTCGAAAATCACAAAATGGTCTAAAACGTCTCCAAATGCGATTTGAAGCTATTCTGTACACTTTGATGTTTTGTGTGAAAAAAGTTTTGTCGAAATGCTCAAAATGGTCTAAAACGTTTTTAAAACGATATTAAGCTATTTTGTGCTCTTTGATGTTTTTGTGTAACCAAGTTTTATCGAAATGAACAAAATGTTCTAAAACGTCTCCAAATGCGATTTGAAGCTTTTCCAAGCACTTTGCTGTTTTTATGTTAAGTTTTTTCGAAAATCACAAAATGGTCTAAAACGTCTCTAAATGCGATTTGAAGGTATTCTGAGCACTTTGGTGTTTTTGTGTGAAAAGTTTTAACGAAATGCTCAAAATTGTCTAAAACGGTTTCTAATGTGATTTTAAGCACTTTGATGTTTTTGTAAAACCAAGTTTCATCGAAATGCACAAAATGGTCTAAAACGTCTCCAAATGCGATTTGAAGCTTTTCCAAGCACTTTGCTGTTTTTATGTTAACAAGCTTTTTCGAAAATCACAAAATGGTCTAAAACGTCTCCAAATGCGATTTGAAGCTATTCTGTACACTTTGATGTTTTGTGTGAAAAAGTTTTGTCGAAATGCTCAAAATGGTTTAAAACGTTTTTAAAACGATATTAAGTTATTTTGTGCTCTTTGATGTTTTTGTGTAACCAAGTTTCATCGAAATGAACAAAATGGTCTAAAACGTCTCCAAATGCGATTTGAAGCTTTTCCAAGCACTTTGCTGTTTTTATGTTAACAAGTTTTTTCGAAAATCACAAAATGGTGTAAAACGTCTCAAAATGCGATTTGAAGGTATTCTGAGCACTTTGGTGTTTTTGTGTGAAAAGTTTTAACGAAATGCTCAAAATGGTCTAAAACGGTTCTAATGTGATTTTAAGCTATTCTAGACACTTTGATGTTTTGTGTGAAAAAGTTTTCTCGAAATGCTCAAAATGGTCTAAAACGTTTTCCAATACCACATTAAGCTATTTTGTGCAATTTGATGTTTTTGTGTAACCAAGTTTTTTGAAATGCGATTTGAAGATATTCTGAGGACTCTGGTGTTTTTATGTTAAAAAGTTTTTTCGAAAATCACAAAATGGTCTAAAACGTCTCCAAATGCGATTTGAAGATATTCTGAGCACTTTGGTGTTTTTATGTTAAAAAGTTTTTTCGAAAATCACAAAATGGTCTAAAACGTCTCCAAATGCGAGTTGAAGCTATTCTGTACACTTTGATGTTTTGTGTGAAAAAGTTTTGTCGAAATGCTCAAAATGGTCTAAAACGTTTTTAAAACGATATTAAGCTATTTTGTGCTCTTTGATGTTTTTGTGTAACCAAGTTTTTTCGAAAATCACAAAATGGTCTAAAACGTCTCCAAATGCGATTTGAAGCTTTTCTAAGCACTTTGGTGTTTTTATGTTAACAAGTTTTTTCGCAAATCACAAAATGGTCTAAAACGTCTCCAAATGCGATTTGAAGATATTCTGAGCACATTGGTGTTTTTATGTTAAAAAAGTTTTTTCGAAAATCACAAAATGGTCTAAAACGTTTCCAAATGCGATTTGAAGCTCTTCTGTACACTTTGATGTTTTGTGTGAAAAAGTTTTTTCGAAATGCTCAAAATGGTCTAAAACGTTTTTAAATACGATATTAAGCTGTTTTGTGCACTTTGATGGTTTGTGTGAAAAGTTTTAACGAAATGCTCAAAATGGTCAAAAACGGTTTCTAATGTGATTTTAAGCACTTTGATGTTTTTGTGTAACCAAGTTTTTTCGAAAATCACAAATTGGTCTAAAACGTCTCCAAATGCGATTTGAAGCTTTTCTAAACACTTTGGTGCTTTTATGTTAACAAGTTTTTTCGAAAATCACAAAATGGTCTAAAACGTCTCCAAATGCGATTTGAAGCTTTTCTAAACACTTTGGTGTTTTTATGTTAACAAGTTTTTTCGAAAATCACAAAATGGTCTAAAACGTCTTCAAATGCGATTTGAAGATATTCTGAGCACTTTGGTGTTTTTCTGTTAAAAAGTTTTTTCGAAAATCACAAAATGGTCTAAAACGTCTCCAAATGCGATTTGAAGCTCTTCTGTACACTTTGATGTTTTGTGTGAAAAAGTTTTTTCGAAAATCACAAAATGGTCTAAAACGTCTCCAAATGCGATTTGAAGCTCTTCTGTACACTTTGATGTTTTGTGTGAAAAAGTTTTCTCGAAATGCTCAAAATGGTCTAAAACGTTTTCCAATACCATATTAAGCTATTTTGTGCAATTTGATGTTTTTAAGTAACCAAGTTTTTTGAAATGCGATTTGAAGATATTCTGAGCACTTTGGTGTTTTTATGTTAAAAAGTTTTTTCGAAAATCACAAAATGGTCTAAAACGTCTCCAAATGCGATTTGAAGATATTCTGAGCACTTTGGTGTTTTTATGTTAAAAAGTTTTTTCGAAAATCACAAAATGGTCTAAAACGTCTCCAAATGCGATTTGAAGCTATTCTGTACACTTTGATGTTTTGTGTGAAAAAGTTTTGTCGAAATGCTCAAAATGGTCTAAAACGTTTTTAAAACGATATTAAGCTATTTTGTGCTCTTTGATGTTTTTGTGTAACCAAGTTTTTTCGAAAATCACAAAATGGTCTAAAACGTCTCCAAATGCGATTTGAAGCTTTTCTAAGCACTTTGGTGTTTTTATGTTAACAAGTTTTTTCGAAAATCACAAAATGGTCTAAAACGTCTCAAAATGCGATTTGAAGGTATTCTGAGCACTTTGGTGTTTTTGTGTGAAAAGTTTTAACGAAATGCTCAAAATGGTCTAAAACGGTTTCTAATGTGATTTTAAGCACTTTGATGTTTTTGTGTAACCAAGTTTTTTCGAAAATCACAAAATGGTCTAAAACGTCTCCAAATGCGATTTGAAGCTATTCTGTACACTTTGATGTTTTGTGTGAAAAAAGTTTTGTCGAAATGCTCAAAATGGTCTAAAACGTTTTTAAAACGATATTGAGCTATTTTGTGCTCTTTGATGTTTTTGTGTAACCAAGTTTTATCGAAATGAACAAAATGGTCTAAAACGTCTCCAAATGCGATTTGAAGCTTTTCCAAGCACTTTGCTGTTTTTATATTAAGTTTTTTCGAAAATCACAAAATGGTCTAAAACGTCTCTAAATGCGATTTGAAGGTATTCTGAGCAATTTGGTGTTTTTGTGTGAAAAGTTTTAACGAAATGCTCAAAATTGTCTAAAACGGTTTCTAATGTGATTTTAAGCACTTTGATGTTTTTGTAAAACCAAGTTTCATCGAAATGCACAAAATGGTCTAAAACGTCTCCAAATGCGATTTGAAGCTATTCTGTACACTTTGATGTTTTGTGTGAAAAAAGTTTTGTCGAAATGCTCAAAATGGTCTAAAACGTTTTTAAAACGATATTAAGCTATTTTGTGCTCTTTGATGTTTTTGTGTAACCAAGTTTTATCGAAATGAACAAAATGGTCTAAAACGTCTCCAAATGCGATTTGAAGCTTTTCCAAGCACTTTGCTGTTTTTATGTTAACAGGTTTTTTCGAAAATCACAAAATGGTCTAAAACGTCTCAAAATGCGATTTGAAGGTATTCTGAGCACTTTGGTGTTTTTGTGTGAAAAGTTTTAACGAAATGCTCAAAATTGTCTAAAACGGTTTCTAATGTGATTTTAAGCACTTTGATGTTTTTGTAAAACCAAGTTTCATCGAAATGCACAAAATGGTCTAAAATGTCTCCAAATGCGATTTGAAGCTTTTCCAAGCACTTTGCTGTTTTTATGTTAACAAGCTTTTTCGAAAATCACAAAATGGTCTAAAACGTCTCCAAATGTGATTTGAAGATATTCTGAGCACTTTGGTGTTTTTATGTTAAAAAGTTTTTTCGATAATCACAAAATGGTCTAAAACGTCTCCAAATGCGATTTGAAGATATTCTGAGCACTTTGGTGTTTTTATGTTAAAAAGTTTTTTCGAAAATCACAAAATGGTCTAAAACGTCTCCAAATGCGATTTGAAGCTATTCTGTACACTTTGATGTTTTGTGTGAAAAAGTTTTGTCGAAATGCTCAAAATGGTTTAAAACGTTTTTAAAACGATATTAAGCTATTTTGTGCTCTTTGATGTTTTTGTATAACCAAGTTTCATCGAAATGCACAAAATGGTCTAAAACGTCTCCAAATACGATTTGAAGCTTTTCCAAGCACTTTGCTGTTTTTATGTTAACAAGTTTTTTCGAAAATCACAAAATTGTCTAAAACGTCTCAAAATGCGATTTGAAGGTATTCTGAGCACTTTGGTGTTTTTGTGTGAAAAGTTTTAACGAAAAGCTCAAAATGGTCTAAAACGGTTCTAATGTGATTTTAAGCACTTTGATGTTTTTGTACAACCAAGTTTCATCGAAATGCTCAAAATGGTCTAAAACGTTTTTAAAACGATATTAAGCTATTTTGTGCTCTTTGATGTTTTTGTGTAACCAAGTTTTTTTCGAAAATCACAAAATGGTCTAAAACGTCTCCAAATGCGATTTGAAGCTTTTCTAAGCACTTTGGTGTTTTTATGTTAACAAGTTTTTTCGAAAATCGCAAAATGGTCTAAAACGTCTCAAAATGCGATTTGAAGGTATTCTGAGCACTTTGGTGTTTTTGTGTGAAAAGTTTTAACGAAATGCTCAAAATGGTCTAAAACGGTTTCTAATGTGATTTTAACCACTTTGATGTTTTTGTGTAACCAAGTTCTTTTCGAAAATCACAAAATGGTCTAAAACGTCTCCAAATGCGATTTGAAGCTTTTCTAAGCACTTTGGTGTTTTTATGTTAACAAGTTTTTTCGAAAATCACAAAATGGTCTAAAACGTCTCAAAATGCGATTTGAAGGTATTCTGAGCACTTTGGTGTTTTTGTGTGAAAAGTTTTAACGAAATGCTCAAAATGGTCTAAAACGGTTTCTAATGTGATTTTAACCACTTTGATGTTTTTGTGTAACCAAGTTTTTTCGAAAATCACAAAATGGTCTAAAACGTCTCCAAATGCGATTTGAAGCTTTTCCAAGCACTTTGCTGTTTTTATGTTAACAAGTTTTTTCGAAAATCACAAAATGGTCTAAAACGTCTCCAAATGCGATTTCAAGGTATTCTGAGCACTTTGGTGTTTTTGTGTGAAAGGTTTTAACGAAATGCTCAAAATGGTCTAAAACGGTTTCTAATGTGATTTTAAGCACTTTGATGTTTTTGTATAACCAAGTTTCATCGAAATGCACAAAATGGTCTAAAACGTCTCCAAATGCGATTTGAAGCTTTTCTAAGCACTTTGCTGTTTTTATGTTAAAAAGTTTTTTCGAAAATCACAAAATGGTCTAAAACGTCTCCAAATGCGATTTGAAGATATTCTGAGCACTTTGGTGTTTTTATGTTAAAAAGTTTTTTCGAAAATCACAAAATGGTCTAAAACGTCTCCAAATGCGATTTGAAGATATTCTGAGCACTTTGGTGTTTTTATGTTAAAAAGTTTTTTCGAAAATCACAAAATGGTCTAAAACGTCTCCAAATGCGATTTGAAGCTATTCTGTACACTTTGATGTTTTGTGTGAAAAAGTTTTGTCGAAATGCTCAAAATGGTCTAAAACGTTTTTAAAACGATATTAAGCTATTTTGTGCTCTTTGATGTTTTTGTGTAACCAAGTTTTATCGAAATGAACAAAATGGTCTAAAACGTCTCCAAATGCGATTTGAAGCTTTTCTAAGCACTTTGCTGTTTTTATGTTAACAAGTTTTTTCGAAAATCACAAAATGGTCTAAAACGTCTCCAAATGCGATTTGAAGATATTCTGAGCACTTTGGTGTTTTTATGTTAAAAAGTTTTTTCGAAAATCACAAAATGGTCTAAAACGTCTCCAAATGCGATTTGAAGCTATTCTATACACTTTGATGTTTTGTGTTAAAAAGTTTTGTCGAAATGCTCAAAATGGTTTAAAACGTTTTTAAAACGATATTAAGCTATTTTGTGCTCTTTGATGTTTTTGTGTAACCAAGTTTCATCGAAATGCGATTTGAAGCTTTTCCAAGCACTTTGCTGTTTTTATGTTAACAAGCTTTTTCGAAAATCACAAAATGGTCTAAAACGTCTCCAAATGCGATTTGAAGATATTCTGAGCACTTTGGTGTTTTTATGTTAAAAAGTTTTTTCGAAAATCACAAAATGGTCTAAAACGTCTCCAAATGCGATTTGAAGATATTCTAAGCACTTTGGTGTTTTTATGTTAACAAGTTTTTTCGAAAATCACAAAATGGTCTAAAACGTCTCCAAATGCGATTTGAAGATATTCTGAGCACTTTGGTGTTTTTCTGTTAAAAAGTATTTTCGAAAATCACAAAATGGTCTAAAACGTCTCCAAATGCAATTTGAAGCTATTCTGTACACTTTGATGTTTTGTGTGAAAAAGTTTTGTCAAAATGCTCAAAATGGTCTAAAACGTTTTTAAAACGATATTAAGCTATTTTGTGCTCTTTGATGTTTTTGTATAACCAAGTTTTTTCGAAAATCACAACATGGTCTAAAACGTCTCCAAATGCGATTTGAAGCTTTTCTAAACACTTTGGTGTTTTTATGTTAACAAGTTTTTTCGAAAATCACAAAATGGTCTAAAACGTCTCCAAATCCGATTTGAAGCTATTCTGTACACTTTGATGTTTTGTGTGAAAAAGTTTTGTCGAAATGCTCAAAATGGTCTAAAACGTTTTTAAAACGATATTAAGCTATTTTGTGCTCTTTGATGTTTTTGTGTAACCAAGTTTCATCGATATGAACAAAATGGTCTAAAACGTCTCAAAATGCGATTTGAAGGTATTCTGAGCACTTTGGTGTTTTTGGGTGAAAAGTTTTAACGAAATGCTCAAAATGGTCTAAAACGGTTTCTAATGTGATTTTAAGCACTTTGAAGTATTTGTAAAAACAAGTTTCATCGAAATGCACAAAATAGTCTAAAACGTCTCCAAATGCGATTTGAAGCTTTTCTAAGCACTTTGGTGTTTTTATGTTAACAAGTTTTTTCGAAAATCACAAAATGGTCTAAAACGTCTCCAAATGCGATTTGAAGATATTCTGAGCACTTTGGTGTTTTTATGTTAAAAAGTATTTTCGAAAATCACAAAATGGTCTAAAACGTCTCCAAATGCGATTTGAAGCTCTTCTGTACACTTTGATGTTTTGTGTGAAAAAGTTTAGTCGAAATGCTCAAAATGGTCTAAAACGTTTTTAAAACGATATTAAGCTATTTTGTGCTCTTTGATGTTTTTGTGTAACCAAGTTTCATCGAAAATCACAAAATGGTCTAAAACGTCTCCAAATGCGATTTGAAGCTTTTCCAAGCACTTTGCTGTTTTTATGTTAACAAGTTTTTTCGAAAATCACAAAATGGTCTAAAACGTCTCAAAATACGATATTAAGCTGTTTTGTGCACTTTGATGATTTGTGTGAAAAGTTTTAACGAAATGCTCAAAATGGTCTAAAACGGTTTCTAATGTGATTTTAAGCACTTTGATGTTTTTATGTAGCCAAGTTTTTTCGAAAATCACAAAATGGTCAAAAACGTCTCCAAATGCGATTTGAAGCTTTTCTAAGCACTTTGGTGTTTTTATGTTAACAAGTTTTTTCGAAAATCACAAAATGGTCTAAAACGTCTCCAAATGCAATTTGAAGCTATTCTGTACACTTTGATGTTTTGTGTGAAAAAGTTTTGTCAAAATGCTCAAAATGGTCTAAAACGTTTTTAAAACGATATTAAGCTATTTTGTGCTCTTTGATGTTTTTGTATAACCAAGTTTTTTCGAAAATCACAAAATGGTCTAAAACGTCTCCAAATGCGATTTGAAGCTTTTCTAAACACTTTGGTGTTTTTATGTTAACAAGTTTTTTCGAAAATCACAAAATGGTCTAAAACGTCTCCAAATCCGATTTGAAGCTATTCTGTACACTTTGATGTTTTGTGTGAAAAAGTTTTGTCGAAATGCTCAAAATGGTCTAAAACGTTTTTAAAACGATATTAAGCTATTTTGTGCTCTTTGATGTTTTTGTGTAACCAAGTTTCATCGATATGAACAAAATGGTCTAAAACGTCTCAAAATGCGATTTGAAGGTATTCTGAGCACTTTGGTGTTTTTGGGTGAAAAGTTTTAACGAAATGCTCAAAATGGTCTAAAACGGTTTCTAATGTGATTTTAAGCACTTTGAAGTATTTGTAAAAACAAGTTTCATCGAAATGCACAAAATAGTCTAAAACGTCTTCAAATGCGATTTGAAGCTTTTCTAAGCACTTTGGTGTTTTTATGTTAACAAGTTTTTTCGAAAATCACAAAATGGTCTAAAACGTCTCCAAATGCGATTTGAAGATATTCTGAGCACTTTGGTGTTTTTATGTTAAAAAGTATTTTCGAAAATCACAAAATGGTCTAAAACGTCTCCAAATGCGATTTGAAGCTCTTCTGTACACTTTGATGTTTTGTGTGAAAAAGTTTAGTCGAAATGCTCAAAATGGTCTATAACGTTTTTAAAACGATATTAAGCTATTTTGTGCTCTTTGATGTTTTTGTGTAACCAAGTTTCATCGAAAATCACAAAATGGTCTAAAACGTCTCCAAATGCGATTTGAAGATATTCTGAGCACTTTGGTGTTTTTATGTTAACAAGTTTTTTCGAAAATCACAAAATGGTCTAAAACGTCTCCAAATGCGATTTGAAGATATTCTGAGCACTTTGGTGTTTTTATGTTAAAAAGTTTTTTCGAAAATCACAAAATGGTCTAAAACGTCTCCAAATGCGATTTGAAGCTATTCTATACACTTTGATGTTTTGTGTTAAAAAGTTTTGTCGAAATGCTCAAAATGGTTTAAAACGTTTTTAAAACGATATTAAGCTATTTTGTGCTCTTTGATGTTTTTGTGTAACCAAGTTTCATCGAAATGAACAAAATGGTCTAAAACGTCTCCAAATGCGATTTGAAGCTTTTCCAAGCACTTTGCTGTTTTTATGTTAACAAGTTTTTTCGAAAATCACAAAATTGTCTAAAACGTCTCAAAATGCGATTTGAAGGTATTCTGAGCACTTTGGTGTTTTTGTGTGAAAAGTTTTAACGAAAAGCTCAAAATGGTCTAAAACGGTTCTAATGTGATTTTAAGCACTTTGATGTTTTTGTACAACCAAGTTTCATGGAAATGCTCAAAATGGTCTAAAACGTTTTTAAAACGATATTAAGCTATTTTGTGCTCTTTGATGTTTTTGTGTAACCAAGTTTTTTCGAAAATCACAAAATGGTCTAAAACGTCTCCAAATGCGATTTGAAGCTTTTCTAAGCACTTTGGTGTTTTTATGTTAACAAGTTTTTTCGAAAATCACAAAATGGTCTAAAACGTCTCCAAATGCGATTTGAAGATATTCTGAGCACTTTGGTGTTTTTCTGTTAAAAAGTATTTTCGAAAATCACAAAATGGTCTAAAACGTCTCCAAATGCAATTTGAAGCTATTCTGTACACTTTGATGTTTTGTGTGAAAAAGTTTTGTCAAAATGCTCAAAATGGTCTAAAACGTTTTTAAAACGATATTAAGCTATTTTGTGCTCTTTGATGTTTTTGTATAACCAAGTTTTTTCGAAAATCACAAAATGGTCTAAAACGTCTCCAAATGCGATTTGAAGCTTTTCTAAACACTTTGGTGTTTTTATGTTAACAAGTTTTTTCGAAAATCACAAAATGGTCTAAAACGTCTCCAAATCCGATTTGAAGCTATTCTGTACACTTTGATGTTTTGTGTGAAAAAGTTTTGTCGAAATGCTCAAAATGGTCTAAAACGTTTTTAAAACGATATTAAGCTATTTTGTGCTCTTTGATGTTTTTGTGTAACCAAGTTTCATCGATATGAACAAAATGGTCTAAAACGTCTCAAAATGCGATTTGAAGGTATTCTGAGCACTTTGGTGTTTTTGGGTGAAAAGTTTTAACGAAATGCTCAAAATGGTCTAAAACGGTTTCTAATGTGATTTTAAGCACTTTGAAGTATTTGTAAAAACAAGTTTCATCGAAATGCACAAAATAGTCTAAAACGTCTCCAAATGCGATTTGAAGCTTTTCTAAGCACTTTGGTGTTTTTATGTTAACAAGTTTTTTCGAAAATCACAAAATGGTCTAAAACGTCTCCAAATGCGATTTGAAGATATTCTGAGCACTTTGGTGTTTTTATGTTAAAAAGTATTTTCGAAAATCACAAAATGGTCTAAAACGTCTCCAAATGCGATTTGAAGCTCTTCTGTACACTTTGATGTTTTGTGTGAAAAAGTTTAGTCGAAATGCTCAAAATGGTCTAAAACGTTTTTAAAACGATATTAAGCTATTTTGTGCTCTTTGATGTTTTTGTGTAACCAAGTTTCATCGAAAATCACAAAATGGTCTAAAACGTCTCCAAATGCGATTTGAAGCTTTTCCAAGCACTTTGCTGTTTTTATGTTAACAAGTTTTTTCGAAAATCACAAAATGGTCTAAAACGTCTCAAAATACGATATTAAGCTGTTTTGTGCACTTTGATGATTTGTGTGAAAAGTTTTAACGAAATGCTCAAAATGGTCTAAAACGGTTTCTAATGTGATTTTAAGCACTTTGATGTTTTTATGTAGCCAAGTTTTTTCGAAAATCACAAAATGGTCAAAAACGTCTCCAAATGCGATTTGAAGCTTTTCTAAGCACTTTGGTGTTTTTATGTTAACAAGTTTTTTCGAAAATCACAAAATGGTCTAAAACGTCTTCAAATGCGATTTGAAGATATTCTGAGCACTTTGGTGTTTTTCTGTTAAAAAGTATTTTCGAAAATCACAAAAGGGTCTATAACGTCTCCAAATGCGATTTGAAGCTATTCTAGACACTTTGATGTTTTGTGTGAAAAATTTTCTCGAAATGCTCAAAATGGTCTAAAACGTTTTCCAATACCATTATTAAGCTATTTTGTGCAATTTGATGTTTTTGTGTAACCAAGTTTTTTGAAATGCGATTTGAAGATATTCTGAGGACTTTGGTGTTTTTATGTTAAAAAGTTTTTTCGAAAATCACAAAATGGTCTAAAACGTCTCCAAATGCGATTTGAAGATATTCTGAGCACTTTGGTGTTTTTATGTTAAAAAGTTTTTTGGAAAATCACAAAATGGTCTAAAACGACTCCAAATGCGATTTGAAGCTATCCTGTACACTTTGATGTTTTGTGTGAAAAAGTTTTGTCGAAATGCTCAAAATGATCTAAAACGTTTTTAAAACGATATTAAGCTATTTTGTGCTCTTTGATGTTTTTGTGTATCCAAGTTTCATCGAAATGAACAAAATGGTCTAAAACGTTTTTAAATACCATATTAAGCTGTTTTGTGCACTTTGATGATTTGTGTGAAAAGTTTTAAGGAAATGCTCAAAATAGTCTAAAACGGTTTCTAATGTGATTTTAAGCACTTTGATGTTTTTGTGTAACCAAGTTTTATCGAAATGAACAAAATGGTCTAAAACGTCTCCAAATGCGATTTGAAGCTTTTCCAAGCACTTTGCTGTTTTTATATTAAGTTTTTTCGAAAATCACAAAATGGTCTAAAACGTCTCTAAATGCGATTTGAAGGTATTCTGAGCAATTTGGTGTTTTTGTGTGAAAAGTTTTAACGAAATGCTCAAAATTGTCTAAAACGGTTTCTAATGTGATTTTAAGCACTTTGATGTTTTTGTAAAACCAAGTTTCATCGAAATGCACAAAATGGTCTAAAACGTCTCCAAATGCGATTTGAAGCTATTCTGTACACTTTGATGTTTTGTGTGAAAAAAGTTTTGTCGAAATGCTCAAAATGGTCTAAAACGTTTTTAAAACGATATTAAGCTATTTTGTGCTCTTTGATGTTTTTGTGTAACCAAGTTTTATCGAAATGAACAAAATGGTCTAAAACGTCTCCAAATGCGATTTGAAGCTTTTCCAAGCACTTTGCTGTTTTTATGTTAACAGGTTTTTTCGAAAATCACAAAATGGTCTAAAACTTCTCAAAATGCGATTTGAAGGTATTCTGAGCACTTTGGTGTTTTTGTGTGAAAAGTTTTAACGAAATGCTCAAAATTGTCTAAAACGGTTTCTAATGTGATTTTAAGCACTTTGATGTTTTTGTAAAACCAAGTTTCATCGAAATGCACAAAATGGTCTAAAATGTCTCCAAATGCGATTTGAAGCTTTTCCAAGCACTTTGCTGTTTTTATGTTAACAAGCTTTTTCGAAAATCACAAAATGGTCTAAAACGTCTCCAAATGTGATTTGAAGATATTCTGAGCACTTTGGTATTTTTATGTTAAAAAGTTTTTTCGAAAATCACAAAATGGTCTAAAACGTCTCCAAATGCGATTTGAAGATATTCTGAGCACTTTGGTGTTTTTATGTTAAAAAGTTTTTTCGAAAATCACAAAATGGTCTAAAACGTCTCCAAATGCGATTTGAAGCTATTCTGTACACTTTGATGTTTTGTGTGAAAAAGTTTTGTCGAAATGCTCAAAATGGTTTAAAACGTTTTTAAAACGATATTAAGCTATTTTGTGCTCTTTGATGTTTTTGTATAACCAAGTTTCATCGAAATGCACAAAATGGTCTAAAACGTCTCCAAATACGATTTGAAGCTTTTCCAAGCACTTTGCTGTTTTTATGTTAACAAGTTTTTTCGAAAATCACAAAATTGTCTAAAACGTCTCAAAATGCGATTTGAAGGTATTCTGAGCACTTTGGTGTTTTTGTGTGAAAAGTTTTAACGAAAAGCTCAAAATGGTCTAAAACGGTTCTAATGTGATTTTAAGCACTTTGATGTTTTTGTACAACCAAGTTTCATCGAAATGCTCAAAATGGTCTAAAACGTTTTTAAAACGATATTAAGCTATTTTGTGCTCTTTGATGTTTTTGTGTAACCAAGTTTTTTTCGAAAATCACAAAATGGTCTAAAACGTCTCCAAATGCGATTTGAAGCTTTTCTAAGCACTTTGGTGTTTTTATGTTAACAAGTTTTTTCGAAAATCGCAAAATGGTCTAAAACGTCTCAAAATGCGATTTGAAGGTATTCTGAGCACTTTGGTGTTTTTGTGTGAAAAGTTTTAACGAAATGCTCAAAATGGTCTAAAACGGTTTCTAATGTGATTTTAACCTCTTTGATGTTTTTGTGTAACCAAGTTCTTTTCGAAAATCACAAAATGGTCTAAAACGTCTCCAAATGCGATTTGAAGCTTTTCTAAGCACTTTGGTGTTTTTATGTTAACAAGTTTTTTCGAAAATCACAAAATGGTCTAAAACGTCTCAAAATGCGATTTGAAGGTATTCTGAGCACTTTGGTGTTTTTGTGTGAAAAGTTTTAACGAAATGCTCAAAATGGTCTAAAACGGTTTCTAATGTGATTTTAACCACTTTGATGTTTTTGTGTAACCAAGTTTTTTCGAAAATCACAAAATGGTCTAAAACGTCTCCAAATGCGATTTGAAGCTTTTCTAAGCACTTTGGTGTTTTTATGTTAACAAGTTTTTTCGAAAATCACAAAATGGTCTAAAACGTCTCCAAATGCGATTTGAAGCTATTCTGTACACTTTGATGTTTTGTGTGAAAAAAGTTTTGTCGAAATGCTCAAAATGGTCTAAAACGTTTTTAAAACGATATTAAGCTATTTTGTGCTCTTTGATGTTTTTGTGTAACCAAGTTTTATCGAAATGAACAAAATGTTCTAAAACGTCTCCAAATGCGATTTGAAGCTTTTCCAAGCACTTTGCTGTTTTTATGTTAAGTTTTTTCGAAAATCACAAAATGGTCTAAAACGTCTCTAAATGCGATTTGAAGGTATTCTGAGCACTTTGGTGTTTTTGTGTGAAAAGTTTTAACGAAATGCTCAAAATTGTCTAAAACGGTTTCTAATGTGATTTTAAGCACTTTGATGTTTTTGTAAAACCAAGTTTCATCGAAATGCACAAAATGGTCTAAAACGTCTCCAAATGCGATTTGAAGCTTTTCCAAGCACTTTGCTGTTTTTATGTTAACAAGCTTTTTCGAAAATCACAAAATGGTCTAAAACGTCTCCAAATGCGATTTGAAGCTATTCTGTACACTTTGATGTTTTGTGTGAAAAAGTTTTGTCGAAATGCTCAAAATGGTTTAAAACGTTTTTAAAACGATATTAAGTTATTTTGTGCTCTTTGATGTTTTTGTGTAACCAAGTTTCATCGAAATGAACAAAATGGTCTAAAACGTCTCCAAATGCGATTTGAAGCTTTTCCAAGCACTTTGCTGTTTTTATGTTAACAAGTTTTTTCGAAAATCACAAAATGGTGTAAAACGTCTCAAAATGCGATTTGAAGGTATTCTGAGCACTTTGGTGTTTTTGTGTGAAAAGTTTTAACGAAATGCTCAAAATGGTCTAAAACGGTTCTAATGTGATTTTAAGCTATTCTAGACACTTTGATGTTTTGTGTGAAAAAGTTTTCTCGAAATGCTCAAAATGGTCTAAAACGTTTTCCAATACCATATTAAGCTATTTTGTGCAATTTGATGTTTTTGTGTAACCAAGTTTTTTGAAATGCGATTTGAAGATATTCTGAGGACTCTGGTGTTTTTATGTTAAAAAGTTTTTTCGAAAATCACAAAATGGTCTAAAACGTCTCCAAATGCGATTTGAAGATATTCTGAGCACTTTGGTGTTTTTATGTTAAAAAGTTTTTTCGAAAATCACAAAATGGTCTAAAACGTCTCCAAATGCGAGTTGAAGCTATTCTGTACACTTTGATGTTTTGTGTGAAAAAGTTTTGTCGAAATGCTCAAAATGGTCTAAAACGTTTTTAAAACGATATTAAGCTATTTTGTGCTCTTTGATGTTTTTGTGTAACCAAGTTTTTTCAAAAATCACAAAATGGTCTAAAACGTCTCCAAATGCGATTTGAAGCTTTTCTAAGCACTTTGGTGTTTTTATGTTAACAAGTTTTTTCGCAAATCACAAAATGGTCTAAAACGTCTCCAAATGCGATTTGAAGATATTCTGAGCACATTGGTGTTTTTATGTTAAAAAAGTTTTTTCGAAAATCACAAAATGGTCTAAAACGTTTCCAAATGCGATTTGAAGCTCTTCTGTACACTTTGATGTTTTGTGTGAAAAAGTTTTTTCGAAATGCTCAAAATGGTCTAAAACGTTTTTAAATACGATATTAAGCTGTTTTGTGCACTTTGATGGTTTGTGTGAAAAGTTTTAACGAAATGCTCAAAATGGTCAAAAACGGTTTCTAATGTGATTTTAAGCACTTTGATGTTTTTGTGTAACCAAGTTTTTTCGAAAATCACAAATTGGTCTAAAACGTCTCCAAATGCGATTTGAAGCTTTTCTAAACACTTTGGTGCTTTTATGTTAACAAGTTTTTTCGAAAATCACAAAATGGTCTAAAACGTCTCCAAATGCGATTTGAAGCTTTTCTAAACACTTTGGTGTTTTTATGTTAACAAGTTTTTTCGAAAATCACAAAATGGTCTAAAACGTCTTCAAATGCGATTTGAAGATATTCTGAGCACTTTGGTGTTTTTCTGTTAAAAAGTTTTTTCGAAAATCACAAAATGGTCTAAAACGTCTCCAAATGCGATTTGAAGCTCTTCTGTACACTTTGATGTTTTGTGTGAAAAAGTTTTCTCGAAATGCTCAAAATGGTCTAAAACGTTTTCCAATACCATATTAAGCTATTTTGTGCAATTTGATGTTTTTATGTAACCAAGTTTTTTGAAATGCGATTTGAAGATATTCTGAGCACTTTGGTGTTTTTATGTTAAAAAGTTTTTTCGAAAATCACAAAATGGTCTAAAACGTCTCCAAATGCGATTTGAAGATATTCTGAGCACTTTGGTGTTTTTATGTTAAAAAGTTTTTTCGAAAATCACAAAATGGTCTAAAACGTCTCCAAATGCGATTTGAAGCTATTCTGTACACTTTGATGTTTTGTGTGAAAAAGTTTTGTCGAAATGCTCAAAATGGTCTAAAACGTTTTTAAAACGATATTAAGCTATTTTGTGCTCTTTGATGTTTTTGTGTAACCAAGTTTTTTCGAAAATCACAAAATGGTTTAAAACGTCTCCAAATGCGATTTGAAGCTTTTCTAAGCACTTTGGTGTTTTTATGTTAACAAGTTTTTTCGAAAATCACAAAATGGTCTAAAACGTCTCAAAATGCGATTTGAAGGTATTCTGAGCACTTTGGTGTTTTTGTGTGAAAAGTTTTAACGAAATGCTCAAAATGGTCTAAAACGGTTTCTAATGTGATTTTAACCACTTTGATGTTTTTGTGTAACCAAGTTTTTTCGAAAATCACAAAATGGTCTAAAACGTCTCCAAATGCGATTTGAAGCTTTTCTAAGCACTTTGGTGTTTTTATGTTAACAAGTTTTTTCGAAAATCACAAAATGGTCTAAAACGTCTCCAAATGCGATTTGAAGCTATTCTGTACACTTTGATGTTTTGTGTGAAAAAAGTTTTGTCGAAATGCTCAAAATGGTCTAAAACGTTTTTAAAACGATATTAAGCTATTTTGTGCTCTTTGATGTTTTTGTGTAACCAAGTTTTATCGAAATGAACAAAATGTTCTAAAACGTCTCCAAATGCGATTTGAAGCTTTTCCAAGCACTTTGCTGTTTTTATGTTAAGTTTTTTCGAAAATCACAAAATGGTCTAAAACGTCTCTAAATGCGATTTGAAGGTATTCTGAGCACTTTGGTGTTTTTGTGTGAAAAGTTTTAACGAAATGCTCAAAATTGTCTAAAACGGTTTCTAATGTGATTTTAAGCACTTTGATGTTTTTGTAAAACCAAGTTTCATCGAAATGCACAAAATGGTCTAAAATGTCTCCAAATGCGATTTGAAGCTTTTCCAAGCACTTTGCTGTTTTTATGTTAACAAGCTTTTTCGAAAATCACAAAATGGTCTAAAACGTCTCCAAATGTGATTTGAAGATATTCTGAGCACTTTGGTGTTTTTATGTTAAAAAGTTTTTTGGAAAATCACAAAATGGTCTAAAACGACTCCAAATGCGATTTGAAGCTATCCTGTACACTTTGATGTTTTGTGTGAAAAAGTTTTGTCGAAATGCTCAAAAGGATCTAAAACGTTTTTAAAACGATATTAAGCTATTTTGTGCTCTTTGATGTTTTTGTGTATCCAAGTTTCATCGAAATGAACAAAATGGTCTAAAACGTTTTTAAATACGATATTAAGCTGTTTTGTGCACTTTGATGATTTGTGTGAAAAGTTTTAACGAAATGCTCAAAATAGTCTAAAACGGTTTCTAATGTGATTTTAAGCACTTTGATGTTTTTGTGTAACCAAGTTTTTTCGGAAATCACAAAATGGTCTAAAACGTCTCCAAATGCGATTTGAAGCTTTTCTAAGCACTTTGGTGTTTTTATGTTAACAAGTTTTTTCGAAAATCACAAAATGGTCTAAAACGTCTCAAAATGCGATTTGAAGGTAATCTGAGCACTTTGGTGTTTTTGTGTGAAAAGTTTTAACGAAATGCTCAAAATGGTCTAAAACGGTTTCTAATGTGATTTTAACAACTTTGATGTTTTTGTGTAACCAAGTTTTTTCGAAAATCACAAAATGGTCTAAAACGTTTCCAAATGCGATTTGAAGCTTTTCTAAGCACTTTGGTGTTTTTATGTTAACAAGTTTTTTCGAAAATCACAAAATGGTCTAAAACGTCTGCAAATGCGATTTGAAGATATTCTGAGCACTTTGGTGTTTTTCTGTTAAAAAGTATTTTCGAAAATCACAAAATGGTCTAAAACGTCTCCAAATGCAATTTGAAGCTATTCTGTACACTTTGATGTTTTGTGTGAAAAAGTTTTGTCAAAATGCTCAAAATGGTCTAAAACGTTTTTAAAACGATATTAAGCTATTTTGTGCTCTTTGATGTTTTTGTATAACCAAGTTTTTTCGAAATGAACAAAATGGTCTAAAACGTCTCCAAATGCGATTTGAAGCTTTTCTAAACACTTTGGTGTTTTTATGTTAACAAGTTTTTTCGAAAATCACAAAATGGTCTAAAACGTCTCCAAATCCGATTTGAAGCTATTCTGTACACTTTGATGTTTTGTGTGAAAAAGTTTTGTCGAAATGCTCAAAATGGTCTAAAACGTTTTTAAAACGATATTAAGCTATTTTGTGCTCTTTGATGTTTTTGTGTAACCAAGTTTCATCGATATGAACAAAATGGTCTAAAACGTCTCAAAATGCGATTTGAAGGTATTCTGAGCACTTTGGTGTTTTTGGGTGAAAAGTTTTAACGAAATGCTCAAAATGGTCTAAAACGGTTTCTAATGTGATTTTAAGCACTTTGAAGTATTTGTAAAAACAAGTTTCATCGAAATGCACAAAATAGTCTAAAACGTCTCCAAATGCGATTTGAAGCTTTTCTAAGCACTTTGGTGTTTTTATGTTAACAAGTTTTTTCGAAAATCACAAAATGGTCTAAAACGTCTCCAAATGCGATTTGAAGATATTCTGAGCACTTTGGTGTTTTTATGTTAAAAAGTATTTTCGAAAATCACAAAATGGTCTAAAACGTCTCCAAATGCGATTTGAAGCTCTTCTGTACACTTTGATGTTTTGTGTGAAAAAGTTTAGTCGAAATGCTCAAAATGGTCTAAAACGTTTTTAAAACGATATTAAGCTATTTTGTGCTCTTTGATGTTTTTGTGTAACCAAGTTTCATCGAAATGAACAAAATGGTCTAAAACGTCTCCAAATGCGATTTGAAGCTTTTCTAAGCACTTTGGTGTTTTTATGTTAACAAGTTTTTTCGAAAATCACAAAATGGTCTAAAACGTCTCCAAATGCGATTTGAAGATATTCTGAGCACTTTGCTGTTTTTATGTTAACAAGTTTTTTCGAAAATCACAAAATGGTCTAAAACGTCTCAAAATGCTATTTGAAGGTATTCTGAGCACTTTGGTGTTTTTGTGTGAAAAGTTTTAACGAAATGCTCAAAATGGTCTAAAACGGTTCTAATGTGATTTTAAACACTTTGATGTTTTGTGTGAAAAAGTTTTGTCAAAATGCTGAAAATGGTCTAAAACGTTTTTAAAACGATATTAAGCTATTTTGTGCTCTTTGATGTTTTTGTATAACCAAGTTTTTTCGAAAATCACAAAATGGTCTAAAACGTCTCCAAATGCGATTTGAAGATATTCTGAGCACTTTGGTGTTTTTATGTTAAAAAGTTTTTTCGAAAATCACAAAATGGTCTAAAACGTCTCCAAATGCGATTTGAAGATATTCTGAGCACTTTGGTGTTTTTATGTTAAAAAGTTTTTTCGAAAATCACAAAATGGTCTAAAACGTCTCCAAATGCGATTTGAAGCTATTCTATACACTTTGATGTTTTGTGTTAAAAAGTTTTGTCGAAATGCTCAAAATGGTTTAAAACGTTTTTAAAACGATATTAAGCTATTTTGTGCTCTTTGATGTTTTTGTGTAACCAAGTTTCATCGAAATTAACAAAATGGTCTAAAACGTCTCCAAATGCGATTTGAAGCTTTTCCAAGCACTTTGCTGTTTTTATGTTAACAAGTTTTTTCGAAAATCACAAAATTGTCTAAAACGTCTCAAAATGCGATTTGAAGGTATTCTGAGCACTTTGGTGTTTTTGTGTGAAAAGTTTTAACGAAAAGCTCAAAATGGTCTAAAACGGTTCTAATGTGATTTTAAGCACTTTGATGTTTTTGTACAACCAAGTTTCATCGAAATGCTCAAAATGGTCTAAAACGTTTTTAAAACGATATTAAGCTATTTTGTGCTCTTTGATGTTTTTGTGTAACCAAGTTTTTTCGAAAATCACAAAATGGTCTAAAACGTCTCCAAATGCGATTTGAAGCTTTTCTAAGCACTTTGGTGTTTTTATGTTAACAAGTTTTTTCGAAAATCACAAAATGGTCTAAAACGTCTCAAAATGCGATTTGAAGGTATTCTGAGCACTTTGGTGTTTTTGTGTGAAAAGTTTTAACGAAATGCTCAAAATGGTCTAAAACGGTTTCTAATGTGATTTTAACCACTTTGATGTTTTTGTGTAACCAAGTTCTTTTCGAAAATCACAAAATGGTCTAAAACGTCTCCAAATGCGATTTGAAGCTTTTCTAAGCACTTTGGTGTTTTTATGTTAACAAGTTTTTTCGAAAATCACAAAATGGTCTAAAACGTCTCAAAATGCGATTTGAAGGTATTCTGAGCACTTTGGTGTTTTTGTGTGAAAAGTTTTAACGAAATGCTCAAAATGGTCTAAAACGGTTTCTAATGTGATTTTAACCACTTTGATGTTTTTGTGTAACCAAGTTTTTTCGAAAATCACAAAATGGTCTAAAACGTCTCCAAATGCGATTTGAAGCTTTTCTAAGCACTTTGGTGTTTTTATGTTAACAAGTTTTTTCGAAAATCACAAAATGGTCTAAAACGTCTCCAAATGCGATTTGAAGCTATTCTGTACACTTTGATGTTTTGTGTGAAAAGTTTTAACGAAATGCTCAAAATTGTCTAAAACGGTTTCTAATGTGATTTTAAGCACTTTGATGTTTTTGTAAAACCAAGTTTCATCGAAATGCACAAAATGGTCTAAAACGTCTCCAAATGCGATTTGAAGCTTTTCCAAGCACTTTGGTGTTTTTATGTTAACAAGGTTTTTCGAAAATCACAAAATGGTCTAAAACGTCTCCAAATGCGATTTGAAGCTTTTCCAAGCACTTTGCTGTTTTTATGTTAACAAGTTTTTTCGAAAATCACAAAATGGTCTAAAACGTCTCAAAATACGATATTAAGCTGTTTTGTGCACTTTGATGATTTGTGTGAAAAGTTTTAACGAAATGCTCAAAATGGTCTAAAACGGTTTCTAATGTGATTTTAAGCACTTTGATGTTTTTATGTAGCCAAGTTTTTTCGAAAATCACAAAATGGTCAAAAACGTCTCCAAATGCGATTTGAAGCTTTTCTAAGCACTTTGGTTTTTTTATGTTAACAAGTTTTTTCGAAAATCACAAAATGGTCTAAAACGTCTTCAAATGCGATTTGAAGATATTCTGAGCACTTTGGTGTTTTTCTGTTAAAAAGTATTTTCGAAAATCACAAAATGGCCTAAAACGTCTCCAAATGCGATTTGAAGCTATTCTGTACACTTTGATGTTTTGTGTGAAAAAGTTTTGTCAAAATGCTCAAAATGGTCTAAAACGTTTTTAAAACGATATTAAGCTATTTTGTGCTCTTTGATGTGTTTGTATAACCAAGTTTTTTCGAAAATCACAAAATGGTCTAAAACGTCTCCAAATGCGATTTGAAGCTTTTCCAAGCACTTTGCTGTTTTTATGTTAACAATTTTTTTCGAAAATCATAAAATGGTCTAAAACGTCTCCAAATGCGATTTGAAGCTATTCTGTACACTTTGATGTTTTGTGTGAAAAGTTTTGTCGAAATGCTCAAAATGGTCTAAAACGTTTTTAAAACGATATTAAGCTATTTTGTGCTCTTTGATGTTTTTGTGTAACCAAGTTTCATCGAAATGAGCAAAATGGTCTAAAACGTCTCCAAATGCGATTTGAAGCTTTTCTAAGCACTTTGGTGTTTTTATGTTAACAAGTTTTTTCGAAAATCACAAAATGGTCTAAAACGTCTCCAAATGCGATTTGAAGATATTCTGAGCACTTTGCTGTTTTTATGTTAACAAGTTTTTTCGAAAATCACAAAATGGTCTAAAACGTCTCAAAATGCTATTTGAAGGTATTCTGAGCACTTTGGTGTTTTTGTGTGAAAAGTTTTAACGAAATGCTCAAAATGGTCTAAAACGGTTCTAATGTGATTTTAAGCACTTTGATGTTTTTGTATAACCAAGTTTCATCGAAATGCTCAAAATGGTCTAAAACGTTTTTAAAACGATATTAAGCTATTTTGTGCTCTTTGATGTTTTTGTGTAACGAAGTTTCATCGAAATGAACAAAATGGTCTAAAACGTCTCCAAATGCGATTTGAAGCTTTTCCAAGCACTTTGCTGTTTTTATGTTAACAAGTTTTTTCGAAAATCACAAAATGGCCTAAAACGTCTCAAAATGCGATTTCAAGGTATTCTGAGCACTTTGGTGTTTTTGTGTGAAAGGTTTTAACGAAATGCTCAAAATGGTCTAAAACGGTTTCTAATGTGATTTAAAGCACTTTGATGTTTTTGTATAACCAAGTTTCATCGAAATGCACAAAATGGTCTAAAACGTCTCCAAATGCGATTTGAAGCTTTTCTAAGCACTTTGCTGTTTTTATGTTAACAAGTTTTTTCGAAAATCACAAAATGGTCTAAAACGTCTCCAAATGCGATTTGAAGATATTCTGAGCACTTTGGTGTTTTTATGTTAAAAAGTTTTTTCGAAAATCACAAAATGGTCTAAAACGTCTCCAAATGCGATTTGAAGATATTCTGAGCACTTTGGTGTTTTTATGTTAACAAGTTTTTTCGAAAATCACAAAATGGTCTAAAACGTCTCCAAATGCGATTTGAAGCTATTCTGTACACTTTGATGTTTTGTGTGAAAAAGTTTTGTCGAAATGCTCAAAATGGTCTAAAACGTTTTTAAAACGATATTAAGCTATTTTGTGCTCTTTGATGTTTTTCTGTAACCAAGTTTTATCGAAATGAACAAAATGGTCTAAAACGTCTCCAAATGCGATTTGAAGCTTTTCCAAGCACTTTGCTGTTTTTATGTTAACAAGTTTTTTCGAAAATCACAAAATGGTCTAAAACGTCTCAAAATGCGATTTGAAGGTATTCTGAGCACTTTGGTGTTTTTGTGTGAAAAGTTTTAACGAAATGCTCAAAATTGTCTAAAACGGTTTCTAATGTGATTTTAAGCACTTTGATGTTTTTGTAAAACCAAGTTTCATCGAAATGAACAAAATGGTCTAAAATGTCTCCAAATGCGATTTGAAGCTTTTCCAAGCACTTTGCTGTTTTTATGTTAACAAGCTTTTTCGAAAATCACAAAATGGTCTAAAACGTCTCCAAATGCGATTTGAAGATATTCTGAGCACTTTGGTGTTTTTATGTTAAAAAGTTTTTTCGAAAATCACAAAATGGTCTAAAACGTCTCCAAATGCAATTTGAAGATATTCTGAGCACTTTGGTGTTTTTATGTTAAAAAGTTTTTTCGAAAATCACAAAATGGTCTAAAACGTCTCCAAATGCGATTTGAAGCTATTCTGTACACTTTGATGTTTTGTGTGAAAAAGTTTTGTCGAAATGCTCAAAATGGTTTAAAACGTTTTTAAAACGATATTAAGTTATTTTGTGCTCTTTGATGTTTTTGTGTAACCAAGTTTCATCGAAATGAACAAAATGGTCTAAAACGTCTCCAAATGCGATTTGAAGCTTTTCCAAGCACTTTGCTGTTTTTATGTTAACAAGTTTTTTCGAAAATCACAAAATGGTGTAAAACGTCTCAAAATGCGATTTGAAGGTATTCTGAGCACTTTGGTGTTTTTGTGTGAAAAGTTTTAACGAAATGCTCAAAATGGTCTAAAACGGTTCTAATGTGATTTTAAGCTATTCTAGACACTTTGATGTTTTGTGTGAAAAAGTTTTCTCGAAATGCTCAAAATGGTCTAAAACGTTTTCCAATACCATATTAAGCTATTTTGTGCAATTTGATGTTTTTGTGTAACCAAGTTTTTTGAAATGCGATTTGAAGATATTCTGAGGACTCTGGTGTTTTTATGTTAAAAAGTTTTTTCGAAAATCACAAAATGGTCTAAAACGTCTCCAAATGCGATTTGAAGATATTCTGAGCACTTTGGTGTTTTTATGTTAAAAATTTTTTTCGAAAATCACAAAATGGTCTAAAACGTCTCCAAATGCGAGTTGAAGCTATTCTGTACACTTTGATGTTTTGTGTGAAAAAGTTTTGTCGAAATGCTCAAAATGGTCTAAAACGTTTTTAAAACGATATTAAGCTATTTTGTGCTCTTTGATGTTTTTGTGTAACCAAGTTTTTTCGAAAATCACAAAATGGTCTAAAACGTCTCCAAATGCGATTTGAAGCTTTTCTAAGCACTTTGGTGTTTTTATGTTAACAAGTTTTTTCGCAAATCACAAAATGGTCTAAAACGTCTCCAAATGCGATTTGAAGATATTCTGAGCACATTGGTGTTTTTATGTTAAAAAAGTTTTTTCGAAAATCACAAAATGGTCTAAAACGTTTCCAAATGCGATTTGAAGCTCTTCTGTACACTTTGATGTTTTGTGTGAAAAAGTTTTTTCGAAATGCTCAAAATGGTCTAAAACGTTTTTAAATACGATATTAAGCTGTTTTGTGCACTTTGATGGTTTGTGTGAAAAGTTTTAACGAAATGCTCAAAATGGTCAAAAACGGTTTCTAATGTGATTTTAAGCACTTTGATGTTTTTGTGTAACCAAGTTTTTTCGAAAATCACAAATTGGTCTAAAACGTCTCCAAATGCGATTTGAAGCTTTTCTAAACACTTTGGTGCTTTTATGTTAACAAGTTTTTTCGAAAATCACAAAATGGTCTAAAACGTCTCCAAATGCGATTTGAAGCTTTTCTAAACACTTTGGTGTTTTTATGTTAACAAGTTTTTTCGAAAATCACAAAATGGTCTAAAACGTCTTCAAATGCGATTTGAAGATATTCTGAGCACTTTGGTGTTTTTCTGTTAAAAAGTTTTTTCGAAAATCACAAAATGGTCTAAAACGTCTCCAAATGCGATTTGAAGCTCTTCTGTACACTTTGATGTTTTGTGTGAAAAAGTTTTCTCGAAATGCTCAAAATGGTCTAAAACGTTTTCCAATACCATATTAAGCTATTTTGTGCAATTTGATGTTTTTATGTAACCAAGTTTTTTGAAATGCGATTTGAAGATATTCTGAGCACTTTGGTGTTTTTATGTTAAAAAGTTTTTTCGAAAATCACAAAATGGTCTAAAACGTCTCCAAATGCGATTTGAAGATATTCTGAGCACTTTGGTGTTTTTATGTTAAAAAGTTTTTTCGAAAATCACAAAATGGTCTAAAACGTCTCCAAATGCGATTTGAAGCTATTCTGTACACTTTGATGTTTTGTGTGAAAAAGTTTTGTCGAAATGCTCAAAATGGTCTAAAACGTATTTAAAACGATATTAAGCTATTTTGTGCTCTTTGATGTTTTTGTGTAACCAAGTTTTTTCGAAAATCACAAAATGGTCTAAAACGTCTCCAAATGCGATTTGAAGCTTTTCTAAGCACTTTGGTGTTTTTATGTTAACAAGTTTTTTCGAAAATCACAAAATGGTCTAAAACGTCTCAAAATGCGATTTGAAGGTATTCTGAGCACTTTGGTGTTTTTGTGTGAAAAGTTTTAACGAAATGCTCAAAATGGTCTAAAACGGTTTCTAATGTGATTTTAAGCACTTTGATGTTTTTGTGTAACCAAGTTTTTTCGAAAATCACAAAATGGTCTAAAACGTCTCCAAATGCGATTTGAAGCTATTCTGTACACTTTGATGTTTTGTGTGAAAAAAGTTTTGTCGAAATGCTCAAAATGGTCTAAAACGTTTTTAAAACGATATTGAGCTATTTTGTGCTCTTTGATGTTTTTGTGTAACCAAGTTTTATCGAAATGAACAAAATGGTCTAAAACGTCTCCAAATGCGATTTGAAGCTTTTCCAAGCACTTTGCTGTTTTTATATTAAGTTTTTTCGAAAATCACAAAATGGTCTAAAACGTCTCTAAATGCGATTTGAAGGTATTCTGAGCAATTTGGTGTTTTTGTGTGAAAAGTTTTAACGAAATGCTCAAAATTGTCTAAAACGGTTTCTAATGTGATTTTAAGCACTTTGATGTTTTTGTAAAACCAAGTTTCATCGAAATGCACAAAATGGTCTAAAACGTCTCCAAATGCGATTTGAAGCTATTCTGTACACTTTGATGTTTTGTGTGAAAAAAGTTTTGTCGAAATGCTCAAAATGGTCTAAAACGTTTTTAAAACGATATTAAGCTATTTTGTGCTCTTTGATGTTTTTGTGTAACCAAGTTTTATCGAAATGAACAAAATGGTCTAAAACGTCTCCAAATGCGATTTGAAGCTTTTCCAAGCACTTTGCTGTTTTTATGTTAACAGGTTTTTTCGAAAATCACAAAATGGTCTAAAACGTCTCAAAATGCGATTTGAAGGTATTCTGAGCACTTTGGTGTTTTTGTGTGAAAAGTTTTAACGAAATGCTCAAAATTGTCTAAAACGGTTTCTAATGTGATTTTAAGCACTTTGATGTTTTTGTAAAACCAAGTTTCATCGAAATGCACAAAATGGTCTAAAATGTCTCCAAATGCGATTTGAAGCTTTTCCAAGCACTTTGCTGTTTTTATGTTAACAAGCTTTTTCGAAAATCACAAAATGGTCTAAAACGTCTCCAAATGTGATTTGAAGATATTCTGAGCACTTTGGTATTTTTATGTTAAAAAGTTTTTTCGAAAATCACAAAATGGTCTAAAACGTCTCCAAATGCGATTTGAAGATATTCTGAGCACTTTGGTGTTTTTATGTTAAAAAGTTTTTTCGAAAATCACAAAATGGTCTAAAACGTCTCCAAATGCGATTTGAAGCTATTCTGTACACTTTGATGTTTTGTGTGAAAAAGTTTTGTCGAAATGCTCAAAATGGTTTAAAACGTTTTTAAAACGATATTAAGCTATTTTGTGCTCTTTGATGTTTTTGTATAACCAAGTTTCATCGAAATGCACAAAATGGTCTAAAACGTCTCCAAATACGATTTGAAGCTTTTCCAAGCACTTTGCTGTTTTTATGTTAACAAGTTTTTTCGAAAATCACAAAATTGTCTAAAACGTCTCAAAATGCGATTTGAAGGTATTCTGAGCACTTTGGTGTTTTTGTGTGAAAAGTTTTAACGAAAAGCTCAAAATGGTCTAAAACGGTTCTAATGTGATTTTAAGCACTTTGATGTTTTTGTACAACCAAGTTTCATCGAAATGCTCAAAATGGTCTAAAACGTTTTTAAAACGATATTAAGCTATTTTGTGCTCTTTGATGTTTTTGTGTAACCAAGTTTTTTTCGAAAATCACAAAATGGTCTAAAACGTCTCCAAATGCGATTTGAAGCTTTTCTAAGCACTTTGGTGTTTTTATGTTAACAAGTTTTTTCGAAAATCGCAAAATGGTCTAAAACGTCTCAAAATGCGATTTGAAGGTATTCTGAGCACTTTGGTGTTTTTGTGTGAAAAGTTTTAACGAAATGCTCAAAATGGTCTAAAACGGTTTCTAATGTGATTTTAACCACTTTGATGTTTTTGTGTAACCAAGTTCTTTTCGAAAATCACAAAATGGTCTAAAACGTCTCCAAATGCGATTTGAAGCTTTTCTAAGCACTTTGGTGTTTTTATGTTAACAAGTTTTTTCGAAAATCACAAAATGGTCTAAAACGTCTCAAAATGCGATTTGAAGGTATTCTGAGCACTTTGGTGTTTTTGTGTGAAAAGTTTTAACGAAATGCTCAAAATGGTCTAAAACGGTTTCTAATGTGATTTTAACCACTTTGATGTTTTTGTGTAACCAAGTTTTTTCGAAAATCACAAAATGGTCTAAAACGTCTCCAAATGCGATTTGAAGCTTTTCTAAGCACTTTGGTGTTTTTATGTTAACAAGTTTTTTCGAAAATCACAAAATGGTCTAAAACGTCTCCAAATGCGATTTGAAGCTATTCTGTACACTTTGATGTTTTGTGTGAAAAAAGTTTTGTCGAAATGCTCAAAATGGTCTAAAACGTTTTTAAAACGATATTAAGCTATTTTGTGCTCTTTGATGTTTTTGTGTAACCAAGTTTTATCGAAATGAACAAAATGTTCTAAAACGTCTCCAAATGCGATTTGAAGCTTTTCCAAGCACTTTGCTGTTTTTATGTTAAGTTTTTTCGAAAATCACAAATTGGTCTAAAACGTCTCTAAATGCGAGTTGAAGGTATTCTGAGCACTTTGGTGTTTTTGTGTGAAAAGTTTTAACGAAATGCTCAAAATTGTCTAAAACGGTTTCTAATGTGATTTTAAGCACTTTGATGTTTTTGTAAAACCAAGTTTCATCGAAATGCACAAAATGGTCTAAAACGTCTCCAAATGCGATTTGAAGCTTTTCCAAGCACTTTGCTGTTTTTATGTTAACAAGCTTTTTCGAAAATCACAAAATGGTCTAAAACGTCTCCAAATGCGATTTGAAGATATTCTGAGCACTTTGGTGTTTTTATGTTAAAAAGTTTTTTCGAAAATCACAAAATGGTCTAAAACGTCTCCAAATGCGATTTGAAGCTCTTCTGTACACTTTGATGTTTTGTGTGAATAAGTTTTGTCAAAATGCTCAAAATGGTCTAAAACGTTTTTAAAACGATATTAAGCTATTTTGTGCTCTTTGATGTTTTTGTATAACCAAGTTTTTTCGAAAATCACAAAATTGTCTAAAACGTCTCCAAATGCGATTTGAAGATATTCTGAGCACTTTGGTGTTTTTATGTTAAAAAGTTTTTTCGAAAATCACAAAATGGTCTAAAACGTCTCCAAATGCGATTTGAAGATATTCTGAGCACTTTGGTGTTTTGTGTGAAAAGTTTTGTCGAAATGCTCAAAATGGTCTAAAACGTTTTTAAAACGATATTAAGCTATTTTGTGCTCTTTGATGTTTTTGTGTAACCAAGTTTCATCGAAATGAACAAAATGGTCTAAAACGTCTCCAAATGCGATTTGAAGCTTTTCTAAGCACTTTGGTGTTTTTATGTTAACAAGTTTTTTCGAAAATCACAAAATGGTCTAAAACGTCTCCAAATGCGATTTGAAGATATTCTGAGCACTTTGCTGTTTTTATGTTAACAAGTTTTTTCGAAAATCACAAAATGGTCTAAAACGTCTCAAAATGCTATTTGAAGGTATTCTGAGCACTTTGGTGTTTTTGTGTGAAAAGTTTTAACGAAATGCTCAAAATGGTCTAAAACGGTTCTAATGTGATTTTAAGCACTTTGATGTTTTTGTATAACCAAGTTTCATCGAAATGCTCAAAATGGTCTAAAACGTTTTTAAAACGATATTAAGCTATTTTGTGCTCTTTGATGTTTTTGTGTAACGAAGTTTCATCGAAATGAACAAAATGGTCTAAAACGTCTCCAAATGCGATTTGAAGCTTTTCCAAGCACTTTGCTGTTTTTATGTTAACAAGTTTTTTCGAAAATCACAAAATGGCCTAAAACGTCTCAAAATGCGATTTCAAGGTATTCTGAGCACTTTGGTGTTTTTGTGTGAAAGGTTTTAACGAAATGCTCAAAATGGTCTAAAACGGTTTCTAATGTGATTTTAAGCACTTTGATGTTTTTGTATAACCAAGTTTCATCGAAATGCACAAAATGGTCTAAAACGTCTCCAAATGCGATTTGAAGCTTTTCTAAGCACTTTGCTGTTTTTATGTTAAAAAGTTTTTTCGAAAATCACAAAATGGTCTAAAACGTCTCCAAATGCGATTTGAAGATATTCTGAGCACTTTGGTGTTTTTATGTTAAAAAGTTTTTTCGAAAATCACAAAATGGTCTAAAACGTCTCCAAATGCGATTTGAAGATATTCTGAGCACTTTGGTGTTTTTATGTTAAAAAGTTTTTTCGAAAATCACAAAATGGTCTAAAACGTCTCCAAATGCGATTTGAAGCTATTCTGTACACTTTGATGTTTTGTGTGAAAAAGTTTTGTCGAAATGCTCAAAATGGTCTAAAACGTTTTTAAAACGATATTAAGCTATTTTGTGCTCTTTGATGTTTTTGTGTAACCAAGTTTTATCGAAATGAACAAAATGGTCTAAAACGTCTCCAAATGCGATTTGAAGCTTTTCTAAGCACTTTGCTGTTTTTATGTTAACAAGTTTTTTCGAAAATCACAAAATGGTCTAAAACGTCTCCAAATGGGATTTGAAGCTTTTCTAAGCACTTTGGTGTTTTTATGTTAACAAGTTTTTTCGAAAAACACAAAATGGTCTAAAACGTCTCCAAATGCGATTTGAAGATATTCTGAGCACTTTGGTGTTTTTATGTTAAAAAGTATTTTCGAAAATCACAAAATGGTCTAAAACGTCTCCAAATGCGATTTGAAGCTCTTCTGTACACTTTGATGTTTTGTGTGAAAAAGTTTAGTCGAAATGCTCAAAATGGTCTAAAACGTTTTTAAAACGATATTAAGCTATTTTGTGCTCTTTGATGTTTTTGTGTAACCAAGTTTCATCGAAAATCACAAAATGGTCTAAAACGTCTCCAAATGCGATTTGAAGCTTTTCCAAGCACTTTGCTGTTTTTATGTTAACAAGTTTTTTCGAAAATCACAAAATGGTCTAAAACGTCTCAAAATGCGATTTGAAGGTATTCTGAGCACTTTGGTGTTTTTGTGTGAAAAGTTTTAACGAAATGCTCAAAATTGTCTAAAACGGTTTCTAATGTGATTTTAAGCACTTTGATGTTTTTGTAAAACCAAGTTTCATCGAAATGAACAAAATGGTCTAAAATGTCTCCAAATGCGATTTGAAGCTTTTCCAAGCACTTTGCTGTTTTTATGTTAACAAGTTTTTTCGAAAATCACAAAATTGTCTAAAACGTCTCAAAATGCGATTTGAAGGTATTCTGAGCACTTTGGTGTTTTTGTGTGAAAAGTTTTAACGAAAAGCTCAAAATGGTCTAAAACGGTTCTAATGTGATTTTAAGCACTTTGATGTTTTTGTACAACCAAGTTTCATCGAAATGCTCAAAATGGTCTAAAACGTTTTTAAAACGATATTAAGCTATTTTGTGCTCTTTGATGTTTTTGTGTAACCAAGTTTTTTCGAAAATCACAAAATGGTCTAAAACGTCTCCAAATGCGATTTGAAGCTTTTCTAAGCACTTTGGTGTTTTTATGTTAACAAGTTTTTTCGAAAATCACAAAATGGTCTAAAACGTCTCCAAATGCGATTTGAAGATATTCTGAGCACTTTGGTGTTTTTCTGTTAAAAAGTATTTTCGAAAATCACAAAATGGTCTAAAACGTCTCCAAATGCAATTTGAAGCTATTCTGTACACTTTGATGTTTTGTGTGAAAAAGTTTTGTCAAAATGCTCAAAATGGTCTAAAACGTTTTTAAAACGATATTAAGCTATTTTGTGCTCTTTGATGTTTTTGTATAACCAAGTTTTTTCGAAAATCACAAAATGGTCTAAAACGTCTCCAAATGCGATTTGAAGCTTTTCTAAACACTTTGGTGTTTTTATGTTAACAAGTTTTTTCGAAAATCACAAAATGGTCTAAAACGTCTCCAAATCCGATTTGAAGCTATTCTGTACACTTTGATGTTTTGTGTGAAAAAGTTTTGTCGAAATGCTCAAAATGGTCTAAAACGTTTTTAAAACGATATTAAGCTATTTTGTGCTCTTTGATGTTTTTGTGTAACCAAGTTTCATCGATATGAACAAAATGGTCTAAAACGTCTCAAAATGCGATTTGAAGGTATTCTGAGCACTTTGGTGTTTTTGGGTGAAAAGTTTTAACGAAATGCTCAAAATGGTCTAAAACGGTTTCTAATGTGATTTTAAGCACTTTGAAGTATTTGTAAAAACAAGTTTCATCGAAATGCACAAAATAGTCTAAAACGTCTCCAAATGCGATTTGAAGCTTTTCTAAGCACTTTGGTGTTTTTATGTTAACAAGTTTTTTCGAAAATCACAAAATGGTCTAAAACGTCTCCAAATGCGATTTGAAGATATTCTGAGCACTTTGGTGTTTTTATGTTAAAAAGTATTTTCGAAAATCACAAAATGGTCTAAAACGTCTCCAAATGCGATTTGAAGCTCTTCTGTACACTTTGATGTTTTTTGTGAAAAAGTTTAGTCGAAATGCTCAAAATGGTCTATAACGTTTTTAAAACGATATTAAGCTATTTTGTGCTCTTTGATGTTTTTGTGTAACCAAGTTTCATCGAAAATCACAAAATGGTCTAAAACGTCTCCAAATGCGATTTGAAGATATTCTGAGCACTTTGGTGTTTTTATGTTAACAAGTTTTTTCGAAAATCACAAAATGGTCTAAAACGTCTCCAAATGCGATTTGAAGATATTCTGAGCACTTTGGTGTTTTTATGTTAAAAAGTTTTTTCGAAAATCACAAAATGGTCTAAAACGTCTCCAAATGCGATTTGAAGCTATTCTATACACTTTGATGTTTTGTGTTAAAAAGTTTTGTCGAAATGCTCAAAATGGTTTAAAACGTTTTTAAAACGATATTAAGCTATTTTGTGCTCTTTGATGTTTTTGTGTAACCAAGTTTCATCGAAATGAACAAAATGGTCTAAAACGTCTCCAAATGCGATTTGAAGCTTTTCCAAGCACTTTGCTGTTTTTATGTTAACAAGTTTTTTCGAAAATCACAAAATTGTCTAAAACGTCTCAAAAAGCGATTTGAAGGTATTCTGAGCACTTTGGTGTTTTTGTGTGAAAAGTTTTAACGAAAAGCTCAAAATGGTCTAAAACGGTTCTAATGTGATTTTAAGCACTTTGATGTTTTTGTACAACCAAGTTTCATCGAAATGCTCAAAATGGTCTAAAACGTTTTTAAAACGATATTAAGCTATTTTGTGCTCTTTGATGTTTTTGTGTAACCAAGTTTTTTCGAAAATCACAAAATGGTCTAAAACGTCTCCAAATGCGATTTGAAGCTTTTCTAAGCACTTTGGTGTTTTTATGTTAACAAGTTTTTTCAAAAATCACAAAATGGTCTAAAACGTCTCCAAATGCGATTTGAAGATATTCTGAGCACTTTGGTGTTTTTCTGTTAAAAAGTATTTTCGAAAATCACAAAATGGTCTAAAACGTCTCCAAATGCAATTTGAAGCTATTCTGTACACTTTGATGTTTTGTGTGAAAAAGTTTTGTCAAAATGCTCAAAATGGTCTAAAACGTTTTTAAAACGATATTAAGCTATTTTGTGCTCTTTGATGTTTTTGTATAACCAAGTTTTTTCGAAAATCACAAAATGGTCTAAAACGTCTCCAAATGCGATTTGAAGCTTTTCTAAACACTTTGGTGTTTTTATGTTAACAAGTTTTTTCGAAAATCACAAAATGGTCTAAAACGTCTCCAAATCCGATTTGAAGCTATTCTGTACACTTTGATGTTTTGTGTGAAAAAGTTTTGTCGAAATGCTCAAAATGGTCTAAAACGTTTTTAAAACGATATTAAGCTATTTTGTGCTCTTTGATGTTTTTGTGTAACCAAGTTTCATCGATATGAACAAAATGGTCTAAAACGTCTCAAAATGCGATTTGAAGGTATTCTGAGCACTTTGGTGTTTTTGGGTGAAAAGTTTTAACGAAATGCTCAAAATGGTCTAAAACGGTTTCTAATGTGATTTTAAGCACTTTGAAGTATTTGTAAAAACAAGTTTCATCGAAATGCACAAAATAGTCTAAAACGTCTCCAAATGCGATTTGAAGCTTTTCTAAGCACTTTGGTGTTTTTATGTTAACAAGTTTTTTCGAAAATCACAAAATGGTCTAAAACGTCTCCAAATGCGATTTGAAGATATTCTGAGCACTTTGGTGTTTTTATGTTAAAAAGTATTTTCGAAAATCACAAAATGGTCTAAAACGTCTCCAAATGCGATTTGAAGCTCTTCTGTACACTTTGATGTTTTGTGTGAAAAAGTTTAGTCGAAATGCTCAAAATGGTCTAAAACGTTTTTAAAACGATATTAAGCTATTTTGTGCTCTTTGATGTTTTTGTGTAACCAAGTTTCATCGAAAATCACAAAATGGTCTAAAACGTCTCCAAATGCGATTTGAAGCTTTTCCAAGCACTTTGCTGTTTTTATGTTAACAAGTTTTTTCGAAAATCACAAAATGGTCTAAAACGTCTCAAAATACGA
The DNA here is from genome assembly GCF_964355755.1 of Antedon mediterranea. Lineage (NCBI taxonomy): Eukaryota > Metazoa > Echinodermata > Crinoidea > Comatulida > Antedonidae > Antedon > Antedon mediterranea. Next base: position 10,425,459 of record NC_092678.1, read on the forward strand.
TATTAAGCTGTTTTGTGCACTTTGATGATTTGTGTGAAAAGTTTTAACGAAATGCTCAAAATGGTCTAAAACGGTTTCTAATGTGATTTTAAGCACTTTGATGTTTTTATGTAGCCAAGTTTTTTCGAAAATCACAAAATGGTCAAAAACGTCTCCAAATGCGATTTGAAGCTTTTCTAAGCACTTTGGTGTTTTTATGTTAACAAGTTTTTTCGAAAATCACAAAATGGTCTAAAACGTCTTCAAATGCGATTTGAAGATATTCTGAGCACTTTGGTGTTTTTCTGTTAAAAAGTATTTTCGAAAATCACAAAATGGTCTATAACGTCTCCAAATGCGATTTGAAGCTATTCTGTACACTTTGATGTTTTGTGTGAAAAAGTTTTGTCAAAATGCTCAAAATGGTCTAAAACGTTTTTAAAACGATATTAAGCTATTTTGTGCTCTTTGATGTGTTTGTATAACCAAGTTTTTTCGAAAATCACAAAATGGTCTAAAACGTCTCCAAATGCGATTTAAAGCTATTCTAGACACTTTGATGTTTTGTGTGAAAAATTTTCTCGAAATGCTCAAAATGGTCTAAAACGTTTTCCAATACCATTATTAAGCTATTTTGTGCAATTTGATGTTTTTGTGTAACCAAGTTTTTTGAAATGCGATTTGAAGATATTCTGAGGACTTTGGTGTTTTTATGTTAAAAAGTTTTTTCGAAAATCACAAAATGGTCTAAAACGTCTCCAAATGCGATTTGAAGATATTCTGAGCACTTTGGTGTTTTTATGTTAAAAAGTTTTTTGGAAAATCACAAAATGGTCTAAAACGACTCCAAATGCGATTTGAAGCTATCCTGTACACTTATGTTTTGTGTGAAAAAGTTTTGTCGAAATGCTCAAAATGATCTAAAACGTTTTTAAAACGATATTAAGCAATTTTGTGCTCTTTGATGTTTTTGTGTATCCAAGTTTCATCGAAATGAACAAAATGGTCTAAAACGTTTTTAAATACCATATTAAGCTGTTTTGTGCACTTTGATGATTTGTGTGAAAAGTTTTAACGAAATGCTCAAAATAGTCTAAAACGGTTTCTAATGTGATTTTAAGCACTTTGATGTTTTTGTGTAACCAAGTTTTATCGAAATGAACAAAATGGTCTAAAACGTCTCCAAATGCGATTTGAAGCTTTTCCAAGCACTTTGCTGTTTTTATATTAAGTTTTTTCGAAAATCACAAAATGGTCTAAAACGTCTCTAAATGCGATTTGAAGGTATTCTGAGCAATTTGGTGTTTTTGTGTGAAAAGTTTTAACGAAATGCTCAAAATTGTCTAAAACGGTTTCTAATGTGATTTTAAGCACTTTGATGTTTTTGTAAAACCAAGTTTCATCGAAATGCACAAAATGGTCTAAAACGTCTCCAAATGCGATTTGAAGCTATTCTGTACACTTTGATGTTTTGTGTGAAAAAAGTTTTGTCGAAATGCTCAAAATGGTCTAAAACGTTTTTAAAACGATATTAAGCTATTTTGTGCTCTTTGATGTTTTTGTGTAACCAAGTTTTATCGAAATGAACAAAATGGTCTAAAACGTCTCCAAATGCGATTTGAAGCTTTTCCAAGCACTTTGCTGTTTTTATGTTAACAGGTTTTTTCGAAAATCACAAAATGGTCTAAAACGTCTCAAAATGCGATTTGAAGGTATTCTGAGCACTTTGGTGTTTTTGTGTGAAAAGTTTTAACGAAATGCTCAAAATTGTCTAAAACGGTTTCTAATGTGATTTTAAGCACTTTGATGTTTTTGTAAAACCAAGTTTCATCGAAATGCACAAAATGGTCTAAAATGTCTCCAAATGCGATTTGAAGCTTTTCCAAGCACTTTGCTGTTTTTATGTTAACAAGCTTTTTCGAAAATCACAAAATGGTCTAAAACGTCTCCAAATGTGATTTGAAGATATTCTGAGCAGTTTGGTATTTTTATGTTAAAAAGTTTTTTCGAAAATCACAAAATGGTCTAAAACGTCTCCAAATGCGATTTGAAGATATTCTGAGCACTTTGGTGTTTTTATGTTAAAAAGTTTTTTCGAAAATCACAAAATGGTCTAAAACGTCTCCAAATGCGATTTGAAGCTATTCTGTACACTTTGATGTTTTGTGTGAAAAAGTTTTGTCGAAATGCTCAAAATGGTTTAAAACGTTTTTAAAACGATATTAAGCTATTTTGTGCTCTTTGATGTTTTTGTATAACCAAGTTTCATCGAAATGCACAAAATGGTCTAAAACGTCTCCAAATACGATTTGAAGCTTTTCCAAGCACTTTGCTGTTTTTATGTTAACAAGTTTTTTCGAAAATCACAAAATTGTCTAAAACGTCTCAAAATGCGATTTGAAGGTATTCTGAGCACTTTGGTGTTTTTGTGTGAAAAGTTTTAACGAAAAGCTCAAAATGGTCTAAAACGGTTCTAATGTGATTTTAAGCACTTTGATGTTTTTGTACAACCAAGTTTCATCGAAATGCTCAAAATGGTCTAAAACGTTTTTAAAACGATATTAAGCTATTTTGTGCTCTTTGATGTTTTTGTGTAACCAAGTTTTTTTCGAAAATCACAAAATGGTCTAAAACGTCTCCAAATGCGATTTGAAGCTTTTCTAAGCACTTTGGTGTTTTTATGTTAACAAGTTTTTTCGAAAATCGCAAAATGGTCTAAAACGTCTGAAAATGCGATTTGAAGGTATTCTGAGCACTTTGGTGTTTTTGTGTGAAAAGTTTTAACGAAATGCTCAAAATGGTCTAAAACGGTTTCTAATGTGATTTTAACCACTTTGATGTTTTTGTGTAACCAAGTTCTTTTCGAAAATCACAAAATGGTCTAAAACGTCTCCAAATGCGATTTGAAGCTTTTCTAAGCACTTTGGTGTTTTTATGTTAACAAGTTTTTTCGAAAATCACAAAATGGTCTAAAACGTCTCAAAATGCGATTTGAAGGTATTCTGAGCACTTTGGTGTTTTTGTGTGAAAAGTTTTAACGAAATGCTCAAAATGGTCTAAAACGGTTTCTAATGTGATTTTAACCACTTTGATGTTTTTGTGTAACCAAGTTTTTTCGAAAATCACAAAATGGTCTAAAACGTCTCCAAATGCGATTTGAAGCTTTTCTAAGCACTTTGGTGTTTTTATGTTAACAAGTTTTTTCGAAAATCACAAAATGGTCTAAAACGTCTCCAAATGCGATTTGAAGCTATTCTGTACACTTTGATGTTTTGTGTGAAAAAAGTTTTGTCGAAATGCTCAAAATGGTCTAAAACGTTTTTAAAACGATATTAAGCTATTTTGTGCTCTTTGATGTTTTTGTGTAACCAAGTTTTATCGAAATGAACAAAATGTTCTAAAACGTCTCCAAATGCGATTTGAAGCTTTTCCAAGCACTTTGCTGTTTTTATGTTAAGTTTTTTCGAAAATCACAAAATGGTCTAAAACGTCTCTAAATGCGATTTGAAGGTATTCTGAGCACTTTGGTGTTTTTGTGTGAAAAGTTTTAACGAAATGCTCAAAATTGTCTAAAACGGTTTCTAATGTGATTTTAAGCACTTTGATGTTTTTGTAAAACCAAGTTTCATCGAAATGCACAAAATGGTCTAAAACGTCTCCAAATGCGATTTGAAGCTTTTCCAAGCACTTTGCTGTTTTTATGTTAACAAGCTTTTTCGAAAATCACAAAATGGTCTAAAACGTCTCCAAATGCGATTTGAAGATATTCTGAGCACTTTGGTGTTTTTATGTTAAAAAGTTTTTTCGAAAATCACAAAATGGTCTAAAACGTCTCCAAATGCGATTTGAAGCTCTTCTGTACACTTTGATGTTTTGTGTGAAAAAGTTTTGTCAAAATGCTCAAAATGGTCTAAAACGTTTTTAAAACGATATTAAGCTATTTTGTGCTCTTTGATGTTTTTGTATAACCAAGTTTTTTCGAAAATCACAAAATTGTCTAAAACGTCTCCAAATGCGATTTGAAGATATTCTGAGCACTTTGGTGTTTTTATGTTAAAAAGTTTTTTCGAAAATCACAAAATGGTCTAAAACGTCTCCAAATGCGATTTGAAGATATTCTGAGCACTTTGGTGTTTTTATGTTAAAAAGTTTTGTCGAAAATCACAAAATGGTCTAAAACGTCTCCAAATGCGATTTGAAGCTATTCTGTACACTTTGATGTTTTGTGTGAAAAAGTTTTGTCGAAATGCTCAAAATGGTTTAAAACGTTTTTAAAACGATATTAAGCTATTTTGTGCTCTTTGATGTTTTTGTGTAACCAAGTTTTTTTCGAAAATCACAAAATGGTCTAAAACGTCTCCAAATGCGATTTGAAGCTTTTCTAAGCACTTTGGTGTTTTTATGTTAACAAGTTTTTTCGAAAATCGCAAAATGGTCTAAAACGTCTCAAAATGCGATTTGAAGGTATTCTGAGCACTTTGGTGTTTTTGTGTGAAAAGTTTTAACGAAATGCTCAAAATGGTCTAAAACGGTTTCTAATGTGATTTTAACCACTTTGATGTTTTTGTGTAACCAAGTTCTTTTCGAAAATCACAAAATGGTCTAAAACGTCTACAAATGCGATTTGAAGCTTTTCTAAGCACTTTGGTGTTTTTATGTTAACAAGTTTTTTCGAAAATCACAAAATGGTCTAAAACGTCTCAAAATGCGATTTGAAGGTATTCTGAGCACTTTGGTGTTTTTGTGTGAAAAGTTTTAACGAAATGCTCAAAATGGTCTAAAACGGTTTCTAATGTGATTTTAACCACTTTGATGTTTTTGTGTAACCAAGTTTTATCGAAATGAACAAAATGTTCTAAAACGTCTCCAAATGCGATTTGAAGCTTTTCCAAGCACTTTGCTGTTTTTATGTTAAGTTTTTTCGAAAATCACAAAATGGTCTAAAACGTCTCTAAATGCGATTTGAAGGTATTCTGAGCACTTTGGTGTTTTTGTGTGAAAAGTTTTAACGAAATGCTCAAAATTGTCTAAAACGGTTTCTAATGTGATTTTAAGCACTTTGATGTTTTTGTAAAACCAAGTTTCATCGAAATGCACAAAATGGTCTAAAACGTCTCCAAATGCGATTTGAAGCTTTTCCAAGCACTTTGCTGTTTTTATGTTAACAAGCTTTTTCGAAAATCACAAAATGGTCTAAAACGTCTCCAAATGCGATTTGAAGATATTCTGAGCACTTTGGTGTTTTTATGTTAAAAAGTTTTTTCGAAAATCACAAAATGGTCTAAAACGTCTCCAAATGCGATTTGAAGCTCTTCTGTACACTTTGATGTTTTGTGTGAAAAAGTTTTGTCAAAATGCTCAAAATGGTCTAAAACGTTTTTAAAACGATATTAAGCTATTTTGTGCTCTTTGATGTTTTTGTATAACCAAGTTTTTTCGAAAATCACAAAATTGTCTAAAACGTCTCCAAATGCGATTTGAAGATATTCTGAGCACTTTGGTGTTTTTATGTTAAAAAGTTTTTTCGAAAATCACAAAATGGTCTAAAACGTCTCCAAATGCGATTTGAAGATATTCTGAGCACTTTGGTGTTTTTATGTTAAAAAGTTTTTTCGAAAATCACAAAATGGTCTAAAACGTCTCCAAATGCGATTTGAAGCTATTCTGTACACTTTGATGTTTTGTGTGAAAAAGTTTTGTCGAAATGCTCAAAATGGTTTAAAACGTTTTTAAAACGATATTAAGCTATTTTGTGCTCTTTGATGTTTTTGTATAACCAAGTTTCATCGAAATGCACAAAATGGTCTAAAACGTCTCCAAATACGATTTGAAGCTTTTCCAAGCACTTTGCTGTTTTTATGTTAACAAGTTTTTTCGAAAATCACAAAATTGTCTAAAACGTCTCAAAATGCGATTTGAAGGTATTCTGAGCACTTTGGTGTTTTTGTGTGAAAAGTTTTAACGAAAAGCTCAAAATGGTCTAAAACGGTTCTAATGTGATTTTAAGCACTTTGATGTTTTTGTACAACCAAGTTTCATCGAAATGCTCAAAATGGTCTAAAACGTTTTTAAAACGATATTAAGCTATTTTGTGCTCTTTGATGTTTTTGTGTAACCAAGTTTATTTCGAAAATCACAAAATGGTCTAAAACGTCTCCAAATGCGATTTGAAGCTTTTCTAAGCACTTTGGTGTTTTTATGTTAACAAGTTTTTTCGAAAATCGCAAAATGGTCTAAAACGTCTCAAAATGCGATTTGAAGGTATTCTGAGCACTTTGGTGTTTTTGTGTGAAAAGTTTTAACGAAATGCTCAAAATGGTCTAAAACGGTTTCTAATGTGATTTTAACCACTTTGATGTTTTTGTGTAACCAAGTTCTTTTCGAAAATCACAAAATGGTCTAAAACGTCTCCAAATGCGATTTGAAGCTTTTCTAAGCACTTTGGTGTTTTTATGTTAACAAGTTTTTTCGAAAATCACAAAATGGTCTAAAACGTCTCAAAATGCGATTTGAAGGTATTCTGAGCACTTTGGTGTTTTTGTGTGAAAAGTTTTAACGAAATGCTCAAAATGGTCTAAAACGGTTTCTAATGTGATTTTAACCACTTTGATGTTTTTGTGTAACCAAGTTTTTTCGAAAATCACAAAATGGTCTAAAACGTCTCCAAATGCGATTTGAAGCTTTTCTAAGCACTTTGGTGTTTTTATGTTAACAAGTTTTTTCGAAAATCACAAAATGGTCTAAAACGTCTCCAAATGCGATTTGAAGCTATTCTGTACACTTTGATGTTTTGTGTGAAAAAAGTTTTGTCGAAATGCTCAAAATGGTCTAAAACGTTTTTAAAACGATATTAAGCTATTTTGTGCTCTTTGATGTTTTTGTGTAACCAAGTTTTATCGAAATGAACAAAATGTTCTAAAACGTCTCCAAATGCGATTTGAAGCTTTTCCAAGCACTTTGCTGTTTTTATGTTAAGTTTTTTCGAAAATCACAAAATGGTCTAAAACGTCTCTAAATGCGATTTGAAGGTATTCTGAGCACTTTGGTGTTTTTGTGTGAAAAGTTTTAACGAAATGCTCAAAATTGTCTAAAACGGTTTCTAATGTGATTTTAAGCACTTTGATGTTTTTGTAAAACCAAGTTTCATCGAAATGCACAAAATGGTCTAAAACGTCTCCAAATGCGATTTGAAGCTTTTCCAAGCACTTTGCTGTTTTTATGTTAACAAGCTTTTTCGAAAATCACAAAATGGTCTAAAACGTCTCCAAATGCGATTTGAAGCTATTCTGTACACTTTGATGTTTTGTGTGAAAAAGTTTTGTCGAAATGCTCAAAATGGTTTAAAACGTTTTTAAAACGATATTAAGTTATTTTGTGCTCTTTGATGTTTTTGTGTAACCAAGTTTCATCGAAATGAACAAAATGGTCTAAAACGTCTCCAAATGCGATTTGAAGCTTTTCCAAGCACTTTGCTGTTTTTATGTTAACAAGTTTTTTCGAAAATCACAAAATGGTGTAAAACGTCTCAAAATGCGATTTGAAGGTATTCTGAGCACTTTGGTGTTTTTGTGTGAAAAGTTTTAACGAAATGCTCAAAATGGTCTAAAACGGTTCTAATGTGATTTTAAGCTATTCTAGACACTTTGATGTTTTGTGTGAAAAAGTTTTCTCGAAATGCTCAAAATGGTCTAAAACGTTTTCCAATACCATATTAAGCTATTTTGTGCAATTTGATGTTTTTGTGTAACCAAGTTTTTTGAAATGCGATTTGAAGATATTCTGAGGACTCTGGTGTTTTTATGTTAAAAAGTTTTTTCGAAAATCACAAAATGGTCTAAAACGTCTCCAAATGCGATTTGAAGATATTCTGAGCACTTTGGTGTTTTTATGTTAAAAAGTTTTTTCGAAAATCACAAAATGGTCTAAAACGTCTCCAAATGCGAGTTGAAGCTATTCTGTACACTTTGATGTTTTGTGTGAAAAAGTTTTGTCGAAATGCTCAAAATGGTCTAAAACGTTTTTAAAACGATATTAAGCTATTTTGTGCTCTTTGATGTTTTTGTGTAACCAAGTTTTTTCAAAAATCACAAAATGGTCTAAAACGTCTCCAAATGCGATTTGAAGCTTTTCTAAGCACTTTGGTGTTTTTATGTTAACAAGTTTTTTCGCAAATCACAAAATGGTCTAAAACGTCTCCAAATGCGATTTGAAGATATTCTGAGCACATTGGTGTTTTTATGTTAAAAAAGTTTTTTCGAAAATCACAAAATGGTCTAAAACGTTTCCAAATGCGATTTGAAGCTCTTCTGTACACTTTGATGTTTTGTGTGAAAAAGTTTTTTCGAAATGCTCAAAATGGTCTAAAACGTTTTTAAATACGATATTAAGCTGTTTTGTGCACTTTGATGGTTTGTGTGAAAAGTTTTAACGAAATGCTCAAAATGGTCAAAAACGGTTTCTAATGTGATTTTAAGCACTTTGATGTTTTTGTGTAACCAAGTTTTTTCGAAAATCACAAATTGGTCTAAAACGTCTCCAAATGCGATTTGAAGCTTTTCTAAACACTTTGGTGCTTTTATGTTAACAAGTTTTTTCGAAAATCACAAAATGGTCTAAAACGTCTCCAAATGCGATTTGAAGCTTTTCTAAACACTTTGGTGTTTTTATGTTAACAAGTTTTTTCGAAAATCACAAAATGGTCTAAAACGTCTTCAAATGCGATTTGAAGATATTCTGAGCACTTTGGTGTTTTTCTGTTAAAAAGTTTTTTCGAAAATCACAAAATGGTCTAAAACGTCTCCAAATGCGATTTGAAGCTCTTCTGTACACTTTGATGTTTTGTGTGAAAAAGTTTTCTCGAAATGCTCAAAATGGTCTAAAACGTTTTCCAATACCATATTAAGCTATTTTGTGCAATTTGATGTTTTTATGTAACCAAGTTTTTTGAAATGCGATTTGAAGATATTCTGAGCACTTTGGTGTTTTTATGTTAAAAAGTTTTTTCGAAAATCACAAAATGGTCTAAAACGTCTCCAAATGCGATTTGAAGATATTCTGAGCACTTTGGTGTTTTTATGTTAAAAAGTTTTTTCGAAAATCACAAAATGGTCTAAAACGTCTCCAAATGCGATTTGAAGCTATTCTGTACACTTTGATGTTTTGTGTGAAAAAGTTTTGTCGAAATGCTCAAAATGGTCTAAAACGTTTTTAAAACGATATTAAGCTATTTTGTGCTCTTTGATGTTTTTGTGTAACCAAGTTTTTTCGAAAATCACAAAATGGTTTAAAACGTCTCCAAATGCGATTTGAAGCTTTTCTAAGCACTTTGCTGTTTTTATGTTAACAAGTTTTTTCGAAAATCACAAAATGGTCTAAAACGTCTCAAAATGCGATTTGAAGGTATTCTGAGCACTTTGGTGTTTTTGTGTGAAAAGTTTTAACGAAATGCTCAAAATGGTCTAAAACGGTTTCTGATGTGATTTTAAGCACTTTGATGTTTTTGTGTAACCAAGTTTTTTCGAAAATCACAAAATGGTCTAAAACGTCTCCAAATGCGATTTGAAGCTATTCTGTACACTTTGATGTTTTGTGTGAAAAAAGTTTTGTCGAAATGCTCAAAATGGTCTAAAACGTTTTTAAAACGATATTGAGCTATTTTGTGCTCTTTGATGTTTTTGTGTAACCAAGTTTTATCGAAATGAACAAAATGGTCTAAAACGTCTCCAAATGCGATTTGAAGCTTTTCCAAGCACTTTGCTGTTTTTATATTAAGTTTTTTCGAAAATCACAAAATGGTCTAAAACGTCTCTAAATGCGATTTGAAGGTATTCTGAGCAATTTGGTGTTTTTGTGTGAAAAGTTTTAACGAAATGCTCAAAATTGTCTAAAACGGTTTCTAATGTGATTTTAAGCACTTTGATGTTTTTGTAAAACCAAGTTTCATCGAAATGCACAAAATGGTCTAAAACGTCTCCAAATGCGATTTGAAGCTATTCTGTACACTTTGATGTTTTGTGTGAAAAAAGTTTTGTCGAAATGCTCAAAATGGTCTAAAACGTTTTCCAATACCATATTAAGCTATTTTGTGCAATTTGATGTTTTTATGTAACCAAGTTTTTTGAAATGCGATTTGAAGATATTCTGAGCACTTTGGTGTTTTTATGTTAAAAAGTTTTTTCGAAAATCACAAAATGGTCTAAAACGTCTCCAAATGCGATTTGAAGATATTCTGAGCACTTTGGTGTTTTTATGTTAAAAAGTTTTTTCGAAAATCACAAAATGGTCTAAAACGTCTCCAAATGCGATTTGAAGCTATTCTGTACACTTTTATGTTTTGTGTGAAAAAGTTTTGTCGAAATGCTCAAAATGGTCTAAAACGTTTTTAAAACGATATTAAGCTATTTTGTGCTCTTTGATGTTTTTGTGTAACCAAGTTTTTTCGAAAATCACAAAATGGTCTAAAACGTCTCCAAATGCGATTTGAAGCTTTTCTAAGCACTTTGGTGTTTTTATGTTAACAAGTTTTTTCGAAAATCACAAAATGGTCTAAAACGTCTCAAAATGCGATTTGAAGGTATTCTGAGCACTTTGGTGTTTTTGTGTGAAAAGTTTTAACGAAATGCTCAAAATGGTCTAAAACGGTTTCTAATGTGATTTTAAGCACTTTGATGTTTTTGTGTAACCAAGTTTTTTCGAAAATCACAAAATGGTCTAAAACGTCTCCAAATGCGATTTGAAGCTATTCTGTACACTTTGATGTTTTGTGTGAAAAAAGTTTTGTCGAAATGCTCAAAATGGTCTAAAACGTTTTTAAAACGATATTGAGCTATTTTGTGCTCTTTGATGTTTTTGTGTAACCAAGTTTTATCGAAATGAACAAAATGGTCTAAAACGTCTCCAAATGCGATTTGAAGCTTTTCCAAGCACTTTGCTGTTTTTATATTAAGTTTTTTCGAAAATCACAAAATGGTCTAAAACGTCTCTAAATGCGATTTGAAGGTATTCTGAGCAATTTGGTGTTTTTGTGTGAAAAGTTTTAACGAAATGCTCAAAATTGTCTAAAACGGTTTCTAATGTGATTTTAAGCACTTTGATGTTTTTGTAAAACCAAGTTTCATCGAAATGCACAAAATGGTCTAAAACGTCTCCAAATGCGATTTGAAGCTATTCTGTACACTTTGATGTTTTGTGTGAAAAAAGTTTTGTCGAAATGCTCAAAATGGTCTAAAACGTTTTTAAAACGATATTAAGCTATTTTGTGCTCTTTGATGTTTTTGTGTAACCAAGTTTTATCGAAATGAACAAAATGGTCTAAAACGTCTCCAAATGCGATTTGAAGCTTTTCCAAGCACTTTGCTGTTTTTATGTTAACAGGTTTTTTCGAAAATCACAAAATGGTCTAAAACGTCTCAAAATGCGATTTGAAGGTATTCTGAGCACTTTGGTGTTTTTGTGTGAAAAGTTTTAACGAAATGCTCAAAATTGTCTAAAACGGTTTCTAATGTGATTTTAAGCACTTTGATGTTTTTGTAAAACCAAGTTTCATCGAAATGCACAAAATGGTCTAAAATGTCTCCAAATGCGATTTGAAGCTTTTCCAAGCACTTTGCTGTTTTTATGTTAACAAGCTTTTTCGAAAATCACAAAATGGTCTAAAACGTCTCCAAATGTGATTTGAAGATATTCTGAGCACTTTGGTATTTTTATGTTAAAAAGTTTTTTCGAAAATCACAAAATGGTCTAAAACGTCTCCAAATGCGATTTGAAGATATTCTGAGCACTTTGGTGTTTTTATGTTAAAAAGTTTTTTCGAAAATCACAAAATGGTCTAAAACGTCTCCAAATGCGATTTGAAGCTATTCTGTACACTTTGATGTTTTGTGTGAAAAAGTTTTGTCGAAATGCTCAAAATGGTTTAAAACGTTTTTAAAACGATATTAAGCTATTTTGTGCTCTTTGATGTTTTTGTATAACCAAGTTTCATCGAAATGCACAAAATGGTCTAAAACGTCTCCAAATACGATTTGAAGCTTTTCCAAGCACTTTGCTGTTTTTATGTTAACAAGTTTTTTCGAAAATCACAAAATTGTCTAAAACGTCTCAAAATGCGATTTGAAGGTATTCTGAGCACTTTGGTGTTTTTGTGTGAAAAGTTTTAACGAAAAGCTCAAAATGGTCTAAAACGGTTCTAATGTGATTTTAAGCACTTTGATGTTTTTGTACAACCAAGTTTCATCGAAATGCTCAAAATGGTCTAAAACGTTTTTAAAACGATATTAAGCTATTTTGTGCTCTTTGATGTTTTTGTGTAACCAAGTTTTTTTCGAAAATCACAAAATGGTCTAAAACGTCTCCAAATGCGATTTGAAGCTTTTCTAAGCACTTTGGTGTTTTTATGTTAACAAGTTTTTTCGAAAATCGCAAAATGGTCTAAAACGTCTCAAAATGCGATTTGAAGGTATTCTGAGCACTTTGGTGTTTTTGTGTGAAAAGTTTTAACGAAATGCTCAAAATGGTCTAAAACGGTTTCTAATGTGATTTTAACCACTTTGATGTTTTTGTGTAACCAAGTTCTTTTCGAAAATCACAAAATGGTCTAAAACGTCTCCAAATGCGATTTGAAGCTTTTCTAAGCACTTTGGTGTTTTTATGTTAACAAGTTTTTTCGAAAATCACAAAATGGTCTAAAACGTCTCAAAATGCGATTTGAAGGTATTCTGAGCACTTTGGTGTTTTTGTGTGAAAAGTTTTAACGAAATGCTCAAAATGGTCTAAAACGGTTTCTAATGTGATTTTAACCACTTTGATGTTTTTGTGTAACCAAGTTTTTTCGAAAATCACAAAATGGTCTAAAACGTCTCCAAATGCGATTTGAAGCTTTTCTAAGCACTTTGGTGTTTTTATGTTAACAAGTTTTTTCGAAAATCACAAAATGGTCTAAAACGTCTCCAAATGCGATTTGAAGCTATTCTGTACACTTTGATGTTTTGTGTGAAAAAAGTTTTGTCGAAATGCTCAAAATGGTCTAAAACGTTTTTAAAACGATATTAAGCTATTTTGTGCTCTTTGATGTTTTTGTGTAACCAAGTTTTATCGAAATGAACAAAATGTTCTAAAACGTCTCCAAATGCGATTTGAAGCTTTTCCAAGCACTTTGCTGTTTTTATGTTAAGTTTTTTCGAAAATCACAAATTGGTCTAAAACGTCTCTAAATGCGAGTTGAAGGTATTCTGAGCACTTTGGTGTTTTTGTGTGAAAAGTTTTAACGAAATGCTCAAAATTGTCTAAAACGGTTTCTAATGTGATTTTAAGCACTTTGATGTTTTTGTAAAACCAAGTTTCATCGAAATGCACAAAATGGTCTAAAACGTCTCCAAATGCGATTTGAAGCTTTTCCAAGCACTTTGCTGTTTTTATGTTAACAAGCTTTTTCGAAAATCACAAAATGGTCTAAAACGTCTCCAAATGCGATTTGAAGATATTCTGAGCACTTTGGTGTTTTTATGTTAAAAAGTTTTTTCGAAAATCACAAAATGGTCTAAAACGTCTCCAAATGCGATTTGAAGCTCTTCTGTACACTTTGATGTTTTGTGTGAATAAGTTTTGTCAAAATGCTCAAAATGGTCTAAAACGTTTTTAAAACGATATTAAGCTATTTTGTGCTCTTTGATGTTTTTGTATAACCAAGTTTTTTCGAAAATCACAAAATTGTCTAAAACGTCTCCAAATGCGATTTGAAGATATTCTGAGCACTTTGGTGTTTTTATGTTAAAAAGTTTTTTCGAAAATCACAAAATGGTCTAAAACGTCTCCAAATGCGATTTGAAGATATTCTGAGCACTTTGGTGTTTTGTGTGAAAAGTTTTGTCGAAATGCTCAAAATGGCCTAAAACGTTTTTAAAACGATATTAAGCTATTTTGTGCTCTTTGATGTTTTTGTGTAACCAAGTTTCATCGAAATGAACAAAATGGTCTAAAACGTCTCCAAATGCGATTTGAAGCTTTTCTAAGCACTTTGGTGTTTTTATGTTAACAAGTTTTTTCGAAAATCACAAAATGGTCTAAAACGTCTCCAAATGCGATTTGAAGATATTCTGAGCACTTTGCTGTTTTTATGTTAACAAGTTTTTTCGAAAATCACAAAATGGTCTAAAACGTCTCAAAATGCTATTTGAAGGTATTCTGAGCACTTTGGTGTTTTTGTGTGAAAAGTTTTAACGAAATGCTCAAAATGGTCTAAAACGGTTCTAATGTGATTTTAAGCACTTTGATGTTTTTGTATAACCAAGTTTCATCGAAATGCTCAAAATGGTCTAAAACGTTTTTAAAACGATATTAAGCTATTTTGTGCTCTTTGATGTGTTTGTATAACCAAGTTTTTTCGAAAATCACAAAATGGTCTAAAACGTCTCCAAATGCGATTTGAAGCTTTTCCAAGCACTTTGCTGTTTTTATGTTAACAATTTTTTTCGAAAATCATAAAATGGTCTAAAACGTCTCAAAATGCGATTTGAAGGTATTCTGAGCACTTTGGTGTTTTTGTGTGAAAAGTTTTAACGAAATGCTCAAAATGGTCTAAAACGGTTCTAATGTGATTTTAAGCACTTTGATGTTTTTGTATAACCAAGTTTCATCGAAATGCACAAAATGGTCTAAAACGTCTCCAAATGCGATTTAAAGCTATTCTAGACACTTTGATGTTTTGTGTGAAAAATTTTCTCGAAATGCTCAAAATGGTCTAAAACGTTTTCCAATACCATATTAAGCTATTTTGTGCAATTTGATGTTTTTGTGTAACCAAGTTTTTTGAAATGCGATTTGAAGATATTCTGAGGACTTTGGTGTTTTTATGTTAAAAAGTTTTTTCGAAAATCACAAAATGGTCTAAAACGTCTCCAAATGCGATTTGAAGATATTCTGAGCACTTTGGTGTTTTTATGTTAAAAAGTTTTTTGGAAAATCACAAAATGGTCTAAAACGACTCCAAATGCGATTTGAAGCTATCCTGTACACTTTGATGTTTTGTGTGAAAAAGTTTTGTCGAAATGCTCAAAATGATCTAAAACGTTTTTAAAACGATATTAAGCTATTTTGTGCTCTTTGATGTTTTTGTGTATCCAAGTTTCATCGAAATGAACAAAATGGTCTAAAACGTTTTTAAATACGATATTAAGCTGTTTTGTGCACTTTGATGATTTGTGTGAAAAGTTTTAACGAAATGCTCAAAATAGTCTAAAACGGTTTCTAATGTGATTTTAAGCACTTTGATGTTTTTGTGTAACCAAGTTTTTTCGGAAATCACAAAATGGTCTAAAACGTCTCCAAATGCGATTTGAAGCTTTTCTAAGCACTTTGGTGTTTTTATGTTAACAAGTTTTTTCGAAAATCACAAAATGGTCTAAAACGTCTCAAAATGCGATTTGAAGGTAATCTGAGCACTTTGGTGTTTTTGTGTGAAAAGTTTTAACGAAATGCTCAAAATGGTCTAAAACGGTTTCTAATGTGATTTTAACAACTTTGATGTTTTTGTGTAACCAAGTTTTTTCGAAAATCACAAAATGGTCTAAAACGTTTCCAAATGCGATTTGAAGCTTTTCTAAGCACTTTGGTGTTTTTATGTTAACAAGTTTTTTCGAAAATCACAAAATGGTCTAAAACGTCTCCAAATGCGATTTGAAGATATTCTGAGCACTTTGGTGTTTTTCTGTTAAAAAGTATTTTCGAAAATCACAAAATGGTCTAAAACGTCTCCAAATGCAATTTGAAGCTATTCTGTACACTTTGATGTTTTGTGTGAAAAAGTTTTGTCAAAATGCTCAAAATGGTCTAAAACGTTTTTAAAACGATATTAAGCTATTTTGTGCTCTTTGATGTTTTTGTATAACCAAGTTTTTTCGAAATGAACAAAATGGTCTAAAACGTCTCCAAATGCGATTTGAAGCTTTTCTAAACACTTTGGTGTTTTTATGTTAACAAGTTTTTTCGAAAATCACAAAATGGTCTAAAACGTCTCCAAATCCGATTTGAAGCTATTCTGTACACTTTGATGTTTTGTGTGAAAAAGTTTTGTCGAAATGCTCAAAATGGTCTAAAACGTTTTTAAAACGATATTAAGCTATTTTGTGCTCTTTGATGTTTTTGTGTAACCAAGTTTCATCGATATGAACAAAATGGTCTAAAACGTCTCAAAATGCGATTTGAAGGTATTCTGAGCACTTTGGTGTTTTTGGGTGAAAAGTTTTAACGAAATGCTCAAAATGGTCTAAAACGGTTTCTAATGTGATTTTAAGCACTTTGAAGTATTTGTAAAAACAAGTTTCATCGAAATGCACAAAATAGTCTAAAACGTCTCCAAATGCGATTTGAAGCTTTTCTAAGCACTTTGGTGTTTTTATGTTAACAAGTTTTTTCGAAAATCACAAAATGGTCTAAAACGTCTCCAAATGCGATTTGAAGATATTCTGAGCACTTTGGTGTTTTTATGTTAAAAAGTATTTTCGAAAATCACAAAATGGTCTAAAACGTCTCCAAATGCGATTTGAAGCTCTTCTGTACACTTTGATGTTTTGTGTGAAAAAGTTTAGTCGAAATGCTCAAAATGGTCTAAAACGTTTTTAAAACGATATTAAGCTATTTTGTGCTCTTTGATGTTTTTGTGTAACCAAGTTTCATCGAAATGAACAAAATGGTCTAAAACGTCTCCAAATGCGATTTGAAGCTTTTCTAAGCACTTTGGTGTTTTTATGTTAACAAGTTTTTTCGAAAATCACAAAATGGTCTAAAACGTCTCCAAATGCGATTTGAAGATATTCTGAGCACTTTGCTGTTTTTATGTTAACAAGTTTTTTCGAAAATCACAAAATGGTCTAAAACGTCTCAAAATGCTATTTGAAGGTATTCTGAGCACTTTGGTGTTTTTGTGTGAAAAGTTTTAACGAAATGCTCAAAATGGTCTAAAACGGTTCTAATGTGATTTTAAACACTTTGATGTTTTGTGTGAAAAAGTTTTGTCAAAATGCTGAAAATGGTCTAAAACGTTTTTAAAACGATATTAAGCTATTTTGTGCTCTTTGATGTTTTTGTATAACCAAGTTTTTTCGAAAATCACAAAATGGTCTAAAACGTCTCCAAATGCGATTTGAAGATATTCTGAGCACTTTGGTGTTTTTATGTTAAAAAGTTTTTTCGAAAATCACAAAATGGTCTAAAACGTCTCCAAATGCGATTTGAAGATATTCTGAGCACTTTGGTGTTTTTATGTTAAAAAGTTTTTTCGAAAATCACAAAATGGTCTAAAACGTCTCCAAATGCGATTTGAAGCTATTCTATACACTTTGATGTTTTGTGTTAAAAAGTTTTGTCGAAATGCTCAAAATGGTTTAAAACGTTTTTAAAACGATATTAAGCTATTTTGTGCTCTTTGATGTTTTTGTGTAACCAAGTTTCATCGAAATGAACAAAATGGTCTAAAACGTCTCCAAATGCGATTTGAAGCTTTTCCAAGCACTTTGCTGTTTTTATGTTAACAAGTTTTTTCGAAAATCACAAAATTGTCTAAAACGTCTCAAAATGCGATTTAAAGGTATTCTGAGCACTTTGGTGTTTTTGTGTGAAAAGTTTTAACGAAAAGCTCAAAATGGTCTAAAACGGTTCTAATGTGATTTTAAGCACTTTGATGTTTTTGTACAACCAAGTTTCATCGAAATGCTCAAAATGGTCTAAAACGTTTTTAAAACGATATTAAGCTATTTTGTGCTCTTTGATGTTTTTGTGTAACCAAGTTTTTTCGAAAATCACAAAATGGTCTAAAACGTCTCCAAATGCGATTTGAAGCTTTTCTAAGCACTTTGGTGTTTTTATGTTAACAAGTTTTTTTGAAAATCACAAAATGGTCTAAAACGTCTCAAAATGCGATTTGAAGGTATTCTGAGCACTTTGGTGTTTTTGTGTGAAAAGTTTTAACGAAATGCTCAAAATGGTCTAAAACGGTTTCTAATGTGATTTTAACCACTTTGATGTTTTTGTGTAACCAAGTTCTTTTCGAAAATCACAAAATGGTCTAAAACGTCTCCAAATGCGATTTGAAGCTTTTCTAAGCACTTTGGTGTTTTTATGTTAACAAGTTTTTTCGAAAATCACAAAATGGTCTAAAACGTCTCAAAATGCTATTTGAAGGTATTCTGAGCACTTTGGTGTTTTTGTGTGAAAAGTTTTAACGAAATGCTCAAAATGGTCTAAAACGGTTCTAATGTGATTTTAAGCACTTTGATGTTTTTGTATAACCAAGTTTCATCGAAATGCTCAAAATGGTCTAAAACGTTTTTAAAACGATATTAAGCTATTTTGTGCTCTTTGATGTTTTTGTGTAACGAAGTTTCATCGAAATGAACAAAATGGTCTAAAACGTCTCCAAATGCGATTTGAAGCTTTTCCAAGCACTTTGCTGTTTTTATGTTAACAAGTTTTTTCGAAAATCACAAAATGGCCTAAAACGTCTCAAAATGCGATTTCAAGGTATTCTGAGCACTTTGGTGTTTTTGTGTGAAAGGTTTTAACGAAATGCTCAAAATGGTCTAAAACGGTTTCTAATGTGATTTAAAGCACTTTGATGTTTTTGTATAACCAAGTTTCATCGAAATGCACAAAATGGTCTAAAACGTCTCCAAATGCGATTTGAAGCTTTTCTAAGCACTTTGCTGTTTTTATGTTAACAAGTTTTTTCGAAAATCACAAAATGGTCTAAAACGTCTCCAAATGCGATTTGAAGATATTCTGAGCACTTTGCTGTTTTTATGTTAACAAGTTTTTTCGAAAATCACAAAATGGTCTAAAACGTCTCAAAATGCTATTTGAAGGTATTCTGAGCACTTTGGTGTTTTTGTGTGAAAAGTTTTAACGAAATGCTCAAAATGGTCTAAAACGGTTCTAATGTGATTTTAAACACTTTGATGTTTTGTGTGAAAAAGTTTTGTCAAAATGCTGAAAATGGTCTAAAACGTTTTTAAAACGATATTAAGCTATTTTGTGCTCTTTGATGTTTTTGTATAACCAAGTTTTTTCGAAAATCACAAAATGGTCTAAAACGTCTCCAAATGCGATTTGAAGATATTCTGAGCACTTTGGTGTTTTTATGTTAAAAAGTTTTTTCGAAAATCACAAAATGGTCTAAAACGTCTCCAAATGCGATTTGAAGATATTCTGAGCACTTTGGTGTTTTTATGTTAAAAAGTTTTTTCGAAAATCACAAAATGGTCTAAAACGTCTCCAAATGCGATTTGAAGCTATTCTATACACTTTGATGTTTTGTGTTAAAAAGTTTTGTCGAAATGCTCAAAATGGTTTAAAACGTTTTTAAAACGATATTAAGCTATTTTGTGCTCTTTGATGTTTTTGTGTAACCAAGTTTCATCGAAATGAACAAAATGGTCTAAAACGTCTCCAAATGCGATTTGAAGCTTTTCCAAGCACTTTGCTGTTTTTATGTTAACAAGTTTTTTCGAAAATCACAAAATTGTCTAAAACGTCTCAAAATGCGATTTAAAGGTATTCTGAGCACTTTGGTGTTTTTGTGTGAAAAGTTTTAACGAAAAGCTCAAAATGGTCTAAAACGGTTCTAATGTGATTTTAAGCACTTTGATGTTTTTGTACAACCAAGTTTCATCGAAATGCTCAAAATGGTCTAAAACGTTTTTAAAACGATATTAAGCTATTTTGTGCTCTTTGATGTTTTTGTGTAACCAAGTTTTTTCGAAAATCACAAAATGGTCTAAAACGTCTCCAAATGCGATTTGAAGCTTTTCTAAGCACTTTGGTGTTTTTATGTTAACAAGTTTTTTTGAAAATCACAAAATGGTCTAAAACGTCTCAAAATGCGATTTGAAGGTATTCTGAGCACTTTGGTGTTTTTGTGTGAAAAGTTTTAACGAAATGCTCAAAATGGTCTAAAACGGTTTCTAATGTGATTTTAACCACTTTGATGTTTTTGTGTAACCAAGTTCTTTTCGAAAATCACAAAATGGTCTAAAACGTCTCCAAATGCGATTTGAAGCTTTTCTAAGCACTTTGGTGTTTTTATGTTAACAAGTTTTTTCGAAAATCACAAAATGGTCTAAAACGTCTCAAAATGCGATTTGAAGGTATTCTGAGCACTTTGGTGTTTTTGTGTGAAAAGTTTTAACGAAATGCTCAAAATGGTCTAAAACGGTTTCTAATGTGATTTTAACCACTTTGATGTTTTTGTGTAACCAAGTTTTTTCGAAAATCACAAAATGGTCTAAAACGTCTCCAAATGCGATTTGAAGCTTTTCTAAGCACTTTGGTGTTTTTATGTTAACAAGTTTTTTCGAAAATCACAAAATGGTCTAAAACGTCTCCAAATGCGATTTGAAGCTATTCTGTACACTTTGATGTTTTGTGTGAAAAGTTTTAACGAAATGCTCAAAATTGTCTAAAACGGTTTCTAATGTGATTTTAAGCACTTTGATGTT
Source organism: Antedon mediterranea (assembly GCF_964355755.1). Classification (NCBI taxonomy): domain Eukaryota; kingdom Metazoa; phylum Echinodermata; class Crinoidea; order Comatulida; family Antedonidae; genus Antedon; species Antedon mediterranea. The sequence goes on from NC_092678.1 coordinate 10,445,924, forward strand.
TTTGTAAAACCAAGTTTCATCGAAATGCACAAAATGGTCTAAAACGTCTCCAAATGCGATTTGAAGCTTTTCCAAGCACTTTGGTGTTTTTATGTTAACAAGGTTTTTCGAAAATCACAAAATGGTCTAAAACGTCTCCAAATGCGATTTGAAGCTTTTCCAAGCACTTTGCTGTTTTTATGTTAACAAGTTTTTTCGAAAATCACAAAATGGTCTAAAACGTCTCAAAATACGATATTAAGCTGTTTTGTGCACTTTGATGATTTGTGTGAAAAGTTTTAACGAAATGCTCAAAATGGTCTAAAACGGTTTCTAATGTGATTTTAAGCACTTTGATGTTTTTATGTAGCCAAGTTTTTTCGAAAATCACAAAATGGTCAAAAACGTCTCCAAATGCGATTTGAAGCTTTTCTAAGCACTTTGGTTTTTTTATGTTAACAAGTTTTTTCGAAAATCACAAAATGGTCTAAAACGTCTTCAAATGCGATTTGAAGATATTCTGAGCACTTTGGTGTTTTTCTGTTAAAAAGTATTTTCGAAAATCACAAAATGGCCTAAAACGTCTCCAAATGCGATTTGAAGCTATTCTGTACACTTTGATGTTTTGTGTGAAAAAGTTTTGTCAAAATGCTCAAAATGGTCTAAAACGTTTTTAAAACGATATTAAGCTATTTTGTGCTCTTTGATGTGTTTGTATAACCAAGTTTTTTCGAAAATCACAAAATGGTCTAAAACGTCTCCAAATGCGATTTGAAGCTTTTCCAAGCACTTTGCTGTTTTTATGTTAACAATTTTTTTCGAAAATCATAAAATGGTCTAAAACGTCTCCAAATGCGATTTGAAGCTATTCTGTACACTTTGATGTTTTGTGTGAAAAGTTTTGTCGAAATGCTCAAAATGGTCTAAAACGTTTTTAAAACGATATTAAGCTATTTTGTGCTCTTTGATGTTTTTGTGTAACCAAGTTTCATCGAAATGAGCAAAATGGTCTAAAACGTCTCCAAATGCGATTTGAAGCTTTTCTAAGCACTTTGGTGTTTTTATGTTAACAAGTTTTTTCGAAAATCACAAAATGGTCTAAAACGTCTCCAAATGCGATTTGAAGATATTCTGAGCACTTTGCTGTTTTTATGTTAACAAGTTTTTTCGAAAATCACAAAATGGTCTAAAACGTCTCAAAATGCTATTTGAAGGTATTCTGAGCACTTTGGTGTTTTTGTGTGAAAAGTTTTAACGAAATGCTCAAAATGGTCTAAAACGGTTCTAATGTGATTTTAAGCACTTTGATGTTTTTGTATAACCAAGTTTCATCGAAATGCTCAAAATGGTCTAAAACGTTTTTAAAACGATATTAAGCTATTTTTTGCTCTTTGATGTTTTTGTGTAACGAAGTTTCATCGAAATGAACAAAATGGTCTAAAACGTCTCCAAATGCGATTTGAAGCTTTTCCAAGCACTTTGCTGTTTTTATGTTAACAAGTTTTTTCGAAAATCACAAAATGGCCTAAAACGTCTCAAAATGCGATTTCAAGGTATTCTGAGCACTTTGGTGTTTTTGTGTGAAAGGTTTTAACGAAATGCTCAAAATGGTCTAAAACGGTTTCTAATGTGATTTAAAGCACTTTGATGTTTTTGTATAACCAAGTTTCATCGAAATGCACAAAATGGTCTAAAACGTCTCCAAATGCGATTTGAAGCTTTTCTAAGCACTTTGCTGTTTTTATGTTAACAAGTTTTTTCGAAAATCACAAAATGGTCTAAAACGTCTCCAAATGCGATTTGAAGATATTCTGAGCACTTTGGTGTTTTTATGTTAAAAAGTTTTTTCGAAAATCACAAAATGGTCTAAAACGTCTCCAAATGCGATTTGAAGATATTCTGAGCACTTTGGTGTTTTTATGTTAAAAAGTTTTTTCGAAAATCACAAAATGTGTACAGCCACATCAAAACCAGGCGCTTGTCGCTAGATAGGGATTTGTGTAAAATGCATTTGAATGTGTGAAACTCATATTTTGACCATTTTGTTTTTTTACCATTATCTGATAGGAAATTTACCGTAGATTTCAAAAATATATATCTTATTAACTAATTCAAATGGAAAGGTGGTAAAAATTACATAAATCTGAGCCTCTATCCTCGTGTTTCGATTGAAAGAACGTGGTAATTCGTTATAAAAAAGCAGTTATTTTCGTCATTCCTACGCCGTAATTTTGTAGATAACCCCTGAAAGCTTGGTATCATTCGATAGGTATTTTGTTCATGAATCTAAAAATAAATGAGTGATGTCACAGATTGTACGATATAGACCAATAAAAACCGATTTTATAGAACCCTTTAGTGTAAACAAAAACGGCCTTGTTGCTACGAACATGCTGAAAGAAGCGATGTGATTGGTTTAATTTTGTCACATGACCCATCCAGCATGGAAAATTCCAGGTCAACAAAATCTTATCGCTAGTACACGCTTGTCGAGAAAAATATATTTTTTATAGTTCATCTAAGTACTGTACACAGTAATACTAAAGTGACGTGTACTGACTCAGACTTGATAACAATAAGTGATAACATACTAAAGTAAAGGGCCTAGCTAAGTTATTTATCGTAAGAGTTGATATTAGCAATGTAACTCTCAATCCACTGGCACTAGGCCTAGGCCTAGGCTAGCTAGGTACAGCAGTAGTCTAGACCTGGCTCTACTAGCCTAGGCCTAGTACTATAAGCCTAGACTAGGCGGAGATCCGCCTAGGCCTACTACTACGCTGGGCTACTAGCCTAGATAGGCTGCATGGCATAGTAGGCCTAGCTAGCTAGTAATAATAATAGTAATAACAACAACAAGGCCTAGCCCAATTAAAATAAGATAGAGTTTTCCTCTCTATAGTATAAAGCCTCCTGGAAGGCTTTACTTTACTGACTAGGCCTACTGCTGGGCTATTTTATTTATTTCAATTTGGTTAAATTTCATTATGTTTAAAAATTGCCAATGATGGGTTGGGTGTGTGGGGAGTATGTGTAAAACATAAACCGTAAAAACCAGTACAATACAAATCCCTCACAAATAAAATACTGGTACCTTGGCTAAATTTCACGTTATTCATCATGCTTAAAAACATTGTTCAAGCTAACAGGTGTGTCTATCTGTCATGATCAGACCAGGTGCTGGTTCAACAATAGACGTATTACATAACATTAACAACAGTAAAATCCAGTACAATACAAATCCCTCACAAATAAAATACTGGTACCTTGGCTAAATTTCAAGTTATTCATCATGCTTAAAAACATTGTTCAAGCTAACGGGTGTGGCTATCTGTTATGGAGCTGGTTCAACAATAGAATACATAACATTTGTTGAAGGTTTGCATGGCGAAATCAAATGTTGATATAAAGTTTGCGGTACACCACGTATATTAAGTCTGAAAAGAACTGTTGAGTTTCTCTTACATACATAACATTAACACTAAAAACCAATACAATACAAATCACTCACAAATAAAATACTGGTAATTGAATTTTGCCGACCAGAAACGAGGGACATTGTGTGCCCTGCGCCATTTTGAACAAAAAGCAGATAAAATAAAGTAAAAAGAGAAATAAAATTGAATAAAGTTCATTAATAAAATGTTTGCTGTTTTTTTAAAATTTGTTTAGATCTAAAAATAAGCTAAGGCAATCTTCCTGAATACCTACTAGTAGGCCTACTGTATTATTCTTACACTACACTATTATAAATGAATTTGACAGATTTTACGTAAATTAGTGGTACTTTGTAATCGTCATAATTAACTATGATAACCACCTCGGATTTTGATGAAATTTTTATGAATATCAGAAAACACTATATTGAATAAGTGTGCCAAATTTCAGAATGATTGTTTATCTAGAAGGTAGTGTTGCTAAGGTGTTAATTGTTCAATCTGTAGCAGCATGGGGCAACTTCCTGTCTGATTTGTCATTAAACTTTGACTGTTAATTACTCAGTAATTACAAATAAATTGTTGTATAAATGCTATATACATTTATTGCCATAACTCTGGGAATATTTGCTTGATTTAAATGATCCAAACACCATTTTGAAGGATATATTGTGAGGAATACCATTATAGTATCAACTAAAAAAATATATATTTCACCAAGTGCCTGGTTTTGATGTGGCTGTACACAAATGGTCTAAAACGTCTCCAAATGCGATTTGAAGCTATTCTGTACACTTTGATGTTTTGTGTGAAAAAGTTTTGTCGAAATGCTCAAAATGGTCTAAAACGTTTTTAAAACGATATTAAGCTATTTTGTGCTCTTTGATGTTTTTGTGTAACCAAGTTTTTTCGAAAATCACGAAATGGTCTAAAACGTCTTCAAATGCGATTTGAAGCTTTTCTAAGCACTTTGGTGTTTTTATGTTAAAAAGTTTTGTCGAAATGCTCAAAATGGTCTAAAACGTTTTTAAAACGATATTAAGCTATTTTGTCCTCTTTGATGTTTTTATGTAACCAAGTTTCATCGAAATGAACAAAATGGTCTAAAACGTCTCCAAATGCGATTTGAAGCTTTTCCAAGCACTTTGCTGTTTTTATGTTAACAAGTTTTTTCGAAAATCACAAAATGGTCTAAAACGTCTCAAAATGCGATTTGAAGGTATTCTGAGCACTTTGGTGTTTTTGTGTGAAAAGTTTTAACGAAATGCTCAAAATGGTCTAAAACGGTTTCTAATGTGATTTTAAGCACTTTGATGTTTTTGTATAACCAAGTTTCATCGAAATTCACAAAATGGTCTAAAACGTCTCCAAATGCGATTTTAAGCTTTTCTAAGCACTTTGGTGTTTTTATGTTAACAAGGTTTTTCGAAAATCACAAAATGGTCTAAAACGTCTCCAAATGCGATTTGAAGATATTCTGAGCACTTTGGTGTTTTTATGTTAACAAGTTTTTTCGAAAATCACAAAATGGTCTAAAACGTCTAAAAATACGATATTAAGCTGTTTTGTGCACTTTGATGATTTGTGTGAAAAGTTTTAACGAAATGCTCAAAATGGTCTAAAACGGTTTCTAATGTGATTTTAAGCACTTTGATGTTTTTATGTAGCCAAGTTTTTTCGAAAATCACAAAATGGTCAAAAACGTCTCCAAATGCGATTTGAAGCTTTTCTAAGCACTTTGGTTTTTTTATGTTAACAAGTTTTTTCGAAAATCACAAAATGGTCTAAAACGTCTTCAAATGCGATTTGAAGATATTCTGAGCACTTTGGTGTTTTTCTGTTAAAAAGTATTTTCGAAAATCACAAAATGGTCTAAAACGTCTCCAAATGCGATTTGAAGCTATTCTGTACACTTTGATGTTTTGTGTGAAAAAGTTTTGTCAAAATGCTCAAAATGGTCTAAAACGTTTTTAAAACGATATTAAGCTATTTTGTGCTCTTTGATGTGTTTGTATAACCAAGTTTTTTCGAAAATCACAAAATGGTCTAAAACGTCTCCAAATGCGATTTGAAGCTTTTCCAAGCACTTTGCTGTTTTTATGTTAACAATTTTTTTCGAAAATCATAAAATGGTCTAAAACGTCTCCAAATGCGATTTGAAGCTATTCTGTACACTTTGATGTTTTGTGTGAAAAGTTTTGTCGAAATGCTCAAAATGGTCTAAAACGTTTTTAAAACGATATTAAGCTATTTTGTGCTCTTTGATGTTTTTGTGTAACCAAGTTTCATCGAAATGAACAAAATGGTCTAAAACGTCTCCAAATGCGATTTGAAGCTTTTCTAAGCACTTTGGTGTTTTTATGTTAACAAGTTTTTTCGAAAATCACAAAATGGTCTAAAACGTCTCCAAATGCGATTTGAAGCTTTTCTAAGCACTTTGGTGTTTTTATGTTAACAAGTTTTTTCGAAAATCACAAAATGGTCTAAAACGTCTCAAAATGCGATTTGAAGGTATTCTGAGCACTTTGGTGTTTTTGTGTGAAAAGTTTTAACGAAATGCTCAAAATGGTCTAAAACGGTTTCTAATGTGATTTTAACCACTTTGATGTTTTTGTGTAACCAAGTTCTTTTCGAAAATCACAAAATGGTCTAAAACGTCTCCAAATGCGATTTGAAGCTCTTCTGTACACTTTGATGTTTTGTGTGAAAAAGTTTTGTCGAAATGCTCAAAATGGTCTAAAACGTTTTTAAATACGATATTAAGCTGTTTTGTGCACTTTGATGATTTGTGTGAAAAGTTTTAACGAAATGCTCAAAATAGTCTATAACGGTTTCTAATGTGATTTTAAGCACTTTGATGTTTTTGTGTAATCAAGCTTTTTTGGAAATCACAAAATGGTCTAAAACGTCTCCAAATGCGATTTGAAGCTTTTCTAAGCACTTTGGTGTTTTTATGTTAACAAGTTTTTTCGAAAATCACAAAATGGTCTAAAACGTCTCAAAATGCGATTTGAAGGTATTCTGAGCACTTTGGTGTTTTTGTGTGAAAAGTTTTAACGAAATGCTCAAAATGGTCTAAAACGGTTTCTAATGTGATTTTAACCACTTTGATGTTTTTGTGTAACCAAGTTTTTTCGAAAATCACAAAATGGTCTAAAACGTCTCCAAATGCGATTTGAAGCTATTCTGTACACTTTGATGTTTTGTGTGAAAAAAGTTTTGTCGAAATGCTCAAAATGGTCTAAAACGTTTTTAAAACGATATTAAGCTATTTTATGCTCTTTGATGTTTTTGTGTAACCAAGTTTTTTCGAAAATCACAAAATTGTCTAAAACGTCTCCGAATGCGATTTGAAGCTCTTCTGTACACTTTGATGTTTTGTGTGAAAAAGTTTTCTCGGAATGCTAAAAATGGTATAAAAACGTTTTCCAATACCATATTAAGCTATTTTGTGCAATTTGATGTTTTTGTGTAACCAAGTTTTTTCGAAAATCACAAAATTGTCTAAAACGTCTCCGAATGCGATTTGAAGCTCTTCTGTACACTTTGATGTTTTGTGTGAAAAAGTTTTCTCGAAATGCTAAAAATGGTCTAAAACGTTTTCCAATACCATATTAAGCTATTTTGTGCAATTTGATGTTTTTGTGTAACAAAGTTTTTTCGAAAATCACAAAATGGTCTAAAACGTCTCCAAATGCGATTTGAAGATATTCTGAGCACTTTGGTGTTTTTATGTTAAAAAGTTTTTTGGAAAATCACAAAATGGTCTAAAACGACTCCAAATGCGATTTGAAGCTATCCTGTACACTTTGATGTTTTGTGTGAAAAAGTTTTGTCGAAATGCTCAAAATGATCTAAAACGTTTTTAAAACGATATTAAGCTATTTTGTGCTCTTTGATGTTTTTGTGTATCCAAGTTTCATCGAAATGAACAAAATGGTCTAAAACGTCTCCAAATGCGATTTGAAGGTATTCTGAGCACTTTGGTGTTTTTGTGTGAAAAGTTTTAACGAAATGCTCAAAATGGTCTAAAACGGTTTCTAATGTGATTTTAACCACTTTGATGTTTTTGTGTAACCAAGTTCTTTTCGAAAATCACAAAATGGTCTAAAACGTCTCCAAATGCGATTTGAAGCTTTTCTAAGCACTTTGGTGTTTTTATGTTAAAAAGTTTTTTCGAAAATCACAAAATGGTCTAAAACGTCTCCAAATGCGATTTGAAGCTCTTCTGTACACTTTGATGTTTTGTGTGAAAAAGTTTTGTCGAAATGCTCAAAATGGTCTAAAACGTTTTTAAATACGATATTAAGCTGTTTTGTGCACTTTGATGATTTGTGTGAAAAGTTTTAACGAAATGTTCAAAATAATCTAAAACGGTTTCTAATGTGATTTTAAGCACTTTGATGTTTTTGTGTAACCAAGTTTTTTCGGAAATCACAAAATGGTCTAAAACGTCTCAAAATGCGATTTGAAGCTTTTCTAAGCACTTTGGTGTTTTTATGTTAACAAGTTTTTTCGAAAATAACAAAATGGTCTAAAACGTCTCAAAATGCGATTGAAGGTATTCTGAGCACTTTGGTGTTTTTGTGTGAAAAGTTTTAACGAAATGCTCAAAATGGTCTAAAACGGTTCTAATGTGATTTTAAGCACTTTGATGTTTTTGTATAACCAAGTTTCATCGAAATGCTCAAAATGATGTAAAACGTTTTTAAAACGATATTAAGCTATTTTGTGCTCTTTGATGTTTTTGTGTAACCAAGTTTTTTCGAAAATCACAAAATGGTCTAAAACGTCTCCAAATGCGATTTGAAGCTTTTCTAAGCACTTTGGTGTTTTTATGTTAACAAGTTTTTTTCGAAAATCACAAAATGGTCTAAAACGTCTCAAAATGCGATTTGAAGGTATTCTGAGCACTTTGATGTTTTGTGTTAAAAAAGTTTTGTCGAAATGCTCAAAATGGTCTAAAACGTTTTTAAAACGATATTAAGCTATTTTGTGCTCTTTGATGTTTTTGTGTAACCAAGTTTTATCGAAATGAACAAAATGGTCTAAAACGTCTCCAAATGCGATTTGAAGCTTTTCCAAGCACTTTGCTGTTTTTATGTTATCAAGTTTTTTCGAAAATCACAAAATGGTCTAAAACATCTCCAAATGCGATTTGAAGATATTCTGAGCACTTTGGTGTTTTTATGTTAAAAAGTTTTTTCAAAAATCACAAAATGGTCTAGAACGTCTCCAAATGCGATTTGAAGCTCTTCTGTACACTTTGATGTTTTGTGTGAAAAAGTTTTGTCAAAATGCTCAAAATGGTCTAAAACGTTTTTAAAACGATATTAAGCTATTTTGTGCTCTTTGATGTTTTTGTATAACCAAGTTTTTTCGAAAATCACAAAATGGTCTAAAACGTCTCCAAATGCGATTTGAAGATATTCTGAGCACTTTGGTGTTTTTATGTTAAAAAGTTTTTTCGAAAATCACAAAATGGTCTAAAACGTCTCCAAATGCGATTTGAAGATATTCTGAGCACTTTGGTGTTTTTATGTTAAAAAGTTTTTTCGAAAATCACAAAATGGTCTAAAACGTCTCCAAATGCGATTTGAAGCTATTCTATACACTTTGATGTTTTGTGTTAAAAAGTTTTGTCGAAATGCTCAAAATGGTTTAAAACGTTTTTAAAACGATATTAAGCTATTTTGTGCTCTTTGATGTTTTTGTGTAACCAAGTTTCATCGAAATGAACAAAATGGTCTAAAACGTCTCCAAATGCGATTTGAAGCTTTTCCAAGCACTTTGCTGTTTTTATGTTAACAAGTTTTTTCGAAAATCACAAAATTGTCTAAAACGTCTCAAAATGCGATTTGAAGGTATTCTGAGCACTTTGGTGTTTTTGTGTGAAAAGTTTTAACGAAAAGCTCAAAATGGTCTAAAACGGTTCTAATGTGATTTTAAGCACTTTGATGTTTTTGTACAACCAAGTTTCATCGAAATGCTCAAAATGGTCTAAAACGTTTTTAAAACGATATTAAGCTATTTTGTGCTCTTTGATGTTTTTGTGTAACCAAGTTTTTTCGAAAATCACAAAATGGTCTAAAACGTCTCCAAATGCGATTTGAAGCTTTTCTAAGCACTTTGGTGTTTTTATGTTAACAAGTTTTTTCGAAAATCACAAAATGGTCTAAAACGTCTCAAAATGCGATTTGAAGGTATTCTGAGCACTTTGGTGTTTTTGTGTGAAAAGTTTTAACGAAATGCTCAAAATGGTCTAAAACGGTTTCTAATGTGATTTTAACCACTTTGATGTTTTTGTGTAACCAAGTTTTTTCGAAAATCACAAAATGGTCTAAAACGTCTCCAAATGCGATTTGAAGCTTTTCTAAGCACTTTGGTGTTTTTATGTTAACAAGTTTTTTCGAAAATCACAAAATGGTCTAAAACGTCTCCAAATGCGATTTGAAGATATTCTGAGCACTTTGGTGTTTTTCTGTTAAAAAGTAATTTCGAAAATCACAAAATGGTCTAAAACGTCTCCAAATGCAATTTGAAGCTATTCTGTACACTTTGATGTTTTGTGTGAAAAAGTTTTGTCAAAATGCTCAAAATGGTCTAAAACGTTTTTAAAACGATATTAAGCTATTTTGTGCTCTTTGATGTTTTTGTATAACCAAGTTTTTTCGAAAATCACAAAATCGTCTAAAACGTCTCCAAATGCGATTTGAAGCTTTTCTAAACACTTTGGTGTTTTTATGTTAACAAGTTTTTTCGAAAATCACAAAATGGTCTAAAACGTCTCCAAATCCGATTTGAAGCTATTCTGTACACTTTGATGTTTTGTGTGAAAAAGTTTTGTCGAAATGCTCAAAATGGTCTAAAACGTTTTTAAAACGATATTAAGCTATTTTGTGCTCTTTGATGTTTTTGTGTAACCAAGTTTCATCGATATGAACAAAATGGTCTAAAACGTCTCAAAATGCGATTTGAAGGTATTCTGAGCACTTTGGTGTTTTTGGGTGAAAAGTTTTAACGAAATGCTCAAAATGGTCTAAAACGGTTTCTAATGTGATTTTAAGCACTTTGAAGTATTTGTAAAAACAAGTTTCATCGAAATGCACAAAATAGTCTAAAACGTCTCCAAATGCGATTTGAAGCTTTTCTAAGCACTTTGGTGTTTTTATGTTAACAAGTTTTTTCGAAAATCACAAAATGTTCTAAAACGTCTCCAAATGCGATTTGAAGATATTCTGAGCACTTTGGTGTTTTTATGTTAAAAAGTATTTTCGAAAATCACAAAATGGTCTAAAACGTCTCCAAATGCGATTTGAAGCTCTTCTGTACACTTTGATGTTTTGTGTGAAAAAGTTTAGTCGAAATGCTCAAAATGGTCTAAAACGTTTTTAAAACGATATTAAGCTATTTTGTGCTCTTTGATGTTTTTGTATAACCAAGTTTCATCGAAATGAACAAAATGGTCTAAAACGTCTCCAAATGCGATTTGAAGCTTTTCTAAGCACTTTGGTGTTTTTATGTTAACAAGTTTTTTCGAAAATCACAAAATGGTCTAAAACGTCTCCAAATGCGATTTGAAGATATTCTGAGCACTTTGCTGTTTTTATGTTAACATGTTTTTTCGAAAATCACAAAATGGTCTAAAACGTCTCAAAATGCTATTTGAAGGTATTCTGAGCACTTTGGTGTTTTTGTGTGAAAAGTTTTAACGAAATGCTCAAAATGGTCTAAAACGGTTCTAATGTGATTTTAAACACTTTGATGTTTTGTGTGAAAAAGTTTTGTCAAAATGCTCAAAATGGTCTAAAACGTTTTTAAAACGATATTAAGCTATTTTGTGCTCTTTGATGTTTTTGTATAACCAAGTTTTTTCGAAAATCACAAAATGGTCTAAAACGTCTTCAAATGCGATTTGAAGATATTCTGAGCACTTTGGTGTTTTTCTATTAAAAAGTATTTTCGAAAATCACAAAATGGCCTAAAACGTCTCCAAATGCGATTTGAAGCTATTCTGTACACTTTGATGTTTTGTGTGAAAAAGTTTTGTCAAAATGCTCAAAATGGTCTAAAACGTTTTTAAAACGATATTAAGCTATTTTGTGCTCTTTGATGTGTTTGTATAACCAAGTTTTTTCGAAAATCACAAAATGGTCTAAAACGTCTCCAAATGCGATTTGAAGCTTTTCCAAGCACTTTGCTGTTTTTATGTTAACAATTTTTTTCGAAAATCATAAAATGGTCTAAAACGTCTCCAAATGCGATTTGAAGCTATTCTGTACACTTTGATGTTTTGTGTGAAAAGTTTTGTCGAAATGCTCAAAATGGTCTAAAACGTTTTTAAAACGATATTAAGCTATTTTGTGCTCTTTGATGTTTTTGTGTAACCAAGTTTCATCGAAATGAACAAAATGGTCTAAAACGTCTCCAAATGCGATTTGAAGCTTTTCTAAGCACTTTGGTGTTTTTATGTTAACAAGTTTTTTCGAAAATCACAAAATGGTCTAAAACGTCTCCAAATGCGATTTGAAGATATTCTGAGCACTTTGCTGTTTTTATGTTAACAAGTTTTTTCGAAAATCACAAAATGGTCTAAAACGTCTCAAAATGCTATTTGAAGGTATTCTGAGCACTTTGGTGTTTTTGTGTGAAAAGTTTTAACGAAATGCTCAAAATGGTCTAAAACGGTTCTAATGTGATTTTAAGCACTTTGATGTTTTTGTATAACCAAGTTTCATCGAAATGCTCAAAATGGTCTAAAACGTTTTTAAAACGATATTAAGCTATTTTGTGCTCTTTGATGTTTTTGTGTAACGAAGTTTCATCGAAATGAACAAAATGGTCTAAAACGTCTCCAAATGCGATTTGAAGCTTTTCCAAGCACTTTGCTGTTTTTATGTTAACAAGTTTTTTCGAAAATCACAAAATGGCCTAAAACGTCTCAAAATGCGATTTCAAGGTATTCTGAGCACTTTGGTGTTTTTGTGTGAAAGGTTTTAACGAAATGCTCAAAATGGTCTAAAACGGTTTCTAATGTGATTTTAAGCACTTTGATGTTTTTGTATAACCAAGTTTCATCGAAATGCACAAAATGGTCTAAAACGTCTCCAAATGCGATTTGAAGCTTTTCTAAGCACTTTGCTGTTTTTATGTTAAAAAGTTTTTTCGAAAATCACAAAATGGTCTAAAACGTCTCCAAATGCGATTTGAAGATATTCTGAGCACTTTGGTGTTTTTATGTTAAAAAGTTTTTTCGAAAATCACAAAATGGTCTAAAACGTCTCCAAATGCGATTTGAAGATATTCTGAGCACTTTGGTGTTTTTATGTTAAAAAGTTTTTTCGAAAATCACAAAATGGTCTAAAACGTCTCCAAATGCGATTTGAAGCTATTCTGTACACTTTGATGTTTTGTGTGAAAAAGTTTTGTCGAAATGCTCAAAATGGTCTAAAACGTTTTTAAAACGATATTAAGCTATTTTGTGCTCTTTGATGTTTTTGTGTAACCAAGTTTTATCGAAATGAACAAAATGGTCTAAAACGTCTCCAAATGCGATTTGAAGCTTTTCCAAGCACTTTGCTGTTTTTATGTTAACAAGCTTTTTCGAAAATCACAAAATGGTCTAAAACGTCTCCAAATGCGATTTGAAGATATTCTGAGCACTTTGGTGTTTTTATGTTAAAAAGTTTTTTCGAAAATCACAAAATGGTCTAAAACGTCTCCAAATGCGATTTGAAGATATTCTGAGCACTTTGGTGTTTTTATGTTAAAAAGTTTTTTCGAAAATCACAAAATGGTCTAAAACGTCTCCAAATGCGATTTGAAGCTATTCTGTACACTTTGATGTTTTGTGTGAAAAAGTTTTGTCGAAATGCTCAAAATGGTCTAAAACGTTTTTAAAACGATATTAAGCTATTTTGTGCTCTTTGATGTTTTTGTGTAACCAAGTTTTATCGAAATGAACAAAATGGTCTAAAACGTCTCCAAATGCGATTTGAAGCTTTTCCAAGCACTTTGCTGTTTTTATGTTAACAAGTTTTTTCGAAAATCACAAAATGGTCTAAAACGTCTCAAAATGCGATTTGAAGGTATTCTGAGCACTTTGGTGTTTTTGTGTGAAAAGTTTTAACGAAATGCTCAAAATTGTCTAAAACGGTTTCTAATGTGATTTTAAGCACTTTGATGTTTTTGTAAAACCAAGTTTCATCGAAATGAACAAAATGGTCTAAAATGTCTCCAAATGCGATTTGAAGCTTTTCCAAGCACTTTGCTGTTTTTATGTTAACAAGCTTTTTCGAAAATCACAAAATGGTCTAAAACGTCTCCAAATGCGATTTGAAGATATTCTGAGCACTTTGGTGTTTTTATGTTAAAAAGTTTTTTCGAAAATCACAAAATGGTCTAAAACGTCTCCAAATGCGATTTGAAGCTCTTCTGTACACTTTGATGTTTTGTGTGAAAAAGTTTAGTCGAAATGCTCAAAATGGTCTAAAACGTTTTTAAAACGATATTAAGCTATTTTGTGCTCTTTGATGTTTTTGTGTAACCAAGTTTCATCGAAAATCACAAAATGGTCTAAAACGTCTCCAAATGCGATTTGAAGATATTCTGAGCACTTTGGTGTTTTTATGTTAACAAGTTTTTTCGAAAATCACAAAATGGTCTAAAACGTCTCCAAATGCGATTTGAAGATATTCTGAGCACTTTGGTGTTTTTATGTTAAAAAGTTTTTTCGAAAATCACAAAATGGTCTAAAACGTCTCCAAATGCGATTTGAAGCTATTCTATACACTTTGATGTTTTGTGTTAAAAAGTTTTGTCGAAATGCTCAAAATGGTTTAAAACGTTTTTAAAACGATATTAAGCTATTTTGTGCTCTTTGATGTTTTTGTGTAACCAAGTTTCATCGAAATGAACAAAATGGTCTAAAACGTCTCCAAATGCGATTTGAAGCTTTTCCAAGCACTTTGCTGTTTTTATGTTAACAAGTTTTTTCGAAAATCACAAAATTGTCTAAAACGTCTCAAAATGCGATTTGAAGGTATTCTGAGCACTTTGGTGTTTTTGTGTGAAAAGTTTTAACGAAAAGCTCAAAATGGTCTAAAACGGTTCTAATGTGATTTTAAGCACTTTGATGTTTTTGTACAACCAAGTTTCATCGAAATGCTCAAAATGGTCTAAAACGTTTTTAAAACGATATTAAGCTATTTTGTGCTCTTTGATGTTTTTGCGTTACCAAGTTTTTTCGAAAATCACAAAATGGTCTAAAACGTCTCCAAATGCGATTTGAAGCTTTTCTAAGCACTTTGGTGTTTTTATGTTAACAAGTTTTTTCGAAAATCACAAAATGGTCTAAAACGTCTCAAAATGCGATTTGAAGGTATTCTGAGCACTTTGGTGTTTTTGTGTGAAAAGTTTTAACGAAATGCTCAAAATGGTCTAAAACGGTTTCTAATTTGATTTTAACCACTTTGATGTTTTTGTGTAACCAAGTTCTTTTCGAAAATCACAAAATGGTCTAAAACGTCTCCAAATGCGATTTGAAGCTTTTCTAAGCACTTTGGTGTTTTTATGTTAACAAGTTTTTTCGAAAATCACAAAATGGTCTAAAACGTCTCAAAATGCGATTTGAAGGTATTCTGAGCACTTTGGTGTTTTTGTGTGAAAAGTTTTAACGAAATGCTCAAAATGGTCTAAAACGGTTTCTAATGTGATTTTAACAACTTTGATGTTTTTGTGTAACCAAGTTTTTTCGAAAATCACAAAATGGTCTAAAACGTCTCCAAATGCGATTTGAAGCTTTTCTAAGCACTTTGGTGTTTTTATGTTAACAAGTTTTTTCGAAAATCACAAAATGGTCTAAAACGTCTCCAAATGCGATTTGAAGATATTCTGAGCACTTTGGTGTTTTTCTGTTAAAAAGTATTTTCGAAAATCACAAAATGGTCTAAAACGTCTCCAAATGCAATTTGAAGCTATTCTGTACACTTTGATGTTTTGTGTGAAAAAGTTTTGTCAAAATGCTCAAAATGGTCTAAAACGTTTTTAAAACGATATTAAGCTATTTTGTGCTCTTTGATGTTTTTGTATAACCAAGTTTTTTCGAAAATCACAAAATGGTCTAAAACGTCTCCAAATGCGATTTGAAGCTTTTCTAAACACTTTGGTGTTTTTATGTTAACAAGTTTTTTCGAAAATCACAAAATGGTCTAAAACGTCTCCAAATCCGATTTGAAGCTATTCTGTACACTTTGATGTTTTGTGTGAAAAAGTTTTGTCGAAATGCTCAAAATGGTCTAAAACGTTTTTAAAACGATATTAAGCTATTTTGTGCTCTTTGATGTTTTTGTGTAACCAAGTTTCATCGATATGAACAAAATGGTCTAAAACGTCTCAAAATGCGATTTGAAGGTATTCTGAGCACTTTGGTGTTTTTGGGTGAAAAGTTTTAACGAAATGCTCAAAATGGTCTAAAATTGTTTCTAATGTGATTTTAAGCACTTTGAAGTATTTGTAAAAACAAGTTTCATCGAAATGCACAAAATAGTCTAAAACGTCTCCAAATGCGATTTGAAGCTTTTCTAAGCACTTTGGTGTTTTTATGTTAACAAGTTTTTTCGAAAATCACAAAATGGTCTAAAACGTCTCCAAATGCGATTTGAAGCTCTTCTGTACACTTTGATGTTTTGTGTGAAAAAGTTTAGTCGAAATGCTCAAAATGGTCTAAAACGTTTTTAAAACGATATTAAGCTATTTTGTGCTCTTTGATGTTTTTGTGTAACCAAGTTTCATCGAAAATCACAAAATGGTCTAAAACGTCTCCAAATGCGATTTGAAGCTTTTCCAAGCACTTTGCTGTTTTTATGTTAACAAGTTTTTTCGAAAATCACAAAATGGTCTAAAACTTCTCAAAATACGATATTAAGCTGTTTTGTGCACTTTGATGATTTGTGTGAAAAGTTTTAACGAAATGCTCAAAATGGTCTAAAACGGTTTCTAATGTGATTTTAAGCACTTTGATGTTTTTATGTAGCCAAGTTTTTTCGAAAATCACAAAATGGTCAAAAACGTCTCCAAATGCGATTTGAAGCTTTTCTAAGCACTTTGGTGTTTTTATGTTAACAAGTTTTTTCGAAAATCACAAAATGGTCTAAAACGTCTCCAAATGCGATTTGAAGCTTTTCCAAGCACTTTGCTGTTTTTATGTTAACAATTTTTTTCGAAAATCATAAAATGGTCTAAAACGTCTCAAAATGCGATTTGAAGGTATTCTGAGCACTTTGGTGTTTTTGTGTGAAAAGTTTTAACGAAATGCTCAAAATGGTCTAAAACGGTTCTAATGTGATTTTAAGCACTTTGATGTTTTTGTATAACCAAGTTTCATCGAAATGCACAAAATGGTCTAAAACGTCTCCAAATGCGATTTAAAGCTATTCTAGACACTTTGATGTTTTGTGTGAAAAATTTTCTCGAAATGCTCAAAATGGTCTAAAACGTTTTCCAATACCATATTAAGCTATTTTGTGCAATTTGATGTTTTTGTGTAACCAAGTTTTTTGAAATGCGATTTGAAGATATTCTGAGGACTTTGGTGTTTTTATGTTAAAAAGTTTTTTCGAAAATCACAAAATGGTCTAAAACGTCTCCAAATGCGATTTGAAGATATTCTGAGCACTTTGGTGTTTTTATGTTAAAAAGTTTTTTGGAAAATCACAAAATGGTCTAAAACGACTCCAAATGCGATTTGAAGCTATCCTGTACACTTTGATGTTTTGTGTGAAAAAGTTTTGTCGAAATGCTCAAAATGATCTAAAACGTTTTTAAAACGATATTAAGCTATTTTGTGCTCTTTGATGTTTTTGTGTATCCAAGTTTCATCGAAATGAACAAAATGGTCTAAAACGTTTTTAAATACGATATTAAGCTGTTTTGTGCACTTTGATGATTTGTGTGAAAAGTTTTAACGAAATGCTCAAAATAGTCTAAAACGGTTTCTAATGTGATTTTAAGCACTTTGATGTTTTTGTGTAACCAAGTTTTATCGAAATGAACAAAATGGTCTAAAACGTCTCCAAATGCGATTTGAAGCTTTTCCAAGCACTTTGCTGTTTTTATATTAAGTTTTTTCGAAAATCACAAAATGGTCTAAAACGTCTCTAAATGCGATTTGAAGGTATTCTGAGCAATTTGGTGTTTTTGTGTGAAAAGTTTTAACGAAATGCTCAAAATTGTCTAAAACGGTTTCTAATGTGATTTTAAGCACTTTGATGTTTTTGTAAAACCAAGTTTCATCGAAATGCACAAAATGGTCTAAAACGTCTCCAAATGCGATTTGAAGCTATTCTGTACACTTTGATGTTTTGTGTGAAAAAAGTTTTGTCGAAATGCTCAAAATGGTCTAAAACGTTTTTAAAACGATATTAAGCTATTTTGTGCTCTTTGATGTTTTTGTGTAACCAAGTTTTATCGAAATGAACAAAATGGTCTAAAACGTCTCCAAATGCGATTTGAAGCTTTTCCAAGCACTTTGCTGTTTTTATGTTAACAGGTTTTTTCGAAAATCACAAAATGGTCTAAAACGTCTCAAAATGCGATTTGAAGGTATTCTGAGCACTTTGGTGTTTTTGTGTGAAAAGTTTTAACGAAATGCTCAAAATTGTCTAAAACGGTTTCTAATGTGATTTTAAGCACTTTGATGTTTTTGTAAAACCAAGTTTCATCGAAATGCACAAAATGGTCTAAAATGTCTCCAAATGCGATTTGAAGCTTTTCCAAGCACTTTGCTGTTTTTATGTTAACAAGCTTTTTCGAAAATCACAAAATGGTCTAAAACGTCTCCAAATGTGATTTGAAGATATTCTGAGCACTTTGGTGTTTTTATGTTAAAAAGTTTTTTCGAAAATCACAAAATGGTCTAAAACGTCTCCAAATGCGATTTGAAGATATTCTGAGCACTTTGGTGTTTTTATGTTAAAAAGTTTTTTCGAAAATCACAAAATGGTCTAAAACGTCTCCAAATGCGATTTGAAGCTATTCTGTACACTTTGATGTTTTGTGTGAAAAAGTTTTGTCGAAATGCTCAAAATGGTTTAAAACGTTTTTAAAACGATATTAAGCTATTTTGTGCTCTTTGATGTTTTTGTATAACCAAGTTTCATCGAAATGCACAAAATGGTCTAAAACGTCTCCAAATACGATTTGAAGCTTTTCCAAGCACTTTGCTGTTTTTATGTTAACAAGTTTTTTCGAAAATCACAAAATTGTCTAAAACGTCTCAAAATGCGATTTGAAGGTATTCTGAGCACTTTGGTGTTTTTGTGTGAAAAGTTTTAACGAAAAGCTCAAAGTGGTCTAAAACGGTTCTAATGTGATTTTAAGCACTTTGATGTTTTTGTACAACCAAGTTTCATCGAAATGCTCAAAATGGTCTAAAACGTTTTTAAAACGATATTAAGCTATTTTGTGCTCTTTGATGTTTTTGTGTAACCAAGTTTTTTTCGAAAATCACAAAATGGTCTAAAACGTCTCCAAATGCGATTTGAAGCTTTTCTAAGCACTTTGGTGTTTTTATGTTAACAAGTTTTTTCGAAAATCGCAAAATGGTCTAAAACGTCTCAAAATGCGATTTGAAGGTATTCTGAGCACTTTGGTGTTTTTGTGTGAAAAGTTTTAACGAAATGCTCAAAATGGTCTAAAACGGTTTCTGATGTGATTTTAACCACTTTGATGTTTTTGTGTAACCAAGTTCTTTTCGAAAATCACAAAATGGTCTAAAACGTCTCCAAATGCGATTTGAAGCTTTTCTAAGCACTTTGGTGTTTTTATGTTAACAAGTTTTTTCGAAAATCACAAAATGGTCTAAAACGTCTCAAAATGCGATTTGAAGGTATTCTGAGCACTTTGGTGTTTTTGTGTGAAAAGTTTTAACGAAATGCTCAAAATGGTCTAAAACGGTTTCTAATGTGATTTTAACCACTTTGATGTTTTTGTGTAACCAAGTTTTTTCGAAAATCACAAAATGGTCTAAAACGTCTCCAAATGCGATTTGAAGCTTTTCTAAGCACTTTGGTGTTTTTATGTTAACAAGTTTTTTCGAAAATCACAAAATGGTCTAAAACGTCTCCAAATGCGATTTGAAGCTATTCTGTACACTTTGATGTTTTGTGTGAAAAAAGTTTTGTCGAAATGCTCAAAATGGTCTAAAACGTTTTTAAAACGATATTAAGCTATTTTGTGCTCTTTGATGTTTTTGTGTAACCAAGTTTTATCGAAATGAACAAAATGTTCTAAAACGTCTCCAAATGCGATTTGAAGCTTTTCCAAGCACTTTGCTGTTTTTATGTTAAGTTTTTTCGAAAATCACAAAATGGTCTAAAACGTCTCTAAATGCGAGTTGAAGGTATTCTGAGCACTTTGGTGTTTTTGTGTGAAAAGTTTTAACGAAATGCTCAAAATTGTCTAAAACGGTTTCTAATGTGATTTTAAGCACTTTGATGTTTTTGTAAAACCAAGTTTCATCGAAATGCACAAAATGGTCTAAAACGTCTCCAAATGCGATTTGAAGCTTTTCCAAGCACTTTGCTGTTTTTATGTTAACAAGCTTTTTCGAAAATCACAAAATGGTCTAAAACGTCTCCAAATGCGATTTGAAGATATTCTGAGCACTTTGGTGTTTTTATGTTAAAAAGTTTTTTCGAAAATCACAAAATGGTCTAAAACGTCTCCAAATGCGATTTGAAGCTCTTCTGTACACTTTGATGTTTTGTGTGAATAAGTTTTGTCAAAATGCTCAAAATGGTCTAAAACGTTTTTAAAACGATATTAAGCTATTTTGTGCTCTTTGATGTTTTTGTATAACCAAGTTTTTTCGAAAATCACAAAATTGTCTAAAACGTCTCCAAATGCGATTTGAAGATATTCTGAGCACTTTGGTGTTTTTATGTTAAAAAGTTTTTTCGAAAATCACAAAATGGTCTAAAACGTCTCCAAATGCGATTTGAAGATATTCTGAGCACTTTGGTGTTTTGTGTGAAAAGTTTTGTCGAAATGCTCAAAATGGTCTAAAACGTTTTTAAAACGATATTAAGCTATTTTGTGCTCTTTGATGTTTTTGTGTAACCAAGTTTCATCGAAATGAACAAAATGGTCTAAAACGTCTCCAAATGCGATTTGAAGCTTTTCTAAGCACTTTGGTGTTTTTATGTTAACAAGTTTTTTCGAAAATCACAAAATGGTCTAAAACGTCTCCAAATGCGATTTGAAGATATTCTGAGCACTTTGCTGTTTTTATGTTAACAAGTTTTTTCGAAAATCACAAAATGGTCTAAAACGTCTCAAAATGCTATTTGAAGGTATTCTGAGCACTTTGGTGTTTTTGTGTGAAAAGTTTTAACGAAATGCTCAAAATGGTCTAAAACGGTTCTAATGTGATTTTAAGCACTTTGATGTTTTTGTATAACCAAGTTTCATCGAAATGCTCAAAATGGTCTAAAACGTTTTTAAAACGATATTAAGCTATTTTGTGCTCTTTGATGTTTTTGTGTAACGAAGTTTCATCGAAATGAACAAAATGGTCTAAAACGTCTCCAAATGCGATTTGAAGCTTTTCCAAGCACTTTGCTGTTTTTATGTTAACAAGTTTTTTCGAAAATCACAAAATGGCCTAAAACGTCTCAAAATGCGATTTCAAGGTATTCTGAGCACTTTGGTGTTTTTGTGTGAAAGGTTTTAACGAAATGCTCAAAATGGTCTAAAACGGTTTCTAATGTGATTTTAAGCACTTTGATGTTTTTGTATAACCAAGTTTCATCGAAATGCACAAAATGGTCTAAAACGTCTCCAAATGCGATTTGAAGCTTTTCTAAGCACTTTGCTGTTTTTATGTTAAAAAGTTTTTTCGAAAATCACAAAATGGTCTAAAACGTCTCCAAATGCGATTTGAAGATATTCTGAGCACTTTGGTGTTTTTATGTTAAAAAGTTTTTTCGAAAATCACAAAATGGTCTAAAACGTCTCCAAATGCGATTTGAAGATATTCTGAGCACTTTGGTGTTTTTATGTTAAAAAGTTTTTTCGAAAATCACAAAATGGTCTAAAACGTCTCCAAATGCGATTTGAAGCTATTCTGTACACTTTGATGTTTTGTGTGAAAAAGTTTTGTCGAAATGCTCAAAATGGTCTAAAACGTTTTTAAAACGATATTAAGCTATTTTGTGCTCTTTGATGTTTTTGTGTAACCAAGTTTTATCGAAATGAACAAAATGGTCTAAAACGTCTCCAAATGCGATTTGAAGCTTTTCTAAGCACTTTGCTGTTTTTATGTTAACAAGTTTTTTCGAAAATCACAAAATGGTCTAAAACGTCTCCAAATGCGATTTGAAGCTTTTCTAAGCACTTTGGTGTTTTTATGTTAACAAGTTTTTTCGAAAATCACAAAATGGTCTAAAACGTCTCCAAATGCGATTTGAAGATATTCTGAGCACTTTGGTGTTTTTATGTTAAAAAGTATTTTCGAAAATCACAAAATGGTCTAAAACGTCTCCAAATGCGATTTGAAGCTCTTCTGTACACTTTGATGTTTTGTGTGAAAAAGTTTAGTCGAAATGCTCAAAATGGTCTAAAACGTTTTTAAAACGATATTAAGCTATTTTGTGCTCTTTGATGTTTTTGTGTAACCAAGTTTCATCGAAAATCACAAAATGGTCTAAAACGTCTCCAAATGCGATTTGAAGCTTTTCCAAGCACTTTGCTGTTTTTATGTTAACAAGTTTTTTCGAAAATCACAAAATGGTCTAAAACGTCTCAAAATGCGATTTGAAGGTATTCTGAGCACTTTGGTGTTTTTGTGTGAAAAGTTTTAACGAAATGCTCAAAATTGTCTAAAACGGTTTCTAATGTGATTTTAAGCACTTTGATGTTTTTGTAAAACCAAGTTTCATCGAAATGAACAAAATGGTCTAAAATGTCTCCAAATGCGATTTGAAGCTTTTCCAAGCACTTTGCTGTTTTTATGTTAACAAGCTTTTTCGAAAATCACAAAATGGTCTAAAACGTCTCCAAATGCGATTTGAAGATATTCTGAGCACTTTGGTGTTTTTATGTTAAAAAGTTTTTTCGAAAATCACAAAATGGTCTAAAACGTCTCCAAATGCGATTTGAAGATATTCTAAGCACTTTGGTGTTTTTATGTTAACAAGTTTTTTCGAAAATCACAAAATGGTCTAAAACGTCTCCAAATGCGATTTGAAGATATTCTGAGCACTTTGGTGTTTTTCTGTTAAAAAGTATTTTCGAAAATCACAAAATGGTCTAAAACGTCTCCAAATGCAATTTGAAGCTATTCTGTACACTTTGATGTTTTGTGTGAAAAAGTTTTGTCAAAAGGCTCAAAATGGTCTAAAACGTTTTTAAAACGATATTAAGCTATTTTGTGCTCTTTGATGTTTTTGTATAACCAAGTTTTTTCGAAAATCACAAAATGGTCTAAAACGTCTCCAAATGCGATTTGAAGCTTTTCTAAACACTTTGGTGTTTTTATGTTAACAAGTTTTTTCGAAAATCACAAAATGGTCTAAAACGTCTCCAAATCCGATTTGAAGCTATTCTGTACACTTTGATGTTTTGTGTGAAAAAGTTTTGTCGAAATGCTCAAAATGGTCTAAAACGTTTTTAAAACGATATTAAGCTATTTTGTGCTCTTTGATGTTTTTGTGTAACCAAGTTTCATCGATATGAACAAAATGGTCTAAAACGTCTCAAAATGCGATTTGAAGGTATTCTGAGCACTTTGGTGTTTTTGGGTGAAAAGTTTTAACGAAATGCTCAAAATGGTCTAAAACGGTTTCTAATGTGATTTTAAGCACTTTGAAGTATTTGTAAAAACAAGTTTCATCGAAATGCACAAAATAGTCTAAAACGTCTCCAAATGCGATTTGAAGCTTTTCTAAGCACTTTGGTGTTTTTATGTTAAAAAGTTTTTTCGAAAATAACAAAATGGTCTAAAACGTCTCCAAATGCGATTTGAAGATATTCTGAGCACTTTGGTGTTTTTATGTTAAAAAGTATTTTCGAAAATCACAAAATGGTCTAAAACGTCTCCAAATGCGATTTGAAGCTCTTCTGTACACTTTGATGTTTTGTGTGAAAAAGTTTAGTCGAAATGCTCAAAATGGTCTAAAACGTTTTTAAAACGATATTAAGCTATTTTGTGCTCTTTGATGTTTTTGTGTAACCAAGTTTCATCGAAAATCACAAAATGGTCTAAAACGTCTCCAAATGCGATTTGAAGATATTCTGAGCACTTTGGTGTTTTTATGTTAACAAGTTTTTTCGAAAATCACAAAATGGTCTAAAACGTCTCCAAATGCGATTTGAAGATATTCTGAGCACTTTGGTGTTTTTATGTTAAAAAGTTTTTTCGAAAATCACAAAATGGTCTAAAACGTCTCCAAATGCGATTTGAAGCTATTCTATACACTTTGATGTTTTGTGTTAAAAAGTTTTGTCGAAATGCTCAAAATGGTTTAAAACGTTTTTAAAACGATATTAAGCTATTTTGTGCTCTTTGATGTTTTTGTGTAACCAAGTTTCATCGAAATGAACAAAATGGTCTAAAACGTCTCCAAATGCGATTTGAAGCTTTTCCAAGCACTTTGCTGTTTTTATGTTAACAAGTTTTTTCGAAAATCACAAAATTGTCTAAAACGTCTCAAAATGCGATTTGAAGGTATTCTGAGCACTTTGGTGTTTTTGTGTGAAAAGTTTTAACGAAAAGCTCAAAATGGTCTAAAACGGTTCTAATGTGATTTTAAGCACTTTGATGTTTTTGTACAACCAAGTTTCATCGAAATGCTCAAAATGGTCTAAAACGTTTTTAAAACGATATTAAGCTATTTTGTGCTCTTTGATGTTTTTGTGTAACCAAGTTTTTTCGAAAATCACAAAATGGTCTAAAACGTCTCCAAATGCGATTTGAAGCTTTTCTAAGCACTTTGGTGTTTTTATGTTAACAAGTTTTTTCGAAAATCACAAAATGGTCTAAAACGTCTCCAAATGCGATTTGAAGATATTCTGAGCACTTTGGTGTTTTTCTGTTAAAAAGTATTTTCGAAAATCACAAAATGGTCTAAAACGTCTCCAAATGCAATTTGAAGCTATTCTGTACACTTTGATGTTTTGTGTGAAAAAGTTTTGTCAAAATGCTCAAAATGGTCTAAAACGTTTTTAAAACGATATTAAGCTATTTTGTGCTCTTTGATGTTTTTGTATAACCAAGTTTTTTCGAAAATCACAAAATGGTCTAAAACGTCTCCAAATGCGATTTGAAGCTTTTCTAAACACTTTGGTGTTTTTATGTTAACAAGTTTTTTCGAAAATCACAAAATGGTCTAAAACGTCTCCAAATCCGATTTGAAGCTATTCTGTACACTTTGATGTTTTGTGTGAAAAAGTTTTGTCGAAATGCTCAAAATGGTCTAAAACGTTTTTAAAACGATATTAAGCTATTTTGTGCTCTTTGATGTTTTTGTGTAACCAAGTTTCATCGATATGAACAAAATGGTCTAAAACGTCTCAAAATGCGATTTGAAGGTATTCTGAGCACTTTGGTGTTTTTGGGTGAAAAGTTTTAACGAAATGCTCAAAATGGTCTAAAACGGTTTCTAATGTGATTTTAAGCACTTTGAAGTATTTGTAAAAACAAGTTTCATCGAAATGCACAAAATAGTCTAAAACGTCTCCAAATGCGATTTGAAGCTTTTCTAAGCACTTTGGTGTTTTTATGTTAACAAGTTTTTTCGAAAATCACAAAATGGTCTAAAACGTCTCCAAATGCGATTTGAAGATATTCTGAGCACTTTGGTGTTTTTATGTTAAAAAGTATTTTCGAAAATCACAAAATGGTCTAAAACGTCTCCAAATGCGATTTGAAGCTCTTCTGTACACTTTGATGTTTTGTGTGAAAAAGTTTAGTCGAAATGCTCAAAATGGTCTAAAACGTTTTTAAAACGATATTAAGCTATTTTGTGCTCTTTGATGTTTTTGTGTAACCAAGTTTCATCGAAAATCACAAAATGGTCTAAAACGTCTCCAAATGCGATTTGAAGCTTTTCCAAGCACTTTGCTGTTTTTATGTTAACAAGTTTTTTCGAAAATCACAAAATGGTCTAAAACGTCTCAAAATACGATATTAAGCTGTTTTGTGCACTTTGATGATTTGTGTGAAAAGTTTTAACGAAATGCTCAAAATGGTCTAAAACGGTTTCTAATGTGATTTTAAGCACTTTGATGTTTTTATGTAGCCAAGTTTTTTCGAAAATCACAAAATGGTCAAAAACGTCTCCAAATGCGATTTGAAGCTTTTCTAAGCACTTTGGTGTTTTTATGTTAACAAGTTTTTTCGAAAATCACAAAATGGTCTAAAACGTCTCCAAATGCGATTTGAAGATATTCTGAGCACTTTGGTGTTTTTATGTTAAAAAGTTTTTTCGAAAATCACAAAATGGTCTAAAACGTCTCCAAATGCGATTTGAAGCTATTCTATACACTTTGATGTTTTGTGTTAAAAAGTTTTGTCGAAATGCTCAAAATGGTTTAAAACGTTTTTAAAACGATATTAAGCTATTTTGTGCTCTTTGATGTTTTTGTGTAACCAAGTTTCATCGAAATGAACAAAATGGTCTAAAACGTCTCCAAATGCGATTTGAAGCTTTTCCAAGCACTTTGCTGTTTTTATGTTAACAAGTTTTTTCGAAAATCACAAAATTGTCTAAAACGTCTCAAAATGCGATTTGAAGGTATTCTGAGCACTTTGGTGTTTTTGTGTGAAAAGTTTTAACGAAAAGCTCAAAATGGTCTAAAACGGTTCTAATGTGATTTTAAGCACTTTGATGTTTTTGTACAACCAAGTTTCATCGAAATGCTCAAAATGGTCTAAAACGTTTTTAAAACGATATTAAGCTATTTTGTGCTCTTTGATGTTTTTGTGTAACCAAGTTTTTTCGAAAATCACAAAATGGTCTAAAACGTCTCCAAATGCGATTTGAAGCTTTTCTAAGCACTTTGGTGTTTTTATGTTAACAAGTTTTTTCAAAAATCACAAAATGGTCTAAAACGTCTCCAAATGCGATTTGAAGATATTCTGAGCACTTTGGTGTTTTTCTGTTAAAAAGTATTTTCGAAAATCACAAAATGGTCTAAAACGTCTCCAAATGCAATTTGAAGCTATTCTGTACACTTTGATGTTTTGTGTGAAAAAGTTTTGTCAAAATGCTCAAAATGGTCTAAAACGTTTTTAAAACGATATTAAGCTATTTTGTGCTCTTTGATGTTTTTGTATAACCAAGTTTTTTCGAAAATCACAAAATGGTCTAAAACGTCTCCAAATGCGATTTGAAGCTTTTCTAAACACTTTGGTGTTTTTATGTTAACAAGTTTTTTCGAAAATCACAAAATGGTCTAAAACGTCTCCAAATCCGATTTGAAGCTATTCTGTACACTTTGATGTTTTGTGTGAAAAAGTTTTGTCGAAATGCTCAAAATGGTCTAAAACGTTTTTAAAACGATATTAAGCTATTTTGTGCTCTTTGATGTTTTTGTGTAACCAAGTTTCATCGATATGAACAAAATGGTCTAAAACGTCTCAAAATGCGATTTGAAGGTATTCTGAGCACTTTGGTGTTTTTGGGTGAAAAGTTTTAACGAAATGCTCAAAATGGTCTAAAACGGTTTCTAATGTGATTTTAAGCACTTTGAAGTATTTGTAAAAACAAGTTTCATCGAAATGCACAAAATAGTCTAAAACGTCTCCAAATGCGATTTGAAGCTTTTCTAAGCACTTTGGTGTTTTTATGTTAACAAGTTTTTTCGAAAATCACAAAATGGTCTAAAACGTCTCCAAATGCGATTTGAAGATATTCTGAGCACTTTGGTGTTTTTATGTTAAAAAGTATTTTCGAAAATCACAAAATGGTCTAAAACGTCTCCAAATGCGATTTGAAGCTCTTCTGTACACTTTGATGTTTTGTGTGAAAAAGTTTAGTCGAAATGCTCAAAATGGTCTAAAACGTTTTTAAAACGATATTAAGCTATTTTGTGCTCTTTGATGTTTTTGTGTAACCAAGTTTCATCGAAAATCACAAAATGGTCTAAAACGTCTCCAAATGCGATTTGAAGCTTTTCCAAGCACTTTGCTGTTTTTATGTTAACAAGTTTTTTCGAAAATCACAAAATGGTCTAAAACGTCTCAAAATACGATATTAAGCTGTTTTGTGCACTTTGATGATTTGTGTGAAAAGTTTTAACGAAATGCTCAAAATGGTCTAAAACGGTTTCTAATGTGATTTTAAGCACTTTGATGTTTTTATGTAGCCAAGTTTTTTCGAAAATCACAAAATGGTCAAAAACGTCTCCAAATGCGATTTGAAGCTTTTCTAAGCACTTTGGTGTTTTTATGTTAACAAGTTTTTTCGAAAATCACAAAATGGTCTAAAACGTCTTCAAATGCGATTTGAAGATATTCTGAGCACTTTGGTGTTTTTCTGTTAAAAAGTTTTTTCGAAAATCACAAAATGGTCTATAACGTCTCCAAATGCGATTTGAAGCTATTCTGTACACTTTGATGT
This sequence comes from Antedon mediterranea, assembly GCF_964355755.1. Lineage (NCBI taxonomy): Eukaryota > Metazoa > Echinodermata > Crinoidea > Comatulida > Antedonidae > Antedon > Antedon mediterranea. The sequence goes on from NC_092678.1 coordinate 10,473,960, forward strand.
TTTGTGTGAAAAAGTTTTGTCAAAATGCTCAAAATGGTCTAAAACGTTTTTAAAACGATATTAAGCTATTTTGTGCTCTTTGATGTGTTTGTATAACCAAGTTTTTTCGAAAATCACAAAATGGTCTAAAACGTCTCCAAATGCGATTTAAAGCTATTCTAGACACTTTGATGTTTTGTGTGAAAAATTTTCTCGAAATGCTCAAAATGGTCTAAAACGTTTTCCAATACCATTATTAAGCTATTTTGTGCAATTTGATGTTTTTGTGTAACCAAGTTTTTTGAAATGCGATTTGAAGATATTCTGAGGACTTTGGTGTTTTTATGTTAAAAAGTTTTTTCGAAAATCACAAAATGGTCTAAAACGTCTCCAAATGCGATTTGAAGATATTCTGAGCACTTTGGTGTTTTTATGTTAAAAAGTTTTTTGGAAAATCACAAAATGGTCTAAAACGACTCCAAATGCGATTTGAAGCTATCCTGTACACTTTGATGTTTTGTGTGAAAAAGTTTTGTCGAAATGCTCAAAATGATCTAAAACGTTTTTAAAACGATATTAAGCTATTTTGTGCTCTTTGATGTTTTTGTGTATCCAAGTTTCATCGAAATGAACAAAATGGTCTAAAACGTTTTTAAATACCATATTAAGCTGTTTTGTGCACTTTGATGATTTGTGTGAAAAGTTTTAACGAAATGCTCAAAATAGTCTAAAACGGTTTCTAATGTGATTTTAAGCACTTTGATGTTTTTGTGTAACCAAGTTTTATCGAAATGAACAAAATGGTCTAAAACGTCTCCAAATGCGATTTGAAGCTTTTCCAAGCACTTTGCTGTTTTTATATTAAGTTTTTTCGAAAATCACAAAATGGTCTAAAACGTCTCTAAATGCGATTTGAAGGTATTCTGAGCAATTTGGTGTTTTTGTGTGAAAAGTTTTAACGAAATGCTCAAAATTGTCTAAAACGGTTTCTAATGTGATTTTAAGCACTTTGATGTTTTTGTAAAACCAAGTTTCATCGAAATGCACAAAATGGTCTAAAACGTCTCCAAATGCGATTTGAAGCTATTCTGTACACTTTGATGTTTTGTGTGAAAAAAGTTTTGTCGAAATGCTCAAAATGGTCTAAAACGTTTTTAAAACGATATTAAGCTATTTTGTGCTCTTTGATGTTTTTGTGTAACCAAGTTTTATCGAAATGAACAAAATGGTCTAAAACGTCTCCAAATGCGATTTGAAGCTTTTCCAAGCACTTTGCTGTTTTTATGTTAACAGGTTTTTTCGAAAATCACAAAATGGTCTAAAACGTCTCAAAATGCGATTTGAAGGTATTCTGAGCACTTTGGTGTTTTTGTGTGAAAAGTTTTAACGAAATGCTCAAAATTGTCTAAAACGGTTTCTAATGTGATTTTAAGCACTTTGATGTTTTTGTAAAACCAAGTTTCATCGAAATGCACAAAATGGTCTAAAATGTCTCCAAATGCGATTTGAAGCTTTTCCAAGCACTTTGCTGTTTTTATGTTAACAAGCTTTTTCGAAAATCACAAAATGGTCTAAAACGTCTCCAAATGTGATTTGAAGATATTCTGAGCACTTTGGTATTTTTATGTTAAAAAGTTTTTTCGAAAATCACAAAATGGTCTAAAACGTCTCCAAATGCGATTTGAAGATATTCTGAGCACTTTGGTGTTTTTATGTTAAAAAGTTTTTTCGAAAATCACAAAATGGTCTAAAACGTCTCCAAATGCGATTTGAAGCTATTCTGTACACTTTGATGTTTTGTGTGAAAAAGTTTTGTCGAAATGCTCAAAATGGTTTAAAACGTTTTTAAAACGATATTAAGCTATTTTGTGCTCTTTGATGTTTTTGTATAACCAAGTTTCATCGAAATGCACAAAATGGTCTAAAACGTCTCCAAATACGATTTGAAGCTTTTCCAAGCACTTTGCTGTTTTTATGTTAACAAGTTTTTTCGAAAATCACAAAATTGTCTAAAACGTCTCAAAATGCGATTTGAAGGTATTCTGAGCACTTTGGTGTTTTTGTGTGAAAAGTTTTAACGAAAAGCTCAAAATGGTCTAAAACGGTTCTAATGCGATTTTAAGCACTTTGATGTTTTTGTACAACCAAGTTTCATCGAAATGCTCAAAATGGTCTAAAACGTTTTTAAAACGATATTAAGCTATTTTGTGCTCTTTGATGTTTTTGTGTAACCAAGTTTTTTTCGAAAATCACAAAATGGTCTAAAACGTCTCCAAATGCGATTTGAAGCTTTTCTAAGCACTTTGGTGTTTTTATGTTAACAAGTTTTTTCGAAAATCGCAAAATGGTCTAAAACGTCTCAAAATGCGATTTGAAGGTATTCTGAGCACTTTGGTGTTTTTGTGTGAAAAGTTTTAACGAAATGCTCAAAATGGTCTAAAACGGTTTCTAATGTGATTTTAACCACTTTGATGTTTTTGTGTAACCAAGTTCTTTTCGAAAATCACAAAATGGTCTAAAACGTCTCCAAATGCGATTTGAAGCTTTTCTAAGCACTTTGGTGTTTTTATGTTAACAAGTTTTTTCGAAAATCACAAAATGGTCTAAAACGTCTCAAAATGCGATTTGAAGGTATTCTGAGCACTTTGGTGTTTTTGTGTGAAAAGTTTTAACGAAATGCTCAAAATGGTCTAAAACGGTTTCTAATGTGATTTTAACCACTTTGATGTTTTTGTGTAACCAAGTTTTTTCGAAAATCACAAAATGGTCTAAAACGTCTCCAAATGCGATTTGAAGCTTTTCTAAGCACTTTGGTGTTTTTATGTTAACAAGTTTTTTCGAAAATCACAAAATGGTCTAAAACGTCTCCAAATGCGATTTGAAGCTATTCTGTACACTTTGATGTTTTGTGTGAAAAAAGTTTTGTCGAAATGCTCAAAATGGTCTAAAACGTTTTTAAAACGATATTAAGCTATTTTGTGCTCTTTGATGTTTTTGTGTAACCAAGTTTTATCGAAATGAACAAAATGTTCTAAAACGTCTCCAAATGCGATTTGAAGCTTTTCCAAGCACTTTGCTGTTTTTATGTTAAGTTTTTTCGAAAATCACAAAATGGTCTAAAACGTCTCTAAATGCGATTTGAAGGTATTCTGAGCACTTTGGTGTTTTTGTGTGAAAAGTTTTAACGAAATGCTCAAAATTGTCTAAAACGGTTTCTAATGTGATTTTAAGCACTTTGATGTTTTTGTAAAACCAAGTTTCATCGAAATGCACAAAATGGTCTAAAACGTCTCCAAATGCGATTTGAAGCTTTTCCAAGCACTTTGCTGTTTTTATGTTAACAAGCTTTTTCGAAAATCACAAAATGGTCTAAAACGTCTCCAAATGCGATTTGAAGATATTCTGAGCACTTTGGTGTTTTTATGTTAAAAAGTTTTTTCGAAAATCACAAAATGGTCTAAAACGTCTCCAAATGCGATTTGAAGCTCTTCTGTACACTTTGATGTTTTGTGTGAAAAAGTTTTGTCAAAATGCTCAAAATGGTCTAAAACGTTTTTAAAACGATATTAAGCTATTTTGTGCTCTTTGATGTTTTTGTATAACCAAGTTTTTTCGAAAATCACAAAATTGTCTAAAACGTCTCCAAATGCGATTTGAAGATATTCTGAGCACTTTGGTGTTTTTATGTTAAAAAGTTTTTTCGAAAATCACAAAATGGTCTAAAACGTCTCCAAATGCGATTTGAAAAAATTCTGAGCACTTTGGTGTTTTTATGTTAAAAAGTTTTTTCGAAAATCACAAAATGGTCTAAAACGTCTCCAAATGCGATTTGAAGCTCTTCTGTACACTTTGATGTTTTGTGTGAAAAAGTTTTGTCAAAATGCTCAAAATGGTCTAAAACGTTTTTAAAACGATATTAAGCTATTTTGTGCTCTTTGATGTTTTTGTATAACCAAGTTTTTTCGAAAATCACAAAATTGTCTAAAACGTCTCCAAATGCGATTTGAAGATATTCTGAGCACTTTGGTGTTTTTATGTTAAAAAGTTTTTTCGAAAATCACAAAATGGTCTAAAACGTCTCCAAATGCGATTTGAAGCTATTCTGAGCACTTTGGTGTTTTTCTGTTAAAAAGTATTTTCGAAAATCACAAAATGGTCTAAAACGTCTCCAAATGCAATTTGAAGCTATTCTGTACACTTTGATGTTTTGTGTGAAAAAGTTTTGTCAAAATGCTCAAAATGGTCTAAAACGTTTTTAAAACGATATTAAGCTATTTTGTGCTCTTTGATGTTTTTGTATAACCAAGTTTTTTCGAAAATCACAAAATGGTCTAAAACGTCTCCAAATGCGATTTGAAGCTTTTCTAAACACTTTGGTGTTTTTATGTTAACAAGTTTTTTCGAAAATCACAAAATGGTCTAAAACGTCTCCAAATCCGATTTGAAGCTATTCTGTACACTTTGATGTTTTGTGTGAAAAAGTTTTGTCGAAATGCTCAAAATGGTCTAAAACGTTTTTAAAACGATATTAAGCTATTTTGTGCTCTTTGATGTTTTTGTGTAACCAAGTTTCATCGATATGAACAAAATGGTCTAAAACGTCTCAAAATGCGATTTGAAGGTATTCTGAGCACTTTGGTGTTTTTGGGTGAAAAGTTTTAACGAAATGCTCAAAATGGTCTAAAACGGTTTCTAATGTGATTTTAAGCACTTTGAAGTATTTGTAAAAACAAGTTTCATCGAAATGCACAAAATGGTCTAAAACGTCTCCAAATGCGATTTGAAGCTTTTCTAAGCACTTTGGTGTTTTTATGTTAACAAGTTTTTTCGAAAATCACAAAATGGTCTAAAACGTCTCCAAATGCGATTTGAAGATATTCTGAGCACTTTGGTGTTTTTATGTTTAAAAGTTTTTTCGAAAATCACAAAATGGTCTAAAACGTCTCCAAATGCGATTTGAAGCTATTCTGTACACTTTGATGTTTTGTGTGAAAAAGTTTTGTCGAAATGCTCAAAATGGTTTAAAACGTTTTTAAAACGATATTAAGCTATTTTGTGCTCTTTGATGTTTTTGTATAACCAAGTTTCATCGAAATGCACAAAATGGTCTAAAACGTCTCCAAATACGATTTGAAGCTTTTCTAAGCACTTTGCTGTTTTTATGTTAACAAGTTTTTTCGAAAATCACAAAATGGTCTAAAACGTCTCCAAATGCGATTTGAAGATATTCTGAGCACTTTGGTGTTTTTATGTTAAAAAGTTTTTTCGAAAATCACAAAATGGTCTAAAACGTCTCCAAATGCGATTTGAAGATATTCTGAGCACTTTGGTGTTTTTATGTTAAAAAGTTTTTTCGAAAATCACAAAATGGTCTAAAACGTCTCCAAATGCGATTTGAAGCTATTCTGTACACTTTGATGTTTTGTGTGAAAAAGTTTTGTCGAAATGCTCAAAATGGTCTAAAACGTTTTTAAAACGATATAAAGCTATTTTGTGCTCTTTGAGGTTTTTGTGTAACCAAGTTTTTTCAAAAATCACAAAATGGTCTAAAACGTCTCCAAATGCGATTTGAAGCTTTTCTAAGCACTTTGGTGTTTTTATGTTAACAAGTTTTTTCGAAAACCACAAAATGGTCTAAAACGTTTTAAAATGCGATTTGAAGGTATTCTGAGCACTTTGGTGTTTTTGTGTGAAAAGTTTTAACGAAATGCTCAAAATGGTCTAAAACGGTTTCTAATGTGATTTTAACCACTTTGATGTTTTTGTGTAACCAAGTTTTTTCGAAAATCACAAAATGGTCTAAAACGTCTCCAAATGCGATTTGAAGCTTTTCTAAGCACTTTGGTGTTTTTATGTTAACAAGTTTTTTCGAAAATCACAAAATGGTCTAAAACGTCTCCAAATGCGATTTGAAGCTATTCTGTACACTTTGATGTTTTGTGTGAAAAAAGTTTTGTCGAAATGCTTAAAATGGTCTAAAACGTTTTTAAAACGATATTAAGCTATTTTGTGCTCTTTGATGTTTTTGTGTAACCAAGTTTTATCGAAATGAACAAAATGGTCTAAAACGTCTCCAAATGCGATTTGAAGCTTTTCCAAGCACTTTGCTGTTTTTATGTTAACAGGTTTTTTCGAAAATCACAAAATGGTCTAAAACGTCTCAAAATGCGATTTGAAGGTATTCTGAGCACTTTGGTGTTTTTGTGTGAAAAGTTTTAACGAAATGCTCAAAATTGTCTAAAACGGTTTCTAATGTGATTTTAAGCACTTTGATGTTTTTGTAAAACCAAGTTTCATCGAAATGCACAAAATGGTCTAAAACGTCTCCAAATGCGATTTAAAGCTATTCTAGACACTTTGATGTTTTGTGTGAAAAAGTTTTCTCGAAATGCTCAAAATGGTCTAAAACGTTTTCCAATACCATATTAAGCTATTTTGTGCAATTTGATGTTTTTGTGTAACCAAGTTTTTTGAAATGCGATTTGAAGATATTCTGAGGACTTTGGTGTTTTTATGTTAAAAAGTTTTTTCGAAAATCACAAAATGGTCTAAAACGTCTCCAAATGCGATTTGAAGATATTCTGAGCACTTTGGTGTTTTTATGTTAAAAAGTTTTTTCGAAAATCACAAAATGGTCTAAAACGTCTCCAAATGCGATTTGAAGGTCTTCTGTACACTTTGATGTTTTGTGTGAAAAAGTTTTTTCAAAATGCTCAAAATGGTCTAAAACGTTTTTAAAACGATATTAAGCTATTTTGTGCTCTTTGATGTTTTTGTATAACCATGTTTTTTCGAAAATCACAAAATGGTCTAAAACGTCTCCAAATGCGATTTGAAGCTTTTCCAAGCACTTTGCTGTTTTTATGTTAACAAGTTTTTTCGAAAATCACAAAATGGTCTAAAACGTCTCAAAATACGATATTAAGCTGTTTTGTGCACTTTGATGATTTGTGTGAAAAGTTTTAACGAAATGCTCAAAATGGTCTAAAACGGTTTCTAATGTGATTTTAAGCACTTTGATGTTTTTATGTAGCCAAGTTTTTTCGAAAATCACAAAATGGTCAAAAACGTCTCCAAATGCGATTTGAAGCTTTTCTAAGCACTTTGGTGTTTTTATGTTAACAAGTTTTTTCGAAAATCACAAAATGGTCTAAAACGTCTTCAAATGCGATTTGAAGATATTCTGAGCACTTTGGTGTTTTTCTGTTAAAAAGTATTTTCGAAAATCACAAAATGGTCTATAACGTCTCCAAATGCGATTTGAAGCTATTCTGTACACTTTGATGTTTTGTGTGAAAAAGTTTTGTCAAAATGCTCAAAATGGTCTAAAACGTTTTTAAAACGATATTAAGCTATTTTGTGCTCTTTGATGTGTTTGTATAACCAAGTTTTTTCGAAAATCACAAAATGGTCTAAAACGTCTCCAAATGCGATTTAAAGCTATTCTAGACACTTTGATGTTTTGTGTGAAAAATTTTCTCGAAATGCTCAAAATGGTCTAAAACGTTTTCCAATACCATTATTAAGCTATTTTGTGCAATTTGATGTTTTTGTGTAACCAAGTTTTTTGAAATGCGATTTGAAGATATTCTGAGGACTTTGGTGTTTTTATGTTAAAAAGTTTTTTCGAAAATCACAAAATGGTCTAAAACGTCTCCAAATGCGATTTGAAGATATTCTGAGCACTTTGGTGTTTTTATGTTAAAAAGTTTTTTGGAAAATCACAAAATGGTCTAAAACGACTCCAAATGCGATTTGAAGCTATCCTGTACACTTTGATGTTTTGTGTGAAAAAGTTTTGTCGAAATGCTCAAAATGATCTAAAACGTTTTTAAAACGATATTAAGCTATTTTGTGCTCTTTGATGTTTTTGTGTATCCAAGTTTCATCGAAATGAACAAAATTGTCTAAAACGTTTTTAAATACCATATTAAGCTGTTTTGTGCACTTTGATGATTTGTGTGAAAAGTTTTAACGAAATGCTCAAAATAGTCTAAAACGGTTTCTAATGTGATTTTAAGCACTTTGATGTTTTTGTGTAACCAAGTTTTATCGAAATGAACAAAATGGTCTAAAACGTCTCCAAATGCGATTTGAAGCTTTTCCAAGCACTTTGCTGTTTTTATGTTAACAATTTTTTTCGAAAATCATAAAATGGTCTAAAACGTCTCAAAATGCGATTTGAAGGTATTCTGAGCACTTTGGTGTTTTTGTGTGAAAAGTTTTAACGAAATGCTCAAAATGGTCTAAAACGGTTCTAATGTGATTTTAAGCACTTTGATGTTTTTGTATAACCAAGTTTCATCGAAATGCACAAAATGGTCTAAAACGTCTCCAAATGCGATTTAAAGCTATTCTAGACACTTTGATGTTTTGTGTGAAAAATTTTCTCGAAATGCTCAAAATGGTCTAAAACGTTTTCCAATACCATATTAAGCTATTTTGTGCAATTTGATGTTTTTGTGTAACCAAGTTTTTTGAAATGCGATTTGAAGATATTCTGAGGACTTTGGTGTTTTTATGTTAAAAAGTTTTTTCGAAAATCACAAAATGGTCTAAAACGTCTCCAAATGCGATTTGAAGATATTCTGAGCACTTTGGTGTTTTTATGTTAAAAAGTTTTTTGGAAAATCACAAAATGGTCTAAAACGACTCCAAATGCGATTTGAAGCTATCCTGTACACTTTGATGTTTTGTGTGAAAAAGTTTTGTCGAAATGCTCAAAATGATCTAAAACGTTTTTAAAACGATATTAAGCTATTTTGTGCTCTTTGATGTTTTTGTGTATCCAAGTTTCATCGAAATGAACAAAATGGTCTAAAACGTTTTTAAATACGATATTAAGCTGTTTTGTGCACTTTGATGATTTGTGTGAAAAGTTTTAACGAAATGCTCAAAATAGTCTAAAACGGTTTCTAATGTGATTTTAAGCACTTTGATGTTTTTGTGTAACCAAGTTTTTTCGGAAATCACAAAATGGTCTAAAACGTCTCCAAATGCGATTTGAAGCTTTTCTAAGCACTTTGGTGTTTTTATGTTAACAAGTTTTTTCGAAAATCACAAAATGGTCTAAAACGTCTCAAAATGCGATTTGAAGGTAATCTGAGCACTTTGGTGTTTTTGTGTGAAAAGTTTTAACGAAATGCTCAAAATGGTCTAAAACGGTTTCTAATGTGATTTTAACAACTTTGATGTTTTTGTGTAACCAAGTTTTTTCGAAAATCACAAAATGGTCTAAAACGTTTCCAAATGCGATTTGAAGCTTTTCTAAGCACTTTGGTGTTTTTATGTTAACAAGTTTTTTCGAAAATCACAAAATGGTCTAAAACGTCTCCAAATGCGATTTGAAGATATTCTGAGCACTTTGGTGTTTTTCTGTTAAAAAGTATTTTCGAAAATCACAAAATGGTCTAAAACGTCTCCAAATGCAATTTGAAGCTATTCTGTACACTTTGATGTTTTGTGTGAAAAAGTTTTGTCAAAATGCTCAAAATGGTCTAAAACGTTTTTAAAACGATATTAAGCTATTTTGTGCTCTTTGATGTTTTTGTATAACCAAGTTTTTTCGAAATGAACAAAATGGTCTAAAACGTCTCCAAATGCGATTTGAAGCTTTTCTAAACACTTTGGTGTTTTTATGTTAACAAGTTTTTTCGAAAATCACAAAATGGACTAAAACGTCTCCAAATCCGATTTGAAGCTATTCTGTACACTTTGATGTTTTGTGTGAAAAAGTTTTGTCGAAATGCTCAAAATGGTCTAAAACGTTTTTAAAACGATATTAAGCTATTTTGTGCTCTTTGATGTTTTTGTGTAACCAAGTTTCATCGATATGAACAAAATGGTCTAAAACGTCTCAAAATGCGATTTGAAGGTATTCTGAGCACTTTGGTGTTTTTGGGTGAAAAGTTTTAACGAAATGCTCAAAATGGTCTAAAACGGTTTCTAATGTGATTTTAAGCACTTTGAAGTATTTGTAAAAACAAGTTTCATCGAAATGCACAAAATAGTCTAAAACGTCTCCAAATGCGATTTGAAGCTTTTCTAAGCACTTTGGTGTTTTTATGTTAACAAGTTTTTTCGAAAATCACAAAATGGTCTAAAACGTCTCCAAATGCGATTTGAAGATATTCTGAGCACTTTGGTGTTTTTATGTTAAAAAGTATTTTCGAAAATCACAAAATGGTCTAAAACGTCTCCAAATGCGATTTGAAGCTCTTCTGTACACTTTGATGTTTTGTGTGAAAAAGTTTAGTCGAAATGCTCAAAATGGTCTAAAACGTTTTTAAAACGATATTAAGCTATTTTGTGCTCTTTGATGTTTTTGTGTAACCAAGTTTCATCGAAATGAACAAAATGGTCTAAAACGTCTCCAAATGCGATTTGAAGCTTTTCTAAGCACTTTGGTGTTTTTATGTTAACAAGTTTTTTCGAAAATCACAAAATGGTCTAAAACGTCTCCAAATGCGATTTGAAGATATTCTGAGCACTTTGCTGTTTTTATGTTAACAAGTTTTTTCGAAAATCACAAAATGGTCTAAAACGTCTCAAAATGCTATTTGAAGGTATTCTGAGCACTTTGGTGTTTTTGTGTGAAAAGTTTTAACGAAATGCTCAAAATGGTCTAAAACGGTTCTAATGTGATTTTAAACACTTTGATGTTTTGTGTGAAAAAGTTTTGTCAAAATGCTGAAAATGGTCTAAAACGTTTTTAAAACGATATTAAGCTATTTTGTGCTCTTTGATGTTTTTGTATAACCAAGTTTTTTCGAAAATCACAAAATGGTCTAAAACGTCTCCAAATGCGATTTGAAGATATTCTGAGCACTTTGGTGTTTTTATGTTAAAAAGTTTTTTCGAAAATCACAAAATGGTCTAAAACGTCTCCAAATGCGATTTGAAGATATTCTGAGCACTTTGGTGTTTTTATGTTAAAAAGTTTTTTCGAAAATCACAAAATGGTCTAAAACGTCTCCAAATGCGATTTGAAGCTATTCTATACACTTTGATGTTTTGTGTTAAAAAGTTTTGTCGAAATGCTCAAAATGGTTTAAAACGTTTTTAAAACGATATTAAGCTATTTTGTGCTCTTTGATGTTTTTGTGTAACCAAGTTTCATCGAAATGAACAAAATGGTCTAAAACGTCTCCAAATGCGATTTAAAGCTTTTCCAAGCACTTTGCTGTTTTTATGTTAACAAGTTTTTTCGAAAATCACAAAATTGTCTAAAACGTCTCAAAATGCGATTTGAAGGTATTCTGAGCACTTTGGTGTTTTTGTGTGAAAAGTTTTAACGAAAAGCTCAAAATGGTCTAAAACGGTTCTAATGTGATTTTAAGCACTTTGATGTTTTTGTACAACCAAGTTTCATCGAAATGCTCAAAATGGTCTAAAACGTTTTTAAAACGATATTAAGCTATTTTGTGCTCTTTGATGTTTTTGTGTAACCAAGTTTTTTCGAAAATCACAAAATGGTCTAAAACGTCTCCAAATGCGATTTGAAGCTTTTCTAAGCACTTTGGTGTTTTTATGTTAACAAGTTTTTTCGAAAATCACAAAATGGTCTAAAACGTCTCAAAATGCGATTTGAAGGTATTCTGAGCACTTTGGTGTTTTTGTGTGAAAAGTTTTAACGAAATGCTCAAAATGGTCTAAAACGGTTTCTAATGTGATTTTAACCACTTTGATGTTTTTGTGTAACCAAGTTCTTTTCGAAAATCACAAAATGGTCTAAAACGTCTCCAAATGCGATTTGAAGCTTTTCTAAGCACTTTGGTGTTTTTATGTTAACAAGTTTTTTCGAAAATCACAAAATGGTCTAAAACGTCTCAAAATGCGATTTGAAGGTATTCTGAGCACTTTGGTGTTTTTGTGTGAAAAGTTTTAACGAAATGCTCAAAATGGTCTAAAACGGTTTCTAATGTGATTTTAACCACTTTGATGTTTTTGTGTAACCAAGTTTTTTCGAAAATCACAAAATGGTCTAAAACGTCTCCAAATGCGATTTGAAGCTTTTCTAAGCACTTTGGTGTTTTTATGTTAACAAGTTTTTTCGAAAATCACAAAATGGTCTAAAACGTCTCCAAATGCGATTTGAAGCTATTCTGTACACTTTGATGTTTTGTGTGAAAAGTTTTAACGAAATGCTCAAAATTGTCTAAAACGGTTTCTAATGTGATTTTAAGCACTTTGATGTTTTTGTAAAACCAAGTTTCATCGAAATGCACAAAATGGTCTAAAACGTCTCCAAATGCGATTTGAAGCTTTTCCAAGCACTTTGGTGTTTTTATGTTAACAAGGTTTTTCGAAAATCACAAAATGGTCTAAAACGTCTCCAAATGCGATTTGAAGCTTTTCCAAGCACTTTGCTGTTTTTATGTTAACAAGTTTTTTCGAAAATCACAAAATGGTCTAAAAAGTCTCAAAATACGATATTAAGCTGTTTTGTGCACTTTGATGATTTGTGTGAAAAGTTTTAACGAAATGCTCAAAATGGTCTAAAACGGTTTCTAATGTGATTTTAAGCACTTTGATGTTTTTATGTAGCCAAGTTTTTTCGAAAATCACAAAATGGTCAAAAACGTCTCCAAATGCGATTTGAAGCTTTTCTAAGCACTTTGGTTTTTTTATGTTAACAAGTTTTTTCGAAAATCACAAAATGGTCTAAAACGTCTTCAAATGCGATTTGAAGATATTCTGAGCACTTTGGTGTTTTTCTGTTAAAAAGTATTTTCGAAAATCACAAAATGGCCTAAAACGTCTCCAAATGCGATTTGAAGCTATTCTGTACACTTTGATGTTTTGTGTGAAAAAGTTTTGTCAAAATGCTCAAAATGGTCTAAAACGTTTTTAAAACGATATTAAGCTATTTTGTGCTCTTTGATGTGTTTGTATAACCAAGTTTTTTCGAAAATCACAAAATGGTCTAAAACGTCTCCAAATGCGATTTGAAGCTTTTCCAAGCACTTTGCTGTTTTTATGTTAACAATTTTTTTCGAAAATCATAAAATGGTCTAAAACGTCTCCAAATGCGATTTGAAGCTATTCTGTACACTTTGATGTTTTGTGTGAAAAGTTTTGTCGAAATGCTCAAAATGGTCTAAAACGTTTTTAAAACGATATTAAGCTATTTTGTGCTCTTTGATGTTTTTGTGTAACCAAGTTTCATCGAAATGAGCAAAATGGTCTAAAACGTCTCCAAATGCGATTTGAAGCTTTTCTAAGCACTTTGGTGTTTTTATGTTAACAAGTTTTTTCGAAAATCACAAAATGGTCTAAAACGTCTCCAAATGCGATTTGAAGATATTCTGAGCACTTTGCTGTTTTTATGTTAACAAGTTTTTTCGAAAATCACAAAATGGTCTAAAACGTCTCAAAATGCTATTTGAAGGTATTCTGAGCACTTTGGTGTTTTTGTGTGAAAAGTTTTAACGAAATGCTCAAAATGGTCTAAAACGGTTCTAATGTGATTTTAAGCACTTTGATGTTTTTGTATAACCAAGTTTCATCGAAATGCTCAAAATGGTCTAAAACGTTTTTAAAACGATATTAAGCTATTTTGTGCTCTTTGATGTTTTTGTGTAACGAAGTTTCATCGAAATGAACAAAATGGTCTAAAACGTCTCCAAATGCGATTTGAAGCTTTTCCAAGCACTTTGCTGTTTTTATGTTAACAAGTTTTTTCGAAAATCACAAAATGGCCTAAAACGTCTCAAAATGCGATTTCAAGGTATTCTGAGCACTTTGGTGTTTTTGTGTGAAAGGTTTTAACGAAATGCTCAAAATGGTCTAAAACGGTTTCTAATGTGATTTAAAGCACTTTGATGTTTTTGTATAACCAAGTTTCATCGAAATGCACAAAATGGTCTAAAACGTCTCCAAATGCGATTTGAAGCTTTTCTAAGCACTTTGCTGTTTTTATGTTAACAAGTTTTTTCGAAAATCACAAAATGGTCTAAAACGTCTCCAAATGCGATTTGAAGATATTCTGAGCACTTTGGTGTTTTTAGGTTAAAAAGTTTTTTCGAAAATCACAAAATGGTCTAAAACGTCTCCAAATGCGATTTGAAGATATTCTGAGCACTTTGGTGTTTTTATGTTAACAAGTTTTTTCGAAAATCACAAAATGGTCTAAAACGTCTCCAAATGCGATTTGAAGCTATTCTGTACACTTTGATGTTTTGTGTGAAAAAAGTTTTGTCGAAATGCTCAAAATGGTCTAAAACGTTTTTAAAACGATATTAAGCTATTTTGTGCTCTTTGATGTTTTTGTGTAACCAAGTTTTATCGAAATGAACAAAATGGTCTAAAACGTCTCCAAATGCGATTTGAAGCTTTTCCAAGCACTTTGGTGTTTTTATGTTAACAGGTTTTTTCGAAAATCACAAAATGGTCTAAAACGTCTCAAAATGCGATTTGAAGGTATTCTGAGCACTTTGGTGTTTTTGTGTGAAAAGTTTTAACGAAATGCTCAAAATTGTCTAAAACGGTTTCTAATGTGATTTTAAGCACTTTGATGTTTTTGTAAAACCAAGTTTCATCGAAATGCACAAAATGGTCTAAAATGTCTCCAAATGCGATTTGAAGCTTTTCCAAGCACTTTGCTGTTTTTATGTTAACAAGCTTTTTCGAAAATCACAAAATGGTCTAAAACGTCTCCAAATGTGATTTGAAGATATTCTGAGCACTTTGGTGTTTTTATGTTAAAAAGTTTTTTCGAAAATCACAAAATGGTCTAAAACGTCTCCAAATGCGATTTGAAGATATTCTGAGCACTTTGGTGTTTTTATGTTAAAAAGTTTTTTCGAAAATCACAAAATGGTCTAAAACGTCTCCAAATGCGATTTGAAGCTATTCTGTACACTTTGATGTTTTGTGTGAAAAAGTTTTGTCGAAATGCTCAAAATGGTTTAAAACGTTTTTAAAACGATATTAAGCTATTTTGTGCTCTTTGATGTTTTTGTATAACCAAGTTTCATCGAAATGCACAAAATGGTCTAAAACGTCTCCAAATACGATTTGAAGCTTTTCCAAGCACTTTGCTGTTTTTATGTTAACAAGTTTTTTCGAAAATCACAAAATTGTCTAAAACGTCTCAAAATGCGATTTGAAGGTATTCTGAGCACTTTGGTGTTTTTGTGTGAAAAGTTTTAACGAAAAGCTCAAAATGGTCTAAAACGGTTCTAATGTGATTTTAAGCACTTTGATGTTTTTGTACAACCAAGTTTCATCGAAATGCTCAAAATGGTCTAAAACGTTTTTAAAACGATATTAAGCTATTTTGTGCTCTTTGATGTTTTTGTGTAACCAAGTTTTTTTCGAAAATCACAAAATGGTCTAAAACGTCTCCAAATGCGATTTGAAGCTTTTCTAAGCACTTTGGTGTTTTTATGTTAACAAGTTTTTTCGAAAATCGCAAAATGGTCTAAAACGTCTCAAAATGCGATTTGAAGGTATTCTGAGCACTTTGGTGTTTTTGTGTGAAAAGTTTTAACGAAATGCTCAAAATGGTCTAAAACGGTTTCTAATGTGATTTTAACCACTTTGATGTTTTTGTGTAACCAAGTTCTTTTCGAAAATCACAAAATGGTCTAAAACGTCTCCAAATGCGATTTGAAGCTTTTCTAAGCACTTTGGTGTTTTTATGTTAACAAGTTTTTTCGAAAATCACAAAATGGTCTAAAACGTCTCAAAATGCGATTTGAAGGTATTCTGAGCACTTTGGTGTTTTTGTGTGAAAAGTTTTAACGAAATGCTCAAAATGGTCTAAAACGGTTTCTAATGTGATTTTAACCACTTTGATGTTTTTGTGTAACCAAGTTTTTTCGAAAATCACAAAATGGTCTAAAACGTCTCCAAATGCGATTTGAAGCTTTTCTAAGCACTTTGGTGTTTTTATGTTAACAAGTTTTTTCGAAAATCACAAAATGGTCTAAAACGTCTCCAAATGCGATTTGAAGCTATTCTGTACACTTTGATGTTTTGTGTGAAAAAAGTTTTGTCAAAATGCTCAAAATGGTCTAAAACGTTTTTAAAACGATATTAAGCTATTTTGTGCTCTTTGATGTTTTTGTATAACCAAGTTTTTTCGAAAATCACAAAATTGTCTAAAACGTCTCCAAATGCGATTTGAAGATATTCTGAGCACTTTGGTGTTTTTATGTTAAAAAGTTTTTTCGAAAATCACAAAATGGTCTAAAACGTCTCCAAATGCGATTTGAAGATATTCTGAGCACTTTGGTGTTTTGTGTGAAAAGTTTTGTCGAAATGCTCAAAATGGTCTAAAACGTTTTTAAAACGATATTAAGCTATTTTGTGCTCTTTGATGTTTTTGTGTAACCAAGTTTCATCGAAATGAACAAAATGGTCTAAAACGTCTCCAAATGCGATTTGAAGCTTTTCTAAGCACTTTGGTGTTTTTATGTTAACAAGTTTTTTCGAAAATCACAAAATGGTCTAAAACGTCTCCAAATGCGATTTGAAGATATTCTGAGCACTTTGCTGTTTTTATGTTAACAAGTTTTTTCGAAAATCACAAAATGGTCTAAAACGTCTCAAAATGCTATTTGAAGGTATTCTGAGCACTTTGGTGTTTTTGTGTGAAAAGTTTTAACGAAATGGTCTAAAACGGTTCTAATGTGATTTTAAGCACTTTGATGTTTTTGTATAACCAAGTTTCATCGAAATGCTCAAAATGGTCTAAAACGTTTTTAAAACGATATTAAGCTATTTTGTGCTCTTTGATGTTTTTGTGTAACGAAGTTTCATCGAAATGAACAAAATGGTCTAAAACGTCTCCAAATGCGATTTGAAGCTTTTCCAAGCACTTTGCTGTTTTTATGTTAACAAGTTTTTTCGAAAATCACAAAATGGCCTAAAACGTCTCAAAATGCGATTTCAAGGTATTCTGAGCACTTTGGTGTTTTTGTGTGAAAGGTTTTAACGAAATGCTCAAAATGGTCTAAAACGGTTTCTAATGTGATTTTAAGCACTTTGATGTTTTTGTATAACCAAGTTTCATCGAAATGCACAAAATGGTCTAAAACGTCTCCAAATGCGATTTGAAGCTTTTCTAAGCACTTTGCTGTTTTTATGTTAAAAAGTTTTTTCGAAAATCACAAAATGGTCTAAAACGTCTCCAAATGCGATTTGAAGATATTCTGAGCACTTTGGTGTTTTTATGTTAAAAAGTTTTTTCGAAAATCACAAAATGGTCTAAAACGTCTCCAAATGCGATTTGAAGATATTCTGAGCACTTTGGTGTTTTTATGTTAAAAAGTTTTTTCGAAAATCACAAAATGGTCTAAAACGTCTCCAAATGCGATTTGAAGCTATTCTGTACACTTTGATGTTTTGTGTGAAAAAGTTTTGTCGAAATGCTCAAAATGGTCTAAAACGTTTTTAAAACGATATTAAGCTATTTTGTGCTCTTTGATGTTTTTGTGTAACCAAGTTTTATCGAAATGAACAAAATGGTCTAAAACGTCTCCAAATGCGATTTGAAGCTTTTCTAAGCACTTTGCTGTTTTTATGTTAACAAGTTTTTTCGAAAATCACAAAATGGTCTAAAACGTCTCCAAATGCGATTTGAAGCTTTTCTAAGCACTTTGGTGTTTTTATGTTAACAAGTTTTTTCGAAAATCACAAAATGGTCTAAAACGTCTCCAAATGCGATTTGAAGATATTCTGAGCACTTTGGTGTTTTTATGTTAAAAAGTATTTTCGAAAATCACAAAATGGTCTAAAACGTCTCCAAATGCGATTTGAAGCTCTTCTGTACACTTTGATGTTTTGTGTGAAAAAGTTTAGTCGAAATGCTCAAAATGGTCTAAAACGTTTTTAAAACGATATTAAGCTATTTTGTGCTCTTTGATGTTTTTGTGTAACCAAGTTTCATCGAAAATCACAAAATGGTCTAAAACGTCTCCAAATGCGATTTGAAGCTTTTCCAAGCACTTTGCTGTTTTTATGTTAACAAGTTTTTTCGAAAATCACAAAATGGTCTAAAACGTCTCAAAATGCGATTTGAAGGTATTCTGAGCACTTTGGTGTTTTTGTGTGAAAAGTTTTAACGAAATGCTCAAAATTGTCTAAAACGGTTTCTAATGTGATTTTAAGCACTTTGATGTTTTTGTAAAACCAAGTTTCATCGAAATGAACAAAATGGTCTAAAATGTCTCCAAATGCGATTTGAAGCTTTTCCAAGCACTTTGCTGTTTTTATGTTAACAAGCTTTTTCGAAAATCACAAAATGGTCTAAAACGTCTCCAAATGCGATTTGAAGATATTCTGAGCACTTTGGTGTTTTTATGTTAAAAAGTTTTTTCGAAAATCACAAAATGGTCTAAAACGTCTCCAAATGCGATTTGAAGATATTCTAAGCACTTTGGTGTTTTTATGTTAACAAGTTTTTTCGAAAATCACAAAATGGTCTAAAACGTCTCCAAATGCGATTTGAAGATATTCTGAGCACTTTGGTGTTTTTCTGTTAAAAAGTATTTTCGAAAATCACAAAATGGTCTAAAACGTCTCCAAATGCAATTTGAAGCTATTCTGTACACTTTGATGTTTTGTGTCAAAAAGTTTTGTCAAAAGGCTCAAAATGGTCTAAAACGTTTTTAAAACGATATTAAGCTATTTTGTGCTCTTTGATGTTTTTGTATAACCAAGTTTTTTCGAAAATCACAAAATGGTCTAAAACGTCTCCAAATGCGATTTGAAGCTTTTCTAAACACTTTGGTGTTTTTATGTTAACAAGTTTTTTCGAAAATCACAAAATGGTCTAAAACGTCTCCAAATCCGATTTGAAGCTATTCTGTACACTTTGATGTTTTGTGTGAAAAAGTTTTGTCGAAATGCTCAAAATGGTCTAAAACGTTTTTAAAACGATATTAAGCTATTTTGTGCTCTTTGATGTTTTTGTGTAACCAAGTTTCATCGATATGAACAAAATGGTCTAAAACGTCTCAAAATGCGATTTGAAGGTATTCTGAGCACTTTGGTGTTTTTGGGTGAAAAGTTTTAACGAAATGCTCAAAATGGTCTAAAACGGTTTCTAATGTGATTTTAAGCACTTTGAAGTATTTGTAAAAACAAGTTTCATCGAAATGCACAAAATAGTCTAAAACGTCTCCAAATGCGATTTGAAGCTTTTCTAAGCACTTTGGTGTTTTTATGTTAACAAGTTTTTTCGAAAATCACAAAATGGTCTAAAACGTCTCCAAATGCGATTTGAAGATATTCTGAGCACTTTGGTGTTTTTATGTTAAAAAGTATTTTCGAAAATCACAAAATGGTCTAAAACGTCTCCAAATGCGATTTGAAGCTCTTCTGTACACTTTGATGTTTTGTGTGAAAAAGTTTAGTCGAAATGCTCAAAATGGTCTAAAACGTTTTTAAAACGATATTAAGCTATTTTGTGCTCTTTGATGTTTTTGTGTAACCAAGTTTCATCGAAAATCACAAAATGGTCTAAAACGTCTCCAAATGCGATTTGAAGATATTCTGAGCACTTTGGTGTTTTTATGTTAACAAGTTTTTTCGAAAATCACAAAATGGTCTAAAACGTCTCCAAATGCGATTTGAAGATATTCTGAGCACTTTGGTGTTTTTATGTTAAAAAGTTTTTTCGAAAATCACAAAATGGTCTAAAACGTCTCCAAATGCGATTTGAAGCTATTCTATACACTTTGATGTTTTGTGTTAAAAAGTTTTGTCGAAATGCTCAAAATGGTTTAAAACGTTTTTAAAACGATATTAAGCTATTTTGTGCTCTTTGATGTTTTTGTGTAACCAAGTTTCATCGAAATGAACAAAATGGTCTAAAACGTCTCCAAATGCGATTTGAAGCTTTTCCAAGCACTTTGCTGTTTTTATGTTAACAAGTTTTTTCGAAAATCACAAAATTGTCTAAAACGTCTCAAAATGCGATTTGAAGGTATTTTGAGCACTTTGGTGTTTTTGTGTGAAAAGTTTTAACGAAAAGCTCAAAATGGTCTAAAACGGTTCTAATGTGATTTTAAGCACTTTGATGTTTTTGTACAACCAAGTTTCATCGAAATGCTCAAAATGGTCTAAAACGTTTTTAAAACGATATTAAGCTATTTTGTGCTCTTTGATGTTTTTGTGTAACCAAGTTTTTTCGAAAATCACAAAATGGTCTAAAACGTCTCCAAATGCGATTTGAAGCTTTTCTAAGCACTTTGGTGTTTTTATGTTAACAAGTTTTTTCGAAAATCACAAAATGGTCTAAAACGTCTCCAAATGCGATTTGAAGATATTCTGAGCACTTTGGTGTTTTTCTGTTAAAAAGTATTTTCGAAAATCACAAAATGGTCTAAAACGTCTCCAAATGCAATTTGAAGCTATTCTGTACACTTTGATGTTTTGTGTGAAAAAGTTTTGTCAAAATGCTCAAAATGGTCTAAAACGTTTTTAAAACGATATTAAGCTATTTTGTGCTCTTTGATGTTTTTGTATAACCAAGTTTTTTCGAAAATCACAAAATGGTCTAAAACGTCTCCAAATGCGATTTGAAGCTTTTCTAAACACTTTGGTGTTTTTATGTTAACAAGTTTTTTCGAAAATCACAAAATGGTCTAAAACGTCTCCAAATCCGATTTGAAGCTATTCTGTACACTTTGATGTTTTGTGTGAAAAAGTTTTGTCGAAATGCTCAAAATGGTCTAAAACGTTTTTAAAACGATATTAAGCTATTTTGTGCTCTTTGATGTTTTTGTGTAACCAAGTTTCATCGATATGAACAAAATGGTCTAAAACGTCTCAAAATGCGATTTGAAGGTATTCTGAGCACTTTGGTGTTTTTGGGTGAAAAGTTTTAACGAAATGCTCAAAATGGTCTAAAACGGTTTCTAATGTGATTTTAAGCACTTTGAAGTATTTGTAAAAACAAGTTTCATCGAAATGCACAAAATAGTCTAAAACGTCTCCAAATGCGATTTGAAGCTTTTCTAAGCACTTTGGTGTTTTTATGTTAACAAGTTTTTTCGAAAATCACAAAATGGTCTAAAACGTCTCCAAATGCGATTTGAAGATATTCTGAGCACTTTGGTGTTTTTATGTTAAAAAGTATTTTCGAAAATCACAAAATGGTCTAAAACGTCTCCAAATGCGATTTGAAGCTCTTCTGTACACTTTGATGTTTTTTGTGAAAAAGTTTAGTCGAAATGCTCAAAATGGTCTATAACGTTTTTAAAACGATATTAAGCTATTTTGTGCTCTTTGATGTTTTTGTGTAACCAAGTTTCATCGAAAATCACAAAATGGTCTAAAACGTCTCCAAATGCGATTTGAAGATATTCTGAGCACTTTGGTGTTTTTATGTTAACAAGTTTTTTCGAAAATCACAAAATGGTCTAAAACGTCTCCAAATGCGATTTGAAGATATTCTGAGCACTTTGGTGTTTTTATGTTAAAAAGTTTTTTCGAAAATCACAAAATGGTCTAAAACGTCTCCAAATGCGATTTGAAGCTATTCTATACACTTTGATGTTTTGTGTTAAAAAGTTTTGTCGAAATGCTCAAAATGGTTTAAAACGTTTTTAAAACGATATTAAGCTATTTTGTGCTCTTTGATGTTTTTGTGTAACCAAGTTTCATCGAAATGAACAAAATGGTCTAAAACGTCTCCAAATGCGATTTGAAGCTTTTCCAAGCACTTTGCTGTTTTTATGTTAACAAGTTTTTTCGAAAATCACAAAATTGTCTAAAACGTCTCAAAATGCGATTTGAAGGTATTCTGAGCACTTTGTTGTTTTTGTGTGAAAAGTTTTAACGAAAAGCTCAAAATGGTCTAAAACGGTTCTAATGTGATTTTAAGCACTTTGATGTTTTTGTACAACCAAGTTTCATCGAAATGCTCAAAATGGTCTAAAACGTTTTTAAAACGATATTAAGCTATTTTGTGCTCTTTGATGTTTTTGTGTAACCAAGTTTTTTCGAAAATCACAAAATGGTCTAAAACGTCTCCAAATGCGATTTGAAGCTTTTCTAAGCACTTTGGTGTTTTTATGTTAACAAGTTTTTTCGAAAATCACAAAATGGTCTAAAACGTCTCCAAATGCGATTTGAAGATATTCTGAGCACTTTGGTGTTTTTCTGTTAAAAAGTATTTTCGAAAATCACAAAATGGTCTAAAACGTCTCCAAATGCAATTTGAAGCTATTCTGTACACTTTGATGTTTTGTGTGAAAAAGTTTTGTCAAAATGCTCAAAATGGTCTAAAACGTTTTTAAAACGATATTAAGCTATTTTGTGCTCTTTGATGTTTTTGTATAACCAAGTTTTTTCGAAAATCACAAAATGGTCTAAAACGTCTCCAAATGCGATTTGAAGCTTTTCTAAACACTTTGGTGTTTTTATGTTAACAAGTTTTTTCGAAAATCACAAAATGGTCTAAAACGTCTCCAAATCCGATTTGAAGCTATTCTGTACACTTTGATGTTTTGTGTGAAAAAGTTTTGTCGAAATGCTCAAAATGGTCTAAAACGTTTTTAAAACGATATTAAGCTATTTTGTGCTCTTTGATGTTTTTGTGTAACCAAGTTTCATCGATATGAACAAAATGGTCTAAAACGTCTCAAAATGCGATTTGAAGGTATTCTGAGCACTTTGGTGTTTTTGGGTGAAAAGTTTTAACGAAATGCTCAAAATGGTCTAAAACGGTTTCTAATGTGATTTTAAGCACTTTGAAGTATTTGTAAAAACAAGTTTCATCGAAATGCACAAAATAGTCTAAAACGTCTCCAAATGCGATTTGAAGCTTTTCTAAGCACTTTGGTGTTTTTATGTTAACAAGTTTTTTCGAAAATCACAAAATGGTCTAAAACGTCTCCAAATAAGATTTGAAGATATTCTGAGCACTTTGGTGTTTTTATGTTAAAAAGTATTTTCGAAAATCACAAAATGGTCTAAAACGTCTCCAAATGCGATTTGAAGCTCTTCTGTACACTTTGATGTTTTGTGTGAAAAAGTTTAGTCGAAATGCTCAAAATGGTCTAAAACGTTTTTAAAACGATATTAAGCTATTTTGTGCTCTTTGATGTTTTTGTGTAACCAAGTTTCATCGAAAATCACAAAATGGTCTAAAACGTCTCCAAATGCGATTTGAAGCTTTTCCAAGCACTTTGCTGTTTTTATGTTAACAAGTTTTTTCGAAAATCACAAAATGGTCTAAAACGTCTCAAAATACGATATTAAGCTGTTTTGTGCACTTTGATGATTTGTGTGAAAAGTTTTAACGAAATGCTCAAAATGGTCTAAAACGGTTTCTAATGTGATTTTAAGCACTTTGATGTTTTTATGTAGCCAAGTTTTTTCGAAAATCACAAAATGGTCAAAAACGTCTCCAAATGCGATTTGAAGCTTTTCTAAGCACTTTGGTGTTTTTATGTTAACAAGTTTTTTCGAAAATCACAAAATGGTCTAAAACGTCTTCAAATGCGATTTGAAGATATTCTGAGCACTTTGGTGTTTTTCTGTTAAAAAGTATTTTCGAAAATCACAAAATGGTCTATAACGTCTCCAAATGCGATTTGAAGCTATTCTGTACACTTTGATGTTTTGTGTGAAAAAGTTTTGTCAAAATGCTCAAAATGGTCTAAAACGTTTTTAAAACGATATTAAGCTATTTTGTGCTCTTTGATGTGTTTGTATAACCAAGTTTTTTTCGAAAATCACAAAATGGTCTAAAACGTCTCCAAATGCGATTTAAAGCTATTCTAGACACTTTGATGTTTTGTGTGAAAAATTTTCTCGAAATGCTCAAAATGGTCTAAAACGTTTTCCAATACCATTATTAAGCTATTTTGTGCAATTTGATGTTTTTGTGTAACCAAGTTTTTTGAAATGCGATTTGAAGATATTCTGAGGACTTTGGTGTTTTTATGTTAAAAAGTTTTTTCGAAAATCACAAAATGGTCTAAAACGTCTCCAAATGCGATTTGAAGATATTCTGAGCACTTTGGTGTTTTTATGTTAAAAAGTTTTTTGGAAAATCACAAAATGGTCTAAAACGACTCCAAATGCGATTTGAAGCTATCCTGTACACTTTGATGTTTTGTGTGAAAAAGTTTTGTCGAAATGCTCAAAATGATCTAAAACGTTTTTAAAACGATATTAAGCTATTTTGTGCTCTTTGATGTTTTTGTGTATCCAAGTTTCATCGAAATGAACAAAATGGTCTAAAACGTTTTTAAATACCATATTAAGCTGTTTTGTGCACTTTGATGATTTGTGTGAAAAGTTTTAACGAAATGCTCAAAATAGTCTAAAACGGTTTCTAATGTGATTTTAAGCACTTTGATGTTTTTGTGTAACCAAGTTTTATCGAAATGAACAAAATGGTCTAAAACGTCTCCAAATGCGATTTGAAGCTTTTCCAAGCACTTTGCTGTTTTTATATTAAGTTTTTTCGAAAATCACAAAATGGTCTAAAACGTCTCTAAATGCGATTTGAAGGTATTCTGAGCAATTTGGTGTTTTTGTGTGAAAAGTTTTAACGAAATGCTCAAAATTGTCTAAAACGGTTTCTAATGTGATTTTAAGCACTTTGATGTTTTTGTAAAACCAAGTTTCATCGAAATGCACAAAATGGTCTAAAACGTCTCCAAATGCGATTTGAAGCTATTCTGTACACTTTGATGTTTTGTGTGAAAAAAGTTTTTTTTCGAAATGCTCAAAATGGTCTAAAACGTTTTTAAAACGATATTAAGCTATTTTGTGCTCTTTGATGTTTTTGTGTAACCAAGTTTTATCGAAATGAACAAAATGTTCTAAAACGTCTCCAAATGCGATTTGAAGCTTTTCCAAGCACTTTGCTGTTTTTATGTTAAGTTTTTTCGAAAATCACAAAATGGTCTAAAACGTCTCTAAATGCGATTTGAAGGTATTCTGAGCACTTTGGTGTTTTTGTGTGAAAAGTTTTAACGAAATGCTCAAAATTGTCTAAAACGGTTTCTAATGTGATTTTAAGCACTTTGATGTTTTTGTAAAACCAAGTTTCATCGAAATGCACAAAATGGTCTAAAACGTCTCCAAATGTGATTTGAAGCTTTTCCAAGCACTTTGCTGTTTTTATGTTAACAAGCTTTTTCGAAAATCACAAAATGGTCTAAAACGTCTCCAAATGCGATTTGAAGATATTCTGAGCACTTTGGTGTTTTTATGTTAAAAAGTTTTTTCGAAAATCACAAAATGGTCTAAAACGTCTCCAAATTCGATTTGAAGCTCTTCTGTACACTTTGATGTTTTGTGTGAAAAAGTTTTGTCAAAATGCTCAAAATGGTCTAAAACGTTTTTAAAACGATATTAAGCTATTTTGTGCTCTTTGATGTTTTTGTATAACCAAGTTTTTTCGAAAATCACAAAATTGTCTAAAACGTCTCCAAATGCGATTTGAAGATATTCTGAGCACTTTGGTGTTTTTATGTTAAAAAGTTTTTTCGAAAATCACAAAATGGTCTAAAACGTCTCCAAATGCGATTTGAAAAAATTCTGAGCACTTTGGTGTTTTTATGTTAAAAAGTTTTTTCGAAAATCACAAAATGGTCTAAAACGTCTCCAAATGCGATTTGAAGCTCTTCTGTACACTTTGATGTTTTGTGTGAAAAAGTTTTGTCAAAATGCTCAAAATGGTCTAAAACGTTTTTAAAACGATATTAAGCTATTTTGTGCTCTTTGATGTTTTTGTATAACCAAGTTTTTTCGAAAATCACAAAATTGTCTAAAACGTCTCCAAATGCGATTTGAAGATATTCTGAGCACTTTGGTGTTTTTATGTTAAAAAGTTTTTTCGAAAATCACAAAATGGTCTAAAACGTCTCCAAATGCGATTTGAAGCTATTCTGAGCACTTTGGTGTTTTTCTGTTAAAAAGTATTTTCGAAAATCACAAAATGGTCTAAAACGTCTCCAAATGCAATTTGAAGCTATTCTGTACACTTTGATGTTTTGTGTGAAAAAGTTTTGTCAAAATGCTCAAAATGGTCTAAAACGTTTTTAAAACGATATTAAGCTATTTTGTGCTCTTTGATGTTTTTGTATAACCAAGTTTTTTCGAAAATCACAAAATGGTCTAAAACGTCTCCAAATGCGATTTGAAGCTTTTCTAAACACTTTGGTGTTTTTATGTCAACAAGTTTTTTCGAAAATCACAAAATGGTCTAAAACGTCTCCAAATCCGATTTGAAGCTATTCTGTACACTTTGATGTTTTGTGTGAAAAAGTTTTGTCGAAATGCTCAAAATGGTCTAAAACGTTTTTAAAACGATATTAAGCTATTTTGTGCTCTTTGATGTTTTTGTGTAACCAAGTTTCATCGATATGAACAAAATGGTCTAAAACGTCTCAAAATGCGATTTGAAGGTATTCTGAGCACTTTGGTGTTTTTGGGTGAAAAGTTTTAACGAAATGCTCAAAATGGTCTAAAACGGTTTCTAATGTGATTTTAAGCACTTTGAAGTATTTGTAAAAACAAGTTTCATCGAAATGCACAAAATGGTCTAAAACGTCTCCAAATGCGATTTGAAGCTTTTCTAAGCACTTTGGTGTTTTTATGTTAACAAGTTTTTTCGAAAATCACAAAATGGTCTAAAACGTCTCCAAATGCGATTTGAAGATATTCTGAGCACTTTGGTGTTTTTATGTTTAAAAGTTTTTTCGAAAATCACAAAATGGTCTAAAACGTCTCCAAATGCGATTTGAAGCTATTCTGTACACTTTGATGTTTTGTGTGAAAAAGTTTTGTCGAAATGCTCAAAATGGTTTAAAACGTTTTTAAAACGATATTAAGCTATTTTGTGCTCTTTGATGTTTTTGTATAACCAAGTTTCATCGAAATGCACAAAATGGTCTAAAACGTCTCCAAATACGATTTGAAGCTTTTCTAAGCACTTTGCTGTTTTTATGTTAACAAGTTTTTTCGAAAATCACAAAATGGTCTAAAACGTCTCCAAATGCGATTTGAAGATATTCTGAGCACTTTGGTGTTTTTATGTTAAAAAGTTTTTTCGAAAATCACAAAATGGTCTAAAACGTCTCCAAATGCGATTTGAAGATATTCTGAGCACTTTGGTGTTTTTATGTTAAAAAGTTTTTTCGAAAATCACAAAATGGTCTAAAACGTCTCCAAATGCGATTTGAAGCTATTCTGTACACTTTGATGTTTTGTGTGAAAAAGTTTTGTCGAAATGCTCAAAATGGTCTAAAACGTTTTTAAAACGATATAAAGCTATTTTGTGCTCTTTGAGGTTTTTGTGTAACCAAGTTTTTTCAAAAATCACAAAATGGTCTAAAACGTCTCCAAATGCGATTTGAAGCTTTTCTAAGCACTTTGGTGTTTTTATGTTAACAAGTTTTTTCGAAAACCACAAAATGGTCTAAAACGTTTTAAAATGCGATTTGAAGGTATTCTGAGCACTTTGGTGTTTTTGTGTGAAAAGTTTTAACGAAATGCTCAAAATGGTCTAAAACGGTTTCTAATGTGATTTTAACCACTTTGATGTTTTTGTGTAACCAAGTTTTTTCGAAAATCACAAAATGGTCTAAAACGTCTCCAAATGCGATTTGAAGCTTTTCTAAGCACTTTGGTGTTTTTATGTTAACAAGTTTTTTCGAAAATCACAAAATGGTCTAAAACGTCTCCAAATGCGATTTGAAGCTATTCTGTACACTTTGATGTTTTGTGTGAAAAAAGTTTTGTCGAAATGCTTAAAATGGTCTAAAACGTTTTTAAAACGATATTAAGCTATTTTGTGCTCTTTGATGTTTTTGTGTAACCAAGTTTTATCGAAATGAACAAAATGGTCTAAAACGTCTCCAAATGCGATTTGAAGCTTTTCCAAGCACTTTGCTGTTTTTATGTTAACAGGTTTTTTCGAAAATCACAAAATGGTCTAAAACGTCTCAAAATGCGATTTGAAGGTATTCTGAGCACTTTGGTGTTTTTGTGTGAAAAGTTTTAACGAAATGCTCAAAATTGTCTAAAACGGTTTCTAATGTGATTTTAAGCACTTTGATGTTTTTGTAAAACCAAGTTTCATCGAAATGCACAAAATGGTCTAAAACGCCTCCAAATGCGATTTAAAGCTATTCTAGACACTTTGATGTTTTGTGTGAAAAAGTTTTCTCGAAATGCTCAAAATGGTCTAAAACGTTTTCCAATACCATATTAAGCTATTTTGTGCAATTTGATGTTTTTGTGTAACCAAGTTTTTTGAAATGCGATTTGAAGATATTCTGAGGACTTTGGTGTTTTTATGTTAAAAAGTTTTTTCGAAAATCACAAAATGGTCTAAAACGTCTCCAAATGCGATTTGAAGATATTCTGAGCACTTTGGTGTTTTTATGTTAAAAAGTTTTTTCGAAAATCACAAAATGGTCTAAAACGTCTCCAAATGCGATTTGAAGGTCTTCTGTACACTTTGATGTTTTGTGTGAAAAAGTTTTTTCAAAATGCTCAAAATGGTCTAAAACGTTTTTAAAACGATATTAAGCTATTTTGTGCTCTTTGATGTTTTTGTATAACCAAGTTTTTTCGAAAATCACAAAATGGTCTAAAACGTCTCCAAATGCGATTTGAAGCTTTTCCAAGCACTTTGCTGTTTTTATGTTAACAAGTTTTTTCGAAAATCACAAAATGGTCTAAAACGTCTCAAAATACGATATTAAGCTGTTTTGTGCACTTTGATGATTTGTGTGAAAAGTTTTAACGAAATGCTCAAAATGGTCTAAAACGGTTTCTAATGTGATTTTAAGCACTTTGATGTTTTTATGTAGCCAAGTTTTTTCGAAAATCACAAAATGGTCAAAAACGTCTCCAAATGCGATTTGAAGCTTTTCTAAGCCCTTTGGTGTTTTTATGTTAACAAGTTTTTTCGAAAATCACAAAATGGTCTATAACGTCTCCAAATGCGATTTGAAGCTATTCTGTACACTTTGATGTTTTGTGTGAAAAAGTTTTGTCAAAATGCTCAAAATGGTCTAAAACGTTTTTAAAACGATATTAAGCTATTTTGTGCTCTTTGATGTGTTTGTATAACCAAGTTTTTTCGAAAATCACAAAATGGTCTAAAACGTCTCCAAATGCGATTTGAAGCTTTTCCAAGCACTTTGCTGTTTTTATGTTAACAATTTTTTTCGAAAATCATAAAATGGTCTAAAACGTCTCAAAATGCGATTTGAAGGTATTCTGAGCACTTTGGTGTTTTTGTGTGAAAAGTTTTAACGAAATGCTCAAAATGGTCTAAAACGGTTCTAATGTGATTTTAAGCACTTTGATGTTTTTGTATAACCAAGTTTCATCGAAATGCACAAAATGGTCTAAAACGTCTCCAAATGCGATTTAAAGCTATTCTAGACACTTTGATGTTTTGTGTGAAAAATTTTCTCGAAATGCTCAAAATGGTCTAAAACGTTTTCCAATACCATATTAAGCTATTTTGTGCAATTTGATGTTTTTGTGTAACCAAGTTTTTTGAAATGCGATTTGAAGATATTCTGAGGACTTTGGTGTTTTTATGTTAAAAAGTTTTTTCGAAAATCACAAAATGGTCTAAAACGTCTCCAAATGCGATTTGAAGATATTCTGAGCACTTTGGTGTTTTTATGTTAAAAAGTTTTTTGGAAAATCACAAAATGGTCTAAAACGACTCCAAATGCGATTTGAAGCTATCCTGTACACTTTGATGTTTTGTGTGAAAAAGTTTTGTCGAAATGCTCAAAATGGTCTAAAACGTTTTTAAAACGATATTAAGCTATTTTGTGCTCTTTGATGTTTTTGTGTAACCAAGTTTCATCGAAATGAACAAAATGGTCTAAAACGTCTCCAAATGCGATTTGAAGCTTTTCTAAGCACTTTGGTGTTTTTATGTTAACAAGTTTTTTCGAAAATCACAAAATGGTCTAAAACGTCTCCAAATGCGATTTGAAGATATTCTGAGCACTTTGCTGTTTTTATGTTAACAAGTTTTTTCGAAAATCACAAAATGGTCTAAAACGTCTCAAAATGCTATTTGAAGGTATTCTGAGCACTTTGGTGTTTTTGTGTGAAAAGTTTTAACGAAATGCTCAAAATGGTCTAAAACGGTTCTAATGTGATTTTAAACACTTTGATGTTTTGTGTGAAAAAGTTTTGTCAAAATGCTGAAAATGGTCTAAAACGTTTTTAAAACGATATTAAGCTATTTTGTGCTCTTTGATGTTTTTGTATAACCAAGTTTTTTCGAAAATCACAAAATGGTCTAAAACGTCTCCAAATGCGATTTGAAGATATTCTGAGCACTTTGGTGTTTTTATGTTAAAAAGTATTTTCGAAAATCACAAAATGGTCTAAAACGTCTCCAAATGCGATTTGAAGCTCTTCTGTACACTTTGATGTTTTGTGTGAAAAAGTTTAGTCGAAATGCTCAAAATGGTCTAAAACGTTTTTAAAACGATATTAAGCTATTTTGTGCTCTTTGATGTTTTTGTGTAACCAAGTTTCATCGAAAATCACAAAATGGTCTAAAACGTCTCCAAATGCGATTTGAAGCTTTTCCAAGCACTTTGCTGTTTTTATGTTAACAAGTTTTTTCGAAAATCACAAAATGGTCTAAAACGTCTCAAAATGCGATTTGAAGGTATTCTGAGCACTTTGGTGTTTTTGTGTGAAAAGTTTTAACGAAATGCTCAAAATTGTCTAAAACGGTTTCTAATGTGATTTTAAGCACTTTGATGTTTTTGTAAAACCAAGTTTCATCGAAATGAACAAAATGGTCTAAAATGTCTCCAAATGCGATTTGAAGCTTTTCCAAGCACTTTGCTGTTTTTATGTTAACAAGCTTTTTCGAAAATCACAAAATGGTCTAAAACGTCTCCAAATGCGATTTGAAGATATTCTGAGCACTTTGGTGTTTTTATGTTAAAAAGTTTTTTCGAAAATCACAAA
Source organism: Antedon mediterranea (assembly GCF_964355755.1). Lineage (NCBI taxonomy): Eukaryota > Metazoa > Echinodermata > Crinoidea > Comatulida > Antedonidae > Antedon > Antedon mediterranea. Next base: position 10,504,881 of record NC_092678.1, read on the forward strand.
ATGGTCTAAAACGTCTCCAAATGCGATTTGAAGATATTCTAAGCACTTTGGTGTTTTTATGTTAACAAGTTTTTTCGAAAATCACAAAATGGTCTAAAACGTCTCCAAATGCGATTTGAAGATATTCTGAGCACTTTGGTGTTTTTCTGTTAAAAAGTATTTTCGAAAATCACAAAATGGTCTAAAACGTCTCCAAATGCAATTTGAAGCTATTCTGTACACTTTGATGTTTTGTGTCAAAAAGTTTTGTCAAAAGGCTCAAAATGGTCTAAAACGTTTTTAAAACGATATTAAGCTATTTTGTGCTCTTTGATGTTTTTGTATAACCAAGTTTTTTCGAAAATCACAAAATGGTCTAAAACGTCTCCAAATGCGATTTGAAGCTTTTCTAAACACTTTGGTGTTTTTATGTTAACAAGTTTTTTCGAAAATCACAAAATGGTCTAAAACGTCTCCAAATCCGATTTGAAGCTATTCTGTACACTTTGATGTTTTGTGTGAAAAAGTTTTGTCGAAATGCTCAAAATGGTCTAAAACGTTTTTAAAACGATATTAAGCTATTTTGTGCTCTTTGATGTTTTTGTGTAACCAAGTTTCATCGATATGAACAAAATGGTCTAAAACGTCTCAAAATGCGATTTGAAGGTATTCTGAGCACTTTGGTGTTTTTGGGTGAAAAGTTTTAACGAAATGCTCAAAATGGTCTAAAACGGTTTCTAATGTGATTTTAAGCACTTTGAAGTATTTGTAAAAACAAGTTTCATCGAAATGCACAAAATAGTCTAAAACGTCTCCAAATGCGATTTGAAGCTTTTCTAAGCACTTTGGTGTTTTTATGTTAACAAGTTTTTTCGAAAATCACAAAATGGTCTAAAACGTCTCCAAATGCGATTTGAAGATATTCTGAGCACTTTGGTGTTTTTATGTTAAAAAGTATTTTCGAAAATCACAAAATGGTCTAAAACGTCTCCAAATGCGATTTGAAGCTCTTCTGTACACTTTGATGTTTTGTGTGAAAAAGTTTAGTCGAAATGCTCAAAATGGTCTAAAACGTTTTTAAAACGATATTAAGCTATTTTGTGCTCTTTGATGTTTTTGTGTAACCAAGTTTCATCGAAAATCACAAAATGGTCTAAAACGTCTCCAAATGCGATTTGAAGATATTCTGAGCACTTTGGTGTTTTTATGTTAACAAGTTTTTTCGAAAATCACAAAATGGTCTAAAACGTCTCCAAATGCGATTTGAAGATATTCTGAGCACTTTGGTGTTTTTATGTTAAAAAGTTTTTTCGAAAATCACAAAATGGTCTAAAACGTCTCCAAATGCGATTTGAAGCTATTCTATACACTTTGATGTTTTGTGTTAAAAAGTTTTGTCGAAATGCTCAAAATGGTTTAAAACGTTTTTAAAACGATATTAAGCTATTTTGTGCTCTTTGATGTTTTTGTGTAACCAAGTTTCATCGAAATGAACAAAATGGTCTAAAACGTCTCCAAATGCGATTTGAAGCTTTTCCAAGCACTTTGCTGTTTTTATGTTAACAAGTTTTTTCGAAAATCACAAAATTGTCTAAAACGTCTCAAAATGCGATTTGAAGGTATTTTGAGCACTTTGGTGTTTTTGTGTGAAAAGTTTTAACGAAAAGCTCAAAATGGTCTAAAACGGTTCTAATGTGATTTTAAGCACTTTGATGTTTTTGTACAACCAAGTTTCATCGAAATGCTCAAAATGGTCTAAAACGTTTTTAAAACGATATTAAGCTATTTTGTGCTCTTTGATGTTTTTGTGTAACCAAGTTTTTTCGAAAATCACAAAATGGTCTAAAACGTCTCCAAATGCGATTTGAAGCTTTTCTAAGCACTTTGGTGTTTTTATGTTAACAAGTTTTTTCGAAAATCACAAAATGGTCTAAAACGTCTCCAAATGCGATTTGAAGATATTCTGAGCACTTTGGTGTTTTTCTGTTAAAAAGTATTTTCGAAAATCACAAAATGGTCTAAAACGTCTCCAAATGCAATTTGAAGCTATTCTGTACACTTTGATGTTTTGTGTGAAAAAGTTTTGTCAAAATGCTCAAAATGGTCTAAAACGTTTTTAAAACGATATTAAGCTATTTTGTGCTCTTTGATGTTTTTGTATAACCAAGTTTTTTCGAAAATCACAAAATGGTCTAAAACGTCTCCAAATGCGATTTGAAGCTTTTCTAAACACTTTGGTGTTTTTATGTTAACAAGTTTTTTCGAAAATCACAAAATGGTCTAAAACGTCTCCAAATCCGATTTGAAGCTATTCTGTACACTTTGATGTTTTGTGTGAAAAAGTTTTGTCGAAATGCTCAAAATGGTCTAAAACGTTTTTAAAACGATATTAAGCTATTTTGTGCTCTTTGATGTTTTTGTGTAACCAAGTTTCATCGATATGAACAAAATGGTCTAAAACGTCTCAAAATGCGATTTGAAGGTATTCTGAGCACTTTGGTGTTTTTGGGTGAAAAGTTTTAACGAAATGCTCAAAATGGTCTAAAACGGTTTCTAATGTCATTTTAAGCACTTTGAAGTATTTGTAAAAACAAGTTTCATCGAAATGCACAAAATAGTCTAAAACGTCTCCAAATGCGATTTGAAGCTTTTCTAAGCACTTTGGTGTTTTTATGTTAACAAGTTTTTTCGAAAATCACAAAATGGTCTAAAACGTCTCCAAATGCGATTTGAAGATATTCTGAGCACTTTGGTGTTTTTATGTTAAAAAGTATTTTCGAAAATCACAAAATGGTCTAAAACGTCTCCAAATGCGATTTGAAGCTCTTCTGTACACTTTGATGTTTTTTGTGAAAAAGTTTAGTCGAAATGCTCAAAATGGTCTATAACGTTTTTAAAACGATATTAAGCTATTTTGTGCTCTTTGATGTTTTTGTGTAACCAAGTTTCATCGAAAATCACAAAATGGTCTAAAACGTCTCCAAATGCGATTTGAAGATATTCTGAGCACTTTGGTGTTTTTATGTTAACAAGTTTTTTCGAAAATCACAAAATGGTCTAAAACGTCTCCAAATGCGATTTGAAGATATTCTGAGCACTTTGGTGTTTTTATGTTAAAAAGTTTTTTCGAAAATCACAAAATGGTCTAAAACGTCTCCAAATGCGATTTGAAGCTATTCTATACACTTTGATGTTTTGTGTTAAAAAGTTTTGTCGAAATGCTCAAAATGGTTTAAAACGTTTTTAAAACGATATTAAGCTATTTTGTGCTCTTTGATGTTTTTGTGTAACCAAGTTTCATCGAAATGAACAAAATGGTCTAAAACGTCTCCAAATGCGATTTGAAGCTTTTCCAAGCACTTTGCTGTTTTTATGTTAACAAGTTTTTTCGAAAATCACAAAATTGTCTAAAACGTCTCAAAATGCGATTTGAAGGTATTCTGAGCACTTTGGTGTTTTTGTGTGAAAAGTTTTAACGAAAAGCTCAAAATGGTCTAAAACGGTTCTAATGTGATTTTAAGCACTTTGATGTTTTTGTACAACCAAGTTTCATCGAAATGCTCAAAATGGTCTAAAACGTTTTTAAAACGATATTAAGCTATTTTGTGCTCTTTGATGTTTTTGTGTAACCAAGTTTTTTCGAAAATCACAAAATGGTCTAAAACGTCTCCAAATGCGATTTGAAGCTTTTCTAAGCACTTTGGTGTTTTTATGTTAACAAGTTTTTTCGAAAATCACAAAATGGTCTAAAACGTCTCCAAATGCGATTTGAAGATATTCTGAGCACTTTGGTGTTTTTCTGTTAAAAAGTATTTTCGAAAATCACAAAATGGTCTAAAACGTCTCCAAATGCAATTTGAAGCTATTCTGTACACTTTGATGTTTTGTGTGAAAAAGTTTTGTCAAAATGCTCAAAATGGTCTAAAACGTTTTTAAAACGATATTAAGCTATTTTGTGCTCTTTGATGTTTTTGTATAACCAAGTTTTTTCGAAAATCACAAAATGGTCTAAAACGTCTCCAAATGCGATTTGAAGCTTTTCTAAACACTTTGGTGTTTTTATGTTAACAAGTTTTTTCGAAAATCACAAAATGGTCTAAAACGTCTCCAAATCCGATTTGAAGCTATTCTGTACACTTTGATGTTTTGTGTGAAAAAGTTTTGTCGAAATGCTCAAAATGGTCTAAAACGTTTTTAAAACGATATTAAGCTATTTTGTGCTCTTTGATGTTTTTGTGTAACCAAGTTTCATCGATATGAACAAAATGGTCTAAAACGTCTCAAAATGCGATTTGAAGGTATTCTGAGCACTTTGGTGTTTTTGGGTGAAAAGTTTTAACGAAATGCTCAAAATGGTCTAAAACGGTTTCTAATGTGATTTTAAGCACTTTGAAGTATTTGTAAAAACAAGTTTCATCGAAATGCACAAAATAGTCTAAAACGTCTCCAAATGCGATTTGAAGCTTTTCTAAGCACTTTGGTGTTTTTATGTTAACAAGTTTTTTCGAAAATCACAAAATGGTCTAAAACGTCTCCAAATAAGATTTGAAGATATTCTGAGCACTTTGGTGTTTTTATGTTAAAAAGTATTTTCGAAAATCACAAAATGGTCTAAAACGTCTCCAAATGCGATTTGAAGCTCTTCTGTACACTTTGATGTTTTGTGTGAAAAAGTTTAGTCGAAATGCTCAAAATGGTCTAAAACGTTTTTAAAACGATATTAAGCTATTTTGTGCTCTTTGATGTTTTTGTGTAACCAAGTTTCATCGAAAATCACAAAATGGTCTAAAACGTCTCCAAATGCGATTTGAAGCTTTTCCAAGCACTTTGCTGTTTTTATGTTAACAAGTTTTTTCGAAAATCACAAAATGGTCTAAAACGTCTCAAAATACGATATTAAGCTGTTTTGTGCACTTTGATGATTTGTGTGAAAAGTTTTAACGAAATGCTCAAAATGGTCTAAAACGGTTTCTAATGTGATTTTAAGCACTTTGATGTTTTTATGTAGCCAAGTTTTTTCGAAAATCACAAAATGGTCAAAAACGTCTCCAAATGCGATTTGAAGCTTTTCTAAGCACTTTGGTGTTTTTATGTTAACAAGTTTTTTCGAAAATCACAAAATGGTCTAAAACGTCTTCAAATGCGATTTGAAGATATTCTGAGCACTTTGGTGTTTTTCTGTTAAAAAGTATTTTCGAAAATCACAAAATGGTCTATAACGTCTCCAAATGCGATTTGAAGCTATTCTGTACACTTTGATGTTTTGTGTGAAAAAGTTTTGTCAAAATGCTCAAAATGGTCTAAAACGTTTTTAAAACGATATTAAGCTATTTTGTGCTCTTTGATGTGTTTGTATAACCAAGTTTTTTTCGAAAATCACAAAATGGTCTAAAACGTCTCCAAATGCGATTTAAAGCTATTCTAGACACTTTGATGTTTTGTGTGAAAAATTTTCTCGAAATGCTCAAAATGGTCTAAAACGTTTTCCAATACCATTATTAAGCTATTTTGTGCAATTTGATGTTTTTGTGTAACCAAGTTTTTTGAAATGCGATTTGAAGATATTCTGAGGACTTTGGTGTTTTTATGTTAAAAAGTTTTTTCGAAAATCACAAAATGGTCTAAAACGTCTCCAAATGCGATTTGAAGATATTCTGAGCACTTTGGTGTTTTTATGTTAAAAAGTTTTTTGGAAAATCACAAAATGGTCTAAAACGACTCCAAATGCGATTTGAAGCTATCCTGTACACTTTGATGTTTTGTGTGAAAAAGTTTTGTCGAAATGCTCAAAATGATCTAAAACGTTTTTAAAACGATATTAAGCTATTTTGTGCTCTTTGATGTTTTTGTGTATCCAAGTTTCATCGAAATGAACAAAATGGTCTAAAACGTTTTTAAATACCATATTAAGCTGTTTTGTGCACTTTGATGATTTGTGTGAAAAGTTTTAACGAAATGCTCAAAATAGTCTAAAACGGTTTCTAATGTGATTTTAAGCACTTTGATGTTTTTGTGTAACCAAGTTTTATCGAAATGAACAAAATGGTCTAAAACGTCTCCAAATGCGATTTGAAGCTTTTCCAAGCACTTTGCTGTTTTTATATTAAGTTTTTTCGAAAATCACAAAATGGTCTAAAACGTCTCTAAATGCGATTTGAAGGTATTCTGAGCAATTTGGTGTTTTTGTGTGAAAAGTTTTAACGAAATGCTCAAAATTGTCTAAAACGGTTTCTAATGTGATTTTAAGCACTTTGATGTTTTTGTAAAACCAAGTTTCATCGAAATGCACAAAATGGTCTAAAACGTCTCCAAATGCGATTTGAAGCTATTCTGTACACTTTGATGTTTTGTGTGAAAAAAGTTTTTTTTCGAAATGCTCAAAATGGTCTAAAACGTTTTTAAAACGATATTAAGCTATTTTGTGCTCTTTGATGTTTTTGTGTAACCAAGTTTTATCGAAATGAACAAAATGTTCTAAAACGTCTCCAAATGCGATTTGAAGCTTTTCCAAGCACTTTGCTGTTTTTATGTTAAGTTTTTTCGAAAATCACAAAATGGTCTAAAACGTCTCTAAATGCGATTTGAAGGTATTCTGAGCACTTTGGTGTTTTTGTGTGAAAAGTTTTAACGAAATGCTCAAAATTGTCTAAAACGGTTTCTAATGTGATTTTAAGCACTTTGATGTTTTTGTAAAACCAAGTTTCATCGAAATGCACAAAATGGTCTAAAACGTCTCCAAATGCGATTTGAAGCTTTTCCAAGCACTTTGCTGTTTTTATGTTAACAAGCTTTTTCGAAAATCACAAAATGGTCTAAAACGTCTCCAAATGCGATTTGAAGATATTCTGAGCACTTTGGTGTTTTTATGTTAAAAAGTTTTTTCGAAAATCACAAAATGGTCTAAAACGTCTCCAAATTCGATTTGAAGCTCTTCTGTACACTTTGATGTTTTGTGTGAAAAAGTTTTGTCAAAATGCTCAAAATGGTCTAAAACGTTTTTAAAACGATATTAAGCTATTTTGTGCTCTTTGATGTTTTTGTATAACCAAGTTTTTTCGAAAATCACAAAATTGTCTAAAACGTCTCCAAATGCGATTTGAAGATATTCTGAGCACTTTGGTGTTTTTATGTTAAAAAGTTTTTTCGAAAATCACAAAATGGTCTAAAACGTCTCCAAATGCGATTTGAAAAAATTCTGAGCACTTTGGTGTTTTTATGTTAAAAAGTTTTTTCGAAAATCACAAAATGGTCTAAAACGTCTCCAAATGCGATTTGAAGCTCTTCTGTACACTTTGATGTTTTGTGTGAAAAAGTTTTGTCAAAATGCTCAAAATGGTCTAAAACGTTTTTAAAACGATATTAAGCTATTTTGTGCTCTTTGATGTTTTTGTATAACCAAGTTTTTTCGAAAATCACAAAATTGTCTAAAACGTCTCCAAATGCGATTTGAAGATATTCTGAGCACTTTGGTGTTTTTATGTTAAAAAGTTTTTTCGAAAATCACAAAATGGTCTAAAACGTCTCCAAATGCGATTTGAAGCTATTCTGAGCACTTTGGTGTTTTTCTGTTAAAAAGTATTTTCGAAAATCACAAAATGGTCTAAAACGTCTCCAAATGCAATTTGAAGCTATTCTGTACACTTTGATGTTTTGTGTGAAAAAGTTTTGTCAAAATGCTCAAAATGGTCTAAAACGTTTTTAAAACGATATTAAGCTATTTTGTGCTCTTTGATGTTTTTGTATAACCAAGTTTTTTCGAAAATCACAAAATGGTCTAAAACGTCTCCAAATGCGATTTGAAGCTTTTCTAAACACTTTGGTGTTTTTATGTTAACAAGTTTTTTCGAAAATCACAAAATGGTCTAAAACGTCTCCAAATCCGATTTGAAGCTATTCTGTACACTTTGATGTTTTGTGTGAAAAAGTTTTGTCGAAATGCTCAAAATGGTCTAAAACGTTTTTAAAACGATATTAAGCTATTTTGTGCTCTTTGATGTTTTTGTGTAACCAAGTTTCATCGATATGAACAAAATGGTCTAAAACGTCTCAAAATGCGATTTGAAGGTATTCTGAGCACTTTGGTGTTTTTGGGTGAAAAGTTTTAACGAAATGCTCAAAATGGTCTAAAACGGTTTCTAATGTGATTTTAAGCACTTTGAAGTATTTGTAAAAACAAGTTTCATCGAAATGCACAAAATGGTCTAAAACGTCTCCAAATGCGATTTGAAGCTTTTCTAAGCACTTTGGTGTTTTTATGTTAACAAGTTTTTTCGAAAATCACAAAATGGTCTAAAACGTCTCCAAATGCGATTTGAAGATATTCTGAGCACTTTGGTGTTTTTATGTTTAAAAGTTTTTTCGAAAATCACAAAATGGTCTAAAACGTCTCCAAATGCGATTTGAAGCTATTCTGTACACTTTGATGTTTTGTGTGAAAAAGTTTTGTCGAAATGCTCAAAATGGTTTAAAACGTTTTTAAAACGATATTAAGCTATTTTGTGCTCTTTGATGTTTTTGTATAACCAAGTTTCATCGAAATGCACAAAATGGTCTAAAACGTCTCCAAATACGATTTGAAGCTTTTCTAAGCACTTTGCTGTTTTTATGTTAACAAGTTTTTTCGAAAATCACAAAATGGTCTAAAACGTCTCCAAATGCGATTTGAAGATATTCTGAGCACTTTGGTGTTTTTATGTTAAAAAGTTTTTTCGAAAATCACAAAATGGTCTAAAACGTCTCCAAATGCGATTTGAAGATATTCTGAGCACTTTGGTGTTTTTATGTTAAAAAGTTTTTTCGAAAATCACAAAATGGTCTAAAACGTCTCCAAATGCGATTTGAAGCTATTCTGTACACTTTGATGTTTTGTGTGAAAAAGTTTTGTCGAAATGCTCAAAATGGTCTAAAACGTTTTTAAAACGATATAAAGCTATTTTGTGCTCTTTGAGGTTTTTGTGTAACCAAGTTTTTTCAAAAATCACAAAATGGTCTAAAACGTCTCCAAATGCGATTTGAAGCTTTTCTAAGCACTTTGGTGTTTTTATGTTAACAAGTTTTTTCGAAAACCACAAAATGGTCTAAAACGTTTTAAAATGCGATTTGAAGGTATTCTGAGCACTTTGGTGTTTTTGTGTGAAAAGTTTTAACGAAATGCTCAAAATGGTCTAAAACGGTTTCTAATGTGATTTTAACCACTTTGATGTTTTTGTGTAACCAAGTTTTTTCGAAAATCACAAAATGGTCTAAAACGTCTCCAAATGCGATTTGAAGCTTTTCTAAGCACTTTGGTGTTTTTATGTTAACAAGTTTTTTCGAAAATCACAAAATGGTCTAAAACGTCTCCAAATGCGATTTGAAGCTATTCTGTACACTTTGATGTTTTGTGTGAAAAAAGTTTTGTCGAAATGCTTAAAATGGTCTAAAACGTTTTTAAAACGATATTAAGCTATTTTGTGCTCTTTGATGTTTTTGTGTAACCAAGTTTTATCGAAATGAACAAAATGGTCTAAAACGTCTCCAAATGCGATTTGAAGCTTTTCCAAGCACTTTGCTGTTTTTATGTTAACAGGTTTTTTCGAAAATCACAAAATGGTCTAAAACGTCTCAAAATGCGATTTGAAGGTATTCTGAGCACTTTGGTGTTTTTGTGTGAAAAGTTTTAACGAAATGCTCAAAATTGTCTAAAACGGTTTCTAATGTGATTTTAAGCACTTTGATGTTTTTGTAAAACCAAGTTTCATCGAAATGCACAAAATGGTCTAAAACGCCTCCAAATGCGATTTAAAGCTATTCTAGACACTTTGATGTTTTGTGTGAAAAAGTTTTCTCGAAATGCTCAAAATGGTCTAAAACGTTTTCCAATACCATATTAAGCTATTTTGTGCAATTTGATGTTTTTGTGTAACCAAGTTTTTTGAAATGCGATTTGAAGATATTCTGAGGACTTTGGTGTTTTTATGTTAAAAAGTTTTTTCGAAAATCACAAAATGGTCTAAAACGTCTCCAAATGCGATTTGAAGATATTCTGAGCACTTTGGTGTTTTTATGTTAAAAAGTTTTTTCGAAAATCACAAAATGGTCTAAAACGTCTCCAAATGCGATTTGAAGGTCTTCTGTACACTTTGATGTTTTGTGTGAAAAAGTTTTTTCAAAATGCTCAAAATGGTCTAAAACGTTTTTAAAACGATATTAAGCTATTTTGTGCTCTTTGATGTTTTTGTATAACCAAGTTTTTTCGAAAATCACAAAATGGTCTAAAACGTCTCCAAATGCGATTTGAAGCTTTTCCAAGCACTTTGCTGTTTTTATGTTAACAAGTTTTTTCGAAAATCACAAAATGGTCTAAAACGTCTCAAAATACGATATTAAGCTGTTTTGTGCACTTTGATGATTTGTGTGAAAAGTTTTAACGAAATGCTCAAAATGGTCTAAAACGGTTTCTAATGTGATTTTAAGCACTTTGATGTTTTTATGTAGCCAAGTTTTTTCGAAAATCACAAAATGGTCAAAAACGTCTCCAAATGCGATTTGAAGCTTTTCTAAGCCCTTTGGTGTTTTTATGTTAACAAGTTTTTTCGAAAATCACAAAATGGTCTAAAACGTCTTCAAATGCGATTTGAAGATATTCTGAGCACTTTGGTGTTTTTCTGTTAAAAAGTATTTTCGAAAATCACAAAATGGTCTATAACGTCTCCAAATGCGATTTGAAGCTATTCTGTACACTTTGATGTTTTGTGTGAAAAAGTTTTGTCAAAATGCTCAAAATGGTCTAAAACGTTTTTAAAACGATATTAAGCTATTTTGTGCTCTTTGATGTGTTTGTATAACCAAGTTTTTTCGAAAATCACAAAATGGTCTAAAACGTCTCCAAATGCGATTTGAAGCTTTTCCAAGCACTTTGCTGTTTTTATGTTAACAATTTTTTTCGAAAATCATAAAATGGTCTAAAACGTCTCAAAATGCGATTTGAAGGTATTCTGAGCACTTTGGTGTTTTTGTGTGAAAAGTTTTAACGAAATGCTCAAAATGGTCTAAAACGGTTCTAATGTGATTTTAAGCACTTTGATGTTTTTGTATAACCAAGTTTCATCGAAATGCACAAAATGGTCTAAAACGTCTCCAAATGCGATTTAAAGCTATTCTAGACACTTTGATGTTTTGTGTGAAAAATTTTCTCGAAATGCTCAAAATGGTCTAAAACGTTTTCCAATACCATATTAAGCTATTTTGTGCAATTTGATGTTTTTGTGTAACCAAGTTTTTTGAAATGCGATTTGAAGATATTCTGAGGACTTTGGTGTTTTTATGTTAAAAAGTTTTTTCGAAAATCACAAAATGGTCTAAAACGTCTCCAAATGCGATTTGAAGATATTCTGAGCACTTTGGTGTTTTTATGTTAAAAAGTTTTTTGGAAAATCACAAAATGGTCTAAAACGACTCCAAATGCGATTTGAAGCTATCCTGTACACTTTGATGTTTTGTGTGAAAAAGTTTTGTCGAAATGCTCAAAATGGTCTAAAACGTTTTTAAAACGATATTAAGCTATTTTGTGCTCTTTGATGTTTTTGTGTAACCAAGTTTCATCGAAATGAACAAAATGGTCTAAAACGTCTCCAAATGCGATTTGAAGCTTTTCTAAGCACTTTGGTGTTTTTATGTTAACAAGTTTTTTCGAAAATCACAAAATGGTCTAAAACGTCTCCAAATGCGATTTGAAGATATTCTGAGCACTTTGCTGTTTTTATGTTAACAAGTTTTTTCGAAAATCACAAAATGGTCTAAAACGTCTCAAAATGCTATTTGAAGGTATTCTGAGCACTTTGGTGTTTTTGTGTGAAAAGTTTTAACGAAATGCTCAAAATGGTCTAAAACGGTTCTAATGTGATTTTAAACACTTTGATGTTTTGTGTGAAAAAGTTTTGTCAAAATGCTGAAAATGGTCTAAAACGTTTTTAAAACGATATTAAGCTATTTTGTGCTCTTTGATGTTTTTGTATAACCAAGTTTTTTCGAAAATCACAAAATGGTCTAAAACGTCTCCAAATGCGATTTGAAGATATTCTGAGCACTTTGGTGTTTTTATGTTAAAAAGTTTTTTCGAAAATCACAAAATGGTCTAAAACGTCTCCAAATGCGATTTGAAGATATTCTGAGCACTTTGGTGTTTTTATGTTAAAAAGTTTTTTCGAAAATCACAAAATGGTCTAAAACGTCTCCAAATGCGATTTGAAGCTATTCTATACACTTTGATGTTTTGTGTTAAAAAGTTTTGTCGAAATGCTCAAAATGGTTTAAAACGTTTTTAAAACGATATTAAGCTATTTTGTGCTCTTTGATGTTTTTGTGTAACCAAGTTTCATCGAAATGAACAAAATGGTCTAAAACGTCTCCAAATGCGATTTGAAGCTTTTCCAAGCACTTTGCTGTTTTTATGTTAACAAGTTTTTTCGAAAATCACAAAATTGTCTAAAACGTCTCAAAATGCGATTTGAAGGTATTCTGAGCACTTTGGTGTTTTTGTGTGAAAAGTTTTAACGAAAAGCTCAAAATGGTCTAAAACGGTTCTAATGTGATTTTAAGCACTTTGATGTTTTTGTACAACCAAGTTTCATCGAAATGCTCAAAATGGTCTAAAACGTTTTTAAAACGATATTAAGCTATTTTGTGCTCTTTGATGTTTTTGTGTAACCAAGTTTTTTCGAAAATCACAAAATGGTCTAAAACGTCTCCAAATGCGATTTGAAGCTTTTCTAAGCACTTTGGTGTTTTTATGTTAACAAGTTTTTTTGAAAATCACAAAATGGTCTAAAACGTCTCAAAATGCGATTTGAAGGTATTCTGAGCACTTTGGTGTTTTTGTGTGAAAAGTTTTAACGAAATGCTCAAAATGGTCTAAAACGGTTTCTAATGTGATTTTAACCACTTTGATGTTTTTGTGTAACCAAGTTCTTTTCGAAAATCACAAAATGGTCTAAAACGTCTCCAAATGCGATTTGAAGCTTTTCTAAGCACTTTGGTGTTTTTATGTTAACAAGTTTTTTCGAAAATCACAAAATGGTCTAAAACGTCTCAAAATGCGATTTGAAGGTATTCTGAGCACTTTGGTGTTTTTGTGTGAAAAGTTTTAACGAAATGCTCAAAATGGTCTAAAACGGTTTCTAATGTGATTTTAACCACTTTGATGTTTTTGTGTAACCAAGTTTTTTCGAAAATCACAAAATGGTCTAAAACGTCTCCAAATGCGATTTGAAGCTTTTCTAAGCACTTTGGTGTTTTTATGTTAACAAGTTTTTTCGAAAATCACAAAATGGTCTAAAACGTCTCCAAATGCGATTTGAAGCTATTCTGTACACTTTGATGTTTTGTGTGAAAAGTTTTAACGAAATGCTCAAAATTGTCTAAAACGGTTTCTAATGTGATTTTAAGCACTTTGATGTTTTTGTAAAACCAAGTTTCATCGAAATGCACAAAATGGTCTAAAACGTCTCCAAATGCGATTTGAAGCTTTTCCAAGCACTTTGGTGTTTTTATGTTAACAAGGTTTTTCGAAAATCACAAAATGGTCTAAAACGTCTCCAAATGCGATTTGAAGCTTTTCCAAGCACTTTGCTGTTTTTATGTTAACAAGTTTTTTCGAAAATCACAAAATGGTCTAAAACGTCTCAAAATACGATATTAAGCTGTTTTGTGCACTTTGATGATTTGTGTGAAAAGTTTTAACGAAATGCTCAAAATGGTCTAAAACGGTTTCTAATGTGATTTTAAGCACTTTGATGTTTTTATGTAGCCAAGTTTTTTCGAAAATCACAAAATGGTCAAAAACGTCTCCAAATGCGATTTGAAGCTTTTCTAAGCACTTTGGTTTTTTTATGTTAACAAGTTTTTTCGAAAATCACAAAATGGTCTAAAACGTCTTCAAATGCGATTTGAAGATATTCTGAGCACTTTGGTGTTTTTCTGTTAAAAAGTATTTTCGAAAATCACAAAATGGCCTAAAACGTCTCCAAATGCGATTTGAAGCTATTCTGTACACTTTGATGTTTTGTGTGAAAAAGTTTTGTCAAAATGCTCAAAATGGTCTAAAACGTTTTTAAAACGATATTAAGCTATTTTGTGCTCTTTGATGTGTTTGTATAACCAAGTTTTTTCGAAAATCACAAAATGGTCTAAAACGTCTCCAAATGCGATTTGAAGCTTTTCCAAGCACTTTGCTGTTTTTATGTTAACAATTTTTTTCGAAAATCATAAAATGGTCTAAAACGTCTCCAAATGCGATTTGAAGCTATTCTGTACACTTTGATGTTTTGTGTGAAAAGTTTTGTCGAAATGCTCAAAATGGTCTAAAACGTTTTTAAAACGATATTAAGCTATTTTGTGCTCTTTGATGTTTTTGTGTAACCAAGTTTCATCGAAATGAGCAAAATGGTCTAAAACGTCTCCAAATGCGATTTGAAGCTTTTCTAAGCACTTTGGTGTTTTTATGTTAACAAGTTTTTTCGAAAATCACAAAATGGTCTAAAACGTCTCAAAATGCTATTTGAAGGTATTCTGAGCACTTTGGTGTTTTTGTGTGAAAAGTTTTAACGAAATGCTCAAAATGGTCTAAAACGGTTCTAATGTGATTTTAAGCACTTTGATGTTTTTGTATAACCAAGTTTCATCGAAATGCTCAAAATGGTCTAAAACGTTTTTAAAACGATATTAAGCTATTTTGTGCTCTTTGATGTTTTTGTGTAACGAAGTTTCATCGAAATGAACAAAATGGTCTAAAACGTCTCCAAATGCGATTTGAAGCTTTTCCAAGCACTTTGCTGTTTTTATGTTAACAAGTTTTTTCGAAAATCACAAAATGGCCTAAAACGTCTCAAAATGCGATTTCAAGGTATTCTGAGCACTTTGGTGTTTTTGTGTGAAAGGTTTTAACGAAATGCTCAAAATGGTCTAAAACGGTTTCTAATGTGATTTAAAGCACTTTGATGTTTTTGTATAACCAAGTTTCATCGAAATGCACAAAATGGTCTAAAACGTCTCCAAATGCGATTTGAAGCTTTTCTAAGCACTTTGCTGTTTTTATGTTAACAAGTTTTTTCGAAAATCACAAAATGGTCTAAAACGTCTCCAAATGCGATTTGAAGATATTCTGAGCACTTTGGTGTTTTTATGTTAAAAAGTTTTTTCGAAAATCACAAAAATAATGGTCTAAAACGTCTCCAAATGCGATTTGAAGATATTCTGAGCACTTTGGTGTTTTTATGTTAACAAGTTTTTTCGAAAATCACAAAATGGTCTAAAACGTCTCCAAATGCGATTTGAAGCTATTCTGTACACTTTGATGTTTTGTGTGAAAAAGTTTTGTCGAAATGCTCAAAATGGTCTAAAACGTTTTTAAAACGATATTAAGCTATTTTGTGCTCTTTGATGTTTTTCTGTAACCAAGTTTTATCGAAATGAACAAAATGGTCTAAAACGTCTCCAAATGCGATTTGAAGCTTTTCCAAGCACTTTGCTGTTTTTATGTTAACAAGTTTTTTCGAAAATCACAAAATGGTCTAAAACGTCTCAAAATGCGATTTGAAGGTATTCTGAGCACTTTGGTGTTTTTGTGTGAAAAGTTTTAACGAAATGCTCAAAATTGTCTAAAACGGTTTCTAATGTGATTTTAAGCACTTTGATGTTTTTGTAAAACCAAGTTTCATCGAAATGAACAAAATGGTCTAAAATGTCTCCAAATGCGATTTGAAGCTTTTCCAAGCACTTTGCTGTTTTTATGTTAACAAGCTTTTTCGAAAATCACAAAATGGTCTAAAACGTCTCCAAATGCGATTTGAAGATATTCTGAGCACTTTGGTGTTTTTATGTTAAAAAGTTTTTTCGAAAATCACAAAATGGTCTAAAACGTCTCCAAATGCGATTTGAAGATATTCTGAGCACTTTGGTGTTTTTATGTTAAAAAGTTTTTTCGAAAATCACAAAATGGTCTAAAACGTCTCCAAATGCGATTTGAAGCTATTCTGTACACTTTGATGTTTTGTGTGAAAAAGTTTTGTCGAAATGCTCAAAATGGTTTAAAACGTTTTTAAAACGATATTAAGTTATTTTGTGCTGTTTGATGTTTTTGTGTAACCAAGTTTCATCGAAATGAACAAAATGGTCTAAAACGTCTCCAAATGCGATTTGAAGCTTTTCCAAGCACTTTGCTGTTTTTATGTTAACAAGTTTTTTCGAAAATCACAAAATGGTGTAAAACGTCTCAAAATGCGATTTGAAGGTATTCTGAGCACTTTGGTGTTTTTGTGTGAAAAGTTTTAACGAAATGCTCAAAATGGTCTAAAACGGTTCTAATGTGATTTTAAGCTATTCTAGACACTTTGATGTTTTGTGTGAAAAAGTTTTCTCGAAATGCTCAAAATGGTCTAAAACGTTTTCCAATACCATATTAAGCTATTTTGTGCAATTTGATGTTTTTGTGTAACCAAGTTTTTTGAAATGCGATTTGAAGATATTCTGAGGACTTTGGTGTTTTTATGTTAAAAAGTTTTTTCGAAAATCACAAAATGGTCTAAAACGTCTCCAAATGCGATTTGAAGATATTCTGAGCACTTTGGTGTTTTTATGTTAAAAAGTTTTTTCGAAAATCACAAAATGGTCTAAAACGTCTCCAAATGCGAGTTGAAGCTATTCTGTACACTTTGATGTTTTGTGTGAAAAAGTTTTGTCGAAATGCTCAAAATGGTCTAAAACGTTTTTAAAACGATATTAAGCTATTTTGTGCTCTTTGATGTTTTTGTGTAACCAAGTTTTTTCGAAAATCACAAAATGGTCTAAAACGTCTCCAAATGCGATTTGAAGCTTTTCTAAGCACTTTGGTGTTTTTATGTTAACAAGTTTTTTCGCAAATCACAAAATGGTCTAAAACGTCTCCAAATGCGATTTGAAGATATTCTGAGCACATTGGTGTTTTTATGTTAAAAAGTTTTTTCGAAAATCACAAAATGGTCTAAAACGTTTCCAAATGCGATTTGAAGCTCTTCTGTACACTTTGATGTTTTGTGTGAAAAAGTTTTTTCGAAATGCTCAAAATGGTCTAAAACGTTTTTAAATACGATATTAAGCTGTTTTGTGCACTTTGATGGTTTGTGTGAAAAGTTTTAACGAAATGCTCAAAATGGTCAAAAACGGTTTCTAATGTGATTTTAAGCACTTTGATGTTTTTGTGTAACCAAGTTTTTTCGAAAATCACAAATTGGTCTAAAACGTCTCCAAATGCGATTTGAAGCTTTTCTAAACACTTTGGTGCTTTTATGTTAACAAGTTTTTTCGAAAATCACAAAATGGTCTAAAACGTCTCCAAATGCGATTTGAAGCTTTTCTAAACACTTTGGTGTTTTTATGTTAACAAGTTTTTTCGAAAATCACAAAATGGTCTAAAACGTCTCCAAATGCGATTTGAAGATATTCTGTACACTTTGATGTTTTGTGTGAAAAAGTTTTCTCGAAATGCTCAAAATGGTCTAAAACGTTTTCCAATACCATATTAAGCTATTTTGTGCAATTTGATGTTTTTGTGTAACCAAGTTTTTTGAAATGCGATTTGAAGATATTCTGAGCACTTTGGTGTTTTTATGTTAAAAAGTTTTTTCGAAAATCACAAAATGGTCTAAAACGTCTCCAAATGCGATTTGAAGATATTCTGAGCACTTTGGTGTTTTTATGTTAAAAAGTTTTTTCGAAAATCACAAAATGGTCTAAAACGTCTCCAAATGCGATTTGAAGCTATTCTGTACACTTTGATGTTTTGTGTGAAAAAGTTTTGTCGAAATGCTCAAAATGGTCTAAAACGTTTTTAAAACGATATTAAGCTATTTTGTGCTCTTTGATGTTTTTGTGTAACCAAGTTTTTTCGAAAACCACGAAATGGTCTAAAACGTCTTCAAATGCGATTTGAAGCTTTTCTAAGCACTTTGGTGTTTTTATGTTAACAAGTTTTTTCGCAAATCACAAAATGGTCTAAAACGTCTCCAAATGCGATTTGAAGATATTCTGAGCACATTGGTGTTTTTATGTTAAAAAGTTTTGTCGAAATGCTCAAAATGGTCTAAAACGTTTTTAAAACGATATTAAGCTATTTTGTCCTCTTTGATGTTTTTATGTAACCAAGTTTCATCGAAATGAACAAAATGGTCTAAAACGTCTCCAAATGCGATTTGAAGCTTTTCCAAGCACTTTGCTGTTTTTATGTTAACAAGTTTTTTCGAAAATCACAAAATGGTCTAAAACGTCTCAAAATGCGATTTGAAGGTATTCTGAGCACTTTGGTGTTTTTGTGTGAAAAGTTTTAACGAAATGCTCAAAATGGTCTAAAACGGTTTCTAATGTGATTTTAAGCACTTTGATGTTTTTGTATAACCAAGTTTCATCGAAATTCACAAAATGGTCTAAAACGTCTCCAAATGCGATTTTAAGCTTTTCTAAGCACTTTGGTGTTTTTATGTTAACAAGGTTTTTCGAAAATCACAAAATGGTCTAAAACGTCTCCAAATGCGATTTGAAGATATTCTGAGCACTTTGGTGTTTTTATGTTAACAAGTTTTTTCGAAAATCACAAAATGGTCTAAAACGTCTAAAAATACGATATTAAGCTGTTTTGTGCACTTTGATGATTTGTGTGAAAAGTTTTAACGAAATGCTCAAAATGGTCTAAAACGGTTTCTAATGTGATTTTAAGCACTTTGATGTTTTTATGTAGCCAAGTTTTTTCGAAAATCACAAAATGGTCAAAAACGTCTCCAAATGCGATTTGAAGCTTTTCTAAGCACTT
The DNA here is from genome assembly GCF_964355755.1 of Antedon mediterranea. Taxonomy (NCBI): domain Eukaryota; kingdom Metazoa; phylum Echinodermata; class Crinoidea; order Comatulida; family Antedonidae; genus Antedon; species Antedon mediterranea. The sequence goes on from NC_092678.1 coordinate 10,523,677, forward strand.
TGGTTTTTTTATGTTAACAAGTTTTTTCGAAAATCACAAAATGGTCTAAAACGTCTTCAAATGCGATTTGAAGATATTCTGAGCACTTTGGTGTTTTTCTGTTAAAAAGTATTTTCGAAAATCACAAAATGGTCTAAAACGTCTCCAAATGCGATTTGAAGCTATTCTGTACACTTTGATGTTTTGTGTGAAAAAGTTTTGTCAAAATGCTCAAAATGGTCTAAAACGTTTTTAAAACGATATTAAGCTATTTTGTGCTCTTTGATGTGTTTGTATAACCAAGTTTTTTCGAAAATCACAAAATGGTCTAAAACGTCTCCAAATGCGATTTGAAGCTTTTCCAAGCACTTTGCTGTTTTTATGTTAACAATTTTTTTCGAAAATCATAAAATGGTCTAAAACGTCTCCAAATGCGATTTGAAGCTATTCTGTACACTTTGATGTTTTGTGTGAAAAGTTTTGTCGAAATGCTCAAAATGGTCTAAAACGTTTTTAAAACGATATTAAGCTATTTTGTGCTCTTTGATGTTTTTGTGTAACCAAGTTTCATCGAAATGAACAAAATGGTCTAAAACGTCTCCAAATGCGATTTGAAGCTTTTCTAAGCACTTTGGTGTTTTTATGTTAACAAGTTTTTTCGAAAATCACAAAATGGTCTAAAACGTCTCCAAATGCGATTTGAAGCTTTTCTAAGCACTTTGGTGTTTTTATGTTAACAAGTTTTTTCGAAAATCACAAAATGGTCTAAAACGTCTCAAAATGCGATTTGAAGGTATTCTGAGCACTTTGGTGTTTTTGTGTGAAAAGTTTTAACGAAATGCTCAAAATGGTCTAAAACGGTTTCTAATGTGATTTTAACCACTTTGATGTTTTTGTGTAACCAAGTTCTTTTCGAAAATCACAAAATGGTCTAAAACGTCTCCAAATGCGATTTGAAGCTCTTCTGTACACTTTGATGTTTTGTGTGAAAAAGTTTTGTCGAAATGCTCAAAATGGTCTAAAACGTTTTTAAATACGATATTAAGCTGTTTTGTGCACTTTGATGATTTGTGTGAAAAGTTTTAACGAAATGCTCAAAATAGTCTATAACGGTTTCTAATGTGATTTTAAGCACTTTGATGTTTTTGTGTAATCAAGTTTTTTTGGAAATCACAAAATGGTCTAAAACGTCTCCAAATGCGATTTGAAGCTTTTCTAAGCACTTTGGTGTTTTTATGTTAACAAGTTTTTTCGAAAATCACAAAATGGTCTAAAACGTCTCAAAATGCGATTTGAAGGTATTCTGAGCACTTTGGTGTTTTTGTGTGAAAAGTTTTAACGAAATGCTCAAAATGGTCTAAAACGGTTTCTAATGTGATTTTAACCACTTTGATGTTTTTGTGTAACCAAGTTTTTTCGAAAATCACAAAATGGTCTAAAACGTCTCCAAATGCGATTTGAAGCTATTCTGTACACTTTGATGTTTTGTGTGAAAAAAGTTTTGTCGAAATGCTCAAAATGGTCTAAAACGTTTTTAAAACGATATTAAGCTATTTTATGCTCTTTGATGTTTTTGTGTAACCAAGTTTTTTCGAAAATCACAAAATTGTCTAAAACGTCTCCGAATGCGATTTGAAGCTCTTCTGTACACTTTGATGTTTTGTGTGAAAAAGTTTTCTCGGAATGCTAAAAATGGTATAAAAACGTTTTCCAATACCATATTAAGCTATTTTGTGCAATTTGATGTTTTTGTGTAACCAAGTTTTTTCGAAAATCACAAAATTGTCTAAAACGTCTCCGAATGCGATTTGAAGCTCTTCTGTACACTTTGATGTTTTGTGTGAAAAAGTTTTCTCGAAATGCTAAAAATGGTCTAAAACGTTTTCCAATACCATATTAAGCTATTTTGTGCAATTTGATGTTTTTGTGTAACAAAGTTTTTTCGAAAATCACAAAATGGTCTAATACGTCTCCAAATGCGATTTGAAGATATTCTGAGCACTTTGGTGTTTTTATGTTAAAAAGTTTTTTGGAAAATCACAAAATGGTCTAAAACGACTCCAAATGCGATTTGAAGCTATCCTGTACACTTTGATGTTTTGTGTGAAAAAGTTTTGTCGAAATGCTCAAAATGATCTAAAACGTTTTTAAAACGATATTAAGCTATTTTGTGCTCTTTGATGTTTTTGTGTATCCAAGTTTCATCGAAATGAACAAAATGGTCTAAAACGTCTCCAAATGCGATTTGAAGGTATTCTGAGCACTTTGGTGTTTTTGTGTGAAAAGTTTTAACGAAATGCTCAAAATGGTCTAAAACGGTTTCTAATGTGATTTTAACCACTTTGATGTTTTTGTGTAACCAAGTTCTTTTCGAAAATCACAAAATGGTCTAAAACGTCTCCAAATGCGATTTGAAGCTTTTCTAAGCACTTTGGTGTTTTTATGTTAAAAAGTTTTTTCGAAAATCACAAAATGGTCTAAAACGTCTCCAAATGCGATTTGAAGCTCTTCTGTACACTTTGATGTTTTGTGTGAAAAAGTTTTGTCGAAATGCTCAAAATGGTCTAAAACGTTTTTAAATACGATATTAAGCTGTTTTGTGCACTTTGATGATTTGTGTGAAAAGTTTTAACGAAATGTTCAAAATAATCTAAAACGGTTTCTAATGTGATTTTAAGCACTTTGATGTTTTTGTGTAACCAAGTTTTTTCGGAAATCACAAAATGGTCTAAAACGTCTCAAAATGCGATTTGAAGCTTTTCTAAGCACTTTGGTGTTTTTATGTTAACAAGTTTTTTCGAAAATCACAAAATGGTCTAAAACGTCTCAAAATGCGATTGAAGGTATTCTGAGCACTTTGGTGTTTTTGTGTGAAAAGTTTTAACGAAATGCTCAAAATGGTCTAAAACGGTTCTAATGTGATTTTAAGCACTTTGATGTTTTTGTATAACCAAGTTTCATCGAAATGCTCAAAATGATGTAAAACGTTTTTAAAACGATATTAAGCTATTTTGTGCTCTTTGATGTTTTTGTGTAACCAAGTTTTTTCGAAAATCACAAAATGGTCTAAAACGTCTCCAAATGCGATTTGAAGCTTTTCTAAGCACTTTGGTGTTTTTATGTTAACAAGTTTTTTCGAAAATCACAAAATGGTCTAAAACGTCTCAAAATGCGATTTGAAGGTATTCTGAGCACTTTGATGTTTTGTGTTAAAAAAGTTTTGTCGAAATGCTCAAAATGGTCTAAAACGTTTTTAAAACGATATTAAGCTATTTTGTGCTCTTTGATGTTTTTGTGTAACCAAGTTTTATCGAAATGAACAAAATGGTCTAAAACGTCTCCAAATGCGATTTGAAGCTTTTCCAAGCACTTTGCTGTTTTTATGTTAACAAGTTTTTTCGAAAATCACAAAATGGTCTAAAACATCTCCAAATGCGATTTGAAGATATTCTGAGCACTTTGGTGTTTTTATGTTAAAAAGTTTTTTCGAAAATCACAAAATGGTCTAGAACGTCTCCAAATGCGATTTGAAGCTCTTCTGTACACTTTGATGTTTTGTGTGAAAAAGTTTTGTCAAAATGCTCAAAATGGTCTAAAACGTTTTTAAAACGATATTAAGCTATTTTGTGCTCTTTGATGTTTTTGTATAACCAAGTTTTTTCGAAAATCACAAAATGGTCTAAAACGTCTCCAAATGCGATTTGAAGATATTCTGAGCACTTTGGTGTTTTTATGTTAAAAAGTTTTTTCGAAAATCACAAAATGGTCTAAAACGTCTCCAAATGCGATTTGAAGATATTCTGAGCACTTTGGTGTTTTTATGTTAAAAAGTTTTTTCGAAAATCACAAAATGGTCTAAAACGTCTCCAAATGCGATTTGAAGCTATTCTATACACTTTGATGTTTTGTGTTAAAAAGTTTTGTCGAAATGCTCAAAATGGTTTAAAACGTTTTTAAAACGATATTAAGCTATTTTGTGCTCTTTGATGTTTTTGTGTAACCAAGTTTCATCGAAATGAACAAAATGGTCTAAAACGTCTCCAAATGCGATTTGAAGCTTTTCCAAGCACTTTGCTGTTTTTATGTTAACAAGTTTTTTCGAAAATCACAAAATTGTCTAAAACGTCTCAAAATGCGATTTGAAGGTATTCTGAGCACTTTGGTGTTTTTGTGTGAAAAGTTTTAACGAAAAGCTCAAAATGGTCTAAAACGGTTCTAATGTGATTTTAAGCACTTTGATGTTTTTGTACAACCAAGTTTCATCGAAATGCTCAAAATGGTCTAAAACGTTTTTAAAACGATATTAAGCTATTTTGTGCTCTTTGATGTTTTTGTGTAACCAAGTTTTTTCGAAAATCACAAAATGGTCTAAAACGTCTCCAAATGCGATTTGAAGCTTTTCTAAACACTTTGGTGTTTTTGTGTTAACAAGTTTTTTCGAAAATCACAAAATGGTCTAAAACGTCTCAAAATGCGATTTGAAGGTATTCTGAGCACTTTGGTGTTTTTGTGTGAAAAGTTTTAACGAAATGCTCAAAATGGTCTAAAACGGTTTCTAATGTGATTTTAACCACTTTGATGTTTTTGTGTAACCAAGTTCTTTTCGAAAATCACAAAATGGTCTAAAATGTCTCCAAATGCGATTTGAAGCTTTTCTAAGCACTTTGGTGTTTTTATGTTAACAAGTTTTTTTGAAAATCACAAAATGGTCTAAAACGTCTCAAAATGCGATTTGAAGGTATTCTGAGCACTTTGGTGTTTTTGTGTGAAAATTTTTAACGAAATGCTCAAAATGGTCTAAAACGGTTTCTAATGTGATTTTAACCACTTTGATGTTTTTGTGTAACCAAGTTTTTTCGAAAATCACAAAATGGTCTGAAACGTCTCCAAATGCGATTTGAAGCTTTTCTAAGCACTTTGGTGTTTTTATGTTAACAAGTTTTTTCGAAAATCACAAAATGGTCTAAAACGTCTCCAAATGCGATTTGAAGCTATTCTGTACACTTTGATGTTTTGTGTGAAAAGTTTTAACGAAATGCTCAAAATTGTCTAAAACGGTTTCTAATGTGATTTTAAGCACTTTGATGTTTTTGTAAAACCAAGTTTCATCGAAATGCACAAAATGGTCTAAAACGTCTCCAAATGCGATTTGAAGCTTTTCCAAGCACTTTGGTGTTTTTATGTTAACAAGGTTTTTCGAAAATCACAAAATGGTCTAAAACGTCTCCAAATGCGATTTGAAGCTTTTCCAAGCACTTTGCTGTTTTTATGTTAACAAGTTTTTTCGAAAATCACAAAATGGTCTAAAACGTCTCAAAATACGATATTAAGCTGTTTTGTGCACTTTGATGATTTGTGTGAAAAGTTTTAACGAAATGCTCAAAATGGTCTAAAACGGTTTCTAATGTGATTTTAAGCACTTTGATGTTTTTATGTAGCCAAGTTTTTTCGAAAATCACAAAATGGTCAAAAACGTCTCCAAATGCGATTTGAAGCTTTTCTAAGCACTTTGGTTTTTTTATGTTAACAAGTTTTTTCGAAAATCACAAAATGGTCTAAAACGTCTTCAAATGCGATTTGAAGATATTCTGAGCACTTTGGTGTTTTTCTGTTAAAAAGTATTTTCGAAAACCACAAAATGGCCTAAAACGTCTCCAAATGCGATTTGAAGCTATTCTGTACACTTTGATGTTTTGTGTGAAAAAGTTTTGTCAAAATGCTCAAAATGGTCTAAAACGTTTTTAAAACGATATTAAGCTATTTTGTGCTCTTTGATGTGTTTGTATAACCAAGTTTTTTCGAAAATCACAAAATGGTCTAAAACGTCTCCAAATGCGATTTGAAGCTTTTCCAAGCACTTTCCTGTTTTTATGTTAACAATTTTTTTCGAAAATCATAAAATGGTCTAAAACGTCTCCAAATGCGATTTGAAGCTATTCTGTACACTTTGATGTTTTGTGTGAAAAGTTTTGTCGAAATGCTCAAAATGGTCTAAAACGTTTTTAAAACGATATTAAGCTATTTTGTGCTCTTTGATGTTTTTGTGTAACCAAGTTTCATCGAAATGAACAAAATGGTCTAAAACGTCTCCAAATGCGATTTGAAGCTTTTCTAAGCACTTTGGTGTTTTTATGTTAACAAGTTTTTTCGAAAATCACAAAATGGTCTAAAACGTCTCCAAATGCGATTTGAAGATATTCTGAGCACTTTGCTGTTTTTATGTTAACAAGTTTTTTCGAAAATCACAAAATGGTCTAAAACGTCTCAAAATGCTATTTGAAGGTATTCTGAGCACTTTGGTGTTTTTGTGTGAAAAGTTTTAACGAAATGCTCAAAATGGTCTAAAACGGTTCTAATGTGATTTTAAGCACTTTGATGTTTTTGTATAACCAAGTTTCATCGAAATGCTCAAAATGGTCTAAAACGTTTTTAAAACGATATTAAGCTATTTTGTGCTCTTTGATGTTTTTGTGTAACGAAGTTTCATCGAAATGAACAAAATGGTCTAAAACGTCTCCAAATGCGATTTGAAGCTTTTCCAAGCACTTTGCTGTTTTTATGTTAACAAGTTTTTTCGAAAATCACAAAATGGCCTAAAACGTCTCAAAATGCGATTTCAAGGTATTCTGAGCACTTTGGTGTTTTTGTGTGAAAGGTTTTAACGAAATGCTCAAAATGGTCTAAAACGGTTTCTAATGTGATTTAAAGCACTTTGATGTTTTTGTATAACCAAGTTTCATCGAAATGCACAAAATGGTCTAAAACGTCTCCAAATGCGATTTGAAGCTTTTCTAAGCACTTTGCTGTTTTTATGTTAACAAGTTTTTTCGAAAATCACAAAATGGTCTAAAACGTCTCCAAATGCGATTTGAAGATATTCTGAGCACTTTGGTGTTTTTATGTTAAAAAGTTTTTTCGAAAATCACAAAATGGTCTAAAACGTCTCCAAATGCGATTTGAAGATATTCTGAGCACTTCGGTGTTTTTATGTTAAAAAGTTTTTTCGAAAATCACAAAATGGTCTAAAACGTCTCCAAATGCGATTTGAAGCTATTCTGTACACTTTGATGTTTTGTGTGAAAAAGTTTTGTCGAAATGCTCAAAATGGTCTAAAACGTTTTTAAAACGATATTAAGCTATTTTGTGCTCTTTGATGTTTTTCTGTAACCAAGTTTTATCGAAATGAACAAAATGGTCTAAAACGTCTCCAAATGCGATTTGAAGCTTTTCCAAGCACTTTGCTGTTTTTATGTTAACAAGTTTTTTCGAAAATCACAAAATGGTCTAAAACGTCTCAAAATGCGATTTGAAGGTATTCTGAGCACTTTGGTGTTTTTGTGTGAAAAGTTTTAACGAAATGCTCAAAATTGTCTAAAACGGTTTCTAATGTGATTTTAAGCACTTTGATGTTTTTGTAAAACCAAGTTTCATCGAAATGAACAAAATGGTCTAAAATGTCTCCAAATGCGATTTGAAGCTTTTCCAAGCACTTTGCTGTTTTTATGTTAACAAGCTTTTTCGAAAATCACAAAATGGTCTAAAACGTCTCCAAATGCGATTTGAAGATATTCTGAGCACTTTGGTGTTTTTATGTTAAAAATTTTTTTCGAAAATCACAAAATGGTCTAAAACGTCTCCAAATGCGATTTGAAGATATTCTGAGCACTTTGGTGTTTTTATGTTAAAAAGTTTTTTCGAAAATCACAAAATGGTCTAAAACGTCTCCAAATGCGATTTGAAGCTATTCTGTACACTTTGATGTTTTGTGTGAAAAAGTTTTGTCGAAATGCTCAAAATGGTTTAAAACGTTTTTAAAACGATATTAAGTTATTTTGTGCTCTTTGATGTTTTTGTGTAACCAAGTTTCATCGAAATGAACAAAATGGTCTAAAACGTCTCCAAATGCGATTTGAAGCTTTTCCAAGCACTTTGCTGTTTTTATGTTAACAAGTTTTTTCGAAAATCACAAAATGGTGTAAAACGTCTCAAAATGCGATTTGAAGGTATTCTGAGCACTTTGGTGCTTTTGTGTGAAAAGTTTTAACGAAATGCTCAAAATGGTCTAAAACGGTTCTAATGTGATTTTAAGCTATTCTAGACACTTTGATGTTTTGTGTGAAAAAGTTTTCTCGAAATGCTCAAAATGGTCTAAAACGTTTTCCAATACCATATTAAGCTATTTTGTGCAATTTGATGTTTTTGTGTAACCAAGTTTTTTGAAATGCGATTTGAAGATATTCTGAGGACTTTGGTGTTTTTATGTTAAAAAGTTTTTTCGAAAATCACAAAATGGTCTAAAACGTCTCCAAATGCGATTTGAAGATATTCTGAGCACTTTGGTGTTTTTATGTTAAAAAGTTTTTTCGAAAATCACAAAATGGTCTAAAACGTCTCCAAATGCGAGTTGAAGCTATTCTGTACACTTTGATGTTTTGTGTGAAAAAGTTTTGTCGAAATGCTCAAAATGGTCTAAAACGTTTTTAAAACGATATTAAGCTATTTTGTGCTCTTTGATGTTTTTGTGTAACCAAGTTTTTTCGAAAATCACAAAATGGTCTAAAACGTCTCCAAATGCGATTTGAAGCTTTTCTAAGCACTTTGGTGTTTTTATGTTAACAAGTTTTTTCGCAAATCACAAAATGGTCTAAAACGTCTCCAAATGCGATTTGAAGATATTCTGAGCACATTGGTGTTTTTATGTTAAAAAGTTTTTTCGAAAATCACAAAATGGTCTAAAACGTTTCCAAATGCGATTTGAAGCTCTTCTGTACACTTTGATGTTTTGTGTGAAAAAGTTTTTTCGAAATGCTCAAAATGGTCTAAAACGTTTTTAAATACGATATTAAGCTGTTTTGTGCACTTTGATGGTTTGTGTGAAAAGTTTTAACGAAATGCTCAAAATGGTCAAAAACGGTTTCTAATGTGATTTTAAGCACTTTGATGTTTTTGTGTAACCAAGTTTTTTCGAAAATCACAAATTGGTCTAAAACGTCTCCAAATGCGATTTGAAGCTTTTCTAAACACTTTGGTGCTTTTATGTTAACAAGTTTTTTCGAAAATCACAAAATGGTCTAAAACGTCTCCAAATGCGATTTGAAGCTTTTCTAAACACTTTGGTGTTTTTATGTTAACAAGTTTTTTCGAAAATCACAAAATGGTCTAAAACGTCTCCAAATGCGATTTGAAGATATTCTGTACACTTTGATGTTTTGTGTGAAAAAGTTTTCTCGAAATGCTCAAAATGGTCTAAAACGTTTTCCAATACCATATTAAGCTATTTTGTGCAATTTGATGTTTTTATGTAACCAAGTTTTTTGAAATGCGATTTGAAGATATTCTGAGCACTTTGGTGTTTTTATGTTAAAAAGTTTTTTCGAAAATCACAAAATGGTCTAAAACGTCTCCAAATGCGATTTGAAGATATTCTGAGCACTTTGGTGTTTTTATGTTAAAAAGTTTTTTCGAAAATCACAAAATGGTCTAAAACGTCTCCAAATGCGATTTGAAGCTATTCTGTACACTTTGATGTTTTGTGTGAAAAAGTTTTGTCGAAATGCTCAAAATGGTCTAAAACGTTTTTAAAACGATATTAAGCTATTTTGTGCTCTTTGATGTTTTTGTGTAACCAAGTTTTTTCGAAAATCACAAAATGGTCTAAAACGTCTCCAAATGCGATTTGAAGCTTTTCTAAGCACTTTGGTGTTTTTATGTTAACAAGTTTTTTCGAAAATCACAAAATGGTCTAAAACGTCTCAAAATGCGATTTGAAGGTATTCTGAGCACTTTGGTGTTTTTGTGTGAAAAGTTTTAACGAAATGCTCAAAATGGTCTAAAACGGTTTCTAATGTGATTTTAAGCACTTTGATGTTTTTGTGTAACCAAGTTTTTTCGAAAATCACAAAATGGTCTAAAACGTCTCCAAATGCGATTTGAAGCTATTCTGTACACTTTGATGTTTTGTGTGAAAAAAGTTTTGTCGAAATGCTCAAAATGGTCTAAAACGTTTTTAAAACGATATTGAGCTATTTTGTGCTCTTTGATGTTTTTGTGTAACCAAGTTTTATCGAAATGAACAAAATGGTCTAAAACGTCTCCAAATGCGATTTGAAGCTTTTCCAAGCACTTTGCTGTTTTTATGTTAACAGGTTTTTTCGAAAATCACAAAATGGTCTAAAACGTCTCAAAATGCGAATTGAAGGTATTCTGAGCACTTTGGTGTTTTTGTGTGAAAAGTTTTAACGAAATGCTCAAAATTGTCTAAAACGGTTTCTAATGTGATTTTAAGCACTTTGATGTTTTTGTAAAACCAAGTTTCATCGAAATGCACAAAATGGTCTAAAATGTCTCCAAATGCGATTTTAAGCTTTTCCAAGCACTTTGCTGTTTTTATGTTAACAAGCTTTTTCGAAAATCACAAAATGGTCTAAAACGTCTCCAAATGCGATTTGAAGATATTCTGAGCACTTTGGTGTTTTTATGTTAAAAAGTTTTTTCGAAAATCACAAAATTGTCTAAAACGTCTCCAAATGCGATTTGAAGATATTCTGAGCACTTTGGTGTTTTTATGTTAAAAAGTTTTTTCGAAAATCACAAAATGGTCTAAAACGTCTCCAAATGCGATTTGAAGCTATTCTGTACACTTTGATGTTTTGTGTGAAAAAGTTTTGTCGAAATGCTCAAAATGGTTTAAAACGTTTTTAAAACGATATTAAGCTATTTTGTGCTCTTTGATGTTTTTGTATAACCAAGTTTCATCGAAATGCACAAAATGGTCTAAAACGTCTCCAAATGCGATTTGAAGCTTTTCTAAGCACTTTGCTGTTTTTATGTTAACAAGTTTTTTCGAAAATCACAAAATGGTCTAAAACGTCTCCAAATGCGATTTGAAGATATTCTGAGCACTTTGGTGTTTTTATGTTAAAAAGTTTTTTCGAAAATCACAAAATGGTCTAAAACGTCTCCAAATGCGATTTGAAGATATTCTGAGCACTTTGGTGTTTTTATGTTAAAAAGTTTTTTCGAAAATCACAAAATTGTCTAAAACGTCTCCAAATGCGATTTGAAGCTATTCTGTACCCTTTGATGTTTTGTGTGAAAAAGTTTTGTCGAAATGCTCAAAATGGTCTAAAACGTTTTTAAAACGATATAAAGCTATTTTGTGCTCTTTGATGTTTTTGTGTAACCAAGTTTTTTCGAAAATCACAAAATGGTCTAAAACGTCTCCAAATGCGATTTGAAGCTTTTCTAAGCACTTTGGTGTTTTTATGTTAACAAGTTTTTTCGAAAATCACAAAATGGTCTAAAACGTTTTAAAATGCGATTTGAAGGTATTCTGAGCACTTTGGTGTTTTTGTGTGAAAAGTTTTAACGAAATGCTCAAAATGGTCTAAAACGGTTTCTAATGTGATTTTAACCACTTTGATGTTTTTGTGTAACCAAGTTTTTTCGAAAATCACAAAATGGTCTAAAACGTCTCCAAATGCGATTTGAAGCTTTTCTAAGCACTTTGGTGTTTTTATGTTAACAAGTTTTTTCGAAAATCACAAAATGGTCTAAAACGTCTCCAAATGCGATTTGAAGCTATTCTGTACACTTTGATGTTTTGTGTGAAAAAGTTTCTCGAAATGCTCAAAATGGTCTAAAACGTTTTCCAATACCATATTAAGCTGTTTTGTGCAATTTGATGTTTTTGTGTAACCAAGTTTTTTGAAATGCGATATTAAGATATTCTGAGCACTTTGGTGTTTTTATGTTAAAAAGTTTTTTCGAAAATCACAAAATGGTCTAAAACGTCTCCAAATGCGATTTGAAGATATTCTGAGCACTTTGGTGTTTTTATGTTAAAAAGTTTTTTCGAAAATCACAAAATGGTCTAAAACGTCTCCAAATGCGATTTGAAGCTATTCTGTACACTTTGATGTTTTGTGTGAAAAAGTTTTGTCGAAATGCTCAAAATGGTCTAAAACGTTTTTAAAACGATATTAAGCTATTTTGTGCTCTTTGATGTTTTTGTGTAACCAAGTTTTTTCGAAAATCACGAAATGGTCTAAAACGTCTTCAAATGCGATTTGAAGCTTTTCTAAGCACTTTGGTGTTTTTATGTTAACAAGTTTTTTCGCAAATCACAAATAGGTCTAAAACGTCTCCAAATGCGATTTGAAGATATTCTGAGCACATTGGTGTTTTTATGTTAAAAAGTTTTGTCGAAATGCTCAAAATGGTCTAAAACGTTTTTAAAACGATATTAAGCTATTTTGTCCTCTTTGATGTTTTTATGTAACCAAGTTTCATCGAAATGAACAAAATGGTCTAAAACGTCTCCAAATACGATTTGAAGCTTTTCCAAGCACTTTGCTGTTTTTATGTTAACAAGTTTTTTCGAAAATCACAAAATGGTCTAAAACGTCTCAAAATGCGATTTGAAGGTATTCTGAGCACTTTGGTGTTTTTGTGTGAAAAGTTTTAACGAAATGCTCAAAATGGTCTAAAACGGTTTCTAATGTGATTTTAAGCACTTTGATGTTTTTGTATAACCAAGTTTCATCGAAATTCACAAAATGGTCTAAAACGTCTCCAAATGCGATTTTAAGCTTTTCTAAGCACTTTGGTGTTTTTATGTTAACAAGGTTTTTCGAAAATCACAAAATGGTCTAAAACGTCTCCAAATGCGATTTGAAGATATTCTGAGCACTTTGGTGTTTTTATGTTAACAAGTTTTTTCGAAAATCACAAAATGGTCTAAAACGTCTAAAAATACGATATTAAGCTGTTTTGTGCACTTTGATGATTTGTGTGAAAAGTTTTAACGAAATGCTCAAAATGGTCTAAAACGGTTTCTAATGTGATTTTAAGCACTTTGATGTTTTTATGTAGCCAAGTTTTTTCGAAAATCACAAAATGGTCAAAAACGTCTCCAAATGCGATTTGAAGCTTTTCTAAGCACTTTGGTTTTTTTATGTTAACAAGTTTTTTCGAAAATCACAAAATGGTCTAAAACGTCTTCAAATGCGATTTGAAGATATTCTGAGCACTTTGGTGTTTTTCTGTTAAAAAGTATTTTCGAAAATCACAAAATGGTCTAAAACGTCTCCAAATGCGATTTGAAGCTATTCTGTACACTTTGATGTTTTGTGTGAAAAAGTTTTGTCAAAATGCTCAAAATGGTCTAAAACGTTTTTAAAACGATATTAAGCTATTTTGTGCTCTTTGATGTGTTTGTATAACCAAGTTTTTTCGAAAATCACAAAATGGTCTAAAACGTCTCCAAATGCGATTTGAAGCTTTTCCAAGCACTTTGCTGTTTTTATGTTAACAATTTTTTTCGAAAATCATAAAATGGTCTAAAACGTCTCCAAATGCGATTTGAAGCTATTCTGTACACTTTGATGTTTTGTGTGAAAAGTTTTGTCGAAATGCTCAAAATGGTCTAAAACGTTTTTAAAACGATATTAAGCTATTTTGTGCTCTTTGATGTTTTTGTGTAACCAAGTTTCATCGAAATGAACAAAATGGTCTAAAACGTCTCCAAATGCGATTTGAAGCTTTTCTAAGCACTTTGGTGTTTTTATGTTAACAAGTTTTTTCGAAAATCACAAAATGGTCTAAAACGTCTCCAAATGCGATTTGAAGCTTTTCTAAGCACTTTGGTGTTTTTATGTTAACAAGTTTTTTCGAAAATCACAAAATGGTCTAAAACGTCTCAAAATGCGATTTGAAGGTATTCTGAGCACTTTGGTGTTTTTGTGTGAAAAGTTTTAACGAAATGCTCAAAATGGTCTAAAACGGTTTCTAATGTGATTTTAACCACTTTGATGTTTTTGTGTAACCAAGTTCTTTTCGAAAATCACAAAATGGTCTAAAACGTCTCCAAATGCGATTTGAAGCTCTTCTGTACACTTTGATGTTTTGTGTGAAAAAGTTTTGTCGAAATGCTCAAAATGGTCTAAAACGTTTTTAAATACGATATTAAGCTGTTTTGTGCACTTTGATGATTTGTGTGAAAAGTTTTAACGAAATGCTCAAAATAGTCTATAACGGTTTCTAATGTGATTTTAAGCACTTTGATGTTTTTGTGTAATCAAGTTTTTTTGGAAATCACAAAATGGTCTAAAACGTCTCCAAATGCGATTTGAAGCTTTTCTAAGCACTTTGGTGTTTTTATGTTAACAAGTTTTTTCGAAAATCACAAAATGGTCTAAAACGTCTCAAAATGCGATTTGAAGGTATTCTGAGCACTTTGGTGTTTTTGTGTGAAAAGTTTTAACGAAATGCTCAAAATGGTCTAAAACGGTTTCTAATGTGATTTTAACCACTTTGATGTTTTTGTGTAACCAAGTTTTTTCGAAAATCACAAAATGGTCTAAAACGTCTCCAAATGCGATTTGAAGCTATTCTGTACACTTTGATGTTTTGTGTGAAAAAAGTTTTGTCGAAATGCTCAAAATGGTCTAAAACGTTTTTAAAACGATATTAAGCTATTTTATGCTCTTTGATGTTTTTGTGTAACCAAGTTTTTTCGAAAATCACAAAATTGTCTAAAACGTCTCCGAATGCGATTTGAAGCTCTTCTGTACACTTTGATGTTTTGTGTGAAAAAGTTTTCTCGGAATGCTAAAAATGGTATAAAAACGTTTTCCAATACCATATTAAGCTATTTTGTGCAATTTGATGTTTTTGTGTAACCAAGTTTTTTCAAAAATCACAAAATTGTCTAAAACGTCTCCGAATGCGATTTGAAGCTCTTCTGTACACTTTGATGTTTTGTGTGAAAAAGTTTTCTCGAAATGCTAAAAATGGTCTAAAACGTTTTCCAATACCATATTAAGCTATTTTGTGCAATTTGATGTTTTTGTGTAACAAAGTTTTTTCGAAAATCACAAAATGGTCTAAAACGTCTCCAAATGCGATTTGAAGATATTCTGAGCACTTTGGTGTTTTTATGTTAAAAAGTTTTTTGGAAAATCACAAAATGGTCTAAAACGACTCCAAATGCGATTTGAAGCTATCCTGTACACTTTGATGTTTTGTGTGAAAAAGTTTTGTCGAAATGCTCAAAATGATCTAAAACGTTTTTAAAACGATATTAAGCTATTTTGTGCTCTTTGATGTTTTTGTGTATCCAAGTTTCATCGAAATGAACAAAATGGTCTAAAACGTCTCCAAATGCGATTTGAAGGTATTCTGAGCACTTTGGTGTTTTTGTGTGAAAAGTTTTAACGAAATGCTCAAAATGGTCTAAAACGGTTTCTAATGTGATTTTAACCACTTTGATGTTTTTGTGTAACCAAGTTCTTTTCGAAAATCACAAAATGGTCTAAAACGTCTCCAAATGCGATTTGAAGCTTTTCTAAGCACTTTGGTGTTTTTATGTTAAAAAGTTTTTTCGAAAATCACAAAATGGTCTAAAACGTCTCAAAATGCGATTTGAAGCTCTTCTGTACACTTTGATGTTTTGTGTGAAAAAGTTTTGTCGAAATGCTCAAAATGGTCTAAAACGTTTTTAAATACGATATTAAGCTGTTTTGTGCACTTTGATGATTTGTGTGAAAAGTTTTAACGAAATGTTCAAAATAGTCTAAAACGGTTTCTAATGTGATTTTAAGCACTTTGATGTTTTTGTGTAACCAAGTTTTTTCGGAAATCACAAAATGGTCTAAAACGTCTCAAAATGCGATTTGAAGCTTTTCTAAGCACTTTGGTGTTTTTATGTTAACAAGTTTTTTCGAAAATCACAAAATGGTCTAAAACGTCTCAAAATGCGATTGAAGGTATTCTGAGCACTTTGGTGTTTTTGTGTGAAAAGTTTTAACGAAATGCTCAAAATGGTCTAAAACGGTTCTAATGTGATTTTAAGCACTTTGATGTTTTTGTATAACCAAGTTTCATCGAAATGCTCAAAATGATGTAAAACGTTTTTAAAACGATATTAAGCTATTTTGTGCTCTTTGATGTTTTTGTGTAACCAAGTTTTTTCGAAAATCACAAAATGGTCTAAAACGTCTCCAAATGCGATTTGAAGCTTTTCTAAGCACTTTGGTGTTTTTATGTTAACAAGTTTTTTCGAAAATCACAAAATGGTCTAAAACGTCTCAAAATGCGATTTGAAGGTATTCTGAGCACTTTGGTGTTTTTGTGTGAAAAGTTTTAACGAAATGCTCAAAATGGTCTAAAACGGTTTCTAATGTGATTTTAACCACTTTGATGTTTTTGTGTAACCAAGTTTTTTCGAAAATCACAAAATGGTCTAAAACGTCTCCAAATGCGATTTGAAGCTTTTCTAAGCACTTTGGTGTTTTTATGTTAACAAGTTTTTTCGAAAATCACAAAATGGTCTAAAACGTCTCAAATAGCGATTTGAAGCTATTCTGTACACTTTGATGTTTTGTGTTAAAAAAGTTTTGTCGAAATGCTCAAAATGGTCTAAAACGTTTTTAAAACGATATTAAGCTATTTTGTGCTCTTTGATGTTTTTGTGTAACCAAGTTTTATCGAAATGAACAAAATGGTCTAAAACGTCTCCAAATGCGATTTGAAGCTTTTCCAAGCACTTTGCTGTTTTTATGTTAACAAGTTTTTTCGAAAATCACAAAATGGTCTAAAACATCTCCAAATGCGATTTGAAGATATTCTGAGCACTTTGGTGTTTTTATGTTAAAAAGTTTTTTCGAAAATCACAAAATGGTCTAGAACGTCTCCAAATGCGATTTGAAGCTCTTCTGTACACTTTGATGTTTTGTGTGAAAAAGTTTTGTCAAAATGCTCAAAATGGTCTAAAACGTTTTTAAAACGATATTAAGCTATTTTGTGCTCTTTGATGTTTTTGTATAACCAAGTTTTTTCGAAAATCACAAAATGGTCTAAAACGTCTCCAAATGCGATTTGAAGATATTCTGAGCACTTTGGTGTTTTTATGTTAAAAAGTTTTTTCGAAAATCACAAAATGGTCTAAAACGTCTCCAAATGCGATTTGAAGATATTCTGAGCACTTTGGTGTTTTTATGTTAAAAAGTTTTTTCGAAAATCACAAAATGGTCTAAAACGTCTCCAAATGCGATTTGAAGCTATTCTATACACTTTGATGTTTTGTGTTAAAAAGTTTTGTCGAAATGCTCAAAATGGTTTAAAACGTTTTTAAAACGATATTAAGCTATTTTGTGCTCTTTGATGTTTTTGTGTAACCAAGTTTCATCGAAATGAACAAAATGGTCTAAAACGTCTCCAAATGCGATTTGAAGCTTTTCCAAGCACTTTGGTGTTTTTATGTTAACAAGTTTTTTCGAAAATCACAAAATTGTCTAAAACGTCTCAAAATGCGATTTGAAGGTATTCTGAGCACTTTGGTGTTTTTGTGTGAAAAGTTTTAACGAAAAGCTCAAAATGGTCTAAAACGGTTCTAATGTGATTTTAAGCACTTTGATGTTTTTGTACAACCAAGTTTCATCGAAATGCTCAAAATGGTCTAAAACGTTTTTAAAACGATATTAAGCTATTTTGTGCTCTTTGATGTTTTTGTGTAACCAAGTTTTTTCGAAAATCACAAAATGGTCTAAAACGTCTCCAAATGCGATTTGAAGCTTTTCTAAGCACTTTGGTGTTTTTATGTTAACAAGTTTTTTCGAAAATCACAAAATGGTCTAAAACGTCTCAAAATGCGATTTGAAGGTATTCTGAGCACTTTGGTGTTTTTGTGTGAAAAGTTTTAACGAAATGCTCAAAATGGTCTAAAACGGTTTCTAATGTGATTTTAACCACTTTGATGTTTTTGTGTAACCAAGTTTTTTTGAAAATCACAAAATGGTCTAAAACGTCTCCAAATGCGATTTGAAGCTTTTCTAAGCACTTTGGTGTTTTTATGTTAACAAGTTTTTTCGAAAATCACAAAATGGTCTAAAACGTCTCCAAATGCGATTTGAAGATATTCTGAGCACTTTGGTGTTTTTCTGTTAAAAAGTAATTTCGAAAATCACAAAATTGTCTAAAACGTCTCCAAATGCAATTTGAAGCTATTCTGTACACTTTGATGTTTTGTGTGAAAAAGTTTTGTCAAAATGCTCAAAATGGTCTAAAACGTTTTTAAAACGATATTAAGCTATTTTGTGCTCTTTGATGTTTTTGTATAACCAAGTTTTTTCGAAAATCACAAAATCGTCTAAAACGTCTCCAAATGCGATTTGAAGCTTTTCTAAACACTTTGGTGTTTTTATGTTAACAAGTTTTTTCGAAAATCACAAAATGGTCTAAAACGTCTCCAAATCCGATTTGAAGCTATTCTGTACACTTTGATGTTTTGTGTGAAAAAGTTTTGTCGAAATGCTCAAAATGGTCTAAAACGTTTTTAAAACGATATTAAGCTATTTTGTGCTCTTTGATGTTTTTTTGTAACCAAGTTTCATCGATATTAACAAAATGGTCTAAAACGTCTCAAAATGCGATTTGAAGGTATTCTGAGCACTTTGGTGTTTTTGGGTGAAAAGTTTTAACGAAATGCTCAAAATGGTCTAAAACGGTTTCTAATGTGATTTTAAGCACTTTGAAGTATTTGTAAAAACAAGTTTCATCGAAATGCACAAAATAGTCTAAAACGTCTCCAAATGCGATTTGAAGCTTTTCTAAGCACTTTGGTGTTTTTATGTTAACAAGTTTTTTCGAAAATCACAAAATGGTCTAAAACGTCTCCAAATGCGATTTGAAGATATTCTGAGCACTTTGCTGTTTTTATGTTAACATGTTTTTTCGAAAATCACAAAATGGTCTAAAACGTCTCAAAATGCTATTTGAAGGTATTCTGAGCACTTTGGTGTTTTTGTGTGAAAAGTTTTAACGAAATGCTCAAAATGGTCTAAAACGGTTCTAATGTGATTTTAAACACTTTGATGTTTTGTGTGAAAAAGTTTTGTCAAAATGCTCAAAATGGTCTAAAACGTTTTTAAAACGATATTAAGCTATTTTGTGCTCTTTGATGTTTTTGTATAACCAAGTTTTTTCGAAAATCACAAAATGGTCTAAAACGTCTCCAAATGCGATTTGAAGATATTCTGAGCACTTTGGTGTTTTTATGTTAAAAAGTTTTTTCGAAAATCACAAAATGGTCTAAAACGTCTCCAAATGCGATTTGAAGATATTCTGAGCACTTTGGTGTTTTTATGTTAAAAAGTTTTTTCGAAAATCACAAAATGGTCTAAAACGTCTCCAAATGCGATTTGAAGCTATTCTATACACTTTGATGTTTTGTGTTAAAAAGTTTTGTCGAAATGCTCAAAATGGTTTAAAACGTTTTTAAAACGATATTAAGCTATTTTGTGCTCTTTGATGTTTTTGTGTAACCAAGTTTCATCGAAATGAACAAAATGGTCTAAAACGTCTCCAAATGCGATTTGAAGCTTTTCCAAGCACTTTGCTGTTTTTATGTTAACAAGTTTTTTCGAAAATCACAAAATTGTCTAAAACGTCTCAAAATGCGATTTGAAGGTATTCTGAGCACTTTGGTGTTTTTGTGTGAAAAGTTTTAACGAAAAGCTCAAAATGGTCTAAAACGGTTCTAATGTGATTTTAAGCACTTTGATGTTTTTGTACAACCAAGTTTCATCGAAATGCTCAAAATGGTCTAAAACGTTTTTAAAACGATATTAAGCTATTTTGTGCTCTTTGATGTTTTTGTGTAACCAAGTTTTTTCGAAAATCACAAAATGGTCTAAAACGTCTCCAAATGCGATTTGAAGCTTTTCTAAACACTTTGGTGTTTTTGTGTTAACAAGTTTTTTCGAAAATCACAAAATGGTCTAAAACGTCTCAAAATGCGATTTGAAGGTATTCTGAGCACTTTGGTGTTTTTGTGTGAAAAGTTTTAACGAAATGCTCAAAATGGTCTAAAACGGTTTCTAATGTGATTTTAACCACTTTGATGTTTTTGTGTAACCAAGTTCTTTTCGAAAATCACAAAATGGTCTAAAATGTCTCCAAATGCGATTTGAAGCTTTTCTAAGCACTTTGGTGTTTTTATGTTAACAAGTTTTTTTGAAAATCACAAAATGGTCTAAAACGTCTCAAA
Organism: Antedon mediterranea; assembly: GCF_964355755.1. Classification (NCBI taxonomy): domain Eukaryota; kingdom Metazoa; phylum Echinodermata; class Crinoidea; order Comatulida; family Antedonidae; genus Antedon; species Antedon mediterranea. Next base: position 10,543,703 of record NC_092678.1, read on the forward strand.
ATGCGATTTGAAGGTATTCTGAGCACTTTGGTGTTTTTGTGTGAAAATTTTTAACGAAATGCTCAAAATGGTCTAAAACGGTTTCTAATGTGATTTTAACCACTTTGATGTTTTTGTGTAACCAAGTTTTTTCGAAAATCACAAAATGGTCTGAAACGTCTCCAAATGCGATTTGAAGCTTTTCTAAGCACTTTGGTGTTTTTATGTTAACAAGTTTTTTCGAAAATCACAAAATGGTCTAAAACGTCTCCAAATGCGATTTGAAGCTATTCTGTACACTTTGATGTTTTGTGTGAAAAGTTTTAACGAAATGCTCAAAATTGTCTAAAACGGTTTCTAATGTGATTTTAAGCACTTTGATGTTTTTGTAAAACCAAGTTTCATCGAAATGCACAAAATGGTCTAAAACGTCTCCAAATGCGATTTGAAGCTTTTCCAAGCACTTTGGTGTTTTTATGTTAACAAGGTTTTTCGAAAATCACAAAATGGTCTAAAACGTCTCCAAATGCGATTTGAAGCTTTTCCAAGCACTTTGCTGTTTTTATGTTAACAAGTTTTTTCGAAAATCACAAAATGGTCTAAAACGTCTCAAAATACGATATTAAGCTGTTTTGTGCACTTTGATGATTTGTGTGAAAAGTTTTAACGAAATGCTCAAAATGGTCTAAAACGGTTTCTAATGTGATTTTAAGCACTTTGATGTTTTTATGTAGCCAAGTTTTTTCGAAAATCACAAAATGGTCAAAAACGTCTCCAAATGCGATTTGAAGCTTTTCTAAGCACTTTGGTTTTTTTATGTTAACAAGTTTTTTCGAAAATCACAAAATGGTCTAAAACGTCTTCAAATGCGATTTGAAGATATTCTGAGCACTTTGGTGTTTTTCTGTTAAAAAGTATTTTCGAAAATCACAAAATGGCCTAAAACGTCTCCAAATGCGATTTGAAGCTATTCTGTACACTTTGATGTTTTGTGTGAAAAAGTTTTGTCAAAATGCTCAAAATGGTCTAAAACGTTTTTAAAACGATATTAAGCTATTTTGTGCTCTTTGATGTTTTTGTGTAACCAAGTTTCATCGAAATGAACAAAATGGTCTAAAACGTCTCCAAATGCGATTTGAAGCTTTTCTAAGCACTTTGGTGTTTTTATGTTAACAAGTTTTTTCGAAAATCACAAAATGGTCTAAAACGTCTCCAAATGCGATTTGAAGATATTCTGAGCACTTTGCTGTTTTTATGTTAACAAGTTTTTTCGAAAATCACAAAATGGTCTAAAACGTCTCAAAATGCTATTTGAAGGTATTCTGAGCACTTTGGTGTTTTTGTGTGAAAAGTTTTAACGAAATGCTCAAAATGGTCTAAAACGGTTCTAATGTGATTTTAAGCACTTTGATGTTTTTGTATAACCAAGTTTCATCGAAATGCTCAAAATGGTCTAAAACGTTTTTAAAACGATATTAAGCTATTTTGTGCTCTTTGATGTTTTTGTGTAACGAAGTTTCATCGAAATGAACAAAATGGTCTAAAACGTCTCCAAATGCGATTTGAAGCTTTTCCAAGCACTTTGCTGTTTTTATGTTAACAAGTTTTTTCGAAAATCACAAAATGGCCTAAAACGTCTCAAAATGCGATTTCAAGGTATTCTGAGCACTTTGGTGTTTTTGTGTGAAAGGTTTTAACGAAATGCTCAAAATGGTCTAAAACGGTTTCTAATGTGATTTAAAGCACTTTGATGTTTTTGTATAACCAAGTTTCATCGAAATGCACAAAATGGTCTAAAACGTCTCCAAATGCGATTTGAAGCTTTTCTAAGCACTTTGCTGTTTTTATGTTAACAAGTTTTTTCGAAAATCACAAAATGGTCTAAAACGTCTCCAAATGCGATTTGAAGATATTCTGAGCACTTTGGTGTTTTTATGTTAAAAAGTTTTTTCGAAAATCACAAAATGGTCTAAAACGTCTCCAAATGCGATTTGAAGATATTCTGAGCACTTTGGTGTTTTTATGTTAAAAAGTTTTTTCGAAAATCACAAAATGGTCTAAAACGTCTCCAAATGCGATTTGAAGCTATTCTGTACACTTTGATGTTTTGTGTGAAAAAGTTTTGTCGAAATGCTCAAAATGGTCTAAAACGTTTTTAAAACGATATTAAGCTATTTTGTGCTCTTTGATGTTTTTCTGTAACCAAGTTTTATCGAAATGAACAAAATGGTCTAAAACGTCTCCAAATGCGATTTGAAGCTTTTCCAAGCACTTTGCTGTTTTTATGTTAACAAGTTTTTTCGAAAATCACAAAATGGTCTAAAACGTCTCAAAATGCGATTTGAAGGTATTCTGAGCACTTTGGTGTTTTTGTGTGAAAAGTTTTAACGAAATGCTCAAAATTGTCTAAAACGGTTTCTAATGTGATTTTAAGCACTTTGATGTTTTTGTAAAACCAAGTTTCATCGAAATGAACAAAATGGTCTAAAATGTCTCCAAATGCGATTATAAGCTTTTCCAAGCACTTTGCTGTTTTTATGTTAACAAGCTTTTTCGAAAATCACAAAATGGTCTAAAACGTCTCCAAATGCGATTTGAAGATATTCTGAGCACTTTGGTGTTTTTATGTTAAAAATTTTTTTCGAAAATCACAAAATGGTCTAAAACGTCTCCAAATGCGATTTGAAGATATTCTGAGCACTTTGGTGTTTTTATGTTAAAAAGTTTTTTCGAAAATCACAAAATGGTCTAAAACGTCTCCAAATGCGATTTGAAGCTATTCTGTACACTTTGATGTTTTGTGTGAAAAAGTTTTGTCGAAATGCTCAAAATGGTTTAAAACGTTTTTAAAACGATATTAAGTTATTTTGTGCTCTTTGATGTTTTTGTGTAACCAAGTTTCATCGAAATGAACAAAATGGTCTAAAACGTCTCCAAATGCGATTTGAAGCTTTTCCAAGCACTTTGCTGTTTTTATGTTAACAAGTTTTTCGAAAATCACAAAATGGTGTAAAACGTCTCAAAATGCGATTTGAAGGTATTCTGAGCACTTTGGTGTTTTTGTGTGAAAAGTTTTAACGAAATGCTCAAAATGGTCTAAAACGGTTCTAATGTGATTTTAAGCTATTCTAGACACTTTGATGTTTTGTGTGAAAAAGTTTTCTCGAAATGCTCAAAATGGTCTAAAACGTTTTCCAATACCATATTAAGCTATTTTGTGCAATTTGATGTTTTTGTGTAACCAAGTTTTTTGAAATGCGATTTGAAGATATTCTGAGGACTTTGGTGTTTTTATGTTAAAAAGTTTTTTCGAAAATCACAAAATGGTCTAAAACGTCTCCAAATGCGATTTGAAGATATTCTGAGCACTTTGGTGTTTTTATGTTAAAAAGTTTTTTCGAAAATCACAAAATGGTCTAAAACGTCTCCAAATGCGAGTTGAAGCTATTCTGTACACTTTGATGTTTTGTGTGAAAAAGTTTTGTCGAAATGCTCAAAATGGTCTAAAACGTTTTTAAAACGATATTAAGCTATTTTGTGCTCTTTGATGTTTTTGTGTAACCAAGTTTTTTCGAAAATCACAAAATGGTCTAAAACGTCTCCAAATGCGATTTGAAGCTTTTCTAAGCACTTTGGTGTTTTTATGTTAACAAGTTTTTTCGCAAATCACGAAATGGTCTAAAACGTCTCCAAATGCGATTTGAAGATATTCTGAGCACATTGGTGTTTTTATGTTAAAAAGTTTTTTCGAAAATCACAAAATGGTCTAAAACGTTTCCAAATGCGATTTGAAGCTCTTCTGTACACTTTGATGTTTTGTGTGAAAAAGTTTTTTCGAAATGCTCAAAATGGTCTAAAACGTTTTTAAATACGATATTAAGCTGTTTTGTGCACTTTGATGGTTTGTGTGAAAAGTTTTAACGAAATGCTCAAAATGGTCAAAAACGGTTTCTAATGTGATTTTAAGCACTTTGATGTTTTTGTGTAACCAAGTTTTTTCGAAAATCACAAATTGGTCTAAAACGTCTCCAAATGCGATTTGAAGCTTTTCTAAACACTTTGGTGCTTTTATGTTAACAAGTTTTTTCGAAAATCACAAAATGGTCTAAAACGTCTCCAAATGCGATTTGAAGCTTTTCTAAACACTTTGGTGTTTTTATGTTAACAAGTTTTTTCGAAAATCACAAAATGGTCTATAACGTCTCCAAATGCGATTTGAAGATATTCTGTACACTTTGATGTTTTGTGTGAAAAAGTTTTCTCGAAATGCTCAAAATGGTCTAAAACGTTTTCCAATACCATATTAAGCTATTTTGTGCAATTTGATGTTTTTATGTAACCAAGTTTTTTGAAATGCGATTTGAAGATATTCTGAGCACTTTGGTGTTTTTATGTTAAAAAGTTTTTTCGAAAATCACAAAATGGTCTAAAACGTCTCCAAATGCGATTTGAAGATATTCTGAGCACTTTGGTGTTTTTATGTTAAAAAGTTTTTTCGAAAATCACAAAATGGTCTAAAACGTCTCCAAATGCGATTTGAAGCTATTCTGTACACTTTGATGTTTTGTGTGAAAAAGTTTTGTCGAAATGCTCAAAATGGTCTAAAACGTTTTTAAAACGATATTAAGCTATTTTGTGCTCTTTGATGTTTTTGTGTAACCAAGTTTTTTCGAAAATCACAAAATGGTCTAAAACGTCTCCAAATGCGATTTGAAGCTTTTCTAAGCACTTTGGTGTTTTTATGTTAACAAGTTTTTTCGAAAATCACAAAATGGTCTAAAACGTCTCAAAATGCGATTTGAAGGTATTCTGAGCACTTTGGTGTTTTTGTGTGAAAAGTTTTAACGAAATGCTCAAAATGGTCTAAAACGGTTTCTAATGTGATTTTAAGCACTTTGATGTTTTTGTGTAACCAAGTTTTTTCGAAAATCACAAAATGGTCTAAAACGTCTCCAAATGCGATTTGAAGCTATTCTGTACACTTTGATGTTTTGTGTGAAAAAAGTTTTGTCGAAATGCTCAAAATGGTCTAAAACGTTTTTAAAACGATATTGAGCTATTTTGTGCTCTTTGATGTTTTTGTGTAACCAAGTTTTATCGAAATGAACAAAATGGTCTAAAACGTCTCCAAATGCGATTTGAAGCTTTTCCAAGCACTTTGCTGTTTTTATGTTAACAGGTTTTTTCGAAAATCACAAAATGGTCTAAAACGTCTCAAAATGCGAATTGAAGGTATTCTGAGCACTTTGGTGTTTTTGTGTGAAAAGTTTTAACGAAATGCTCAAAATTGTCTAAAACGGTTTCTAATGTGATTTTAAGCACTTTGATGTTTTTGTAAAACCAAGTTTCATCGAAATGCACAAAATGGTCTAAAATGTCTCCAAATGCGATTTTAAGCTTTTCCAAGCACTTTGCTGTTTTTATGTTAACAAGCTTTTTCGAAAATCACAAAATGGTCTAAAACGTCTCCAAATGCGATTTGAAGATATTCTGAGCACTTTGGTGTTTTTATGTTAAAAAGTTTTTTCGAAAATCACAAAATGGTCTAAAACGTCTCCAAATGCGATTTGAAGATATTCTGAGCACTTTGGTGTTTTTATGTTAAAAAGTTTTTTCGAAAATCACAAAATGGTCTAAAACGTCTCCAAATGCGATTTGAAGCTATTCTGTACACTTTGATGTTTTGTGTGAAAAAGTTTTGTCGAAATGCTCAAAATGGTTTAAAACGTTTTTAAAACGATATTAAGCTATTTTGTGCTCTTTGATGTTTTTGTATAACCAAGTTTCATCGAAATGCACAAAATGGTCTAAAACGTCTCCAAATGCGATTTGAAGCTTTTCTAAGCACTTTGCTGTTTTTATGTTAACAAGTTTTTTCGAAAATCACAAAATGGTCTAAAACGTCTCCAAATGCGATTTGAAGATATTCTGAGCACTTTGGTGTTTTTATGTTAAAAAGTTTTTTCGAAAATCACAAAATGGTCTAAAACGTCTCCAAATGCGATTTGAAGATATTCTGAGCACTTTGGTGTTTTTATGTTAAAAAGTTTTTTCGAAAATCACAAAATTGTCTAAAACGTCTCCAAATGCGATTTGAAGCTATTCTGTACCCTTTGATGTTTTGTGTGAAAAAGTTTTGTCGAAATGCTCAAAATGGTCTAAAACGTTTTTAAAACGATATAAAGCTATTTTGTGCTCTTTGATGTTTTTGTGTAACCAAGTTTTTTCGAAAATCACAAAATGGTCTAAAACGTCTCCAAATGCGATTTGAAGCTTTTCTAAGCACTTTGGTGTTTTTATGTTAACAAGTTTTTTCGAAAATCACAAAATGGTCTAAAACGTTTTAAAATGCGATTTGAAGGTATTCTGAGCACTTTGGTGTTTTTGTGTGAAAAGTTTTAACGAAATGCTCAAAATGGTCTAAAACGGTTTCTAATGTGATTTTAACCACTTTGATGTTTTTGTGTAACCAAGTTTTTTCGAAAATCACAAAATGGTCTAAAACGTCTCCAAATGCGATTTGAAGCTTTTCTAAGCACTTTGGTGTTTTTATGTTAACAAGTTTTTTCGAAAATCACAAAATGGTCTAAAACGTCTCCAAATGCGATTTGAAGCTATTCTGTACACTTTGATGTTTTGTGTGAAAAAGTTTCTCGAAATGCTCAAAATGGTCTAAAACGTTTTCCAATACCATATTAAGCTATTTTGTGCAATTTGATGTTTTTGTGTAACCAAGTTTTTTGAAATGCGATATTAAGATATTCTGAGCACTTTGGTGTTTTTATGTTAAAAAGTTTTTTCGAAAATCACAAAATGGTCTAAAACGTCTCCAAATGCGATTTGAAGATATTCTGAGCACTTTGGTGTTTTTATGTTAAAAAGTTTTTTCGAAAATCACAAAATGGTCTAAAACGTCTCCAAATGCGATTTGAAGCTATTCTGTACACTTTGATGTTTTGTGTGAAAAAGTTTTGTCGAAATGCTCAAAATGGTCTAAAACGTTTTTAAAACGATATTAAGCTATTTTGTGCTCTTTGATGTTTTTGTGTAACCAAGTTTTTCCGAAAATCACGAAATGGTCTAAAACGTCTTCAAATGCGATTTGAAGCTTTTCTAAGCACTTTGGTGTTTTTATGTTAACAAGTTTTTTCGCAAATCACAAAATGGTCTAAAACGTCTCCAAATGCGATTTGAAGATATTCTGAGCACATTGGTGTTTTTATGTTAAAAAGTTTTGTCGAAATGCTCAAAATGGTCTAAAACGTTTTTAAAACGATATTAAGCTATTTTGTCCTCTTTGATGTTTTTATGTAACCAAGTTTCATCGAAATGAACAAAATGGTCTAAAACGTCTCCAAATGCGATTTGAAGCTTTTCCAAGCACTTTGCTGTTTTTATGTTAACAAGTTTTTTCGAAAATCACAAAATGGTCTAAAACGTCTCAAAATGCGATTTGAAGGTATTCTGAGCACTTTGGTGTTTTTGTGTGAAAAGTTTTAACGAAATGCTCAAAATGGTCTAAAACGGTTTCTAATGTGATTTTAAGCACTTTGATGTTTTTGTATAACCAAGTTTCATCGAAATTCACAAAATGGTCTAAAACGTCTCCAAATGCGATTTTAAGCTTTTCTAAGCACTTTGGTGTTTTTATGTTAACAAGGTTTTTCGAAAATCACAAAATGGTCTAAAACGTCTCCAAATGCGATTTGAAGATATTCTGAGCACTTTGGTGTTTTTATGTTAACAAGTTTTTTCGAAAATCACAAAATGGTCTAAAACGTCTAAAAATACGATATTAAGCTGTTTTGTGCACTTTGATGATTTGTGTGAAAAGTTTTAACGAAATGCTCAAAATGGTCTAAAACGGTTTCTAATGTGATTTTAAGCACTTTGATGTTTTTATGTAGCCAAGTTTTTTCGAAAATCACAAAATGGTCAAAAACGTCTCCAAATGCGATTTGAAGCTTTTCTAAGCACTTTGGTTTTTTTATGTTAACAAGTTTTTTCGAAAATCACAAAATGGTCTAAAACGTCTTCAAATGCGATTTGAAGATATTCTGAGCACTTTGGTGTTTTTCTGTTAAAAAGTATTTTCGAAAATCACAAAATGGTCTAAAACGTCTCCAAATGCGATTTGAAGCTATTCTGTACACTTTGATGTTTTGTGTGAAAAAGTTTTGTCAAAATGCTCAAAATGGTCTAAAACGTTTTTAAAACGATATTAAGCTATTTTGTGCTCTTTGATGTGTTTGTATAACCAAGTTTTTTCGAAAATCACAAAATGGTCTAAAACGTCTCCAAATGCGATTTGAAGCTTTTCTAAGCACTTTGGTGTTTTTATGTTAACAATTTTTTTCGAAAATCACAAAATGGTCTAAAACGTCTCCAAATGCGATTTGAAGCTTTTCTAAGCACTTTGGTGTTTTTATGTTAACAAGTTTTTTCGAAAATCACAAAATGGTCTAAAACGTCTCAAAATGCGATTTGAAGGTATTCTGAGCACTTTGGTGTTTTTGTGTGAAAAGTTTTAACGAAATGCTCAAAATGGTCTAAAACAGTTTCTAATGTGATTTTAACCACTTTGATGTTTTTGTGTAACCAAGTTCTTTTCGAAAATCACAAAATGGTCTAAAACGTCTCCAAATGCGATTTGAAGCTCTTCTGTACACTTTGATGTTTTGTGTGAAAAAGTTTTGTCGAAATGCTCAAAATGGTCTAAAACGTTTTTAAATACGATATTAAGCTGTTTTGTGCACTTTGATGATTTGTGTGAAAAGTTTTAACGAAATGCTCAAAATAGTCTATAACGGTTTCTAATGTGATTTTAAGCACTTTGATGTTTTTGTGTAATCAAGTTTTTTTGGAAATCACAAAATGGTCTAAAACGTCTCCAAATGCGATTTGAAGCTTTTCTAAGCACTTTGGTGTTTTTATGTTAACACTTTGACTGCCAGAGGTTTTTCCAGTTAGAAACTGCCACCGCCAGCGTTTTTAGCCCAATTCGATGTTTTTATTAAAGCTGATTGAAACCATGTATGTATTCTGATTTATATGTAATTTAGACTAAAATAATCATAAAGATTGTAGCTTTACAATGGTACCAAGAACGATTTTTAAATCGCAATATGTAAATCGTAATAGTAAAATGAACGTAACCCACTTTTTGAATTTTTCGTAGTTTCGCGCAAGAAAGTCGAGATAATCGCGATTTTGTGCAAGACATCACAATATGAAAATATCGCCCGGTGAGATCAACAAACAACGAAAAAGTTACTTACACGGCACCGATAGGCCTATAAAAACAAGTTATCACTATCGAAAAATGTATTACATTTTATAAATCATAAATCTTGCATCAATGTTTCGCCAAAATCCACATAGCAAAGACACCAGGCCTAGTTAACCAGGCCTAAAAAGTTGGTCCGGAACCGTTTTACGACTAGGGCTAGGCTAGCCTAGCCTAGCCTAGTACTACTAGCCTAGGCCTAGGAGATAGTAAACTGATGATAATAACCATACCATTTCAAAACAAGTTTGTTGCGTGAAACTCGGTCACTTTCAGTAAAACACCAAAACAATTAGGGTATACATACAATAATAAAATTAAAGACTTCATATTGAAAATGACTCCATTATTTTTTATTCAGATAACAAACAAACATGTCAATCCACAAAAACCTTTGTAATGCTTCGGCGGCATAGCTAGCGCGCGACCGATACACAATGCGCCAAGCCATCGCTCTACGCGCTACTGTGATGCGCGGTGTTTGTTATTTCGACAGGTACCATTTTGACAGTCGTTCGTAACCAGATTAGTTACTTTCAAATTGTAAAATATTAACGGTCCAGACCGAATATAGTGTTCATATTTATAGTATATACCAATAATTAACCTATCTACCGGATTTCGTAAAAAAACGCGAAAAACGAAGATCTTCGTTTTTGGCAGTCAAGCGTTGTGTTTCCAAAAACGAAGATCTTCGTGTTTGGCAGTCAAAGTGTTAACAAGTTTTTTCGAAAATCACAAAATGGTCTAAAACGTCTCAAAATGCGATTTGAAGGTATTCTGAGCACTTTGGTGTTTTTGTGTGAAAAGTTTTAACGAAATGCTCAAAATGGTCTAAAACGGTTTCTAATGTGATTTTAACCACTTTGATGTTTTTGTGTAACCAAGTTTTTTCGAAAATCACAAAATGGTCTAAAACGTCTCCAAATGCGATTTGAAGCTATTCTGTACACTTTGATGTTTTGTGTGAAAAAAGTTTTGTCGAAATGCTCAAAATGGTCTAAAACGTTTTTAAAACGATATTAAGCTATTTTATGCTCTTTGATGTTTTTGTGTAACCAAGTTTTTTCGAAAATCACAAAATTGTCTAAAACGTCTCCGAATGCGATTTGAAGCTCTTCTGTACACTTTGATGTTTTGTGTGAAAAAGTTTTCTCGGAATGCTAAAAATGGTATAAAAACGTTTTCCAATACCATATTAAGCTATTTTGTGCAATTTGATGTTTTTGTGTAACCAAGTTTTTTCAAAAATCACAAAATTGTCTAAAACGTCTCCGAATGCGATTTGAAGCTCTTCTGTACACTTTGATGTTTTGTGTGAAAAAGTTTTCTCGAAATGCTAAAAATGGTCTAAAACGTTTTCCAATACCATATTAAGCTATTTTGTGCAATTTGATGTTTTTGTGTAACAAAGTTTTTTCGAAAATCACAAAATGGTCTAAAACGTCTCCAAATGCGATTTGAAGATATTCTGAGCACTTTGGTGTTTTTATGTTAAAAAGTTTTTTGGAAAATCACAAAATGGTCTAAAACGACTCCAAATGCGATTTGAAGCTATCCTGTACACTTTGATGTTTTGTGTGAAAAAGTTTTGTCGAAATGCTCAAAATGATCTAAAACGTTTTTAAAACGATATTAAGCTATTTTGTGCTCTTTGATGTTTTTGTGTATCCAAGTTTCATCGAAATGAACAAAATGGTCTAAAACGTCTCCAAATGCGATTTGAAGGTATTCTGAGCACTTTGGTGTTTTTGTGTGAAAAGTTTTAACGAAATGCTCAAAATGGTCTAAAACGGTTTCTAATGTGATTTTAACCACTTTGATGTTTTTGTGTAACCAAGTTCTTTTCGAAAATCACAAAATGGTCTAAAACGTCTCCAAATGCGATTTGAAGCTTTTCTAAGCACTTTGGTGTTTTTATGTTAAAAAGTTTTTTCGAAAATCACAAAATGGTCTAAAACGTCTCCAAATGCGATTTGAAGCTCTTCTGTACACTTTGATGTTTTGTGTGAAAAAGTTTTGTCGAAATGCTCAAAATGGTCTAAAACGTTTTTAAATACGATATTAAGCTGTTTTGTGCACTTTGATGATTTGTGTGAAAAGTTTTAACGAAATGTTCAAAATAGTCTAAAACGGTTTCTAATGTGATTTTAAGCACTTTGATGTTTTTGTGTAACCAAGTTTTTTCGGAAATCACAAAATGGTCTAAAACGTCTCAAAATGCGATTTGAAGCTTTTCTAAGCACTTTGGTGTTTTTATGTTAACAAGTTTTTTCGAAAATCACAAAATGGTCTAAAACGTCTCAAAATGCGATTGAAGGTATTCTGAGCACTTTGGTGTTTTTGTGTGAAAAGTTTTAACGAAATGCTCAAAATGGTCTAAAACGGTTCTAATGTGATTTTAAGCACTTTGATGTTTTTGTATAACCAAGTTTCATCGAAATGCTCAAAATGATGTAAAACGTTTTTAAAACGATATTAAGCTATTTTGTGCTCTTTGATGTTTTTGTGTAACCAAGTTTTTTCGAAAATCACAAAATGGTCTAAAACGTCTCCAAATGCGATTTGAAGCTTTTCTAAGCACTTTGGTGTTTTTATGTTAACAAGTTTTTTCGAAAATCACAAAATGGTCTAAAACGTCTCAAAATGCGATTTGAAGGTATTCTGAGCACTTTGGTGTTTTTGTGTGAAAAGTTTTAACGAAATGCTCAAAATGGTCTAAAACGGTTTCTAATGTGATTTTAACCACTTTGATGTTTTTGTGTAACCAAGTTTTTTCGAAAATCACAAAATGGTCTAAAACGTCTCCAAATGCGATTTGAAGCTTTTCTAAGCACTTTGGTGTTTTTATGTTAAAAAGTTTTTTCGAAAATCACAAAATGGTCTAAAACGTCTCAAATAGCGATTTGAAGCTATTCTGTACACTTTGATGTTTTGTGTTAAAAAAGTTTTGTCGAAATGCTCAAAATGGTCTAAAACGTTTTTAAAACGATATTAAGCTATTTTGTGCTCTTTGATGTTTTTGTGTAACCAAGTTTTATCGAAATGAACAAAATGGTCTAAAACGTCTCCAAATGCGATTTGAAGCTTTTCCAAGCACTTTGCTGTTTTTATGTTAACAAGTTTTTTCGAAAATCACAAAATTGTCTAAAACGTCTCAAAATGCGATTTGAAGGTATTCTGAGCACTTTGGTGTTTTTGTGTGAAAAGTTTTAACGAAAAGCTCAAAATGGTCTAAAACGGTTCTAATGTGATTTTAAGCACTTTGATGTTTTTGTACAACCAAGTTTCATCGAAATGCTCAAAATGGTCTAAAACGTTTTTAAAACGATATTAAGCTATTTTGTGCTCTTTGATGTTTTTGTGTAACCAAGTTTTTTCGAAAATCACAAAATGGTCTAAAACGTCTCCAAATGCGATTTGAAGCTTTTCTAAACACTTTGGTGTTTTTATGTTAACAAGTTTTTTCGAAAATCACAAAATGGTCTAAAACGTCTCAAAATGCGATTTGAAGGTATTCTGAGCACTTTGGTGTTTTTGTGTGAAAAGTTTTAACGAAATGCTCAAAATGGTCTAAAACGGTTTCTAATGTGATTTTAACCACTTTGATGTTTTTGTGTAACCAAGTTCTTTTCGAAAATCACAAAATGGTCTAAAATGTCTCCAAATGCGATTTGAAGCTTTTCTAAGCACTTTGGTGTTTTTATGTTAACAAGTTTTTTTGAAAATCACAAAATGGTCTAAAACGTCTCAAAATGCGATTTGAAGGTATTCTGAGCACTTTGGTGTTTTTGTGTGAAAATTTTTAACGAAATGCTCAAAATGGTCTAAAACGGTTTCTAATGTGATTTTAACCACTTTGATGTTTTTGTGTAACCAAGTTTTTTCGAAAATCACAAAATGGTCTGAAACGTCTCCAAATGCGATTTGAAGCTTTTCTAAGCACTTTGGTGTTTTTATGTTAACAAGTTTTTTCGAAAATCACAAAATGGTCTAAAACGTCTCCAAATGCGATTTGAAGCTATTCTGTACACTTTGATGTTTTGTGTGAAAAGTTTTAACGAAATGCTCAAAATTGTCTAAAACGGTTTCTAATGTGATTTTAAGCACTTTGATGTTTTTGTAAAACCAAGTTTCATCGAAATGCACAAAATGGTCTAAAACGTCTCCAAATGCGATTTGAAGCTTTTCCAAGCACTTTGGTGTTTTTATGTTAACAAGGTTTTTCGAAAATCACAAAATGGTCTAAAACGTCTCCAAATGCGATTTGAAGCTTTTCCAAGCACTTTGCTGTTTTTATGTTAACAAGTTTTTTCGAAAATCACAAAATGGTCTAAAACGTCTCAAAATACGATATTAAGCTGTTTTGTGCACTTTGATGATTTGTGTGAAAAGTTTTAACGAAATGCTCAAAATGGTCTAAAACGGTTTCTAATGTGATTTTAAGCACTTTGATGTTTTTATGTAGCCAAGTTTTTTCGAAAATCACAAAATGGTCAAAAACGTCTCCAAATGCGATTTGAAGCTTTTCTAAGCACTTTGGTTTTTTTATGTTAACAAGTTTTTTCGAAAATCACAAAATGGTCTAAAACGTCTTCAAATGCGATTTGAAGATATTCTGAGCACTTTGGTGTTTTTCTGTTAAAAAGTATTTTCGAAAATCACAAAATGGCCTAAAACGTCTCCAAATGCGATTTGAAGCTATTCTGTACACTTTGATGTTTTGTGTGAAAAAGTTTTGTCAAAATGCTCAAAATGGTCTAAAACGTTTTTAAAACGATATTAAGCTATTTTGTGCTCTTTGATGTGTTTGTATAACCAAGTTTTTTCGAAAATCACAAAATGGTCTAAAACGTCTCCAAATGCGATTTGAAGCTTTTCCAAGCACTTTGCTGTTTTTATGTTAACAATTTTTTTCGAAAATCATAAAATGGTCTAAAACGTCTCCAAATGCGATTTGAAGCTATTCTGTACACTTTGATGTTTTGTGTGAAAAGTTTTGTCGAAATGCTCAAAATGGTCTAAAACGTTTTTAAAACGATATTAAGCTATTTTGTGCTCTTTGATGTTTTTGTGTAACCAAGTTTCATCGAAATGAACAAAATGGTCTAAAACGTCTCCAAATGCGATTTGAAGCTTTTCTAAGCACTTTGGTGTTTTTATGTTAACAAGTTTTTTCGAAAATCACAAAATGGTCTAAAACGTCTCCAAATGCGATTTGAAGATATTCTGAGCACTTTGCTGTTTTTATGTTAACAAGTTTTTTCGAAAATCACAAAATGGTCTAAAACGTCTCCAAATGCGATTTGAAGCTTTTCCAAGCACTTTGCTGTTTTTATGTTAACAAGTTTTTTCGAAAATCACAAAATGGCCTAAAACGTCTCAAAATGCGATTTCAAGGTATTCTGAGCACTTTGGTGTTTTTGTGTGAAAGGTTTTAACGAAATGCTCAAAATGGTCTAAAACGGTTTCTAATGTGATTTAAAGCACTTTGATGTTTTTGTATAACCAAGTTTCATCGAAATGCACAAAATGGTCTAAAACGTCTCCAAATGCGATTTGAAGCTTTTCTAAGCACTTTGCTGTTTTTATGTTAACAAGTTTTTTCGAAAATCACAAAATGGTCTAAAACGTCTCCAAATGCGATTTGAAGATATTCTGAGCACTTTGGTGTTTTTATGTTAAAAAGTTTTTTCGAAAATCACAAAATGGTCTAAAACGTCTCCAAATGCGATTTGAAGCTCTTCTGTACACTTTGATGTTTTGTGTGAAAAAGTTTTGTCAAAATGCTCAAAATGGTCTAAAACGTTTTTAAAACGATATTAAGCTATTTTGTGCTCTTTGATGTTTTTGTATAACCAAGTTTTTTCGAAAATCACAAAATGGTCTAAAACGTCTCCAAATGCGATTTGAAGATATTCTGAGCACTTTGGTGTTTTTATGTTAAAAAGTTTTTTCGAAAATCACAAAATGGTCTAAAACGTCTCCAAATGCGATTTGAAGATATTCTGAGCACTTTGGTGTTTTTATGTTAAAAAGTTTTTTCGAAAATCACAAAATGGTCTAAAACGTCTCCAAATGCGATTTGAAGCTATTCTATACACTTTGATGTTTTGTGTTAAAAAGTTTTGTCGAAATGCTCAAAATGGTTTAAAACGTTTTTAAAACGATATTAAGCTATTTTGTGCTCTTTGATGTTTTTGTGTAACCAAGTTTCATCGAAATGAACAAAATGGTCTAAAACGTCTCCAAATGCGATTTGAAGCTTTTCCAAGCACTTTGCTGTTTTTATGTTAACAAGTTTTTTCGAAAATCACAAAATTGTCTAAAACGTCTCAAAATGCGATTTGAAGGTATTCTGAGCACTTTGGTGTTTTTGTGTGAAAAGTTTTAACGAAAAGCTCAAAATGGTCTAAAACGGTTCTAATGTGATTTTAAGCACTTTGATGTTTTTGTACAACCAAGTTTCATCGAAATGCTCAAAATGGTCTAAAACGTTTTTAAAACGATATTAAGCTATTTTGTGCTCTTTGATGTTTTTGTGTAACCAAGTTTTTTCGAAAATCACAAAATGTTCTAAAACGTCTCCAAATGCGATTTGAAGCTTTTCTAAGCACTTTGGTGTTTTTATGTTAACAAGTTTTTTCGAAAATCACAAAATGGTCTAAAACGTCTCAAAATGCGATTTGAAGGTATTCTGAGCACTTTGGTGTTTTTGTGTGAAAAGTTTTAACGAAATGCTCAAAATGGTCTAAAACGGTTTCTAATGTGATTTTAACCACTTTGATGTTTTTGTGTAACCAAGTTTTTTCGAAAATCACAAAATGGTCTAAAACGTCTCCAAATGCGATTTGAAGCTTTTCTAAGCACTTTGGTGTTTTTATGTTAACAAGTTTTTTCGAAAATCACAAAATGGTCTAAAACGTCTCCAAATGCGATTTGAAGATATTCTGAGCACTTTGGTGTTTTTCTGTTAAAAAGTAATTTCGAAAATCACAAAATTGTCTAAAACGTCTCCAAATGCAATTTGAAGCTATTCTGTACACTTTGATGTTTTGTGTGAAAAAGTTTTGTCAAAATGCTCAAAATGGTCTAAAACGTTTTTAAAACGATCATAAGCTATTTTGTGCTCTTTGATGTTTTTGTATAACCAAGTTTTTTCGAAAATCACAAAATCGTCTAAAACGTCTCCAAATGCGATTTGAAGCTTTTCTAAACACTTTGGTGTTTTTTTGTTAACAAGTTTTTTCGAAAATCACAAAATGGTCTAAAACGTCTCCAAATCCGATTTGAAGCTATTCTGTACACTTTGATGTTTTGTGTGAAAAAGTTTTGTCGAAATGCTCAAAATGGTCTAAAACGTTTTTAAAACGATATTAAGCTATTTTGTGCTCTTTGATGTTTTTTTGTAACCAAGTTTCATCGATATGAACAAAATGGTCTAAAACGTCTCAAAATGCGATTTGAAGGTATTCTGAGCACTTTGGTGTTTTTGGGTAAAAAGTTTTAACGAAATGCTCAAAATGGTCTAAAACGGTTTCTAATGTGATTTTAAGCACTTTGAAGTATTTGTAAAAACAAGTTTCATCGAAATGCACAAAATAGTCTAAAACGTCTCCAAATGCGATTTGAAGCTTTTCTAAGCACTTTGGTGTTTTTATGTTAACAAGTTTTTTCGAAAATCACAAAATGGTCTAAAACGTCTCCAAATGCGATTTGAAGATATTCTGAGCACTTTGGTGTTTTTATGTTAAAAAGTATTTTCGAAAATCACAAAATGGTCTAAAACGTCTCCAAATGCGATTTGAAGCTCTTCTGTACACTTTGATGTTTTGTGTGAAAAAGTTTAGTCGAAATGCTCAAAATGGTCTAAAACGTTTTTAAAACGATATTAAGCTATTTTGTGCTCTTTGATGTTTTTGTGTAACCAAGTTTCATCGAAATGAACAAAATGGTCTAAAACGTCTCCAAATGCGATTTGAAGCTTTTCTAAGCACTTTGGTGTTTTTATGTTAACAAGTTTTTTCGAAAATCACAAAATGGTCTAAAACGTCTCCAAATGCGATTTGAAGATATTCTGAGCACTTTGCTGTTTTTATGTTAACATGTTTTTTCGAAAATCACAAAATGGTCTAAAACGTCTCAAAATGCTATTTGAAGGTATTCTGAGCACTTTGGTGTTTTTGTGTGAAAAGTTTTAACGAAATGCTCAAAATGGTCTAAAACGGTTCTAATGTGATTTTAAACACTTTGATGTTTTGTGTGAAAAAGTTTTGTCAAAATGCTCAAAATGGTCTAAAACGTTTTTAAAACGATATTAAGCTATTTTGTGCTCTTTGATGTTTTTGTATAACCAAGTTTTTTCGAAAATCACAAAATGGTCTAAAACGTCTTCAAATGCGATTTGAAGATATTCTGAGCACTTTGGTGTTTTTATGTTAAAAAGTTTTTTCGAAAATCACAAAATGGTCTAAAACGTCTCCAAATGCGATTTGAAGATATTCTGAGCACTTTGGTGTTTTTATGTTAAAAAGTTTTTTCGAAAATCACAAAATGGTCTAAAACGTCTCCAAATGCGATTTGAAGCTATTCTATACACTTTGATGTTTTGTGTTAAAAAGTTTTGTCGAAATGCTCAAAATGGTTTAAAACGTTTTTAAAACGATATTAAGCTATTTTGTGCTCTTTGATGTTTTTGTGTAACCAAGTTTCATCGAAATGAACAAAATGGTCTAAAACGTCTCCAAATGCGATTTGAAGCTTTTCCAAGCACTTTGCTGTTTTTATGTTAACAAGTTTTTTCGAAAATCACAAAATTGTCTAAAACGTCTCAAAATGCGATTTGAAGGTATTCTGAGCACTTTGGTGTTTTTGTGTGAAAAGTTTTAACGAAAAGCTCAAAATGGTCTAAAACGGTTCTAATGTGATTTTAAGCACTTTGATGTTTTTGTACAACCAAGTTTCATCGAAATGCTCAAAATGGTCTAAAACGTTTTTAAAACGATATTAAGCTATTTTGTGCTCTTTGATGTTTTTGTGTAACCAAGTTTTTTCGAAAATCACAAAATGGTCTAAAACGTCTCCAAATGCGATTTGAAGCTTTTCTAAACACTTTGGTGTTTTTGTGTTAACAAGTTTTTTCGAAAATCACAAAATGGTCTAAAACGTCTCAAAATGCGATTTGAAGGTATTCTGAGCACTTTGGTGTTTTTGTGTGAAAAGTTTTAACGAAATGCTCAAAATGGTCTAAAACGGTTTCTAATGTGATTTTAACCACTTTGATGTTTTTGTGTAACCAAGTTCTTTTCGAAAATCACAAAATGGTCTAAAATGTCTCCAAATGCGATTTGAAGCTTTTCTAAGCACTTTGGTGTTTTTATGTTAACAAGTTTTTTTGAAAATCACAAAATGGTCTAAAACGTCTCAAAATGCGATTTGAAGGTATTCTGAGCACTTTGGTGTTTTTGTGTGAAAATTTTTAACGAAATGCTCAAAATGGTCTAAAACGGTTTCTAATGTGATTTTAACCACTTTGATGTTTTTGTGTAACCAAGTTTTTTCGAAAATCACAAAATGGTCTGAAACGTCTCCAAATGCGATTTGAAGCTTTTCTAAGCACTTTGGTGTTTTTATGTTAACAAGTTTTTTCGAAAATCACAAAATGGTCTAAAACGTCTCCAAATGCGATTTGAAGCTATTCTGTACACTTTGATGTTTTGTGTGAAAAGTTTTAACGAAATGCTCAAAATTGTCTAAAACGGTTTCTAATGTGATTTTAAGCACTTTGATGTTTTTGTAAAACCAAGTTTCATCGAAATGCACAAAATGGTCTAAAACGTCTCCAAATGCGATTTGAAGCTTTTCCAAGCACTTTGGTGTTTTTATGTTAACAAGGTTTTTCGAAAATCACAAAATGGTCTAAAACGTCTCCAAATGCGATTTGAAGCTTTTCCAAGCACTTTGCTGTTTTTATGTTAACAAGTTTTTTCGAAAATCACAAAATGGTCTAAAACGTCTCAAAATACGATATTAAGCTGTTTTGTGCACTTTGATGATTTGTGTGAAAAGTTTTAACGAAATGCTCAAAATGGTCTAAAACGGTTTCTAATGTGATTTTAAGCACTTTGATGTTTTTATGTAGCCAAGTTTTTTCGAAAATCACAAAATGGTCAAAAACGTCTCCAAATGCGATTTGAAGCTTTTCTAAGCACTTTGGTTTTTTTATGTTAACAAGTTTTTTCGAAAATCACAAAATGGTCTAAAACGTCTTCAAATGCGATTTGAAGATATTCTGAGCACTTTGGTGTTTTTCTGTTAAAAAGTATTTTCGAAAATCACAAAATGGCCTAAAACGTCTCCAAATGCGATTTGAAGCTATTCTGTACACTTTGATGTTTTGTGTGAAAAAGTTTTGTCAAAATGCTCAAAATGGTCTAAAACGTTTTTAAAACGATATTAAGCTATTTTGTGCTCTTTGATGTGTTTGTATAACCAAGTTTTTTCGAAAATCACAAAATGGTCTAAAACGTCTCCAAATGCGATTTGAAGCTTTTCCAAGCACTTTGCTGTTTTTATGTTAACAATTTTTTTCGAAAATCATAAAATGGTCTAAAACGTCTCCAAATGCGATTTGAAGCTATTCTGTACACTTTGATGTTTTGTGTGAAAAGTTTTGTCGAAATGCTCAAAATGGTCTAAAACGTTTTTAAAACGATATTAAGCTATTTTGTGCTCTTTGATGTTTTTGTGTAACCAAGTTTCATCGAAATGAACAAAATGGTCTAAAACGTCTCCAAATGCGATTTGAAGCTTTTCTAAGCACTTTGGTGTTTTTATGTTAACAAGTTTTTTCGAAAATCACAAAATGGTCTAAAACGTCTCCAAATGCGATTTGAAGATATTCTGAGCACTTTGCTGTTTTTATGTTAACAAGTTTTTTCGAAAATCACAAAATGGTCTAAAACGTCTCAAAATGCTATTTGAAGGTATTCTGAGCACTTTGGTGTTTTTGTGTGAAAAGTTTTAACGAAATGCTCAAAATGGTCTAAAACGGTTTTAATGTGATTTTAAGCACTTTGATGTTTTTGTATAACCAAGTTTCATCGAAATGCTCAAAATGGTCTAAAACGTTTTTAAAACGATATTAAGCTATTTTGTGCTCTTTGATGTTTTTGTGTAACGAAGTTTCATCGAAATGAACAAAATGGTCTAAAACGTCTCCAAATGCGATTTGAAGCTTTTCCAAGCACTTTGCTGTTTTTATGTTAACAAGTTTTTTCGAAAATCACAAAATGGCCTAAAACGTCTCAAAATGCGATTTCAAGGTATTCTGAGCACTTTGGTGTTTTTGTGTGAAAGGTTTTAACGAAATGCTCAAAATGGTCTAAAACGGTTTCTAATGTGATTTAAAGCACTTTGATGTTTTTGTATAACCAAGTTTCATCGAAATGCACAAAATGGTCTAAAACGTCTCCAAATGCGATTTGAAGCTTTTCTAAGCACTTTGCTGTTTTTATGTTAACAAGTTTTTTCGAAAATCACAAAATGGTCTAAAACGTCTCCAAATGCGATTTGAAGATATTCTGAGCACTTTGGTGTTTTTATGTTAAAAAGTTTTTTCGAAAATCACAAAATGGTCTAAAACGTCTCCAAATGCGATTTGAAGATATTCTGAGCACTTTGGTGTTTTTATGTTAAAAAGTTTTTTCGAAAATCACAAAATGGTCTAAAACGTCTCCAAATGCGATTTGAAGCTATTCTATACACTTTGATGTTTTGTGTTAAAAAGTTTTGTCGAAATGCTCAAAATGGTTTAAAACGTTTTTAAAACGATATTAAGCTATTTTGTGCTCTTTGATGTTTTTGTGTAACCAAGTTTCATCGAAATGAACAAAATGGTCTAAAACGTCTCCAAATGCGATTTGAAGCTTTTCCAAGCACTTTGCTGTTTTTATGTTAACAAGTTTTTTCGAAAATCACAAAATTGTCTAAAACGTCTCAAAATGCGATTTGAAGGTATTCTGAGCACTTTGGTGTTTTTGTGTGAAAAGTTTTAACGAAAAGCTCAAAATGGTCTAAAACGGTTCTAATGTGATTTTAAGCACTTTGATGTTTTTGTACAACCAAGTTTCATCGAAATGCTCAAAATGGTCTAAAACGTTTTTAAAACGATATTAAGCTATTTTGTGCTCTTTGATGTTTTTGTGTAACCAAGTTTTTTCGAAAATCACAAAATGGTCTAAAACGTCTCCAAATGCGATTTGAAGCTTTTCTAAACACTTTGGTGTTTTTGTGTTAACAAGTTTTTTCGAAAATCACAAAATGGTCTAAAACGTCTCAAAATGCGATTTGAAGGTATTCTGAGCACTTTGGTGTTTTTGTGTGAAAAGTTTTAACGAAATGCTCAAAATGGTCTAAAACGGTTTCTAATGTGATTTTAACCACTTTGATGTTTTTGTGTAACCAAGTTCTTTTCGAAAATCACAAAATGGTCTAAAATGTCTCCAAATGCGATTTGAAGCTTTTCTAAGCACTTTGGTGTTTTTATGTTAACAAGTTTTTTTGAAAATCACAAAATGGTCTAAAACGTCTCAAAATGCGATTTGAAGGTATTCTGAGCACTTTGGTGTTTTTGTGTGAAAATTTTTAACGAAATGCTCAAAATGGTCTAAAACGGTTTCTAATGTGATTTTAACCACTTTGATGTTTTTGTGTAACCAAGTTTTTTCGAAAATCACAAAATGGTCTGAAACGTCTCCAAATGCGATTTGAAGCTTTTCTAAGCACTTTGGTGTTTTTATGTTAACAAGTTTTTTCGAAAATCACAAAATGGTCTAAAACGTCTCCAAATGCGATTTGAAGCTATTCTGTACACTTTGATGTTTTGTGTGAAAAGTTTTAACGAAATGCTCAAAATTGTCTAAAACGGTTTCTAATGTGATTTTAAGCACTTTGATGTTTTTGTAAAACCAAGTTTCATCGAAATGCACAAAATGGTCTAAAACGTCTCCAAATGCGATTTGAAGCTTTTCCAAGCACTTTGGTGTTTTTATGTTAACAAGGTTTTTCGAAAATCACAAAATGGTCTAAAACGTCTCCAAATGCGATTTGAAGCTTTTCCAAGCACTTTGCTGTTTTTATGTTAACAAGTTTTTTCGAAAATCACAAAATGGTCTAAAACGTCTCAAAATACGATATTAAGCTGTTTTGTGCACTTTGATGATTTGTGTGAAAAGTTTTAACGAAATGCTCAAAATGGTCTAAAACGGTTTCTAATGTGATTTTAAGCACTTTGATGTTTTTATGTAGCCAAGTTTTTTCGAAAATCACAAAATGGTCAAAAACGTCTCCAAATGCGATTTGAAGCTTTTCTAAGCACTTTGGTTTTTTTATGTTAACAAGTTTTTTCGAAAATCACAAAATGGTCTAAAACGTCTTCAAATGCGATTTGAAGATATTCTGAGCACTTTGGTGTTTTTCTGTTAAAAAGTATTTTCGAAAATCACAAAATGGCCTAAAACGTCTCCAAATGCGATTTGAAGCTATTCAGTACACTTTGATGTTTTGTGTGAAAAAGTTTTGTCGAAATGCTCAAAATGGTCTAAAACGTTTTTAAAACGATATTAAGCTATTTTGTGCTCTTTGATGTGTTTGTATAACCAAGTTTTTTCGAAAATCACAAAATGGTCTAAAACGTCTCCAAATGCGATTTGAAGCTTTTCCAAGCACTTTGCTGTTTTTATGTTAACAATTTTTTTCGAAAATCATAAAATGGTCTAAAACGTCTCCAAATGCGATTTGAAGCTATTCTGTACACTTTGATGTTTTGTGTGAAAAAAGTTTTGTCGAAATGCTCAAAATGGTCTAAAACGTTTTTAAAACGATATTGAGCTATTTTGTGCTCTTTGATGTTTTTGTGTAACCAAGTTTTATCGAAATGAACAAAATGGTCTAAAACGTCTCCAAATGCGATTTGAAGCTTTTCCAAGCACTTTGCTGTTTTTATGTTAACAGGTTTTTTCGAAAATCAGAAAATGGTCTAAAACGTCTCAAAATGCGAATTGAAGGTATTCTGAGCACTTTGGTGTTTTTGTGTGAAAAGTTTTAACGAAATGCTCAAAATTGTCTAAAACGGTTTCTAATGTGATTTTAAGCACTTTGATGTTTTTGTAAAACCAAGTTTCATCGAAATGCACAAAATGGTCTAAAATGTCTCCAAATGCGATTTTAAGCTTTTCCAAGCACTTTGCTGTTTTTATGTTAACAAGCTTTTTCGAAAATCACAAAATGGTCTAAAACGTCTCCAAATGCGATTTGAAGATATTCTGAGCACTTTGGTGTTTTTATGTTAAAAAGTTTTTTCGAAAATCACAAAATGGTCTAAAACGTCTCCAAATGCGATTTGAAGATATTCTGAGCACTTTGGTGTTTTTATGTTAAAAAGTTTTTTCGAAAATCACAAAATGGTCTAAAACGTCTCCAAATGCGATTTGAAGCTATTCTGTACACTTTGATGTTTTGTGTGAAAAAGTTTTGTCGAAATGCTCAAAATGGTTTAAAACGTTTTTAAAACGATATTAAGCTATTTTGTGCTCTTTGATGTTTTTGTATAACCAAGTTTCATCGAAATGCACAAAATGGTCTAAAACGTCTCCAAATGCGATTTGAAGCTTTTCTAAGCACTTTGCTGTTTTTATGTTAACAAGTTTTTTCGAAAATCACAAAATGGTCTAAAACGTCTCCAAATGCGATTTGAAGATATTCTGAGCACTTTGGTGTTTTTATGTTAAAAAGTTTTTTCGAAAATCACAAAATGGTCTAAAACGTCTCCAAATGCGATTTGAAGATATTCTGAGCACTTTGGTGTTTTTATGTTAAAAAGTTTTTTCGAAAATCACAAAATTGTCTAAAACGTCTCCAAATGCGATTTGAAGCTATTCTGTACCCTTTGATGTTTTGTGTGAAAAAGTTTTGTCGAAATGCTCAAAATGGTCTAAAACGTTTTTAAAACGATATAAAGCTATTTTGTGCTCTTTGATGTTTTTGTGTAACCAAGTTTTTTCGAAAATCACAAAATGGTCTAAAACGTCTCCAAATGCGATTTGAAGCTTTTCTAAGCACTTTGGTGTTTTTATGTTAACAAGTTTTTTCGAAAATCACAAAATGGTCTAAAACGTTTTAAAATGCGATTTGAAGGTATTCTGAGCACTTTGGTGTTTTTGTGTGAAAAGTTTTAACGAAATGCTCAAAATGGTCTAAAACGGTTTCTAATGTGATTTTAACCACTTTGATGTTTTTGTGTAACCAAGTTTTTTCGAAAATCACAAAATGGTCTAAAACGTCTCCAAATGCGATTTGAAGCTTTTCTAAGCACTTTGGTGTTTTTATGTTAACAAGTTTTTTCGAAAATCACAAAATGGTCTAAAACGTCTCCAAATGCGATTTGAAGCTATTCTGTACACTTTGATGTTTTGTGTGAAAAAGTTTCTCGAAATGCTCAAAATGGTCTAAAACGTTTTCCAATACCATATTAAGCTATTTTGTGCAATTTGATGTTTTTGTGTAACCAAGTTTTTTGAAATGCGATATTAAGATATTCTGAGCACTTTGGTGTTTTTATGTTAAAAAGTTTTTTCGAAAATCACAAAATGGTCTAAAACGTCTCCAAATGCGATTTGAAGATATTCTGAGCACTTTGGTGTTTTTATGTTAAAAAGTTTTTTCGAAAATCACAAAATGGTCTAAAACGTCTCCAAATGCGATTTGAAGCTATTCTGTACACTTTGATGTTTTGTGTGAAAAAGTTTTGTCGAAATGCTCAAAATGGTCTAAAACGGTTTCTAATGTGATTTTAAGCACTTTGATGTTTTTGTATAACCAAGTTTCATCGAAATTCACAAAATGGTCTAAAACGTCTCCAAATGCGATTTTAAGCTTTTCTAAGCACTTTGGTGTTTTTATGTTAACAAGGTTTTTCGAAAATCACAAAATGGTCTAAAACGTCTCCAAATGCGATTTGAAGATATTCTGAGCACTTTGGTGTTTTTATGTTAACAAGTTTTTTCGAAAATCACAAAATGGTCTAAAACGTCTCAAAATACGATATTAAGCTGTTTTGTGCACTTTGATGATTTGTGTGAAAAGTTTTAACGAAATGCTCAAAATGGTCTAAAACGGTTTCTAATGTGATTTTAAGCACTTTGATGTTTTTATGTAGCCAAGTTTTTTCAAAAATCACAAAATGGTCAAAAACGTCTCCAAAGGCGATTTGAAGCTTTTCTAAGCACTTTGGTTTTTTTATGTTAACAAGTTTTTTCGAAAATCACAAAATGGTCTAAAACGTCTTCAAATGCGATTTGAAGATATTCTGAGCACTTTGGTGTTTTTCTGTTAAAAAGTATTTTCGAAAATCACAAAATGGTCTAAAACGTCTCCAAATGCGATTTGAAGCTATTCTGTACACTTTGATGTTTTGTGTGAAAAAGTTTTGTCAAAATGCTCAAAATGGTCTAAAACGTTTTTAAAACGATATTAAGCTATTTTGTGCTCTTTGATGTGTTTGTATAACCAAGTTTTTTCGAAAATCACAAAATGGTCTAAAACGTCTCCAAATGCGATTTGAAGCTTTTCCAAGCACTTTGCTGTTTTTATGTTAACAATTTTTTTCGAAAATCATAAAATGGTCTAAAACGTCTCCAAATGCGATTTGAAGCTATTCTGTACACTTTGATGTTTTGTGTGAAAAGTTTTGTCGAAATGCTCAAAATGGTCTAAAACGTTTTTAAAACGATATTAAGCTATTTTGTGCTCTTTGATGTTTTTGTGTAACCAAGTTTCATCGAAATGAACAAAATGGTCTAAAACGTCTCCAAATGCGATTTGAAGCTTTTCTAAGCACTTTGGTGTTTTTATGTTAACAAGTTTTTTCGAAAATCACAAAATGGTCTAAAACGTCTCCAAATGCGATTTGAAGCTTTTCTAAGCACTTTGGTGTTTTTATGTTAACAAGTTTTTTCGAAAATCACAAAATGGTCTAAAACGTCTCAAAATGCGATTTGAAGGTATTCTGAGCACTTTGGTGTTTTTGTGTGAAAAGTTTTAACGAAATGCTCAAAATTGTCTAAAACGGTTTCTAATGTGATTTTAAGCACTTTGATGTTTTTGTAAAACCAAGTTTCATCGAAATGCACAAAATGGTCTAAAACGTCTCCAAATGCGATTTGAAGATATTCTGAGGACTTTGGTGTTTTTATGTTAAAAAGTTTTTTCGAAAATCACAAAATGGTCTAAAACGTCTCCAAATGCGATTTGAAGATATTCTGAGCACTTTGGTGTTTTTATGTTAAAAAGTTTTTTCGAAAATCACAAAATGGTCTAAAACGTCTCCAAATGCGATTTGAAGGTCTTCTGTACACTTTGATGTTTTGTGTGAAAAAGTTTTTTCAAAATGCTCAAAATGGTCTAAAACGTTTTTAAAACGATATTAAGCTATTTTGTGCTCTTTGATGTTTTTGTATAACCAAGTTTTTTCGAAAATCACAAAATGGTCTAAAACGTCTCCAAATGCGATTTGAAGCTTTTCCAAGCACTTTGCTGTTTTTATGTTAACAAGTTTTTTCGAAAATCACAAAATGGTCTAAAACGTCTCAAAATACGATATTAAGCTGTTTTGTGCACTTTGATGATTTGTGTGAAAAGTTTTAACGAAATGCTCAAAATGGTCTAAAACGGTTTCTAATGTGATTTTAAGCACTTTGATGTTTTTATGTAGCCAAGTTTTTTCGAAAATCACAAAATGGTCAAAAACGTCTCCAAATGCGATTTGAAGCTTTTCTAAGCACTTTGGTTTTTTTATGTTAACAAGTTTTTTCGAAAATCACAAAATGGTCTAAAACGTCTTCAAATGCGATTTGAAGATATTCTGAGCACTTTGGTGTTTTTCTGTTAAAAAGTATTTTCGAAAATCACAAAATGGTCTAAAACGTCTCCAAATGCGATTTGAAGCTATTCTGTACACTTTGATGTTTTGTGTGAAAAAGTTTTGTCAAAATGCTCAAAATGGTCTAAAACGTTTTTAAAACGATATTAAGCTATTTTGTGCTCTTTGATGTGTTTGTATAACCAAGTTTTTTCGAAAATCACAAAATGGTCTAAAACGTCTCCAAATGCGATTTGAAGCTTTTCCAAGCACTTTGCTGTTTTTATGTTAACAATTTTTTTCGAAAATCATAAAATGGTCTAAAACGTCTCCAAATGCGATTTGAAGCTATTCTGTACACTTTGATGTTTTGTGTGAAAAGTTTTGTCGAAATGCTCAAAATGGTCTAAAACGTTTTTAAAACGATATTAAGCTATTTTGTGCTCTTTGATGTTTTTGTGTAACCAAGTTTCATCGAAATGAACAAAATGGTCTAAAACGTCTCCAAATGCGATTTGAAGCTTTTCTAAGCACTTTGGTGTTTTTATGTTAACAAGTTTTTTCGAAAATCACAAAATGGTCTAAAACGTCTCCAAATGCGATTTGAAGCTTTTCTAAGCACTTTGGTGTTTTTATGTTAACAAGTTTTTTCGAAAATCACAAAATGGTCTAAAACGTCTCAAAATGCGATTTGAAGGTATTCTGAGCACTTTGGTGTTTTTGTGTGAAAAGTTTTAACGAAATGCTCAAAATGGTCTAAAACGGTTTCTAATGTCATTTTAACCACTTTGATGTTTTTGTGTAACCAAGTTCTTTTCGAAAATCACAAAATGGTCTAAAACGTCTCCAAATGCGATTTGAAGCTCTTCTGTACACTTTGATGTTTTGTGTGAAAAAGTTTTGTCGAAATGCTCAAAATGGTCTAAAACGTTTTTAAATACGATATTAAGCTGTTTTGTGCACTTTGATGATTTGTGTGAAAAGTTTTAACGAAATGCTCAAAATAGTCTATAACGGTTTCTAATGTGATTTTAAGCACTTTGATGTTTTTGTGTAATCAAGTTTTTTTGGAAATCACAAAATGGTCTAAAACGTCTCCAAATGCGATTTGAAGCTTTTCTAAGCACTTTGGTGTTTTTATGTTAAAAAGTTTTTTCGAAAATCACAAAATGGTCTAAAACGTCTCCAAATGCGATTTGAAGATATTCTGAGCACTTTGGTGTTATTATGTTAAAAAGTTTTTTCGAAAATCACAAAATGGTCTAAAACGTCTCCAAATGCGATTTGAAGCTATTCTATACACTTTGATGTTTTGTGTTAAAAAGTTTTGTCGAAATGCTCAAAATGGTTTAAAACGTTTTTAAAACGATATTAAGCTATTTTGTGCTCTTTGATGTTTTTGTGTAACCAAGTTTCATCGAAATGAACAAAATGGTCTAAAACGTCTCCAAATGCGATTTGAAGCTTTTCCAAGCACTTTGCTGTTTTTATGTTAACAAGTTTTTTCGAAAATCACAAAATTGTCTAAAACGTCTCAAAATGCGATTTGAAGGTATTCTGAGCACTTTGGTGTTTTTGTGTGAAAAGTTTTAACGAAAAGCTCAAAATGGTCTAAAACGGTTCTAATGTGATTTTAAGCACTTTGATGTTTTTGTACAACCAAGTTTCATCGAAATGCTCAAAATGGTCTAAAACGTTTTTAAAACGATATTAAGCTATTTTGTGCTCTTTGATGTTTTTGTGTAACCAAGTTTTTTCGAAAATCACAAAATGGTCTAAAACGTCTCCAAATGCGATTTGAAGCTTTTCTAAACACTTTGGTGTTTTTGTGTTAACAAGTTTTTTCGAAAATCACAAAATGGTCTAAAACGTCTCAAAATGCGATTTGAAGGTATTCTGAGCACTTTGGTGTTTTTGTGTGAAAAGTTTTAACGAAATGCTCAAAATGGTCTAAAACGGGTTCTAATGTGATTTTAACCACTTTGATGTTTTTGTGTAACCAAGTTCTTTTCGAAAATCACAAAATGGTCTAAAATGTCTCCAAATGCGATTTGAAGCTTTTCTAAGCACTTTGGTGTTTTTATGTTAACAAGTTTTTTTGAAAATCACAAAATGGTCTAAAACGTCTCAAAATGCGATTTGAAGGTATTCTGAGCACTTTGGTGTTTTTGTGTGAAAATTTTTAACGAAATGCTCAAAATGGTCTAAAACGGTTTCTAATGTGATTTTAACCACTTTGATGTTTTTGTGTAACCAAGTTTTTTCGAAAATCACAAAATGGTCTGAAACGTCTCCAAATGCGATTTGAA
This sequence comes from Antedon mediterranea, assembly GCF_964355755.1. Taxonomy (NCBI): domain Eukaryota; kingdom Metazoa; phylum Echinodermata; class Crinoidea; order Comatulida; family Antedonidae; genus Antedon; species Antedon mediterranea. The sequence continues at coordinate 10,573,194 of NC_092678.1, forward strand.
GCTTTTCTAAGCACTTTGGTGTTTTTATGTTAACAAGTTTTTTCGAAAATCACAAAATGGTCTAAAACGTCTCCAAATGCGATTTGAAGCTATTCTGTACACTTTGATGTTTTGTGTGAAAAGTTTTAACGAAATGCTCAAAATTGTCTAAAACGGTTTCTAATGTGATTTTAAGCACTTTGATGTTTTTGTAAAACCAAGTTTCATCGAAATGCACAAAATGGTCTAAAACGTCTCCAAATGCGATTTGAAGCTTTTCCAAGCACTTTGGTGTTTTTATGTTAACAAGGTTTTTCGAAAATCACAAAATGGTCTAAAACGTCTCCAAATGCGATTTGAAGCTTTTCCAAGCACTTTGCTGTTTTTATGTTAACAAGTTTTTTCGAAAATCACAAAATGGTCTAAAACGTCTCAAAATACGATATTAAGCTGTTTTGTGCACTTTGATGATTTGTGTGAAAAGTTTTAACGAAATGCTCAAAATGGTCTAAAACGGTTTCTAATGTGATTTTAAGCACTTTGATGTTTTTATGTAGCCAAGTTTTTTCGAAAATCACAAAATGGTCAAAAACGTCTCCAAATGCGATTTGAAGCTTTTCTAAGCACTTTGGTTTTTTTATGTTAACAAGTTTTTTCGAAAATCACAAAATGGTCTAAAACGTCTTCAAATGCGATTTGAAGATATTCTGAGCACTTTGGTGTTTTTCTGTTAAAAAGTATTTTCGAAAATCACAAAATGGCCTAAAACGTCTCCAAATGCGATTTGAAGCTATTCAGTACACTTTGATGTTTTGTGTGAAAAAGTTTTGTCGAAATGCTCAAAATGGTCTAAAACGTTTTTAAAACGATATTAAGCTATTTTGTGCTCTTTGATGTGTTTGTATAACCAAGTTTTTTCGAAAATCACAAAATGGTCTAAAACGTCTCCAAATGCGATTTGAAGCTTTTCCAAGCACTTTGCTGTTTTTATGTTAACAATTTTTTTCGAAAATCATAAAATGGTCTAAAACGTCTCCAAATGCGATTTGAAGCTATTCTGTACACTTTGATGTTTTGTGTGAAAAAAGTTTTGTCGAAATGCTCAAAATGGTCTAAAACGTTTTTAAAACGATATTGAGCTATTTTGTGCTCTTTGATGTTTTTGTGTAACCAAGTTTTATCGAAATGAACAAAATGGTCTAAAACGTCTCCAAATGCGATTTGAAGCTTTTCCAAGCACTTTGCTGTTTTTATGTTAACAGGTTTTTTCGAAAATCACAAAATGGTCTAAAACGTCTCAAAATGCGAATTGAAGGTATTCTGAGCACTTTGGTGTTTTTGTGTGAAATGTTTTAACGAAATGCTCAAAATTGTCTAAAACGGTTTCTAATGTGATTTTAAGCACTTTGATGTTTTTGTAAAACCAAGTTTCATCGAAATGCACAAAATGGTCTAAAATGTCTCCAAATGCGATTTTAAGCTTTTCCAAGCACTTTGCTGTTTTTATGTTAACAAGCTTTTTCGAAAATCACAAAATGGTCTAAAACGTCTCCAAATGCGATTTGAAGATATTCTGAGCACTTTGGTGTTTTTATGTTAAAAAGTTTTTTCGAAAATCACAAAATGGTCTAAAACGTCTCCAAATGCGATTTGAAGATATTCTGAGCACTTTGGTGTTTTTATGTTAAAAAGTTTTTTCGAAAATCACAAAATGGTCTAAAACGTCTCCAAATGCGATTTGAAGCTATTCTGTACACTTTGATGTTTTGTGTGAAAAAGTTTTGTCGAAATGCTCAAAATGGTTTAAAACGTTTTTAAAACGATATTAAGCTATTTTGTGCTCTTTGATGTTTTTGTATAACCAAGTTTCATCGAAATGCACAAAATGGTCTAAAACGTCTCCAAATGCGATTTGAAGCTTTTCTAAGCACTTTGCTGTTTTTATGTTAACAAGTTTTTTCGAAAATCACAAAATGGTCTAAAACGTCTCCAAATGCGATTTGAAGATATTCTGAGCACTTTGGTGTTTTTATGTTAAAAAGTTTTTTCGAAAATCACAAAATGGTCTAAAACGTCTCCAAATGCGATTTGAAGATATTCTGAGCACTTTGGTGTTTTTATGTTAAAAAGTTTTTTCGAAAATCACAAAATTGTCTAAAACGTCTCCAAATGCGATTTGAAGCTATTCTGTACCCTTTGATGTTTTGTGTGAAAAAGTTTTGTCGAAATGCTCAAAATGGTCTAAAACGTTTTTAAAACGATATAAAGCTATTTTGTGCTCTTTGATGTTTTTGTGTAACCAAGTTTTTTCGAAAATCACAAAATGGTCTAAAACGTCTCCAAATGCGATTTGAAGCTTTTCTAAGCACTTTGGTGTTTTTATGTTAACAAGTTTTTTCGAAAATCACAAAATGGTCTAAAACGTTTTAAAATGCGATTTGAAGGTATTCTGAGCACTTTGGTGTTTTTGTGTGAAAAGTTTTAACGAAATGCTCAAAATGGTCTAAAACGGTTTCTAATGTGATTTTAACCACTTTGATGTTTTTGTGTAACCAAGTTTTTTCGAAAATCACAAAATGGTCTAAAACGTCTCCAAATGCGATTTGAAGCTTTTCTAAGCACTTTGGTGTTTTTATGTTAACAAGTTTTTTCGAAAATCACAAAATGGTCTAAAACGTCTCCAAATGCGATTTGAAGCTATTCTGTACACTTTGATGTTTTGTGTGAAAAAGTTTCTCGAAATGCTCAAAATGGTCTAAAACGTTTTCCAATACCATATTAAGCTATTTTGTGCAATTTGATGTTTTTGTGTAACCAAGTTTTTTGAAATGCGATATTAAGATATTCTGAGCACTTTGGTGTTTTTATGTTAAAAAGTTTTTTCGAAAATCACAAAATGGTCTAAAACGTCTCCAAATGCGATTTGAAGATATTCTGAGCACTTTGGTGTTTTTATGTTAAAAAGTTTTTTCGAAAATCACAAAATGGTCTAAAACGTCTCCAAATGCGATTTGAAGCTATTCTGTACACTTTGATGTTTTGTGTGAAAAAGTTTTGTCGAAATGCTCAAAATGGTCTAAAACGGTTTCTAATGTGATTTTAAGCACTTTGATGTTTTTGTATAACCAAGTTTCATCGAAATTCACAAAATGGTCTAAAACGTCTCCAAATGCGATTTTAAGCTTTTCTAAGCACTTTGGTGTTTTTATGTTAACAAGGTTTTTCGAAAATCACAAAATGGTCTAAAACGTCTCCAAATGCGATTTGAAGATATTCTGAGCACTTTGGTGTTTTTATGTTAACAAGTTTTTTCGAAAATCACAAAATGGTCTAAAACGTCTCAAAATACGATATTAAGCTGTTTTGTGCACTTTGATGATTTGTGTGAAAAGTTTTAACGAAATGCTCAAAATGGTCTAAAACGGTTTCTAATGTGATTTTAAGCACTTTGATGTTTTTATGTAGCCAAGTTTTTTCAAAAATCACAAAATGGTCAAAAACGTCTCCAAATGCGATTTGAAGCTTTTCTAAGCACTTTGGTTTTTTTATGTTAACAAGTTTTTTCGAAAATCACAAAATGGTCTAAAACGTCTTCAAATGCGATTTGAAGATATTCTGAGCACTTTGGTGTTTTTCTGTTAAAAAGTATTTTCGAAAATCACAAAATGGTCTAAAACGTCTCCAAATGCGATTTGAAGCTATTCTGTACACTTTGATGTTTTGTGTGAAAAAGTTTTGTCAAAATGCTCAAAATGGTCTAAAACGTTTTTAAAACGATATTAAGCTATTTTGTGCTCTTTGATGTGTTTGTATAACCAAGTTTTTTCGAAAATCACAAAATGGTCTAAAACGTCTCCAAATGCGATTTGAAGCTTTTCCAAGCACTTTGCTGTTTTTATGTTAACAATTTTTTTCGAAAATCATAAAATGGTCTAAAACGTCTCCAAATGCGATTTGAAGCTATTCTGTACACTTTGATGTTTTGTGTGAAAAGTTTTGTCGAAATGCTCAAAATGGTCTAAAACGTTTTTAAAACGATATTAAGCTATTTTGTGCTCTTTGATGTTTTTGTGTAACCAAGTTTCATCGAAATGAACAAAATGGTCTAAAACGTCTCCAAATGCGATTTGAAGCTTTTCTAAGCACTTTGGTGTTTTTATGTTAACAAGTTTTTTCGAAAATCACAAAATGGTCTAAAACGTCTCCAAATGCGATTTGAAGCTTTTCTAAGCACTTTGGTGTTTTTATGTTAACAAGTTTTTTCGAAAATCACAAAATGGTCTAAAACGTCTCAAAATGCGATTTGAAGGTATTCTGAGCACTTTGGTGTTTTTGTGTGAAAAGTTTTAACGAAATGCTCAAAATGGTCTAAAACGGTTTCTAATGTGATTTTAACCACTTTGATGTTTTTGTGTAACCAAGTTCTTTTCGAAAATCACAAAATGGTCTAAAACGTCTCCAAATGCGATTTGAAGCTCTTCTGTACACTTTGATGTTTTGTGTGAAAAAGTTTTGTCGAAATGCTCAAAATGGTCTAAAACGTTTTTAAATACGATATTAAGCTGTTTTGTGCACTTTGATGATTTGTGTGAAAAGTTTTAACGAAATGCTCAAAATAGTCTATAACGGTTTCTAATGTGATTTTAAGCACTTTGATGTTTTTGTGTAATCAAGTTTTTTTGGAAATCACAAAATGGTCTAAAACGTCTCCAAATGCGATTTGAAGCTTTTCTAAGCACTTTGGTGTTTTTATGTTAACAAGTTTTTTCGAAAATCACAAAATGGTCTAAAACGTCTCAAAATGCGATTTGAAGGTATTCTGAGCACTTTGGTGTTTTTGTGTGAAAAGTTTTAACGAAATGCTCAAAATGGTCTAAAACGGTTTCTAATGTGATTTTAACCACTTTGATGTTTTTGTGTACGTCTCCAAATGCGATTTGAAGCTTTTCTAAGCACTTAAGTTTTTCGAAAATTAAAACTTTGAAGGTATTCTGAGCACTTTGGTGTTTTTGTGTGAAAAGTTTTAACGAAATGCTCTTTTGTGTATTTTTTGAAAATGGTCTAAAACGTCTCCAAATGCGATTTGAAGCTATTCTGTACACTTTGATGTTTTGTGTGAAAAAAGGCTCAAAATGGTCTAAAACGTTTTTAAAACGATATTAAGCTATTTTATGCTCTTTGATGTTTTTGTGTAACCAAGTTTTTTCGAAAATCACAAAAATTGTCTAAAACGTCTCCGAATGCGATTTGAAGCTCTTCTGTACACTTTGATGTTTTGTGTGAAAAAGTTTTCTCGAATTGTCTAAAACGTCTCCGAATGCGATTTGAAGCTCTTCTGTACACTTTGATGTTTTGTGTGAAAAAGTTTTCTCGAAATGCTAAAAATGGTCTAAAACGTTTTCCAATACCATATTAAGCTATTTTGTGCAATTTGATGTTTTTGTGTAACAAAGTTTTTTCGAAAATCACAAAATGGTCTAAAACGTCTCCAAATGCGATTTGAAGATATTCTGAGCACTTTGGTGTTTTTATGTTAAAAAGTTTTTTGGAAAATCACAAAATGGTATAAAACGACTCCAAATGCGATTTGAAGCTATCCTGTACACTTTGATGTTTTGTGTGAAAAAGTTTTGTCGAAATGCTCAAAATGATCTAAAACGTTTTTAAAACGATATTAAGCTATTTTGTGCTCTTTGATGTTTTTGTGTATCCAAGTTTCATCGAAACGAACAAAATGGTCTAAAACGTCTCCAAATGCGATTTGAAGGTATTCTGAGCACTTTGGTGTTTTTGTGTGAAAAGTTTTAACGAAATGCTCAAAATGGTCTAAAACGGTTTCTAATGTGATTTTAACCACTTTGATGTTTTTGTGTAACCAAGTTCTTTTCGAAAATCACAAAATGGTCTAAAACGTCTCCAAATGCGATTTGAAGCTTTTCTAAGCACTTTGGTGTTTTTATGTTAAAAAGTTTTTTCGAAAATCACAAAATGGTCTAAAACGTCTCCAAATGCGATTTGAAGCTCTTCTGTACACTTTGATGTTTTGTGTGAAAAAGTTTTGTCGAAATGCTCAAAATGGTCTAAAACGTTTTTAAATACGATATTAAGCTGTTTTGTGCACTTTGATGATTTGTGTGAAAAGTTTTAACGAAATGTTCAAAATAGTCTAAAACGGTTTCTAATGTGATTTTAAGCACTTTGATGTTTTTGTGTAACCAAGTTTTTTCGGAAATCACAAAATGGTCTAAAACGTCTCAAAATGCGATTTGAAGCTTTTCTAAGCACTTTGGTGTTTTTATGTTAACAAGTTTTTTCGAAAATCACAAAATGGTCTAAAAAGTCTCAAAATGCGATTGAAGGTATTCTGAGCACTTTGGTGTTTTTGTGTGAAAAGTTTTAACGAAATGCTCAAAATGGTCTAAAACGGTTCTAATGTGATTTTAAGCACTTTGATGTTTTTGTATAACCAAGTTTCATCGAAATGCTCAAAATGATGTAAAACGTTTTTAAAACGATATTAAGCTATTTTGTGCTCTTTGATGTTTTTGTGTAACCAAGTTTTTTCGAAAATCACAAAATGGTCTAAAACGTCTCCAAATGCGATTTGAAGCTTTTCTAAGCACTTTGGTGTTTTTATGTTAACAAGTTTTTTCGAAAATCACAAAATGGTCTAAAACGTCTCAAAATGCGATAAGGTATTCTGAGCACTTTGGTGTTTTTGTGTGAAAAGTTTTAACGAAATGCTCAAAATGGTCTAAAACGGTTTCTAATGTGATTTTAACCACTTTGATGTTTTTGTGTAACCAAGTTTTTTCGAAAATCACAAAATGGTCTAAAACGTCTCCAAATGCGATTTGAAGCTTTTCTAAGCACTTTGGTGTTTTTATGTTAACAAGTTTTTTCGAAAATCACAAAATGGTCTAAAACGTCTCAAATAGCTATTTGAAGCTATTCTGTACACTTTGATGTTTTGTGTTAAAAAAGTTTTGTCGAAATGCTCAAAATGGTCTAAAACGTTTTTAAAACGATATTAAGCTATTTTGTGCTCTTTGATGTTTTTGTGTAACCAAGTTTTATCGAAATGAACAAAATGGTCTAAAACGTCTCCAAATGCGATTTGAAGCTTTTCCAAGCACTTTGCTGTTTTTATGTTAACAAGTTTTTTCGAAAATCACAAAATGGTCTAAAACATCTCCAAATGCGATTTGAAGATATTCTGAGCACTTTGGTGTTTTTATGTTAAAAAGTTTTTTCGAAAATCACAAAATGGTCTAGAACGTCTCCAAATGCGATTTGAAGCTCTTCTGTACACTTTGATGTTTTGTGTGAAAAAGTTTTGTCAAAATGCTCAAAATGGTCTAAAACGTTTTTAAAACGATATTAAGCTATTTTGTGCTCTTTGATGTTTTTGTATAACCAAGTTTTTTCGAAAATCACAAAATGGTCTAAAACGTCTCCAAATGCGATTTGAAGATATTCTGAGCACTTTGGTGTTTTTATGTTAAAAAGTTTTTTCGAAAATCACAAAATGGTCTAAAACGTCTCCAAATGCGATTTGAAGATATTCTGAGCACTTTGGTGTTTTTATGTTAAAAAGTTTTTTCGAAAATCACAAAATGGTCTAAAACGTCTCCAAATGCGATTTGAAGCTTTTCCAAGCACTTTGCTGTTTTTATGTTAACAATTTTTTTCGAAAATCATAAAATGGTCTAAAACGTCTCCAAATGCGATTTGAAGGTATTCTGAGCACTTTGGTGTTTTTGTGTGAAAAGTTTTAACGAAATGCTCAAAATGGTCTAAAACGGTTCTAATGTGATTTTAAGCACTTTGATGTTTTTGTATAACCAAGTTTCATCGAAATGCACAAAATGGTCTAAAACGTCTCCAAATGCGATTTAAAGCTATTCTAGACACTTTGATGTTTTGTGTGAAAAATTTTCTCGAAATGCTCAAAATGGTCTAAAACGTTTTCCAATACCATATTAAGCTATTTTGTGCAATTTGATGTTTTTGTGTAACCAAGTTTTTTGAAATGCGATTTGAAGATATTCTGAGGACTTTGGTGTTTTTATGTTAAAAAGTTTTTTCGAAAATCACAAAATGGTCTAAAACGTCTCCAAATGCGATTTGAAGATATTCTGAGCACTTTGGTGTTTTTATGTTAAAAAGTTTTTTGGAAAATAACAAAATGGTCTAAAACGACTCCAAATGCGATTTGAAGCTATCCTGTACACTTTGATGTTTTGTGTGAAAAAGTTTTGTCGAAATGCTCAAAATGATCTAAAACGTTTTTAAAACGATATTAAGCTATTTTGTGCTCTTTGATGTTTTTGTGTATCCAAGTTTCATCGAAATGAACAAAATGGTCTAAAACGTTTTTAAATACGATATTAAGCTGTTTTGTGCACTTTGATGATTTGTGTGAAAAGTTTTAACGAAATGCTCAAAATAGTCTAAAACGGTTTCTAATGTGATTTTAAGCACTTTGATGTTTTTGTGTAACCAAGTTTTATCGAAATGAACAAAATGGTCTAAAACGTCTCCAAATGCGATTTGAAGCTTTTCCAAGCACTTTGCTGTTTTTATATTAAGTTTTTTCGAAAATCACAAAATGGTCTAAAACGTCTCTAAATGCGATTTGAAGGTATTCTGAGCAATTTGGTGTTTTTGTGTGAAAAGTTTTAACGAAATGCTCAAAATTGTCTAAAACGGTTTCTAATGTGATTTTAAGCACTTTGATGTTTTTGTAAAACCAAGTTTCATCGAAATGCACAAAATGGTCTAAAACGTCTCCAAATGCGATTTGAAGCTATTCTGTACACTTTGATGTTTTGTGTGAAAAAAGTTTTGTCGAAATGCTCAAAATGGTCTAAAACGTTTTTAAAACGATATTAAGCTATTTTGTGCTCTTTGATGTTTTTGTGTAACCAAGTTTTATCGAAATGAACAAAATGGTCTAAAACGTCTCCAAATGCGATTTGAAGCTTTTCCAAGCACTTTGCTGTTTTTATGTTAACAGGTTTTTTCGAAAATCACAAAATGGTCTAAAACGTCTCAAAATGCGATTTGAAGGTATTCTGAGCACTTTGGTGTTTTTGTGTGAAAAGTTTTAACGAAATGCTCAAAATTGTCTAAAACGGTTTCTAATGTGATTTTAAGCACTTTGATGTTTTTGTAAAACCAAGTTTCATCGAAATGCACAAAATGGTCTAAAATGTCTCCAAATGCGATTTGAAGCTTTTCCAAGCACTTTGCTGTTTTTATGTTAACAAGCTTTTTCGAAAATCACAAAATGGTCTAAAACGTCTCCAAATGTGATTTGAAGATATTCTGAGCACTTTGGTGTTTTTATGTTAAAAAGTTTTTTCGAAAATCACAAAATGGTCTAAAACGTCTCCAAATGCGATTTGAAGATATTCTGAGCACTTTGGTGTTTTTATGTTAAAAAGTTTTTTCGAAAATCACAAAATGGTCTAAAACGTCTCCAAATGCGATTTGAAGCTATTCTGTACACTTTGATGTTTTGTGTGAAAAAGTTTTGTCGAAATGCTCAAAATGGTTTAAAACGTTTTTAAAACGATATTAAGCTATTTTGTGCTCTTTGATGTTTTTGTATAACCAAGTTTCATCGAAATGCACAAAATGGTCTAAAACGTCTCCAAATACGATTTGAAGCTTTTCCAAGCACTTTGCTGTTTTTATGTTAACAAGTTTTTTCGAAAATCACAAAATTGTCTAAAACGTCTCAAAATGCGATTTGAATGTATTCTGAGCACTTTGGTGTTTTTGTGTGAAAAGTTTTAACGAAAAGCTCAAAATGGTCTAAAACGGTTCTAATGTGATTTTAAGCACTTTGATGTTTTTGTACAACCAAGTTTCATCGAAATGCTCAAAATGGTCTAAAACGTTTTTAAAACGATATTAAGCTATTTTGTGCTCTTTGATGTTTTTGTGTAACCAAGTTTTTTTCGAAAATCACAAAATGGTCTAAAACGTCTCCAAATGCGATTTGAAGCTTTTCTAAGCACTTTGGTGTTTTTATGTTAACAAGTTTTTTCGAAAATCGCAAAATGGTCTAAAACGTCTCAAAATGCGATTTGAAGGTATTCTGAGCACTTTGGTGTTTTTGTGTGAAAAGTTTTAACGAAATGCTCAAAATGGTCTAAAACGGTTTCTAATGTGATTTTAACCACTTTGATGTTTTTGTGTAACCAAGTTCTTTTCGAAAATCACAAAATGGTCTAAAACGTCTCCAAATGCGATTTGAAGCTTTTCTAAGCACTTTGGTGTTTTTATGTTAACAAGTTTTTTCGAAAATCACAAAATGGTCTAAAACGTCTCAAAATGCGATTTGAAGGTATTCTGAGCACTTTGGTGTTTTTGTGTGAAAAGTTTTAACGAAATGCTCAAAATGGTCTAAAACGGTTTCTAATGTGATTTTAACCACTTTGATGTTTTTGTGTAACCAAGTTTTTTCGAAAATCACAAAATGGTCTAAAACGTCTCCAAATGCGATTTGAAGCTTTTCTAAGCACTTTGGTGTTTTTATGTTAACAAGTTTTTTCGAAAATCACAAAATGGTCTAAAACGTCTCCAAATGCGATTTGAAGCTATTCTGTACACTTTGATGTTTTGTGTGAAAAAAGTTTTGTCGAAATGCTCAAAATGGTCTAAAACGTTTTTAAAACGATATTAAGCTATTTTGTGCTCTTTGATGTTTTTGTGTAACCAAGTTTTATCGAAATGAACAAAATGTTCTAAAACGTCTCCAAATGCGATTTGAAGCTTTTCCAAGCACTTTGCTGTTTTTATGTTAAGTTTTTTCGAAAATCACAAAATGGTCTAAAACGTCTCTAAATGCGATTTGAAGGTATTCTGAGCACTTTGGTGTTTTTGTGTGAAAAGTTTTAACGAAATGCTCAAAATTGTCTAAAACGGTTTCTAATGTGATTTTAAGCACTTTGATGTTTTTGTAAAACCAAGTTTCATCGAAATGCACAAAATGGTCTAAAACGTCTCCAAATGCGATTTGAAGATATTCTGAGGACTTTGGTGTTTTTATGTTAAAAAGTTTTTTCGAAAATCACAAAATGGTCTAAAACGTCTCCAAATGCGATTTGAAGATATTCTGAGCACTTTGGTGTTTTTATGTTAAAAAGTTTTTTCGAAAATCACAAAATGGTCTAAAACGTCTCCAAATGCGATTTGAAGGTCTTCTGTACACTTTGATGTTTTGTGTGAAAAAGTTTTTTCAAAATGCTCAAAATGGTCTAAAACGTTTTTAAAACGATATTAAGCTATTTTGTGCTCTTTGATGTTTTTGTATAACCAAGTTTTTTCGAAAATCACAAAATGGTCTAAAACGTCTCCAAATGCGATTTGAAGCTTTTCCAAGCACTTTGCTGTTTTTATGTTAACAAGTTTTTTCGAAAATCACAAAATGGTCTAAAACGTCTCAAAATACGATATTAAGCTGTTTTGTGCACTTTGATGATTTGTGTGAAAAGTTTTAACGAAATGCTCAAAATGGTCTAAAACGGTTTCTAATGTGATTTTAAGCACTTTGATGTTTTTATGTAGCCAAGTTTTTTCGAAAATCACAAAATGGTCAAAAACGTCTCCAAATGCGATTTGAAGCTTTTCTAAGCACTTTGGTTTTTTTATGTTAACAAGTTTTTTCGAAAATCACAAAATGGTCTAAAACGTCTTCAAATGCGATTTGAAGATATTCTGAGCACTTTGGTGTTTTTCTGTTAAAAAGTATTTTCGAAAATCACAAAATGGTCTAAAACGTCTCCAAATGCGATTTGAAGCTATTCTGTACACTTTGATGTTTTGTGTGAAAAAGTTTTGTCAAAATGCTCAAAATGGTCTAAAACGTTTTTAAAACGATATTAAGCTATTTTGTGCTCTTTGATGTGTTTGTATAACCAAGTTTTTTCGAAAATCACAAAATGGTCTAAAACGTCTCCAAATGCGATTTGAAGCTTTTCCAAGCACTTTGCTGTTTTTATGTTAACAATTTTTTTCGAAAATCATAAAATGGTCTAAAACGTCTCCAAATGCGATTTGAAGCTATTCTGTACACTTTGATGTTTTGTGTGAAAAGTTTTGTCGAAATGCTCAAAATGGTCTAAAACGTTTTTAAAACGATATTAAGCTATTTTGTGCTCTTTGATGTTTTTGTGTAACCAAGTTTCATCGAAATGAACAAAATGGTCTAAAACGTCTCCAAATGCGATTTGAAGCTTTTCTAAGCACTTTGGTGTTTTTATGTTAACAAGTTTTTTCGAAAATCACAAAATGGTCTAAAACGTCTCCAAATGCGATTTGAAGCTTTTCTAAGCACTTTGGTGTTTTTATGTTAACAAGTTTTTTCGAAAATCACAAAATGGTCTAAAACGTCTCAAAATGCGATTTGAAGGTATTCTGAGCACTTTGGTGTTTTTGTGTGAAAAGTTTTAACGAAATGCTCAAAATGGTCTAAAACGGTTTCTAATGTCATTTTAACCACTTTGATGTTTTTGTGTAACCAAGTTCTTTTCGAAAATCACAAAATGGTCTAAAACGTCTCCAAATGCGATTTGAAGCTCTTCTGTACACTTTGATGTTTTGTGTGAAAAAGTTTTGTCGAAATGCTCAAAATGGTCTAAAACGTTTTTAAATACGATATTAAGCTGTTTTGTGCACTTTGATGATTTGTGTGAAAAGTTTTAACGAAATGCTCAAAATAGTCTATAACGGTTTCTAATGTGATTTTAAGCACTTTGATGTTTTTGTGTAATCAAGTTTTTTTGGAAATCACAAAATGGTCTAAAACGTCTCCAAATGCGATTTGAAGCTTTTCTAAGCACTTTGGTGTTTTTATGTTAACAAGTTTTTTCGAAAATCACAAAATGGTCTAAAACGTCTCAAAATGCGATTTGAAGGTATTCTGAGCACTTTGGTGTTTTTGTGTGAAAAGTTTTAACGAAATTCTCAAAATGGTCTAAAACGGTTTCTAATGTGATTTTAACCACTTTGATGTTTTTGTGTAACCAAGTTTTTTCGAAAATCACAAAATGGTCTAAAACATCTCCAAATGCGATTTGAAGCTATTCTGTACACTTTGATGTTTTGTGTGAAAAAAGTTTTGTCGAAATGCTCAAAATGGTCTAAAACGTTTTTAAAACGATATTAAGCTATTTTATGCTCTTTGATGTTTTTGTGTAACCAAGTTTTTTCGAAAATCACAAAATTGTCTAAAACGTCTCCGAATGCGATTTGAAGCTCTTCTGTACACTTTGATGTTTTGTGTGAAAAAGTTTTCTCGAAATGCTAAAAATGGTATAAAAACGTTTTCCAATACCATATTAAGCTATTTTGTGCAATTTGATGTTTTTGTGTAACCAAGTTTTTTCGAAAATCACAAAATTGTCTAAAACGTCTCCGAATGCGATTTGAAGCTCTTCTGTACACTTTGATGTTTTGTGTGAAAAAGTTTTTTCGAAATGCTAAAAATGGTCTAAAACGTTTTCCAATACCATATTAAGCTATTTTGTGCAATTTGATGTTTTTGTGTAACAAAGTTTTTTCGAAAATCACAAAATGGTCTAAAACGTCTCCAAATGCGATTTGAAGATATTCTGAGCACTTTGGTGTTTTTATGTTAAAAAGTTTTTTGGAAAATCACAAAATGGTCTAAAACGACTCCAAATGCGATTTGAAGCTATCCTGTACACTTTGATGTTTTGTGTGAAAAAGTTTTGTCGAAATGCTCAAAATGATCTAAAACGTTTTTAAAACGATATTAAGCTATTTTGTGCTCTTTGATGTTTTTGTGTATCCAAGTTTCATCGAAATGAACAAAATGGTCTAAAACGTCTCCAAATGCGATTTGAAGGTATTCTGAGCACTTTGGTGTTTTTGTGTGAAAAGTTTTAACGAAATGCTCAAAATGGTCTAAAACGGTTTCTAATGTGATTTTAACCACTTTGATGTTTTTGTGTAACCAAGTTCTTTTCGAAAATCACAAAATGGTCTAAAACGTCCCCAAATGCGATTTGAAGCTTTTCTAAGCACTTTGGTGTTTTTATGTTAAAAAGTTTTTTCGAAAATCACAAAATGGTCTAAAACGTCTCCAAATGCGATTTGAAGCTCTTCTGTACACTTTGATGTTTTGTGTGAAAAAGTTTTGTCGAAATGCTCAAAATGGTCTAAAACGTTTTTAAATACGATATTAAGCTGTTTTGTGCACTTTGATGATTTGTGTGAAAAGTTTTAACGAAATGTTCAAAATAGTCTAAAACGGTTTCTAATGTGATTTTAAGCACTTTGATGTTTTTGTGTAACCAAGTTTTTTCGGAAATCACAAAATGGTCTAAAACGTCTCAAAATGCGATTTGAAGCTTTTCTAAGCACTTTGGTGTTTTTATGTTAACAAGTTTTTTCGAAAATCACAAAATGGTCTAAAACGTCTCAAAATGCGATTGAAGGTATTCTGAGCACTTTGGTGTTTTTGTGTGAAAAGTTTTAACGAAATGCTCAAAATGGTCTAAAACGGTTCTAATGTGATTTTAAGCACTTTGATGTTTTTGTATAACCAAGTTTCATCGAAATGCTCAAAATGATGTAAAACGTTTTTAAAACGATATTAAGCTATTTTGTGCTCTTTGATGTTTTTGTGTAACCAAGTTTTTTCGAAAATCACAAAATGGTCTAAAACGTCTCCAAATGCGATTTGAAGCTTTTCTAAGCACTTTGGTGTTTTTATGTTAACAAGTTTTTTCGAAAATCACAAAATGGTCTAAAACGTCTCAAAATGCGATTTGAAGGTATTCTGAGCACTTTGGTGTTTTTGTGTGAAAAGTTTTAACGAAATGCTCAAAATGGTCTAAAACGGTTTCTAATGTGATTTTAACCACTTTGATGTTTTTGTGTAACCAAGTTTTTTCGAAACTCACAAAATGGTCTAAAACGTCTCCAAATGCGATTTGAAGCTTTTCTAAGCACTTTGGTGTTTTTATGTTAACAAGTTTTTTCGAAAATCACAAAATGGTCTAAAACGTCTCAAATAGCGATTTGAAGCTATTCTGTACACTTTGATGTTTTGTGTGAAAAAAGTTTTGTCGAAATGCTCAAAATGGTCTAAAACGTTTTTAAAACGATATTAAGCTATTTTATGCTCTTTGATGTTTTTGTGTAACCAAGTTTTTTCGAAAATCACAAAATTGTCTAAAACGTCTCCGAATGCGATTTGAAGCTCTTCTGTATACTTTGATGTTTTGTGTGAAAAAGTTTTCTCGAAATGCTAAAAATGGTATAAAAACGTTTTCCAATACCATATTAAGCTATTTTGTGCAATTTGATGTTTTTGTGTAACCAAGTTTTTTCGAAAATCACAAAATTGTCTAAAACGTCTCCGAATGCGATTTGAAGCTCTTCTGTACACTTTGATGTTTTGTGTGAAAAAGTTTTTTCGAAATGCTAAAAATGGTCTAAAACGTTTTCCAATACCATATTAAGCTATTTTGTGCAATTTGATGTTTTTGTGTAACAAAGTTTTTTCGAAAATCACAAAATGGTCTAAAACGTCTCCAAATGCGATTTGAAGATATTCTGAGCACTTTGGTGTTTTTATGTTAAAAAGTTTTTTGGAAAATCACAAAATGGTCTAAAACGACTCCAAATGCGATTTGAAGCTATCCTGTACACTTTGATGTTTTGTGTGAAAAAGTTTTGTCGAAATGCTCAAAATGGTCTAAAACGTTTTTAAATACGATATTAAGCTGTTTTGTGCACTTTGATGATTTGTGTGAAAAGTTTTAACGAAATGTTCAAAATAGTCTAAAACGGTTTCTAATGTGATTTTAAGCACTTTGATGTTTTTGTGTAACCAAGTTTTTTCGGAAATCACAAAATGGTCTAAAACGTCTCAAAATGCGATTTGAAGCTTTTCTAAGCACTTTGGTGTTTTTATGTTAACAAGTTTTTTCGAAAATCACAAAATGGTCTAAAACGTCTCAAAATGCGATTGAAGGTATTCTGAGCACTTTGGTGTTTTTGTGTGAAAAGTTTTAACGAAATGCTCAAAATGGTCTAAAACGGTTCTAATGTGATTTTAAGCACTTTGATGTTTTTGTATAACCAAGTTTCATCGAAATGCTCAAAATGATGTAAAACGTTTTTAAAACGATATTAAGCTATTTTGTGCTCTTTGATGTTTTTGTGTAACCAAGTTTTTTCGAAAATCACAAAATGGTCTAAAACGTCTCCAAATGCGATTTGAAGCTTTTCTAAGCACTTTGGTGTTTTTATGTTAACAAGTTTTTTCGAAAATCACAAAATGGTCTAAAACGTCTCAAAATGCGATTTGAAGGTATTCTGAGCACTTTGGTGTTTTTGTGTGAAAAGTTTTAACGAAATGCTCAAAATGGTCTAAAACGGTTTCTAATGTGATTTTAACCACTTTGATGTTTTTGTGTAACCAAGTTTTTTTCGAAAATCACAAAATGGTCTAAAACGTCTCCAAATGCGATTTGAAGCTTTTCTAAGCACTTTGGTGTTTTTATGTTAACAAGTTTTTTCGAAAATCACAAAATGGTCTAAAACGTCTCAAATAGCGATTTGAAGCTATTCTGTACACTTTGATGTTTTGTGTTAAAAAAGTTTTGTCGAAATGCTCAAAATGGTCTAAAACGTTTTTAAAACGATATTAAGCTATTTTGTGCTCTTTGATGTTTTTGTGTAACCAAGTTTTATCGAAATGAACAAAATGGTCTAAAACGTCTCCAAATGCGATTTGAAGCTTTTCCAAGCACTTTGCTGTTTTTATGTTAACAAGTTTTTTCGAAAATCACAAAATGGTCTAAAACATCTCCAAATGCGATTTGAAGATATTCTGAGCACTTTGGTGTTTTTATGTTAAAAAGTTTTTTCGAAAATCACAAAATGGTCTAGAACGTCTCCAAATGCGATTTGAAGCTCTTCTGTACACTTTGATGTTTTGTGTGAAAAAGTTTTGTCAAAATGCTCAAAATGGTCTAAAACGTTTTTAAAACGATATTAAGCTATTTTGTGCTCTTTGATGTTTTTGTATAACCAAGTTTTTTCGAAAATCACAAAATGGTCTAAAACGTCTCCAAATGCGATTTGAAGATATTCTGAGCACTTTGGTGTTTTTATGTTAAAAAGTTTTTTCGAAAATCACAAAATGGTCTAAAACGTCTCCAAATGCGATTTGAAGATATTCTGAGCACTTTGGTGTTTTTATGTTAAAAAGTTTTTTCGAAAATCACAAAATGGTCTAAAACGTCTCCAAATGCGATTTGAAGCTATTCTATACACTTTGATGTTTTGTGTTAAAAAGTTTTGTCGAAATGCTCAAAATGGTTTAAAACGTTTTTAAAACGATATTAAGCTATTTTGTGCTCTTTGATGTTTTTGTGTAACCAAGTTTCATCGAAATGAACAAAATGGTCTAAAACGTCTCCAAATGCGATTTGAAGCTTTTCCAAGCACTTTGCTGTTTTTATGTTAACAAGTTTTTTCTAAAATCACAAAATTGTCTAAAACGTCTCAAAATGCGATTTGAAGGTATTCTGAGCACTTTGGTGTTTTTGTGTGAAAAGTTTTAACGAAAAGCTCAAAATGGTCTAAAACGGTTCTAATGTGATTTTAAGCACTTTGATGTTTTTGTACAACCAAGTTTCATCGAAATGCTCAAAATGGTCTAAAACGTTTTTAAAACGATATTAAGCTATTTTGTGCTCTTTGATGTTTTTGTGTAACCAAGTTTTTTCGAAAATCACAAAATGGTCTAAAACGTCTCCAAATGCGATTTGAAGCTTTTCTAAGCACTTTGGTGTTTTTATGTTAACAAGTTTTTTCGAAAATCACAAAATGGTCTAAAACGTCTCAAAATGCGATTTGAAGGTATTCTGAGCACTTTGGTGTTTTTGTGTGAAAAGTTTTAACGAAATGCTCAAAATGGTCTAAAACGGTTTCTAATGTGATTTTAACCACTTTGATGTTTTGGTGTAACCAAGTTTTTTCGAAAATCACAAAATGGTCTAAAACGTCTCCAAATGCGATTTGAAGCTTTTCTAAGCACTTTGGTGTTTTTATGTTAACAAGTTTTTTCGAAAATCACAAAATGGTCTAAAACGTCTCCAAATGCGATTTGAAGATATTCTGAGCACTTTGGTGTTTTTCTGTTAAAAAGTAATTTCGAAAATCACAAAATGGTCTAAAACGTCTCCAAATGCAATTTGAAGCTATTCTGTACACTTTGATGTTTTGTGTGAAAAAGTTTTGTCAAAATGCTCAAAATGGTCTAAAACGTTTTTAAAACGATATTAAGCTATTTTGTGCTCTTTGATGTTTTTGTATAACCAAGTTTTTTCGAAAATCACAAAATCGTCTAAAACGTCTCCAAATGCGATTTGAAGCTTTTCTAAACACTTTGGTGTTTTTATGTTAACAAGTTTTTTCGAAAATCACAAAATGGTCTAAAACGTCTCCAAATCCGATTTGAAGCTATTCTGTACACTTTGATGTTTTGTGTGAAAAAGTTTTGTCGAAATGCTCAAAATGGTCTAAAACGTTTTTAAAACGATATTAAGCTATTTTGTGCTCTTTGATGTTTTTTTGTAACCAAGTTTCATCGATATGAACAAAATGGTCTAAAACGTCTCAAAATGCGATTTGAAGGTATTCTGAGCACTTTGGTGTTTTTGGGTGAAAAGTTTTAACGAAATGCTCAAAATGGTCTAAAACGGTTTCTAATGTGATTTTAAGCACTTTGAAGTATTTGTAAAAACAAGTTTCATCGAAATGCACAAAATAGTCTAAAACGTCTCCAAATGCGATTTGAAGCTTTTCTAAGCACTTTGGTGTTTTTATGTTAACAAGTTTTTTCGAAAATCACAAAATGGTCTAAAACGTCTCCAAATGCGATTTGAAGATATTCTGAGCACTTTGGTGTTTTTATGTTAAAAAGTATTTTCGAAAATCACAAAATGGTCTAAAACGTCTCCAAATGCGATTTGAAGCTCTTCTGTACACTTTGATGTTTTGTGTGAAAAAGTTTAGTCGAAATGCTCAAAATGGTCTAAAACGTTTTTAAAACGATATTAAGCTATTTTGTGCTCTTTGATGTTTTTGTATAACCAAGTTTCATCGAAATGAACAAAATGGTCTAAAACGTCTCCAAATGCGATTTGAAGCTTTTCTAAGCACTTTGGTGTTTTTATGTTAACAAGTTTTTTCGAAAATCACAAAATGGTCTAAAACGTCTCCAAATGCGATTTGAAGATATTCTGAGCACTTTGCTGTTTTTATGTTAACATGTTTTTTCGAAAATCACAAAATGGTCTAAAACGTCTCAAAATGCTATTTGAAGGTATTCTGAGCACTTTGGTGTTTTTGTGTGAAAAGTTTTAACGAAATGCTCAAAATGGTCTAAAACGGTTCTAATGTGATTTTAAACACTTTGATGTTTTGTGTGAAAAAGTTTTGTCAAAATGCTCAAAATGGTCTAAAACGTTTTTAAAACGATATTAAGCTATTTTGTGCTCTTTGATGTTTTTGTATAACCAAGTTTTTTCGAAAATCACAAAATGGTCTAAAACGTCTCCAAATGCGATTTGAAGATATTCTGAGCACTTTGGTGTTTTTATGTTAAAAAGTTTTTTCGAAAATCACAAAATGGTCTAAAACGTCTCCAAATGCGATTTGAAGATATTCTGAGCACTTTGGTGTTTTTATGTTAAAAAGTTTTTTCGAAAATCACAAAATGGTCTAAAACGTCTCCAAATGCGATTTGAAGCTATTCTATACACTTTGATGTTTTGTGTTAAAAAGTTTTGTCGAAATGCTCAAAATGGTTTAAAACGTTTTTAAAACGATATTAAGCTATTTTGTGCTCTTTGATGTTTTTGTGTAACCAAGTTTCATCGAAATGAACAAAATGGTCTAAAACGTCTCCAAATGCGATTTGAAGCTTTTCCAAGCACTTTGCTGTTTTTATGTTAACAAGTTTTTTCGAAAATCACAAAATTGTCTAAAACGTCTCAAAATGCGATTTGAAGGTATTCTGAGCACTTTGGTGTTTTTGTGTGAAAAGTTTTAACGAAAAGCTCAAAATGGTCTAAAACGGTTCTAATGTGATTTTAAGCACTTTGATGTTTTTGTACAACCAAGTTTCATCGAAATGCTCAAAATGGTCTAAAACGTTTTTAAAACGATATTAAGCTATTTTGTGCTCTTTGATGTTTTTGTGTAACCAAGTTTTTTCGAAAATCACAAAATGGTCTAAAACGTCTCCAAATGCGATTTGAAGCTTTTCTAAACACTTTGGTGTTTTTGTGTTAACAAGTTTTTTCGAAAATCACAAAATGGTCTAAAATGTCTCCAAATGCGATTTGAAGCTTTTCTAAGCACTTTGGTGTTTTTATGTTAACAAGTTTTTTTGAAAATCACAAAATGGTCTAAAACGTCTCAAAATGCGATTTGAAGGTATTCTGAGCACTTTGGTGTTTTTGTGTGAAAATTTTTAACGAAATGCTCAAAATGGTCTAAAACGGTTTCTAATGTGATTTTAACCACTTTGATGTTTTTGTGTAACCAAGTTTTTTCGAAAATCACAAAATGGTCTAAAACGTCTCCAAATGCGATTTGAAGCTTTTCTAAACACTTTGGTGTTTTTGTGTTAAAAAGTTTTTTCGAAAATCACAAAATGGTCTAAAACGTCTCAAAATGCGATTTGAAGGTATTCTGAGCACTTTGGTGTTTTTGTGTGAAAAGTTTTAACGAAATGCTCAAAATGGTCTAAAACGGTTTCTAATGTGATTTTAACCACTTTGATGTTTTTGTGTAACCAAGTTCTTTTCGAAAATCACAAAATGGTCTAAAATGTCTCCAAATGCGATTTGAAGCTTTTCTAAGCACTTTGGTGTTTTTATGTTAACAAGTTTTTTTGAAAATCACAAAATGGTCTAAAACGTCTCAAAATGCGATTTGAAGGTATTCTGAGCACTTTGGTGTTTTTGTGTGAAAATTTTTAACGAAATGCTCAAAATGGTCTAAAACGGTTTCTAATGTGATTTTAACCACTTTGATGTTTTTGTGTAACCAAGTTTTTTCGAAAATCACAAAATGGTCTGAAACGTCTCCAAATGCGATTTGAAGCTTTTCTAAGCACTTTGGTGTTTTTATGTTAACAAGTTTTTTCGAAAATCACAAAATGGTCTAAAACGTCTCCAAATGCGATTTGAAGCTATTCTGTACACTTTGATGTTTTGTGTGAAAAGTTTTAACGAAATGCTCAAAATTGTCTAAAACGGTTTCTAATGTGATTTTAAGCACTTTGATGTTTTTGTAAAACCAAGTTTCATCGAAATGCACAAAATGGTCTAAAACGTCTCCAAATGCGATTTGAAGCTTTTCCAAGCACTTTGGTGTTTTTATGTTAACAAGGTTTTTCGAAAATCACAAAATGGTCTAAAACGTCTCCAAATGCGATTTGAAGCTTTTCCAAGCACTTTGCTGTTTTTATGTTAACAAGTTTTTTCGAAAATCACAAAATGGTCTAAAACGTCTCAAAATACGATATTAAGCTGTTTTGTGCACTTTGATGATTTGTGTGAAAAGTTTTAACGAAATGCTCAAAATGGTCTAAAACGGTTTCTAATGTGATTTTAAGCACTTTGATGTTTTTATGTAGCCAAGTTTTTTCGAAAATCACAAAATGGTCAAAAACGTCTCCAAATGCGATTTGAAGCTTTTCTAAGCACTTTGGTTTTTTTATGTTAACAAGTTTTTTCGAAAATCACAAAATGGTCTAAAACGTCTTCAAATGCGATTTGAAGATATTCTGAGCACTTTGGTGTTTTTCTGTTAAAAAGTATTTTCGAAAATCACAAAATGGCCTAAAACGTCTCCAAATGCGATTTGAAGCTATTCTGTACACTTTGATGTTTTGTGTGAAAAAGTTTTGTCAAAATGCTCAAAATGGTCTAAAACGTTTTTAAAACGATATTAAGCTATTTTGTGCTCTTTGATGTGTTTGTATAACCAAGTTTTTTCGAAAATCACAAAATGGTCTAAAACGTCTCCAAATGCGATTTGAAGCTTTTCCAAGCACTTTCCTGTTTTTATGTTAACAATTTTTTTCGAAAATCATAAAATGGTCTAAAACGTCTCCAAATGCGATTTGAAGCTATTCTGTACACTTTGATGTTTTGTGTGAAAAGTTTTGTCGAAATGCTCAAAACGGTCTAAAACGTTTTTAAAACGATATTAAGCTATTTTGTGCTCTTTGATGTTTTTGTGTAACCAAGTTTCATCGAAATGAACAAAATGGTCTAAAACGTCTCCAAATGCGATTTGAAGCTTTTCTAAGCACTTTGGTGTTTTTATGTTAACAAGTTTTTTCGAAAATCACAAAATGGTCTAAAACGTCTCCAAATGCGATTTGAAGATATTCTGAGCACTTTGCTGTTTTTATGTTAACAAGTTTTTTCGAAAATCACAAAATGGTCTAAAACGTCTCAAAATGCTATTTGAAGGTATTCTGAGCACTTTGGTGTTTTTGTGTGAAAAGTTTTAACGAAATGCTCAAAATGGTCTAAAACGGTTCTAATGTGATTTTAAGCACTTTGATGTTTTTGTATAACCAAGTTTCATCGAAATGCTCAAAATGGTCTAAAACGTTTTTAAAACGATATTAAGCTATTTTGTGCTCTTTGATGTTTTTGTGTAACGAAGTTTCATCGAAATGAACAAAATGGTCTAAAACGTCTCCAAATGCGATTTGAAGCTTTTCCAAGCACTTTGCTGTTTTTATGTTAACAAGTTTTTTCGAAAATCACAAAATGGCCTAAAACGTCTCAAAATGCGATTTCAAGGTATTCTGAGCACTTTGGTGTTTTTGTGTGAAAGGTTTTAACGAAATGCTCAAAATGGTCTAAAACGGTTTCTAATGTGATTTAAAGCACTTTGATGTTTTTGTATAACCAAGTTTCATCGAAATGCACAAAATGGTCTAAAACGTCTCCAAATGCGATTTGAAGCTTTTCTAAGCACTTTGCTGTTTTTATGTTAACAAGTTTTTTCGAAAATCACAAAATGGTCTAAAACGTCTCCAAATGCGATTTGAAGATATTCTGAGCACTTTGGTGTTTTTATGTTAAAAAGTTTTTTCGAAAATCACAAAATGGTCTAAAACGTCTCCAAATGCGATTTGAAGATATTCTGAGCACTTTGGTGTTTTTATGTTAAAAAGTTTTTTCGAAAATCACAAAATGGTCTAAAACGTCTCCAAATGCGATTTGAAGCTATTTTGTACACTTTGATGTTTTGTGTGAAAAAGTTTTGTCGAAATGCTCAAAATGGTCTAAAACGTTTTTAAAACGATATTAAGCTATTTTGTGCTCTTTGATGTTTTTCTGTAACCAAGTTTTATCGAAATGAACAAAATGGTCTAAAACGTCTCCAAATGCGATTTGAAGCTTTTCCAAGCACTTTGCTGTTTTTATGTTAACAAGTTTTTTCGAAAATCACAAAATGGTCTAAAACGTCTCAAAATGCGATTTGAAGGTATTCTGAGCACTTTGGTGTTTTTGTGTGAAAAGTTTTAACGAAATGCTCAAAATTGTCTAAAACGGTTTCTAATGTGATTTTAAGCACTTTGATGTTTTTGTAAAACCAAGTTTCATCGAAATGAACAAAATGGTCTAAAATGTCTCCAAATGCGATTTGAAGCTTTTCCAAGCACTTTGCTGTTTTTATGTTAACAAGCTTTTTCGAAAATCACAAAATGGTCTAAAACGTCTCCAAATGCGATTTGAAGATATTCTGAGCACTTTGGTGTTTTTATGTTAAAAATTTTTTTCGAAAATCACAAAATGGTCTAAAACGTCTCCAAATGCGATTTGAAGATATTCTGAGCACTTTGGTGTTTTTATGTTAAAAAGTTTTTTCGAAAATCACAAAATGGTCTAAAACGTCTCCAAATGCGATTTGAAGCTATTCTGTACACTTTGATGTTTTGTGTGAAAAAGTTTTGTCGAAATGCTCAAAATGGTTTAAAACGTTTTTAAAACGATATTAAGTTATTTTGTGCTCTTTGATGTTTTTGTGTAACCAAGTTTCATCGAAATGAACAAAATGGTCTAAAACGTCTCCAAATGCGATTTGAAGCTTTTCCAAGCACTTTGCTGTTTTTATGTTAACAAGTTTTTTCGAAAATCACAAAATGGTGTAAAACGTCTCAAAACGCGATTTGAAGGTATTCTGAGCACTTTGGTGTTTTTGTGTGAAAAGTTTTAACGAAATGCTCAAAATGGTCTAAAACGGTTCTAATGTGATTTTAAGCTATTCTAGACACTTTGATGTTTTGTGTGAAAAAGTTTTCTCGAAATGCTCAAAATGGTCTAAAACGTTTTCCAATACCATATTAAGCTATTTTGTGCAATTTGATGTTTTTGTGTAACCAAGTTTTTTGAAATGCGATTTGAAGATATTCTGAGGACTTTGGTGTTTTTATGTTAAAAAGTTTTTTCGAAAATCACAAAATGGTCTAAAACGTCTCCAAATGCGATTTGAAGATATTCTGAGCACTTTGGTGTTTTTATGTTAAAAAGTTTTTTCGAAAATCACAAAATGGTCTAAAACGTCTCCAAATGCGAGTTGAAGCTATTCTGTACACTTTGATGTTTTGTGTGAAAAAGTTTTGTCGAAATGCTCAAAATGGTCTAAAACGTTTTTAAAACGATATTAAGCTATTTTGTGCTCTTTGATGTTTTTGTGTAACCAAGTTTTTTCGAAAATCACAAAATGGTCTAAAACGTCTCCAAATGCGATTTGAAGCTTTTCTAAGCACTTTGGTGTTTTTATGTTAACAAGTTTTTTCGCAAATCACAAAATGGTCTAAAACGTCTCCAAATGCGATTTGAAGATATTCTGAGCACATTGGTGTTTTTATGTTAAAAAGTTTTTTCGAAAATCACAAAATGGTCTAAAACGTTTCCAAATGCGATTTGAAGCTCTTCTGTAGACTTTGATGTTTTGTGTGAAAAAGTTTTTTCGAAATGCTCAAAATGGTCTAAAACGTTTTTAAATACGATATTAAGCTGTTTTGTGCACTTTGATGGTTTGTGTGAAAAGTTTTAACGAAATGCTCAAAATGGTCAAAAACGGTTTCTAATGTGATTTTAAGCACTTTGATGTTTTTGTGTAACCAAGTTTTTTCGAAAATCACAAATTGGTCTAAAACGTCTCCAAATGCGATTTGAAGCTTTTCTAAACACTTTGGTGCTTTTATGTTAACAAGTTTTTTCGAAAATCACAAAATGGTCTAAAACGTCTCCAAATGCGATTTGAAGCTTTTCTAAACACTTTGGTGTTTTTATGTTAACAAGTTTTTTCGAAAATCACAAAATGGTCTAAAACGTCTCCAAATGCGATTTGAAGATATTCTGTACACTTTGATGTTTTGTGTGAAAAAGTTTTCTCGAAATGCTCAAAATGGTCTAAAACGTTTTCCAATACCATATTAAGCTATTTTGTGCAATTTGATGTTTTTATGTAACCAAGTTTTTTGAAATGCGATTTGAAGATATTCTGAGCACTTTGGTGTTTTTATGTTAAAAAGTTTTTTCGAAAATCACAAAATGGTCTAAAACGTCTCCAAATGCGATTTGAAGATATTCTGAGCACTTTGGTGTTTTTATGTTAAAAAGTTTTTTCGAAAATCACAAAATGGTCTAAAACGTCTCCAAATGCGATTTGAAGCTATTCTGTACACTTTGATGTTTTGTGTGAAAAAGTTTTGTCGAAATGCTCAAAATGGTCTAAAACGTTTTTAAAACGATATTAAGCTATTTTGTGCTCTTTGATGTTTTTGTGTAACCAAGTTTTTTCGAAAATCACAAAATGGTCTAAAAAGTCTCCAAATGCGATTTGAAGCTTTTCTAAGCACTTTGGTGTTTTTATGTTAACAAGTTTTTTCGAAAATCACAAAATGGTCTAAAACGTCTCAAAATGCGATTTGAAGGTATTCTGAGCACTTTGGTGTTTTTGTGTGAAAAGTTTTAACGAAATGCTCAAAATGGTCTAAAACGGTTTCTAATGTGATTTTAAGCACTTTGATGTTTTTGTGTAACCAAGTTTTTTCGAAAATCACAAAATGGTCTAAAACGTCTCCAAATGCGATTTGAAGCTATTCTGTACACTTTGATGTTTTGTGTGAAAAAAGTTTTGTCGAAATGCTCAAAATGGTCTAAAACGTTTTTAAAACGATATTGAGCTATTTTGTGCTCTTTGATGTTTTTGTGTAACCAAGTTTTATCGAAATGAACAAAATGGTCTAAAACGTCTCCAAATGCGATTTGAAGCTTTTCCAAGCACTTTGCTGTTTTTATGTTAACAGGTTTTTTCGAAAATCACAAAATGGTCTAAAACGTCTCAAAATGCGAATTGAAGGTATTCTGAGCACTTTGGTGTTTTTGTGTGAAAAGTTTTAACGAAATGCTCAAAATTGTCTAAAACGGTTTCTAATGTGATTTTAAGCACTTTGATGTTTTTGTAAAACCAAGTTTCATCGAAATGCACAAAATGGTCTAAAATGTCTCCAAATGCGATTTTAAGCTTTTCCAAGCACTTTGCTGTTTTTATGTTAACAAGCTTTTTCGAAAATCACAAAATGGTCTAAAACGTCTCCAAATGCGATTTGAAGATATTCTGAGCACTTTGGTGTTTTTATGTTAAAAAGTTTTTTCGAAAATCACAAAATGGTCTAAAACGTCTCCAAATGCGATTTGAAGATATTCTGAGAACTTTGGTGTTTTTATGTTAAAAAGTTTTTTCGAAAATCACAAAATGGTCTAAAACGTCTCCAAATGCGATTTGAAGCTATTCTGTACACTTTGATGTTTTGTGTGAAAAAGTTTTGTCGAAATGCTCAAAATGGTTTAAAACGTTTTTAAAACGATATTAAGCTATTTTGTGCTCTTTGATGTTTTTGTATAACCAAGTTTCATCGAAATGCACAAAATGGTCTAAAACGTCTCCAAATGCGATTTGAAGCTTTTCTAAGCACTTTGCTGTTTTTATGTTAACAAGTTTTTTCGAAAATCACAAAATGGTCTAAAACGTCTCCAAATGCGATTTGAAGATATTCTGAGCACTTTGGTGTTTTTATGTTAAAAAGTTTTTTCGAAAATCACAAAATGGTCTAAAACGTCTCCAAATGCGATTTGAAGATATTCTGAGCACTTTGGTGTTTTTATGTTAAAAAGTTTTTTCGAAAATCACAAAATTGTCTAAAACGTCTCCAAATGCGATTTGAAGCTATTCTGTACCCTTTGATGTTTTGTGTGAAAAAGTTTTGTCGAAATGCTCAAAATGGTCTAAAACGTTTTTAAAACGATATAAAGCTATTTTGTGCTCTTTGATGTTTTTGTGTAACCAAGTTTTTTCGAAAATCACAAAATGGTCTAAAACGTCTCCAAATGCGATTTGAAGCTTTTCTAAGCACTTTGGTGTTTTTATGTTAACAAGTTTTTTCGAAAATCACAAAATGGTCTAAAACGTTTTAAAATGCGATTTGAAGGTATTCTGAGCACTTTGGTGTTTTTGTGTGAAAAGTTTTAACGAAATGCTCAAAATGGTCTAAAACGGTTTCTAATGTGATTTTAACCACTTTGATGTTTTTGTGTAACCAAGTTTTTTCGAAAATCACAAAATGGTCTAAAACGTCTCCAAATGCGATTTGAAGCTTTTCTAAGCACTTTGGTGTTTTTATGTTAACAAGTTTTTTCGAAAATCACAAAATGGTCTAAAACGTCTCCAAATGCGATTTGAAGCTATTCTGTACACTTTGATGTTTTGTGTGAAAAAGTTTCTCGAAATGCTCAAAATGGTCTAAAACGTTTTCCAATACCATATTAAGCTATTTTGTGCAATTTGATGTTTTTGTGTAACCAAGTTTTTTGAAATGCGATATTAAGATATTCTGAGCACTTTGGTGTTTTTATGTTAAAAAGTTTTTTCGAAAATCACAAAATGGTCTAAAACGTCTCCAAATGCGATTTGAAGATATTCTGAGCACTTTGGTGTTTTTATGTTAAAAAGTTTTTTCGAAAATCACAAAATGGTCTAAAACGTCTCCAAATGCGATTTGAAGCTATTCTGTACACTTTGATGTTTTGTGTGAAAAAGTTTTGTCGAAATGCTCAAAATGGTCTAAAACGTTTTTAAAACGATATTAAGCTATTTTGTGCTCTTTGATGTTTTTGTGTAACCAAGTTTTTTCGAAAATCACGAAATGGTCTAAAACGTCTTCAAATGCGATTTGAAGCTTTTCTAAGCACTTTGGTGTTTTTATGTTAACAAGTTTTTTCGCAAATCACAAAATGGTCTAAAACGTCTCCAAATGCGATTTGAAGATATTCTGAGCACATTGGTGTTTTTATGTTAAAAAGTTTTGTCGAAATGCTCAAAATGGTCTAAAACGTTTTTAAAACGATATTAAGCTATTTTGTCCTCTTTGATGTTTTTATGTAACCAAGTTTCATCGAAATGAACAAAATGGTCTAAAACGTCTCCAAATGCGATTTGAAGCTTTTCCAAGCACTTTGCTGTTTTTATGTTAACAAGTTTTTTCGAAAATCACAAAATGGTCTAAAACGTCTCAAAATGCGATTTGAAGGTATTCTGAGCACTTTGGTGTTTTTGTGTGAAAAGTTTTAACGAAATGCTCAAAATGGTCTAAAACGGTTTCTAATGTGATTTTAAGCACTTTGATGTTTTTGTATAACCAAGTTTCATCGAAATTCACAAAATGGTCTAAAACGTCTCCAAATGCGATTTTAAGCTTTTCTAAGCACTTTGGTGTTTTTATGTTAACAAGGTTTTTCGAAAATCACAAAATGGTCTAAAACGTCTCCAAATGCGATTTGAAGATATTCTGAGCACTTTGGTGTTTTTATGTTAACAAGTTTTTTCGAAAATCACAAAATGGTCTAAAACGTCTAAAAATACGATATTAAGCTGTTTTGTGCACTTTGATGATTTGTGTGAAAAGTTTTAACGAAATGCTCAAAATGGTCTAAAACGGTTTCTAATGTGATTTTAAGCACTTTGATGTTTTTATGTAGCCAAGTTTTTTCGAAAATCACAAAATGGTCAAAAACGTCTCCAAATGCGATTTGAAGCTTTTCTAAGCACTTTGGTTTTTTTATGTTAACAAGTTTTTTCGAAAATCACAAAATGGTCTAAAACGTCTTCAAATGCGATTTGAAGATATTCTGAGCACTTTGGTGTTTTTCTGTTAAAAAGTATTTTCGAAAATCACAAAATGGTCTAAAACGTCTCCAAATGCGATTTGAAGCTATTCTGTACACTTTGATGTTTTGTGTGAAAAAGTTTTGTCAAAATGCTCAAAATGGTCTAAAACGTTTTTAAAACGATATTAAGCTATTTTGTGCTCTTTGATGTGTTTGTATAACCAAGTTTTTTCGAAAATCACAAAATGGTCTAAAACGTCTCCAAATGCGATTTGAAGCTATTCTGTACACTTTTATGTTTTGTGTGAAAAGTTTTGTCGAAATGCTCAAAATGGTC
Source organism: Antedon mediterranea (assembly GCF_964355755.1). Lineage (NCBI taxonomy): Eukaryota > Metazoa > Echinodermata > Crinoidea > Comatulida > Antedonidae > Antedon > Antedon mediterranea. Next base: position 10,602,777 of record NC_092678.1, read on the forward strand.
TAAAACGTTTTTAAAACGATATTAAGCTATTTTGTGCTCTTTGATGTTTTTGTGTAACCAAGTTTCATCGAAATGAACAAAATGGTCTAAAACGTCTCCAAATGCGATTTGAAGCTTTTCTAAGCACTTTGGTGTTTTTATGTTAACAAGTTTTTTCGAAAATCACAAAATGGTCTAAAACGTCTCCAAATGCGATTTGAAGCTTTTCTAAGCACTTTGGTGTTTTTATGTTAACAAGTTTTTTCGAAAATCACAAAATGGTCTAAAACGTCTCAAAATGCGATTTGAAGGTATTCTGAGCACTTTGGTGTTTTTGTGTGAAAAGTTTTAACGAAATGCTCAAAATGGTCTAAAACGGTTTCTAATGTGATTTTAACCACTTTGATGTTTTTGTGTAACCAAGTTCTTTTCGAAAATCACAAAATGGTCTAAAACGTCTCCAAATGCGATTTGAAGCTCTTCTGTACACTTTGATGTTTTGTGTGAAAAAGTTTTGTCGAAATGCTCAAAATGGTCTAAAACGTTTTTAAATACGATATTAAGCTGTTTTGTGCACTTTGATGATTTGTGTGAAAAGTTTTAACGAAATGCTCAAAATAGTCTATAACGGTTTCTAATGTGATTTTAAGCACTTTGATGTTTTTGTGTAATCAAGTTTTTTTGGAAATCACAAAATGGTCTAAAACGTCTCCAAATGCGATTTGAAGCTTTTCTAAGCACTTTGGTGTTTTTATGTTAACAAGTTTTTTCGAAAATCACAAAATGGTCTAAAACGTCTCAAAATGCGATTTGAAGGTATTCTGAGCACTTTGGTGTTTTTGTGTGAAAAGTTTTAACGAAATGCTCAAAATGGTCTAAAACGGTTTCTAATGTGATTTTAACCACTTTGATGTTTTTGTGTAACCAAGTTTTTTCGAAAATCACAAAATGGTCTAAAACGTCTCCAAATGCGATTTGAAGCTATTCTGTACACTTTGATGTTTTGTGTGAAAAAAGTTTTGTCGAAATGCTCAAAATGGTCTAAAACGTTTTTAAAACGATATTAAGCTATTTTATGCTCTTTGATGTTTTTGTGTAACCAAGTTTTTTCGAAAATCACAAAATTGTCTAAAACGTCTCCGAATGCGATTTGAAGCTCTTCTGTACACTTTGATGTTTTGTGTGAAAAAGTTTTCTCGGAATGCTAAAAATGGTATAAAAACGTTTTCCAATACCATATTAAGCTATTTTGTGCAATTTGATGTTTTTGTGTAACCAAGTTTTTTCAAAAATCACAAAATTGTCTAAAACGTCTCCGAATGCGATTTGAAGCTCTTCTGTACACTTTGATGTTTTGTGTGAAAAAGTTTTCTCGAAATGCTAAAAATGGTCTAAAACGTTTTCCAATACCATATTAAGCTATTTTGTGCAATTTGATGTTTTTGTGTAACAAAGTTTTTTCGAAAATCACAAAATGGTCTAAAACGTCTCCAAATGCGATTTGAAGATATTCTGAGCACTTTGGTGTTTTTATGTTAAAAAGTTTTTTGGAAAATCACAAAATGGTCTAAAACGACTCCAAATGCGATTTGAAGCTATCCTGTACACTTTGATGTTTTGTGTGAAAAAGTTTTGTCGAAATGCTCAAAATGATCTAAAACGTTTTTAAAACGATATTAAGCTATTTTGTGCTCTTTGATGTTTTTGTGTATCCAAGTTTCATCGAAATGAACAAAATGGTCTAAAACGTCTCCAAATGCGATTTGAAGGTATTCTGAGCACTTTGGTGTTTTTGTGTGAAAAGTTTTAACGAAATGCTCAAAATGGTCTAAAACGGTTTCTAATGTGATTTTAACCACTTTGATGTTTTTGTGTAACCAAGTTCTTTTCGAAAATCACAAAATGGTCTAAAACGTCTCCAAATGCGATTTGAAGCTTTTCTAAGCACTTTGGTGTTTTTATGTTAAAAAGTTTTTTCGAAAATCACAAAATGGTCTAAAACGTCTCCAAATGCGATTTGAAGCTCTTCTGTACACTTTGATGTTTTGTGTGAAAAAGTTTTGTCGAAATGCTCAAAATGGTCTAAAACGTTTTTAAATACGATATTAAGCTGTTTTGTGCACTTTGATGATTTGTGTGAAAAGTTTTAACGAAATGTTCAAAATAGTCTAAAACGGTTTCTAATGTGATTTTAGGCACTTTGATGTTTTTGTGTAACCAAGTTTTTTCGGAAATCACAAAATGGTCTAAAACGTCTCAAAATGCGATTTGAAGCTTTTCTAAGCACTTTGGTGTTTTTATGTTAACAAGTTTTTTCGAAAATCACAAAATGGTCTAAAACGTCTCAAAATGCGATTGAAGGTATTCTGAGCACTTTGGTGTTTTTGTGTGAAAAGTTTTAACGAAATGCTCAAAATGGTCTAAAACGGTTCTAATGTGATTTTAAGCACTTTGATGTTTTTGTATAACCAAGTTTCATCGAAATGCTCAAAATGATGTAAAACGTTTTTAAAACGATATTAAGCTATTTTGTGCTCTTTGATGTTTTTGTGTAACCAAGTTTTTTCGAAAATCACAAAATGGTCTAAAACGTCTCCAAATGCGATTTGAAGCTTTTCTAAGCACTTTGGTGTTTTTATGTTAACAAGTTTTTTCGAAAATCACAAAATGGTCTAAAACGTCTCAAAATGCGATTTGAAGGTATTCTGAGCACTTTGGTGTTTTTGTGTGAAAAGTTTTAACGAAATGCTCAAAATGGTCTAAAACGGTTTCTAATGTGATTTTAACCACTTTGATGTTTTTGTGTAACAAAGTTTTTTCGAAAATCACAAAATGGTCTAAAACGTCTCCAAATGCGATTTGAAGCTTTTCTAAGCACTTTGGTGTTTTTATGTTAACAAGTTTTTTCGAAAATCACAAAATGGTCTAAAACGTCTCAAATAGCGATTTGAAGCTATTCTGTACACTTTGATGTTTTGTGTTAAACAAGTTTTTTCGAAAATCACAAAATGGTCTAAAACGTCTCAAAATGCGATTTGAAGGTATTCTGAGCACTTTGGTGTTTTTGTGTGAAAAGTTTTAACGAAATGCTCAAAATGGTCTAAAACGGTTTCTAATGTGATTTTAAGCACTTTGATGTTTTTGTGTAACCAAGTTTTTTCGAAAATCACAAAATGGTCTAAAACGTCTCCAAATGCGATTTGAAGCTATTCTGTACACTTTGATGTTTTGTGTGAAAAAGTTTTGTCGAAATGCTCAAAATGGTTTAAAACGTTTTTAAAACGATATTAAGTTATTTTGTGCTCTTTGATGTTTTTGTGTAACCAAGTTTCATCGAAATGAACAAAATGGTCTAAAACGTCTCCAAATGCGATTTGAAGCTTTTCCAAGCACTTTGCTGTTTTTATGTTAACAAGTTTTTTCGAAAATCACAAAATGGTGTAAAACGTCTCAAAACGCGATTTGAAGGTATTCTGAGCACTTTGGTGTTTTTGTGTGAAAAGTTTTAACGAAATGCTCAAAATGGTCTAAAACGGTTCTAATGTGATTTTAAGCTATTCTAGACACTTTGATGTTTTGTGTGAAAAAGTTTTCTCGAAATGCTCAAAATGGTCTAAAACGTTTTCCAATACCATATTAAGCTATTTTGTGCAATTTGATGTTTTTGTGTAACCAAGTTTTTTGAAATGCGATTTGAAGATATTCTGAGGACTTTGGTGTTTTTATGTTAAAAAGTTTTTTCGAAAATCACAAAATGGTCTAAAACGTCTCCAAATGCGATTTGAAGATATTCTGAGCACTTTGGTGTTTTTATGTTAAAAAGTTTTTTCGAAAATCACAAAATGGTCTAAAACGTCTCCAAATGCGAGTTGAAGCTATTCTGTACACTTTGATGTTTTGTGTGAAAAAGTTTTGTCGAAATGCTCAAAATGGTCTAAAACGTTTTTAAAACGATATTAAGCTATTTTGTGCTCTTTGATGTTTTTGTGTAACCAAGTTTTTTCGAAAATCACAAAATGGTCTAAAACGTCTCCAAATGCGATTTGAAGCTTTTCTAAGCACTTTGGTGTTTTTATGTTAACAAGTTTTTTCGCAAATCACAAAATGGTCTAAAACGTCTCCAAATGCGATTTGAAGATATTCTGAGCACATTGGTGTTTTTATGTTAAAAAGTTTTTTCGAAAATCACAAAATGGTCTAAAACGTTTCCAAATGCGATTTGAAGCTCTTCTGTAGACTTTGATGTTTTGTGTGAAAAAGTTTTTTCGAAATGCTCAAAATGGTCTAAAACGTTTTTAAATACGATATTAAGCTGTTTTGTGCACTTTGATGGTTTGTGTGAAAAGTTTTAACGAAATGCTCAAAATGGTCAAAAACGGTTTCTAATGTGATTTTAAGCACTTTGATGTTTTTGTGTAACCAAGTTTTTTCGAAAATCACAAATTGGTCTAAAACGTCTCCAAATGCGATTTGAAGCTTTTCTAAACACTTTGGTGCTTTTATGTTAACAAGTTTTTTCGAAAATCACAAAATGGTCTAAAACGTCTCCAAATGCGATTTGAAGCTTTTCTAAACACTTTGGTGTTTTTATGTTAACAAGTTTTTTCGAAAATCACAAAATGGTCTAAAACGTCTCCAAATGCGATTTGAAGATATTCTGTACACTTTGATGTTTTGTGTGAAAAAGTTTTCTCGAAATGCTCAAAATGGTCTAAAACGTTTTCCAATACCATATTAAGCTATTTTGTGCAATTTGATGTTTTTATGTAACCAAGTTTTTTGAAATGCGATTTGAAGATATTCTGAGCACTTTGGTGTTTTTATGTTAAAAAGTTTTTTCGAAAATCACAAAATGGTCTAAAACGTCTCCAAATGCGATTTGAAGATATTCTGAGCACTTTGGTGTTTTTATGTTAAAAAGTTTTTTCGAAAATCACAAAATGGTCTAAAACGTCTCCAAATGCGATTTGAAGCTATTCTGTACACTTTGATGTTTTGTGTGAAAAAGTTTTGTCGAAATGCTCAAAATGGTCTAAAACGTTTTTAAAACGATATTAAGCTATTTTGTGCTCTTTGATGTTTTTGTGTAACCAAGTTTTTTCGAAAATCACAAAATGGTCTAAAACGTCTCCAAATGCGATTTGAAGCTTTTCTAAGCACTTTGGTGTTTTTATGTTAACAAGTTTTTTCGAAAATCACAAAATGGTCTAAAACGTCTCAAAATGCGATTTGAAGGTATTCTGAGCACTTTGGTGTTTTTGTGTGAAAAGTTTTAACGAAATGCTCAAAATGGTCTAAAACGGTTTCTAATGTGATTTTAAGCACTTTGATGTTTTTGTGTAACCAAGTTTTTTCGAAAATCACAAAATGGTCTAAAACGTCTCCAAATGCGATTTGAAGCTATTCTGTACACTTTGATGTTTTGTGTGAAAAAAGTTTTGTCGAAATGCTCAAAATGGTCTAAAACGTTTTTAAAACGATATTGAGCTATTTTGTGCTCTTTGATGTTTTTGTGTAACCAAGTTTTATCGAAATGAACAAAATGGTCTAAAACGTCTCCAAATGCGATTTGAAGCTTTTCCAAGCACTTTGCTGTTTTTATGTTAACAGGTTTTTTCGAAAATCACAAAATGGTCTAAAACGTCTCAAAATGCGAATTGAAGGTATTCTGAGCACTTTGGTGTTTTTGTGTGAAAAGTTTTAATGAAATGCTCAAAATTGTCTAAAACGGTTTCTAATGTGATTTTAAGCACTTTGATGTTTTTGTAAAACCAAGTTTCATCGAAATGCACAAAATGGTCTAAAATGTCTCCAAATGCGATTTTAAGCTTTTCCAAGCACTTTGCTGTTTTTATGTTAACAAGCTTTTTCGAAAATCACAAAATGGTCTAAAACGTCTCCAAATGCGATTTGAAGATATTCTGAGCACTTTGGTGTTTTTATGTTAAAAAGTTTTTTCGAAAATCACAAAATGGTCTAAAACGTCTCCAAATGCGATTTGAAGATATTCTGAGAACTTTGGTGTTTTTATGTTAAAAAGTTTTTTCGAAAATCACAAAATGGTCTAAAACGTCTCCAAATGCGATTTGAAGCTATTCTGTACACTTTGATGTTTTGTGTGAAAAAGTTTTGTCGAAATGCTCAAAATGGTTTAAAACGTTTTTAAAACGATATTAAGCTATTTTGTGCTCTTTGATGTTTTTGTATAACCAAGTTTCATCGAAATGCACAAAATGGTCTAAAACGTCTCCAAATGCGATTTGAAGCTTTTCTAAGCACTTTGCTGTTTTTATGTTAACAAGTTTTTTCGAAAATCACAAAATGGTCTAAAACGTCTCCAAATGCGATTTGAAGATATTCTGAGCACTTTGGTGTTTTTATGTTAAAAAGTTTTTTCGAAAATCACAAAATGGTCTAAAACGTCTCCAAATGCGATTTGAAGATATTCTGAGCACTTTGGTGTTTTTATGTTAAAAAGTTTTTTCGAAAATCACAAAATTGTCTAAAACGTCTCCAAATGCGATTTGAAGCTATTCTGTACCCTTTGATGTTTTGTGTGAAAAAGTTTTGTCGAAATGCTCAAAATGGTCTAAAACGTTTTTAAAACGATATAAAGCTATTTTGTGCTCTTTGATGTTTTTGTGTAACCAAGTTTTTTCGAAAATCACAAAATGGTCTAAAACGTCTCCAAATGCGATTTGAAGCTTTTCTAAGCACTTTGGTGTTTTTATGTTAACAAGTTTTTTCGAAAATCACAAAATGGTCTAAAACGTTTTAAAATGCGATTTGAAGGTATTCTGAGCACTTTGGTGTTTTTGTGTGAAAAGTTTTAACGAAATGCTCAAAATGGTCTAAAACGGTTTCTAATGTGATTTTAACCACTTTGATGTTTTTGTGTAACAAAGTTTTTTCGAAAATCACAAAATGGTCTAAAACGTCTCCAAATGCGATTTGAAGCTTTTCTAAGCACTTTGGTGTTTTTATGTTAACAAGTTTTTTCGAAAATCACAAAATGGTCTAAAACGTCTCCAAATGCGATTTGAAGCTATTCTGTACACTTTGATGTTTTGTGTGAAAAAGTTTCTCGAAATGCTCAAAATGGTCTAAAACGTTTTCCAATACCATATTAAGCTATTTTGTGCAATTTGATGTTTTTGTGTAACCAAGTTTTTTGAAATGCGATATTAAGATATTCTGAGCACTTTGGTGTTTTTATGTTAAAAAGTTTTTTCGAAAATCACAAAATGGTCTAAAACGTCTCCAAATGCGATTTGAAGATATTCTGAGCACTTTGGTGTTTTTATGTTAAAAAGTTTTTTCGAAAATCACAAAATGGTCTAAAACGTCTCCAAATGCGATTTGAAGCTATTCTGTACACTTTGATGTTTTGTGTGAAAAAGTTTTGTCGAAATGCTCAAAATGGTCTAAAACGTTTTTAAAACGATATTAAGCTATTTTGTGCTCTTTGATGTTTTTGTGTAACCAAGTTTTTTCGAAAATCACGAAATGGTCTAAAACGTCTTCAAATGCGATTTGAAGCTTTTCTAAGCACTTTGGTGTTTTTATGTTAACAAGTTTTTTCGCAAATCACAAAATGGTCTAAAACGTCTCCAAATGCGATTTGAAGATATTCTGAGCACATTGGTGTTTTTATGTTAAAAAGTTTTGTCGAAATGCTCAAAATGGTCTAAAACGTTTTTAAAACTATATTAAGCTATTTTGTCCTCTTTGATGTTTTTATGTAACCAAGTTTCATCGAAATGAACAAAATGGTCTAAAACGTCTCCAAATGCGATTTGAAGCTTTTCCAAGCACTTTGCTGTTTTTATGTTAACAAGTTTTTTCGAAAATCACAAAATGGTCTAAAACGTCTCAAAATGCGATTTGAAGGTATTCTGAGCACTTTGGTGTTTTTGTGTGAAAAGTTTTAACGAAATGCTCAAAATGGTCTAAAACGGTTTCTAATGTGATTTTAAGCACTTTGATGTTTTTGTATAACCAAGTTTCATCGAAATTCACAAAATGGTCTAAAACGTCTCCAAATGCGATTTTAAGCTTTTCTAAGCACTTTGGTGTTTTTATGTTAACAAGGTTTTTCGAAAATCACAAAATGGTCTAAAACGTCTCCAAATGCGATTTGAAGATATTCTGAGCACTTTGGTGTTTTTATGTTAACAAGTTTTTTCGAAAATCACAAAATGGTCTAAAACGTCTAAAAATACGATATTAAGCTGTTTTGTGCACTTTGATGATTTGTGTGAAAAGTTTTAACGAAATGCTCAAAATGGTCTAAAACGGTTTCTAATGTGATTTTAAGCACTTTGATGTTTTTATGTAGCCAAGTTTTTTCGAAAATCACAAAATGGTCAAAAACGTCTCCAAATGCGATTTGAAGCTTTTCTAAGCACTTTGGTTTTTTTATGTTAACAAGTTTTTTCGAAAATCACAAAATGGTCTAAAACGTCTTCAAATGCGATTTGAAGATATTCTGAGCACTTTGGTGTTTTTCTGTTAAAAAGTATTTTCGAAAATCACAAAATGGTCTAAAACGTCTCCAAATGCGATTTGAAGCTATTCTGTACACTTTGATGTTTTGTGTGAAAAAGTTTTGTCAAAATGCTCAAAATGGTCTAAAACGTTTTTAAAACGATATTAAGCTATTTTGTGCTCTTTGATGTGTTTGTATAACCAAGTTTTTTCGAAAATCACAAAATGGTCTAAAACGTCTCCAAATGCGATTTGAAGCTATTCTGTACACTTTGATGTTTTGTGTGAAAAGTTTTGTCGAAATGCTCAAAATGGTCTAAAACGTTTTTAAAACGATATTAAGCTATTTTGTGCTCTTTGATGTTTTTGTGTAACCAAGTTTCATCGAAATGAACAAAATGGTCTAAAACGTCTCCAAATGCGATTTGAAGCTTTTCTAAGCACTTTGGTGTTTTTATGTTAACAAGTTTTTTCGAAAATCACAAAATGGTCTAAAACGTCTCCAAATGCGATTTGAAGCTTTTCTAAGCACTTTGGTGTTTTTATGTTAACAAGTTTTTTCGAAAATCACAAAATGGTCTAAAACGTCTCAAAATGCGATTTGAAGGTATTCTGAGCACTTTGGTGTTTTTGTGTGAAAAGTTTTAACGAAATGCTCAAAATGGTCTAAAACGGTTTCTAATGTGATTTTAACCACTTTGATGTTTTTGTGTAACCAAGTTCTTTTCGAAAATCACAAAATGGTCTAAAACGTCTCCAAATGCGATTTGAAGCTCTTCTGTACACTTTGATGTTTTGTGTGAAAAAGTTTTGTCGAAATGCTCAAAATGGTCTAAAACGTTTTTAAATACGATATTAAGCTGTTTTGTGCACTTTGATGATTTGTGTGAAAAGTTTTAACGAAATGCTCAAAATAGTCTATAACGGTTTCTAATGTGATTTTAAGCACTTTGATGTTTTTGTGTAATCAAGTTTTTTTGGAAATCACAAAATGGTCTAAAACGTCTCCAAATGCGATTTGAAGCTTTTCTAAGCACTTTGGTGTTTTTATGTTAACAAGTTTTTTCGAAAATCACAAAATGGTCTAAAACGTCTCAAAATGCGATTTGAAGGTATTCTGAGCACTTTGGTGTTTTTGTGTGAAAAGTTTTAACGAAATGCTCAAAATGGTCTAAAACGGTTTCTAATGTGATTTTAACCACTTTGATGTTTTTGTGTAACCAAGTTTTTTCGAAAATCACAAAATGGTCTAAAACGTCTCCAAATGCGATTTGAAGCTATTCTGTACACTTTGATGTTTTGTGTGAAAAAAGTTTTGTCGAAATGCTCAAAATGGTCTAAAACGTTTTTAAAACGATATTAAGCTATTTTATGCTCTTTGATGTTTTTGTGTAACCAAGTTTTTTCGAAAATCACAAAATTGTCTAAAACGTCTCCGAATGCGATTTGAAGCTCTTCTGTACACTTTGATGTTTTGTGTGAAAAAGTTTTCTCGGAATGCTAAAAATGGTATAAAAACGTTTTCCAATACCATATTAAGCTATTTTGTGCAATTTGATGTTTTTGTGTAACCAAGTTTTTTCAAAAATCACAAAATTGTCTAAAACGTCTCCGAATGCGATTTGAAGCTCTTCTGTACACTTTGATGTTTTGTGTGAAAAAGTTTTCTCGAAATGCTAAAAATGGTCTAAAACGTTTTCCAATACCATATTAAGCTATTTTGTGCAATTTGATGTTTTTGTGTAACAAAGTTTTTTCGAAAATCACAAAATGGTCTAAAACGTCTCCAAATGCGATTTGAAGATATTCTGAGCACTTTGGTGTTTTTATGTTAAAAAGTTTTTTGGAAAATCACAAAATGGTCTAAAACGACTCCAAATGCGATTTGAAGCTATCCTGTACACTTTGATGTTTTGTGTGAAAAAGTTTTGTCGAAATGCTCAAAATGATCTAAAACGTTTTTAAAACGATATTAAGCTATTTTGTGCTCTTTGATGTTTTTGTGTATCCAAGTTTCATCGAAATGAACAAAATGGTCTAAAACGTCTCCAAATGCGATTTGAAGGTATTCTGAGCACTTTGGTGTTTTTGTGTGAAAAGTTTTAACGAAATGCTCAAAATGGTCTAAAACGGTTTCTAATGTGATTTTAACCACTTTGATGTTTTTGTGTAACCAAGTTCTTTTCGAAAATCACAAAATGGTCTAAAACGTCTCCAAATGCGATTTGAAGCTTTTCTAAGCACTTTGGTGTTTTTATGTTAAAAAGTTTTTTCGAAAATCACAAAATGGTCTAAAACGTCTCCAAATGCGATTTGAAGCTCTTCTGTACACTTTGATGTTTTGTGTGAAAAAGTTTTGTCGAAATGCTCAAAATGGTCTAAAACGTTTTTAAATACGATATTAAGCTGTTTTGTGCACTTTGATGATTTGTGTGAAAAGTTTTAACGAAATGTTCAAAATAGTCTAAAACGGTTTCTAATGTGATTTTAGGCACTTTGATGTTTTTGTGTAACCAAGTTTTTTCGGAAATCACAAAATGGTCTAAAACGTCTCAAAATGCGATTTGAAGCTTTTCTAAGCACTTTGGTGTTTTTATGTTAACAAGTTTTTTCGAAAATCACAAAATGGTCTAAAACGTCTCAAAATGCGATTGAAGGTATTCTGAGCACTTTGGTGTTTTTGTGTGAAAAGTTTTAACGAAATGCTCAAAATGGTCTAAAACGGTTCTAATGTGATTTTAAGCACTTTGATGTTTTTGTATAACCAAGTTTCATCGAAATGCTCAAAATGATGTAAAACGTTTTTAAAACGATATTAAGCTATTTTGTGCTCTTTGATGTTTTTGTGTAACCAAGTTTTTTCGAAAATCACAAAATGGTCTAAAACATCTCCAAATGCGATTTGAAGATATTCTGAGCACTTTGGTGTTTTTATGTTAAAAAGTTTTTTCGAAAATCACAAAATGGTCTAGAACGTCTCCAAATGCGATTTGAAGCTCTTCTGTACACTTTGATGTTTTGTGTGAAAAAGTTTTGTCAAAATGCTCAAAATGGTCTAAAACGTTTTTAAAACGATATTAAGCTATTTTGTGCTCTTTGATGTTTTTGTATAACCAAGTTTTTTCGAAAATCACAAAATGGTCTAAAACGTCTCCAAATGCGATTTGAAGATATTCTGAGCACTTTGGTGTTTTTATGTTAAAAAGTTTTTTCGAAAATCACAAAATGGTCTAAAACGTCTCCAAATGCGATTTGAAGATATTCTGAGCACTTTGGTGTTTTTATGTTAAAAAGTTTTTTCGAAAATCACAAAATGGTCTAAAACGTCTCCAAATGCGATTTGAAGCTTTTCTAAGCACTTTGGTGTTTTTATGTTAACAAGTTTTTTCGAAAATCACAAAATGGTCTAAAACGTCTCAAAATGCGATTTGAAGGTATTCTGAGCACTTTGGTGTTTTTGTGTGAAAAGTTTTAACGAAATGCTCAAAATGGTCTAAAACGGTTTCTAATGTGATTTTAACCACTTTGATGTTTTTGTGTAACCAAGTTTTTTCGAAAATCACAAAATGGTCTAAAACGTCTCCAAATGCGATTTGAAGCTTTTCTAAGCACTTTGGTGTTTTTATGTTAACAAGTTTTTTCGAAAATCACAAAATGGTCTAAAACGTCTCCAAATGCGATTTGAAGATATTCTGAGCACTTTGGTGTTTTTCTGTTAAAAAGTAATTTCGAAAATCACAAAATTGTCTAAAACGTCTCCAAATGCAATTTGAAGCTATTCTGTACACTTTGATGTTTTGTGTGAAAAAGTTTTGTCAAAATGCTCAAAATGGTCTAAAACGTTTTTAAAACGATCATAAGCTATTTTGTGCTCTTTGATGTTTTTGTATAACCAAGTTTTTTCGAAAATCACAAAATCGTCTAAAACGTCTCCAAATGCGATTTGAAGCTTTTCTAAACACTTTGGTGTTTTTATGTTAACAAGTTTTTTCGAAAATCACAAAATGGTCTAAAACATCTCCAAATCCGATTTGAAGCTATTCTGTACACTTTGATGTTTTGTGTGAAAAAGTTTTGTCGAAATGCTCAAAATGGTCTAAAACGTTTTTAAAACGATATTAAGCTATTTTGTGCTCTTTGATGTTTTTTTGTAACCAAGTTTCATCGATATGAACAAAATGGTCTAAAACGTCTCAAAATGCGATTTGAAGGTATTCTGAGCACTTTGGTGTTTTTGGGTGAAAAGTTTTAACGAAATGCTCAAAATGGTCTAAAACGGTTTCTAATGTGATTTTAAGCACTTTGAAGTATTTGTAAAAACAAGTTTCATCGAAATGCACAAAATAGTCTAAAACGTCTCCAAATGCGATTTGAAGCTTTTCTAAGCACTTTGGTGTTTTTATGTTAACAAGTTTTTTCGAAAATCACAAAATGGTCTAAAACGTCTCCAAATGCGATTTGAAGATATTCTGAGCACTTTCGTGTTTTTATGTTAAAAAGTATTTTCGAAAATCACAAAATGGTCTAAAACGTCTCCAAATGCGATTTGAAGCTCTTCTGTACACTTTGATGTTTTGTGTGAAAAAGTTTAGTCGAAATGCTCAAAATGGTCTAAAACGTTTTTAAAACGATATTAAGCTATTTTGTGCTCTTTGATGTTTTTGTGTAACCAAGTTTCATCGAAATGAACAAAATGGTCTAAAACGTCTCCAAATGCGATTTGAAGCTTTTCTAAGCACTTTGGTGTTTTTATGTTAACAAGTTTTTTCGAAAATCACAAAATGGTCTAAAACGTCTCCAAATGCGATTTGAAGATATTCTGAGCACTTTGCTGTTTTTATGTTAACATGTTTTTTCGAAAATCACAACATGGTCTAAAACGTCTCAAAATGCTATTTGAAGGTATTCTGAGCACTTTGGTGTTTTTGTGTGAAAAGTTTTAACGAAATGCTCAAAATGGTCTAAAACGGTTCTAATGTGATTTTAAACACTTTGATGTTTTGTGTGAAAAAGTTTTGTCAAAATGCTCAAAATGGTCTAAAACGTTTTTAAAACGATATTAAGCTATTTTGTGCTCTTTGATGTTTTTGTATAACCAAGTTTTTTCGAAAATCACAAAATGGTCTAAAACGTCTCCAAATGCGATTTGAAGATATTCTGAGCACTTTGGTGTTTTTATGTTAAAAAGTTTTTTCGAAAATCACAAAATGGTCTAAAACGTCTCCAAATGCGATTTGAAGCTATTCTGTACACTTTGATGTTTTGTGTGAAAAAGTTTTGTCGAAATGCTCAAAATGGTCTAAAACGTTTTTAAAACGATATTAAGCTATTTTGTGCTCTTTGATGTTTTTCTGTAACCAAGTTTTATCGAAATGAACAAAATGGTCTAAAACGTCTCCAAATGCGATTTGAAGCTTTTCCAAGCACTTTGCTGTTTTTATGTTAACAAGTTTTTTCGAAAATCACAAAATGGTCTAAAACGTCTCAAAATGCGATTTGAAGGTATTCTGAGCACTTTGGTGTTTTTGTGTGAAAAGTTTTAACGAAATGCTCAAAATTGTCTAAAACGGTTTCTAATGTGATTTTAAGCACTTTGATGTTTTTGTAAAACCAAGTTTCATCGAAATGAACAAAATGGTCTAAAATGTCTCCAAATGCGATTTGAAGCTTTTCCAAGCACTTTGCTGTTTTTATGTTAACAAGCTTTTTCGAAAATCACAAAATGGTCTAAAACGTCTCCAAATGCGATTTGAAGATATTCTGAGCACTTTGGTGTTTTTATGTTAAAAATTTTTTTCGAAAATCACAAAATGGTCTAAAACGTCTCCAAATGCGATTTGAAGATATTCTGAGCACTTTGGTGTTTTTATGTTAAAAAGTTTTTTCGAAAATCACAAAATGGTCTAAAACGTCTCCAAATGCGATTTGAAGCTATTCTGTACACTTTGATGTTTTGTGTGAAAAAGTTTTGTCGAAATGCTCAAAATGGTTTAAAACGTTTTTAAAACGATATTAAGTTATTTTGTGCTCTTTGATGTTTTTGTGTAACCAAGTTTCATCGAAATGAACAAAATGGTCTAAAACGTCTCCAAATGCGATTTGAAGCTTTTCCAAGCACTTTGCTGTTTTTATGTTAACAAGTTTTTTCGAAAATCACAAAATGGTGTAAAACGTCTCAAAATGCGATTTGAAGGTATTCTGAGCACTTTGGTGTTTTTGTGTGAAAAGTTTTAACGAAATGCTCAAAATGGTCTAAAACGGTTCTAATGTGATTTTAAGCTATTCTAGACACTTTGATGTTTTGTGTGAAAAAGTTTTCTCGAAATGCTCAAAATGGTCTAAAACGTTTTCCAATACCATATTAAGCTATTTTGTGCAATTTGATGTTTTTGTGTAACCAAGTTTTTTGAAATGCGATTTGAAGATATTCTGAGGACTTTGGTGTTTTTATGTTAAAAAGTTTTTTCGAAAATCACAAAATGGTCTAAAACGTCTCAAAATGCGATTTGAAGGTATTCTGAGCACTTTGGTGTTTTTGTGTGAAAAGTTTTAACGAAATGCTCAAAATTGTCTAAAACGGTTTCTAATGTGATTTTAAGCACTTTGATGTTTTTGTAAAACCAAGTTTCATCGAAATGAACAAAATGGTCTAAAATGTCTCCAAATGCGATTTGAAGCTTTTCCAAGCACTTTGCTGTTTTTATGTTAACAAGCTTTTTCGAAAATCACAAAATGGTCTAAAACGTCTCCAAATGCGATTTGAAGATATTCTGAGCACTTTGGTGTTTTTATGTTAAAAATTTTTTTCGAAAATCACAAAATGGTCTAAAACGTCTCCAAATGCGATTTGAAGATATTCTGAGCACTTTGGTGTTTTTATGTTAAAAAGTTTTTTCGAAAATCACAAAATGGTCTAAAACGTCTCCAAATGCGATTTGAAGCTATTCTGTACACTTTGATGTTTTGTGTGAAAAAGTTTTGTCGAAATGCTCAAAATGGTTTAAAACGTTTTTAAAACGATATTAAGTTATTTTGTGCTCTTTGATGTTTTTGTGTAACCAAGTTTCATCGAAATGAACAAAATGGTCTAAAACGTCTCCAAATGCGATTTGAAGCTTTTCCAAGCACTTTGCTGTTTTTATGTTAACAAGTTTTTTCGAAAATCACAAAATGGTGTAAAACGTCTCAAAATGCGATTTGAAGGTATTCTGAGCACTTTGGTGTTTTTGTGTGAAAAGTTTTAACGAAATGCTCAAAATGGTCTAAAACGGTTCTAATGTGATTTTAAGCTATTCTAGACACTTTGATGTTTTGTGTGAAAAAGTTTTCTCGAAATGCTCAAAATGGTCTAAAACGTTTTCCAATACCATATTAAGCTATTTTGTGCAATTTGATGTTTTTGTGTAACCAAGTTTTTTGAAATGCGATTTGAAGATATTCTGAGGACTTTGGTGTTTTTATGTTAAAAAGTTTTTTCGAAAATCACAAAATGGTCTAAAACGTCTCCAAATGCGATTTGAAGATATTCTGAGCACTTTGGTGTTTTTATGTTAAAAAGTTTTTTCGAAAATCACAAAATGGTCTAAAACGTCTCCAAATGCGAGTTGAAGCTATTCTGTACACTTTGATGTTTTGTGTGAAAAAGTTTTGTCGAAATGCTCAAAATGGTCTAAAACGTTTTTAAAACGATATTAAGCTATTTTGTGCTCTTTGATGTTTTTGTGTAACCAAGTTTTTTCGAAAATCACAAAATGGTCTAAAACGTCTCCAAATGCGATTTGAAGCTTTTCTAAGCACTTTGGTGTTTTTATGTTAACAAGTTTTTTCGCAAATCACAAAATGGTCTAAAACGTCTCCAAATGCGATTTGAAGATATTCTGAGCACATTGGTGTTTTTATGTTAAAAAGTTTTTTCGAAAATCACAAAATGGTCTAAAACGACTCCAAATGCGATTTGAAGCTATCCTGTACACTTTGATGTTTTGTGTGAAAAAGTTTTGTCGAAATGCTCAAAATGATCTAAAACGTTTTTAAAACGATATTAAGCTATTTTGTGCTCTTTGATGTTTTTGTGTATCCAAGTTTCATCGAAATGAACAAAATGGTCTAAAACGTCTCCAAATGCGATTTGAAGGTATTCTGAGCACTTTGGTGTTTTTGTGTGAAAAGTTTTAACGAAATGCTCAAAATGGTCTAAAACGGTTTCTAATGTGATTTTAACCACTTTGATGTTTTTGTGTAACCAAGTTTTTTTCGAAAATCACAAAATGGTCTAAAACGTCTCCAAATGCGATTTGAAGCTTTTCTAAGCACTTTGGTGTTTTTATGTTAAAAAGTTTTTTCGAAAATCACAAAATGGTCTAAAACGTCTCCAAATGCGATTTGAAGCTCTTCTGTACACTTTGATGTTTTGTGTGAAAAAGTTTTGTCGAAATGCTCAAAATGGTCTAAAACGTTTTTAAATACGATATTAAGCTGTTTTGTGCACTTTGATGATTTGTGTGAAAAGTTTTAACGAAATGTTCAAAATAGTCTAAAACGGTTTCTAATGTGATTTTAAGCACTTTGATGTTTTTGTGTAACCAAGTTTTTTCGGAAATCACAAAATGGTCTAAAACGTCTCAAAATGCGATTTGAAGCTTTTCTAAGCACTTTGGTGTTTTTATGTTAACAAGTTTTTTCGAAAATCACAAAATGGTCTAAAAAGTCTCAAAATGCGATTGAAGGTATTCTGAGCACTTTGGTGTTTTTGTGTGAAAAGTTTTAACGAAATGCTCAAAATGGTCTAAAACGGTTCTAATGTGATTTTAAGCACTTTGATGTTTTTGTATAACCAAGTTTCATCGAAATGCTCAAAATGATGTAAAACGTTTTTAAAACGATATTAAGCTATTTTGTGCTCTTTGATGTTTTTGTGTAACCAAGTTTTTTCGAAAATCACAAAATGGTCTAAAACGTCTCCAAATGCGATTTGAAGCTTTTCTAAGCACTTTGGTGTTTTTATGTTAACAAGTTTTTTCGAAAATCACAAAATGGTCTAAAACGTCTCAAAATGCGATTTGAAGGTATTCTGAGCACTTTGGTGTTTTTGTGTGAAAAGTTTTAACGAAATGCTCAAAATGGTCTAAAACGGTTTCTAATGTGATTTTAACCACTTTGATGTTTTTGTGTAACCAAGTTTTTTCGAAAATCACAAAATGGTCTAAAACGTCTCCAAATGCGATTTGAAGCTTTTCTAAGCACTTTGGTGTTTTTATGTTAACAAGTTTTTTCGAAAATCACAAAATGGTCTAAAACGTCTCAAATAGCGATTTGAAGCTATTCTGTACACTTTGATGTTTTGTGTTAAAAAAGTTTTGTCGAAATGCTCAAAATGGTCTAAAACGTTTTTAAAACGATATTAAGCTATTTTGTGCTCTTTGATGTTTTTGTGTAACCAAGTTTTATCGAAATGAACAAAATGGTCTAAAACGTCTCCAAATGCGATTTGAAGCTTTTCCAAGCACTTTGCTGTTTTTATGTTAACAAGTTTTTTCGAAAATCACAAAATGGTCTAAAACATCTCCAAATGCGATTTGAAGATATTCTGAGCACTTTGGTGTTTTTATGTTAAAAAGTTTTTTCGAAAATCACAAAATGGTCTAGAACGTCTCCAAATGCGATTTGAAGCTCTTCTGTACACTTTGATGTTTTGTGTGAAAAAGTTTTGTCAAAATGCTCAAAATGGTCTAAAACGTTTTTAAAACGATATTAAGCTATTTTGTGCTCTTTGATGTTTTTGTATAACCAAGTTTTTTCGAAAATCACAAAATGGTCTAAAACGTCTCCAAATGCGATTTGAAGATATTCTGAGCACTTTGGTGTTTTTATGTTAAAAAGTTTTTTCGAAAATCACAAAATGGTCTAAAACGTCTCCAAATGCGATTTGAAGATATTCTGAGCACTTTGGTGTTTTTATGTTAAAAAGTTTTTTCGAAAATCACAAAATGGTCTAAAACGTCTCCAAATGCGATTTGAAGCTATTCTATACACTTTGATGTTTTGTGTTAAAAAGTTTTGTCGAAATGCTCAAAATGGTTTAAAACGTTTTTAAAACGATATTAAGCTATTTTGTGCTCTTTGATGTTTTTGTGTAACCAAGTTTCATCGAAATGAACAAAATGGTCTAAAACGTCTCCAAATGCGATTTGAAGCTTTTCCAAGCACTTTGCTGTTTTTATGTTAACAAGTTTTTTCGAAAATCACAAAATTGTCTAAAACGTCTCAAAATGCGATTTGAAGGTATTCTGAGCACTTTGGTGTTTTTGTGTGAAAAGTTTTAACGAAAAGCTCAAAATGGTCTAAAACGGTTCTAATGTGATTTTAAGCACTTTGATGTTTTTGTACAACCAAGTTTCATCGAAATGCTCAAAATGGTCTAAAACGTTTTTAAAACGATATTAAGCTATTTTGTGCTCTTTGATGTTTTTGTGTAACCAAGTTTTTTCGAAAATCACAAAATGGTCTAAAACGTCTCCAAATGCGATTTGAAGCTTTTCTAAACACTTTGGTGTTTTTGTGTTAACAAGTTTTTTCGAAAATCACAAAATGGTCTAAAACGTCTCAAAATGCGATTTGAAGGTATTCTGAGCACTTTGGTGTTTTTGTGTGAAAAGTTTTAACGAAATGCTCAAAATGGTCTAAAACGGTTTCTAATGTGATTTTAACCACTTTGATGTTTTTGTGTAACCAAGTTCTTTTCGAAAATCACAAAATGGTCTAAAATGTCTCCAAATGCGATTTGAAGCTTTTCTAAGCACTTTGGTGTTTTTATGTTAACAAGTTTTTTTGAAAATCACAAAATGGTCTAAAACGTCTCAAAATGCGATTTGAAGGTATTCTGAGCACTTTGGTGTTTTTGTGTGAAAATTTTTAACGAAATGCTCAAAATGGTCTAAAACGGTTTCTAATGTGATTTTAACCACTTTGATGTTTTTGTGTAACCAAGTTTATTCGAAAATCACAAAATGGTCTGAAACGTCTCCAAATGCGATTTGAAGCTTTTCTAAGCACTTTGGTGTTTTTATGTTAACAAGTTTTTTCGAAAATCACAAAATGGTCTAAAACGTCTCCAAATGCGATTTGAAGCTATTCTGTACACTTTGATGTTTTGTGTGAAAAGTTTTAACGAAATGCTCAAAATTGTCTAAAACGGTTTCTAATGTGATTTTAAGCACTTTGATGTTTTTGTAAAACCAAGTTTCATCGAAATGCACAAAATGGTCTAAAACGTCTCCAAATGCGATTTGAAGCTTTTCCAAGCACTTTGGTGTTTTTATGTTAACAAGGTTTTTCGAAAATCACAAAATGGTCTAAAACGTCTCCAAATGCGATTTGAAGCTTTTCCAAGCACTTTGCTGTTTTTATGTTAACAAGTTTTTTCGAAAATCACAAAATGGTCTAAAACGTCTCAAAATACGATATTAAGCTGTTTTGTGCACTTTGATGATTTGTGTGAAAAGTTTTAACGAAATGCTCAAAATGGTCTAAAACGGTTTCTAATGTGATTTTAAGCACTTTGATGTTTTTATGTAGCCAAGTTTTTTCGAAAATCACAAAATGGTCAAAAACGTCTCCAAATGCGATTTGAAGCTTTTCTAAGCACTTTGGTTTTTTTATGTTAACAAGTTTTTTCGAAAATCACAAAATGGTCTAAAACGTCTTCAAATGCGATTTGAAGATATTCTGAGCACTTTGGTGTTTTTCTGTTAAAAAGTATTTTCGAAAATCACAAAATGGCCTAAAACGTCTCCAAAAGCGATTTGAAGCTATTCTGTACACTTTGATGTTTTGTGTGAAAAAGTTTTGTCAAAATGCTCAAAATGGTCTAAAACGTTTTTAAAACGATATTAAGCTATTTTGTGCTCTTTGATGTGTTTGTATAACCAAGTTTTTTCGAAAATCACAAAATGGTCTAAAACGTCTCCAAATGCGATTTGAAGCTTTTCCAAGCACTTTGCTGTTTTTATGTTAACAATTTTTTTCGAAAATCATAAAATGGTCAAAAACGTCTCCAAATGCGATTTGAAGCTATTCTGTACACTTTGATGTTTTGTGTGAAAAGTTTTGTCGAAATGCTCAAAATGGTCTAAAACGTTTTTAAAACGATATTAAGCTATTTTGTGCTCTTTGATGTTTTTGTGTAACCAAGTTTCATCGAAATGAACAAAATGGTCTAAAACGTCTCCAAATGCGATTTGAAGCTTTTCTAAGCACTTTGGTGTTTTTATGTTAACAAGTTTTTTCGAAAATCACAAAATGGTCTAAAACGTCTCCAAATGCGATTTGAAGATATTCTGAGCACTTTGCTGTTTTTATGTTAACAAGTTTTTTCGAAAATCACAAAATGGTCTAAAACGTCTCAAAATGCTATTTGAAGGTATTCTGAGCACTTTGGTGTTTTTGTGTGAAAAGTTTTAACGAAATGCTCAAAATGGTCTAAAACGGTTCTAATGTGATTTTAAGCACTTTGATGTTTTTGTATAACCAAGTTTCATCGAAATGCTCAAAATGGTCTAAAACGTTTTTAAAACGATATTAAGCTATTTTGTGCTCTTTGATGTTTTTGTGTAACGAAGTTTCATCGAAATGAACAAAATGGTCTAAAACGTCTCCAAATGCGATTTGAAGCTTTTCCAAGCACTTTGCTGTTTTTATGTTAACAAGTTTTTTCGAAAATCACAAAATGGCCTAAAACGTCTCAAAATGCGATTTCAAGGTATTCTGAGCACTTTGGTGTTTTTGTGTGAAAGGTTTTAACGAAATGCTCAAAATGGTCTAAAACGGTTTCTAATGTGATTTTAAGCACTTTGATGTTTTTGTATAACCAAGTTTCATCGAAATGCACAAAATGGTCTAAAACGTCTCCAAATGCGATTTGAAGCTTTTCTAAGCACTTTGCTGTTTTTATGTTAAAAAGTTTTTTCGAAAATCACAAAATGGTCTAAAACGTCTCCAAATGCGATTTGAAGATATTCTGAGCACTTTGGTGTTTTTATGTTAAAAAGTTTTTTCGAAAATCACAAAATGGTCTAAAACGTCTCCAAATGCGATTTGAAGATATTCTGAGCACTTTGGTGTTTTTATGTTAAAAAGTTTTTTCGAAAATCACAAAATGGTCTAAAACGTCTCCAAATGCGATTTGAAGCTATTCTGTACACTTTGATGTTTTGTGTGAAAAAGTTTTGTCGAAATGCTCAAAATGGTCTAAAACGTTTTTAAAACGATATTAAGCTATTTTGTGCTCTTTGATGTTTTTGTGTAACCAAGTTTTATCGAAATGAACAAAATGGTCTAAAACGTCTCCAAATGCGATTTGAAGCTTTTCTAAGCACTTTGCTGTTTTTATGTTAACAAGTTTTTTCGAAAATCACAAAATGGTCTAAAACGTCTCCAAATGCGATTTGAAGATATTCTGAGCACTTTGGTGTTTTTATGTTAAAAAGTTTTTTCGAAAATCACAAAATGGTCTAAAACGTCTCCAAATGCGATTTGAAGATATTCTGAGCACTTTGGTGTTTTTATGTTAAAAAGTTTTTTCGAAAATCACAAAATGGTCTAAAACGTCTCCAAATGCGATTTGAAGCTATTCTGTACACTTTGATGTTTTGTGTGAAAAAGTTTTGTCGAAAGGCTCAAAATGGTCTAAAACGTTTTTAAAACGATATTAAGCTATTTTGTGCTCTTTGATGTTTTTGTGTAACCAAGTTTTATCGAAATGAACAAAATGGTCTAAAACGTCTCCAAATGCGATTTGAAGCTTTTCCAAGCACTTTGCTGTTTTTATGTTAACAAGTTTTTTTCGAAAATCACAAAATGGTCTAAAACGTCTCAAAATGCGATTTGAAGGTATTCTGAGCACTTTGGTGTTTTTGTGTGAAAAGTTTTAACGAAATGCTCAAAATTGTCTAAAACGGTTTCTAATGTGATTTTAAGCACTTTGATGTTTTTGTAAAACCAAGTTTCATCGAAATGAACAAAATGGTCTAAAATGTCTCCAAATGCGATTTGAAGCTTTTCCAAGCACTTTGCTGTTTTTATGTTAACAAGCTTTTTCGAAAATCACAAAATGGTCTAAAACGTCTCCAAATGCGATTTGAAGATATTCTGAGCACTTTGGTGTTTTTATGTTAAAAAGTTTTTTCGAAAATCACAAAATGGTCTAAAACGTCTCCAAATGCGATTTGAAGATATTCTAAGCACTTTGGTGTTTTTATGTTAAAAAGTTTTTTAGAAAATCACAAAATGGTCTAAAACGTCTCCAAATGCGATTTGAAGATATTCTGAGCACTTTGGTGTTTTTCTGTTAAAAAGTATTTTCGAAAATCACAAAATGGTCTAAAACGTCTCCAAATGCAATTTGAAGCTATTCTGTACACTTTGATGTTTTGTGTGAAAAAGTTTTGTCAAAAGGCTCAAAATGGTCTAAAACGTTTTTAAAACGATATTAAGCTATTTTGTGCTCTTTGATGTTTTTGTATAACCAAGTTTTTTCGAAAATCACAAAATGGTCTAAAACGTCTCCAAATGCGATTTGAAGCTTTTCTAAACACTTTGGTGTTTTTATGTTAACAAGTTTTTTCGAAAATCACAAAATGGTCTAAAACGTCTCCAAATCCGATTTGAAGCTATTCTGTACACTTTGATGTTTTGTGTGAAAAAGTTTTGTCGAAATGCTCAAAATGGTCTAAAACGTTTTTAAAACGATATTAAGCTATTTTGTGCTCTTTGATGTTTTTGTGTAACCAAGTTTCATCGATATGAACAAAATGGTCTAAAACGTCTCAAAATGCGATTTGAAGGTATTCTGAGCACTTTGGTGTTTTTGGGTGAAAAGTTTTAACGAAATGCTCAAAATGGTCTAAAACGGTTTCTAATGTGATTTTAAGCACTTTGAAGTATTTGTAAAAACAAGTTTCATCGAAATGCACAAAATAGTCTAAAACGTCTCCAAATGCGATTTGAAGCTTTTCTAAGCACTTTGGTGTTTTTATGTTAACAAGTTTTTTCGAAAATCACAAAATGGTCTAAAACGTCTCCAAATGCGATTTGAAGATATTCTGAGCACTTTGGTGTTTTTATGTTAAAAAGTATTTTCGAAAATCACAAAATGGTCTAAAACGTCTCCAAATGCGATTTGAAGCTCTTCTGTACACTTTGATGTTTTGTGTGAAAAAGTTTAGTCGAAATGCTCAAAATGGTCTAAAACGTTTTTAAAACGATATTAAGCTATTTTGTGCTCTTTGATGTTTTTGTGTAACCAAGATTCATCGAAAATCACAAAATGGTCTAAAACGTCTCCAAATGCGATTTGAAGATATTCTGAGCACTTTGGTGTTTTTATGTTAACAAGTTTTTTCGAAAATCACAAAATGGTCTAAAACGTCTCCAAATGCAATTTGAAGATATTCTGAGCACTTTGGTGTTTTTATGTTAAAAAGTTTTTTCGAAAATCACAAAATGGTCTAAAACGTCTCCAAATGCGATTTGAAGCTATTCTATACACTTTGATGTTTTGTGTTAAAAAGTTTTGTCGAAATGCTCAAAATGGTTTAAAACGTTTTTAAAACGATATTAAGCTATTTTGTGCTCTTTGATGTTTTTGTGTAACCAAGTTTCATCGAAATGAACAAAATGCTCTAAAACGTCTCCAAATGCGATTTGAAGCTTTTCCAAGCACTTTGCTGTTTTTATGTTAACAAGTTTTTTCGAAAATCACAAAATTGTCTAAAACGTCTCAAAATGCGATTTGAAGGTATTCTGAGCACTTTGGTGTTTTTGTGTGAAAAGTTTTAACGAAAAGCTCAAAATGGTCTAAAACGGTTCTAATGTGATTTTAAGCACTTTGATGTTTTTGTACAACCAAGTTTCATCGAAATGCTCAAAATGGTCTAAAACGTTTTTAAAACGATATTAAGCTATTTTGTGCTCTTTGATGTTTTTGTGTAACCAAGTTTTTTCGAAAATCACAAAATGGTCTAAAACGTCTCCAAATGCGATTTGAAGCTTTTCTAAGCACTTTGGTGTTTTTATGTTAACAAGTTTTTTCGAAAATCACAAAATGGTCTAAAACGTCTCAAAATGCGATTTGAAGGTATTCTGAGCACTTTGGTGTTTTTGTGTGAAAAGTTTTAACGAAATGCTCAAAATGGTCTAAAACGGTTTCTAATTTGATTTTAACCACTTTGATGTTTTTGTGTAACCAAGTTCTTTTCGAAAATCACAAAATGGTCTAAAACGTCTCCAAATGCGATTTGAAGCTTTTCTAAGCACTTTGGTGTTTTTATGTTAACAAGTTTTTTCGAAAATCACAAAATGGTCTAAAACGTCTCAAAATGCGATTTGAAGGTATTCTGAGCACTTTGGTGTTTTTGTGTGAAAAGTTTTAACGAAATGCTCAAAATGGTCTAAAACGGTTTCTAATGTGATTTTAACAACTTTGATGTTTTTGTGTAACCAAGTTTTTTCGAAAATCACAAAATGGTCTAAAACGTCTCCAAATGCGATTTGAAGCTTTTCTAAGCACTTTGGTGTTTTTATGTTAACAAGTTTTTTCGAAAATCACAAAATGGTCTAAAACGTCTCCAAATGCGATTTGAAGATATTCTGAGCACTTTGGTGTTTTTCTGTTAAAAAGTATTTTCGAAAATCACAAAATGGTCTAAAACGTCTCCAAATGCAATTTGAAGCTATTCTGTACACTTTGATGTTTTGTGTGAAAAAGTTTTGTCAAAATGCTCAAAATGGTCTAAAACGTTTTTAAAACGATATTAAGCTATTTTGTGCTCTTTGATGTTTTTGTATAACCATGTTTTTTCGAAAATCACAAAATGGTCTAAAACGTCTCCAAATGCGATTTGAAGCTTTTCTAAACACTTTGGTGTTTTTATGTTAACAAGTTTTTTCGAAAATCACAAAATGGTCTAAAACGTCTCCAAATCCGATTTGAAGCTATTCTGTACACTTTGATGTTTTGTGTGAAAAAGTTTTGTCGAAATGCTCAAAATGGTCTAAAACGTTTTTAAAACGATATTAAGCTATTTTGTGCTCTTTGATGTTTTTGTGTAACCAAGTTTTATCGAAATGAACAAAATGGTCTAAAACGTCTCCAAATGCGATTTAAAGCTTTTCTAAGCACTTTGCTGTTTTTATGTTAACAAGTTTTTTCGAAAATCACAAAATGGTCTAAAACGTCTCCAAATGCGATTTGAAGATATTCTGAGCACTTTGGTGTTTTTATGTTAAAAAGTTTTTTTCGAAAATCACAAAATGGTCTAAAACGTCTCCAAATGCGATTTGAAGATATTCTGAGCACTTTGGTGTTTTTATGTTAAAAAGTTTTTTCGAAAATCACAAAATGGTCTAAAACGTCTCCAAATGCGATTTGAAGCTATTCTGTACACTTTGATGTTTTGTGTGAAAAAGTTTTGTCGAAATGCTCAAAATGGTCTAAAACGTTTTTAAAACGATATTAAGCTATTTTGTGCTCTTTGATGTGTTTGTATAACCAAGTTTTTTCGAAAATCACAAAATGGTCTAAAACGTCTCCAAATGCGATTTGAAGCTTTTCCAAGCACTTTGCTGTTTTTATGTTAACAATTTTTTTCGAAAATCATAAAATGGTCTAAAACGTCTCCAAATGCGATTTGAAGCTATTCTGTAAGCTTTGATGTTTTGTGTGAAAAGTTTTGTCGAAATGCTCAAAATGGTCTAAAACGTTTTTAAAACGATATTAAGCTATTTTGTGCTCTTTGATGTTTTTGTGTAACCAAGTTTCATCGAAATGAACAAAATGGTCTAAAACGTCTCCAAATGCGATTTGAAGCTTTTCTAAGCACTTTGGTGTTTTTATGTTAACAAGTTTTTTCGAAAATCACAAAATGGTCTAAAACGTCTCCAAATGCGATTTGAAGCTTTTCTAAGCACTTTGGTGTTTTTATGTTAACAAGTTTTTTCGAAAATCACAAAATGGTCTAAAACGTCTCAAAATGCGATTTGAAGGTATTCTGAGCACTTTGGTGTTTTTGTGTGAAAAGTTTTAACGAAATGCTCAAAATGGTCTAAAACGGTTTCTAATGTGATTTTAACCACTTTGATGTTTTTGTGTAACCAAGTTCTTTTCGAAAATCACAAAATGGTCTAAAACGTCTCCAAATGCGATTTGAAGCTCTTCTGTACACTTTGATGTTTTGTGTGAAAAAGTTTTGTCGAAATGCTCAAAATGGTCTAAAACGTTTTTAAATACGATATTAAGCTGTTTTGTGCACTTTGATGATTTGTGTGAAAAGTTTTAACGAAATGCTCAAAATAGTCTATAACGGTTTCTAATGTGATTTTAAGCACTTTGATGTTTTTGTGTAATCAAGTTTTTTTGGAAATCACAAAATGGTCTAAAACGTCTCCAAATGCGATTTGAAGCTTTTCTAAGCACTTTGGTGTTTTTATGTTAACAAGTTTTTTCGAAAATCACAAAATGGTCTAAAACGTCTCAAAATGCGATTTAAAGGTATTCTGAGCACTTTGGTGTTTTTGTGTGAAAAGTTTTAACGAAATGCTCAAAATGGTCTAAAACGGTTTCTAATGTGATTTTAACCACTTTGATGTTTTTGTGTAACCAAGTTTTTTCGAAAATCACAAAATGGTCTAAAACGTCTCCAAATGCGATTTGAAGCTATTCTGTACACTTTGATGTTTTGTGTGAAAAAAGTTTTGTCGAAATGCTCAAAATGGTCTAAAACGTTTTTAAAACGATATTAAGCTATTTTATGCTCTTTGATGTTTTTGTGTAACCAAGTTTTTTCGAAAATCACAAAATTGTCTAAAACGTCTCCGAATGCGATTTGAAGCTCTTCTGTACACTTTGATGTTTTGTGTGAAAAAGTTTTCTCGGAATGCTAAAAATGGTATAAAAACGTTTTCCAATACCATATTAAGCTATTTTGTGCAATTTGATGTTTTTGTGTAACCAAGTTTTTTCGAAAATCACAAAATTGTCTAAAACGTCTCCGAATGCGATTTGAAGCTCTTCTGTACACTTTGATGTTTTGTGTGAAAAAGTTTTCTCGAAATGCTAAAAATGGTCTAAAACGTTTTCCAATACCATATTAAGCTATTTTGTGCAATTTGATGTTTTTGTGTAACAAAGTTTTTTCGAAAATCACAAAATGGTCTAAAACGTCTCCAAATGCGATTTGAAGATATTCTGAGCACTTTGGTGTTTTTATGTTAAAAAGTTTTTTGGAAAATCACAAAATGGTCTAAAACGACTCCAAATGCGATTTGAAGCTATCCTGTACACTTTGATGTTTTGTGTGAAAAAGTTTTGTCGAAATGCTCAAAATGATCTAAAACGTTTTTAAAACGATATTAAGCTATTTTGTGCTCTTTGATGTTTTTGTGTATCCAAGTTTCATCGAAATGAACAAAATGGTCTAAAACGTCTCCAAATGCGATTTGAAGGTATTCTGAGCACTTTGGTGTTTTTGTGTGAAAAGTTTTAACGAAATGCTCAAAATGGTCTAAAACGGTTTCTAATGTGATTTTAACCACTTTGATGTTTTTGTGTAACCAAGTTCTTTTCGAAAATCACAAAATGGTCTAAAACGTCTCCAAATGCGATTTGAAGCTTTTCTAAGCACTTTGGTGTTTTTATGTTAAAAAGTTTTTTCGAAAATCACAAAATGGTCTAAAACGTCTCCAAATGCGATTTGAAGCTCTTCTGTACACTTTGATGTTTTGTGTGAAAAAGTTTTGTCGAAATGCTCAAAATGGTCTAAAACGTTTTTAAATACGATATTAAGCTGTTTTGTGCACTTTGATGATTTGTGTGAAAAGTTTTAACGAAATGTTCAAAATAGTCTAAAACGGTTTCTAATGTGATTTTAAGCACTTTGATGTTTTTGTGTAACCAAGTTTTTTCGGAAATCACAAAATGGTCTAAAACGTCTCAAAATGCGATTTTAAGCTTTTCTAAGCACTTTGGTGTTTTTATGTTAACAAGTTTTTTCGAAAATCACAAAATGGTCTAAAACGTCTCAAAATGCGATTGAAGGTATTCTGAGCACTTTGGTGTTTTTGTGTGAAAAGTTTTAACGAAATGCTCAAAATGGTCTAAAACGGTTCTAATGTGATTTTAAGCACTTTGATGTTTTTGTATAACCAAGTTTCGTCGAAATGCTCAAAATGATGTAAAACGTTTTTAAAACGATATTAAGCTATTTTGTGCTTTTTGATGTTTTTGTGTAACCAAGTTTTTTCGAAAATCACAAAATGGTCTAAAACGTCTCCAAATGCGATTTGAAGCTTTTCTAAGCACTTTGGTGTTTTTATGTTAACAAGTTTTTTCGAAAATCACAAAATGGTCTAAAACGTCTCAAAATGCGATTTGAAGGTATTCTGAGCACTTTGGTGTTTTTGTGTGAAAAGTTTTAACGAAATGCTCAAAATGGTCTAAAACGGTTTCTAATGTGATTTTAACCACTTTGATGTTTTTGTGTAACCAAGTTTTTTCGAAAATCACAAAATGGTCTAAAACGTCTCCAAATGCGATTTGAAGCTTTTCTAAGCACTTTGGTGTTTTTATGTTAACAAGTTTTTTCGAAAATCACAAAATGGTCTAAAACGTCTCAAATAGCGATTTGAAGCTATTCTGTACACTTTGATGTTTTGTGTTAAAAAAGTTTTGTCGAAATGCTCAAAATGGTCTAAAACGTTTTTAAAACGATATTAAGCTATTTTGTGCTCTTTGATGTTTTTGTGTAACCAAGTTTTATCGAAATGAACAAAATGGTCTAAAACGTCTCCAAATGCGATTTGAAGCTTTTCCAAGCACTTTGCTGTTTTTATGTTAACAAGTTTTTTCGAAAATCACAAAATGGTCTAAAACATCTCCAAATGCGATTTGAAGATATTCTGAGCACTTTGGTGTTTTTATGTTAAAAAGTTTTTTCGAAAATCACAAAATGGTCTAGAACGTCTCCAAATGCGATTTGAAGCTCTTCTGTACACTTTGATGTTTTGTGTGAAAAAGTTTTGTCAAAATGCTCAAAATGGTCTAAAACGTTTTTAAAACGATATTAAGCTATTTTGTGCTCTTTGATGTTTTTGTATAACCAAGTTTTTTCGAAAATCACAAAATGGTCTAAAACGTCTCCAAATGCGATTTGAAGATATTCTGAGCACTTTGGTGTTTTTATGTTAAAAAGTTTTTTCGAAAATCACAAAATGGTCTAAAACGTCTCCAAATGCGATTTGAAGATATTCTGAGCACTTTGGTGTTTTTATGTTAAAAAGTTTTTTCGAAAATCACAAAATGGTCTAAAACGTCTCCAAATGCGATTTGAAGCTATTCTATACACTTTGATGTTTTGTGTTAAAAAGTTTTGTCGAAATGCTCAAAATGGTTAAAAACGTTTTTAAAACAATATTAAGCTATTTTGTGCTCTTTGATGTTTTTGTGTAACCAAGTTTCATCGAAATGAACAAAATGGTCTAAAACGTCTCCAAATGCGATTTGAAGCTTTTCCAAGCACTTTGCTGTTTTTATGTTAACAAGTTTTTTCGAAAATCACAAAATTGTCTAAAACGTCTCAAAATGCGATTTGAAGGTATTCTGAGCACTTTGGTGTTTTTGTGTGAAAAGTTTTAACGAAAAGCTCAAAATGGTCTAAAACGGTTCTAATGTGATTTTAAGCACTTTGATGTTTTTGTACAACCAAGTTTCATCGAAATGCTCAAAATGGTCTAAAACGTTTTTAAAACGATATTAAGCTATTTTGTGCTCTTTGATGTTTTTGTGTAACCAAGTTTTTTCGAAAATCACAAAATGGTCTAAAACGTCTCCAAATGCGATTTGAAGCTTTTCTAAGCACTTTGGTGTTTTTATGTTAACAAGTTTTTTCGAAAATCACAAAATGGTCTAAAACGTCTCAAAATGCGATTTGAAGGTATTCTGAGCACTTTGGTGTTTTTGTGTGAAAAGTTTTAACGAAATGCTCAAAATGGTCTAAAACGGTTTCTAATGTGATTTTAACCACTTTGATGTTTTGGTGTATCCAAGTTTTTTCGAAAATCACAAAATGGTCTAAAACGTCTCCAAATGCGATTTGAAGCTTTTCTAAGCACTTTGGTGTTTTTATGTTAACAAGTTTTTTCGAAAATCACAAAATGGTCTAAAACGTCTCCAAATGCGATTTGAAGATATTCTGAGCACTTTGGTGTTTTTCTGTTAAAAAGTAATTTCGAAAATCACAAAATTGTCTAAAACGTCTCCAAATGCGATTTGAAGCTTTTCTAAGCACTTTGGTGTTTTTATGTTAACAAGTTTTTTCGAAAATCACAAAATGGTCTAAAACGTCTCAAAATGCGATTTGAAGGTATTCTGAGCACTTTGGTGTTTTTGTGTGAAAAGTTTTAACGAAATGCTCAAAATGGTCTAAAACGGTTTCTAATGTGATTTTAACCACTTTGATGTTTTTGTGTAACCAAGTTTTTTCGAAAATCACAAAATGGTCTAAAACGTCTCCAAATGCGATTTGAAGCTTTTCTAAGCACTTTGGTGTTTTTATGTTAACAAGTTTTTTCGAAAATCACAAAATGGTCTAAAACGTCTCAAATAGCGATTTGAAGCAATTCTGTACACTTTGATGTTTTGTGTTAAAAAAGTTTTGTCGAAATGCTCAAAATGGTCTAAAACGTTTTTAAAACGATATTAAGCTATTTTGTGCTCTTTGATGTTTTTGTGTAACCAAGTTTTATCGAAATGAACAAAATGGTCTAAAACGTCTCCAAATGCGATTTGAAGCTTTTCCAAGCACTTTGCTGTTTTTATGTTAACAAGTTTTTTCGAAAATCACAAAATGGTCTAAAACATCTCCAAATGCGATTTGAAGATATTCTGAGCACTTTGGTGTTTTTATGTTAAAAAGTTTTTTCGAAAATCACAAAATGGTCTAGAACGTCTCCAAATGCGATTTGAAGCTCTTCTGTACACTTTGATGTTTTGTGTGAAAAAGTTTTGTCAAAATGCTCAAAATGGTCTAAAACGTTTTTAAAACGATATTAAGCTATTTTGTGCTCTTTGATGTTTTTGTATAACCAAGTTTTTTCGAAAATCACAAAATGGTCTAAAACGTCTCCAAATGCGATTTGAAGATATTCTGAGCACTTTGGTGTTTTTATGTTAAAAAGTTTTTTCGAAAATCACAAAATGGTCTAAAACGTCTCCAAATGCGATTTGAAGATATTCTGAGCACTTTGGTGTTTTTATGTTAAAAAGTTTTTTCGAAAATCACAAAATGGTCTAAAACGTCTCCAAATGCGATTTGAAGCTATTCTATACACTTTGATGTTTTGTGTTAAAAAGTTTTGTCGAAATGCTCAAAATGGTTAAAAACGTTTTTAAAACAATATTAAGCTATTTTGTGCTCTTTGATGTTTTTGTGTAACCAAGTTTCATCGAAATGAACAAAATGGTCTAAAACGTCTCCAAATGCGATTTGAAGCTTTTCCAAGCACTTTGCTGTTTTTATGTTAACAAGTTTTTTCGAAAATCACAAAATTGTCTAAAACGTCTCAAAATGCGATTTGAAGGTATTCTGAGCACTTTGGTGTTTTTGTGTGAAAAGTTTTAACGAAAAGCTCAAAATGGTCTAAAACGGTTCTAATGTGATTTTAAGCACTTTGATGTTTTTGTACAACCAAGTTTCATCGAAATGCTCAAAATGGTCTAAAACGTTTTTAAAACGATATTAAGCTATTTTGTGCTCTTTGATGTTTTTGTGTAACCAAGTTTTTTCGAAAATCACAAAATGGTCTAAAACGTCTCCAAATGCGATTTGAAGCTTTTCTAAGCACTTTGGTGTTTTTATGTTAACAAGTTTTTTCGAAAATCACAAAATGGTCTAAAACGTCTCAAAATGCGATTTGAAGGTATTCTGAGCACTTTGGTGTTTTTGTGTGAAAAGTTTTAACGAAATGCTCAAAATGGTCTAAAACGGTTTCTAATGTGATTTTAACCACTTTGATGTTTTGGTGTATCCAAGTTTTTTCGAAAATCACAAAATGGTCTAAAACGTCTCCAAATGCGATTTGAAGCTTTTCTAAGCACTTTGGTGTTTTTATGTTAACAAGTTTTTTCGAAAATCACAAAATGGTCTAAAACGTCTCCAAATGCGATTTGAAGATATTCTGAGCACTTTGGTGTTTTTCTGTTAAAAAGTAATTTCGAAAATCACAAAATTGTCTAAAACGTCTCCAAATGCAATTTGAAGCTATTCTGTACACTTTGATGTTTTGTGTGAAAAAGTTTTGTCAAAATGCTCAAAATGGTCTAAAACGTTTTTAAAACGATATTAAGCTATTTTGTGCTCTTTGATGTTTTTGTATAACCAAGTTTTTTCGAAAATCAAAAAATCGTCTAAAACGTCTCCAAATGCGATTTGAAGCTTTTCTAAACACTTTGGTGTTTTTATGTTAACAAGTTTTTTCGAAAATCACAAAATGGTCTAAAACGTCTCCAAATGCGATTTGAAGCTATTCTGTACACTTTGATGTTTTGTGTGAAAAAGTTTTGTCGAAATGCTCAAAATGGTCTAAAACGTTTTTAAAACGATATAAAGCTATTTTGTGCTCTTTGATGTTTTTGTGTAACCAAGTTTTTTCGAAAATCACAAAATGGTCTAAAACGTCTCCAAATGCGATTTGAAGCTTTTCTAAGCACTTTGGTGTTTTTATGTTAACAAGTTTTTTCGAAAATCACAAAATGGTCTAAAACGTTTTAAAATGCGATTTGAAGGTATTCTGAGCACTTTGGTGTTTTTGTGTGAAAAGTTTTAACGAAATGCTCAAAATGGTCTAAAACGGTTTCTAATGTGATTTTAACCACTTTGATGTTTTTGTGTAACCAAGTTTTTTCGAAAATCACAAAATGGTCTAAAACGTCTCCAAATGCGATTTGAAGCTTTTCTAAGCACTTTGGTGTTTTTATGTTAACAAGTTTTTTCGAAAATCACAAAATGGTCTAAAACGTCTCCAAATGCGATTTGAAGCTATTCTGTACACTTTGATGTTTTGTGTGAAAAAGTTTCTCGAAATGCTCAAAATGGTCTAAAACGTTTTCCAATACCATATTAAGCTATTTTGTGCAATTTGATGTTTTTGTGTAACCAAGTTTTTTGAAATGCGATATTAAGATATTCTGAGCACTTTGGTGTTTTTATGTTAAAAAGTTTTTTCGAAAATCACAAAATGGTCTAAAACGTCTCCAAATGCGATTTGAAGATATTCTGAGCACTTTGGTGTTTTTATGTTAAAAAGTTTTTTCGAAAATCACAAAATGGTCTAAAACGTCTCCAAATGCGATTTGAAGCTATTCTGTACACTTTGATGTTTTGTGTGAAAAAGTTTTGTCGAAATGCTCAAAATGGTCTAAAACGTTTTTAAAACGATATTAAGCTATTTTGTGCTCTTTGATGTTTTTGTGTAACCAAGTTTTTTCGAAAATCACAAAATGGTCTAAAACGTCTCCAAATGCGATTTGAAGCTTTTCTAAGCACTTTGGTGTTTTTATGTTAACAAGTTTTTTTGAAAATCACAAAATGGTCTAAAACGTCTCAAAATGCGATTTGAAGGTATTCTGAGCACTTTGGTGTTTTTGTGTGAAAAGTTTTAACGAAATGCTCAAAATGGTCTAAAACGGTTTCTAATGTGATTTTAAGCACTTTGATGTTTTTGTGTAACCAAGTTTTTTCGAAAATCACAAAATGGTCTAAAACGTCTCCAAATGCGATTTGAAGCTATTCTGTACACTTTGATGTTTTGTGTGAAAAAAGTTTTGTCGAAATGCTCAAAATGGTCTAAAACGTTTTTAAAACGTTATTGAGCTATTTTGTGCTCTTTGATGTTTTTGTGTAACCAAGTTTTATCGAAATGAACAAAATGGTCTAAAACGTCTCCAAATGCGATTTGAAGCTTTTCCAAGCACTTTGCTGTTTTTATGTTAACAGGTTTTTTCGAAAATCACAAAATGGTCTAAAACGTCTCAAAATGCGAATTGAAGGTATTCTGAGCACTTTGGTGTTTTTGTGTGAAAAGTTTTAACGAAATGCTCAAAATTGTCTAAAACGGTTTCTAATGTGATTTTAAGCACTTTGATGTTTTTGTAAAACCAAGTTTCATCGAAATGCACAAAATGGTCTAAAATGTCTCCAAATGCGATTTTAAGCTTTTCCAAGCACTTTGCTGTTTTTATGTTAACAAGCTTTTTCGAAAATCACAAAATGGTCTAAAACGTCTCCAAATGCGATTTGAAGATATTCTGAGCACTTTGGTGTTTTTATGTTAAAAAGTTTTTTCGAAAATCACAAAATGGTCTAAAACGTCTCCAAATGCGATTTGAAGATATTCTGAGCACTTTGGTGTTTTTATGTTAAAAAGTTTTTTCGAAAATCACAAAATGGTCTAAAACGTCTCCAAATCCGATTTGAAGCTATTCTGTACACTTTGATGTTTTGTGTGAAAAAGTTTTGTCGAAATGCTCAAAATGGTTTAAAACGTTTTTAAAACGATATTAAGCTATTTTGTGCTCTTTGATGTTTTTGTATAACCAAGTTTCATCGAAATGCACAAAATGGTCTAAAACGTCTCCAAATGCGATTTGAAGCTTTTCTAAGCACTTTGCTGTTTTTATGTTAACAAGTTTTTTCGAAAATCACAAAATGGTCTAAAACGTCTCCAAATGCGATTTGAAGATATTCTGAGCACTTTGGTGTTTTTATGTTAAAAAGTTTTTTCGAAAATCACAAAATGGTCTAAAACGTCTCCAAATGCGATTTGAAGATATTCTGAGCACTTTGGTGTTTTTATGTTAAAAAGTTTTTTCGAAAATCACAAAATTGTCTAAAACGTCTCCAAATGCGATTTGAAGCTATTCTGTACCCTTTGATGTTTTGTGTGAAAAAGTTTTGTCGAAATGCTCAAAATGGTCTAAAACGTTTTTAAAACGATATAAAGCTATTTTGTGCTCTTTGATGTTTTTGTGTAACCAAGTTTTTTCGAAAATCACAAAATGGTCTAAAACGTCTCCAAATGCGATTTGAAGCTTTTCTAAGCACTTTGGTGTTTTTATGTTAACAAGTTTTTTCGAAAATCACAAAATGGTCTAAAACGTTTTAAAATGCGATTTGAAGGTATTCTGAGCACTTTGGTGTTTTTGTGTGAAAAGTTTTAACGAAATGCTCAAAATGGTCTAAAACGGTTTCTAATGTGATTTTAACCACTTTGATGTTTTTGTGTAACCAAGTTTTTTCGAAAATCACAAAATGGTCTAAAACGTCTCCAAATGCGATTTGAAGCTTTTCTAAGCACTTTGGTGTTTTTATGTTAACAAGTTTTTTCGAAAATCACAAAATGGTCTAAAACGTCTCCAAATGCGATTTGAAGCTATTCTGTACACTTTGATGTTTTGTGTGAAAAAGTTTCTCGAAATGCTCAAAATGGTCTAAAACGTTTTCCAATACCATATTAAGCTATTTTGTGCAATTTGATGTTTTTGTGTAACCAAGTTTTTTGAAATGCGATATTAAGATATTCTGAGCACTTTGGTGTTTTTATGTTAAAAAGTTTTTTCGAAAATCACAAAATGGTCTAAAACGTCTCCAAATGCGATTTGAAGATATTCTGAGCACTTTGGTGTTTTTATGTTAAAAAGTTTTTTCGAAAATCACAAAATGGTCTAAAACGTCTCCAAATGCGATTTGAAGCTATTCTGTACACTTTGATGTTTTGTGTGAAAAAGTTTTGTCGAAATGCTCAAAATGGTCTAAAACGTTTTTAAAACGATATTAAGCTATTTTGTGCTCTTTGATGTTTTTGTGTAACCAAGTTTTTTCGAAAATCACGAAATGGTCTAAAACGTCTTCAAATGCGATTTGAAGCTTTTCTAAGCACTTTGGTGTTTTTATGTTAACAAGTTTTTTCGCAAATCACAAAATGGTCTAAAACGTCTCCAAATGCGATTTGAAGATATTCTGAGCACATTGGTGTTTTTATGTTAAAAAGTTTTGTCGAAATGCTCAAAATGGTCTAAAACGTTTTTAAAAAGATATTAAGCTATTTTGTCCTCTTTGATGTTTTTATGTAACCAAGTTTCATCGAAATGAACAAAATGGTCTAAAACGTCTCCAAATGCGATTTGAAGCTTTTCCAAGCACTTTGCTGTTTTTATGTTAACAAGTTTTTTCGAAAATCACAAAATGGTCTAAAACGTCTCAAAATGCGATTTGAAGGTATTCTGAGCACTTTGGTGTTTTTGTGTGAAAAGTTTTAACGAAATGCTCAAAATGGTCTAAAACGGTTTCTAATGTGATTTTAAGCACTTTGATGTTTTTGTATAACCAAGTTTCATCGAAATTCACAAAATGGTCTAAAACGTCTCCAAATGCGATTTTAAGCTTTTCTAAGCACTTTGTTGTTTTTATGTTAACAAGGTTTTTCGAAAATCACAAAATGGTCTAAAACGTCTCCAAATGCGATTTGAAGATATTCTGAGCACTTTGGTGTTTTTATGTTAACAAGTTTTTTCGAAAATCACAAAATGGTCTAAAACGTCTCAAAATACGATATTAAGCTGTTTTGTGCACTTTGATGATTTGTGTGAAAAGTTTTAACGAAATGCTCAAAATGGTCTAAAACGGTTTCTAATGTGATTTTAAGCACTTTGATGTTTTTATGTAGCCAAGTTTTTTCGAAAATCACAAAATGGTCAAAAACGTCTCCAAATGCGATTTGAAGCTTTTCTAAGCACTTTGGTTTTTTTATGTTAACAAGTTTTTTCGAAAATCACAAAATGGTCTAAAACGTCTTCAAATGCGATTTGAAGATATTCTGAGCACTTTGGTGTTTTTCTGTTAAAAAGTATTTTCGAAAATCACAAAATGGTCTAAAACGTCTCCAAATGCGATTTGAAGCTATTCTGTACACTTTGATGTTTTGTGTGAAAAAGTTTTGTCAAAATGCTCAAAATGGTCTAAAACGTTTTTAAAACGATATTAAGCTATTTTGTGCTCTTTGATGTGTTTGTATAACCAAGTTTTTTCGAAAATCACAAAATGGTCTAAAACGTCTCCAAATGCGATTTGAAGCTTTTCCAAGCACTTTGCTGTTTTTATGTTAACAATTTTTTTCGAAAATCATAAAATGGTCTAAAACGTCTCCAAATGCGATTTGAAGCTATTCTGTACACTTTGATGTTTTGTGTGAAAAGTTTTGTCGAAATGCTCAAAATGGTCTAAAACGTTTTTAAAACGATATTAAGCTATTTTGTGCTCTTTGATGTTTTTGTGTAACCAAGTTTCATCGAAATGAACAAAATGGTCTAAAACGTCTCCAAATGCGATTTGAAGCTTTTCCAAGCACTTTGCTGTTTTTATGTTAACAGGTTTTTTCGAAAATCACAAAATGGTCTAAAACGTCTCAAAATGCGAATTGAAGGTATTCTGAGCACTTTGGTGTTTTTGTGTGAAAAGTTTTAACGAAATGCTCAAAATTGTCTAAAACGGTTTCTAATGTGATTTTAAGCACTTTGATGTTTTTGTAAAACCAAGTTTCATCGAAATGCACAAAATGGTCTAAAATGTCTCCAAATGCGATTTTAAGCTTTTCCAAGCACTTTGCTGTTTTTATGTTAACAAGCTTTTTCGAAAATCACAAAATGGTCTAAAACGTCTCCAAATGCGATTTGAAGATATTCTGAGCACTTTGGTGTTTTTATGTTAAAAAGTTTTTTCGAAAATCACAAAATGGTCTAAAACGTCTCCAAATGCGATTTGAAGATATTCTGAGCACTTTGGTGTTTTTATGTTAAAAAGTTTTTTCGAAAATCACAAAATGGTCTAAAACGTCTCCAAATGCGATTTGAAGCTATTCTGTACACTTTGATGTTTTGTGTGAAAAAGTTTTGTCGAAATGCTCAAAATGGTTTAAAACGTTTTTAAAACGATATTAAGCTATTTTGTGCTCTTTGATGTTTTTGTATAACCAAGTTTCATCGAAATGCACAAAATGGTCTAAAACGTCTCCAAATGCGATTTGAAGCTTTTCTAAGCACTTTGCTGTTTTTATGTTAACAAGTTTTTTCGAAAATCACAAAATGGTCTAAAACGTCTCCAAATGCGATTTGAAGATATTCTGAGCACTTTGGTGTTTTTATGTTAAAAAGTTTTTTCGAAAATCACAAAATGGTCTAAAACGTCTCCAAATGCGATTTGAAGATATTCTGAGCACTTTGGTGTTTTTATGTTAAAAAGTTTTTTCGAAAATCACAAAATTGTCTAAAACGTCTCCAAATGCGATTTGAAGCTATTCTGTACCCTTTGATGTTTTGTGTGAAAAAGTTTTGTCGAAATGCTCAAAATGGTCTAAAACGTTTTTAAAACGATATAAAGCTATTTTGTGCTCTTTGATGTTTTTGTGTAACCAAGTTTTTTCGAAAATCACAAAATGGTCTAAAACGTCTCCAAATGCGATTTGAAGCTTTTCTAAGCACTTTGGTGTTTTTATGTTAACAAGTTTTTTCGAAAATCACAAAATGGTCTAAAACGTTTTAAAATGCGATTTGAAGGTATTCTGAGCACTTTGGTGTTTTTGTGTGAAAAGTTTTAACGAAATGCTCAAAATGGTCTAAAACGGTTTCTAATGTGATTTTAACCACTTTGATGTTTTTGTGTAACCAAGTTTTTTCGAAAATCACAAAATGGTCTAAAACGTCTCCAAATGCGATTTGAAGCTTTTCTAAGCACTTTGGTGTTTTTATGTTAACAAGTTTTTTCGAAAATCACAAAATGGTCTAAAACGTCTCCAAATGCGATTTGAAGCTATTCTGTACACTTTGATGTTTTGTGTGAAAAAGTTTCTCGAAATGCTCAAAATGGTCTAAAACGTTTTCCAATACCATATTAAGCTATTTTGTGCAATTTGATGTTTTTGTGTAACCAAGTTTTTTGAAATGCGATATTAAGATATTCTGAGCACTTTGGTGTTTTTATGTTAAAAAGTTTTTTCGAAAATCACAAAATGGTCTAAAACGTCTCCAAATGCGATTTGAAGATATTCTGAGCACTTTGGTGTTTTTATGTTAAAAAGTTTTTTCGAAAATCACAAAATGGTCTAAAACGTCTCCAAATGCGATTTGAAGCTATTCTGTACACTTTGATGTTTTGTGTGAAAAAGTTTTGTCGAAATGCTCAAAATGGTCTAAAACGTTTTTAAAACGATATTAAGCTATTTTGTGCTCTTTGATGTTTTTGTGTAACCAAGTTTTTTCGAAAATCACGAAATGGTCTAAAACGTCTTCAAATGCGATTTGAAGCTTTTCTAAGCACTTTGGTGTTTTTATGTTAACAAGTTTTTTCGCAAATCACAAAATGGTCTAAAACGTCTCCAAATGCGATTTGAAGATATTCTGAGCACATTGGTGTTTTTATGTTAAAAAGTTTTGTCGAAATGCTCAAAATGGTCTAAAACGTTTTTAAAAAGATATTAAGCTATTTTGTCCTCTTTGATGTTTTTATGTAACCAAGTTTCATCGAAATGAACAAAATGGTCTAAAACGTCTCCAAATGCGATTTGAAGCTTTTCCAAGCACTTTGCTGTTTTTATGTTAACAAGTTTTTTCGAAAATCACAAAATGGTCTAAAACGTCTCAAAATGCGATTTGAAGGTATTCTGAGCACTTTGGTGTTTTTGTGTGAAAAGTTTTAACGAAATGCTCAAAATGGTCTAAAACGGTTTCTAATGTGATTTTAAGCACTTTGATGTTTTTGTATAACCAAGTTTCATCGAAATTCACAAAATGGTCTAAAACGTCTCCAAATGCGATTTTAAGCTTTTCTAAGCACTTTGTTGTTTTTATGTTAACAAGGTTTTTCGAAAATCACAAAATGGTCTAAAACGTCTCCAAATGCGATTTGAAGATATTCTGAGCACTTTGGTGTTTTTATGTTAACAAGTTTTTTCGAAAATCACAAAATGGTCTAAAACGTCTCAAAATACGATATTAAGCTGTTTTGTGCACTTTGATGATTTGTGTGAAAAGTTTTAACGAAATGCTCAAAATGGTCTAAAACGGTTTCTAATGTGATTTTAAGCACTTTGATGTTTTTATGTAGCCAAGTTTTTTCGAAAATCACAAAATGGTCAAAAACGTCTCCAAATGCGATTTGAAGCTTTTCTAAGCACTTTGGTTTTTTTATGTTAACAAGTTTTTTCGAAAATCACAAAATGGTCTAAAACGTCTTCAAATGCGATTTGAAGATATTCTGAGCACTTTGGTGTTTTTCTGTTAAAAAGTATTTTCGAAAATCACAAAATGGTCTAAAACGTCTCCAAATGCGATTTGAAGCTATTCTGTACACTTTGATGTTTTGTGTGAAAAAGTTTTGTCAAAATGCTCAAAATGGTCTAAAACGTTTTTAAAACGATATTAAGCTATTTTG
The DNA here is from genome assembly GCF_964355755.1 of Antedon mediterranea. NCBI lineage: Eukaryota > Metazoa > Echinodermata > Crinoidea > Comatulida > Antedonidae > Antedon > Antedon mediterranea. Next base: position 10,643,771 of record NC_092678.1, read on the forward strand.
TGCTCTTTGATGTGTTTGTATAACCAAGTTTTTTCGAAAATCACAAAATGGTCTAAAACGTCTCCAAATGCGATTTGAAGCTTTTCCAAGCACTTTGCTGTTTTTATGTTAACAATTTTTTTCGAAAATCATAAAATGGTCTAAAACGTCTCCAAATGCGATTTGAAGCTATTCTGTACACTTTGATGTTTTGTGTGAAAAGTTTTGTCGAAATGCTCAAAATGGTCTAAAACGTTTTTAAAACGATATTAAGCTATTTTGTGCTCTTTGATGTTTTTGTGTAACCAAGTTTCATCGAAATGAACAAAATGGTCTAAAACGTCTCCAAATGCGATTTGAAGCTTTTCTAAGCACTTTGGTGTTTTTATGTTAACAAGTTTTTTCGAAAATCACAAAATGGTCTAAAACGTCTCCAAATGCGATTTGAAGCTTTTCTAAGCACTTTGGTGTTTTTATGTTAACAAGTTTTTTCGAAAATCACAAAATGGTCTAAAACGTCTCAAAATGCGATTTGAAGGTATTCTGAGCACTTTGGTGTTTTTGTGTGAAAAGTTTTAACGAAATGCTCAAAATGGTCTAAAACGGTTTCTAATGTGATTTTAACCACTTTGATGTTTTTGTGTAACCAAGTTCTTTTCGAAAATCACAAAATGGTCTAAAACGTCTCCAAATGCGATTTGAAGCTCTTCTGTACACTTTGATGTTTTGTGTGAAAAAGTTTTGTCGAAATGCTCAAAATGGTCTAAAACGTTTTTAAATACGATATTAAGCTGTTTTGTGCACTTTGATGATTTGTGTGAAAAGTTTTAACGAAATGCTCAAAATAGTCTATAACGGTTTCTAATGTGATTTTAAGCACTTTGATGTTTTTGTGTAATCAAGTTTTTTTGGAAATCACAAAATGGTCTAAAACGTCTCCAAATGCGATTTGAAGCTTTTCTAAGCACTTTGGTGTTTTTATGTTAACAAGTTTTTTCGAAAATCACAAAATGGTCTAAAACGTCTCAAAATGCGATTTGAAGGTATTCTGAGCACTTTGGTGTTTTTGTGTGAAAAGTTTTAACGAAATGCTCAAAATGGTCTAAAACGGTTTCTAATGTGATTTTAACCACTTTGATGTTTTTGTGTAACCAAGTTTTTTCGAAAATCACAAAATGGTCTAAAACGTCTCCAAATGCGATTTGAAGCTATTCTGTACACTTTGATGTTTTGTGTGAAAAAAGTTTTGTCGAAATGCTCAAAATGGTCTAAAACGTTTTTAAAACGATATTAAGCTATTTTATGCTCTTTGATGTTTTTGTGTAACCAAGTTTTTTCGAAAATCACAAAATTGTCTAAAACGTCTCCGAATGCGATTTGAAGCTCTTCTGTACACTTTGATGTTTTGTGTGAAAAAGTTTTCTCGGAATGCTAAAAATGGTATAAAAACGTTTTCCAATACCATATTAAGCTATTTTGTGCAATTTGATGTTTTTGTGTAACCAAGTTTTTTCGAAAATCACAAAATTGTCTAAAACGTCTCCGAATGCGATTTGAAGCTCTTCTGTACACTTTGATGTTTTGTGTGAAAAAGTTTTCTCGAAATGCTAAAAATGGTCTAAAACGTTTTCCAATACCATATTAAGCTATTTTGTGCAATTTGATGTTTTTGTGTAACAAAGTTTTTTCGAAAATCACAAAATGGTCTAAAACGTCTCCAAATGCGATTTGAAGATATTCTGAGCACTTTGGTGTTTTTATGTTAAAAAGTTTTTTGGAAAATCACAAAATGGTCTAAAACGACTCCAAATGCGATTTGAAGCTATCCTGTACACTTTGATGTTTTGTGTGAAAAAGTTTTGTCGAAATGCTCAAAATGATCTAAAACGTTTTTAAAACGATATTAAGCTATTTTGTGCTCTTTGATGTTTTTGTGTATCCAAGTTTCATCGAAATGAACAAAATGGTCTAAAACGTCTCCAAATGCGATTTGAAGGTATTCTGAGCACTTTGGTGTTTTTGTGTGAAAAGTTTTAACGAAATGCTCAAAATGGTCTAAAACGGTTTCTAATGTGATTTTAACCACTTTGATGTTTTTGTGTAACCAAGTTCTTTTCGAAAATCACAAAATGGTCTAAAACGTCTCCAAATGCGATTTGAAGCTTTTCTAAGCACTTTGGTGTTTTTATGTTAAAAAGTTTTTTCGAAAATCACAAAATGGTCTAAAACGTCTCCAAATGCGATTTGAAGCTCTTCTGTACACTTTGATGTTTTGTGTGAAAAAGTTTTGTCAAAATGCTCAAAATGGTCTAAAACGTTTTTAAAACGATATTAAGCTATTTTGTGCTCTTTGATGTTTTTGTATAACCAAGTTTTTTCGAAAATCACAAAATGGTCTAAAACGTCTCCAAATGCGATTTGAAGATATTCTGAGCACTTTGGTGTTTTTATGTTAAAAAGTTTTTTCGAAAATCACAAAATGGTCTAAAACGTCTCCAAATGCGATTTGAAGATATTCTGAGCACTTTGGTGTTTTTATGTTAAAAAGTTTTTTCGAAAATCACAAAATGGTCTAAAACGTCTCCAAATGCGATTTGAAGCTATTCTATACACTTTGATGTTTTGTGTTAAAAAGTTTTGTCGAAATGCTCAAAATGGTTTAAAACGTTTTTAAAACGATATTAAGCTATTTTGTGCTCTTTGATGTTTTTGTGTAACCAAGTTTCATCGAAATGAACAAAATGGTCTAAAACGTCTCCAAATGCGATTTGAAGCTTTTCCAAGCACTTTGCTGTTTTTATGTTAACAAGTTTTTTCGAAAATCACAAAATTGTCTAAAACGTCTCAAAATGCGATTTGAAGGTATTCTGAGCACTTTGGTGTTTTTGTGTGAAAAGTTTTAACGAAAAGCTCAAAATGGTCTAAAACGGTTCTAATGTGATTTTAAGCACTTTGATGTTTTTGTACAACCAAGTTTCATCGAAATGCTCAAAATGGTCTAAAACGTTTTTAAAACGATATTAAGCTATTTTGTGCTCTTTGATGTTTTTGTGTAACCAAGTTTTTTCGAAAATCACAAAATGGTCTAAAACGTCTCCAAATGCGATTTGAAGCTTTTCTAAACACTTTGGTGTTTTTGTGTTAACAAGTTTTTTCGAAAATCACAAAATGGTCTAAAACGTCTCAAAATGCGATTTGAAGGTATTCTGAGCACTTTGGTGTTTTTGTGTGAAAAGTTTTAACGAAATGCTCAAAATGGTCTAAAACGGTTTCTAATGTGATTTTAACCACTTTGATGTTTTTGTGTAACCAAGTTCTTTTCGAAAATCACAAAATGGTCTAAAATGTCTCCAAATGCGATTTGAAGCTTTTCTAAGCACTTTGGTGTTTTTATGTTAACAAGTTTTTTTGAAAATCACAAAATGGTCTAAAACGTCTCAAAATGCGATTTGAAGGTATTCTGAGCACTTTGGTGTTTTTGTGTGAAAATTTTTAACGAAATGCTCAAAATGGTCTAAAACGGTTTCTAATGTGATTTTAACCACTTTGATGTTTTTGTGTAACCAAGTTTTTTCGAAAATCACAAAATGGTCTGAAACGTCTCCAAATGCGATTTGAAGCTTTTCTAAGCACTTTGGTGTTTTTATGTTAACAAGTTTTTTCGAAAATCACAAAATGGTCTAAAACGTCTCCAAATGCGATTTGAAGCTATTCTGTACACTTTGATGTTTTGTGTGAAAAGTTTTAACGAAATGCTCAAAATTGTCTAAAACGGTTTCTAATGTGATTTTAAGCACTTTGATGTTTTTGTAAAACCAAGTTTCATCGAAATGCACAAAATGGTCTAAAACGTCTCCAAATGCGATTTGAAGCTTTTCCAAGCACTTTGGTGTTTTTATGTTAACAAGGTTTTTCGAAAATCACAAAATGGTCTAAAACGTCTCCAAATGCGATTTGAAGCTTTTCCAAGCACTTTGCTGTTTTTATGTTAACAAGTTTTTTCGAAAATCACAAAATGGTCTAAAACGTCTCAAAATACGATATTAAGCTGTTTTGTGCACTTTGATGATTTGTGTGAAAAGTTTTAACGAAATGCTCAAAATGGTCTAAAACGGTTTCTAATGTGATTTTAAGCACTTTGATGTTTTTATGTAGCCAAGTTTTTTCGAAAATCACAAAATGGTCAAAAACGTCTCCAAATGCGATTTGAAGCTTTTCTAAGCACTTTGGTTTTTTTATGTTAACAAGTTTTTTCGAAAATCACAAAATGGTCTAAAACGTCTTCAAATGCGATTTGAAGATATTCTGAGCACTTTGATGTTTTGTGTGAAAAAGTTTTGTCAAAATGCTCAAAATGGTCTAAAACGTTTTTAAAACGATATTAAGCTATTTTGTGCTCTTTGATGTGTTTGTATAACCAAGTTTTTTCGAAAATCACAAAATGGTCTAAAACGTCTCCAAATGCGATTTGAAGCTTTTCCAAGCACTTTGCTGTTTTTATGTTAACAATTTTTTTCGAAAATCATAAAATGGTCTAAAACGTCTCCAAATGCGATTTGAAGCTATTCTGTACACTTTGATGTTTTGTGTGAAAAGTTTTGTCGAAATGCTCAAAATGGTCTAAAACGTTTTTAAAACGATATTAAGCTATTTTGTGCTCTTTGATGTTTTTGTGTAACCAAGTTTCATCGAAATGAACAAAATGGTCTAAAACGTCTCCAAATGCGATTTGAAGCTTTTCTAAGCACTTTGGTGTTTTTATGTTAACAAGTTTTTTCGAAAATCACAAAATGGTCTAAAACGTCTCAAAATGCTATTTGAAGGTATTCTGAGCACTTTGGTGTTTTTGTGTGAAAAGTTTTAACGAAATGCTCAAAATGGTCTAAAACGGTTCTAATGTGATTTTAAGCACTTTGATGTTTTTGTATAACCAAGTTTTAACGAAATGCTCAAAATGGTCTAAAACGTTTTTAAAACGATATTAAGCTATTTTGTGCTCTTTGATGTTTTTGTGTAACGAAGTTTCATCGAAATGAACAAAATGGTCTAAAACGTCTCCAAATGCGATTTGAAGCTTTTCCAAGCACTTTGCTGTTTTTATGTTAACAAGTTTTTTCGAAAATCACAAAATGGCCTAAAACGTCTCAAAATGCGATTTCAAGGTATTCTGAGCACTTTGGTGTTTTTGTGTGAAAGGTTTTAACGAAATGCTCAAAATGGTCTAAAACGGTTTCTAATGTGATTTTAAGCACTTTGATGTTTTTGTATAACCAAGTTTCATCGAAATGCACAAAATGGTCTAAAACGTCTCCAAATGCGATTTGAAGCTTTTCTAAGCACTTTGCTGTTTTTATGTTAAAAAGTTTTTTCGAAAATCACAAAATGGTCTAAAACGTCTCCAAATGCGATTTGAAGATATTCTGAGCACTTTGGTGTTTTTATGTTAAAAAGTTTTTTCGAAAATCACAAAATGGTCTAAAACGTCTCCAAATGCGATTTGAAGATATTCTGAGCACTTTGGTGTTTTTATGTTAAAAAGTTTTTTCGAAAATCACAAAATGGTCTAAAACGTCTCCAAATGCGATTTGAAGCTTTTCTGTACACTTTGATGTTTTGTGTGAAAAAGTTTTGTCGAAATGCTCAAAATGGTCTAAAACGTTTTTAAAACGATATTAAGCTATTTTGTGCTCTTTGATGTTTTTGTGTAACCAAGTTTTATCGAAATGAACAAAATGGTCTAAAACGTCTCCAAATGCGATTTGAAGCTTTTCTAAGCACTTTGCTGTTTTTATGTTAACAAGTTTTTTCGAAAATCACAAAATGGTCTAAAACGTCTCCAAATGCGATTTGAAGATATTCTGAGCACTTTGGTGTTTTTATGTTAAAAAGTTTTTTCGAAAATCACAAAATGGTCTAAAACGTCTCCAAATGCGATTTGAAGATATTCTGAGCACTTTGGTGTTTTTATGTTAAAAAGTTTTTTCGAAAATCACAAAATGGTCTAAAACGTCTCCAAATGCGATTTGAAGCTATTCTGTACACTTTGATGTTTTGTGTGAAAAAGTTTTGTCGAAAGGCTCAAAATGGTCTAAAACGTTTTTAAAACGATATTAAGCTATTTTGTGCTCTTTGATGTTTTTGTGTAACCAAGTTTTATCGAAATGAACAAAATGGTCTAAAACGTCTCCAAATGCGATTTGAAGCTTTTCCAAGCACTTTGCTGTTTTTATGTTAACAAGTTTTTTCGAAAATCACAAAATGGTCTAAAACGTCTCAAAATGCGATTTGAAGGTATTCTGAGCACTTTGGTGTTTTTGTGTGAAAAGTTTTAACGAAATGCTCAAAATTGTCTAAAACGGTTTCTAATGTGATTTTAAGCACTTTGATGTTTTTGTAAAACCAAGTTTCATCGAAATGAACAAAATGGTCTAAAATGTCTCCAAATGCGATTTGAAGCTTTTCCAAGCACTTTGCTGTTTTTATGTTAACAAGCTTTTTCGAAAATCACAAAATGGTCTAAAACGTCTCCAAATGCGATTTGAAGATATTCTGAGCACTTTGGTGTTTTTATGTTAAAAAGTTTTTTCGAAAATCACAAAATGGTCTAAAACGTCTCCAAATGCGATTTGAAGATATTCTAAGCACTTTGGTGTTTTTATGTTAACAAGTTTTTTCGAAAATCACAAAATGGTCTAAAACGTCTCCAAATGCGATTTGAAGATATTCTGAGCACTTTGGTGTTTTTCTGTTAAAAAGTATTTTCGAAAATCACAAAATGGTCTAAAACGTCTCCAAATGCAATTTGAAGCTATTCTGTACACTTTGATGTTTTGTGTGAAAAAGTTTTGTCAAAAGGCTCAAAATGGTCTAAAACGTTTTTAAAACGATATTAAGCTATTTTGTGCTCTTTGATGTTTTTGTATAACCAAGTTTTTTCGAAAATCACAAAATGGTCTAAAACGTCTCCAAATGCGATTTGAAGCTTTTCTAAACACTTTGGTGTTTTTATGTTAACAAGTTTTTTCGAAAATCACAAAATGGTCTAAAACGTCTCCAAATCCGATTTGAAGCTATTCTGTACACTTTGATGTTTTGTGTGAAAAAGTTTTGTCGAAATGCTCAAAATGGTCTAAAACGTTTTTAAAACGATATTAAGCTATTTTGTGCTCTTTGATGTTTTTGTGTAACCAAGTTTCATCGATATGAACAAAATGGTCTAAAACGTCTCAAAATGCGATTTGAAGGTATTCTGAGCACTTTGGTGTTTTTGGGTGAAAAGTTTTAACGAAATGCTCAAAATGGTCTAAAACGGTTTCTAATGTGATTTTAAGCACTTTGAAGTATTTGTAAAAACAAGTTTCATCGAAATGCACAAAATAGTCTAAAACGTCTCCAAATGCGATTTGAAGCTTTTCTAAGCACTTTGGTGTTTTTATGTTAACAAGTTTTTTCGAAAATCACAAAATGGTCTAAAACGTCTCCAAATGCGATTTGAAGATATTCTGAGCACTTTGGTGTTTTTATGTTAAAAAGTATTTTCGAAAATCACAAAATGGTCTAAAACGTCTCCAAATGCGATTTGAAGCTCTTCTGTACACTTTGATGTTTTGTGTGAAAAAGTTTAGTCGAAATGCTCAAAATGGTCTAAAACGTTTTTAAAACGATATTAAGCTATTTTGTGCTCTTTGATGTTTTTGTGTAACCAAGTTTCATCGAAAATCACAAAATGGTCTAAAACGTCTCCAAATGCGATTTGAAGATATTCTGAGCACTTTGGTGTTTTTATGTTAAAAAGTTTTTTCGAAAATCACAAAATGGTCTAAAACGTCTCCAAATGCGATTTGAAGATATTCTGAGCACTTTGGTGTTTTTATGTTAAAAAGTTTTTTCGAAAATCACAAAATGGTCTAAAACGTCTCCAAATGCGATTTGAAGCTATTCTATACACTTTGATGTTTTGTGTTAAAAAGTTTTGTCGAAATGCTCAAAATGGTTTAAAACGTTTTTAAAACGATATTAAGCTATTTTGTGCTCTTTGATGTTTTTGTGTAACCAAGTTTCATCGAAATGAACAAAATGCTCTAAAACGTCTCCAAATGCGATTTGAAGCTTTTCCAAGCACTTTGCTGTTTTTATGTTAACAAGTTTTTTCGAAAATCACAAAATTGTCTAAAACGTCTCAAAATGCGATTTGAAGGTATTCTGAGCACTTTGGTGTTTTTGTGTGAAAAGTTTTAACGAAAAGCTCAAAATGGTCTAAAACGGTTCTAATGTGATTTTAAGCACTTTGATGTTTTTGTACAACCAAGTTTCATCGAAATGCTCAAAATGGTCTAAAACGTTTTTAAAACGATATTAAGCTATTTTGTGCTCTTTGATGTTTTTGTGTAACCAAGTTTTTTCGAAAATCACAAAATGGTCTAAAACGTCTCCAAATGCGATTTGAAGCTTTTCTAAGCACTTTGGTGTTTTTATGTTAACAAGTTTTTTCGAAAATCACAAAATGGTCTAAAACGTCTCAAAATGCGATTTGAAGGTATTCTGAGCACTTTGGTGTTTTTGTGTGAAAAGTTTTAACGAAATGCTCAAAATGGTCTAAAACGGTTTCTAATTTGATTTTAACCACTTTGATGTTTTTGTGTAACCAAGTTCTTTTCGAAAATCACAAAATGGTCTAAAACGTCTCCAAATGCGATTTGAAGCTTTTCTAAGCACTTTGGTGTTTTTATGTTAACAAGTTTTTTCGAAAATCACAAAATGGTCTAAAACGTCTCAAAATGCGATTTGAAGGTATTCTGAGCACTTTGGTGTTTTTGTGTGAAAAGTTTTAACGAAATGCTCAAAATGGTCTAAAACGGTTTCTAATGTGATTTTAACAACTTTGATGTTTTTGTGTAACCAAGTTTTTTCGAAAATCACAAAATGGTCTAAAACGTCTCCAAATGCGATTTGAAGCTTTTCTAAGCACTTTGGTGTTTTTATGTTAACAAGTTTTTTCGAAAATCACAAAATGGTCTAAAACGTCTCCAAATGCGATTTGAAGATATTCTGAGCACTTTGGTGTTTTTCTGTTAAAAAGTATTTTCGAAAATCACAAAATGGTCTAAAACGTCTCCAAATGCAATTTGAAGCTATTCTGTACACTTTGATGTTTTGTGTGAAAAAGTTTTGTCAAAATGCTCAAAATGGTCTAAAACGTTTTTAAAACGATATTAAGCTATTTTGTGCTCTTTGATGTTTTTGTATAACCATGTTTTTTCGAAAATCACAAAATGGTCTAAAACGTCTCCAAATGCGATTTGAAGCTTTTCTAAAGACTTTGGTGTTTTTATGTTAACAAGTTTTTTCGAAAATCACAAAATGGTCTAAAACGTCTCCAAATCCGATTTGAAGCTATTCTGTACACTTTGATGTTTTGTGTGAAAAAGTTTTGTCGAAATGCTCAAAATGGTCTAAAACGTTTTTAAAACGATATTAAGCTATTTTGTGCTCTTTGATGTTTTTGTGTAACCAAGTTTCATCGATATGAACAAAATGGTCTAAAACGTCTCAAAATGCGATTTGAAGGTATTCTGAGCACTTTGGTGTTTTTGGGTGAAAAGTTTTAACGAAATGCTCAAAATGGTCTAAAACGGTTTCTAATGTGATTTTAAGCACTTTGAAGTATTTGTAAAAACAAGTTTCATCGAAATGCACAAAATAGTCTAAAACGTCTCCAAATGCGATTTGAAGCTTTTCTAAGCACTTTGGTGTTTTTATGTTAACAAGTTTTTTCGAAAATCACAAAATGGTCTAAAACGTCTCCAAATGCGATTTGAAGATATTCTGAGCACTTTGGTGTTTTTATGTTAAAAAGTATTTTCGAAAACCACAAAATGGTCTAAAACGTCTCCAAATGCGATTTGAAGCTCTTCTGTACACTTTGATGTTTTGTGTGAAAAAGTTTAGTCGAAATGCTCAAAATGGTCTAAAACGTTTTTAAAACGATATTAAGCTATTTTGTGCTCTTTGATGTTTTTGTGTAACCAAGTTTCATCGAAAAGAACAAAATGGTCTAAAACGTCTCCAAATGCGATTTGAAGCTTTTCTAAGCACTTTGGTGTTTTTATGTTAACAAGTTTTTTCGAAAATCACAAAATGGTCTAAAACGTCTCCAAATGCGATTTGAAGATATTCTGAGCACTTTGCTGTTTTTATGTTAAGTTTTTTCGAAAATCACAAAATGGTCTAAAACGTCTCAAAATGCTATTTGAAGGTATTCTGAGCACTTTGGTGTTTTTGTGTGAAAAGTTTTAACGAAATGCTCAAAATGGTCTAAAACGGTTCTAATGTGATTTTAAGCACTTTGATGTTTTTGTATAACCAAGTTTCATCGAAATGCTCAAAATGGTCTAAAACGTTTTTAAAACGATATTAAGCTATTTTGTGCTCTTTGATGTTTTTGTGTAACGAAGTTTCATCGAAATGAACAAAATGGTCTAAAACGTCTCCAAATGCGATTTGAAGCTTTTCCAAGCACTTTGCTGTTTTTATGTTAACAAGTTTTTTCGAAAATCACAAAATGGCCTAAAACGTCTCAAAATGCGATTTCAAGGTATTCTGAGCACTTTGGTGTTTTTGTGTTAAAGGTTTTAACGAAATGCTCAAAATGGTCTAAAACGGTTTCTAATGTGATTTTAAGCACTTTGATGTTTTTGTATAACCAAGTTTCATCGAAATGCACAAAATGGTCTAAAACGTCTCCAAATGCGATTTGAAGCTTTTCTAAGCACTTTGCTGTTTTTATGTTAACAAGTTTTTTCGAAAATCACAAAATGGTCTAAAACGTCTCCAAATGCGATTTGAAGATATTCTGAGCACTTTGGTGTTTTTATGTTAAAAAGTTTTTTCGAAAATCACAAAATGGTCTAAAACGTCTCCAAATGCGATTTGAAGATATTCTGAGCACTTTGGTGTTTTTATGTTAAAAAGTTTTTTCGAAAATCACAAAATGGTCTAAAACGTCTCCAAATGCGATTTGAAGCTATTCTGTACACTTTGATGTTTTGTGTGAAAAAGTTTTGTCGAAATGCTCAAAATGGTCTAAAACGTTTTTAAAACGATATTAAGCTATTTTGTGCTCTTTGATGTTTTTGTGTAACCAAGTTTTATCGAAATGAACAAAATGGTCTAAAACGTCTCCAAATGCGATTTGAAGCTTTTCCAAGTACTTTGCTGTTTTTATGTTAACAAGTTTTTTCGAAAATCACAAAATGGTCTAAAACGTCTCAAAATGCGATTTGAAGGTATTCTGAGCACTTTGGTGTTTTTGTGTGAAAAGTTTTAACGAAATGCTCAAAATTGTCTAAAACGGTTTCTAATGTGATTTTAAGCACTTTGATGTTTTTGTAAAACCAAGTTTCATCGAAATGAACAAAATGGTCTAAAATGTCTCCAAATGCGATTTGAAACTTTTCCAAGCACTTTGCTGTTTTTATGTTAACAAGCTTTTTCGAAAATCACAAAATGGTCTAAAACGTCTCCAAATGCGATTTGAAGATATTCTGAGCACTTTGGTGTTTTTATGTTAAAAAGTTTTTTCGAAAATCACAAAATGGTCTAAAACGTCTCCAAATGCGATTTGAAGATATTCTGAGCACTTTGGTGTTTTTATGTTAAAAAGTTTTTTCGAAAATCACAAAATGGTCTAAAACGTCTCCAAATGCGATTTGAAGCTATTCTGTACACTTTGATGTTTTGTGTGAAAAAGTTTTCTCGAAATGCTCAAAATGGTTTAAAACGTTTTTAAAACGATATTAAGTTATTTTGTGCTCTTTGATGTTTTTGTGTAACCAAGTTTCATCGAAATGAACAAAATGGTCTAAAACGTCTCCAAATGCGATTTGAAGCTTTTCCAAGCACTTTGCTGTTTTTATGTTAACAAGTTTTTTCGAAAATCACAAAATGGTGTAAAACGTCTCAAAATGCGATTTGAAGGTATTCTGAGCACTTTGGTGTTTTTGTGTGAAAAGTTTTAACGAAATGCTCAAAATGGTCTAAAACGGTTCTAATGTGATTTTAAGCTATTCTAGACACTTTGATGTTTTGTGTGAAAAAGTTTTCTCGAAATGCTCAAAATGGTCTAAAACGTTTTCCAATACCATATTAAGCTATTTTGTGCAATTTGATGTTTTTGTGTAACCAAGTTTTTTGAAATGCGATTTGAAGATATTCTGAGGACTTTGGTGTTTTTATGTTAAAAAGTTTTTTCGAAAATCACAAAATGGTCTAAAACGTCTCCAAATGCGATTTGAAGAGATTCTGAGCACTTTGGTGTTTTTATGTTAAAAAGTTTTTTCGAAAATCACAAAATGGTCTAAAACGTCTCCAAATGCGAGTTGAAGCTATTCTGTACACTTTGATGTTTTGTGTGAAAAAGTTTTGTCGAAATGCTCAAAATGGTCTAAAACGTTTTTAAAACGATATTAAGCTATTTTGTGTTCTTTGATGTTTTTGTGTAACCAAGTTTTTTCGAAAATCACGAAATGGTCTAAAACGTCTTCAAATGCGATTTGAAGCTTTTCTAAGCACTTTGGTGTTTTTATGTTAACAAGTTTTTTCGCAAATCACAAAATGGTCTAAAACGTCTCCAAATGCGATTTGAAGATATTCTGAGCACATTGGTGTTTTTATGTTAAAAAGTTTTGTCGAAATGCTCAAAATGGTCTAAAACGTTTTTAAAACGATATTAAGCTATTTTGTCCTCTTTGATGTTTTTATGTAACCAAGTTTCATCGAAATGAACAAAATGGTCTAAAACGTCTCCAAATGCGATTTGAAGCTTTTCCAAGCACTTTGCTGTTTTTATGTTAACAAGTTTTTTCGAAAATCACAAAATGGTCTAAAACGTCTCAAAATGCGATTTGAAGGTATTCTGAGCACTTTGGTGTTTTTGTGTGAAAAGTTTTAACGAAATGCTCAAAATGTTCTAAAACGGTTTCTAATGTGATTTTAAGCACTTTGATGTTTTTGTATAACCAAGTTTCATCGAAATGCACAAAATGGTCTAAAACGTCTCCAAATGCGATTTTAAGCTTTTCTAAGCACTTTGGTGTTTTTATGTTAACAAGGTTTTTCGAAAATCACAAAATGGTCTAAAACGTCTCCAAATGCGATTTGAAGATATTCTGAGCACTTTGGTGTTTTTATGTTAACAAGTTTTTTCGAAAATCACAAAATGGTCTAAAACGTCTCAAAATACGATATTAAGCTGTTTTGTGCACTTTGATGATTTGTGTGAAAAGTTTTAACGAAATGCTCAAAATGGTCTAAAACGGTTTCTAATGTGATTTTAAGCACTTTGATGTTTTTATGTAGCCAAGTTTTTTCGAAAATCACAAAATGGTCAAAAACGTCTCCAAATGCGATTTGAAGCTTTTCTAAGCACTTTGGTTTTTTTATGTTAACAAGTTTTTTCGAAAATCACAAAATGGTCTAAAACGTCTTCAAATGCGATTTGAAGATATTCTGAGCACTTTGGTGTTTTTCTGTTAAAAAGTATTTTCGAAAATAACAAAATGGTCTAAAACGTCTCCAAATGCGATTTGAAGCTATTCTGTACACTTTGATGTTTTGTGTGAAAAAGTTTTGTCAAAATGCTCAAAATGGTCTAAAACGTTTTTAAAACGATATTAAGCTATTTTGTGCTCTTTGTATAACCAAGTTTTTTCGAAAATCACAAAATGGTCTAAAACGTCTCCAAATGCGATTTGAAGCTTTTCCAAGCACTTTGCTGTTTTTATGTTAACAATTTTTTTCGAAAATCATAAAATGGTCTAAAACGTCTCCAAATGCGATTTGAAGCTATTCTGTACACTTTGATGTTTTGTGTGAAAAGTTTTGTCGAAATGCTCAAAATGGTCTAAAACGTTTTTAAAACGATATTAAGCTATTTTGTGCTCTTTGATGTTTTTGTGTAACCAAGTTTCATCGAAATGAACAAAATGGTCTAAAACGTCTCCAAATGCGATTTGAAGCTTTTCTAAGCACTTTGGTGTTTTTATGTTAACAAGTTTTTTCGAAAATCACAAAATGGTCTAAAACGTCTCCAAATGCGATTTGTTATTTTTATTTTTTTTTATTTTTATTCAATTTTCAGGCACAACAATACATGACAATACAGCGGTGCAGCACCCTGAGGATTGCCATGAGTGCAAAGCACTATCGAGGTGGCTCTCCATATACTGCACTAGAACATATAAGACAAACATATACACAAGATGCTCTACATAAACAAAGACTTAAATTAAGTCTTTGGGAGTGGAGTTGTAAATTGTCATGAGAAAAAAACCCTTACATATGACAGGACTTGAACCCAGGACCCTTAGATTGGTAGCCAAGCATCATAACCACCAAGCCACAGCTCCACTGAAGATTTGAAGGTATTCTGAGCACTTTGGTGTTTTTGTGTGAAAAGTTTTAACGAAATGCTCAAAATGGTCTAAAACGGTTTCTAATGTGATTTTAACCACTTTGATGTTTTTGTGTAACCAAGTTCTTTTCAAAAATCACAAAATGGTCTAAAACGTCTCCAAATGCGATTTGAAGCTCTTCTGTACACTTTGATGTTTTGTGTGAAAAAGTTTTGTCGAAATGCTCAAAATGGTCTAAAACGTTTTTAAATACGATATTAAGCTGTTTTGTGCACTTTGATGATTTGTGTGAAAAGTTTTAACGAAATGCTCAAAATAGTCTATAACGGTTTCTAATGTGATTTTAAGCACTTTGATGTTTTTGTGTAATCAAGTTTTTTTGGAAATCACAAAATGGTCTAAAACGTCTCCAAATGCGATTTGAAGCTTTTCTAAGCACTTTGGTGTTTTTATGTTAACAAGTTTTTTCGAAAATCACAAAATGGTCTAAAACGTCTCAAAATGCGATTTGAAGGTATTCTGAGCACTTTGGTGTTTTTGTGTGAAAAGTTTTAACGAAATGCTCAAAATGGTCTAAAACGGTTTCTAATGTGATTTTAACCACTTTGATGTTTTTGTGTAACCAAGTTTTTTCGAAAATCACAAAATGGTCTAAAACGTCTCCAAATGCGATTTGAAGCTATTCTGTACACTTTGATGTTTTGTGTGAAAAAAGTTTTGTCGAAATGCTCAAAATGGTCTAAAACGTTTTTAAAACGATATTAAGCTATTTTATGCTCTTTGATGTTTTTGTGTAACCAAGTTTTTTCGAAAATCACAAAATTGTCTAAAACGTCTCCGAATGCGACTTGAAGCTCTTCTGTACACTTTGATGTTTTGTGTGAAAAAGTTTTCTCGAAATGCTAAAAATGGTATAAAAACGTTTTCCAATACCATATTAAGCTATTTTGTGCAATTTGATGTTTTTGTGTAACCAAGTTTTTTCGAAAATCACAAAATTGTCTAAAACGTCTCCGAATGCGATTTGAAGCTCTTCTGTACACTTTGATGTTTTGTGTGAAAAAGTTTTCTCGAAATGCTAAAAATGGTCTAAAACGTTTTCCAATACCATATTAAGCTATTTTGTGCAATTTGATGTTTTTGTGTAACAAAGTTTTTTCGAAAATCACAAAATGGTCTAAAACGTCTCCAAATGCGATTTGAAGATATTCTGAGCACTTTGGTGTTTTTATGTTAAAAATTTTTTTGGAAAATCACAAAATGGTCTAAAACGACTCCAAATGCGATTTGAAGCTATCCTGTACACTTTGATGTTTTGTGTGAAAAAGTTTTGTCGAAATGCTCAAAATGATCTAAAACGTTTTTAAAACGATATTAAGCTATTTTGTGCTCTTTGATGTTTTTGTCTATCCAAGTTTCATCGAAATGAACAAAATGGTCTAAAACGTCTCCAAATGCGATTTGAAGGTATTCTGAGCACTTTGGTGTTTTTGTGTGAAAAGTTTTAACGAAATGCTCAAAATGGTCTAAAACGGTTTCTAATGTGATTTTAACCACTTTGATGTTTTTGTGTAACCAAGTTCTTTTCGAAAATCACAAAATGGTCTAAAACGTCTCCAAATGCGATTTGAAGCTTTTCTAAGCACTTTGATGTTTTTATGTAGCCAAGTTTTTTCGAAAATCACAAAATGGTCAAAAACGTCTCCAAATGCGATTTGAAGCTTTTCTAAGCACTTTGGTTTTTTTATGTTAACAAGTTTTTTCGAAAATCACAAAATGGTCTAAAACGTCTTCAAATGCGATTTGAAGATATTCTGAGCACTTTGGTGTTTTTCTGTTAAAAAGTATTTTCGAAAATCACAAAATGGTCTAAAACGTCTCCAAATGCGATTTGAAGCTATTCTGTACACTTTGATGTTTTGTGTGAAAAAGTTTTGTCAAAATGCTCAAAATGGTCTAAAACGTTTTTAAAACGATATTAAGCTATTTTGTGCTCTTTGATGTGTTTGTATAACCAAGTTTTTTCGAAAATCACAAAATGGTCTAAAACGTCTCCAAATGCGATTTGAAGCTTTTCCAAGCACTTTGCTGTTTTTATGTTAACAATTTTTTTCGAAAATCATAAAATGGTCTAAAACGTCTCCAAATGCGATTTGAAGCTATTCTGTACACTTTGATGTTTTGTGTGAAAAGTTTTGTCGAAATGCTCAAAATGGTCTAAAACGTTTTTAAAACGATATTAAGCTATTTTGTGCTCTTTGATGTTTTTGTGTAACCAAGTTTCATCGAAATGAACAAAATGGTCTAAAACGTCTCCAAATGCGATTTGAAGCTTTTCTAAGCACTTTGGTGTTTTTATGTTAACAAGTTTTTTCGAAAATCACAAAATGGTCTAAAACGTCTCCAAATGCGATTTGTTATTTTTATTTTTTTTTATTTTTATTCAATTTTCAGGCACAACAATACATGACAATACAGCGGTGCAGCACCCTGAGGATTGCCATGAGTGCAAAGCACTATCGAGGTGGCTCTCCATATACTGCACTAGAACATATAAGACAAACATATACACAAGATGCTCTACATAAACAAAGACTTAAATTAAGTCTTTGGGAGTGGAGTTGTAAATTGTCATGAGAAAAAAACCCTGACATATGACAGGACTTGAACCCAGGACCCTTAGATTGGTAGCCAAGCATCATAACCACCAAGCCACAGCTCCACTGAAGATTTGAAGGTATTCTGAGCACTTTGGTGTTTTTGTGTGAAAAGTTTTAACGAAATGCTCAAAATGGTCTAAAACGGTTTCTAATGTGATTTTAACCACTTTGATGTTTTTGTGTAACCAAGTTCTTTTCGAAAATCACAAAATGGTCTAAAACGTCTCCAAATGCGATTTGAAGCTCTTCTGTACACTTTGATGTTTTGTGTGAAAAAGTTTTGTCGAAATGCTCAAAATGGTCTAAAACGTTTTTAAATACGATATTAAGCTGTTTTGTGCACTTTGATGATTTGTGTGAAAAGTTTTAACGAAATGCTCAAAATAGTCTATAACGGTTTCTAATGTGATTTTAAGCACTTTGATGTTTTTGTGTAATCAAGTTTTTTTGGAAATCACAAAATGGTCTAAAACGTCTCCAAATGCGATTTGAAGCTTTTCTAAGCACTTTGGTGTTTTTATGTTAACAAGTTTTTTCGAAAATCACAAAATGGTCTAAAACGTCTCAAAATGCTATTTGAAGGTATTCTGAGCACTTTGGTGTTTTTGTGTGAAAAGTTTTAACGAAATGCTCAAAATGGTCTAAAACGGTTTCTAATGTGATTTTAACCACTTTGATGTTTTTGTGTAACCAAGTTTTTTCGAAAATCACAAAATGGTCTAAAACGTCTCCAAATGCGATTTGAAGCTATTCTGTACACTTTGATGTTTTGTGTGAAAAAAGTTTTGTCGAAATGCTCAAAATGGTCTAAAACGTTTTTAAAACGATATTAAGCTATTTTATGCTCTTTGATGTTTTTGTGTAACCAAGTTTTTTCGAAAATCACAAAATTGTCTAAAACGTCTCCGAATGCGATTTGAAGCTCTTCTGTACACTTTGATGTTTTGTGTGAAAAAGTTTTCTCGAAATGCTAAAAATGGTATAAAAACGTTTTCCAATACCATATTAAGCTATTTTGTGCAATTTGATGTTTTTGTGTAACCAAGTTTTTTCGAAAATCACAAAATTGTCTAAAACGTCTCCGAATGCGATTTGAAGCTCTTCTGTACACTTTGATGTTTTGTGTGAAAAAGTTTTCTCGAAATGCTAAAAATGGTCTAAAACGTTTTCCAATACCATATTAAGCTATTTTGTGCAATTTGATGTTTTTGTGTAACAAAGTTTTTTCGAAAATCACAAAATGGTCTAAAACGTCTCCAAATGCGATTTGAAGATATTCTGAGCACTTTGGTGTTTTTATGTTAAAAAGTTTTTTGGAAAATCACAAAATGGTCTAAAACGACTCCAAATGCGATTTGAAGCTATCCTGTACACTTTGATGTTTTGTGTGAAAAAGTTTTGTCGAAATGCTCAAAATGATCTAAAACGTTTTTAAAACGATATTAAGCTATTTTGTGCTCTTTGATGTTTTTGTGTATCCAAGTTTCATCGAAATGAACAAAATGGTCTAAAACGTCTCCAAATGCGATTTGAAGGTATTCTGAGCACTTTGGTGTTTTTGTGTGAAAAGTTTTAACGAAATGCTCAAAATGGTCTAAAACGGTTTCTAATGTGATTTTAACCACTTTGATGTTTTTGTGTAACCAAGTTCTTTTCGAAAATCACAAAATGGTCTAAAACGTCTCCAAATGCGATTTGAAGCTTTTCTAAGCACTTTGGTGTTTTTATGTTAAAAAGTTTTTTCGAAAATCACAAAATGGTCTAAAACGTCTCCAAATGTGATTTGAAGCTCTTCTGTACACTTTGATGTTTTGTGTGAAAAAGTTTTGTCGAAATGCTCAAAATGGTCTAAAACGTTTTTAAATACGATATTAAGCTGTTTTGTGCACTTTGATGATTTGTGTGAAAAGTTTTAACGAAATGTTCAAAATAGTCTAAAACGGTTTCTAATGTGATTTTAAGCACTTTGATGTTTTTGTGTAACCAAGTTTTTTCGAAAATCACAAAATGGTCTAAAACGTCTCCAAATGCGATTTGAAGATATTCTGAGCACTTTGCTGTTTTTATGTTAACATGTTTTTTCGAAAATCACAAAATGGTCTAAAACGTCTCAAAATGCTATTTGAAGGTATTCTGAGCACTTTGGTGTTTTTGTGTGAAAAGTTTTAACGAAATGCTCAAAATGGTCTAAAACGGTTCTAATGTGATTTGAAACACTTTGATGTTTTGTGTGAAAAAGTTTTGTCAAAATGCTCAAAATGGTCTAAAACGTTTTTAAAACGATATTAAGCTATTTTGTGCTCTTTGATGTTTTTGTATAACCAAGTTTTTTCGAAAATCACAAAATGGTCTAAAACGTCTCCAAATGCGATTTGAAGATATTCTGAGCACTTTGGTGTTTTTATGTTAAAAAGTTTTTTCGAAAATCACAAAATGGTCTAAAACGTCTCCAAATGCGATTTGAAGATATTCTGAGCACTTTGGTGTTTTTATGTTAAAAAGTTTTTTCGAAAATCACAAAATGGTCTAAAACGTCTCCAAATGCGATTTGAAGCTATTCTATACACTTTGATGTTTTGTGTTAAAAAGTTTTGTCGAAATGCTCAAAATGGTTTAAAACGTTTTTAAAACGATATTAAGCTATTTTGTGCTCTTTGATGTTTTTGTGTAACCAAGTTTCATCGAAATGAACAAAATGGTCTAAAACGTCTCCAAATGCGATTTGAAGCTTTTCCAAGCACTTTGCTGTTTTTATGTTAACAAGTTTTTTCGAAAATCACAAAATTGTCTAAAACGTCTCAAAATGCGATTTGAAGGTATTCTGAGCACTTTGGTGTTTTTGTGTGAAAAGTTTTAACGAAAAGCTCAAAATGGTCTAAAACGGTTCTAATGTGATTTTAAGCACTTTGATGTTTTTGTACAACCAAGTTTCATCGAAATGCTCAAAATGGTCTAAAACGTTTTTAAAACGATATTAAGCTATTTTGTGCTCTTTGATGTTTTTGTGTAACCAAGTTTTTTCGAAAATCACAAAATGGTCTAAAACGTCTCCAAATGCGATTTGAAGCTTTTCTAAACACTTTGGTGTTTTTGTGTTAACAAGTTTTTTCGAAAATCACAAAATGGTCTAAAACGTCTCAAAATGCGATTTGAAGGTATTCTGAGCACTTTGGTGTTTTTGTGTGAAAAGTTTTAACGAAATGCTCAAAATGGTCTAAAACGGTTTCTAATGTGATTTTAACCACTTTGATGTTTTTGTGTAACCAAGTTCTTTTCGAAAATCACAAAATGGTCTAAAATGTCTCCAAATGCGATTTGAAGCTTTTCTAAGCACTTTGGTGTTTTTATGTTAACAAGTTTTTTTGAAAATCACAAAATGGTCTAAAACGTCTCAAAATGCGATTTGAAGGTATTCTGAGCACTTTGGTGTTTTTGTGTGAAAATTTTTAACGAAATGCTCAAAATGGTCTAAAACGGTTTCTAATGTGATTTTAACCACTTTGATGTTTTTGTGTAACCAAGTTTTTTCGAAAATCACAAAATGGTCTGAAACGTCTCCAAATGCGATTTGAAGCTTTTCTAAGCACTTTGGTGTTTTTATGTTAACAAGTTTTTTCGAAAATCACAAAATGGTCTAAAACGTCTCCAAATGCGATTTGAAGCTATTCTGTACACTTTGATGTTTTGTGTGAAAAGTTTTAACGAAATGCTCAAAATTGTCTAAAACGGTTTCTAATGTGATTTTAAGCACTTTGATGTTTTTGTAAAACCAAGTTTCATCGAAATGCACAAAATGGTCTAAAACGTCTCCAAATGCGATTTGAAGCTTTTCCAAGCACTTTGGTGTTTTTATGTTAACAAGGTTTTTCGAAAATCACAAAATGGTCTAAAACGTCTCCAAATGCGATTTGAAGCTTTTCCAAGCACTTTGCTGTTTTTATGTTAACAAGTTTTTTCGAAAATCACAAAATGGTCTAAAACGTCTCAAAATACGATATTAAGCTGTTTTGTGCACTTTGATGATTTGTGTGAAAAGTTTTAACGAAATTCTCAAAATGGTCTAAAACGGTTTCTAATGTGATTTTAAGCACTTTGATGTTTTTATGTAGCCAAGTTTTTTCGAAAATCACAAAATGGTCAAAAACGTCTCCAAATGCGATTTGAAGCTTTTCTAAGCACTTTGGTTTTTTTATGTTAACAAGTTTTTTCGAAAATCACAAAATGGTCTAAAACGTCTTCAAATGCGATTTGAAGATATTCTGAGCACTTTGGTGTTTTTCTGTTAAAAAGTATTTTCGAAAATCACAAAATGGCCTAAAACGTCTCCAAATGCGATTTGAAGCTATTCTGTACACTTTGATGTTTTGTGTGAAAAAGTTTTGTCAAAATGCTCAAAATGGTCTAAAACGTTTTTAAAACGATATTAAGCTATTTTGTGCTCTTTGATGTGTTTGTATAACCAAGTTTTTTCGAAAATCACAAAATGGTCTAAAACGTCTCCAAATGCGATTTGAAGCTTTTCCAAGCACTTTGCTGTTTTTATGTTAACAATTTTTTTCGAAAATCATAAAATGGTCTAAAACGTCTCCAAATGCGATTTGAAGCTATTCTGTACACTTTGATGTTTTGTGTGAAAAGTTTTGTCGAAATGCTCAAAATGGTCTAAAACGTTTTTAAAACGATATTAAGCTATTTTGTGCTCTTTGATGTTTTTGTGTAACCAAGTTTCATCGAAATGAACAAAATGGTCTAAAACGTCTCCAAATGCGATTTGAAGCTTTTCTAAGCACTTTGGTGTTTTTATGTTAACAAGTTTTTTCGAAAATCACAAAATGGTCTAAAACGTCTCCAAATGCGATTTGAAGATATTCTGAGCACTTTGCTGTTTTTATGTTAACAAGTTTTTTCGAAAATCACAAAATGGTCTAAAACGTCTCAAAATGCTATTTGAAGGTATTCTGAGCACTTTGGTGTTTTTGTGTGAAAAGTTTTAACGAAATGCTCAAAATGGTCTAAAACGGTTCTAATGTGATTTTAAGCACTTTGATGTTTTTGTATAACCAAGTTTCATCGAAATGCTCAAAATGGTCTAAAACGTTTTTAAAACGATATTAAGCTATTTTGTGCTCTTTGATGTTTTTGTGTAACGAAGTTTCATCGAAATGAACAAAATGGTCTAAAACGTCTCCAAATGCGATTTGAAGCTTTTCCAAGCACTTTGCTGTTTTTATGTTAACAAGTTTTTTCGAAAATCACAAAATGGCCTAAAACGTCTCAAAATGCGATTTCAAGGTATTCTGAGCACTTTGGTGTTTTTGTGTGAAAGGTTTTAACGAAATGCTCAAAATGGTCTAAAACGGTTTCTAATGTGATTTTAAGCACTTTGATGTTTTTGTATAACCAAGTTTCATCGAAATGCACAAAATGGTCTAAAACGTCTCCAAATGCGATTTGAAGCTTTTCTAAGCACTTTGCTGTTTTTATGTTAAAAAGTTTTTTCGAAAATCACAAAATGGTCTAAAACGTCTCCAAATGCGATTTGAAGATATTCTGAGCACTTTGGTGTTTTTATGTTAAAAAGTTTTTTCGAAAATCACAAAATGGTCTAAAACGTCTCCAAATGCGATTTGAAGATATTCTGAGCACTTTGGTGTTTTTATGTTAAAAAGTTTTTTCGAAAATCACAAAATGGTCTAAAACGTCTCCAAATGCGATTTGAAGCTATTCTGTACACTTTGATGTTTTGTGTGAAAAAGTTTTGTCGAAATGCTCAAAATGGTCTAAAACGTTTTTAAAACGATATTAAGCTATTTTGTGCTCTTTGATGTTTTTGTGTAACCAAGTTTTATCGAAATGAACAAAATGGTCTAAAACGTCTCCAAATGCGATTTGAAGCTTTTCTAAGCACTTTGCTGTTTTTATGTTAACAAGTTTTTTCGAAAATCACAAAATGGTCTAAAACGTCTCCAAATGCGATTTGAAGATATTCTGAGCACTTTGGTGTTTTTATGTTAAAAAGTTTTTTCGAAAATCACAAAATGGTCTAAAACGTCTCCAAATGCGATTTGAAGATATTCTGAGCACTTTGGTGTTTTTATGTTAAAAAGTTTTTTCGAAAATCACAAAATGGTCTAAAACGTCTCCAAATGCGATTTGAAGCTATTCTGTACACTTTGATGTTTTGTGTGAAAAAGTTTTGTCGAAAGGCTCAAAATGGTCTAAAACGTTTTTAAAACGATATTAAGCTATTTTGTGCTCTTTGATGTTTTTGTGTAACCAAGTTTTATCGAAATGAACAAAATGGTCTAAAACGTCTCCAAATGCGATTTGAAGCTTTTCCAAGCACTTTGCTGTTTTTATGTTAACAAGTTTTTTCGAAAATCACAAAATGGTCTAAAACGTCTCAAAATGCGATTTGAAGGTATTCTGAGCACTTTGGTGTTTTTGTGTGAAAAGTTTTAACGAAATGCTCAAAATTGTCTAAAACGGTTTCTAATGTGATTTTAAGCACTTTGATGTTTTTGTAAAACCAAGTTTCATCGAAATGAACAAAATGGTCTAAAATGTCTCCAAATGCGATTTGAAGCTTTTCCAAGCACTTTGCTGTTTTTATGTTAACAAGCTTTTTCGAAAATCACAAAATGGTCTAAAACGTCTCCAAATGCGATTTGAAGATATTCTGAGCACTTTGGTGTTTTTATGTTAAAAAGTTTTTTCGAAAATCACAAAATGGTCTAAAACGTCTCCAAATGCGATTTGAAGATATTCTAAGCACTTTGGTGTTTTTATGTTAACAAGTTTTTTCGAAAATCACAAAATGGTCTAAAACGTCTCCAAATGCGATTTGAAGATATTCTGAGCACTTTGGTGTTTTTCTGTTAAAAAGTATTTTCGAAAATCACAAAATGGTCTAAAACGTCTCCAAATGCAATTTGAAGCTATTCTGTACACTTTGATGTTTTGTGTGTAAAAGTTTTGTCAAAAGGCTCAAAATGGTCTAAAACGTTTTTAAAACGATATTAAGCTATTTTGTGCTCTTTGATGTTTTTGTATAACCAAGTTTTTTCGAAAATCACAAAATGGTCTAAAACGTCTCCAAATGCGATTTGAAGCTTTTCTAAACACTTTGGTGTTTTTATGTTAACAAGTTTTTTCGAAAATCACAAAATGGTCTAAAACGTCTCCAAATCCGATTTGAAGCTATTCTGTACACTTTGATGTTTTGTGTGAAAAAGTTTTGTCGAAATGCTCAAAATGGTCTAAAACGTTTTTAAAACGATATTAAGCTATTTTGTGCTCTTTGATGTTTTTGTGTAACCAAGTTTCATCGATATGAACAAAATGGTCTAAAACGTCTCAAAATGCGATTTGAAGGTATTCTGAGCACTTTGGTGTTTTTGGGTGAAAAGTTTTAACGAAATGCTCAAAATGGTCTAAAACGGTTTCTAATGTGATTTTAAGCACTTTGAAGTATTTGTAAAAACAAGTTTCATCGAAATGCACAAAATAGTCTAAAACGTCTCCAAATGCGATTTGAAGCTTTTCTAAGCACTTTGGTGTTTTTATGTTAACAAGTTTTTTCGAAAATCACAAAATGGTCTAAAACGTCTCCAAATGCGATTTGAAGATATTCTGAGCACTTTGGTGTTTTTATGTTAAAAAGTATTTTCGAAAATCACAAAATGGTCTAAAACGTCTCCAAATGCGATTTGAAGTTCTTCTGTACACTTTGATGTTTTGTGTGAAAAAGTTTAGTCGAAATGCTCAAAATGGTCTAAAACGTTTTTAAAACGATATTAAGCTATTTTGTGCTCTTTGATGTTTTTGTGTAACCAAGTTTCATCGAAAATCACAAAATGGTCTAAAACGTCTCCAAATGCGATTTGAAGATATTCTGAGCACTTTGGTGTTTTTATGTTAACAAGTTTTTTCGAAAATCACAAAATGGTCTAAAACGTCTCCAAATGCGATTTGAAGATATTCTGAGCACTTTGGTGTTTTTATGTTAAAAAGTTTTTTCGAAAATCACAAAATGGTCTAAAACGTCTCCAAATGCGATTTGAAGCTATTCTATACACTTTGATGTTTTGTGTTAAAAAGTTTTGTCGAAATGCTCAAAATGGTTTAAAACGTTTTTAAAACGATATTAAGCTATTTTGTGCTCTTTGATGTTTTTGTGTAACCAAGTTTCATCGAAATGAACAAAATGCTCTAAAACGTCTCCAAATGCGATTTGAAGCTTTTCCAAGCACTTTGCTGTTTTTATGTTAACAAGTTTTTTCGAAAATCACAAAATTGTCTAAAACGTCTCAAAATGCGATTTGAAGGTATTCTGAGCACTTTGGTGTTTTTGTGTGAAAAGTTTTAACGAAAAGCTCAAAATGGTCTAAAACGGTTCTAATGTGATTTTAAGCACTTTGATGTTTTTGTACAACCAAGTTTCATCGAAATGCTCAAAATGGTCTAAAACGTTTTTAAAACGATATTAAGCTATTTTGTGCTCTTTGATGTTTTTGTGTAACCAAGTTTTTTCGAAAATCACAAAATGGTCTAAAACGTCTCCAAATGCGATTTGAAGCTTTTCTAAGCACTTTGGTGTTTTTATGTTAACAAGTTTTTTCGAAAATCACAAAATGGTCTAAAACGTCTCAAAATGCGATTTGAAGGTATTCTGAGCACTTTGGTGTTTTTGTGTGAAAAGTTTTAACGAAATGCTCAAAATGGTCTAAAACGGTTTCTAATTTGATTTTAACCACTTTGATGTTTTTGTGTAACCAAGTTCTTTTCGAAAATCACAAAATGGTCTAAAACGTCTCCAAATGCGATTTGAAGCTTTTCTAAGCACTTTGGTGTTTTTATGTTAACAAGTTTTTTCGAAAATCACAAAATGGTCTAAAACGTCTCAAAATGCGATTTGAAGGTATTCTGAGCACTTTGGTGTTTTTGTGTGAAAAGTTTTAACGAAATGCTCAAAATGGTCTAAAACGGTTTCTAATGTGATTTTAACAACTTTGATGTTTTTGTGTAACCAAGTTTTTTCGAAAATCACAAAATGGTCTAAAACGTCTCCAAATGCGATTTGAAGCTTTTCTAAGCACTTTGGTGTTTTTATGTTAACAAGTTTTTTCGAAAATCACAAAATGGTCTAAAACGTCTCCAAATGCGATTTGAAGATATTCTGAGCACTTTGGTGTTTTTCTGTTAAAAAGTATTTTCGAAAATCACAAAATGGTCTAAAACGTCTCCAAATGCAATTTGAAGCTATTCTGTACACTTTGATGTTTTGTGTGAAAAAGTTTTGTCAAAATGCTCAAAATGGTCTAAAACGTTTTTAAAACGATATTAAGCTATTTTGTGCTCTTTGATGTTTTTGTATAACCATGTTTTTTCGAAAATCACAAAATGGTCTAAAACGTCTCCAAATGCGATTTGAAGCTTTTCTAAACACTTTGGTGTTTTTATGTTAACAAGTTTTTTCGAAAATCACAAAATGGTCTAAAACGTCTCCAAATCCGATTTGAAGCTATTCTGTACACTTTGATGTTTTGTGTGAAAAAGTTTTGTCGAAATGCTCAAAATGGTCTAAAACGTTTTTAAAACGATATTAAGCTATTTTGTGCTCTTTGATGTTTTTGTGTAACCAAGTTTCATCGATATGAACAAAATGGTCTAAAACGTCTCAAAATGCGATTTGAAGGTATTCTGAGCACTTTGGTGTTTTTGGGTGAAAAGTTTTAACGAAATGCTCAAAATGGTCTAAAACGGTTTCTAATGTGATTTTAAGCACTTTGAAGTATTTGTAAAAACAAGTTTCATCGAAATGCACAAAATAGTCTAAAACGTCTCCAAATGCGATTTGAAGCTTTTCTAAGCACTTTGGTGTTTTTATGTTAACAAGTTTTTTCGAAAATCACAAAATGGTCTAAAACGTCTCCAAATGCGATTTGAAGATATTCTGAGCACTTTGGTGTTTTTATGTTAAAAAGTATTTTCGAAAATCACAAAATGGTCTAAAACGTCTCCAAATGCGATTTGAAGCTCTTCTGTACACTTTGATGTTTTGTGTGAAAAAGTTTAGTCGAAATGCTCAAAATGGTCTAAAACGTTTTTAAAACGATATTACGCTATTTTGTGCTCTTTGATGTTTTTGTGTAACCAAGTTTCATCGAAAAGAACAAAATGGTCTAAAACGTCTCCAAATGCGATTTGAAGCTTTTCTAAGCACTTTGGTGTTTTTATGTTAACAAGTTTTTTCGAAAATCACAAAATGGTCTAAAACGTCTCCAAATGCGATTTGAAGATATTCTGAGCACTTTGCTGTTTTTATGTTAAGTTTTTTCGAAAATCACAAAATGGTCTAAAACGTCTCAAAATGCTATTTGAAGGTATTCTGAGCACTTTGGTGTTTTTGTGTGAAAAGTTTTAACGAAATGCTCAAAATGGTCTAAAACGGTTCTAATGTGATTTTAAGCACTTTGATGTTTTTGTATAACCAAGTTTCATCGAAATGCTCAAAATGGTCTAAAACGTTTTTAAAACGATATTAAGCTATTTTGTGCTCTTTGATGTTTTTGTGTAACGAAGTTTCATCGAAATGAACAAAATGGTCTAAAACGTCTCCAAATGCGATTTGAAGCTTTTCCAAGCACTTTGCTGTTTTTATGTTAACAAGTTTTTTCGAAAATCACAAAATGGCCTAAAACGTCTCAAAATGCGATTTCAAGGTATTCTGAGCACTTTGGTGTTTTTGTGTGAAAGGTTTTAACGAAATGCTCAAAATGGTCTAAAACGGTTTCTAATGTGATTTTAAGCACTTTGATGTTTTTGTATAACCAAGTTTCATCGAAATGCACAAAATGGTCTAAAACGTCTCCAAATGCGATTTGAAGCTTTTCTAAGCACTTTGCTGTTTTTATGTTAACAAGTTTTTTCGAAAATCACAAAATGGTCTAAAACGTCTCCAAATGCGATTTGAAGATATTCTGAGCACTTTGGTGTTTTTATGTTAAAAAGTTTTTTCGAAAATCACAAAATGGTCTAAAACGTCTCCAAATGCGATTTGAAGATATTCTGAGCACTTTGGTGTTTTTATGTTAAAAAGTTTTTTCGAAAATCACAAAATGGTCTAAAACGTCTCCAAATGCGATTTGAAGCTATTCTGTACACTTTGATGTTTTGTGTGAAAAAGTTTTGTCGAAATGCTCAAAATGGTCTAAAACGTTTTTAAAACGATATTAAGCTATTTTGTGCTCTTTGATGTTTTTGTGTAACCAAGTTTTATCGAAATGAACAAAATGGTCTAAAACGTCTCCAAATGCGATTTGAAGCTTTTCCAAGCACTTTGCTGTTTTTATGTTAACAAGTTTTTTCGAAAATCACAAAATGGTCTAAAACGTCTCAAAATGCGATTTGAAGGTATTCTGAGCACTTTGGTGTTTTTGTGTGAAAAGTTTTAACGAAATGCTCAAAATTGTCTAAAACGGTTTCTAATGTGATTTTAAGCACTTTGATGTTTTTGTAAAACCAAGTTTCATCGAAATGAACAAAATGGTCTAAAATGTCTCCAAATGCGATTTGAAGCTTTTCCAAGCACTTTGCTGTTTTTATGTTAACAAGCTTTTTCGAAAATCACAAAATGGTCTAAAACGTCTCCAAATGCGATTTGAATATATTCTGAGCACTTTGGTGTTTTTATGTTAAAAAGTTTTTTCGAAAATCACAAAATGGTCTAAAACGTCTCCAAATGCGATTTGAAGATATTCTGAGCACTTTGGTGTTTTTATGTTAAAAAGTTTTTTCGAAAATCACAAAATGGTCTAAAACGTCTCCAAATGCGATTTGAAGCTATTCTGTACACTTTGATGTTTTGTGTGAAAAAGTTTTGTCGAAAAGCTCAAAATGGTTTAAAACGTTTTTAAAACGATATTAAGTTATTTTGTGCTCTTTGATGTTTTTGTGTAACCAAGTTTCATCGAAATGAACAAAATGGTCTAAAACGTCTCCAAATGCGATTTGAAGCTTTTCCAAGCACTTTGCTGTTTTTATGTTAACAAGTTTTTTCGAAAATCACAAAATGGTGTAAAACGTCTCAAAATGCGATTTGAAGGTATTCTGAGCACTTTGGTGTTTTTGTGTGAAAAGTTTTAACGAAATGCTCAAAATGGTCTAAAACGGTTCTAATGTGATTTTAAGCTATTCTAGACACTTTGATGTTTTGTGTGAAAAAGTTTTCTCGAAATGCTCAAAATGGTCTAAAACGTTTTCCAATACCATATTAAGCTATTTTGTGCAATTTGATGTTTTTGTGTAACCAAGTTTTTTGAAATGCGATTTGAAGATATTCTGAGGACTTTGGTGTTTTTATGTTAAAAAGTTTTTTCGAAAATCACAAAATGGTCTAAAACGTCTCCAAATGCGATTTGAAGATATTCTGAGCACTTTGGTGTTTTTATGTTAAAAAGTTTTTTCGAAAATCACAAAATGGTCTAAAACGTCTCCAAATGCGATTTGAAGCTATTCTGTACACTTTGATGTTTTGTGTGAAAAAGTTTTGTCGAAATGCTCAAAATGATCTAAAACGTTTTTAAAACGATATTAAGCTATTTTGTGCTCTTTGATGTTTTTGTGTATCCAAGTTTCATCGAAATGAACAAAATGGTCTAAAACGTCTCCAAATGCGATTTGAAGGTATTCTGAGCACTTTGGTGTTTTTGTGTGAAAAGTTTTAACGAAATGCTCAAAATGGTCTAAAACGGTTTCTAATGTGATTTTAACCACTTTGATGTTTTTGTGTAACCAAGTTCTTTTCGAAAATCACAAAATGGTCTAAAACGTCTCCAAATGCGATTTGAAGCTTTTCTAAGCACTTTGATGTTTTTATGTAGCCAAGTTTTTTCGAAAATCACAAAATGGTCAAAAACGTCTCCAAATGCGATTTGAAGCTTTTCTAAGCACTTTGGTTTTTTTATGTTAACAAGTTTTTTCGAAAATCACAAAATGGTCTAAAACGTCTTCAAATGCGATTTGAAGATATTCTGAGCACTTTGGTGTTTTTCTGTTAAAAAGTATTTTCGAAAATCACAAAATGGCCTAAAACGTCTCCAAATGCGATTTGAAGCTATTCTGTACACTTTGATGTTTTGTGTGAAAAAGTTTTGTCAAAATGCTCAAAATGGTCTAAAACGTTTTTAAAACGATATTAAGCTATTTTGTGCTCTTTGATGTGTTTGTATAACCAAGTTTTTTCGAAAATCACAAAATGGTCTAAAACGTCTCCAAATGCGATTTGAAGCTTTTCCAAGCACTTTGCTGTTTTTATGTTAACAATTTTTTTCGAAAATCATAAAATGGTCTAAAACGTCTCCAAATGCGATTTGAAGCTATTCTGTACACTTTGATGTTTTGTGTGAAAAGTTTTGTCGAAATGCTCAAAATGGTCTAAAACGTTTTTAAAACGATATTAAGCTATTTTGTGCTCTTTGATGTTTTTGTGTAACCAAGTTTCATCGAAATGAACAAAATGGTCTAAAACGTCTCCAAATGCGATTTGAAGCTTTTCTAAGCACTTTGGTGTTTTTATGTTAACAAGTTTTTTCGAAAATCACAAAATGGTCTAAAACGTCTCCAAATGCGATTTGAAGATATTCTGAGCACTTTGCTGTTTTTATGTTAACAAGTTTTTTCGAAAATCACAAAATGGTCTAAAACGTCTCAAAATGCTATTTGAAGGTATTCTGAGCACTTTGGTGTTTTTGTGTGAAAAGTTTTAACGAAATGCTCAAAATGGTCTAAAACGGTTCTAATGTGATTTTAAGCACTTTGATGTTTTTGTATAACCAAGTTTCATCGAAATGCTCAAAATGGTCTAAAACGTTTTTAAAACGATATTAAGCTATTTTGTGCTCTTTGATGTTTTTGTGTAACGAAGTTTCATCGAAATGAACAAAATGGTCTAAAACGTCTCCAAATGCGATTTGAAGCTTTTCCAAGCACTTTGCTGTTTTTATGTTAACAAGTTTTTTCGAAAATCACAAAATGGCCTAAAACGTCTCAAAATGCGATTTCAAGGTATTCTGAGCACTTTGGTGTTTTTGTGTGAAAGGTTTTAACGAAATGCTCAAAATGGTCTAAAACGGTTTCTAATGTGATTTTAAGCACTTTGATGTTTTTGTATAACCAAGTTTCATCGAAATGCACAAAATGGTCTAAAACGTCTCCAAATGCGATTTGAAGCTTTTCTAAGCACTTTGCTGTTTTTATGTTAAAAAGTTTTTTCGAAAATCACAAAATGGTCTAAAACGTCTCCAAATGCGATTTGAAGATATTCTGAGCACTTTGGTGTTTTTATGTTAAAAAGTTTTTTCGAAAATCACAAAATGGTCTAAAACGTCTCCAAATGCGATTTGAAGATATTCTGAGCACTTTGGTGTTTTTATGTTAAAAAGTTTTTTCGAAAATCACAAAATGGTCTAAAACGTCTCCAAATGCGATTTGAAGCTATTCTGTACACTTTGATGTTTTGTGTGAAAAAGTTTTGTCGAAATGCTCAAAATGGTCTAAAACGTTTTTAAAACGATATTAAGCTATTTTGTGCTCTTTGATGTTTTTGTGTAACCAAGTTTTATCGAAATGAACAAAATGGTCTAAAACGTCTCCAAATGCGATTTGAAGCTTTTCTAAGCACTTTGCTGTTTTTATGTTAACAAGTTTTTTCGAAAATCACAAAATGGTCTAAAACGTCTCCAAATGCGATTTGAAGATATTCTGAGCACTTTGGTGTTTTTATGTTAAAAAGTTTTTTCGAAAATCACAAAATGGTCTAAAACGTCTCCAAATGCGATTTGAAGATATTCTGAGCACTTTGGTGTTTTTATGTTAAAAAGTTTTTTCGAAAATCACAAAATGGTCTAAAACGTCTCCAAATGCGATTTGAAGCTATTCTGTACACTTTGATGTTTTGTGTGAAAAAGTTTTGTCGAAAGGCTCAAAATGGTCTAAAACGTTTTTAAAACGATATTAAGCTATTTTGTGCTCTTTGATGTTTTTGTGTAACCAAGTTTTATCGAAATGAACAAAATGGTCTAAAACGTCTCCAAATGCGATTTGAAGCTTTTCCAAGCACTTTGCTGTTTTTATGTTAACAAGTTTTTTCGAAAATCACAAAATGGTCTAAAACGTCTCAAAATGCGATTTGAAGGTATTCTGAGCACTTTGGTGTTTTTGTGTGAAAAGTTTTAACGAAATGCTCAAAATTGTCTAAAACGGTTTCTAATGTGATTTTAAGCACTTTGATGTTTTTGTAAAACCAAGTTTCATCGAAATGAACAAAATGGTCTAAAATGTCTCCAAATGCGATTTGAAGCTTTTCCAAGCACTTTGCTGTTTTTATGTTAACAAGCTTTTTCGAAAATCACAAAATGGTCTAAAACGTCTCCAAATGCGATTTGAAGATATTCTGAGCACTTTGGTGTTTTTATGTTAAAAAGTTTTTTCGAAAATCACAAAATGGTCTAAAACGTCTCCAAATGCGATTTGAAGATATTCTAAGCACTTTGGTGTTTTTATGTTAACAAGTTTTTTCGAAAATCACAAAATGGTCTAAAACGTCTCCAAATGCGATTTGAAGATATTCTGAGCACTTTGGTGTTTTTCTGTTAAAAAGTATTTTCGAAAATCACAAAATGGTCTAAAACGTCTCCAAATGCAATTTGAAGCTATTCTGTACACTTTGATGTTTTGTGTGAAAAAGTTTTGTCAAAAGGCTCAAAATGGTCTAAAACGTTTTTAAAACGATATTAAGCTATTTTGTGCTCTTTGATGTTTTTGTATAACCAAGTTTTTTCGAAAATCACAAAATGGTCTAAAACGTCTCCAAATGCGATTTGAAGCTTTTCTAAACACTTTGGTGTTTTTATGTTAACAAGTTTTTTCGAAAATCACAAAATGGTCTAAAACGTCTCCAAATCCGATTTGAAGCTATTCTGTACACTTTGATGTTTTGTGTGAAAAAGTTTTGTCGAAATGCTCAAAATGGTCTAAAACGTTTTTAAAACGATATTAAGCTATTTTGTGCTCTTTGATGTTTTTGTGTAACCAAGTTTCATCGATATGAACAAAATGGTCTAAAACGTCTCAAAATGCGATTTGAAGGTATTCTGAGCACTTTGGTGTTTTTGGGTGAAAAGTTTTAACGAAATGCTCAAAATGGTCTAAAACGGTTTCTAATGTGATTTTAAGCACTTTGAAGTATTTGTAAAAACAAGTTTCATCGAAATGCACAAAATAGTCTAAAACGTCTCCAAATGCGATTTGAAGCTTTTCTAAGCACTTTGGTGTTTTTATGTTAACAAGTTTTTTCGAAAATCACAAAATGGTCTAAAACGTCTCCAAATGCGATTTGAAGATATTCTGAGCACTTTGGTGTTTTTATGTTAAAAAGTATTTTCGAAAATCACAAAATGGTCTAAAACGTCTCCAAATGCGATTTGAAGCTCTTCTGTACACTTTGATGTTTTGTGTGAAAAAGTTTAGTCGAAATGCTCAAAATGGTCTAAAACGTTTTTAAAACGATATTAAGCTATTTTGTGCTCTTTGATGTTTTTGTGTAACCAAGTTTCATCGAAAATCACAAAATGGTCTAAAACGTCTCCAAATGCGATTTGAAGATATTCTGAGCACTTTGGTGTTTTTATGTTAACAAGTTTTTTCGAAAATCACAAAATGGTCTAAAACGTCTCCAAATGCGATTTGAAGATATTCTGAGCACTTTGGTGTTTTTATGTTAAAAAGTTTTTTCGAAAATCACAAAATGGTCTAAAACGTCTCCAAATGCGATTTGAAGCTATTCTATACACTTTGATGTTTTGTGTTAAAAAGTTTTGTCGAAATGCTCAAAATGGTTTAAAACGTTTTTAAAACGATATTAAGCTATTTTGTGCTCTTTGATGTTTTTGTGTAACCAAGTTTCATCGAAATGAACAAAATGCTCTAAAACGTCTCCAAATGCGATTTGAAGCTTTTCCAAGCACTTTGCTGTTTTTATGTTAACAAGTTTTTTCGAAAATCACAAAATTGTCTAAAACGTCTCAAAATGCGATTTGAAGGTATTCTGAGCACTTTGGTGTTTTTGTGTGAAAAGTTTTAACGAAAAGCTCAAAATGGTCTAAAACGGTTCTAATGTGATTTTAAGCACTTTGATGTTTTTGTACAACCAAGTTTCATCGAAATGCTCAAAATGGTCTAAAACGTTTTTAAAACGATATTAAGCTATTTTGTCCTCTTTGATGTTTTTGTGTAACCAAGTTTCATCGAAATGAACAAAATGGTCTAAAACGTCTCCAAATGCGATTTGAAGCTTTTCCAAGCACTTTGCTGTTTTTATGTTAACAAGTTTTTTCGAAAATCACAAAATGGTCTAAAACGTCTCAAAATGCGATTTGAAGGTATTCTGAGCACTTTGGTGTTTTTGTGTGAAAAGTTTTAACGAAATGCTCAAAATGGTCTAAAACGGTTTCTAATGTGATTTTAACCACTTTGATGTTTTTGTGTAACCAAGTTTTTTCGAAAATCACAAAAGGGTCTAAAACGTCTCCAAATGCGATTTGAAGCTATTCTGTACACTTTGATGTTTTGTGTGAAAAAAGTTTTGTCGAAATGCTCAAAATGGTCTAAAACGTTTTTAAAACGATATTAAGCTATTTTATGCTCTTTGATGTTTTTGTGTAACCAAGTTTTTTCGAAAATCACAAAATTGTCTAAAACGTCTCCGAATGCGATTTGAAGCTCTTCTGTACACTTTGATGTTTTGTGTGAAAAAGTTTTCTCGAAATGCTAAAAATGGTATAAAAACGTTTTCCAATACCATATTAAGCTATTTTGTGCAATTTGATGTTTTTGTGTAACCAAGTTTTTTCGAAAATCACAAAATTGTCTAAAACGTCTCCGAATGCGATTTGAAGCTCTTCTGTACACTTTGATGTTTTGTGTGAAAAAGTTTTCTCGAAATGCTAAAAATGGTCTAAAACGTTTTCCAATACCATATTAAGCTATTTTGTGCAATTTGATGTTTTTGTGTAACAAAGTTTTTTCGAAAATCACAAAATGGTCTAAAACGTCTCCAAATGCGATTTGAAGATATTCTGAGCACTTTGGTGTTTTTATGTTAAAAAGTTTTTTGGAAAATCACAAAATGGTCTAAAACGACTCCAAATGCGATTTGAAGCTATCCTGTACACTTTGATGTTTTGTGTGAAAAAGTTTTGTCGAAATGCTCAAAATGATCTAAAACGTTTTTAAAACGATATTAAGCTATTTTGTGCTCTTTGATGTTTTTGTGTATCCAAGTTTCATCGAAATGAACAAAATGGTCTAAAACGTCTCCAAATGCGATTTGAAGGTATTCTGAGCACTTTGGTGTTTTTGTGTGAAAAGTTTTAACGAAATGCTCAAAATGGTCTAAAACGGTTTCTAATGTGATTTTAACCACTTTGATGTTTTTGTGTAACCAAGTTCTTTTCGAAAATCACAAAATGGTCTAAAACGTCTCCAAATGCGATTTGAAGCTTTTCTAAGCACTTTGGTGTTTTTATGTTAACAAGTTTTTTCGAAAATCACAAAATGGTCTAAAACGTCTCAAAATGCGATTTGAAGGTATTCTGAGCACTTTGGTGTTTTTGTGTGAAAAGTTTTAACGAAATGCTCAAAATGGTCTAAAACGGTTTCTAATGTGATTTTAACCACTTTGATGTTTTTGTGTAACCAAGTTTTTTCGAAAATCACAAAATGGTCTAAAACGTCTCCAAATGCGATTTGAAGCTTTTCTAAGCACTTTGGTGTTTTTATGTTAACAAGTTTTTTCGAAAATCACAAAATGGTCTAAAACGTCTCCAAATGCGATTTGAAGCTATTCTGTACACTTTGATGTTTTGTGTGAAAAAAGTTTTGTCGAAATGCTCAAAATGGTCTAAAACGTTTTTAAAACGATATTAAGCTATTTTGTGCTCTTTGATGTTTTTGTGTAACCAAGTTTTATCGAAATGAACAAAATGTTCTAAAACGTCTCCAAATGCGATTTGAAGCTTTTCCAAGCACTTTGCTGTTTTTATGTTAAGTTTTTTCGAAAATCACAAAATGGTCTAAAACGTCTCTAAATGCGATTTGAAGGTATTCTGAGCACTTTGGTGTTTTTGTGTGAAAAGTTTTAACGAAATGCTCAAAATTGTCTAAAACGGTTTCTAATGTGATTTTAAGCACTTTGATGTTTTTGTAAAACCAAGTTTCATCGAAATGCACAAAATGGTCTAAAACGTCTCCAAATGCGATTTGAAGCTTTTCCAAGCACTTTGCTGTTTTTATGTTAACAAGCTTTTTCGAAAATCACAAAATGGTCTAAAACGTCTCCAAATGCGATTTGAAGATATTCTGAGCACTTTGGTGTTTTTATGTTAAAAAGTTTTTTCGAAAATCACAAAATGGTCTAAAACGTCTCCAAATGCGATTTGAAGCTCTTCTGTACACTTTGATGTTTTGTGTGAAAAAGTTTTGTCAAAATGCTCAAAATGGTCTAAAACGTTTTTAAAACGATATTAAGCTATTTTGTGCTCTTTGATGTTTTTGTATAACCAAGTTTTTTCGAAAATCACAAAATTGTCTAAAACGTCTCCAAATGCGATTTGAAGATATTCTGAGCACTTTGGTGTTTTTATGTTAAAAAGTTTTTTCGAAAATCACAAAATGGTCTAAAACGTCTCCAAATTCGATTTGAAAAAATTCTGAGCACTTTGGTGTTTTTATGTTAAAAAGTTTTTTCGAAAATCACAAAATGGTCTAAAACGTCTCCAAATGCGATTTGAAGCTCTTCTGTACACTTTGATGTTTTGTGTGAAAAAGTTTTGTCAAAATGCTCAAAATGGTCTAAAACGTTTTTAAAACGATATTAAGCTATTTTGTGCTCTTTGATGTTTTTGTATAACCAAGTTTTTTCGAAAATCACAAAATTGTCTAAAACGTCTCCAAATGCGATTTGAAGATATTCTGAGCACTTTGGTGTTTTTATGTTAAAAAGTTTTTTCGAAAATCACAAAATGGTCTAAAACGTCTCCAAATGCGATTTGAAGATATTCTGAGCACTTTGGTGTTTTTCTGTTAAAAAGTATTTACGAAAATCACAAAATGGTCTAAAACGTCTCCAAATGCAATTTGAAGCTATTCTGTACACTTTGATGTTTTGTGTGAAAAAGTTTTGTCAAAATGCTCAAAATGGTCTAAAACGTTTTTAAAACGATATTAAGCTATTTTGTGCTCTTTGATGTTTTTGTATAACCAAGTTTTTTCGAAAATCACAAAATGGTCTAAAACGTCTCCAAATGCGATTTGAAGCTTTTCTAAACACTTTGGTGTTTTTATGTTAACAAGTTTTTTCGAAAATCACAAAATGGTCTAAAACGTCTCCAAATCCGATTTGAAGCTATTCTGTACACTTTGATGTTTTGTGTGAAAAAGTTTTGTCGAAATGCTCAAAATGGTCTAAAACGTTTTTAAAACGATATTAAGCTATTTTGTGCTCTTTGATGTTTTTGTGTAACCAAGTTTCATCGATATGAACAAAATGGTCTAAAACGTCTCAAAATGCGATTTGAAGGTATTCTGAGCACTTTGGTGTTTTTGGGTGAAAAGTTTTAACGAAATGCTCAAAATGGTCTAAAACGGTTTCTAATGTGATTTTAAGCACTTTGAAGTATTTGTAAAAACAAGTTTCATCGAAATGCACACAATGGTCTAAAACGTCTCCAAATGCGATTTGAAGCTTTTCTAAGCACTTTGGTGTTTTTATGTTAACAAGTTTTTTCGAAAATCACAAAATGGTCTAAAACGTCTCCAAATGCGATTTGAAGATATTCTGAGCACTTTGGTGTTTTTATGTTTAAAAGTTTTTTCGAAAATCACAAAATGGTCTAAAACGTCTCCAAATGCGATTTGAAGCTATTCTGTACACTTTGATGTTTTGTGTGAAAAAGTTTTGTCGAAATGCTCAAAATGGTTTAAAACGTTTTTAAAACGATATTAAGCTATTTTGTGCTCTTTGATGTTTTTGTATAACCAAGTTTCATCGAAATGCACAAAATGGTCTAAAACGTCTCCAAATACGATTTGAAGCTTTTCTAAGCACTTTGCTGTTTTTATGTTAACAAGTTTTTTCGAAAATCACAAAATGGTCTAAAACGTCTCCAAATGCGATTTGAAGATATTCTGAGCACTTTGGTGTTTTTATGTTAAAAAGTTTTTTCGAAAATCACAAAATGGTCTAAAACGTCTCCAAATGCGATTTGAAGATATTCTGAGCACTTTGGTGTTTTTATGTTAAAAAGTTTTTTCGAAAATCACAAAATGGTCTAAAACGTCTCCAAATGCGATTTGAAGCTATTCTGTACACTTTGATGTTTTGTGTGAAAAAGTTTTGTCGAAATGCTCAAAATGGTCTAAAACGTTTTTAAAACGATATAAAGCTATTTTGTGCTCTTTGAGGTTTTTGTGTAACCAAGTTTTTTCGAAAATCACAAAATGGTCTAAAACGTCTCCAAATGCGATTTGAAGCTTTTCTAAGCACTTTGGTGTTTTTATGTTAACAAGTTTTTTCGAAAATCACAAAATGGTCTAAAACGTTTTAAAATGCGATTTGAAGGTATTCTGAGCACTTTGGTGTTTTTGTGTGAAAAGTTTTAACGAAATGCTCAAAATGGTCTAAAACGGTTTCTAATGTGATTTTAACCACTTTGATGTTTTTGTGTAACCAAGTTTTTTCGAAAATCACAAAATGGTCTAAAACGTCTCCAAATGCGATTTGAAGCTTTTCTAAGCACTTTGGTGTTTTTATGTTAACAAGTTTTTTCGAAAATCACAAAATGGTCTAAAACGTCTCCAAATGCGATTTGAAGCTATTCTGTACACTTTGATGTTTTGTGTGAAAAAAGTTTTGTCGAAATGCTTAAAATGGTCTAAAACGTTTTTAAAACGATATTAAGCTATTTTGTGCTCTTTGATGTTTTTGTGTAACCAAGTTTTATCGAAATGAACAAAATGGTCTAAAACGTCTCCAAATGCGATTTGAAGCTTTTCCAAGCACTTTGCTGTTTTTATGTTAACAGGTTTTTTCGAAAATCACAAAATGGTCTAAAACGTCTCAAAATGCGATTTGAAGGTATTCTGAGCACTTTGGTGTTTTTGTGTGAAAAATTTTAACGAAATGCTCAAAATTGTCTAAAACGGTTTCTAATGTGATTTTAAGCACTTTGATATTTTTGTAAAACCAAGTTTCATCGAAATGCACAAAATGGTCTAAAACGTCTCCAAATGCGATTTAAAGCTATTCTAGACACTTTGATGTTTTGTGTGAAAAAGTTTTCTCGAAATGCTCAAAATGGTCTAAAACGTTTTCCAATACCATATTAAGCTATTTTGTGCAATTTGATGTTTTTGTGTAACCAAGTTTTTTGAAATGCGATTTGAAGATATTCTGAGGACTTTGGTGTTTTTATGTTAAAAAGTTTTTTCGAAAATCACAAAATGGTCTAAAACGTCTCCAAATGCGATTTGAAGATATTCTGAGCACTTTGGTGTTTTTATGTTAAAAAGTTTTTTCGAAAATCACAAAATGGTCTAAAACGTCTCCAAATGCGATTTGAAGGTCTTCTGTACACTTTGATGTTTTGTGTGAAAAAGTTTTTTCAAAATGCTCAAAATGGTCTAAAACGTTTTTAAAACGATATTAAGCTATTTTGTGCTCTTTGATGTTTTTGTATAACCAAGTTTTTTCGAAAATCACAAAATGGTCTAAAACGTCTCCAAATGCGATTTGAAGCTTTTCCAAGCACTTTGCTGTTTTTATGTTAACAAGTTTTTTTCGAAAATCACAAAATGGTCTAAAACGTCTCAAAATACGATATTAAGCTGTTTTGTGCACTTTGATGATTTGTGTGAAAAGTTTTAACGAAATGCTCAAAATGGTCTAAAACGGTTTCTAATGTGATTTTAAGCACTTTGATGTTTTTATGTAGCCAAGTTTTTTCGAAAATCACAAAATGGTCAAAAACGTCTCCAAATGCGATTTGAAGCTTTTCTAAGCACTTTGGTGTTTTTATGTTAACAAGTTTTTTCGAAAATCACAAAATGGTCTAAAACGTCTTCAAATGCGATTTGAAGATATTCTGAGCACTTTGGTGTTTTTCTGTTAAAAAGTATTTTCGAAAATCACAAAATGGTCTATAACGTCTCCA
Organism: Antedon mediterranea; assembly: GCF_964355755.1. Classification (NCBI taxonomy): domain Eukaryota; kingdom Metazoa; phylum Echinodermata; class Crinoidea; order Comatulida; family Antedonidae; genus Antedon; species Antedon mediterranea. The sequence goes on from NC_092678.1 coordinate 10,684,091, forward strand.
AATGCGATTTGAAGCTATTCTGTACACTTTGATGTTTTGTGTGAAAAAGTTTTGTCAAAATGCCCAAAATGGTCTAAAACGTTTTTAAAACGATATTAAGCTATTTTGTGCTCTTTGATGTGTTTGTATAACCAAGTTTTTTCGAAAATCACAAAATGGTCTAAAACGTCTCCAAATGCGATTTGAAGCTTTTCCAAGCACTTTGCTGTTTTTATGTTAACAATTTTTTTCGAAAATCATAAAATGGTCTAAAACGTCTCAAAATGCGATTTGAAGGTATTCTGAGCACTTTGGTGTTTTTGTGTGAAAAGTTTTAACGAAATGCTCAAAATGGTCTAAAACGGTTCTAATGTGATTTTAAGCACTTTGATGTTTTTGTATAACCAAGTTTCATCGAAATGCACAAAATGGTCTAAAACGTCTCCAAATGCGATTTAAAGCTATTCTAGACACTTTGATGTTTTGTGTGAAAAATTTTCTCGAAATGCTCAAAATGGTCTAAAACGTTTTCCAATACCATATTAAGCTATTTTGTGCAATTTGATGTTTTTGTGTAACCAAGTTTTTTGAAATGCGATTTGAAGATATTCTGAGGACTTTGGTGTTTTTATGTTAAAAAGTTTTTTCGAAAATCACAAAATGGTCTAAAACGTCTCCAAATGCGATTTGAAGATATTCTGAGCACTTTGGTGTTTTTATGTTAAAAAGTTTTTTGGAAAATCACAAAATGGTCTAAAACGACTCCAAATGCGATTTGAAGCTATCCTGTACACTTTGATGTTTTGTGTGAAAAAGTTTTGTCGAAATGCTCAAAATGATCTAAAACGTTTTTAAAACGATATTAAGCTATTTTGTGCTCTTTGATGTTTTTGTGTATCCAAGTTTCATCGAAATGAACAAAATGGTCTAAAACGTTTTTAAATACGATATTAAGCTGTTTTGTGCACTTTGATGATTTGTGTGAAAAGTTTTAACGAAATGCTCAAAATAGTCTAAAACGGTTTCTAATGTGATTTTAAGCACTTTGATGTTTTTGTGTAACCAAGTTTTTTCGGAAATCACAAAATGGTCTAAAACGTCTCCAAATGCGATTTGAAGCTTTTCTAAGCACTTTGGTGTTTTTATGTTAACAAGTTTTTTCGAAAATCACAAAATGGTCTAAAACGTCTCAAAATGCGATTTGAAGGTAATCTGAGCACTTTGGTGTTTTTGTGTGAAAAGTTTTAACGAAATGCTCAAAATGGTCTAAAACGGTTTCTAATGTGATTTTAACAACTTTGATGTTTTTGTGTAACCAAGTTTTTTCGAAAATCACAAAATGGTCTAAAACGTTTCCAAATGCGATTTGAAGCTTTTCTAAGCACTTTGGTGTTTTTATGTTAACAAGTTTTTTCGAAAATCACAAAATGGTCTAAAACGTCTCCAAATGCGATTTGAAGATATTCTGAGCACTTTGGTGTTTTTCTGTTAAAAAGTATTTTCGAAAATCACAAAATGGTCTAAAACGTCTCCAAATGCAATTTGAAGCTATTCTGTACACTTTGATGTTTTGTGTGAAAAAGTTTTGTCAAAATGCTCAAAATGGTCTAAAATGTTTTTAAAACGATATTAAGCTATTTTGTGCTCTTTGATGTTTTTGTATAACCAAGTTTTTTCGAAATGAACAAAATGGTCTAAAACGTCTCCAAATGCGATTTGAAGCTTTTCTAAACACTTTGGTGTTTTTATGTTAACAAGTTTTTTCGAAAATCACAAAATGGTCTAAAACGTCTCCAAATCCGATTTGAAGCTATTCTGTACACTTTGATGTTTTGTGTGAAAAAGTTTTGTCGAAATGCTCAAAATGGTCTAAAACGTTTTTAAAACGATATTAAGCTATTTTGTGCTCTTTGATGTTTTTGTGTAACCAAGTTTCATCGATATGAACAAAATGGTCTAAAACGTCTCAAAATGCGATTTGAAGGTATTCTGAGCACTTTGGTGTTTTTGGGTGAAAAGTTTTAACGAAATGCTCAAAATGGTCTAAAACGGTTTCTAATGTGATTTTAAGCACTTTGAAGTATTTGTAAAAACAAGTTTCATCGAAATGCACAAAATAGTCTAAAACGTCTCCAAATGCGATTTGAAGCTTTTCTAAGCACTTTGGTGTTTTTATGTTAACAAGTTTTTTCGAAAATCACAAAATGGTCTAAAACGTCTCCAAATGCGATTTGAAGATATTCTGAGCACTTTGGTGTTTTTATGTTAAAAAGTATTTTCGAAAATCACAAAATGGTCTAAAACGTCTCCAAATGCGATTTGAAGCTCTTCTGTACACTTTGATGTTTTGTGTGAAAAAGTTTAGTCGAAATGCTCAAAATGGTCTAAAACGTTTTTAAAACGATATTAAGCTATTTTGTGCTCTTTGATGTTTTTGTGTAACCAAGTTTCATCGAAATGAACAAAATGGTCTAAAACGTCTCCAAATGCGATTTGAAGCTTTTCTAAGCACTTTGGTGTTTTTATGTTAACAAGTTTTTTCGAAAATCACAAAATGGTCTAAAACGTCTCCAAATGCGATTTGAAGATATTCTGAGCACTTTGCTGTTTTTATGTTAACAAGTTTTTTCGAAAATCACAAAATGGTCTAAAACGTCTCAAAATGCTATTTGAAGGTATTCTGAGCACTTTGGTGTTTTTGTGTGAAAAGTTTTAACGAAATGCTCAAAATGGTCTAAAACGGTTCTAATGTGATTTTAAACACTTTGATGTTTTGTGTGAAAAAGTTTTGTCAAAATGCTCAAAATGGTCTAAAACGTTTTTAAAACGATATTAAGCTATTTTGTGCTCTTTGATGTTTTTGTATAACCAAGTTTTTTCGAAAATCACAAAATGGTCTAAAACGTCTCCAAATGCGATTTTAAGATATTCTGAGCACTTTGGTGTTTTTATGTTAAAAAGTTTTTTCGAAAATCACAAAATGGTCTAAAACGTCTCCAAATGCGATTTGAAGATATTCTGAGCACTTTGGTGTTTTTATGTTAAAAAGTTTTTTCGAAAATCACAAAATGGTCTAAAACGTCTCCAAATGCGTTTTGAAGCTATTCTATACACTTTGATGTTTTGTGTTAAAAAGTTTTGTCGAAATGCTCAAAATGGTTTAAAACGTTTTTAAAACGATATTAAGCTATTTTGTGCTCTTTGATGTTTTTGTTTAACCAAGTTTCATCGAAATGAACAAAATGGTCTAAAACGTCTCCAAATGCGATTTGAAGCTTTTCCAAGCACTTTGCTGTTTTTATGTTAACAAGTTTTTTCGAAAATCACAAAATTGTCTAAAACGTCTCAAAATGCGATTTGAAGGTATTCTGAGCACTTTGGTGTTTTTGTGTGAAAAGTTTTAACGAAAAGCTCAAAATGGTCTAAAACGGTTCTAATGTGATTTTAAGCACTTTGATGTTTTTGTACAACCAAGTTTCATCGAAATGCTCAAAATGGTCTAAAACGTTTTTAAAACGATATTAAGCTATTTTGTGCTCTTTGATGTTTTTGTGTAACCAAGTTTTTTCGAAAATCACAAAATGGTCTAAAACGTCTCCAAATGCGATTTGAAGCTTTTCTAAGCACTTTGGTGTTTTTATGTTAACAAGTTTTTTCGAAAATCACAAAATGGTCTAAAACGTCTCAAAATGCGATTTGAAGGTATTCTGAGCACTTTGGTGTTTTTGTGTGAAAAGTTTTAACGAAATGCTCAAAATGGTCTAAAACGGTTTCTAATGTGATTTTAACCACTTTGATGTTTTTGTGTAACCAAGTTCTTTTCGAAAATCACAAAATGGTCTAAAACGTCTCCAAATGCGATTTGAAGCTTTTCTAAGCACTTTGGTGTTTTTATGTTAACAAGTTTTTTCGAAAATCACAAAATGGTCTAAAACGTCTCAAAATGCGATTTGAAGGTATTCTGAGCACTTTGGTGTTTTTGTGTGAAAAGTTTTAACGAAATGCTCAAAATGGTCTAAAACGGTTTCTAATGTGATTTTAACCACTTTGATGTTTTTGTGTAACCAAGTTTTTTCGAAAATCACAAAATGGTCTAAAACGTCTCCAAATGCGATTTGAAGCTTTTCTAAGCACTTTGGTGTTTTTATGTTAACAAGTTTTTTCGAAAATCACAAAATGGTCTAAAACGTCTCCAAATGCGATTTGAAGCTATTCTGTACACTTTGATGTTTTGTGTGAAAAGTTTTAACGAAATGCTCAAAATTGTCTAAAACGGTTTCTAATGTGATTTTAAGCACTTTGATGTTTTTGTAAAACCAAGTTTCATCGAAATGCACAAAATGGTCTAAAACGTCTCCAAATGCGATTTGAAGCTTTTCCAAGCACTTTGGTGTTTTTATGTTAACAAGGTTTTTCGAAAATCACAAAATGGTCTAAAACGTCTCCAAATGCGATTTGAAGCTTTTCCAAGCACTTTGCTGTTTTTATGTTAACAAGTTTTTTCGAAAATCACAAAATGGTCTAAAACGTCTCAAAATACGATATTAAGCTGTTTTGTGCACTTTGATGATTTGTGTGAAAAGTTTTAACGAAATGCTCAAAATGGTCTAAAACGGTTTCTAATGTGATTTTAAGCACTTTGATGTTTTTATGTAGCCAAGTTTTTTCGAAAATCACAAAATGGTCAAAAACGTCTCCAAATGCGATTTGAAGCTTTTCTAAGCACTTTGGTTTTTTTTATGTTAACAAGTTTTTTCGAAAATCACAAAATGGTCTAAAACGTCTTCAAATGCGATTTGAAGATATTCTGAGCACTTTGGTGTTTTTCTGTTAAAAAGTATTTTCGAAAATCACAAAATGGCCTAAAACGTCTCCAAATGCGATTTGAAGCTATTCTGTACACTTTGATGTTTTGTGTGAAAAAGTTTTGTCAAAATGCTCAAAATGGTCTAAAACGTTTTTAAAACGATATTAAGCTATTTTGTGCTCTTTGATGTGTTTGTATAACCAAGTTTTTTCGAAAATCACAAAATGGTCTAAAACGTCTCCAAATGCGATTTGAAGCTTTTCCAAGCACTTTGCTGTTTTTATGTTAACAATTTTTTTCGAAAATCATAAAATGGTCTAAAACGTCTCCAAATGCGATTTGAAGCTATTCTGTACACTTTGATGTTTTGTGTGAAAAGTTTTGTCGAAATGCTCAAAATGGTCTAAAACGTTTTTAAAACGATATTAAGCTATTTTGTGCTCTTTGATGTTTTTGTGTAACCAAGTTTCATCGAAATGAACAAAATGGTCTAAAACGTCTCCAAATGCGATTTGAAGCTTTTCTAAGCACTTTGGTGTTTTTATGTTAACAAGTTTTTTCGAAAATCACAAAATGGTCTAAAACGTCTCCAAATGCGATTTGAAGATATTCTGAGCACTTTGCTGTTTTTATGTTAACAAGTTTTTTCGAAAATCACAAAATGGTCTAAAACGTCTCAAAATGCTATTTGAAGGTATTCTGAGCACTTTGGTGTTTTTGTGTGAAAAGTTTTAACGAAATGCTCAAAATGGTCTAAAACGGTTCTAATGTGATTTTAAGCACTTTGATGTTTTTGTATAACCAAGTTTCATCGAAATGCTCAAAATGGTCTAAAACGTTTTTAAAACGATATTAAGCTATTTTGTGCTCTTTGATGTTTTTGTGTAACGAAGTTTCATCGAAATGAACAAAATGGTCTAAAACGTCTCCAAATGCGATTTGAAGCTTTTCCAAGCACTTTGCTGTTTTTATGTTAACAAGTTTTTTCGAAAATCACAAAATGGCCTAAAACGTCTCAAAATGCGATTTCAAGGTATTCTGAGCACTTTGGTGTTTTTGTGTGAAAGGTTTTAACGAAATGCTCAAAATGGTCTAAAACGGTTTCTAATGTGATTTAAAGCACTTTGATGTTTTTGTATAACCAAGTTTCATCGAAATGCACAAAATGGTCTAAAACGTCTCCAAATGCGATTTGAAGCTTTTCTAAGCACTTTGCTGTTTTTATGTTAACAAGTTTTTTCGAAAATCACAAAATGGTCTAAAACGTCTCCAAATGCGATTTGAAGATATTCTGAGCACTTTGGTGTTTTTATGTTAAAAAGTTTTTTCGAAAATCACAAAATGGTCTAAAACGTCTCCAAATGCGATTTGAAGCTATTCTGTACACTTTGATGTTTTGTGTGAAAAAGTTTTGTCGAAATGCTCAAAATGGTCTAAAACGTTTTTAAAACGATATTAAGCTATTTTGTGCTCTTTGATGTTTTTGTGTAACCAAGTTTTTTCGAAAATCACAAAATGGTCTAAAACGTCTCCAAATGCGATTTGAAGCTTTTCTAAGCACTTTGGTGTTTTTATGTTAACAAGTTTTTTCGAAAATCACAAAATGGTCTAAAACGTCTCAAAATGCGATTTGAAGGTATTCTGAGCACTTTGGTGTTTTTGTGTGAAAAGTTTTAACGAAATGCTCAAAATGGTCTAAAACGGTTTCTAATGTGATTTTAAGCACTTTGATGTTTTTGTGTAACCAAGTTTTTTCGAAAATCACAAAATGGTCTAAAACGTCTCCAAATGCGATTTGAAGCTATTCTGTACACTTTGATGTTTTGTGTGAAAAAAGTTTTGTCGAAATGCTCAAAATGGTCTAAAACGTTTTTAAAACGATATTGAGCTATTTTGTGCTCTTTGATGTTTTTGTGTAACCAAGTTTTATCGAAATGAACAAAATGGTCTAAAACGTCTCCAAATGCGATTTGAAGCTTTTCCAAGCACTTTGCTGTTTTTATGTTAACAGGTTTTTTCGAAAATCACAAAATGGTCTAAAACGTCTCAAAATGCGATTTGAAGGTATTCTGAGCACTTTGGTGTTTTTGTGTGAAAAGTTTTAACGAAATGCTCAAAATTGTCTAAAACGGTTTCTAATGTGATTTTAAGCACTTTGATGTTTTTGTAAAACCAAGTTTCATCGAAATGCACAAAATGGTCTAAAATGTCTCCAAATGCGATTTTAAGCTTTTCCAAGCACTTTGCTGTTTTTATGTTAACAAGCTTTTTCGAAAATCACAAAATGGTCTAAAACGTCTCCAAATGCGATTTGAAGATATTCTGAGCACTTTGGTGTTTTTATGTTAAAAAGTTTTTTCGAAAATCACAAAATGGTCTAAAACGTCTCCAAATGCGATTTGAAGATATTCTGAGCACTTTGGTGTTTTTATGTTAAAAAGTTTTTTCGAAAATCACAAAATGGTCTAAAACGTCTCCAAATGCGATTTGAAGCTATTCTGTACACTTTGATGTTTTGTGTGAAAAAGTTTTGTCGAAATGCTCAAAATGGTTTAAAACGTTTTTAAAACGATATTAAGTTATTTTGTGCTCTTTGATGTTTTTGTGTAACCAAGTTTCATCGAAATGAACAAAATGGTCTAAAACGTCTCCAAATGCGATTTGAAGCTTTTCCAAGCACTTTGCTGTTTTTATGTTAACAAGTTTTTTCGAAAATCACAAAATGGTGTAAAACGTCTCAAAATGCGATTTGAAGGTATTCTGAGCACTTTGGTGTTTTTGTGTGAAAAGTTTTAACGAAATGCTCAAAATGGTCTAAAACGGTTCTAATGTGATTTTAAGCTATTCTAGACACTTTGATGTTTTGTGTGAAAAAGTTTTCTCGAAATGCTCAAAATGGTCTAAAACGTTTTCCAATACCATATTAAGCTATTTTGTGCTCTTTGATGTTTTTGTGTAACCAAGTTTTTTCGAAAATCACAAAATGGTCTAAAACGTCTCCAAATGCGATTTGAAGCTTTTCTAAGCACTTTGGTGTTTTTATGTTAACAAGTTTTTTCGCAAATCACAAAATGGTCTAAAACGTCTTCAAATGCGATTTGAAGATATTCTGAGCACTTTGGTGTTTTTCTGTTAAAAAGTATTTTCGAAAATCACAAAATGGCCTAAAACGTCTCCAAATGCGATTTGAAGCTATTCTGTACACTTTGATGTTTTGTGTGAAAAAGTTTTGTCAAAATGCTCAAAATGGTCTAAAACGTTTTTAAAACGATATTAAGCTATTTTGTGCTCTTTGATGTGTTTGTATAACCAAGTTTTTTCGAAAATCACAAAATGGTCTAAAACGTCTCCAAATGCGATTTGAAGCTTTTCCAAGCACTTTGCTGTTTTTATGTTAACAATTTTTTTCGAAAATCATAAAATGGTCTAAAACGTCTCCAAATGCGATTTGAAGCTATTCTGTACACTTTGATGTTTTGTGTGAAAAGTTTTGTCGAAATGCTCAAAATGGTCTAAAACGTTTTTAAAACGATATTAAGCTATTTTGTGCTCTTTGATGTTTTTGTGTAACCAAGTTTCATCGAAATGAACAAAATGGTCTAAAACGTCTCCAAATGCGATTTGAAGATATTCTGTACACTTTGATGTTTTGTGTGAAAAAGTTTTCTTGAAATGCTCAAAATGGTCTAAAACGTTTTCCAATACCATATTAAGCTATTTTGTGCAATTTGATGTTTTTATGTAACCAAGTTTTTTGAAATGCGATTTGAAGATATTCTGAGCACTTTGGTGTTTTTATGTTAAAAAGTTTTTTCGAAAATCACAAAATGGTCTAAAACGTCTCTAAATGCGATTTGAAGCTATTCTGTACACTTTGATGTTTTGTGTGAAAAAGTTTTGTCGAAATGCTCAAAATGGTCTAAAACGTTTTTAAAACGATATTAAGCTATTTTGTGCTCTTTGATGTTTTTGTGTAACCAAGTTTTTTCGAAAATCACAAAATGGTCTAAAACGTCTCCAAATGCGATTTGAAGCTTTTCTAAGCACTTTGGTGTTTTTATGTTAACAAGTTTTTTCGAAAATCACAAAATGGTCTAAAACGTCTCAAAATGCGATTTGAAGGTATTCTGAGCACTTTGGTGTTTTTGTGTGAAAAGTTTTAACGAAATGCTCAAAATGGTCTAAAACGGTTTCTAATTTGATTTTAACCACTTTGATGTTTTTGTGTAACCAAGTTCTTTTCGAAAATCACAAAATGGTCTAAAACGTCTCCAAATGCGATTTGAAGCTTTTCTAAGCACTTTGGTGTTTTTATGTTAACAAGTTTTTTCGAAAATCACAAAATGGTCTAAAACGTCTCAAAATTCGATTTGAAGGTATTCTGAGCACTTTGGTGTTTTTGTGTGAAAAGTTTTAACGAAATGCTCAAAATGGTCTAAAACGGTTTCTAATGTGATTTTAACAACTTTGATGTTTTTGTGTAACCAAGTTTTTTCGAAAATCACAAAATGGTCTAAAACGTCTCCAAATGCGATTTGAAGCTTTTCTAAGCACTTTGGTGTTTTTATGTTAACAAGTTTTTTCGAAAATCACAAAATGGTCTAAAACGTCTCCAAATGCGATTTGAAGATATTCTGAGCACTTTGGTGTTTTTCTGTTAAAAAGTATTTTCGAAAATCACAAAATGGTCTAAAACGTCTCCAAATGCAATTTGAAGCTATTCTGTACACTTTGATGTTTTGTGTGAAAAAGTTTTGTCAAAATGCTCAAAATGGTCTAAAACGTTTTTAAAACGATATTAAGCTATTTTGTGCTCTTTGATGTTTTTGTATAACCATGTTTTTTCGAAAATCACAAAATGGTCTAAAACGTCTCCAAATGCGATTTGAAGCTTTTCTAAACACTTTGGTGTTTTTATGTTAACAAGTTTTTTCGAAAATCACAAAATGGTCTAAAACGTCTCCAAATCCGATTTGAAGCTATTCTGTACACTTTGATGTTTTGTGTGAAAAAGTTTTGTCGAAATGCTCAAAATGGTCTAAAACGTTTTTAAAACGATATTAAGCTATTTTGTGCTCTTTGATGTTTTTGTGTAACCAAGTTTCATCGATATGAACAAAATGGTCTAAAACGTCTCAAAATGCGATTTGAAGGTATTCTGAGCACTTTGGTGTTTTTGGGTGAAAAGTTTTAACGAAATGCTCAAAATGGTCTAAAACGGTTTCTAATGTGATTTTAAGCACTTTGAAGTATTTGTAAAAACAAGTTTCATCGAAATGCACAAAATAGTCTAAAACGTCTCCAAATGCGATTTGAAGCTTTTCTAAGCACTTTGGTGTTTTTATGTTAACAAGTTTTTTCGAAAATCACAAAATGGTCTAAAACGTCTCCAAATGCGATTTGAAGATATTCTGAGCACTTTGGTGTTTTTATGTTAAAAAGTATTTTCGAAAATCACAAAATGGTCTAAAACGTCTCCAAATGCGATTTGAAGCTCTTCTGTACACTTTGATGTTTTGTGTGAAAAAGTTTAGTCGAAATGCTCAAAATGGTCTAAAACGTTTTTAAAACGATATTAAGCTATTTTGTGCTCTTTGATGTTTTTGTGTAACCAAGTTTCATCGAAAAGAACAAAATGGTCTAAAACGTCTCCAAATGCGATTTGAAGCTTTTCTAAGCACTTTGGTGTTTTTATGTTAACAAGTTTTTTCGAAAATCACAAAATGGTCTAAAACGTCTCCAAATGCGATTTGAAGATATTCTGAGCACTTTGCTGTTTTTATGTTAAGTTTTTTCGAAAATCACAAAATGGTCTAAAACGTCTCAAAATGCTATTTGAAGGTATTCTGAGCACTTTGGTGTTTTTGTGTGAAAAGTTTTAACGAAATGCTCAAAATGGTCTAAAACGGTTCTAATGTGATTTTAAGCACTTTGATGTTTTTGTATAACCAAGTTTCATCGAAATGCTCAAAATGGTCTAAAACGTTTTTAAAACGATATTAAGCTATTTTGTGCTCTTTGATGTTTTTGTGTAACGAAGTTTCATCGAAATGAACAAAATGGTCTAAAACGTCTCCAAATGCGATTTGAAGCTTTTCCAAGCACTTTGCTGTTTTTATGTTAACAAGTTTTTTCGAAAATCACAAAATGGCCTAAAACGTCTCAAAATGCGATTTCAAGGTATTCTGAGCACTTTGGTGTTTTTGTGTGAAAGGTTTTAACGAAATGCTCAAAATGGTCTAAAACGGTTTCTAATGTGATTTTAAGCACTTTGATGTTTTTGTATAACCAAGTTTCATCGAAATGCACAAAATGGTCTAAAACGTCTCCAAATGCGATTTGAAGCTTTTCTAAGCACTTTGCTGTTTTTATGTTAACAAGTTTTTTCGAAAATCACAAAATGGTCTAAAACGTCTCCAAATGCGATTTGAAGATATTCTGAGCACTTTGGTGTTTTTATGTTAAAAAGTTTTTTCGAAAATCACAAAATGGTCTAAAACGTCTCCAAATGCGATTTGAAGATATTCTGAGCACTTTGGTGTTTTTATGTTAAAAAGTTTTTTCGAAAATCACAAAATGGTCTAAAACGTCTCCAAATGCGATTTGAAGCTATTCTGTACACTTTGATGTTTTGTGTGAAAAAGTTTTGTCGAAATGCTCAAAATGGTCTAAAACGTTTTTAAAACGATATTAAGCTATTTTGTGCTCTTTGATGTTTTTGTGTAACCAAGTTTTATCGAAATGAACAAAATGGTCTAAAACGTCTCCAAATGCGATTTGAAGCTTTTCCAAGCACTTTGCTGTTTTTATGTTAACAAGTTTTTTCGAAAATCACAAAATGGTCTAAAACGTCTCAAAATGCGATTTGAAGGTATTCTGAGCACTTTGGTGTTTTTGTGTGAAAAGTTTTAACGAAATGCTCAAAATTGTCTAAAACGGTTTCTAATGTGATTTTAAGCACTTTGATGTTTTTGTAAAACCAAGTTTCATCGAAATGAACAAAATGGTCTAAAATGTCTCCAAATGCGATTTGAAGCTTTTCCAAGCACTTTGCTGTTTTTATGTTAACAAGCTTTTTCGAAAATCACAAAATGGTCTAAAACGTCTCCAAATGCGATTTGAAGATATTCTGAGCACTTTGGTGTTTTTATGTTAAAAAGTTTTTTCGAAAATCACAAAATGGTCTAAAACGTCTCCAAATGCGATTTGAAGATATTCTGAGCACTTTGGTGTTTTTATGTTAAAAAGTTTTTTCGAAAATCACAAAATGGTCTAAAACGTCTCCAAATGCGATTTGAAGCTATTCTGTACACTTTGATGTTTTGTGTGAAAAAGTTTTGTCGAAATGCTCAAAATGGTTTAAAACGTTTTTAAAACGATATTAAGTTATTTTGTGCTCTTTGATGTTTTTGTGTAACCAAGTTTCATCGAAATGAACAAAATGGTCTAAAACGTCTCCAAATGCGATTTGAAGCTTTTCCAAGCACTTTGCTGTTTTTATGTTAACAAGTTTTTTCGAAAATCACAAAATGGTGTAAAACGTCTCAAAATGCGATTTGAAGGTATTCTGAGCACTTTGGTGTTTTTGTGTGAAAAGTTTTAACGAAATGCTCAAAATGGTCTAAAACGGTTCTAATGTGATTTTAAGCTATTCTAGACACTTTGATGTTTTGTGTGAAAAAGTTTTCTCGAAATGCTCAAAATGGTCTAAAACGTTTTCCAATACCATATTAAGCTATTTTGTGCAATTTGATGTTTTTGTGTAACCAAGTTTTTTGAAATGCGATTTGAAGATATTCTGAGGACTTTGGTGTTTTTATGTTAAAAAGTTTTTTCGAAAATCACAAAATGGTCTAAAACGTCTCCAAATGCGATTTGAAGATATTCTGAGCACTTTGGTGTTTTTATGTTAAAAAGTTTTTTCGAAAATCACAAAATGGTCTAAAACGTCTCCAAATGCGAGTTGAAGCTATTCTGTACACTTTGATGTTTTGTGTGAAAAAGTTTTGTCGAAATGCTCAAAATGGTCTAAAACGTTTTTAAAACGATATTAAGCTATTTTGTGCTCTTTGATGTTTTTGTGTAACCAAGTTTTTTCGAAAATCACGAAATGGTCTAAAACGTCTTCAAATGCGATTTGAAGCTTTTCTAAGCACTTTGGTGTTTTTATGTTAACAAGTTTTTTCGCAAATCACAAAATGGTCTAAAACGTCTCCAAATGCGATTTGAAGATATTCTGAGCACATTGGTGTTTTTATGTTAAAAAGTTTTGTCGAAATGCTCAAAATGGTCTAAAACGTTTTTAAAACGATATTAAGCTATTTTGTCCTCTTTGATGTTTTTATGTAACCAAGTTTCATCGAAATGAACAAAATGGTCTAAAACGTCTCCAAATGCGATTTGAAGCTTTTCCAAGCACTTTGCTGTTTTTATGTTAACAAGTTTTTTCGAAAATCACAAAATGGTCTAAAACGTCTCAAAATGCGATTTGAAGGTATTCTGAGCACTTTGGTGTTTTTGTGTGAAAAGTTTTAACGAAATGCTCAAAATGTTCTAAAACGGTTTCTAATGTGATTTTAAGCACTTTGATGTTTTTGTATAACCAAGTTTCATCGAAATGCACAAAATGGTCTAAAACGTCTCCAAATGCGATTTTAAGCTTTTCTAAGCACTTTGGTGTTTTTATGTTAACAAGGTTTTTCGAAAATCACAAAATGGTCTAAAACGTCTCCAAATGCGATTTGAAGATATTCTGAGCACTTTGGTGTTTTTATGTTAACAAGTTTTTTCGAAAATCACAAAATGGTCTAAAACGTCTCAAAATACGATATTAAGCTGTTTTGTCCACTTTGATGATTTGTGTGAAAAGTTTTAACGAAATGCTCAAAATGGTCTAAAACGGTTTCTAATGTGATTTTAAGCACTTTGATGTTTTTATGTAGCCAAGTTTTTTCGAAAATCACAAAATGGTCAAAAACGTCTCCAAATGCGATTTGAAGCTTTTCTAAGCACTTTGGTTTTTTTATGTTAACAAGTTTTTTCGAAAATCACAAAATGGTCTAAAACGTCTTCAAATGCGATTTGAAGATATTCTGAGCACTTTGGTGTTTTTCTGTTAAAAAGTATTTTCGAAAATCACAAAATGGTCTAAAACGTCTCCAAATGCGATTTGAAGCTATTCTGTACACTTTGATGTTTTGTGTGAAAAAGTTTTGTCAAAATGCTCAAAATGGTCTAAAACGTTTTTAAAACGATATTAAGCTATTTTGTGCTCTTTGATGTGTTTGTATAACCAAGTTTTTTCGAAAATCACAAAATGGTCTAAAACGTCTCCAAATGCGATTTGAAGCTTTTCCAAGCACTTTGCTGTTTTTATGTTAACAATTTTTTTCGAAAATCATAAAATGGTCTAAAACGTCTCCAAATGCGATTTGAAGCTATTCTGTACACTTTGATGTTTTGTGTGAAAAGTTTTGTCGAAATGCTCAAAATGGTCTAAAACGTTTTTAAAACGATATTAAGCTATTTTGTGCTCTTTGATGTTTTTGTGTAACCAAGTTTCATCGAAATGAACAAAATGGTCTAAAACGTCTCCAAATGCGATTTGAAGCTTTTCTAAGCACTTTGGTGTTTTTATGTTAACAAGTTTTTTCGAAAATCACAAAATGGTCTAAAACGTCTCCAAATGCGATTTGAAGCTTTTCTAAGCACTTTGGTGTTTTTATGTTAACAAGTTTTTTCGAAAATCACAAAATGGTCTAAAACGTCTCAAAATGCGATTTTTTATTTTTATTTTTTTTTATTTTTATTCAATTTTCAGGCACAACAATACATGACAATACAGCGGTGCAGCACCCTGAGGATTGCCATGAGTGCAAAGCACTATCGAGGTGGCTCTCCATATACTGCACTAGAACATATAAGACAAACATATACACAAGATGCTCTACATAAACAAAGACTTAAATTAAGTCTTTGGGAGTGGAGTTGTAAATTGTCATGAGAAAAAAACCCTGACATATGACAGGACTTGAACCCAGGACCCTTAGATTGGTAGCCAAGCATCATAACCACCAAGCCACAGCTCCACTGAAGATTTGAAGGTATTCTGAGCACTTTGGTGTTTTTGTGTGAAAAGTTTTAACGAAATGCTCAAAATGGTCTAAAACGGTTTCTAATGTGATTTTAACCACTTTGATGTTTTTGTGTAACCAAGTTCTTTTCGAAAATCACAAAATGGTCTAAAACGTCTCCAAATGCGATTTGAAGCTCTTCTGTACACTTTGATGTTTTGTGTGAAAAAGTTTTGTCGAAATGCTCAAAATGGTCTAAAACGTTTTTAAATACGATATTAAGCTGTTTTGTGCACTTTGATGATTTGTGTGAAAAGTTTTAACGAAATGCTCAAAATAGTCTATAACGGTTTCTAATGTGATTTTAAGCACTTTGATGTTTTTGTGTAATCAAGTTTTTTTGGAAATCACAAAATGGTCTAAAACGTCTCCAAATGCGATTTGAAGCTTTTCTAAGCACTTTGGTGTTTTTATGTTAACAAGTTTTTTCGAAAATCACAAAATGGTCTAAAACGTCTCAAAATGCGATTTGAAGGTATTCTGAGCACTTTGGTGTTTTTGTGTGAAAAGTTTTAACGAAATGCTCAAAATGGTCTAAAACGGTTTCTAATGTGATTTTAACCACTTTGATGTTTTTGTGTAACCAAGTTTTTTCGAAAATCACAAAATGGTCTAAAACGTCTCCAAATGCGATTTGAAGCTATTCTGTACACTTTGATGTTTTGTGTGAAAAAAGTTTTGTCGAAATGCTCAAAATGGTCTAAAACGTTTTTAAAACGATATTAAGCTATTTTATGCTCTTTGATGTTTTTGTGTAACCAAGTTTTTTCGAAAATCACAAAATTGTCTAAAACGTCTCCGAATGCGATTTGAAGCTCTTCTGTACACTTTGATGTTTTGTGTGAAAAAGTTTTCTCGAAATGCTAAAAATGGTATAAAAACGTTTTCCAATACCATATTAAGCTATTTTGTGCAATTTGATGTTTTTGTGTAACCAAGTTTTTTCGAAAATCACAAAATTGTCTAAAACGTCTCCGAATGCGATTTGAAGCTCTTCTGTACACTTTGATGTTTTGTGTGAAAAAGTTTTCTCGAAATGCTAAAAATGGTCTAAAACGTTTTCCAATACCATATTAAGCTATTTTGTGCAATTTGATGTTTTTGTGTAACAAAGTTTTTTCGAAAATCACAAAATGGTCTAAAACGTCTCCAAATGCGATTTGAAGATATTCTGAGCACTTTGGTGTTTTTATGTTAAAAAGTTTTTTGGAAAATCACAAAATGGTCTAAAACGACTCCAAATGCGATTTGAAGCTATCCTGTACACTTTGATGTTTTGTGTGAAAAAGTTTTGTCGAAATGCTCAAAATGATCTAAAACGTTTTTAAAACGATATTAAGCTATTTTGTGCTCTTTGATGTTTTTGTGTATCCAAGTTTCATCGAAATGAACAAAATGGTCTAAAACGTCTCCAAATGCGATTTGAAGGTATTCTGAGCACTTTGGTGTTTTTGTGTGAAAAGTTTTAACGAAATGCTCAAAATGGTCTAAAACGGTTTCTAATGTGATTTTAACCACTTTGATGTTTTTGTGTAACCAAGTTCTTTTCGAAAATCACAAAATGGTCTAAAACGTCTCCAAATGCGATTTGAAGCTTTTCTAAGCACTTTGGTGTTTTTATGTTAAAAAGTTTTTTCGAAAATCACAAAATGGTCTAAAACGTCTCCAAATGCGATTTGAAGCTCTTCTGTACACTTTGATGTTTTGTGTGAAAAAGTTTTGTCGAAATGCTCAAAATGGTCTAAAACGTTTTTAAATACGATATTAAGCTGTTTTGTGCACTTTGATGATTTGTGTGAAAAGTTTTAACGAAATGTTCAAAATAGTCTAAAACGGTTTCTAATGTGATTTTAAGCACTTTGATGTTTTTGTGTAACCAAGTTTTTTCGGAAATCACAAAATGGTCTAAAACGTCTCAAAATGCGATTTGAAGCTTTTCTAAGCACTTTGGTGTTTTTATGTTAACAAGTTTTTTCGAAAATCACAAAATGGTCTAAAACGTCTCAAAATGCGATTGAAGGTATTCTGAGCACTTTGGTGTTTTTGTGTGAAAAGTTTTAACGAAATGCTCAAAATGGTCTAAAACGGTTCTAATGTGATTTTAAGCACTTTGATGTTTTTGTATAACCAAGTTTCATCGAAATGCTCAAAATGATGTAAAACGTTTTAAAAACGATATTAAGCTATTTTGTGCTCTTTGATGTTTTTGTGTAACCAAGTTTTTTCGAAAATCACAAAATGGTCTAAAACGTCTCCAAATGCGATTTGAAGCTTTTCTAAGCACTTTGGTGTTTTTATGTTAACAAGTTTTTTCGAAAATCACAAAATGGTCTAAAACGTCTCAAAATGCGATTTGAAGGTATTCTGAGCACTTTGGTGTTTTTGTGTGAAAAGTTTTAACGAAATGCTCAAAATGGTCTAAAACGGTTTCTAATGTGATTTTAACCACTTTGATGTTTTTGTGTAACCAAGTTTTTTCGAAAATCACAAAATGGTCTAAAACGTCTCCAAATGCGATTTGAAGCTTTTCTAAGCACTTTGGTGTTTTTATGTTAACAAGTTTTTTCGAAAATCACAAAATGGTCTAAAACGTCTCAAATAGCGATTTGAAGCTATTCTGTACACTTTGATGTTTTGTGTGAAAAAAGTTTTGTCGAAATGCTCAAAATGGTCTAAAACGTTTTTAAAACGATATTAGGCTATTTTGTGCTCTTTGATGTTTTTGTGTAACCAAGTTTTATCGAAATGAACAAAATGGTCTAAAACGTCTCCAAATGCGATTTGAAGCTTTTCCAAGCACTTTGCTGTTTTTATGTTAACAAGTTTTTTCGAAAATCACAAAATGGTCTAAAACATCTCCAAATGCGATTTGAAGATATTCTGAGCACTTTGGTGTTTTTATGTTAAAAAGTTTTTTCGAAAATCACAAAATGGTCTAAAACGTCTCAAAATGCGATTTGAAGGTATTCTGAGCACTTTGGTGTTTTTGTGTGAAAAGTTTTAACGAAATGCTCAAAATTGTCTAAAACGGTTTCTAATGTGATTTTAAGCACTTTGATGTTTTTGTAAAACCAAGTTTTTTCGAAAATCACAAAATGGTCTAAAACGTCTCCAAATGCGATTTGAAGCTTTTCTAAACACTTTGGTGTTTTTATGTTAACAAGTTTTTTCGAAAATCACAAAATGGTCTAAAACGTCTCCAAATCCGATTTGAAGCTATTCTGTACACTTTGATGTTTTGTGTGAAAAAGTTTTGTCGAAATGCTCAAAATGGTCTAAAACGTTTTTAAAACGATATTAAGCTATTTTGTGCTCTTTGATGTTTTTGTGTAACCAAGTTTCATCGATATGAACAAAATGGTCTAAAACGTCTCAAAATGCGATTTGAAGGTATTCTGAGCACTTTGGTGTTTTTGGGTGAAAAGTTTTAACGAAATGCTCAAAATGGTCTAAAACAGTTTCTAATGTGATTTTAAGCACTTTGAAGTATTTGTAAAAACAAGTTTCATCGAAATGCACAAAATGGTCTAAAACGTCTCCAAATGCGATTTGAAGCTTTTCTAAGCACTTTGGTGTTTTTATGTTAACAAGTTTTTTCGAAAATCACAAAATGGTCTAAAACGTCTCCAAATGCGATTTGAAGATATTCTGAGCACTTTGGTGTTTTTATGTTTAAAAGTTTTTTCGAAAATCACAAAATGGTCTAAAACGTCTCCAAATGCGATTTGAAGCTATTCTGTACACTTTGATGTTTTGTGTGAAAAAGTTTTGTCGAAATGCTCAAAATGGTTTAAAACGTTTTTAAAACGATATTAAGCTATTTTGTGCTCTTTGATGTTTTTGTATAACCAAGTTTCATCGAAATGCACAAAATGGTCTAAAACGTCTCCAAATACGATTTGAAGCTTTTCTAAGCACTTTGCTGTTTTTATGTTAACAAGTTTTTTCGAAAATCACAAAATGGTCTAAAACGTCTCCAAATGCGATTTGAAGATATTCTGAGCACTTTGGTGTTTTTATGTTAAAAAGTTTTTTCGAAAATCACAAAATGGTCTAAAACGTCTCCAAATGCGATTTGAAGATATTCTGAGCACTTTGGTGTTTTTATGTTAAAAAGTTTTTTCGAAAATCACAAAATGGTCTAAAACGTCTCCAAATGCGATTTGAAGCTATTCTGTACACTTTGATGTTTTGTGTGAAAAAGTTTTGTCGAAATGCTCAAAATGGTCTAAAACGTTTTTAAAACGATATAAAGCTATTTTGTGCTCTTTGAGGTTTTTGTGTAACCAAGTTTTTTCGAAAATCACAAAATGGTCTAAAACGTCTCCAAATGCGATTTGAAGCTTTTCTAAGCACTTTGGTGTTTTTATGTTAACAAGTTTTTTCGAAAATCACAAAATGGTCTAAAACGTTTTAAAATGCGATTTGAAGGTATTCTGAGCACTTTGGTGTTTTTGTGTGAAAAGTTTTAACGAAATGCTCAAAATGGTCTAAAACGGTTTCTAATGTGATTTTAACCACTTTGATGTTTTTGTGTAACCAAGTTTTTTCGAAAATCACAAAATGGTCTAAAACGTCTCCAAATGCGATTTGAAGCTTTTCTAAGCACTTTGGTGTTTTTATGTTAACAAGTTTTTTCGAAAATCACAAAAAGGTCTAAAACGTCTCCAAATGCGATTTGAAGCTATTCTGTACACTTTGATGTTTTGTGTGAAAAAAGTTTTGTCGAAATGCTTAAAATGGTCTAAAACGTTTTTAAAACGATATTAAGCTATTTTGTGCTCTTTGATGTTTTTGTGTAACCAAGTTTTATCGAAATGAACAAAATGGTCTAAAACGTCTCCAAATGCGATTTGAAGCTTTTCCAAGCACTTTGCTGTTTTTATGTTAACAGGTTTTTTCGAAAATCACAAAATGGTCTAAAACGTCTCAAAATGCGATTTGAAGGTATTCTGAGCACTTTGGTGTTTTTGTGTGAAAAGTTTTAACGAAATGCTCAAAATTGTCTAAAACGGTTTCTAATGTGATTTTAAGCAATTTGATGTTTTTGTAAAACCAAGTTTCATCGAAATGCACAAAATGGTCTAAAACGTCTCCAAATGCGATTTAAAGCTATTCTAGACACTTTGATGTTTTGTGTGAAAAAGTTTTCTCGAAATGCTCAAAATGGTCTAAAACGTTTTCCAATACCATATTAAGCTATTTTGTGCAATTTGATGTTTTTGTGTAACCAAGTTTTTTGAAATGCGATTTGAAGATATTCTGAGGACTTTGGTGTTTTTATGTTAAAAAGTTTTTTCGAAAATCACAAAATGGTCTAAAACGTCTCCAAATGCGATTTGAAGATATTCTGAGCACTTTGGTGTTTTTATGTTAAAAAGTTTTTTCGAAAATCACAAAATGGTCTAAAACGTCTCCAAATGCGATTTGAAGGTCTTCTGTACACTTTGATGTTTTGTGTGAAAAAGTTTTTTCAAAATGCTCAAAATGGTCTAAAACGTTTTTAAAACGATATTAAGCTATTTTGTGCTCTTTGATGTTTTTGTATAACCAAGTTTTTTCGAAAATCACAAAATGGTCTAAAACGTCTCCAAATGCGATTTGAAGCTTTTCCAAGCACTTTGCTGTTTTTATGTTAACAAGTTTTTTCGAAAATCACAAAATGGTCTAAAACGTCTCAAAATACGATATTAAGCTGTTTTGTGCACTTTGATGATTTGTGTGAAAAGTTTTAACGAAATGCTCAAAATGGTCTAAAACGGTTTCTAATGTGATTTTAAGCACTTTGATGTTTTTATGTAGCCAAGTTTTTTCGAAAATCACAAAATGGTCAAAAACGTCTCCAAATGCGATTTGAAGCTTTTCTAAGCACTTTGGTGTTTTTATGTTAACAAGTTTTTTCGAAAATCACAAAATGGTCTAAAACGTCTTCAAATGCGATTTGAAGATATTCTGAGCACTTTGGTGTTTTTCTGTTAAAAAGTATTTTCGAAAATCACAAAATGGTCTATAACGTCTCCAAATGCGATTTGAAGCTATTCTGTACACTTTGATGTTTTGTGTGAAAAAGTTTTGTCAAAATGCTCAAAATGGTCTAAAACGTTTTTAAAACGATATTAAGCTATTTTGTGCTCTTTGATGTGTTTGTATAACCAAGTTTTTTCGAAAATCACAAAATGGTCTAAAACGTCTCCAAATGCGATTTGAAGCTTTTCCAAGCACTTTGCTGTTTTTATGTTAACAATTTTTTTCGAAAATCATAAAATGGTCTAAAACGTCTCAAAATGCGATTTGAAGGTATTCTGAGCACTTTGGTGTTTTTGTGTGAAAAGTTTTAACGAAATGCTCAAAATGGTCTAAAACGGTTCTAATGTGATTTTAAGCACTTTGAAGTATTTGTAAAAACAAGTTTCATCGAAATGCACAAAATGGTCTAAAACGTCTCCAAATGCGATTTGAAGCTTTTCTAAGCACTTTGGTGTTTTTATGTTAACAAGTTTTTTCGAAAATCACAAAATGGTCTAAAACGTCTCCAAATGCGATTTGAAGCTATTCTGTACACTTTGATGTTTTGTGTGAAAAAAGTTTTGTCGAAATGCTTAAAATGGTCTAAAACGTTTTTAAAACGATATTAAGCTATTTTGTGCTCTTTGATGTTTTTGTGTAACCAAGTTTTATCGAAATGAACAAAATGGTCTAAAACGTCTCCAAATGCGATTTGAAGCTTTTCCAAGCACTTTGCTGTTTTTATGTTAACAGGTTTTTTCGAAAATCACAAAATGGTCTAAAATGTCTCAAAATGCGATTTGAAGGTATTCTGAGCACTTTGGTGTTTTTGTGTGAAAAGTTTTAACGAAATGCTCAAAATTGTCTAAAACGGTTTCTAATGTGATTTTAAGCAATTTGATGTTTTTGTAAAACCAAGTTTCATCGAAATGCACAAAATGGTCTAAAACGTCTCCAAATGCGATTTAAAGCTATTCTAGACACTTTGATGTTTTGTGTGAAAAAGTTTTCTCGAAATGCTCAAAATGGTCTAAAACGTTTTCCAATACCATATTAAGCTATTTTGTGCAATTTGATGTTTTTGTGTAACCAAGTTTTTTGAAATGCGATTTGAAGATATTCTGAGGACTTTGGTGTTTTTATGTTAAAAAGTTTTTTCGAAAATCACAAAATGGTCTAAAACGTCTCCAAATGCGATTTGAAGATATTCTGAGCACTTTGGTGTTTTTATGTTAAAAAGTTTTTTCGAAAATCACAAAATGGTCTAAAACGTCTCCAAATGCGATTTGAAGGTCTTCTGTACACTTTGATGTTTTGTGTGAAAAAGTTTTTTCAAAATGCTCAAAATGGTCTAAAACGTTTTTAAAACGATATTAAGCTATTTTGTGCTCTTTGATGTTTTTGTATAACCAAGTTTTTTCGAAAATCACAAAATGGTCTAAAACGTCTCCAAATGCGATTTGAAGCTTTTCCAAGCACTTTGCTGTTTTTATGTTAACAAGTTTTTTCGAAAATCACAAAATGGTCTAAAACGTCTCAAAATACGATATTAAGCTGTTTTGTGCACTTTGATGATTTGTGTGAAAAGTTTTAACGAAATGCTCAAAATGTTCTAAAACGGTTTCTAATGTGATTTTAAGCACTTTGATGTTTTTATGTAGCCAAGTTTTTTCGAAAATCACAAAATGGTCAAAAACGTCTCCAAATGCGATTTGAAGCTTTTCTAAGCACTTTGGTGTTTTTATGTTAACAAGTTTTTTCGAAAATCACAAAATGGTCTAAAACGTCTTCAAATGCGATTTGAAGATATTCTGAGCACTTTGGTGTTTTTCTGTTAAAAAGTATTTTCGAAAATCACAAAATGGTCTATAACGTCTCCAAATGCGATTTGAAGCTATTCTGTACACTTTGATGTTTTGTGTGAAAAAGTTTTGTCAAAATGCTCAAAATGGTCTAAAACGTTTTTAAAACTATATTAAGCTATTTTGTGCTCTTTGATGTTTTTGTGTAACCAAGTTTTTTCGAAAATCACAAAATGGTCTAAAACGTCTCCAAATGCGATTTGAAGCTTTTCTAAGCACTTTGGTGTTTTTATGTTAACAAGTTTTTTCGAAAATCACAAAATGGTCTAAAACGTCTCAAAATGCGATTTGAAGGTATTCTGAGCACTTTGGTGTTTTTGTGTGAAAAGTTTTAACGAAATGCTCAAAATGGTCTAAAACGGTTTCTAATGTGATTTTAACCACTTTGATGTTTTTGTGTAACCAAGTTTTTTCGAAAATCACAAAATGGTCTAAAACGTCTCCAAATGCGATTTGAAGCTTTTCTAAGCACTTTGGTGTTTTTATGTTAACAAGTTTTTTCGAAAATCACAAAATGGTCTAAAACGTCTCCAAATGCGATTTGAAGATATTCTGAGCACTTTGGTGTTTTTCTGTTAAAAAGTAATTTCGAAAATCACAAAATGGTCTAAAACGTCTCCAAATGCAATTTGAAGCTATTCTGTACACTTTGATGTTTTGTGTGAAAAAGTTTTGTCAAAATGCTCAAAATGGTCTAAAACGTTTTTAAAACGATATTAAGCTATTTTGTGCTCTTTGATGTTTTTGTATAACCAAGTTTTTTCGAAAATCACAAAATGGTCTAAAACGTCTCCAAATGCGATTTGAAGCTTTTCTAAACACTTTGGTGTTTTTATGTTAACAAGTTTTTTCGAAAATCACAAAATGGTCTAAAACGTCTCCAAATCCGATTTGAAGCTATTCTGTACACTTTGATGTTTTGTGTGAAAAAGTTTTGTCGAAATGCTCAAAATGGTCTAAAACGTTTTTAAAACGATATTAAGCTATTTTGTGCTCTTTGATGTTTTTTTGTAACCAAGTTTCATCGATATGAACAAAATGGTCTAAAACGTCTCAAAATGCGATTTGAAGGTATTCTGAGCACTTTGGTGTTTTTGGGTGAAAAGTTTTAACGAAATGCTCAAAATGGTCTAAAACGGTTTCTAATGTGATTTTAAGCACTTTGAAGTATTTGTAAAAACAAGTTTCATCGAAATGCACAAAATAGTCTAAAACGTCTCCAAATGCGATTTGAAGCTTTTCTAAGCACTTTGGTGTTTTTATGTTAACAAGTTTTTTCGAAAATCACAAAATGGTCTAAAACGTCTCCAAATGCGATTTGAAGATATTCTGAGCACTTTGGTGTTTTTATGTTAAAAAGTATTTTCGAAAATCACAAAATGGTCTAAAACGTCTCCAAATGCGATTTGAAGCTCTTCTGTACACTTTGATGTTTTGTGTGAAAAAGTTTAGTCGAAATGCTCAAAATGGTCTAAAACGTTTTTAAAACGATATTAAGCTATTTTGTGCTCTTTGATGTTTTTGTGTAACCAAGTTTCATCGAAATGAACAAAATGGTCTAAAACGTCTCCAAATGCGATTTGAAGCTTTTCTAAGCACTTTGGTGTTTTTATGTTAACAAGTTTTTTCGAAAATCACAAAATGGTCTAAAACGTCTCCAAATGCGATTTGAAAATATTCTGAGCACTTTGCTGTTTTTATGTTAACAAGTTTTTTCGAAAATCACAAAATGGTCTAAAACGTCTCAAAATGCTATTTGAAGGTATTCTGAGCACTTTGGTGTTTTTGTGTGAAAAGTTTTAACGAAATGCTCAAAATGGTCTAAAACGGTTCTAATGTGATTTTAAACACTTTGATGTTTTGTGTGAAAAAGTTTTGTCAAAATGCTCAAAATGGTCTAAAACGTTTTTAAAACGATATTAAGCTATTTTGTGCTCTTTGATGTTTTTGTATAACCAAGTTTTTTTGAAAATCACAAAATGGTCTAAAACGTCTCCAAATGCGATTTGAAGATATTCTGAGCACTTTGGTGTTTTTATGTTAAAAAGTTTTTTCGAAAATCACAAAATGGTCTAAAACGTCTCCAAATGCGATTTGAAGATATTCTGAGCACTTTGGTGTTTTTATGTTAAAAAGTTTTTTCGAAAATCACAAAATGGTCTAAAACGTCTCCAAATGCGATTTGAAGCTATTCTATACACTTTGATGTTTTGTGTTAAAAAGTTTTGTCGAAATGCTCAAAATGGTTTAAAACGTTTTTAAAACGATATTAAGCTATTTTGTGCTCTTTGATGTTTTTGTGTAACCAAGTTTCATCGAAATGAACAAAATGGTCTAAAACGTCTCCAAATGCGATTTGAAGCTTTTCCAAGCACTTTGCTGTTTTTATGTTAACAAGTTTTTTCGAAAATCACAAAATTGTCTAAAACGTCTCAAAATGCGATTTGAAGGTATTCTGAGCACTTTGGTGTTTTTGTGTGAAAAGTTTTAACGAAAAGCTCAAAATGGTCTAAAACGGTTCTAATGTGATTTTAAGCACTTTGATGTTTTTGTACAACCAAGTTTCATCGAAATGCTCAAAATGGTCTAAAACGTTTTTAAAACGATATTAAGCTATTTTGTGCTCTTTGATGTTTTTGTGTAACCAAGTTTTTTCGAAAATCACAAAATGGTCTAAAACGTCTCCAAATGCGATTTGAAGCTTTTCTAAACACTTTGGTGTTTTTGTGTTAACAAGTTTTTTCGAAAATCACAAAATGGTCTAAAACGTCTCAAAATGCGATTTGAAGGTATTCTGAGCACTTTGGTGTTTTTGTGTGAAAAGTTTTAACGAAATGCTCAAAATGGTCTAAAACGGTTTCTAATGTGATTTTAACCACTTTGATGTTTTTGTGTAACCAAGTTCTTTTCGAAAATCACAAAATGGTCTAAAACGTCTCCAAATGCGATTTGAAGCTTTTCTAAGCACTTTGGTGTTTTTATGTTAACAAGTTTTTTTGAAAATCACAAAATGGTCTAAAACGTCTCAAAATGCGATTTGAAGGTATTCTGAGCAATTTGGTGTTTTTGTGTGAAAATTTTTAACGAAATGCTCAAAATGGTCTAAAACGGTTTCTAATGTGATTTTAACCACTTTGATGTTTTTGTGTAACCAAGTTTTTTCGAAAATCACAAAATGGTCTAAAACGTCTCCAAATGCGATTTGAAGCTTTTCTAAGCACTTTGGTGTTTTTATGTTAACAAGTTTTTTCGAAAATCACAAAATGGTCTAAAACGTCTCCAAATGCGATTTGAAGCTATTCTGTACACTTTGATGTTTTGTGTGAAAAGTTTTAACGAAATGCTCAAAATGGTCTAAAACGGTTTCTAATGTGATTTTAACCACTTTGATGTTTTTGTGTAACCAAGTTTTTTCGAAAATCACAAAATGGTCTAAAACGTCTCCAAATGCGATTTGAAGCTTTTCCAAGCACTTTGCTGTTTTTATGTTAACAAGTTTTTTCGAAAATCACAAAATGGCCTAAAACGTCTCAAAATGCGATTTGAAGCTATTCTGTACACTTTGATGTTTTGTGTGAAAAAAGTTTTGTCGAAATGCTCAAAATGGTCTAAAACGTTTTTAAAACGATATTAAGCTATTTTGTGCTCTTTGATGTTTTTGTGTAACCAAGTTTTATCGAAATGAACAAAATGGTCTAAAACGTCTCCAAATGCGATTTGAAGCTTTTCTAAGCACTTTGCTGTTTTTATGTTAACTAGTTTTTTCGAAAATCACAAAATGGTCTAAAACGTCTCCAAATGCGATTTGAAGATATTCTGAGCACTTTGGTGTTTTTATGTTAAAAAGTTTTTTCGAAAATCACAAAATGGTCTAAAACGTCTCCAAATGCGATTTGAAGCTTTTCTAAACACTTTGGTGTTTTTATGTTAACAAGTTTTTTCGAAAATCACAAAATGGTCTAAAACGTCTCCAAATGCGATTTGAAGCTATTCTGTACACTTTGATGTTTTGTGTGAAAAAGTTTCTCGAAATGCTCAAAATGGTCTAAAACGTTTTCCAATACCATATTAAGCTATTTTGTGCAATTTGATGTTTTTGTGTAACCAAGTTTTTTGAAATGCGATTTGAAGATATTCTGAGCACTTTGGTGTTTTTATGTTACAAAGTTTTTTCGAAAATCACAAAATGGTCTAAAACGTCTCCAAATGCGATTTGAAGATATTCTGAGCACTTTGGTGTTTTTATGTTAAAAAGTTTTTTCGAAAATCACAAAATGGTCTAAAACGTCTCCAAATGCGATTTGAAGCTATTCTGTACACTTTGATGTTTTGTGTGAAAAAGTTTTGTCGAAATGCTCAAAATGGTCTAAAACGTTTTTAAAACGATATTAAGCTATTTTGTGCTCTTTGATGTTTTTGTGTAACCAAGTTTTTTCGAAAATCACGAAATGGTCTAAAACGTCTTCAAATGCGATTTGAAGCTTTTCTAAGCACTTTGGTGTTTTTATGTTAACAAGTTTTTTCGCAAATCACAAAATGGTCTAAAACGTCTCCAAATGCGATTTGAAGATATTCTGAGCACATTGGTGTTTTTATGTTAAAAAGTTTTGTCGAAATGCTCAAAATGGTCTAAAACGTTTTTAAAACGATATTAAGCTATTTTGTCCTCTTTGATGTTTTTATGTAACCAAGTTTCATCGAAATGAACAAAATGGTCTAAAACGTCTCCAAATGCGATTTGAAGCTTTTCCAAGCACTTTGCTGTTTTTATGTTAACAAGTTTTTTCGAAAATCACAAAATGGTCTAAAACGTCTCAAAATGCGATTTGAAGGTATTCTGAGCACTTTGGTGTTTTTGTGTGAAAAGTTTTAACGAAATGCTCAAAATGGTCTAAAACGGTTTCTAATGTGATTTTAAGCACTTTGATGTTTTTGTATAACCAAGTTTCATCGAAATGCACAAAATGGTCTAAAACGTCTCCAAATGCGATTTTAAGCTTTTCTAAGCACTTTGGTGTTTTTATGTTAACAAGGTTTTTCGAAAATCACAAAATGGTCTAAAACGTCTCCAAATGCGATTTGAAGATATTCTGAGCACTTTGGTGTTTTTATGTTAACAAGTTTTTTCGAAAATCACAAAATGGTCTAAAACGTCTCAAAATACGATATTAAGCTGTTTTGTGCACTTTGATGATTTGTGTGAAAAGTTTTAACGAAATGCTCAAAATGGTCTAAAACGGTTTCTAATGTGATTTTAAGCACTTTGATGTTTTTATGTAGCCAAGTTTTTTCGAAAATCACAAAATGGTCAAAAACGTCTCCAAATGCGATTTGAAGCTTTTTTAAGCACTTTGGTTTTTTTATGTTAACAAGTTTTTTCGAAAATCACAAAATGGTCTAAAACGTCTTCAAATGCGATTTGAAGATATTCTGAGCACTTTGGTGTTTTTCTGTTAAAAAGTATTTTCGAAAATCACAAAAATGGTCTAAAACGTCTCCAAATGCGATTTGAAGCTATTCTGTACACTTTGATGTTTTGTGTGAAAAAGTTTTGTCAAAATGCTCAAAATGGTCTAAAACGTTTTTAAAACGATATTAAGCTATTTTGTGCTCTTTGATGTGTTTGTATAACCAAGTTTTTTCGAAAATCACAAAATGGTCTAAAACGTCTCCAAATGCGATTTGAAGCTTTTCTAAGCACTTTGCTGTTTTTATGTTAACAAGTTTTTTCGAAAATCACAAAATGGTCTAAAACGTCTCTAAATGCGATTTGAAGCTTTTCTAAGCACTTTGGTGTTTTTATGTTAACATGTTTTTTCGAAAATCACAAAATGGTCTAAAACGTCTCAAAATGCGATTTGAAGGTATTCTGAGCACTTTGGTGTTTTTGTGTGAAAAGTTTTAACGAAATGCTCAAAATGGTCTAAAACGGTTTCTAATGTGATTTTAACCACTTTGATGTTTTTGTGTAACCAAGTTCTTTTCGAAAATCACAAAATGGTCTAAAACGTCTCCAAATGCGATTTGAAGCTCTTCTGTACACTTTGGTGTTTTTATGTTAACAAGTTTTTTCGAAAATCACAAAATGGTCTAAAACGTCTCAAAATGCGATTTGAAGGTATTCTGAGCACTTTGGTGTTTTTGTGTGAAAAGTTTTAACGAAATGCTCAAAATGGTCTAAAACGGTTTCTAATGTGATTTTAACCACTTTGATGTTTTTGTGTAACCAAGTTTTTTCGAAAATCACAAAATGGTCTAAAACGTCT
The DNA here is from genome assembly GCF_964355755.1 of Antedon mediterranea. Taxonomy (NCBI): domain Eukaryota; kingdom Metazoa; phylum Echinodermata; class Crinoidea; order Comatulida; family Antedonidae; genus Antedon; species Antedon mediterranea. Next base: position 10,713,144 of record NC_092678.1, read on the forward strand.
CCAAATGCGATTTGAAGCTATTCTGTACACTTTGATGTTTTGTGTGAAAAAAGTTTTGTCGAAATGCTCAAAATGGTCTCAAACGTTTTTAAAACGATATTAAGCTATTTTATGCTCTTTGATGTTTTTGTGTAACCAAGTTTTTTCGAAAATCACAAAATTGTCTAAAACGTCTCCGAATGCGATTTGAAGCTCTTCTGTACACTTTGATGTTTTGTGTGAAAAAGTTTTCTCGAAATGCTAAAAATGGTCTAAAACGTTTTCCAATACCATATTAAGCTATTTTGTGCAATTTGATGTTTTTGTGTAACCAAGTTTTTTCGAAAATCACAAAATGGTCTAAAACGTCTCCAAATGCGATTTGAAGATATTCTGAGCACTTTGGTGTTTTTATGTTAAAAAGTTTTTTGGAAAATCACAAAATGGTCTAAAACGACTCCAAATGCGATTTGAAGCTATCCTGTACACTTTGATGTTTTGTGTGAAAAAGTTTTGTCGAAATGCTCAAAATGATCTAAAACGTTTTTAAAACGATATTAAGCTATTTTGTGCTCTTTGATGTTTTTGTGTATCCAAGTTTCATCGAAATGAACAAAATGGTCTAAAACGTCTCCAAATGCGATTTGAAGGTATTCTGAGCACTTTGGTGTTTTTGTGTGAAAAGTTTTAACGAAATGCTCAAAATGGTCTAAAACGGTTTCTAATGTGATTTTAACCACTTTGATGTTTTTGTGTAACCAAGTTCTTTTCGAAAATCACAAAATGGTCTAAAACGTCTCCAAATGCTATTTGAAGCTTTTCTAAGCACTTTGGTGTTTTTATGTTAAAAAGTTTTTTCGAAAATCACAAAATGGTCTAAAACGTCTCCAAATGCGATTTGAAGCTCTTCTGTACACTTTGATGTTTTGTGTGAAAAAGTTTTGTCGAAATGCTCAAAATGGTCTAAAACGTTTTTAAATACGATATTAAGCTGTTTTGTGCACTTTGATGATTTGTGTGAAAAGTTTTAACGAAATGTTCAAAATAGTCTAAAACGGTTTCTAATGTGATTTTAAGCACTTTGATGTTTTTGTGTAACCAAGTTTTTTCGGAAATCACAAAATGGTCTAAAACGTCTCAAAATGCGATTTGAAGCTTTTCTAAGCACTTTGGTGTTTTTATGTTAACAAGTTTTTTCGAAAATCACAAAATGGTCTAAAACGTCTCAAAATGCGATTGAAGGTATTCTGAGCACTTTGGTGTTTTTGTGTGAAAAGTTTTAACGAAATGCTCAAAATGGTCTAAAACGGTTCTAATGTGATTTTAAGCACTTTGATGTTTTTGTATAACCAAGTTTCATCGAAATGCTCAAAATGATGTAAAACGTTTTTAAAACGATATTAAGCTATTTTGTGCTCTTTGATGTTTTTGTGTAACCAAGTTTTTTCGAAAATCACAAAATGGTCTAAAACGTCTCCAAATGCGATTTGAAGCTTTTCTAAGCACTTTGGTGTTTTTATGTTAAGTTTTTTCGAAAATCACAAAATGGTCTAAAACGTCTCAAAATGCGATTTGAAGGTATTCTGAGCACTTTGGTGTTTTTGTGTGAAAAGTTTTAACGAAATGCTCAAAATGGTCTAAAACGGTTTCTAATGTGATTTTAACCACTTTGATGTTTTTGTGTAACCAAGTTTTTTCGAAAATCACAAAATGGTCTAAAACGTCTCCAAATGCGATTTGAAGCTTTTCTAAGCACTTTGGTGTTTTTATGTTAACAAGTTTTTTCGAAAATCACAAAATGGTCTAAAACGTCTCAAATAGCGATTTGAAGCTATTCTGTACACTTTGATGTTTTGTGTGAAAAAAGTTTTGTCGAAATGCTCAAAATGGTCTAAAACGTTTTTAAAACGATATTAAGCTATTTTGTGCTCTTTGATGTTTTTGTGTAACCAAGTTTTATCGAAATGAACAAAATGGTCTAAAACGTCTCCAAATGCGATTTGAAGCTTTTCCAAGCACTTTGCTGTTTTTATGTTAACAAGTTTTTTCGAAAATCACAAAATGGTCTAAAACGTCTCCAAATGCGATTTGAAGATATTCTGAGCACTTTGGTGTTTTTATGTTAAAAAGTTTTTTCGAAAATCACAAAATGGTCTAAAACGTCTCCAAATGCGATTTGAAGCTATTCTATACACTTTGATGTTTTGTGTAAAAAATTTTGTCGAAATGCTCAAAATGGTTTAAAACGTTTTTAAAACGATATTAAGCTATTTTGTGCTCTTTGATGTTTTTGTGTAACCAAGTTTCATCGAAATGAACAAAATGGTCTAAAACGTCTCCAAATGCGATTTGAAGCTTTTCCAAGCACTTTGCTGTTTTTATGTTAACAAGTTTTTTCGAAAATCACAAAATTGTCTAAAACGTCTCAAAATGCGATTTGAAGGTATTCTGAGCACTTTGGTGTTTTTGTGTGAAAAGTTTTAACGAAAAGCTCAAAATGGTCTAAAACGGTTCTAATGTGATTTTAAGCACTTTGATGTTTTTGTACAACCAAGTTTCATCGAAATGCTCAAAATGGTCTAAAACGTTTTTAAAACGATATTAAGCTATTTTGTGCTCTTTGATGTTTTTGTGTAACCAAGTTTTTTCGAAAATCACAAAATGGTCTAAAACGTCTCCAAATGCGATTTGAAGCTTTTCTAAGCACTTTGGTGTTTTTATGTTAACAAGTTTTTTCGAAAATCACAAAATGGTCTAAAACGTCTCAAAATGCGATTTGAAGGTATTCTGAGCACTTTGGTGTTTTTGTGTGAAAAGTTTTAACGAAATGCTCAAAATGGTCTAAAACGGTTTCTAATGTGATTTTAACCACTTTGATGTTTTTGTGTAACCAAGTTCTTTTCGAAAATCACAAAATGGTCTAAAACGTCTCCAAATGCGATTTGAAGCTTTTCTAAGCACTTTGGTGTTTTTATGTTAACAAGTTTTTTCGAAAATCACAAAATGGTCTAAAACGTCTCAAAATGCGATTTGAAGGTATTCTGAGCACTTTGGTGTTTTTGTGTGAAAAGTTTTAACGAAATGCTCAAAATGGTCTAAAACGGTTTCTAATGTGATTTTAACAACTTTGATGTTTTTGTGTAACCAAGTTTTTTCGAAAATCACAAAATGGTCTAAAACGTCTCCAAATGCGATTTGAAGCTTTTCTAAGCACTTTGGTGTTTTTATGTTAACAAGTTTTTTCGAAAATCACAAAATGGTCTAAAACGTCTCCAAATGCGATTTGAAGATATTCTGAGCACTTTGGTGTTTTTCTGTTAAAAAGTATTTTCGAAAATCACAAAATGGTCTAAAACGTCTCCAAATGCAATTTGAAGCTATTCTGTACACTTTGATGTTTTGTGTGAAAAAGTTTTGTCAAAATGCTCAAAATGGTCTAAAACGTTTTTAAAACGATATTAAGATATTTTGTGCTCTTTGATGTTTTTGTATAACCAAGTTTTTTCGAAAATCACAAAATGGTCTAAAACGTCTCCAAATGCGATTTGAAGCTTTTCTAAACACTTTGGTGTTTTTATGTTAACAAGTTTTTTCGAAAATCACAAAATGGTCTAAAACGTCTCCAAATCCGATTTGAAGCTATTCTGTACACTTTGATGTTTTGTGTGAAAAAGTTTTGTCGAAATGCTCAAAATGGTCTAAAACGTTTTGAAAACGATATTAAGCTATTTTGTGCTCTTTGATGTTTTTGTGTAACCAAGTTTCATCGATATGAACAAAATGGTCTAAAACGTCTCAAAATGCGATTTGAAGGTATTCTGAGCACTTTGGTGTTTTTGGGTGAAAAGTTTTAACGAAATGCTCAAAATGGTCTAAAACGGTTTCTAATGTGATTTTAAGCACTTTGAAGTATTTGTAAAAACAAGTTTCATCGAAATGCACAAAATAGTCTAAAACGTCTCCAAATGCGATTTGAAGCTTTTCTAAGCACTTTGGTGTTTTTATGTTAACAAGTTTTTTTCGAAAATCACAAAATGGTCTAAAACGTCTCCAAATGCGATTTGAAGATATTCTGAGCACTTTGGTGTTTTTATGTTAAAAAGTATTTTCGAAAATCACAAAATGGTCAAAAACGTCTCCAAATGCGATTTGAAGCTCTTCTGTACACTTTGATGTTTTGTGTGAAAAAGTTTAGTCGAAATGCTCAAAATGGTCTAAAACGTTTTTAAAACGATATTAAGCTATTTTGTGCTCTTTGATGTTTTTGTGTAACCAAGTTTCATCGAAATGAACAAAATGGTCTAAAACGTCTCCAAATGCGATTTGAAGCTTTTCTAAGCACTTTGGTGTTTTTATGTTAACAAGTTTTTTCGAAAATCACAAAATGGTCTAAAACGTCTCCAAATGCGATTTGAAGATATTCTGAGCACTTTGCTGTTTTTATGTTAACAAGTTTTTTCGAAAATCACAAAATGGTCTAAAACGTCTCAAAATGCTATTTGAAGGTATTCTGAGCACTTTGGTGTTTTTGTGTGAAAAGTTTTAACGAAATGCTCAAAATGGTCTAAAACGGTTCTAATGTGATTTTAAACACTTTGATGTTTTGTGTGAAAAAGTTTTGTCAAAATGCTCAAAATGGTCTAAAACGTTTTTAAAACGATATTAAGCTATTTTGTGCTCTTTGATGTTTTTGTATAACCAAGTTTTTTCGAAAATCACAAAATGGTCTAAAACGTCTCCAAATGCGATTTGAAGATATTCTGAGCACTTTGGTGTTTTTATGTTAAAAAGTTTTTTCGAAAATCACAAAATGGTCTAAAACGTCTCCAAATGCGATTTGAAGATATTCTGAGCACTTTGGTGTTTTTATGTTAAAAAGTTTTTTCGAAAATCACAAAATGGTCTAAAACGTCTCCAAATGCGATTTGAAGCTATTCTATACACTTTGATGTTTTGTGTTAAAAAGTTTTGTCGAAATGCTCAAAATGGTTTAAAACGTTTTTAAAACGATATTAAGCTATTTTGTGCTCTTTGATGTTTTTGTGTAACCAAGTTTCATCGAAATGAACAAAATGGTCTAAAACGTCTCCAAATGCGATTTGAAGCTTTTCCAAGCACTTTGCTGTTTTTATGTTAACAAGTTTTTTCGAAAATCACAAAATTGTCTAAAACGTCTCAAAATGCGATTTGAAGGTATTCTGAGCACTTTGGTGTTTTTGTGTGAAAAGTTTTAACGAAAAGCTCAAAATGGTCTAAAACGGTTCTAATGTGATTTTAAGCACTTTGATGTTTTTGTACAACCAAGTTTCATCGAAATGCTCAAAATGGTCTAAAACGTTTTTAAAACGATATTAAGCTATTTTGTGCTCTTTGATGTTTTTGTGTAACCAAGTTTTTTCGAAAATCACAAAATGGTCTAAAACGTCTCCAAATGCGATTTGAAGCTTTTCTAAGCACTTTGGTGTTTTTATGTTAACAAGTTTTTTCGAAAATCACAAAATGGTCTAAAACGTCTCAAAATGCGATTTGAAGGTATTCTGAGCACTTTGGTGTTTTTGTGTGAAAAGTTTTAACGAAATGCTCAAAATGGTCTAAAACGGTTTCTAATGTGATTTTAACCACTTTGATGTTTTTGTGTAACCAAGTTCTTTTCAAAAATCACAAAATGGTCTAAAACGTCTCCAAATGCGATTTGAAGCTTTTCTAAGCACTTTGGTGTTTTTATGTTAACAAGTTTTTTCGAAAATCACAAAATGGTCTAAAACGTCTCAAAATGCGATTTGAATTTATTCTGAGCACTTTGGTGTTTTTGTGTGAAAAGTTTTAACGAAATGCTCAAAATGGTCTAAAATGGTTTCTAATGTGATTTTAACCACTTTGATGTTTTTGTGTAACCAAGTTTTTTCGAAAATCACAAAATGGTCTAAAACATCTCCAAATGCGATTTGAAGCTTTTCTAAGCACTTTGGTGTTTTTATGTTAACAAGTTTTTTCGAAAATCACAAAATGGTCTAAAACGTCTCCAAATGCGATTTGAAGCTTTTCCAAGCACTTTGCTGTTTTTATGTTAACAATTTTTTTCGAAAATCATAAAATGGTCTAAAACGTCTCCAAATGCGATTTGAAGCTATTCTGTACACTTTGATGTTTTGTGTGAAAAGTTTTGTCGAAATGCTCAAAATGGTCTAAAACGTTTTTAAAACGATATTAAGCTATTTTGTGCTCTTTGATGTTTTTGTGTAACCAAGTTTCATCGAAATGAACAAAATGGTCTAAAACGTCTCCAAATGCGATTTGAAGCTTTTCTAAGCACTTTGGTGTTTTTATGTTAACAAGTTTTTTCGAAAATCACAAAATGGTCTAAAACGTCTCCAAATGCGATTTGAAGATATTCTGAGCACTTTGCTGTTTTTATGTTAACAAGTTTTTTCGAAAATCACAAAATGGTCTAAAACGTCTCAAAATGCTATTTGAAGGTATTCTGAGCACTTTGGTGTTTTTGTGTGAAAAGTTTTAACGAAATGCTCAAAATGGTCTAAAACGGTTCTAATGTGATTTTAAACACTTTGATGTTTTGTGTGAAAAAGTTTTGTCAAAATGCTCAAAATGGTCTAAAACGTTTTTAAAACGATATTAAGCTATTTTGTGCTCTTTGATGTTTTTGTATAACCTAGTTTTTTCGAAAATCACAAAATGGTCTAAAACGTCTCCAAATGCGATTTGAAGATATTCTGAGCACTTTGGTGTTTTTATGTTAAAAAGTTTTTTCGAAAATCACAAAATGGTCTAAAACGTCTCCAAATGCGATTTGAAGATATTCTGAGCACTTTGGTGTTTTTATGTTAAAAAGTTTTTTCGAAAATCACAAAATGGTCTAAAACGTCTCCAAATGCGATTTGAAGCTATTCTATACACTTTGATGTTTTGTGTTAAAAAGTTTTGTCGAAATGCTCAAAATGGTTTAAAACGTTTTTAAAACGATATTAAGCTATTTTGTGCTCTTTGATGTTTTTGTGTAACCAAGTTTCATCGAAATGAACAAAATGGTCTAAAACGTCTCCAAATGCGATTTGAAGCTTTTCCAAGCACTTTGCTGTTTTTATGTTAACAAGTTTTTTCGAAAATCACAAAATTGTCTAAAACGTCTCAAAATGCGATTTGAAGGTATTCTGAGCACTTTGGTGTTTTTGTGTGAAAAGTTTTAACGAAAAGCTCAAAATGGTCTAAAACGGTTCTAATGTGATTTTAAGCACTTTGATGTTTTTGTACAACCAAGTTTCATCGAAATGCTCAAAATGGTCTAAAACGTTTTTAAAACGATATTAAGCTATTTTGTGCTCTTTGATGTTTTTGTGTAACCAAGTTTTTTCGAAAATCACAAAATGGTCTAAAACGTCTCCAAATGCGATTTGAAGCTTTTCTAAGCACTTTGGTGTTTTTATGTTAACAAGTTTTTTCGAAAATCACAAAATGGTCTAAAACGTCTCAAAATGCGATTTGAAGGTATTCTGAGCACTTTGGTGTTTTTGTGTGAAAAGTTTTAACGAAATGCTCAAAATGGTCTAAAACGGTTTCTAATGTGATTTTAACCACTTTGATGTTTTTGTGTAACCAAGTTCTTTTCGAAAATCACAAAATGGTCTAAAACGTCTCCAAATGCGATTTGAAGCTTTTCTAAGCACTTTGGTGTTTTTATGTTAACAAGTTTTTTCGAAAATCACAAAATGGTCTAAAACGTCTCAAAATGCGATTTGAAGGTATTCTGAGCACTTTGGTGTTTTTGTGTGAAAAGTTTTAACGAAATGCTCAAAATGGTCTAAAATGGTTTCTAATGTGATTTTAACCACTTTGATGTTTTTGTGTAACCAAGTTTTTTCGAAAATCACAAAATGGTCTAAAACATCTCCAAATGCGATTTGAAGCTTTTCTAAGCACTTTGGTGTTTTTATGTTAACAAGTTTTTTCGAAAATCACAAAATGGTCTAAAACGTCTCCAAATGCGATTTGAAGCTTTTCCAAGCACTTTGCTGTTTTTATGTTAACAATTTTTTTCGAAAATCATAAAATGGTCTAAAACGTCTCCAAATGCGATTTGAAGCTATTCTGTACACTTTGATGTTTTGTGTGAAAAGTTTTGTCGAAATGCTCAAAATGGTCTAAAACGTTTTTAAAACGATATTAAGCTATTTTGTGCTCTTTGATGTTTTTGTGTAACCAAGTTTCATCGAAATGAACAAAATGGTCTAAAACGTCTCCAAATGCGATTTGAAGCTTTTCTAAGCACTTTGGTGTTTTTATGTTAACAAGTTTTTTCGAAAATCACAAAATGGTCTAAAACGTCTCCAAATGCGATTTGAAGATATTCTGAGCACTTTGCTGTTTTTATGTTAACAAGTTTTTTCGAAAATCACAAAATGGTCTAAAACGTCTCAAAATGCTATTTGAAGGTATTCTGAGCACTTTGGTGTTTTTGTGTGAAAAGTTTTAACGAAATGCTCAAAATGGTCTAAAACGGTTCTAATGTGATTTTAAACACTTTGATGTTTTGTGTGAAAAAGTTTTGTCAAAATGCTCAAAATGGTCTAAAACGTTTTTAAAACGATATTAAGCTATTTTGTGCTCTTTGATGTTTTTGTATAACCAAGTTTTTTCGAAAATCACAAAATGGTCTAAAACGTCTCCAAATGCGATTTGAAGATATTCTGAGCACTTTGGTGTTTTTATGTTAAAAAGTTTTTTCGAAAATCACAAAATGGTCTAAAACGTCTCCAAATGCGATTTGAAGATATTCTGAGCACTTTGGTGTTTTTATGTTAAAAAGTTTTTTCGAAAATCACAAAATGGTCTAAAACGTCTCCAAATGCGATTTGAAGCTATTCTATACACTTTGATGTTTTGTGTTAAAAAGTTTTGTCGAAATGCTCAAAATGGTTTAAAACGTTTTTAAAACGATATTAAGCTATTTTGTGCTCTTTGATGTTTTTGTGTAACCAAGTTTCATCGAAATGAACAAAATGGTCTAAAACGTCTCCAAATGCGATTTGAAGCTTTTCCAAGCACTTTGCTGTTTTTATGTTAACAAGTTTTTTCGAAATTCACAAAATTGTCTAAAACGTCTCAAAATGCGATTTGAAGGTATTCTGAGCACTTTGGTGTTTTTGTGTGAAAAGTTTTAACGAAAAGCTCAAAATGGTCTAAAACGGTTCTAATGTGATTTTAAGCACTTTGATGTTTTTGTACAACCAAGTTTCATCGAAATGCTCAAAATGGTCTAAAACGTTTTTAAAACGATATTAAGCTATTTTGTGCTCTTTGATGTTTTTGTGTAACCAAGTTTTTTCGAAAATCACAAAATGGTCTAAAACGTCTCCAAATGCGATTTGAAGCTTTTCTAAGCACTTTGGTGTTTTTATGTTAACAAGTTTTTTCGAAAATCACAAAATGGTCTAAAACGTCTCAAAATGCGATTTGAAGGTATTCTGAGCACTTTGGTGTTTTTGTGTGAAAAGTTTTAACGAAATGCTCAAAATGGTCTAAAACGGTTTCTAATGTGATTTTAACCACTTTGATGTTTTTGTGTAACCAAGTTCTTTTCGAAAATCACAAAATGGTCTAAAACGTCTCCAAATGCGATTTGAAGCTTTTCTAAGCACTTTGGTGTTTTTATGTTAACAAGTTTTTTCGAAAATCACAAAATGGTCTAAAACGTCTCAAAATGCGATTTGAAGGTATTCTGAGCACTTTGGTGTTTTTGTGTGAAAAGTTTTAACGAAATGCTCAAAATGGTCTAAAATGGTTTCTAATGTGATTTTAACCACTTTGATGTTTTTGTGTAACCAAGTTTTTTCGAAAATCACAAAATGGTCTAAAACATCTCCAAATGCGATTTGAAGCTTTTCTAAGCACTTTGGTGTTTTTATGTTAACAAGTTTTTTCGAAAATCACAAAATGGTCTAAAACGTCTCCAAATGCGATTTGAAGCTTTTCCAAGCACTTTGCTGTTTTTATGTTAACAATTTTTTTCGAAAATCATAAAATGGTCTAAAACGTCTCCAAATGCGATTTGAAGCTATTCTGTACACTTTGATGTTTTGTGTGAAAAGTTTTGTCGAAATGCTCAAAATGGTCTAAAACGTTTTTAAAACGATATTAAGCTATTTTGTGCTCTTTGATGTTTTTGTGTAACCAAGTTTCATCGAAATGAACAAAATGGTCTAAAACGTCTCCAAATGCGATTTGAAGCTTTTCTAAGCACTTTGGTGTTTTTATGTTAACAAGTTTTTTCGAAAATCACAAAATGGTCTAAAACGTCTCCAAATGCGATTTGAAGATATTCTGAGCACTTTGCTGTTTTTATGTTAACAAGTTTTTTCGAAAATCACAAAATGGTCTAAAACGTCTCAAAATGCTATTTGAAGGTATTCTGAGCACTTTGGTGTTTTTGTGTGAAAAGTTTTAACGAAATGCTCAAAATGGTCTAAAACGGTTCTAATGTGATTTTAAACACTTTGATGTTTTGTGTGAAAAAGTTTTGTCAAAATGCTCAAAATGGTCTAAAACGTTTTTAAAACGATATTAAGCTATTTTGTGCTCTTTGATGTTTTTGTATAACCAAGTTTTTTCGAAAATCACAAAATGGTCTAAAACGTCTCCAAATGCGATTTGAAGATATTCTGAGCACTTTGGTGTTTTTATGTTAAAAAGTTTTTTCGAAAATCACAAAATGGTCTAAAACGTCTCCAAATGCGATTTGAAGATATTCTGAGCACTTTGGTGTTTTTATGTTAAAAAGTTTTTTCGAAAATCACAAAATGGTCTAAAACGTCTCCAAATGCGATTTGAAGCTATTCTATACACTTTGATGTTTTGTGTTAAAAAGTTTTGTCGAAATGCTCAAAATGGTTTAAAACGTTTTTAAAACGATATTAAGCTATTTTGTGCTCTTTGATGTTTTTGTGTAACCAAGTTTCATCGAAATGAACAAAATGGTCTAAAACGTCTCCAAATGCGATTTGAAGCTTTTCCAAGCACTTTGCTGTTTTTATGTTAACAAGTTTTTTCGAAAATCACAAAATTGTCTAAAACGTCTCAAAATGCGATTTGAAGGTATTCTGAGCACTTTGGTGTTTTTGTGTGAAAAGTTTTAACGAAAAGCTCAAAATGGTCTAAAACGGTTCTAATGTGATTTTAAGCACTTTGATGTTTTTGTACAACCAAGTTTCATCGAAATGCTCAAAATGGTCTAAAACGTTTTTAAAACGATATTAAGCTATTTTGTGCTCTTTGATGTTTTTGTGTAACCAAGTTTTTTCGAAAATCACAAAATGGTCTAAAACGTCTCCAAATGCGATTTGAAGCTTTTCTAAGCACTTTGGTGTTTTTATGTTAACAAGTTTTTTCGAAAATCACAAAATGGTCTAAAACGTCTCAAAATGCGATTTGAAGGTATTCTGAGCACTTTGGTGTTTTTGTGTGAAAAGTTTTAACGAAATGCTCAAAATGGTCTAAAACGGTTTCTAATGTGATTTTAACCACTTTGATGTTTTTGTGTAACCAAGTTCTTTTCGAAAATCACAAAATGGTCTAAAACGTCTCCAAATGCGATTTGAAGCTTTTCTAAGCACTTTGGTGTTTTTATGTTAACAAGTTTTTTCGAAAATCACAAAATGGTCTAAAACGTCTCAAAATGCGATTTGAAGGTATTCTGAGCACTTTGGTGTTTTTGTGTGAAAAGTTTTAACGAAATGCTCAAAATGGTCTAAAATGGTTTCTAATGTGATTTTAACCACTTTGATGTTTTTGTGTAACCAAGTTTTTTCGAAAATCACAAAATGGTCTAAAACATCTCCAAATGCGATTTGAAGCTTTTCTAAGCACTTTGGTGTTTTTATGTTAACAAGTTTTTTCGAAAATCACAAAATGGTCTAAAACGTCTCCAAATGCGATTTGAAGCTTTTCCAAGCACTTTGCTGTTTTTATGTTAACAATTTTTTTCGAAAATCATAAAATGGTCTAAAACGTCTCCAAATGCGATTTGAAGCTATTCTGTACACTTTGATGTTTTGTGTGAAAAGTTTTGTCGAAATGCTCAAAATGGTCTAAAACGTTTTTAAAACGATATTAAGCTATTTTGTGCTCTTTGATGTTTTTGTGTAACCAAGTTTCATCGAAATGAACAAAATGGTCTAAAACGTCTCCAAATGCGATTTGAAGCTTTTCTAAGCACTTTGGTGTTTTTATGTTAACAAGTTTTTTCGAAAATCACAAAATGGTCTAAAACGTCTCCAAATGCGATTTGAAGATATTCTGAGCACTTTGCTGTTTTTATGTTAACAAGTTTTTTCGAAAATCACAAAATGGTCTAAAACGTCTCAAAATGCTATTTGAAGGTATTCTGAGCACTTTGGTGTTTTTGTGTGAAAAGTTTTAACGAAATGCTCAAAATGGTCTAAAACGGTTCTAATGTGATTTTAAGCACTTTGATGTTTTTGTATAACCAAGTTTCATCGAAATGCTCAAAATGGTCTAAAACGTTTTTAAAACGATATTAAGCTATTTTGTGCTCTTTGATGTTTTTGTGTAACGAAGTTTCATCGAAATGAACAAAATGGTCTAAAACGTCTCCAAATGCGATTTGAAGCTTTTCCAAGCACTTTGCTGTTTTTATGTTAACAAGTTTTTTCGAAAATCACAAAATGGCCTAAAACGTCTCAAAATGCGATTTCAAGGTATTCTGAGCACTTTGGTGTTTTTGTGTGAAAGGTTTTAACGAAATGCTCAAAATGGTCTAAAACGGTTTCTAATGTGATTTTAAGCACTTTGATGTTTTTGTATAACCAAGTTTCATCGAAATGCACAAAATGGTCTAAAACGTCTCCAAATGCGATTTGAAGCTTTTCTAAGCACTTTGCTGTTTTTATGTTAACAAGTTTTTTCGAAAATCACAAAATGGTCTAAAACGTCTCCAAATGCGATTTGAAGATATTCTGAGCACTTTGGTGTTTTTATGTTAAAAAGTTTTTTCGAAAATCACAAAATGGTCTAAAACGTCTCCAAATGCGATTTGAAGATATTCTGAGCACTTTGGTGTTTTTATGTTAAAAAGTTTTTTCGAAAATCACAAAATGGTCTAAAACGTCTCCAAATGCGATTTGAAGCTATTCTGTACACTTTGATGTTTTGTGTGAAAAAGTTTTGTCGAAATGCTCAAAATGGTCTAAAACGTTTTTAAAACGATATTAAGCTATTTTGTGCTCTTTGATGTTTTTCTGTAACCAAGTTTTATCGAAATGAACAAAATGGTCTAAAACGTCTCCAAATGCGATTTGAAGCTTTTCCAAGCACTTTGCTGTTTTTATGTTAACAAGTTTTTTCGAAAATCACAAAATGGTCTAAAACGTCTCAAAATGCGATTTGAAGGTATTCTGAGCACTTTGGTGTTTTTGTGTGAAAAGTTTTAACGAAATGCTCAAAATTGTCTAAAACGGTTTCTAATGTGATTTTAAGCACTTTGATGTTTTTGTAAAACCAAGTTTCATCGAAATGAACAAAATGGTCTAAAATGTCTCCAAATGCGATTTGAAGCTTTTCCAAGCACTTTACTGTTTTTATGTTAACAAGCTTTTTCGAAAATCACAAAATGGTCTAAAACGTCTCCAAATGCGATTTGAAGATATTCTGAGCACTTTGGTGTTTTTATGTTAAAAAGTTTTTTCGAAAATCACAAAATGGTCTAAAACGTCTCCAAATGCGATTTGAAGATATTCTGAGCACTTTGGTGTTTTTATGTTAAAAAGTTTTTTCGAAAATCACAAAATGGTCTAAAACGTCTCCAAATGCGATTTGAAGCTATTCTGTACACTTTGATGTTTTGTGTGAAAAAGTTTTGTCGAAATGCTCAAAATGGTTTAAAACGTTTTTAAAACGATATTAAGTTATTTTGTGCTCTTTGATGTTTTTGTGTAACCAAGTTTCATCGAAATGAACAAAATGGTCTAAAACGTCTCCAAATGCGATTTGAAGCTTTTCCAAGCACTTTGCTGTTTTTATGTTAACAAGTTTTTTCGAAAATCACAAAATGGTGTAAAACGTCTCAAAATGCGATTTGAAGGTATTCTGAGCACTTTGGTGTTTTTGTGTGAAAAGTTTTAACGAAATGCTCAAAATGGTCTAAAACGGTTCTAATGTGATTTTAAGCTATTCTAGACACTTTGATGTTTTGTGTGAAAAAGTTTTCTCGAAATGCTCAAAATGGTCTAAAACGTTTTCCAATACCATATTAAGCTATTTTGTGCAATTTGATGTTTTTGTGTAACCAAGTTTTTTGAAATGCGATTTGAAGATATTCTGAGGACTTTGGTGTTTTTATGTTAAAAAGTTTTTTCGAAAATCACAAAATGGTCTAAAACGTCTCCAAATGCGATTTGAAGATATTCTGAGCACTTTGGTGTTTTTATGTTAAAAAGTTTTTTCGAAAATCACAAAATGGTCTAAAACGTCTCCAAATGCGAGTTGAAGCTATTCTGTACACTTTGATGTTTTGTGTGAAAAAGTTTTGTCGAAATGCTCAAAATGGTCTAAAACGTTTTTAAAACGATATTAAGCTATTTTGTGCTCTTTGATGTTTTTGTGTAACCAAGTTTTTTCGAAAATCACAAAATGGTCTAAAACGTCTCCAAATGCGATTTGAAGCTTTTCTAAGCACTTTGGTGTTTTTATGTTAACAAGTTTTTTCGAAAATCACAAAATGGTCTAAAACGTCTCAAAATGCGATTTGAAGGTATTCTGAGCACTTTGGTGTTTTTGTGTGAAAAGTTTTAACGAAATGCTCAAAATGGTCTAAAACGGTTTCTAATGTGATTTTAAGCACTTTGATGTTTTTGTGTAACCAAGTTTTTTCGAAAATCACAAAATGGTCTAAAACGTCTCCAAATGCGATTTGAAGCTATTCTGTACACTTTGATGTTTTGTGTGAAAAAAGTTTTGTCGAAATGCTCAAAATGGTCTAAAACGTTTTTAAAACGATATTAAGCTATTTTGTGCTCTTTGATGTTTTTGTGTAACCAAGTTTTATCGAAATGAACAAAATGGTCTAAAAAGTCTCCAAATGCGATTTGAAGCTTTTCCAAGCACTTTGCTGTTTTTATGTTAACAGGTTTTTTCGAAAATCACAAAATGGTCTAAAACGTCTCAAAATGCGATTTGAAGGTCGGCCGTTCCAAGGCAAAACAACGTAACTACAAAATGTTGCTTTTCGAGAAAAATTGAATTGAAGTTTAAGTGTTTGCATTTCAACAACAAATTATCGTAATTATGTGAAATTTTGCATGAGTATATATAAATAATAATTATTATTAAATACAAAATGTTAAATAATTTAAACAATTTGATCAAAAGTTACTACCACTTTTAACAGATACGTTGTTTTGCCTTAGAAATGACGTGCATAGAATGAAAGTCATTTCTGAGGCAAAACAACGTAACTGCGATATTCTGTGGCAAAACAACGTAACTGTGGTCATTCCATGGCAAAACAACGTAACTGTGATGATTTTAAAAACAATGGATTGAAACTCTTTTTGAACAAAAGGGAAGGCTGCGATCATCTATGATTGCTAGGAACTAGGTTGGCTTAACAAAGAGTGCATTTGAAGCTAGGCTTAGCCATTTGCATCTACTATTTATGATAATAGACTTATTACATTATTATGTTATAGCCTACCTACTAGCCTGCTACTACAAGGCCTACGTACAACAATGCAAAGACGGCCGTCCTACTAGGCTAGGCCTAGCCTAGTTTCAATGACAATACTGGTGTACTAGGCTAGATTAGGTAGGTCTGTAAAATTAATAGCCTAGCCTAGTTTCAAGCTTGCCTGAACTTTTTCGTAAATATAGTAGAATAAATTTTAATACATTAAATTAGTTGTCTAGCGTAATAAGCCTAATATTGTTTAATATATCTTTTACTTTTAGTTAAGATCGTTGCTATGCCTATCGTCATGCATCAGTGGTTTCTGTCTCAAAATTACGTAACTTAGCTGATTGTGAGAATTTGAAGCGAAAATCGTAGACATTTCCGTGGCAGAACAACGTATCTGGTAGATACGTTGTTTTGCCTTGGAAAATACCAGAATTATTTGTTTTTTGCTTAAAGATACGTGGTACTATCTCTAAAATTAATGATCTCTGAAACCCGAAATTTTTACAGGTTGTTCATAAATTTGTAATAATTCCCCAAATGTAAAAATCTCAAAATTGACAAAAATGCGAGTTACGTGGTTTTGCCTTGGAACGGCCGAGGTATTCTGAGCACTTTGGTGTTTTTGTGTGAAAAGTTTTAACGAAATGCTCAAAATTGTCTAAAACGGTTTCTAATGTGATTTTAAGCACTTTGATGTTTTTGTAAAACCAAGTTTCATCGAAATGCACAAAATGGTCTAAAATGTCTCCAAATGCGATTTGAAGCTTTTCCAAGCACTTTGCTGTTTTTATGTTAACAAGCTTTTTCGAAAATCACAAAATGGTCTAAAACGTCTCCAAATGCGATTTGAAGATATTCTGAGCACTTTGGTGTTTTTATGTTAAAAAGTTTTTTCGAAAATCACAAAATGGTCTAAAACGTCTCCAAATGCGATTTGAAGATATTCTGAGCACTTTGGTGTTTTTATGTTAAAAAGTTTTTTCGAAAATCACAAAATGGTCTAAAACGTCTCCAAATGCGATTTGAAGCTATTCTGTACACTTTGATGTTTTGTGTGAAAAAGTTTTGTCGAAATGCTCAAAATGGTTTAAAACGTTTTTAAAACGATATTAAGCTATTTTGTGCTCTTTGATGTTTTTGTATAACCAAGTTTCATCGAAATGCACAAAATGGTCTAAAACGTCTCCAAATGCGATTTGAAGCTTTTCTAAGCACTTTGCTGTTTTTATGTTAACAAGTTTTTTCGAAAATCACAAAATGGTCTAAAACGTCTCCAAATGCGATTTGAAGATATTCTGAGCACTTTGGTGTTTTTATGTTAAAAAGTTTTTTCGAAAATCACAAAATGGTCTAAAACGTCTCCAAATGCGATTTGAAGATATTCTGAGCACTTTGGTGTTTTTATGTTAAAAAGTTTTTTCGAAAATCACAAAATTGTCTAAAACGTCTCCAAATGCGATTTGAAGCTATTCTGTACCCTTTGATGTTTTGTGTGAAAAAGTTTTGTCGAAATGCTCAAAATGGTCTAAAACGTTTTTAAAACGATATAAAGCTATTTTGTGCTCTTTGATGTTTTTGTGTAACCAAGTTTTTTCGAAAATCACAAAATGGTCTAAAACGTCTCCAAATGCGATTTGAAGCTTTTCTAAGCACTTTGGTGTTTTTATGTTAACAAGTTTTTTCGAAAATCACAAAATGGTCTAAAACGTTTTAAAATGCGATTTGAAGGTATTCTGAGCACTTTGGTGTTTTTGTGTGAAAAGTTTTAACGAAATGCTCAAAATGGTCTAAAACGGTTTCTAATGTGATTTTAACCACTTTGATGTTTTTGTGTAACCAAGTTTTTTCGAAAATCACAAAATGGTCTAAAACGTCTCCAAATGCGATTTGAAGCTTTTCTAAGCACTTTGGTGTTTTTATGTTAACAAGTTTTTTCGAAAATCACAAAATGGTCTAAAACGTCTCCAAATGCGATTTGAAGCTATTCTGTACACTTTGATGTTTTGTGTGAAAAAAGTTTTGTCGAAATGCTCAAAATGGTCTAAAACGTTTTTAAAACGATATTAAGCTATTTTGTGCTCTTTGATGTTTTTGTGTAACCAAGTTTTATCGAAATGAACAAAATGGTCTAAAACGTCTCCAAATGCGATTTGAAGCTTTTCTAAGCACTTTGCTGTTTTTATGTTAACTAGTTTTTTCGAAAATCACAAAATGGTCTAAAACGTCTCCAAATGCGATTTGAAGATATTCTGAGCACTTTGGTGTTTTTATGTTAAAAAGTTTTTTCGAAAATCACAAAATGGTCTAAAACGTCTCCAAATGCGATTTGAAGATATTCTGAGCACTTTGGTGTTTTTATGTTAAAAAGTTTTTTCGAAAATCACAAAATGGTCTAAAACGTCTCCAAATGCGATTTGAAGCTATTCTGTACACTTTGATGTTTTGTGTGAAAAAGTTTTGTCGAAATGCTCAAAATGGTCTAAAACGTTTTTAAAACGATATAAAGCTATTTTGTGCTCTTTGATGTTTTTGTGTAACCAAGTTTTTTCGAAAATCACAAAATGGTCTAAAACGTCTCCAAATGCGATTTGAAGCTTTTCTAAGCACTTTGGTGTTTTTATGTTAACAAGTTTTTTCGAAAATCACAAAATGGTCTAAAACGTTTTAAAATGCGATTTGAAGGTATTCTGAGCACTTTGGTGTTTTTGTGTGAAAAGTTTTAACGAAATGCTCAAAATGGTCTAAAACGGTTTCTAATGTGATTTTAACCACTTTGATGTTTTTGTGTAACCAAGTTTTTTCGAAAATCACAAAATGGTCTAAAACGTCTCCAAATTCGATTTGAAGCTTTTCTAAACACTTTGGTGTTTTTATGTTAACAAGTTTTTTCGAAAATCACAAAATGGTCTAAAACGTCTCCAAATGCGATTTGAAGCTATTCTGTACACTTTGATGTTTTGTGTGAAAAAGTTTCTCGAAATGCTCAAAATGGTCTAAAACGTTTTCCAATACCATATTAAGCTATTTTGTGCAATTTGATGTTTTTGTGTAACCAAGTTTTTTGAAATGCGATTTGAAGATATTCTGAGCACTTTGGTGTTTTTATGTTAAAAAGTTTTTTCGAAAATCACAAAATGGTCTAAAACGTCTCCAAATGCGATTTGAAGATATTCTGAGCACTTTGGTGTTTTTATGTTAAAAAGTTTTTTCGAAAATCACAAAATGGTCTAAAACGTCTCCAAATGCGATTTGAAGCTATTCTGTACACTTTGATGTTTTGTGTGAAAAAGTTTTGTCGAAATGCTCAAAATGGTCTAAAACGTTTTTAAAACGATATTAAGCTATTTTGTGCTCTTTGATGTTTTTGTGTAACCAAGTTTTTTCGAAAATCACGAAATGGTCTAAAACGTCTTCAAATGCGATTTGAAGCTTTTCTAAGCACTTTGGTGTTTTTATGTTAACAAGTTTTTTCGCAAATCACAAAATGGTCTAAAACGTCTCCAAATGCGATTTGAAGATATTCTGAGCACATTGGTGTTTTTATGTTAAAAAGTTTTGTCGAAATGCTCAAAATGGTCTAAAACGTTTTTAAAACGATATTAAGCTATTTTGTCCTCTTTGATGTTTTTATGTAACCAAGTTTCATCGAAATGAACAAAATGGTCTAAAACGTCTCCAAATGCGATTTGAAGCTTTTCCAAGCACTTTGCTGTTTTTATGTTAACAAGTTTTTTCGAAAATCACAAAATGGTCTAAAACGTCTCCAAATGCGATTTGAAGGTATTCTGAGCACTTTGGTGTTTTTTTGTGAAAAGTTTTAACGAAATGCTCAAAATGGTCTAAAACGGTTTCTAATGTGATTTTAAGCACTTTGATGTTTTTGTATAACCAAGTTTCATCGAAATGCACAAAATGGTCTAAAACGTCTCCAAATGCGATTTTAAGCTTTTCTAAGCACTTTGGTGTTTTTATGTTAACAAGGTTTTTCGAAAATCACAAAATGGTCTAAAACGTCTCCAAATGCGATTTGAAGATATTCTGAGCACTTTGGTGTTTTTATGTTAACAAGTTTTTTCGAAAATCACAAAATGGTCTAAAACGTCTCAAAATACGATATTAAGCTGTTTTGTGCACTTTGATGATTTGTGTGAAAAGTTTTAACGAAATGCTCAAAATGGTCTAAAACGGTTTCTAATGTGATTTTAAGCACTTTGATGTTTTTATGTAGCCAAGTTTTTTCGAAAATCACAAAATGGTCAAAAACGTCTCCAAATGCGATTTGAAGCTTTTCTAAGCACTTTGGTTTTTTTATGTTAACAAGTTTTTTCGAAAATCACAAAATGGTCTAAAACGTCTTCAAATGCGATTTGAAGATATTCTGAGCACTTTGGTGTTTTTCTGTTAAAAAGTATTTTCGAAAATCACAAAATGGTCTAAAACGTCTCCAAATGCGATTTGAAGCTATTCTGTACATTTTGATGTTTTGTGTGAAAAAGTTTTGTCAAAATGCTCAAAATGGTCTAAAACGTTTTTAAAACGATATTAAGCTATTTTGTGCTCTTTGATGTGTTTGTATAACCAAGTTTTTTCGAAAATCACAAAATGGTCTAAAACGTCTCCAAATGCGATTTGAAGCTTTTCTAAGCACTTTGCTGTTTTTATGTTAACAAGTTTTTTCGAAAATCACAAAATGGTCTAAAACGTCTCCAAATGCGATTTGAAGCTTTTCTAAGCACTTTGGTGTTTTTATGTTAACAAGTTTTTTCGAAAATCACAAAATGGTCTAAAACGTCTCAAAATGCGATTTGAAGGTATTCTGATCCCTTTGGTGTTTTTGTGTGAAAAGTTTTAACGAAATGCTCAAAATGGTCTAAAACGGTTTCTAATGTGATTTTAACCACTTTGATGTTTTTGTGTAACCAAGTTCTTTTCGAAAATCACAAAATGGTCTAAAACGTCTCCAAATGCGATTTGAAGCTCTTCTGTACACTTTGGTGTTTTTATGTTAACAAGTTTTTTCGAAAATCACAAAATGGTCTAAAACGTCTCAAAATGCGATTTGAAGGTATTCTTAGCACTTTGGTGTTTTTGTGTGAAAAGTTTTAACGAAATGCTCAAAATGGTCTAAAACGGTTTCTAATGTGATTTTAACCACTTTGATGTTTTTGTGTAACCAAGTTTTTTCGAAAATCACAAAATGGTCTAAAACGTCTCCAAATGCGATTTGAAGCTATTCTGTACACTTTGATGTTTTGTGTGAAAAAAGTTTTGTCGAAATGCTCAAAATGGTCTCAAACGTTTTTAAAACGATATTAAGCTATTTTATGCTCTTTGATGTTTTTGTGTAACCAAGTTTTTTCGAAAATCACAAAATTGTCTAAAACGTCTCCGAATGCGATTTGAAGCTCTTCTGTACACTTTGATGTTTTGTGTGAAAAAGTTTTCTCGAAATGCTAAAAATGGTCTAAAACGTTTTCCAATACCATATTAAGCTATTTTGTGCAATTTGATGTTTTTGTGTAACCAAGTTTTTTCGAAAATCACAAAATGGTCTAAAACGTCTCCAAATGCGATTTGAAGATATTCTGAGCACTTTGGTGTTTTTATGTTAAAAAGTTTTTTGGAAAATCACAAAATGGTCTAAAACGACTCCAAATGCGATTTGAAGCTATCCTGTACACTTTGATGTTTTGTGTGAAAAAGTTTTGTCGAAATGCTCAAAATGATCTAAAACGTTTTTAAAACGATATTAAGCTATTTTGTGCTCTTTGATGTTTTTGTGTATCCAAGTTTCATCGAAATGAACAAAATGGTCTAAAACGTCTCCAAATGCGATTTGAAGGTATTCTGAGCACTTTGGTGTTTTTGTGTGAAAAGTTTTAACGAAATGCTCAAAATGGTCTAAAACGGTTTCTAATGTGATTTTAACCACTTTGATGTTTTTGTGTAACCAAGTTCTTTTCGAAAATCACAAAATGGTCTAAAACGTCTCCAAATGCTATTTGAAGCTTTTCTAAGCACTTTGGTGTTTTTATGTTAAAAAGTTTTTTCGAAAATCACAAAATGGTCTAAAACGTCTCCAAATGCGATTTGAAGCTCTTCTGTACACTTTGATGTTTTGTGTGAAAAAGTTTTGTCGAAATGCTCAAAATGGTCTAAAACGTTTTTAAATACGATATTAAGCTGTTTTGTGCACTTTGATGATTTGTGTGAAAAGTTTTAACGAAATGTTCAAAATAGTCTAAAACGGTTTCTAATGTGATTTTAAGCACTTTGATGTTTTTGTGTAACCAAGTTTTTTCGGAAATCACAAAATGGTCTAAAACGTCTCAAAATGCGATTTGAAGCTTTTCTAAGCACTTTGGTGTTTTTATGTTAACAAGTTTTTTCGAAAATCACAAAATGGTCTAAAACGTCTCAAAATGCGATTGAAGGTATTCTGAGCACTTTGGTGTTTTTGTGTGAAAAGTTTTAACGAAATGCTCAAAATGGTCTAAAACGGTTCTAATGTGATTTTAAGCACTTTGATGTTTTTGTATAACCAAGTTTCATCGAAATGCTCAAAATGATGTAAAACGTTTTTAAAACGATATTAAGCTATTTTGTGCTCTTTGATGTTTTTGTGTAACCAAGTTTTTTCGAAAATCACAAAATGGTCTAAAACGTCTCCAAATGCGATTTGAAGCTTTTCTAAGCACTTTGGTGTTTTTATGTTAAGTTTTTTCGAAAATCACAAAATGGTCTAAAACGTCTCAAAATGCGATTTGAAGGTATTCTGAGCACTTTGGTGTTTTTGTGTGAAAAGTTTTAACGAAATGCTCAAAATGGTCTAAAACGGTTTCTAATGTGATTTTAACCACTTTGATGTTTTTGTGTAACCAAGTTTTTTCGAAAATCACAAAATGGTCTAAAACGTCTCCAAATGCGATTTGAAGCTTTTCTAAGCACTTTGGTGTTTTTATGTTAACAAGTTTTTTCGAAAATCACAAAATGGTCTAAAACGTCTCAAATAGCGATTTGAAGCTATTCTGTACACTTTGATGTTTTGTGTGAAAAAAGTTTTGTCGAAATGCTCAAAATGGTCTAAAACGTTTTTAAAACGATATTAAGCTATTTTGTGCTCTTTGATGTTTTTGTGTAACCAAGTTTTATCGAAATGAACAAAATGGTCTAAAACGTCTCCAAATGCGATTTGAAGCTTTTCCAAGCACTTTGCTGTTTTTATGTTAACAAGTTTTTTCGAAAATCACAAAATGGTCTAAAACGTCTCCAAATGCGATTTGAAGATATTCTGAGCACTTTGGTGTTTTTATGTTAAAAAGTTTTTTCGAAAATCACAAAATGGTCTAAAACGTCTCCAAATGCGATTTGAAGCTATTCTATACACTTTGATGTTTTGTGTTAAAAAGTTTTGTCGAAATGCTCAAAATGGTTTAAAACGTTTTTAAAACGATATTAAGCTATTTTGTGCTCTTTGATGTTTTTGTGTAACCAAGTTTCATCGAAATGAACAAAATGGTCTAAAACGTCTCCAAATGCGATTTGAAGCTTTTCCAAGCACTTTGCTGTTTTTATGTTAACAAGTTTTTTCGAAAATCACAAAATTGTCTAAAACGTCTCAAAATGCGATTTGAAGGTATTCTGAGCACTTTGGTGTTTTTGTGTGAAAAGTTTTAACGAAAAGCTCAAAATGGTCTAAAACGGTTCTAATGTGATTTTAAGCACTTTGATGTTTTTGTACAACCAAGTTTCATCGAAATGCTCAAAATGGTCTAAAACGTTTTTAAAACGATATTAAGCTATTTTGTGCTCTTTGATGTTTTTGTGTAACCAAGTTTTTTCGAAAATCACAAAATGGTCTAAAACGTCTCCAAATGCGATTTGAAGCTTTTCTAAGCACTTTGGTGTTTTTATGTTAACAAGTTTTTTCGAAAATCACAAAATGGTCTAAAACGTCTCAAAATGCGATTTGAAGGTATTCTGAGCACTTTGGTGTTTTTGTGTGAAAAGTTTTAACGAAATGCTCAAAATGGTCTAAAACGGTTTCTAATGTGATTTTAACCACTTTGATGTTTTTGTGTAACCAAGTTCTTTTCGAAAATCACAAAATGGTCTAAAACGTCTCCAAATGCGATTTGAAGCTTTTCTAAGCACTTTGGTGTTTTTATGTTAACAAGTTTTTTCGAAAATCACAAAATGGTCTAAAACGTCTCAAAATGCGATTTGAAGGTATTCTGAGCACTTTGGTGTTTTTGTGTGAAAAGTTTTAACGAAATGCTCAAAATGGTCTAAAACGGTTTCTAATGTGATTTTAACAACTTTGATGTTTTTGTGTAACCAAGTTTTTTCGAAAATCACAAAATGGTCTAAAACGTTTCCAAATGCGATTTGAAGCTTTTCTAAGCACTTTGGTGTTTTTATGTTAACAAGTTTTTTCGAAAATCACAAAATGGTCTAAAACGTCTCCAAATGCGATTTGAAGATATTCTGAGCACTTTGGTGTTTTTCTGTTAAAAAGTATTTTCGAAAATCACAAAATGGTCTAAAACGTCTCCAAATGCAATTTGAAGCTATTCTGTACACTTTGATGTTTTGTGTGAAAAAGTTTTGTCAAAATGCTCAAAATGGTCTAAAACGTTTTTAAAACGATATTAAGCTATTTTGTGCTCTTTGATGTTTTTGTATAACCAAGTTTTTTCGAAAATCACAAAATGGTCTAAAACGTCTCCAAATGCGATTTGAAGCTTTTCTAAACACTTTGGTGTTTTTATGTTAACAAGTTTTTTCGAAAATCACAAAATGGTCTAAAACGTCTCCAAATCCGATTTGAAGCTATTCTGTACACTTTGATGTTTTGTGTGAAAAAGTTTTGTCGAAATGCTCAAAATGGTCTAAAACGTTTTTAAAACGATATTAAGCTATTTTGTGCTCTTTGATGTTTTTGTGTAACCAAGTTTCATCGATATGAACAAAATGGTCTAAAACGTCTCAAAATGCGATTTGAAGGTATTCTGAGCACTTTGGTGCTTTTGGGTGAAAAGTTTTAACGAAATGCTCAAAATGGTCTAAAACGGTTTCTAATGTGATTTTAAGCACTTTGAAGTATTTGTAAAAACAAGTTTCATCGAAATGCACAAAATAGTCTAAAACGTCTCCAAATGCGATTTGAAGCTTTTCTAAGCACTTTGGTGTTTTTATGTTAACAAGTTTTTTCGAAAATCACAAAATGGTCTAAAACGTCTCCAAATGCGATTTGAAGATATTCTGAGCACTTTGGTGTTTTTATGTTAAAAAGTATTTTCGAAAATCACAAAATGGTCTAAAACGTCTCCAAATGCGATTTGAAGCTCTTCTGTACACTTTGATGTTTTGTGTGAAAAAGTTTAGTCGAAATGCTCAAAATGGTCTAAAACGTTTTTAAAACGATATTAAGCTATTTTGTGCTCTTTGATGTTTTTGTGTAACCAAGTTTCATCGAAATGAACAAAATGGTCTAAAACGTCTCCAAATGCGATTTGAAGCTTTTCTAAGCACTTTGGTGTTTTTATGTTAACAAGTTTTTTCGAAAATCACAAAATGGTCTAAAACGTCTCCAAATGCGATTTGAAGATATTCTGAGCACTTTGCTGTTTTTATGTTAACAAGTTTTTTCGAAAATCACAAAATGGTCTAAAACGTCTCAAAATGCTATTTGAAGGTATTCTGAGCACTTTGGTGTTTTTGTGTGAAAAGTTTTAACGAAATGCTCAAAATGGTCTAAAACGGTTCTAATGTGATTTTAAACACTTTGATGTTTTGTGTGAAAAAGTTTTGTCAAAATGCTCAAAATGGTCTAAAACGTTTTTAAAACGATATTAAGCTATTTTGTGCTCTTTGATGTTTTTGTATAACCAAGTTTTTTCGAAAATCACAAAATGGTCTAAAACGTCTCCAAATGCGATTTGAAGATATTCTGAGCACTTTGGTGTTTTTATGTTAAAAAGTTTTTTCGAAAATCACAAAATGGTCTAAAACGTCTCCAAATGCGATTTGAAGATATTCTGAGCACTTTGGTGTTTTTATGTTAAAAAGTTTTTTCGAAAATCACAAAATGGTCTAAAACGTCTCCAAATGCGATTTGAAGCTATTCTATACACTTTGATGTTTTGTGTTAAAAAGTTTTGTCGAAATGCTCAAAATGGTTTAAAACGTTTTTAAAACGATATTAAGCTATTTTGTGCTCTTTGATGTTTTTGTGTAACCAAGTTTCATCGAAATTAACAAAATGGTCTAAAACGTCTCCAAATGCGATTTGAAGCTTTTCCAAGCACTTTGCTGTTTTTATGTTAACAAGTTTTTTCGAAAATCACAAAATTGTCTAAAACGTCTCAAAATGCGATTTGAAGGTATTCTGAGCACTTTGGTGTTTTTGTGTGAAAAGTTTTAACGAAAAGCTCAAAATGGTCTAAAACGGTTCTAATGTGATTTTAAGCACTTTGATGTTTTTGTACAACCAAGTTTCATCGAAATGCTCAAAATGGTCTAAAACGTTTTTAAAACGATATTAAGCTATTTTGTGCTCTTTGATGTTTTTGTGTAACCAAGTTTTTTCGAAAATCACAAAATGGTCTAAAACGTCTCCAAATGCGATTTGAAGCTTTTCTAAGCACTTTGGTGTTTTTATGTTAACAAGTTTTTTCGAAAATCACAAAATGGTCTAAAACGTCTCAAAATGCGATTTGAAGGTATTCTGAGCACTTTGGTGTTTTTGTGTGAAAAGTTTTAACGAAATGCTCAAAATGGTCTAAAACGGTTTCTAATGTGATTTTAACCACTTTGATGTTTTTGTGTAACCAAGTTCTTTTCGAAAATCACAAAATGGTCTAAAACGTCTCCAAATGCGATTTGAAGCTTTTCTAAGCACTTTGGTGTTTTTATGTTAACAAGTTTTTTCGAAAATCACAAAATGGTCTAAAACGTCTCAAAATGCGATTTGAAGGTATTCTGAGCACTTTGGTGTTTTTGTGTGAAAAGTTTTAACGAAATGCTCAAAATGGTCTAAAACGGTTTCTAATGTGATTTTAACCACTTTGATGTTTTTGTGTAACCAAGTTTTTTCGAAAATCACAAAATGGTCTAAAACGTCTCCAAATGCGATTTGAAGCTTTTCTAAGCACTTTGGTGTTTTTATGTTAACAAGTTTTTTCGAAAATCACAAAATGGTCTAAAACGTCTCCAAATGCGATTTGAAGCTATTCTGTACACTTTGATGTTTTGTGTGAAAAGTTTTAACGAAATGCTCAAAATTGTCTAAAACGGTTTCTAATGTGATTTTAAGCACTTTGATGTTTTTGTAAAACCAAGTTTCATCGAAATGCACAAAATGGTCTAAAACGTCTCCAAATGCGATTTGAAGCTTTTCCAAGCACTTTGGTGTTTTTATGTTAACAAGGTTTTTCGAAAATCACAAAATGGTCTAAAACGTCTCGAAATGCGATTTGAAGCTTTTCCAAGCACTTTGCTGTTTTTATGTTAACAAGTTTTTTCGAAAATCACAAAATGGTCTAAAACGTCTCAAAATACGATATTAAGCTGTTTTGTGCACTTTGATGATTTGTGTGAAAAGTTTTAACGAAATGCTCAAAATGGTCTAAAACGGTTTCTAATGTGATTTTAAGCACTTTGATGTTTTTATGTAGCCAAGTTTTTTCGAAAATCACAAAATGGTCAAAAACGTCTCCAAATGCGATTTGAAGCTTTTCTAAGCACTTTGGTTTTTTTATGTTAACAAGTTTTTTCGAAAATCACAAAATGGTCTAAAACGTCTTCAAATGCGATTTGAAGATATTCTGAGCACTTTGGTGTTTTTCTGTTAAAAAGTATTTTCGAAAATCACAAAATGGCCTAAAACGTCTCCAAATGCGATTTGAAGCTATTCTGTACACTTTGATGTTTTGTGTGAAAAAGTTTTGTCAAAATGCTCAAAATGGTCTAAAACGTTTTTAAAACGATATTAAGCTATTTTGTGCTCTTTGATGTGTTTGTATAACCAAGTTTTTTCGAAAATCACAAAATGGTCTAAAACGTCTCCAAATGCGATTTGAAGCTTTTCCAAGCACTTTGCTGTTTTTATGTTAACAATTTTTTTCGAAAATCATAAAATGGTCTAAAACGTCTCCAAATGCGATTTGAAGCTATTCTGTACACTTTGATGTTTTGTGTGAAAAGTTTTGTCGAAATGCTCAAAATGGTCTAAAACGTTTTTAAAACGATATTAAGCTATTTTGTGCTCTTTGATGTTTTTGTGTAACCAAGTTTCATCGAAATGAACAAAATGGTCTAAAACGTCTCCAAATGCGATTTGAAGCTTTTCTAAGCACTTTGGTGTTTTTATGTTAACAAGTTTTTTCGAAAATCACAAAATGGTCTAAAACGTCTCCAAATGCGATTTGAAGATATTCTGAGCACTTTGCTGTTTTTATGTTAACAAGTTTTTTCGAAAATCACAAAATGGTCTAAAACGTCTCAAAATGCTATTTGAAGGTATTCTGAGCACTTTGGTGTTTTTGTGTGAAAAGTTTTAACGAAATGCTCAAAATGGTCTAAAACGGTTCTAATGTGATTTTAAGCACTTTGATGTTTTTGTATAACCAAGTTTCATCGAAATGCTCAAAATGGTCTAAAACGTTTTTAAAACGATATTAAGCTATTTTGTGCTCTTTGATGTTTTTGTGTAACGAAGTTTCATCGAAATGAACAAAATGGTCTAAAACGTCTCCAAATGCGATTTGAAGCTTTTCCAAGCACTTTGCTGTTTTTATGTTAACAAGTTTTTTCGAAAATCACAAAATGGCCTAAAACGTCTCAAAATGCGATTTCAAGGTATTCTGAGCACTTTGGTGTTTTTGTGTGAAAGGTTTTAACGAAATGCTCAAAATGGTCTAAAACGGTTTCTAATGTGATTTTAAGCACTTTGATGTTTTTGTATAACCAAGTTTCATCGAAATGCACAAAATGGTCTAAAACGTCTCCAAATGCGATTTGAAGCTTTTCTAAGCACTTTGCTGTTTTTATGTTAACAAGTTTTTTCGAAAATCACAAAATGGTCTAAAACGTCTCCAAATGCGATTTGAAGATATTCTGAGCACTTTGGTGTTTTTATGTTAAAAAGTTTTTTCGAAAATCACAAAATGGTCTAAAACGTCTCCAAATGCGATTTGAAGATATTCTGAGCACTTTGGTGTTTTTATGTTAAAAAGTTTTTTCGAAAATCACAAAATGGTCTAAAACGTCTCCAAATGCGATTTGAAGCTATTCTGTACACTTTGATGTTTTGTGTGAAAAAGTTTTGTCGAAATGCTCAAAATGGTCTAAAACGTTTTTAAAACGATATTAAGCTATTTTGTGCTCTTTGATGTTTTTCTGTAACCAAGTTTTATCGAAATGAACAAAATGGTCTAAAACGTCTCCAAATGCGATTTGAAGCTTTTCCAAGCACTTTGCTGTTTTTATGTTAACAAGTTTTTTCGAAAATCACAAAATGGTCTAAAACGTCTCAAAATGCGATTTGAAGGTATTCTGAGCACTTTGGTGTTTTTGTGTGAAAAGTTTTAACGAAATGCTCAAAATTGTCTAAAACGGTTTCTAATGTGATTTTAAGCACTTTGATGTTTTTGTAAAACCAAGTTTCATCGAAATGAACAAAATGGTCTAAAATGTCTCCAAATGCGATTTGAAGCTTTTCCAAGCACTTTACTGTTTTTATGTTAACAAGCTTTTTCGAAAATCACAAAATGGTCTAAAACGTCTCCAAATGCGATTTGAAGATATTCTGAGCACTTTGGTGTTTTTATGTTAAAAAGTTTTTTCGAAAATCACAAAATGGTCTAAAACGTCTCCAAATGCGATTTGAAGATATTCTGAGCACTTTGGTGTTTTTATGTTAAAAAGTTTTTTCGAAAATCACAAAATGGTCTAAAACGTCTCCAAATGCGATTTGAAGCTATTCTGTACACTTTGATGTTTTGTGTGAAAAAGTTTTGTCGAAATGCTCAAAATGGTTTAAAACGTTTTTAAAACGATATTAAGTTATTTTGTGCTCTTTGATGTTTTTGTGTAACCAAGTTTCATCGAAATGAACAAAATGGTCTAAAACGTCTCCAAATGCGATTTGAAGCTTTTCCAAGCACTTTGCTGTTTTTATGTTAACAAGTTTTTTCGAAAATCACAAAATGGCCTAAAACGTCTCAAAATGCGATTTGAAGGTATTCTGAGCACTTTGGTGTTTTTGTGTGAAAAGTTTTAACGAAATGCTCAAAATGGTCTAAAACGGTTCTAATGTGATTTTAAGCTATTCTAGACACTTTGATGTTTTGTGTGAAAAAGTTTTCTCGAAATGCTCAAAATGGTCTAAAACGTTTTCCAATACCATATTAAGCTATTTTGTGCAATTTGATGTTTTTGTGTAACCAAGTTTTTTGAAATGCGATTTGAAGATATTCTGAGGACTTTGGTGTTTTTATGTTAAAAAGTTTTTTCGAAAATCACAAAATGGTCTAAAACGTCTCCAAATGCGATTTGAAGATATTCTGAGCACTTTGGTGTTTTTATGTTAAAAAGTTTTTTCGAAAATCACAAAATGGTCTAAAACGTCTCCAAATGCGAGTTGAAGCTATTCTGTACACTTTGATGTTTTGTGTGAAAAAGTTTTGTCGAAATGCTCAAAATGGTCTAAAACGTTTTTAAAACGATATTAAGCTATTTTGTGCTCTTTGATGTTTTTGTGTAACCAAGTTTTTTCGAAAATCACAAAATGGTCTAAAACGTCTCCAAATGCGATTTGAAGCTTTTCTAAGCACTTTGGTGTTTTTATGTTAACAAGTTTTTTCGCAAATCACAAAATGGTCTAAAACGTCTCCAAATGCGATTTGAAGATATTCTGAGCACATTGGTGTTTTTATGTTAAAAAGTTTTTTCGAAAATCACAAAATGGTCTAAAACGTTTCCAAATGCGATTTGAAGCTCTTCTGTACACTTTGATGTTTTGTGTGAAAAAGTTTTGTCGAAATGCTCAAAATGGTCTAAAACGTTTTTAAATACGATATTAAGCTGTTTTGTGCACTTTGATGGTTTGTGTGAAAAGTTTTAACGAAATGCTCAAAATGGTCAAAAACGGTTTCTAATGTGATTTTAAGCACTTTGATGTTTTTGTGTAACCAAGTTTTTTCGAAAATCACAAAATGGTCTAAAACGTCTCCAAATGCGATTTGAAGCTTTTCTAAACACTTTGGTGTTTTTATGTTAACAAGTTTTTTCGAAAATCACAAAATGGTCTAAAACGTCTCCAAATGCGATTTGAAGATATTCTGTACACTTTGATGTTTTGTGTGAAAAAGTTTTCTCGAAATGCTCAAAATGGTCTAAAACGTTTTCCAATACCATATTAAGCTATTTTGTGCAATTTGATGTTTTTATGTAACCAAGTTTTTTGAAATGCGACTTGAAGATATTCTGAGCACTTTGGTGTTTTTATGTTAAAAAGTTTTTTCGAAAATCACAAAATGGTCTAAAACGTCTCCAAATGCGATTTGAAGATATTCTGAGCACTTTGGTGTTTTTATGTTAAAAAGTTTTTTCGAAAATCACAAAATGGTCTAAAACGTCTCCAAATGCGATTTGAAGCTATTCTGTACACTTTGATGTTTTGTGTGAAAAAGTTTTGTCGAAATGCTCAAAATGGTCTAAAACGTTTTTAAAACGATATTAAGCTATTTTGTGCTCTTTGATGTTTTTGTGTAACCAAGTTTTTTCGAAAATCACAAAATGGTCTAAAACGTCTCCAAATGCGATTTGAAGCTTTTCTAAGCACTTTGGTGTTTTTATGTTAACAAGTTTTTTCGAAAATCACAAAATGGTCTAAAACGTCTCAAAATGCGATTTGAAGGTATTCTGAGCACTTTGGTGTTTTTGTGTGAAAAGTTTTAACGAAATGCTCAAAATGGTCTAAAACGGTTTCTAATGTGATTTTAAGCACTTTGATGTTTTTGTGTAACCAAGTTTTTTCGAAAATCACAAAATGGTCTAAAACGTCTCCAAATGCGATTTGAAGCTATTCTGTACACTTTGATGTTTTGTGTGAAAAAAGTTTTGTCGAAATGCTCAAAATGGTCTAAAACGTTTTTAAAACGATATTGAGCTATTTTGTGCTCTTTGATGTTTTTGTGTAACCAAGTTTTATCGAAATGAACAAAATGGTCTAAAACGTCTCCAAATGCGATTTGAAGCTTTTCCAAGCACTTTGCTGTTTTTATGTTAACAGGTTTTTTCGAAAATCACAAAATGGTCTAAAACGTCTCAAAATGCGATTTGAAGGTATTCTGAGCACTTTGGTGTTTTTGTGTGAAAAGTTTTAACGAAATGCTCAAAATTGTCTAAAACGGTTTCTAATGTGATTTTAAGCACTTTGATGTTTTTGTAAAACCAAGTTTCATCGAAATGCACAAAATGGTCTAAAATGTCTCCAAATGCGATTTGAAGCTTTTCCAAGCACTTTGCTGTTTTTATGTTAACAAGCTTTTTCGAAAATCACAAAATGGTCTAAAACGTCTCCAAATGCGATTTGAAGATATTCTGAGCACTTTGGTGTTTTTATGTTAAAAAGTTTTTTCGAAAATCACAAAATGGTCTAAAACGTCTCCAAATGCGATTTGAAGATATTCTGAGCACTTTGGTGTTTTTAAGTTAAAAAGTTTTTTCGAAAATCACAAAATGGTCTAAAACGTCTCCAAATGCGATTTGAAGCTATTCTGTACACTTTGATGTTTTGTGTGAAAAAGTTTTGTCGAAATGCTCAAAATGGTTTAAAACGTTTTTAAAACGATATTAAGCTATTTTGTGCTCTTTGATGTTTTTGTATAACCAAGTTTCATCGAAATGCACAAAATGGTCTAAAACGTCTCCAAATGCGATTTGAAGCTTTTCTAAGCACTTTGCTGTTTTTATGTTAACAAGTTTTTTCGAAAATCACAAAATGGTCTAAAACGTCTCCAAATGCGATTTGAAGATATTCTGAGCACTTTGGTGTTTTTATGTTAAAAAGTTTTTTCGAAAATCACAAAATGGTCTAAAACGTCTCCAAATGCGATTTGAAGATATTCTGAGCACTTTGGTGTTTTTATGTTAAAAAGTTTTTTCGAAAATCACAAAATTGTCTAAAACGTCTCCAAATGCGATTTGAAGCTATTCTGTACCCTTTGATGTTTTGTGTGAAAAAGTTTTGTCGAAATGCTCAAAATGGTCTAAAACGTTTTTAAAACGATATAAAGCTATTTTGTGCTCTTTGATGTTTTTGTGTAACCAAGTTTTTTCGAAAATCACAAAATGGTCTAAAACGTCTCCAAATGCGATTTGAAGCTTTTCTAAGCACTTTGGTGTTTTTATGTTAACAAGTTTTTTCGAAAATCACAAAATGGTCTAAAACGTCTTAAAATGCGATTTGAAGGTATTCTGAGCACTTTGGTGTTTTTGTGTGAAAAGTTTTAACGAAATGCTCAAAATGGTCTAAAACGGTTTCTAATGTGATTTTAACCACTTTGATGTTTTTGTGTAACCAAGTTTTTTCGAAAATCACAAAATGGTCTAAAACGTCTCCAAATGCGATTTGAAGCTTTTCTAAGCACTTTGGTGTTTTTATGTTAACAAGTTTTTTCGAAAATCACAAAATGGTCTAAAACGTCTCCAAATGCGATTTGAAGCTATTCTGTACACTTTGATGTTTTGTGTGAAAAAAGTTTTGTCGAAATGCTCAAAATGGTCTAAAACGTTTTTAAAACGATATTAAGCTATTTTGTGCTCTTTGATGTTTTTGTGTAACCAAGTTTTATCGAAATGAACAAAATGGTCTAAAACGTCTCCAAATGCGATTTGAAGCTTTTCTAAGCACTTTGCTGTTTTTATGTTAACAAGTTTTTTCGAAAATCACAAAATGGTCTAAAACGTCTCCAAATGCGATTTGAAGATATTCTGAGCACTTTGGTGTTTTTATGTTAAAAAGTTTTTTCGAAAATCACAAAATGGTCTAAAACGTCTCCAAATGCGATTTGAAGCTATTCTGTACACTTTGATGTTTTGTGTGAAAAAGTTTTGTCGAAATGCTCAAAATGGTCTAAAACGTTTTTAAAACGATATAAAGCTATTTTGTGCTCTTTGATGTTTTTGTGTAACCAAGTTATTTCGAAAATCACAAAATGGTCTAAAACGTCTCCAAATGCGATTTGAAGCTTTTCTAAGCACTTTGCTGTTTTTATGTTAACAAGTTTTTTCGAAAATCACAAAATGGTCTAAAACGTTTTAAAATGCGATTTGAAGGTATTCTGAGCACTTTGGTGTTTTTGTGTGAAAAGTTTTAACGAAATGCTCAAAATGGTCTAAAACGGTTTCTAATGTGATTTTAACCACTTTGATGTTTTTGTGTAACCAAGTTTTTTCGAAAATCACAAAATGGTCTAAAACGTCTCCAAATGCGATTTGAAGCTTTTCTAAACACTTTGGTGTTTTTATGTTAACAAGTTTTTTCGAAAATCACAAAATGGTCTAAAACGTCTCCAAATGCGATTTGAAGCTATTCTGTACACTTTGATGTTTTGTGTGAAAAAGTTTCTCGAAATGCTCAAAATGGTCTAAAACGTTTTCCAATACCATATTAAGCTATTTTGTGCAATTTGATGTTTTTGTGTAACCAAGTTTTTTGAAATGCGATTTGAAGATATTCTGAGCACTTTGGTGTTTTTATGTTAAAAAGTTTTTTCGAAAATCACAAAATGGTCTAAAACGTCTCCAAATGCGATTTGAAGATATTCTGAGCACTTTGGTGTTTTTATGTTAAAAAGTTTTTTCGAAAATCACAAAATGGTCTAAAACGTCTCCAAATGCGATTTGAAGCTATTCTGTACACTTTGATGTTTTGTGTGAAAAAGTTTTGTCGAAATGCTCAAAATGGTCTAAAACGTTTTTAAAACGATATTAAGCTATTTTGTGCTCTTTGATGTTTTTGTGTAACCAAGTTTTTTCGAAAATCACGAAATGGTCTAAAACGTCTTCAAATGCGATTTGAAGCTTTTCTAAGCACTTTGGTGTTTTTATGTTAACAAGTTTTTTCGCAAATCACAAAATGGTCTAAAACGTCTCCAAATGCGATTTGAAGATATTCTGAGCACATTGGTGTTTTTATGTTAAAAAGTTTTGTCGAAATGCTCAAAATGGTCTAAAACGTTTTTAAAACGATATTAAGCTATTTTGTCCTCTTTGATGTTTTTATGTAACCAAGTTTCATCGAAATGAACAAAATGGTCTAAAACGTCTCCAAATGCGATTTGAAGCTTTTCCAAGCACTTTGCTGTTTTTATGTTAACAAGTTTTTTCGAAAATCACAAAATGGTCTAAAACGTCTCAAAATGCGATTTGAAGGTATTCTGAGCACTTTGGTGTTTTTGTGTGAAAAGTTTTAACGAAATGCTCAAAATGGTCTAAAACGGTTTCTAATGTGATTTTAAGCACTTTGATGTTTTTGTATAACCAAGTTTCATCGAAATTCACAAAATGGTCTAAAACGTCTCCAAATGCGATTTTAAGCTTTTCTAAGCACTTTGGTGTTTTTATGTTAACAAGGTTTTTCGAAAATCACAAAATGGTCTAAAACGTCTCCAAATGCGATTTGAAGATATTCTGAGCACTTTGGTGTTTTTATTTTAACAAGTTTTTTCGAAAATCACAAAATGGTCTAAAACGTCTCAAAATACGATATTAAGCTGTTTTGTGCACTTTGATGATTTGTGTGAAAAGTTTTAACGAAATGCTCAAAATGGTCTAAAACGGTTTCTAATGTGATTTTAAGCACTTTGATGTTTTTATGTAGCCAAGTTTTTTCGAAAATCACAAAATGGTCAAAAACGTCTCCAAATGCGATTTGAAGCTTTTCTAAGCACTTTGGTTTTTTTATGTTAACAAGTTTTTTCGAAAATCACAAAATGGTCTAAAACGTCTTCAAATGCGATTTGAAGATATTCTGAGCACTTTGGTGTTTTTCTGTTAAAAAGTATTTTCGAAAATCACAAAATGGTCTAAAACGTCTCCAAATGCGATTTGAAGCTATTCTGTACACTTTGATGTTTTGTGTGAAAAAGTTTTGTCAAAATGCTCAAAATGGTCTAAAACGTTTTTAAAACGATATTAAGCTATTTTGTGCTCTTTGATGTGTTTGTATAACCAAGTTTTTTCGAAAATCACAAAATGGTCTAAAACGTCTCCAAATGCGATTTGAAGCTTTTCCAAGCACTTTGCTGTTTTTATGTTAACAATTTTTTTCGAAAATCATAAAATGGTCTAAAACGTCTCCAAATGCGATTTGAAGCTATTCTGTACACTTTGATGTTTTGTGTGAAAAGTTTTGTCGAAATGCTCAAAATGGTCTAAAACGTTTTTAAAACGATATTAAGCTATTTTGTGCTCTTTGATGTTTTTGTGTAACCAAGTTTCATCGAAATGAACAAAATGGTCTAAAACGTCTCCAAATGCGATTTGAAGCTTTTCTAAGCACTTTGGTGTTTTTATGTTAACACGTTTTTTCGAAAATCACAAAATGGTCTAAAACGTCTCCAAATGCGATTTGAAGCTTTTCTAAGCACTTTGGTGTTTTTATGTTAACAAGTTTTTTCGAAAATCACAAAATGGTCTAAAACGTCTCAAAATGCGATTTGAAGGTATTCTGAGCACTTTGGTGTTTTTGTGTGAAAAGTTTTAACGAAATGCTCAAAATGGTATAAAACGGTTTCTAATGTGATTTTAACCACTTTGATGTTTTTGTGTAACCAAGTTCTTTTCGAAAATCACAAAATGGTCTAAAACGTCTCCAAATGCGATTTGAAGCTCTTCTGTACACTTTGATGTTTTGTGTGAAAAAGTTTTGTCGAAATGCTCAAAATGGTCTAAAACGTTTTTAAATACGATATTAAGCTGTTTTGTGCACTTTGATGATTTGTGTGAAAAGTTTTAACGAAATGCTCAAAATAGTCTATAACGGTTTCTAATGTGATTTTAAGCACTTTGATGTTTTTGTGTAATCAAGTTTTTTAGGAAATCACAAAATGGTCTAAAACGTCTCCAAATGCGATTTGAAGCTTTTCTAAGCACTTTGGTGTTTTTATGTTAACAAGTTTTTTCGAAAATCACAAAATGGTCTAAAACGTCTCAAAATGCGATTTGAAGGTATTCTGAGCACTTTGGTGTTTTTGTGTGAAAAGTTTTAACGAAATGCTCAAAATGGTCTAAAACGGTTTCTAATGTGATTTTAACCACTTTGATGTTTTTGTGTAACCAAGTTTTTTCGAAAATCACAAAATGGTCTAAAACGTCTCCAAATGCGATTTGAAGCTATTCTGTACACTTTGATGTTTTGTGTGAAAAAAGTTTTGTCGAAATGCTCAAAATGGTCTAAAACGTTTTTAAAACGATATTAAGCTATTTTATGCTCTTTGATGTTTTTGTGTAACCAAGTTTTTTCGAAAATCACAAAATTGTCTAAAACGTCTCCGAATGCGATTTGAAGCTCTTCTGTACACTTTGATGTTTTGTGTGAAAAAGTTTTCTCGAAATGCTAAAAATGGTATAAAAACGTTTTCCAATACCATATTAAGCTATTTTGTGCAATTTGATGTTTTTGTGTAACCAAGTTTTTTCGAAAATCACAAAATTGTCTAAAACGTCTCCGAATGCGATTTGAAGCTCTTCTGTACACTTTGATGTTTTGTGTGAAAAAGTTTTCTCGAAATGCTAAAAATGGTCTAAAACGTTTTCCAATACCATATTAAGCTATTTTGTGCAATTTGATGTTTTTGTGTAACAAAGTTTTTTCGAAAATCACAAAATGGTCTAAAACGTCTCCAAATGCGATTTGAAGATATTCTGAGCACTTTGGTGTTTTTATGTTAAAAAGTTTTTTGGAAAATCACAAAATGGTCTAAAACGACTCCAAATGCGATTTGAAGCTATCCTGTACACTTTGATGTTTTGTGTGAAAAAGTTTTGTCGAAATGCTCAAAATGATCTAAAACGTTTTTAAAACGATATTAAGCTATTTTGTGCTCTTTGATGTTTTTGTGTATCCAAGTTTCATCGAAATGAACAAAATGGTCTAAAACGTCTCCAAATGCGATTTGAAGGTATTCTGAGCACTTTGGTGTTTTTGTGTGAAAAGTTTTAACGAAATGCTCAAAATGGTCTAAAACGGTTTCTAATGTGATTTTAACCACTTTGATGTTTTTGTGTAACCAAGTTCTTTTCGAAAATCACAAAATGGTCTAAAACGTCTCCAAATGCGATTTGAAGCTTTTCTAAGCACTTTGGTGTTTTTATGTTAAAAAGTTTTTTCGAAAATCACAAAATGGTCTAAAACGTCTCCAAATGCGAT
Source organism: Antedon mediterranea (assembly GCF_964355755.1). Lineage (NCBI taxonomy): Eukaryota > Metazoa > Echinodermata > Crinoidea > Comatulida > Antedonidae > Antedon > Antedon mediterranea. The sequence goes on from NC_092678.1 coordinate 10,751,267, forward strand.
TTGAAGCTCTTCTGTACACTTTGATGTTTTGTGTGAAAAAGTTTTGTCGAAATGCTCAAAATGGTCTAAAACGTTTTTAAATACGATATTAAGCTGTTTTGTGCACTTTGATGATTTGTGTGAAAAGTTTTAACGAAATGTTCAAAATAGTCTAAAACGGTTTCTAATGTGATTTTAAGCACTTTGATGTTTTTGTGTAACCAAGTTTTTTCGGAAATCACAAAATGGTCTAAAACGTCTCAAAATGCGATTTGAAGCTTTTCTAAGCACTTTGGTGTTTTTATGTTAACAAGTTTTTTCGAAAATCACAAAATGGTCTAAAACGTCTCAAAATGCGATTGAAGGTATTCTGAGCACTTTGGTGTTTTTGTGTGAAAAGTTTTAACGAAATGCTCAAAATGGTCTAAAACGGTTCTAATGTGATTTTAAGCACTTTGATGTTTTTGTATAACCAAGTTTCATCGAAATGCTCAAAATGATGTAAAACGTTTTTAAAACGATATTAAGCTATTTTGTGCTCTTTGATGTTTTTGTGTAACCAAGTTTTTTCGAAAATCACAAAATGGTCTAAAACGTCTCCAAATGCGATTTGAAGCTTTTCTAAGCACTTTGGTGTTTTTATGTTAACAAGTTTTTTCGAAAATCACAAAATGGTCTAAAACGTCTCAAAATGCGATTTGAAGCTCTTCTGTACACTTTGATGTTTTGTGTGAAAAAGTTTTGTCGAAATGCTCAAAATGGTCTAAAACGTTTTTAAATACGATATTAAGCTGTTTTTTGCACTTTGATGATTTGTGTGAAAAGTTTTAACGAAATGCTCAAAATAGTCTATAACGGTTTCTAATGTGATTTTAAGCACTTTGATGTTTTTGTGTAATCAAGTTTTTTAGGAAATCACAAAATGGTCTAAAACGTCTCCAAATGCGATTTGAAGCTTTTCTAAGCACTTTGGTGTTTTTATGTTAACAAGTTTTTTCGAAAATCACAAAATGGTCTAAAACGTCTCAAAATGCGATTTGAAGGTATTCTGAGCACTTTGGTGTTTTTGTGTGAAAAGTTTTAACGAAATGCTCAAAATGGTCTAAAACGGTTTCTAATGTGATTTTAACCACTTTGATGTTTTTGTGTAACCAAGTTTTTTCGAAAATCACAAAATGGTCTAAAACGTCTCCAAATGCGATTTGAAGCTATTCTGTACACTTTGATGTTTTGTGTGAAAAAAGTTTTGTCGAAATGCTCAAAATGGTCTAAAACGTTTTTAAAACGATATTAAGCTATTTTATGCTCTTTGATGTTTTTGTGTAACCAAGTTTTTTCGAAAATCACAAAATTGTCTAAAACGTCTCCGAATGCGATTTGAAGCTCTTCTGTACACTTTGATGTTTTGTGTGAAAAAGTTTTCTCGAAATGCTAAAAATGGTATAAAAACGTTTTCCAATACCATATTAAGCTATTTTGTGCAATTTGATGTTTTTGTGTAACCAAGTTTTTTCGAAAATCACAAAATTGTCTAAAACGTCTCCGAATGCGATTTGAAGCTCTTCTGTACACTTTGATGTTTTGTGTGAAAAAGTTTTCTCGAAATGCTAAAAATGGTCTAAAACGTTTTCCAATACCATATTAAGCTATTTTGTGCAATTTGATGTTTTTGTGTAACAAAGTTTTTTCGAAAATCACAAAATGGTCTAAAACGTCTCCAAATGCGATTTGAAGATATTCTGAGCACTTTGGTGTTTTTATGTTAAAAAGTTTTTTGGAAAATCACAAAATGGTCTAAAACGACTCCAAATGCGATTTGAAGCTATCCTGTACACTTTGATGTTTTGTGTGAAAAAGTTTTGTCGAAATGCTCAAAATGATCTAAAACGTTTTTAAAACGATATTAAGCTATTTTGTGCTCTTTGATGTTTTTGTGTATCCAAGTTTCATCGAAATGAACAAAATGGTCTAAAACGTCTCCAAATGCGATTTGAAGGTATTCTGAGCACTTTGGTGTTTTTGTGTGAAAAGTTTTAACGAAATGCTCAAAATGGTCTAAAACGGTTTCTAATGTGATTTTAACCACTTTGATGTTTTTGTGTAACCAAGTTCTTTTCGAAAATCACAAAATGGTCTAAAACGTCTCCAAATGCGATTTGAAGCTTTTCTAAGCACTTTGGTGTTTTTATGTTAAAAAGTTTTTTCGAAAATCACAAAATGGTCTAAAACGTCTCCAAATGCGATTTGAAGCTCTTCTGTACACTTTGATGTTTTGTGTGAAAAAGTTTTGTCGAAATGCTCAAAATGGTCTAAAACGTTTTTAAATACGATATTAAGCTGTTTTGTGCACTTTGATGATTTGTGTGAAAAGTTTTAACGAAATGTTCAAAATAGTCTAAAACGGTTTCTAATGTAATTTTAAGCACTTTGATGTTTTTGTGTAACCAAGTTTTTTCGGAAATCACAAAATGGTCTAAAACGTCTCAAAATGCGATTTGAAGCTTTTCTAAGCACTTTGGTGTTTTTATGTTAACAAGTTTTTTCGAAAATCACAAAATGGTCTAAAACGTCTCAAAATGCGATTGAAGGTATTCTGAGCACTTTGGTGTTTTTGTGTGAAAAGTTTTAACGAAATGCTCAAAATGGTCTAAAACGGTTCTAATGTGATTTTAAGCACTTTGATGTTTTTGTATAACCAAGTTTCATCGAAATGCTCAAAATGATGTAAAACGTTTTTAAAACGATATTAAGCTATTTTGTGCTCTTTGATGTTTTTGTGTAACCAAGTTTTTTCGAAAATCACAAAATGGTCTAAAACGTCTCCAAATGCGATTTGAAGCTTTTCTAAGGACTTTGGTGTTTTTATGTTAACAAGTTTTTTCGAAAATCACAAAATGGTCTAAAACGTCTCAAAATGCGATTTGAAGGTATTCTGAGCACTTTGGTGTTTTTGTGTGAAAAGTTTTAACGAAATGCTCAAAATGGTCTAAAACGGTTTCTAATGTGATTTTAACCACTTTGATGTTTTTGTGTAACCAAGTTTTTTCGAAAATCACAAAATGGTCTAAAACGTCTCCAAATGCGATTTGAAGCTTTTCTAAGCACTTTGGTGTTTTTATGTTAACAAGTTTTTTCGAAAATCACAAAATGGTCTAAAACGTCTCAAATAGCGATTTGAAGCTATTCTGTACACTTTGATGTTTTGTGTGAAAAAAGTTTTGTCGAAATGCTCAAAATGGTCTAAAACGTTTTTAAAACGATATTAAGCTATTTTGTGCTCTTTGATGTTTTTGTGTAACCAAGTTTTTTCGAAAATCACAAAATGGTCTAAAACATCTCCAAATGCGATTTGAAGATATTCTGAGCACTTTGGTGTTTTTATGTTAAAAAGTTTTTTCGAAAATCACAAAATGGTCTAAAACGTCTCCAAATGCGATTTGAAGCTCTTCTGTACACTTTGATGTTTTGTGTGAAAAAGTTTTGTCAAAATGCTCAAAATGGTCTAAAACGTTTTTAAAACGATATTAAGCTATTTTGTGCTCTTTGATGTTTTTGTATAACCAAGTTTTTTCGAAAATCACAAAATGGTCTATAACGTCTCCAAATGCGATTTGAAGATATTCTGAGCACTTTGGTGTTTTTATGTTAAAAAGTTTTTTCGAAAATCACAAAATGGTCTAAAACGTCTCCAAATGCGATTTGAAGATATTCTGAGCACTTTGGTGTTTTTATGTTAAAAAGTTTTTTCGAAAATCACAAAATGGTCTAAAACGTCTCCATATGCGATTTGAAGCTATTCTATACACTTTGATGTTTTGTGTTAAAAAGTTTTGTCGAAATGCTCAAAATGGTTTAAAACGTTTTTAAAACGATATTAAGCTATTTTGTGCTCTTTGATGTTTTTGTGTAACCAAGTTTCATCGAAATGAACAAAATGGTCTAAAACGTCTCCAAATGCGATTTGAAGCTTTTCCAAGCACTTTGCTGTTTTTATGTTAACAAGTTTTTTCGAAAATCACAAAATTGTTTAAAACGTCTCAAAATGCGATTTGAAGGTATTCTGAGCACTTTGGTGTTTTTGTGTGAAAAGTTTTAACGAAAAGCTCAAAATGGTCTAAAACGGTTCTAATGTGATTTTAAGCACTTTGATGTTTTTGTACAACCAAGTTTCATCGAAATGCTCAAAATGGTCTAAAACGTTTTTAAAACGATATTAAGCTATTTTGTGCTCTTTGATGTTTTTGTGTAACCAAGTTTTTTCGAAAATCACAAAATGGTCTAAAACGTCTCCAAATGCGATTTGAAGCTTTTCTAAGCACTTTGGTGTTTTTATGTTAACAAGTTTTTTCGAAAATCACAAAATGGTCTAAAACGTCTCCAAATGCGATTTGAAGCTATTCTGTACACTTTGATGTTTTGTGTGAAAAAAGTTTTGTCGAAATGCTCAAAATGGTCTAAAACGTTTTTAAAACGATATTAAGCTATTTTGTGCTCTTTGATGTTTTTGTGTAACCAAGTTTTATCGAAATGAACAAAATGGTCTAAAACGTCTCCAAATGCGATTTGAAGCTTTTCTAAGCACTTTGCTGTTTTTATGTTAACTAGTTTTTTCGAAAATCACAAAATGGTCTAAAACGTCTCCAAATGCGATTTGAAGATATTCTGAGCACTTTGGTGTTTTTATGTTAAAAAGTTTTTTCGAAAATCACAAAATGGTCTAAAACGTCTCCAAATGCGATTTGAAGATATTCTGAGCACTTTGGTGTTTTTATGTTAAAAAGTTTTTTCGAAAATCACAAAATGGTCTAAAACGTCTCCAAATGCGATTTGAAGCTATTCTGTACACTTTGATGTTTTGTGTGAAAAAGTTTTGTCGAAATGCTCAAAATGGTCTAAAACGTTTTTAAAACGATATAAAGCTATTTTGTGCTCTTTGATGTTTTTGTGTAACCAAGTTTTTTCGAAAATCACAAAATGGTCTAAAACGTCTCCAAATGCGATTTGAAGCTTTTCTAAGCACTTTGGTGTTTTTATGTTAACAAGTTTTTTCGAAAATCACAAAATGGTCTAAAACGTTTTAAAATGCGATTTGAAGGTATTCTGAGCACTTTGGTGTTTTTGTGTGAAAAGTTTTAACGAAATGCTCAAAATGGTCTAAAACGGTTTCTAATGTGATTTTAACCACTTTGATGTTTTTGTGTAACCAAGTTTTTTCGAAAATCACAAAATGGTCTAAAACGTCTCCAAATTCGATTTGAAGCTTTTCTAAACACTTTGGTGTTTTTATGTTAACAAGTTTTTTCGAAAATCACAAAATGGTCTAAAACGTCTCCAAATGCGATTTGAAGCTATTCTGTACACTTTGATGTTTTGTGTGAAAAAGTTTCTCGAAATGCTCAAAATGGTCTAAAACGTTTTCCAATACCATATTAAGCTATTTTGTGCAATTTGATGTTTTTGTGTAACCAAGTTTTTTGAAATGCGATTTGAAGATATTCTGAGCACTTTGGTGTTTTTATGTTAAAAAGTTTTTTCGAAAATCACAAAATGGTCTAAAACGTCTCCAAATGCGATTTGAAGATATTCTGAGCACTTTGGTGTTTTTATGTTAAAAAGTTTTTTCGAAAATCACAAAATGGTCTAAAACGTCTCCAAATGCGATTTGAAGCTATTCTGTACACTTTGATGTTTTGTGTGAAAAAGTTTTGTCGAAATGCTCAAAATGGTCTAAAACGTTTTTAAAACGATATTAAGCTATTTTGTGCTCTTTGATGTTTTTGTGTAACCAAGTTTTTTCGAAAATCACGAAATGGTCTAAAACGTCTTCAAATGCGATTTGAAGCTTTTCTAAGCACTTTGGTGTTTTTATGTTAACAAGTTTTTTCGCAAATCACAAAATGGTCTAAAACGTCTCCAAATGCGATTTGAAGATATTCTGAGCACATTGGTGTTTTTATGTTAAAAAGTTTTGTCGAAATGCTCAAAATGGTCTAAAACGTTTTTAAAACGATATTAAGCTATTTTGTCCTCTTTGATGTTTTTATGTAACCAAGTTTCATCGAAATGAACAAAATGGTCTAAAACGTCTCCAAATGCGATTTGAAGCTTTTCCAAGCACTTTGCTGTTTTTATGTTAACAAGTTTTTTCGAAAATCACAAAATGGTCTAAAACGTCTCCAAATGCGATTTGAAGGTATTCTGAGCACTTTGGTGTTTTTGTGTGAAAAGTTTTAACGAAATGCTCAAAATGGTCTAAAACGGTTTCTAATGTGATTTTAAGCACTTTGATGTTTTTGTATAACCAAGTTTCATCGAAATGCACAAAATGGTCTAAAACGTCTCCAAATGCGATTTTAAGCTTTTCTAAGCACTTTGGTGTTTTTATGTTAACAAGGTTTTTCGAAAATCACAAAATGGTCTAAAACGTCTCCAAATGCGATTTGAAGATATTCTGAGCACTTTGGTGTTTTTATGTTAACAAGTTTTTTCGAAAATCACAAAATGGTCTAAAACGTCTCAAAATACGATATTAAGCTGTTTTGTGCACTTTGATGATTTGTGTGAAAAGTTTTAACGAAATGCTCAAAATGGTCTAAAACGGTTTCTAATGTGATTTTAAGCACTTTGATGTTTTTATGTAGCCAAGTTTTTTCGAAAATCACAAAATGGTCAAAAACGTCTCCAAATGCGATTTGAAGCTTTTCTAAGCACTTTGGTTTTTTTATGTTAACAAGTTTTTTCGAAAATCACAAAATGGTCTAAAACGTCTTCAAATGCGATTTGAAGATATTCTGAGCACTTTGGTGTTTTTCTGTTAAAAAGTATTTTCGAAAATCACAAAATGGTCTAAAACGTCTCCAAATGCGATTTGAAGCTATTCTGTACACTTTGATGTTTTGTGTGAAAAAGTTTTGTCAAAATGCTCAAAATGGTCTAAAACGTTTTTAAAACGATATTAAGCTATTTTGTGCTCTTTGATGTGTTTGTATAACCAAGTTTTTTCGAAAATCACAAAATGGTCTAAAACGTCTCCAAATGCGATTTGAAGCTTTTCTAAGCACTTTGCTGTTTTTATGTTAACAAGTTTTTTCGAAAATCACAAAATGGTCTAAAACGTCTCCAAATGCGATTTGAAGCTTTTCTAAGCACTTTGGTGTTTTTATGTTAACAAGTTTTTTCGAAAATCACAAAATGGTCTAAAACGTCTCAAAATGCGATTTGAAGGTATTCTGATCCCTTTGGTGTTTTTGTGTGAAAAGTTTTAACGAAATGCTCAAAATGGTCTAAAACGGTTTCTAATGTGATTTTAACCACTTTGATGTTTTTGTGTAACCAAGTTCTTTTCGAAAATCACAAAATGGTCTAAAACGTCTCCAAATGCGATTTGAAGCTCTTCTGTACACTTTGGTGTTTTTATGTTAACAAGTTTTTTCGAAAATCACAAAATGGTCTAAAACGTCTCAAAATGCGATTTGAAGGTATTCTGAGCACTTTGGTGTTTTTGTGTGAAAAGTTTTAACGAAATGCTCAAAATGGTCTAAAACGGTTTCTAATGTGATTTTAACCACTTTGATGTTTTTGTGTAACCAAGTTTTTTCGAAAATCACAAAATGGTCTAAAACGTCTCCAAATGCGATTTGAAGCTATTCTGTACACTTTGATGTTTTGTGTGAAAAAAGTTTTGTCGAAATGCTCAAAATGGTCTCAAACGTTTTTAAAACGATATTAAGCTATTTTATGCTCTTTGATGTTTTTGTGTAACCAAGTTTTTTCGAAAATCACAAAATTGTCTAAAACGTCTCCGAATGCGATTTGAAGCTCTTCTGTACACTTTGATGTTTTGTGTGAAAAAGTTTTCTCGAAATGCTAAAAATGGTCTAAAACGTTTTCCAATACCATATTAAGCTATTTTGTGCAATTTGATGTTTTTGTGTAACCAAGTTTTTTCGAAAATCACAAAATGGTCTAAAACGTCTCCAAATGCGATTTGAAGATATTCTGAGCACTTTGGTGTTTTTATGTTAAAAAGTTTTTTGGAAAATCACAAAATGGTCTAAAACGACTCCAAATGCGATTTGAAGCTATCCTGTACACTTTGATGTTTTGTGTGAAAAAGTTTTGTCGAAATGCTCAAAATGATCTAAAACGTTTTTAAAACGATATTAAGCTATTTTGTGCTCTTTGATGTTTTTGTGTATCCAAGTTTCATCGAAATGAACAAAATGGTCTAAAACGTCTCCAAATGCGATTTGAAGGTATTCTGAGCACTTTGGTGTTTTTGTGTGAAAAGTTTTAACGAAATGCTCAAAATGGTCTAAAACGGTTTCTAATGTGATTTTAACCACTTTGATGTTTTTGTGTAACCAAGTTCTTTTCGAAAATCACAAAATGGTCTAAAACGTCTCCAAATGCTATTTGAAGCTTTTCTAAGCACTTTGGTGTTTTTATGTTAAAAAGTTTTTTCGAAAATCACAAAATGGTCTAAAACGTCTCCAAATGCGATTTGAAGCTCTTCTGTACACTTTGATGTTTTGTGTGAAAAAGTTTTGTCGAAATGCTCAAAATGGTCTAAAACGTTTTTAAATACGATATTAAGCTGTTTTGTGCACTTTGATGATTTGTGTGAAAAGTTTTAACGAAATGTTCAAAATAGTCTAAAACGGTTTCTAATGTGATTTTAAGCACTTTGATGTTTTTGTGTAACCAAGTTTTTTCGGAAATCACAAAATGGTCTAAAACGTCTCAAAATGCGATTTGAAGCTTTTCTAAGCACTTTGGTGTTTTTATGTTAACAAGTTTTTTCGAAAATCACAAAATGGTCTAAAACGTCTCAAAATGCGATTGAAGGTATTCTGAGCACTTTGGTGTTTTTGTGTGAAAAGTTTTAACGAAATGCTCAAAATGGTCTAAAACGGTTCTAATGTGATTTTAAGCACTTTGATGTTTTTGTATAACCAAGTTTCATCGAAATGCTCAAAATGATGTAAAACGTTTTTAAAACGATATTAAGCTATTTTGTGCTCTTTGATGTTTTTGTGTAACCAAGTTTTTTCGAAAATCACAAAATGGTCTAAAACGTCTCCAAATGCGATTTGAAGCTTTTCTAAGCACTTTGGTGTTTTTATGTTAAGTTTTTTCGAAAATCACAAAATGGTCTAAAACGTCTCAAAATGCGATTTGAAGGTATTCTGAGCACTTTGGTGTTTTTGTGTGAAAAGTTTTAACGAAATGCTCAAAATGGTCTAAAACGGTTTCTAATGTGATTTTAACCACTTTGATGTTTTTGTGTAACCAAGTTTTTTCGAAAATCACAAAATGGTCTAAAACGTCTCCAAATGCGATTTGAAGCTTTTCTAAGCACTTTGGTGTTTTTATGTTAACAAGTTTTTTCGAAAATCACAAAATGGTCTAAAACGTCTCAAATAGCGATTTGAAGCTATTCTGTACACTTTGATGTTTTGTGTGAAAAAAGTTTTGTCGAAATGCTCAAAATGGTCTAAAACGTTTTTAAAACGATATTAAGCTATTTTGTGCTCTTTGATGTTTTTGTGTAACCAAGTTTTATCGAAATGAACAAAATGGTCTAAAACGTCTCCAAATGCGATTTGAAGCTTTTCCAAGCACTTTGCTGTTTTTATGTTAACAAGTTTTTTCGAAAATCACAAAATGGTCTAAAACGTCTCCAAATGCGATTTGAAGATATTCTGAGCACTTTGGTGTTTTTATGTTAAAAAGTTTTTTCGAAAATCACAAAATGGTCTAAAACGTCTCCAAATGCGATTTGAAGCTATTCTATACACTTTGATGTTTTGTGTTAAAAAGTTTTGTCGAAATGCTCAAAATGGTTTAAAACGTTTTTAAAACGATATTAAGCTATTTTGTGCTCTTTGATGTTTTTGTGTAACCAAGTTTCATCGAAATGAACAAAATGGTCTAAAACGTCTCCAAATGCGATTTGAAGCTTTTCCAAGCACTTTGCTGTTTTTATGTTAACAAGTTTTTTCGAAAATCACAAAATTGTCTAAAACGTCTCAAAATGCGATTTGAAGGTATTCTGAGCACTTTGGTGTTTTTGTGTGAAAAGTTTTAACGAAAAGCTCAAAATGGTCTAAAACGGTTCTAATGTGATTTTAAGCACTTTGATGTTTTTGTACAACCAAGTTTCATCGAAATGCTCAAAATGGTCTAAAACGTTTTTAAAACGATATTAAGCTATTTTGTGCTCTTTGATGTTTTTGTGTAACCAAGTTTTTTCGAAAATCACAAAATGGTCTAAAACGTCTCCAAATGCGATTTGAAGCTTTTCTAAGCACTTTGGTGTTTTTATGTTAACAAGTTTTTTCGAAAATCACAAAATGGTCTAAAACGTCTCAAAATGCGATTTGAAGGTATTCTGAGCACTTTGGTGTTTTTGTGTGAAAAGTTTTAACGAAATGCTCAAAATGGTCTAAAACGGTTTCTAATGTGATTTTAACCACTTTGATGTTTTTGTGTAACCAAGTTCTTTTCGAAAATCACAAAATGGTCTAAAACGTCTCCAAATGCGATTTGAAGCTTTTCTAAGCACTTTGGTGTTTTTATGTTAACAAGTTTTTTCGAAAATCACAAAATGGTCTAAAACGTCTCAAAATGCGATTTGAAGGTATTCTGAGCACTTTGGTGTTTTTGTGTGAAAAGTTTTAACGAAATGCTCAAAATGGTCTAAAACGGTTTCTAATGTGATTTTAACAACTTTGATGTTTTTGTGTAACCAAGTTTTTTCGAAAATCACAAAATGGTCTAAAACGTTTCCAAATGCGATTTGAAGCTTTTCTAAGCACTTTGGTGTTTTTATGTTAACAAGTTTTTTCGAAAATCACAAAATGGTCTAAAACGTCTCCAAATGCGATTTGAAGATATTCTGAGCACTTTGGTGTTTTTCTGTTAAAAAGTATTTTCGAAAATCACAAAATGGTCTAAAACGTCTCCAAATGCAATTTGAAGCTATTCTGTACACTTTGATGTTTTGTGTGAAAAAGTTTTGTCAAAATGCTCAAAATGGTCTAAAACGTTTTTAAAACGATATTAAGCTATTTTGTGCTCTTTGATGTTTTTGTATAACCAAGTTTTTTCGAAAATCACAAAATGGTCTAAAACGTCTCCAAATGCGATTTGAAGCTTTTCTAAACACTTTGGTGTTTTTATGTTAACAAGTTTTTTCGAAAATCACAAAATGGTCTAAAACGTCTCCAAATCCGATTTGAAGCTATTCTGTACACTTTGATGTTTTGTGTGAAAAAGTTTTGTCGAAATGCTCAAAATGGTCTAAAACGTTTTTAAAACGATATTAAGCTATTTTGTGCTCTTTGATGTTTTTGTGCAACCAAGTTTCATCGATATGAACAAAATGGTCTAAAACGTCTCAAAATGCGATTTGAAGGTATTCTGAGCACTTTGGTGTTTTTGGGTGAAAAGTTTTAACGAAATGCTCAAAATGGTCTAAAACGGTTTCTAATGTGATTTTAAGCACTTTGAAGTATTTGTAAAAACAAGTTTCATCGAAATGCACAAAATAGTCTAAAACGTCTCCAAATGCGATTTGAAGCTTTTCTAAGCACTTTGGTGTTTTTATGTTAACAAGTTTTTTCGAAAATCACAAAATGGTCTAAAACGTCTCCAAATGCGATTTGAAGATATTCTGAGCACTTTGGTGTTTTTATGTTAAAAAGTATTTTCGAAAATCACAAAATGGTCTAAAACGTCTCCAAATGCGATTTGAAGCTCTTCTGTACACTTTGATGTTTTGTGTGAAAAAGTTTAGTCGAAATGCTCAAAATGGTCTAAAACGTTTTTAAAACGATATTAAGCTATTTTGTGCTCTTTGATGTTTTTGTGTAACCAAGTTTCATCGAAATGAACAAAATGGTCTAAAACGTCTCCAAATGCGATTTGAAGCTTTTCTAAGCACTTTGGTGTTTTTATGTTAACAAGTTTTTTCGAAAATCACAAAATGGTCTAAAACGTCTCCAAATGCGATTTGAAGATATTCTGAGCACTTTGCTGTTTTTATGTTAACAAGTTTTTTCGAAAATCACAAAATGGTCTAAAACGTCTCAAAATGCTATTTGAAGGTATTCTGAGCACTTTGGTGTTTTTGTGTGAAAAGTTTTAACGAAATGCTCAAAATGGTCTAAAACGGTTCTAATGTGATTTTAAACACTTTGATGTTTTGTGTGAAAATGTTTTGTCAAAATGCTCAAAATGGTCTAAAACGTTTTTAAAACGATATTAAGCTATTTTGTGCTCTTTGATGTTTTTGTATAACCAAGTTTTTTCGAAAATCACAAAATGGTCTAAAACGTCTCCAAATGCGATTTGAAGATATTCTGAGCACTTTGGTGTTTTTATGTTAAAAAGTTTTTTCGAAAATCACAAAATGGTCTAAAACGTCTCCAAATGCGATTTGAAGATATTCTGAGCACTTTGGTGTTTTTATGTTAAAAAGTTTTTTCGAAAATCACAAAATGGTCTAAAACGTCTCCAAATGCGATTTGAAGCTATTCTATACACTTTGATGTTTTGTGTTAAAAAGTTTAGTCGAAATGCTCAAAATGGTTTAAAACGTTTTTAAAACGATATTAAGCTATTTTGTGCTCTTTGATGTTTTTGTGTAACCAAGTTTCATCGAAATGAACAAAATGGTCTAAAACGTCTCCAAATGCGATTTGAAGCTTTTCCAAGCACTTTGCTGTTTTTATGTTAACAAGTTTTTTCGAAAATCACAAAATTGTCTAAAACGTCTCAAAATGCGATTTGAAGGTATTCTGAGCACTTTGGTGTTTTTGTGTGAAAAGTTTTAACGAAAAGCTCAAAATGGTCTAAAACGGTTCTAATGTGATTTTAAGCACTTTGATGTTTTTGTACAACCAAGTTTCATCGAAATGCTCAAAATGGTCTAAAACGTTTTTAAAACGATATTAAGCTATTTTGTGCTCTTTGATGTTTTTGTGTAACCAAGTTTTTTCGAAAATCACAAAATGGTCTAAAACGTCTCAAAATGCGATTTGAAGGTATTCTGAGCACTTTGGTGTTTTTGTGTGAAAAGTTTTAACGAAATGCTCAAAATGGTCTAAAACGGTTTCTAATGTGATTTTAACCACTTTGATGTTTTTGTGTAACCAAGTTCTTTTCGAAAATCACAAAATGGTCTAAAACGTCTCCAAATGCGATTTGAAGCTTTTCTAAGCACTTTGGTGTTTTTATGTTAACAAGTTTTTTCGAAAATCACAAAATGGTCTAAAACGTCTCAAAATGCGATTTGAAGGTATTCTGAGCACTTTGGTGTTTTTGTGTGAAAAGTTTTAACGAAATGCTCAAAATGGTCTAAAACGGTTTCTAATGTGATTTTAACCACTTTGATGTTTTTGTGTAACCAAGTTCTTTTCGAAAATCACAAAATGGTCTAAAACGTCTCCAAATGCGATTTGAAGCTTTTCTAAGCACTTTGGTGTTTTTATGTTAACAAGTTTTTTCGAAAATCACAAAATGGTCTAAAACGTCTCAAAATGCGATTTGAAGGTATTCTGAGCACTTTGGTGTTTTTGTGTGAAAAGTTTTAACGAAATGCTCAAAATGGTCTAAAACGGTTTCTAATGTGATTTTAACCACTTTGATGTTTTTGTGTAACCAAGTTTTTTCGAAAATCACAAAATGGTCTAAAACGTCTCCAAATGCGATTTGAAGCTTTTCTAAGCACTTTGGTGTTTTTATGTTAACAAGTTTTTTCGAAAATCACAAAATGGTCTAAAACGTCTCCAAATGCGATTTGAAGCTATTCTGTACACTTTGATGTTTTGTGTGAAAAGTTTTAACGAAATGCTCAAAATTGTCTAAAACGGTTTCTAATGTGATTTTAAGCACTTTGATGTTTTTGTAAAACCAAGTTTCATCGAAATGCACAAAATGGTCTAAAACGTCTCCAAATGCGATTTGAAGCTTTTCCAAGCACTTTGGTGTTTTTATGTTAACAAGGTTTTTCGAAAATCACAAAATGGTCTAAAACGTCTCGAAATGCGATTTGAAGCTTTTCCAAGCACTTTGCTGTTTTTATGTTAACAAGTTTTTTCGAAAATCACAAAATGGTCTAAAACGTCTCAAAATACGATATTAAGCTGTTTTGTGCACTTTGATGATTTGTGTGAAAAGTTTTAACGAAATGCTCAAAATGGTCTAAAACGGTTTCTAATGTGATTTTAAGCACTTTGATGTTTTTATGTAGCCAAGTTTTTTCGAAAATCACAAAATGGTCAAAAACGTCTCCAAATGCGATTTGAAGCTTTTCTAAGCACTTTGGTTTTTTTATGTTAACAAGTTTTTTCGAAAATCACAAAATGGTCTAAAACGTCTTCAAATGCGATTTGAAGATATTCTGAGCACTTTGGTGTTTTTCTGTTAAAAAGTATTTTCGAAAATCACAAAATGGCCTAAAACGTCTCCAAATGCGATTTGAAGCTATTCTGTACACTTTGATGTTTTGTGTGAAAAAGTTTTGTCAAAATGCTCAAAATGGTCTAAAACGTTTTTAAAACGATATTAAGCTATTTTGTGCTCTTTGATGTGTTTGTATAACCAAGTTTTTTCGAAAATCACAAATTGGTCTAAAACGTCTCCAAATGCGATTTGAAGCTTTTCCAAGCACTTTGCTGTTTTTATGTTAACAATTTTTTTCGAAAATCATAAAATGGTCTAAAACGTCTCCAAATGCGATTTGAAGCTATTCTGTACACTTTGATGTTTTGTGTGAAAAGTTTTGTCGAAATGCTCAAAATGGTCTAAAACGTTTTTAAAACGATATTAAGCTATTTTGTGCTCTTTGATGTTTTTGTGTAACCAAGTTTCATCGAAATGAACAAAATGGTCTAAAACGTCTCCAAATGCGATTTGAAGCTTTTCTAAGCACTTTGGTGTTTTTATGTTAACAAGTTTTTTCGAAAATCACAAAATGGTCTAAAACGTCTCCAAATGCGATTTGAAGATATTCTGAGCACTTTGCTGTTTTTATGTTAACAAGTTTTTTCGAAAATCACAAAATGGTCTAAAACGTCTCAAAATGCTATTTGAAGGTATTCTGAGCACTTTGGTGTTTTTGTGTGAAAAGTTTTAACGAAATGCTCAAAATGGTCTAAAACGGTTCTAATGTGATTTTAAGCACTTTGATGTTTTTGTATAACCAAGTTTCATCGAAATGCTCAAAATGGTCTAAAACGTTTTTAAAACGATATTAAGCTATTTTGTGCTCTTTGATGTTTTTGTGTAACGAAGTTTCATCGAAATGAACAAAATGGTCTAAAACGTCTCCAAATGCGATTTGAAGCTTTTCCAAGCACTTTGCTGTTTTTATGTTAACAAGTTTTTTCGAAAATCACAAAATGGCCTAAAACGTCTCAAAATGCGATTTCAAGGTATTCTGAGCACTTTGGTGTTTTTGTGTGAAAGGTTTTAACGAAATGCTCAAAATGGTCTAAAACGGTTTCTAATGTGATTTTAAGCACTTTGATGTTTTTGTATAACCAAGTTTCATCGAAATGCACAAAATGGTCTAAAACGTCTCCAAATGCGATTTGAAGCTTTTCTAAGCACTTTGCTGTTTTTATGTTAACAAGTTTTTTCGAAAATCACAAAATGGTCTAAAACGTCTCCAAATGCGATTTGAAGATATTCTGAGCACTTTGGTGTTTTTATGTTAAAAAGTTTTTTCGAAAATCACAAAATGGTCTAAAACGTCTCCAAATGCGATTTGAAGATATTCTGAGCACTTTGGTGTTTTTATGTTAAAAAGTTTTTTCGAAAATCACAAAATGGTCTAAAACGTCTCCAAATGCGATTTGAAGCTATTCTGTACACTTTGATGTTTTGTGTGAAAAAGTTTTGTCGAAATGCTCAAAATGGTCTAAAACGTTTTTAAAACGATATTAAGCTATTTTGTGCTCTTTGATGTTTTTCTGTAACCAAGTTTTATCGAAATGAACAAAATGGTCTAAAACGTCTCCAAATGCGATTTGAAGCTTTTCCAAGCACTTTGCTGTTTTTATGTTAACAAGTTTTTTCGAAAATCACAAAATGGTCTAAAACGTCTCAAAATGCGATTTGAAGGTATTCTGAGCACTTTGGTGTTTTTGTGTGAAAAGTTTTAACGAAATGCTCAAAATTGTCTAAAACGGTTTCTAATGTGATTTTAAGCACTTTGATGTTTTTGTAAAACCAAGTTTCATCGAAATGAACAAAATGGTCTAAAATGTCTCCAAATGCGATTTGAAGCTTTTCCAAACACTTTACTGTTTTTATGTTAACAAGCTTTTTCGAAAATCACAAAATGGTCTAAAACGTCTCCAAATGCGATTTGAAGATATTCTGAGCACTTTGGTGTTTTTATGTTAAAAAGTTTTTTCGAAAATCACAAAATGGTCTAAAACGTCTCCAAATGCGATTTGAAGATATTCTGAGCACTTTGGTGTTTTTATGTTAAAAAGTTTTTTCGAAAATCACAAAATGGTCTAAAACGTCTCCAAATGCGATTTGAAGCTATTCTGTACACTTTGATGTTTTGTGTGAAAAAGTTTTGTCGAAATGCTCAAAATGGTTTAAAACGTTTTTAAAACGATATTAAGTTATTTTGTGCTCTTTGATGTTTTTGTGTAACCAAGTTTCATCGAAATGAACAAAATGGTCTAAAACGTCTCCAAATGCGATTTGAAGCTTTTCCAAGCACTTTGCTGTTTTTATGTTAACAAGTTTTTTCGAAAATCACAAAATGGCCTAAAACGTCTCAAAATGCGATTTGAAGGTATTCTGAGCACTTTGGTGTTTTTGTGTGAAAAGTTTTAACGAAATGCTCAAAATGGTCTAAAACGGTTCTAATGTGATTTTAAGCTATTCTAGACACTTTGATGTTTTGTGTGAAAAAGTTTTCTCGAAATGCTCAAAATGGTCTAAAACGTTTTCCAATACCATATTAAGCTATTTTGTGCAATTTGATGTTTTTGTGTAACCAAGTTTTTTGAAATGCGATTTGAAGATATTCTGAGGACTTTGGTGTTTTTATGTTAAAAAGTTTTTTCGAAAATCACAAAATGGTCTAAAACGTCTCCAAATGCGATTTGAAGATATTCTGAGCACTTTGGTGTTTTTATGTTAAAAAGTTTTTTCGAAAATCACAAAATGGTCTAAAACGTCTCCAAATGCGAGTTGAAGCTATTCTGTACACTTTGATGTTTTGTGTGAAAAAGTTTTGTCGAAATGCTCAAAATGGTCTAAAACGTTTTTAAAACGATATTAAGCTATTTTGTGCTCTTTGATGTTTTTGTGTAACCAAGTTTTTTCGAAAATCACAAAATGGTCTAAAACGTCTCCAAATGCGATTTGAAGCTTTTCTAAGCACTTTGGTGTTTTTATGTTAACAAGTTTTTTCGCAAATCACAAAATGGTCTAAAACGTCTCCAAATGCGATTTGAAGATATTCTGAGCACATTGGTGTTTTTATGTTAAAAAGTTTTTTCGAAAATCACAAAATGGTCTAAAACGTTTCCAAATGCGATTTGAAGCTCTTCTGTACACTTTGATGTTTTGTGTGAAAAAGTTTTGTCGAAATGCTCAAAATGGTCTAAAACGTTTTTAAATACGATATTAAGCTGTTTTGTGCACTTTGATGGTTTGTGTGAAAAGTTTTAACGAAATGCTCAAAATGGTCAAAAACGGTTTCTAATGTGATTTTAAGCACTTTGATGTTTTTGTGTAACCAAGTTTTTTCGAAAATCACAAAATGGTCTAAAACGTCTCCAAATGCGATTTGAAGCTTTTCTAAACACTTTGGTGTTTTTATGTTAACAAGTTTTTTCGAAAATCACAAAATGGTCTAAAACGTCTCCAAATGCGATTTGAAGATATTCTGTACACTTTGATGTTTTGTGTGAAAAAGTTTTCTCGAAATGCTCAAAATGGTCTAAAACGTTTTCCAATACCATATTAAGCTATTTTGTGCAATTTGATGTTTTTATGTAACCAAGTTTTTTGAAATGCGATTTGAAGATATTCTGAGCACTTTGGTGTTTTTATGTTAAAAAGTTTTTTCGAAAATCACAAAATGGTCTAAAACGTCTCCAAATGCGATTTGAAGATATTCTGAGCACTTTGGTGTTTTTATGTTAAAAAGTTTTTTCGAAAATCACAAAATGGTCTAAAACGTCTCCAAATGCGATTTGAAGCTATTCTGTACACTTTGATGTTTTGTGTGAAAAAGTTTTGTCGAAATGCTCAAAATGGTCTAAAACGTTTTTAAAACGATATTAAGCTATTTTGTGCTCTTTGATGTTTTTGTGTAACCAAGTTTTTTCGAAAATCACAAAATGGTCTAAAACGTCTCCAAATGCGATTTGAAGCTTTTCTAAGCACTTTGGTGTTTTTATGTTAACAAGTTTTTTCGAAAATCACAAAATGGTCTAAAACGTCTCAAAATGCGATTTGAAGGTATTCTGAGCACTTTGGTGTTTTTGTGTGAAAAGTTTTAACGAAATGCTCAAAATGGTCTAAAACGGTTTCTAATGTGATTTTAACCACTTTGATGTTTTTGTGTAACCAAGTTCTTTTCGAAAATCACAAAATGGTCTAAAACGTCTCCAAATGCGATTTGAAGCTTTTCTAAGCACTTTGGTGTTTTTATGTTAACAAGTTTTTTCGAAAATCACAAAATGGTCTAAAACGTCTCAAAATGCGATTTGAAGGTATTCTGAGCACTTTGGTGTTTTTGTGTGAAAAGTTTTAACGAAATGCTCAAAATGGTCTAAAACGGTTTCTAATGTGATTTTAACAACTTTGATGTTTTTGTGTAACCAAGTTTTTTCGAAAATCACAAAATGGTCTAAAACGTTTCCAAATGCGATTTGAAGCTTTTCTAAGCACTTTGGTGTTTTTATGTTAACAAGTTTTTTCGAAAATCACAAAATGGTCTAAAACGTCTCCAAATGCGATTTGAAGATATTCTGAGCACTTTGGTGTTTTTCTGTTAAAAAGTATTTTCGAAAATCACAAAATGGTCTAAAACGTCTCCAAATGCAATTTGAAGCTATTCTGTACACTTTGATGTTTTGTGTGAAAAAGTTTTGTCAAAATGCTCAAAATGGTCTAAAACGTTTTTAAAACGATATTAAGCTATTTTGTGCTCTTTGATGTTTTTGTATAACCAAGTTTTTTCGAAAATCACAAAATGGTCTAAAACGTCTCCAAATGCGATTTGAAGCTTTTCTAAACACTTTGGTGTTTTTATGTTAACAAGTTTTTTCGAAAATCACAAAATGGTCTAAAACGTCTCCAAATCCGATTTGAAGCTATTCTGTACACTTTGATGTTTTGTGTGAAAAAGTTTTGTCGAAATGCTCAAAATGGTCTAAAACGTTTTTAAAACGATATTAAGCTATTTTGTGCTCTTTGATGTTTTTGTGTAACCAAGTTTCATCGATATGAACAAAATGGTCTAAAACGTCTCAAAATGCGATTTGAAGGTATTCTGAGCACTTTGGTGTTTTTGTGTGAAAAGTTTTAACGAAATGCTCAAAATGGTCTAAAACGGTTTCTAATGTGATTTTAACCACTTTGATGTTTTTGTGTAACCAAGTTCTTTTCGAAAATCACAAAATGGTCTAAAACGTCTCCAAATGCGATTTGAAGCTTTTCTAAGCACTTTGGTGTTTTTATGTTAACAAGTTTTTTCGAAAATCACAAAATGGTCTAAAACGTCTCAAAATGCGATTTGAAGGTATTCTGAGCACTTTGGTGTTTTTGTGTGAAAAGTTTTAACGAAATGCTCAAAATGGTCTAAAACGGTTTCTAATGTGATTTTAACAACTTTGATGTTTTTGTGTAACCAAGTTTTTTCGAAAATCACAAAATGGTCTAAAACGTTTCCAAATGCGATTTGAAGCTTTTCTAAGCACTTTGGTGTTTTTATGTTAACAAGTTTTTTCGAAAATCACAAAATGGTCTAAAACGTCTCCAAATGCGATTTGAAGATATTCTGAGCACTTTGGTGTTTTTCTGTTAAAAAGTATTTTCGAAAATCACAAAATGGTCTAAAACGTCTCCAAATGCAATTTGAAGCTATTCTGTACACTTTGATGTTTTGTGTGAAAAAGTTTTGTCAAAATGCTCAAAATGGTCTAAAACGTTTTTAAAACGATATTAAGCTATTTTGTGCTCTTTGATGTTTTTGTATAACCAAGTTTTTTCGAAAATCACAAAATGGTCTAAAACGTCTCCAAATGCGATTTGAAGCTTTTCTAAACACTTTGGTGTTTTTATGTTAACAAGTTTTTTCGAAAATCACAAAATGGTCTAAAACGTCTCCAAATCCGATTTGAAGCTATTCTGTACACTTTGATGTTTTGTGTGAAAAAGTTTTGTCGAAATGCTCAAAATGGTCTAAAACGTTTTTAAAACGATATTAAGCTATTTTGTGCTCTTTGATGTTTTTGTGTAACCAAGTTTCATCGATATGAACAAAATGGTCTAAAACGTCTCAAAATGCGATTTGAAGGTATTCTGAGCACTTTGGTGTTTTTGGGTGAAAAGTTTTAACGAAATGCTCAAAATGGTCTAAAACGGTTTCTAATGTGATTTTAAGCACTTTGAAGTATTTGTAAAAACAAGTTTCATCGAAATGCACAAAATAGTCTAAAACGTCTCCAAATGCGATTTGAAGCTTTTCTAAGCACTTTGGTGTTTTTATGTTAACAAGTTTTTTCGAAAATCACAAAATGGTCTAAAACGTCTCCAAATGCGATTTGAAGATATTCTGAGCACTTTGGTGTTTTTATGTTAAAAAGTATTTTCGAAAATCACAAAATGGTCTAAAACGTCTCCAAATGCGATTTGAAGCTCTTCTGTACACTTTGATGTTTTGTGTGAAAAAGTTTAGTCGAAATGCTCAAAATGGTCTAAAACGTTTTTAAAACGATATTAAGCTATTTTGTGCTCTTTGATGTTTTTGTGTAACCAAGTTTCATCGAAATGAACAAAATGGTCTAAAACGTCTCCAAATGCGATTTGAAGCTTTTCTAAGCACTTTGGTGTTTTTATGTTAACAAGTTTTTTCGAAAATCACAAAATGGTCTAAAACGTCTCCAAATGCGATTTGAAGATATTCTGAGCACTTTGCTGTTTTTATGTTAACAAGTTTTTTCGAAAATCACAAAATGGTCTAAAACGTCTCAAAATGCTATTTGAAGGTATTCTGAGCACTTTGGTGTTTTTGTGTGAAAAGTTTTAACGAAATGCTCAAAATGGTCTAAAACGGTTCTAATGTGATTTTAAACACTTTGATGTTTTGTGTGAAAAAGTTTTGTCAAAATGCTCAAAATGGTCTAAAACGTTTTTAAAACGATATTAAGCTATTTTGTGCTCTTTGATGTTTTTGTATAACCAAGTTTTTTCGAAAATCACAAAATGGTCTAAAACGTCTCCAAATGCGATTTGAAGATATTCTGAGCACTTTGGTGTTTTTATGTTAAAAAGTTTTTTCGAAAATCACAAAATGGTCTAAAACGTCTCCAAATGCGATTTGAAGATATTCTGAGCACTTTGGTGTTTTTATGTTAAAAAGTTTTTTCGAAAATCACAAAATGGTCTAAAACGTCTCCAAATGCGATTTGAAGATATTCTGAGCACTTTGGTGTTTTTATGTTAAAAAGTTTTTTCGAAAATCACAAAATGGTCTAAAACGTCTCCAAATGCGATTTGAAGCTATTCTATACACTTTGATGTTTTGTGTTAAAAAGTTTAGTCGAAATGCTCAAAATGGTTTAAAACGTTTTTAAAACGATATTAAGCTATTTTGTGCTCTTTGATGTTTTTGTGTAACCAAGTTTCATCGAAATGAACAAAATGGTCTAAAACGTCTCCAAATGCGATTTGAAGCTTTTCCAAGCACTTTGCTGTTTTTATGTTAACAAGTTTTTTCGAAAATCACAAAATTGTCTAAAACGTCTCAAAATGCGATTTGAAGGTATTCTGAGCACTTTGGTGTTTTTGTGTGAAAAGTTTTAACGAAAAGCTCAAAATGGTCTAAAACGGTTCTAATGTGATTTTAAGCACTTTGATGTTTTTGTACAACCAAGTTTCATCGAAATGCTCAAAATGGTCTAAAACGTTTTTAAAACGATATTAAGCTATTTTGTGCTCTTTGATGTTTTTGTGTAACCAAGTTTTTTCGAAAATCACAAAATGGTCTAAAACGTCTCAAAATGCGATTTGAAGGTATTCTGAGCACTTTGGTGTTTTTGTGTGAAAAGTTTTAACGAAATGCTCAAAATGGTCTAAAACGGTTTCTAATGTGATTTTAACCACTTTGATGTTTTTGTGTAACCAAGTTCTTTTCGAAAATCACAAAATGGTCTAAAACGTCTCCAAATGCGATTTGAAGCTTTTCTAAGCACTTTGGTGTTTTTATGTTAACAAGTTTTTTCGAAAATCACAAAATGGTCTAAAACGTCTCAAAATGCGATTTGAAGGTATTCTGAGCACTTTGGTGTTTTTGTGTGAAAAGTTTTAACGAAATGCTCAAAATGGTCTAAAACGGTTTCTAATGTGATTTTAACCACTTTGATGTTTTTGTGTAACCAAGTTCTTTTCGAAAATCACAAAATGGTCTAAAACGTCTCCAAATGCGATTTGAAGCTTTTCTAAGCACTTTGGTGTTTTTATGTTAACAAGTTTTTTCGAAAATCACAAAATGGTCTAAAACGTCTCAAAATGCGATTTGAAGGTATTCTGAGCACTTTGGTGTTTTTGTGTGAAAAGTTTTAACGAAATGCTCAAAATGGTCTAAAACGGTTTCTAATGTGATTTTAACCACTTTGATGTTTTTGTGTAACCAAGTTTTTTCGAAAATCACAAAATGGTCTAAAACGTCTCCAAATGCGATTTGAAGCTTTTCTAAGCACTTTGGTGTTTTTATGTTAACAAGTTTTTTCGAAAATCACAAAATGGTCTAAAACGTCTCCAAATGCGATTTGAAGCTATTCTGTACACTTTGATGTTTTGTGTGAAAAAAGTTTTGTCGAAATGCTCAAAATGGTCTAAAACGTTTTTAAAACGATATTAAGCTATTTTGTGCTCTTTGATGTTTTTGTGTAACCAAGTTTTATCGAAATGAACAAAATGGTCTAAAACGTCTCCAAATGCGATTTGAAGCTTTTCTAAGCACTTTGCTGTTTTTATGTTAACAAGTTTTTTCGAAAATCACAAAATGGTCTAAAACGTCTCCAAATGCGATTTGAAGATATTCTGAGCACTTTGGTGTTTTTATGTTAAAAAGTTTTTTCGAAAATCACAAAATGGTCTAAAACGTCTCCAAATGCGATTTGAAGCTATTCTGTACACTTTGATGTTTTGTGTGAAAAAGTTTTGTCGAAATGCTCAAAATGGTCTAAAACGTTTTTAAAACGATATAAAGCTATTTTGTGCTCTTTGATGTTTTTGTGTAACCAAGTTATTTCGAAAATCACAAAATGGTCTAAAACGTCTCCAAATGCGATTTGAAGCTTTTCTAAGCACTTTGCTGTTTTTATGTTAACAAGTTTTTTCGAAAATCACAAAATGGTCTAAAACGTTTTAAAATGCGATTTGAAGGTATTCTGAGCACTTTGGTGTTTTTGTGTGAAAAGTTTTAACGAAATGCTCAAAATGGTCTAAAACGGTTTCTAATGTGATTTTAACCACTTTGATGTTTTTGTGTAACCAAGTTTTTTCGAAAATCACAAAATGGTCTAAAACGTCTCCAAATGCGATTTGAAGCTTTTCTAAACACTTTGGTGTTTTTATGTTAACAAGTTTTTTCGAAAATCACAAAATGGTCTAAAACGTCTCCAAATGCGATTTGAAGCTATTCTGTACACTTTGATGTTTTGTGTGAAAAAGTTTCTCGAAATGCTCAAAATGGTCTAAAACGTTTTCCAATACCATATTAAGCTATTTTGTGCAATTTGATGTTTTTGTGTAACCAAGTTTTTTGAAATGCGATTTGAAGATATTCTGAGCACTTTGGTGTTTTTATGTTAAAAAGTTTTTTCGAAAATCACAAAATGGTCTAAAACGTCTCCAAATGCGATTTGAAGATATTCTGAGCACTTTGGTGTTTTTATGTTAAAAAGTTTTTTCGAAAATCACAAAATGGTCTAAAACGTCTCCAAATGCGATTTGAAGCTATTCTGTACACTTTGATGTTTTGTGTGAAAAAGTTTTGTCGAAATGCTCAAAATGGTCTAAAACGTTTTTAAAACGATATTAAGCTATTTTGTGCTCTTTGATGTTTTTGTGTAACCAAGTTTTTTCGAAAATCACGAAATGGTCTAAAACGTCTTCAAATGCGATTTGAAGCTTTTCTAAGCACTTTGGTGTTTTTATGTTAACAAGTTTTTTCGCAAATCACAAAATGGTCTAAAACGTCTCCAAATGCGATTTGAAGATATTCTGAGCACATTGGTGTTTTTATGTTAAAAAGTTTTGTCGAAATGCTCAAAATGGTCTAAAACGTTTTTAAAACGATATTAAGCTATTTTGTCCTCTTTGATGTTTTTATGTAACCAAGTTTCATCGAAATGAACAAAATGGTCTAAAACGTCTCCAAATGCGATTTGAAGCTTTTCCAAGCACTTTGCTGTTTTTATGTTAACAAGTTTTTTCGAAAATCACAAAATGGTCTAAAACGTCTCAAAATGCGATTTGAAGGTATTCTGAGCACTTTGGTGTTTTTGTGTGAAAAGTTTTAACGAAATGCTCAAAATGGTCTAAAACGGTTTCTAATGTGATTTTAAGCACTTTGATGTTTTTGTATAACCAAGTTTCATCGAAATTCACAAAATGGTCTAAAACGTCTCCAAATGCGATTTTAAGCTTTTCTAAGCACTTTGGTGTTTTTATGTTAACAAGGTTTTTCGAAAATCACAAAATGGTCTAAAACGTCTCCAAATGCGATTTGAAGATATTCTGAGCACTTTGGTGTTTTTATTTTAACAAGTTTTTTCGAAAATCACAAAATGGTCTAAAACGTCTCAAAATACGATATTAAGCTGTTTTGTGCACTTTGATGATTTGTGTGAAAAGTTTTAACGAAAT
The DNA here is from genome assembly GCF_964355755.1 of Antedon mediterranea. Lineage (NCBI taxonomy): Eukaryota > Metazoa > Echinodermata > Crinoidea > Comatulida > Antedonidae > Antedon > Antedon mediterranea. The sequence goes on from NC_092678.1 coordinate 10,776,386, forward strand.
GCTCAAAATGGTCTAAAACGGTTTCTAATGTGATTTTAAGCACTTTGATGTTTTTATGTAGCCAAGTTTTTTCGAAAATCACAAAATGGTCAAAAACGTCTCCAAATGCGATTTGAAGCTTTTCTAAGCACTTTGGTTTTTTTATGTTAACAAGTTTTTTCGAAAATCACAAAATGGTCTAAAACGTCTTCAAATGCGATTTGAAGATATTCTGAGCACTTTGGTGTTTTTCTGTTAAAAAGTATTTTCGAAAATCACAAAATGGTCTAAAACGTCTCCAAATGCGATTTGAAGCTATTCTGTACACTTTGATGTTTTGTGTGAAAAAGTTTTGTCAAAATGCTCAAAATGGTCTAAAACGTTTTTAAAACGATATTAAGCTATTTTGTGCTCTTTGATGTGTTTGTATAACCAAGTTTTTTCGAAAATCACAAAATGGTCTAAAACGTCTCCAAATGCGATTTGAAGCTTTTCCAAGCACTTTGCTGTTTTTATGTTAACAATTTTTTTCGAAAATCATAAAATGGTCTAAAACGTCTCCAAATGCGATTTGAAGCTATTCTGTACACTTTGATGTTTTGTGTGAAAAGTTTTGTCGAAATGCTCAAAATGGTCTAAAACGTTTTTAAAACGATATTAAGCTATTTTGTGCTCTTTGATGTTTTTGTGTAACCAAGTTTCATCGAAATGAACAAAATGGTCTAAAACGTCTCCAAATGCGATTTGAAGCTTTTCTAAGCACTTTGGTGTTTTTATGTTAACACGTTTTTTCGAAAATCACAAAATGGTCTAAAACGTCTCCAAATGCGATTTGAAGCTTTTCTAAGCACTTTGGTGTTTTTATGTTAACAAGTTTTTTCGAAAATCACAAAATGGTCTAAAACGTCTCAAAATGCGATTTGAAGGTATTCTGAGCACTTTGGTGTTTTTGTGTGAAAAGTTTTAACGAAATGCTCAAAATGGTCTAAAACGGTTTCTAATGTGATTTTAACCACTTTGATGTTTTTGTGTAACCAAGTTCTTTTCGAAAATCACAAAATGGTCTAAAACGTCTCCAAATGCGATTTGAAGCTCTTCTGTACACTTTGATGTTTTGTGTGAAAAAGTTTTGTCGAAATGCTCAAAATGGTCTAAAACGTTTTTAAATACGATATTAAGCTGTTTTGTGCACTTTGATGATTTGTGTGAAAAGTTTTAACGAAATGCTCAAAATAGTCTATAACGGTTTCTAATGTGATTTTAAGCACTTTGATGTTTTTGTGTAATCAAGTTTTTTAGGAAATCACAAAATGGTCTAAAACGTCTCCAAATGCGATTTGAAGCTTTTCTAAGCACTTTGGTGTTTTTATGTTAACAAGTTTTTTCGAAAATCACAAAATGGTCTAAAACGTCTCAAAATGCGATTTGAAGGTATTCTGAGCACTTTGGTGTTTTTGTGTGAAAAGTTTTAACGAAATGCTCAAAATGGTCTAAAACGGTTTCTAATGTGATTTTAACCACTTTGATGTTTTTGTGTAACCAAGTTTTTTCGAAAATCACAAAATGGTCTAAAACGTCTCCAAATGCGATTTGAAGCTATTCTGTACACTTTGATGTTTTGTGTGAAAAAAGTTTTGTCGAAATGCTCAAAATGGTCTAAAACGTTTTTAAAACGATATTAAGCTATTTTATGCTCTTTGATGTTTTTGTGTAACCAAGTTTTTTCGAAAATCACAAAATTGTCTAAAACGTCTCCGAATGCGATTTGAAGCTCTTCTGTACACTTTGATGTTTTGTGTGAAAAAGTTTTCTCGAAATGCTAAAAATGGTATAAAAACGTTTTCCAATACCATATTAAGCTATTTTGTGTAATTTGATGTTTTTGTGTAACCAAGTTTTTTCGAAAATCACAAAATTGTCTAAAACGTCTCCGAATGCGATTTGAAGCTCTTCTGTACACTTTGATGTTTTGTGTGAAAAAGTTTTCTCGAAATGCTAAAAATGGTTTAAAACGTTTTCCAATACCATATTAAGCTATTTTGTGCAATTTGATGTTTTTGTGTAACAAAGTTTTTTCGAAAATCACAAAATGGTCTAAAACGTCTCCAAATGCGATTTGAAGATATTCTGAGCACTTTGGTGTTTTTATGTTAAAAAGTTTTTTGGAAAATCACAAAATGGTCTAAAACGACTCCAAATGCGATTTGAAGCTATCCTGTACACTTTGATGTTTTGTGTGAAAAAGTTTTGTCGAAATGCTCAAAATGATCTAAAACGTTTTTAAAACGATATTAAGCTATTTTGTGCTCTTTGATGTTTTTGTGTATCCAAGTTTCATCGAAATGAACAAAATGGTCTAAAACGTCTCCAAATGCGATTTGAAGGTATTCTGAGCACTTTGGTGTTTTTGTGTGAAAAGTTTTAACGAAATGCTCAAAATGGTCTAAAACGGTTTCTAATGTGATTTTAACCACTTTGATGTTTTTGTGTAACCAAGTTCTTTTCGAAAATCACAAAATGGTCTAAAACGTCTCCAAATGCGATTTGAAGCTTTTCTAAGCACTTTGGTGTTTTTATGTTAAAAAGTTTTTTCGAAAATCACAAAATGGTCTAAAACGTCTCCAAATGCGATTTGAAGCTCTTCTGTACACTTTGATGTTTTGTGTGAAAAAGTTTTGTCGAAATGCTCAAAATGGTCTAAAACGTTTTTAAATACGATATTAAGCTGTTTTGTGCACTTTGATGATTTGTGTGAAAAGTTTTAACGAAATGTTCAAAATAGTCTAAAACGGTTTCTAATGTGATTTTAAGCACTTTGATGTTTTTGTGTAACCAAGTTTTTTCGGAAATCACAAAATGGTCTAAAACGTCTCAAAATGCGATTTGAAGCTTTTCTAAGCACTTTGGTGTTTTTATGTTAACAAGTTTTTTCGAAAATCACAAAATGGTCTAAAACGTCTCAAAATGCGATTGAAGGTATTCTGAGCACTTTGGTGTTTTTGTGTGAAAAGTTTTAACGAAATGCTCAAAATGGTCTAAAACGGTTCTAATGTGATTTTAAGCACTTTGATGTTTTTGTATAACCAAGTTTCATCGAAATGCTCAAAATGATGTAAAACGTTTTTAAAACGATATTAAGCTATTTTGTGCTCTTTGATGTTTTTGTGTAACCAAGTTTTTTCGAAAATCACAAAATGGTCTAAAACGTCTCCAAATGCGATTTGAAGCTTTTCTAAGCACTTTGGTGTTTTTATGTTAACAAGTTTTTTCGAAAATCACAAAATGGTCTAAAACGTCTCAAAATGCGATTTGAAGCTCTTCTGTACACTTTGATGTTTTGTGTGAAAAAGTTTTGTCGAAATGCTCAAAATGGTCTAAAACGTTTTTAAATAAGATATTAAGCTGTTTTGTGCACTTTGATGATTTGTGTGAAAAGTTTTAACGAAATGCTCAAAATAGTCTATAACGGTTTCTAATGTGATTTTAAGCACTTTGATGTTTTTGTGTAATCAAGTTTTTTAGGAAATCACAAAATGGTCTAAAACGTCTCCAAATGCGATTTGAAGCTTTTCTAAGCACTTTGGTGTTTTTATGTTAACAAGTTTTTTCGAAAATCACAAAATGGTCTAAAACGTCTCAAAATGCGATTTGAAGGTATTCTGAGCACTTTGGTGTTTTTGTGTGAAAAGTTTTAACGAAATGCTCAAAATGGTCTAAAACGGTTTCTAATGTGATTTTAACCACTTTGATGTTTTTGTGTAACCAAGTTTTTTCGAAAATCACAAAATGGTCTAAAACGTCTCCAAATGCGATTTGAAGCTATTCTGTACACTTTGATGTTTTGTGTGAAAAAAGTTTTGTCGAAATGCTCAAAATGGTCTAAAACGTTTTTAAAACGATATTAAGCTATTTTATGCTCTTTGATGTTTTTGTGTAACCAAGTTTTTTCGAAAATCACAAAATTGTCTAAAACGTCTCCGAATGCGATTTGAAGCTCTTCTGTACACTTTGATGTTTTGTGTGAAAAAGTTTTCTCGAAATGCTAAAAATGGTATAAAAACGTTTTCCAATACCATATTAAGCTATTTTGTGCAATTTGATGTTTTTGTGTAACCAAGTTTTTTCGAAAATCACAAAATTGTCTAAAACGTCTCCGAATGCGATTTGAAGCTCTTCTGTACACTTTGATGTTTTGTGTGAAAAAGTTTTCTCGAAATGCTAAAAATGGTCTAAAACGTTTTCCAATACCATATTAAGCTATTTTGTGCAATTTGATGTTTTTGTGTAACAAAGTTTTTTCGAAAATCACAAAATGGTCTAAAACGTCTCCAAATGCGATTTGAAGATATTCTGAGCACTTTGGTGTTTTTATGTTAAAAAGTTTTTTGGAAAATCACAAAATGGTCTAAAACGACTCCAAATGCGATTTGAAGCTATCCTGTACACTTTGATGTTTTGTGTGAAAAAGTTTTGTCGAAATGCTCAAAATGATCTAAAACGTTTTTAAAACGATATTAAGCTATTTTGTGCTCTTTGATGTTTTTGTGTATCCAAGTTTCATCGAAATGAACAAAATGGTCTAAAACGTCTCCAAATGCGATTTGAAGGTATTCTGAGCACTTTGGTGTTTTTGTGTGAAAAGTTTTAACGAAATGCTCAAAATGGTCTAAAACGGTTTCTAATGTGATTTTAACCACTTTGATGTTTTTGTGTAACCAAGTTCTTTTCGAAAATCACAAAATGGTCTAAAACGTCTCCAAATGCGATTTGAAGCTTTTCTAAGCACTTTGGTGTTTTTATGTTAAAAAGTTTTTTCGAAAATCACAAAATGGTCTAAAACGTCTCCAAATGCGATTTGAAGCTCTTCTGTACACTTTGATGTTTTGTGTGAAAAAGTTTTGTCGAAATGCTCAAAATGGTCTAAAACGTTTTTAAATACGATATTAAGCTGTTTTGTGCACTTTGATGATTTGTGTGAAAAGTTTTAACGAAATGTTCAAAATAGTCTAAAACGGTTTCTAATGTGATTTTAAGCACTTTGATGTTTTTGTGTAACCAAGTTTTTTCGGAAATCACAAAATGGTCTAAAACGTCTCAAAATGCGATTTGAAGCTTTTCTAAGCACTTTGGTGTTTTTATGTTAACAAGTTTTTTCGAAAATCACAAAATGGTCTAAAACGTCTCAAAATGCGATTGAAGGTATTCTGAGCACTTTGGTGTTTTTGTGTGAAAAGTTTTAACGAAATGCTCAAAATGGTCTAAAACGGTTCTAATGTGATTTTAAGCACTTTGATGTTTTTGTATAACCAAGTTTCATCGAAATGCTCAAAATGATGTAAAACGTTTTAAAAACGATATTAAGCTATTTTGTGCTCTTTGATGTTTTTGTGTAACCAAGTTTTTTCGAAAATCACAAAATGGTCTAAAACGTCTCCAAATGCGATTTGAAGCTTTTCTAAGCACTTTGGTGTTTTTATGTTAACAAGTTTTTTCGAAAATCACAAAATGGTCTAAAACGTCTCAAAATGCGATTTGAAGGTATTCTGAGCACTTTGGTGTTTTTGTGTGAAAAGTTTTAACGAAATGCTCAAAATGGTCTAAAACGGTTTCTAATGTGATTTTAACCACTTTGATGTTTTTGTGTAACCAAGTTTTTTCGAAAATCACAAAATGGTCTAAAACGTCTCCAAATGCGATTTGAAGCTTTTCTAAGCACTTTGGTGTTTTTATGTTAACAAGTTTTTTCGAAAATCACAAAATGGTCTAAAACGTCTCAAATAGCGATTTGAAGCTATTCTGTACACTTTGATGTTTTGTGTGAAAAAAGTTTTATCGAAATGAACAAAATGGTCTAAAACGTCTCCAAATGCGATTTGAAGCTTTTCCAAGCACTTTGCTGTTTTTATGTTAACAAGTTTTTTCGAAAATCACAAAATGGTCTAAAACATCTCCAAATGCGATTTGAAGATATTCTGAGCACTTTGGTGTTTTTATGTTAAAAAGTTTTTTCGAAAATCACAAAATGGTCTAAAACGTCTCCAAATGCGATTTGAAGCTCTTCTGTACACTTTGATGTTTTGTGTGAAAAAGTTTTGTCAAAATGCTCAAAATGGTCTAAAACGTTTTTAAAACGATATTAAGCTATTTTGTGCTCTTTGATGTTTTTGTATAACCAAGTTTTTTCGAAAATCACAAAATGGTCTAAAACGTCTCCAAATGCGATTTGAAGATATTCTGAGCACTTTGGTGTTTTTATGTTAAAAAGTTTTTTCGAAAATCACAAAATGGTCTAAAACGTCTCCAAATGCGATTTGAAGATATTCTGAGCACTTTGGTGTTTTTATGTTAAAAAGTTTTTTCGAAAATCACAAAATGGTCTAAAACGTCTCCAAATGCGATTTGAAGCTATTCTATACACTTTGATGTTTTGTGTTAAAAAGTTTTGTCGAAATGCTCAAAATGGTTTAAAACGTTTTTAAAACGATATTAAGCTATTTTGTGCTCTTTGATGTTTTTGTGTAACCAAGTTTCATCGAAATGAACAAAATGGTCTAAAACGTCTCCAAATGCGATTTGAAGCTTTTCCAAGCACTTTGCTGTTTTTATGTTAACAAGTTTTTTCGAAAATCACAAAATTGTCTAAAACGTCTCAAAATGCGATTTGAAGGTATTCTGAGCACTTTGGTGTTTTTGTGTGAAAAGTTTTAACGAAAAGCTCAAAATGGTCTAAAACGGTTCTAATGTGATTTTAAGCACTTTGATGTTTTTGTACAACCAAGTTTCATCGAAATGCTCAAAATGGTCTAAAACGTTTTTAAAACGATATTAAGCTATTTTGTGCTCTTTGATGTTTTTGTGTAACCAAGTTTTTTCGAAAATCACAAAATGGTCTAAAACGTCTCCAAATGCGATTTGAAGCTTTTCTAAGCACTTTGGTGTTTTTATGTTAACAAGTTTTTTCGAAAATCACAAAATGGTCTAAAACGTCTCAAAATGCGATTTGAAGGTATTCTGAGCACTTTGGTGTTTTTGTGTGAAAAGTTTTAACGAAATGCTCAAAATGGTCTAAAACGGTTTCTAATGTGATTTTAACCACTTTGATGTTTTTGTGTAACCAAGTTCTTTTCGAAAATCACAAAATGGTCTAAAACGTCTCCAAATGCGATTTGAAGCTTTTCTAAGCACTTTGGTGTTTTTATGTTAACAAGTTTTTTCGAAAATCACAAAATGGTCTAAAACGTCTCAAAATGCGATTTGAAGGTATTCTAAGCACTTTGGTGTTTTTGTGTGAAAAGTTTTAACGAAATGCTCAAAATGGTCTAAAACGGTTTCTAATGTGATTTTAAGCACTTTGAAGTATTTGTAAAAACAAGTATCATCGAAATGCACAAAATAGTCTAAAACGTCTCCAAATGCGATTTGAAGCTTTTCTAAGCACTTTGGTGTTTTTATGTTAACAAGTTTTTTCGAAAATCACAAAATGGTCTAAAACGTCTCCAAATGCGATTTGAAGATATTCTGAGCACTTTGGTGTTTTTATGTTAAAAAGTATTTTCGAAAATCACAAAATGGTCTAAAACGTCTCCAAATGCGATTTGAGGCTCTTCTGTACACTTTGATGTTTTGTGTGAAAAAGTTTAGTCGAAATGCTCAAAATGGTCTAAAACGTTTTTAAAACGATATTAAGCTATTTTGTGCTCTTTGATGTTTTTGTGTAACCAAGTTTCATCGAAAATCACAAAATGGTCTAAAACATCTCCAAATGCGATTTGAAGATATTCTGAGCACTTTGGTGTTTTTATGTTAACAAGTTTTTTCGAAAATCACAAAATGGTCTAAAACGTCTCCAAATGCGATTTGAAGATATTCTGAGCACTTTGGTGTTTTTATGTTAAAAAGTTTTTTCGAAAATCACAAAATGGTCTAAAACGTCTCCAAATGCGATTTGAAGCTATTCTATACACTTTGATGTTTTGTGTTAAAAAGTTTTGTCGAAATGCTCAAAATGGTTTAAAACGTTTTTAAAACGATATTAAGCTATTTTGTGCTCTTTGATGTTTTTGTGTAACCAAGTTTCATCGAAATGAACAAAATGGTCTAAAACGTCTCCAAATGCGATTTGAAGCTTTTCCAAGCACTTTGCTGTTTTTATGTTAACAAGTTTTTTCGAAAATCACAAAATTGTCTAAAACGTCTCAAAATGCGATTTGAAGGTATTCTGAGCACTTTGGTGTTTTTGTGTGAAAAGTTTTAACGAAAAGCTCAAAATGGTCTAAAACGGTTCTAATGTGATTTTAAGCACTTTGATGTTTTTGTACAACCAAGTTTCATCGAAATGCTCAAAATGGTCTAAAACGTTTTTAAAACGATATTAAGCTATTTTGTGCTCTTTGATGTTTTTGTGTAACCAAGTTTTTTCGAAAATCACAAAATGGTCTAAAACGTCTCCAAATGCGATTTGAAGCTTTTCTAAGCACTTTGGTGTTTTTATGTTAACAAGTTTTTTCGAAAATCACAAAATGGTCTAAAACGTCTCAAAATGCGATTTGAAGGTATTCTGAGCACTTTGGTGTTTTTGTGTGAAAAGTTTTAACGAAATGCTCAAAATGGTCTAAAACGGTTTCTAATGTGATTTTAACCACTTTGATGTTTTTGTGTAACCAAGTTCTTTTCGAAAATCACAAAATGGTCTAAAACGTCTCCAAATGCGATTTGAAGCTTTTCTAAGCACTTTGGTGTTTTTATGTTAACAATTTTTTCGAAAATCACAAAATGGTCTAAAACGTCTCAAAATGCGATTTGAAGGTATTCTGAGCACTTTGGTGTTTTTGTGTGAAAAGTTTTAACGAAATGCTCAAAATGGTCTAAAACGGTTTCTAATGTGATTTTAACAACTTTGATGTTTTTGTGTAACCAAGTTTTTTCGAAAATCACAAAATGGTCTAAAACGTCTCCAAATGCGATTTGAAGCTTTTCTAAGCACTTTGGTGTTTTTATGTTAACAAGTTTTTTCGAAAATCACAAAATGGTCTAAAACGTCTCCAAATGCGATTTGAAGATATTCTGAGCACTTTGGTGTTTTTCTGTTAAAAAGTATTTTCGAAAATCACAAAATGGTCTAAAACGTCTCCAAATGCAATTTGAAGCTATTCTGTACACTTTGATGTTTTGTGTGAAAAAGTTTTGTCAAAATGCTCAAAATGGTCTAAAACGTTTTTAAAACGATATTAAGCTATTTTGTGCTCTTTGATGTTTTTGTATAACCAAGTTTTTTCGAAAATCACAAAATGGTCTAAAACGTCTCCAAATGCGATTTGAAGCTTTTCTAAACACTTTGGTGTTTTTATGTTAACAAGTTTTTTCGAAAATCACAAAATGGTCTAAAACGTCTCCAAATCCGATTTGAAGCTATTCTGTACACTTTGATGTTTTGTGTGAAAAAGTTTTGTCGAAATGCTCAAAATGGTCTAAAACGTTTTTAAAACGATATTAAGCTATTTTGTGCTCTTTGATGTTTTTGTGTAACCAAGTTTCATCGATATGAACAAAATGGTCTAAAACGTCTCAAAATGCGATTTGAAGGTATTCTGAGCACTTTGGTGTTTTTGGGTGAAAAGTTTTAACGAAATGCTCAAAATGGTCTAAAACGGTTTCTAATGTGATTTTAAGCACTTTGAAGTATTTGTAAAAACAAGTTTCATCGAAATGCACAAAATAGTCTAAAACGTCTCCAAATGCGATTTGAAGCTTTTCTAAGCACTTTGGTGTTTTTATGTTAACAAGTTTTTTCGAAAATCACAAAATGGTCTAAAACGTCTCCAAATGCGATTTGAAGATATTCTGAGCACTTTGGTGTTTTTATGTTAAAAAGTATTTTCGAAAATCACAAAATGGTCTAAAACGTCTCCAAATGCGATTTGAAGCTCTTCTGTACACTTTGATGTTTTGTGTGAAAAAGTTTAGTCGAAATGCTCAAAATGGTCTAAAACGTTTTTAAAACGATATTAAGCTATTTTGTGCTCTTTGATGTTTTTGTGTAACCAAGTTTCATCGAAATGAACAAAATGGTCTAAAACGTCTCCAAATGCGATTTGAAGCTTTTCTAAGCACTTTGGTGTTTTTATGTTAACAAGTTTTTTCGAAAATCAAAAAATGGTCTAAAACGTCTCCAAATGCGATTTGAAGATATTCTGAGCACTTTGCTGTTTTTATGTTAACAAGTTTTTTCGAAAATCACAAAATGGTCTAAAACGTCTCAAAATGCTATTTGAAGGTATTCTGAGCACTTTGGTGTTTTTGTGTGAAAAGTTTTAACGAAATGCTCAAAATGGTCTAAAACGGTTCTAATGTGATTTTAAACACTTTGATGTTTTGTGTGAAAAAGTTTTGTCAAAATGCTCAAAATGGTCTAAAACGTTTTTAAAACGATATTAAGCTATTTTGTGCTCTTTGATGTTTTTGTATAACCAAGTTTTTTCGAAAATCACAAAATGGTCTAAAACGTCTCCAAATGCGATTTGAAGATATTCTGAGCACTTTGGTGTTTTTATGTTAAAAAGTTTTTTCGAAAATCACAAAATGGTCTAAAACGTCTCCAAATGCGATTTGAAGATATTCTGAGCACTTTGGTGTTTTTATGTTAAAAAGTTTTTTCGAAAATCACAAAATGGTCTAAAACGTCTCCAAATGCGATTTGAAGCTATTCTATACACTTTGATGTTTTGTGTTAAAAAGTTTTGTCGAAATGCTCAAAATGGTTTAAAACGTTTTTAAAACGATATTAAGCTATTTTGTGCTCTTTGATGTTTTTGTGTAACCAAGTTTCATCGAAATGAACAAAATGGTCTAAAACGTCTCCAAATGCGATTTGAAGCTTTTCCAAGCACTTTGCTGTTTTTATGTTAACAAGTTTTTTCGAAAATCACAAAATTGTCTAAGACGTCTCAAAATGCGATTTGAAGGTATTCTGAGCACTTTGGTGTTTTTGTGTGAAAAGTTTTAACGAAAAGCTCAAAATGGTCTAAAACGGTTCTAATGTGATTTTAAGCACTTTGATGTTTTTGTACAACCAAGTTTCATCGAAATGCTCAAAATGGTCTAAAACGTTTTTAAAACGATATTAAGCTATTTTGTGCTCTTTGATGTTTTTGTGTAACCAAGTTTTTTCGAAAATCACAAAATGGTCTAAAACGTCTCCAAATGCGATTTGAAGCTTTTCTAAGCACTTTGGTGTTTTTATGTTAACAAGTTTTTTCGAAAATCACAAAATGGTCTAAAACGTCTCAAAATGCGATTTGAAGGTATTCTGAGCACTTTGGTGTTTTTGTGTGAAAAGTTTTAACGAAATGCTCAAAATGGTCTAAAACGGTTTCTAATGTGATTTTAACCACTTTGATGTTTTTGTGTAACCAAGTTCTTTTCGAAAATCACAAAATGGTCTAAAACGTCTCCAAATGCGATTTGAAGCTTTTCTAAGCACTTTGGTGTTTTTATGTTAACAAGTTTTTTCGAAAATCACAAAATGGTCTAAAACGTCTCAAAATGCGATTTGAAGGTATTCTGAGCACTTTGGTGTTTTTGTGTGAAAAGTTTTAACGAAATGCTCAAAATGGTCTAAAACGGTTTCTAATATGATTTTAACCACTTTGATGTTTTTGTGTAACCAAGTTTTTTCGAAAATCACAAAATGGTCTAAAACGTCTCCAAATGCGATTTGAAGCTTTTCTAAGCACTTTGGTGTTTTTATGTTAACAAGTTTTTTCGAAAATCACAAAATGGTCTAAAACGTCTCCAAATGCGATTTGAAGCTATTCTGTACACTTTGATGTTTTGTGTGAAAAGTTTTAACGAAATGCTCAAAATTGTCTAAAACGGTTTCTAATGTGATTTTAAGCACTTTGATGTTTTTGTAAAACCAAGTTTCATCGAAATGCACAAAATGGTCTAAAACGTCTCCAAATGCGATTTGAAGCTTTTCCAAGCACTTTGGTGTTTTTATGTTAACAAGGTTTTTCGAAAATCACAAAATGGTCTAAAACGTCTCCAAATGCGATTTGAAGCTTTTCCAAGCACTTTGCTGTTTTTATGTTAACAAGTTTTTTCGAAAATCACAAAATGGTCTAAAACGTCTCAAAATACGATATTAAGCTGTTTTGTGCACTTTGATGATTTGTGTGAAAAGTTTTAACGAAATGCTCAAAATGGTCTAAAACGGTTTCTAATGTGATTTTAAGCACTTTGATGTATTTATGTAGCCAAGTTTTTTCGAAAATCACAAAATGGTCAAAAACGTCTCCAAATGCGATTTGAAGCTTTTCTAAGCACTTTGGTTTTTTTATGTTAACAAGTTTTTTCGAAAATCACAAAATGGTCTAAAACGTCTTCAAATGCGATTTGAAGATATTCTGAGCACTTTGGTGTTTTTCTGTTAAAAAGTATTTTCGAAAATCACAAAATGGCCTAAAACGTCTCCAAATGCGATTTGAAGCTATTCTGTACACTTTGCACAGCTGTTTCAAACATACGAATTAAGTCATGCGCCCTCAACGTTACAAGTCGTATCGCTGGAGTAACAATACATAAACAATTACTTACAAATCCACGTGTGCAGAGTGGAGTCAAACGTCATTTAAAGACATGTTTTAAACAGCCAATGAGAATGAGATAAAAAAATAAAGGGTCGCTAAAAATATGAATATTCATTAAAGAGTCCCTGGATGAAACAAGCACGTTGTCGTTTTGTTTTTTACAAGGAATGTAACGCTGAAAATTAATGGAAGGGTGGACCATAAAATACAAGCATATACCAATTTACGCACGTGAGTGACATTTCCAAATTTGGTACATGTTTGTTTGTCCGTATCTTTAAAAAATCTAATTTTCACTCTAATTCTTTGGTACTGCATGATAATTTAGTTATCTGTGAATGTTATAACATAGTATATGGTCGAGAGGTGATGGTTGAATTTTTGAGCTATGGCCGTTTCAAATTGTGTCATTTTTAGGCTTAGGCTTGTGTCTACTCTAGTTGCAACACTGCCTTTCATGTGACAGCTGACCCAAATGAGTTTGGAAATGTTACATTATATTAATTATTTAGGCCTGGCTGGGTAGGGTAGGCATATACCAATATTATAGGCCCTATTTTTATTTTAATACTAGGCCTAGGCCCTTGCTAGACCTGTGTTCTCTAGCAGCCTACTACAGAGAAGCAGCTTTCCGGCTTAGTTAGCCTGGCCTTGAGTAGGCTAGCCTACTAGCCTAATAGGTATTAGTAGGCTACCTAATTAAAATTAGGCCCAGGATCTACGCCTAGGCCTATATATTTTTAATATTATTTAATCATTATAATTAATTTTAGTTTTATTAAATTTACAGTATTCATTACAAAAACTGTAAATTTAATATTATGAGGATTATATATACCCTATGTAACATGTATGCAATAGGGAATATTATAGGCCTATATGTATGTAATGATTACAATATAAATAATGACAAGCATCATATTAACATTCGGTTTTGCTCATCACTGCATATTCAAATTAGTATGCAATCATATTAAAATTAATAAGTTAAGTTAATTTTATAAAATTGTTATAATAATTATTAATGTTATACTATTGTAGATATATAGAGCAGTAACCTGAAGTGGCTAAGCAGATTTGGACCATACCTACCATCTATATAGGTAAGATTATTTTGCTGTTCAAGAAGTAGCAAATATTAAATTGTGTACCATGCTATTAATTTGTAATATTAACAATCAATCACTACCACTGGCTGGGTAGGCTAGGCCTATATCATAGGCCCTATTTTTATTTTAATATACTAGCTAGACCTGTGCTCTCTATCACTAGCAGCAGCCTACAGAGAAGCAGCTTTCCAGCTTATTTAGCCTAGCCTAGAGCAATTAGGCTAGGTATAAGTAGGCTACCTAATTAGGCTAGGCTCTACGCCTATATAGGCCTATTATTATTTAATTATTATTAATTTTTGTTTAATATATTTACAGTATTTATTTAAATAATGTTTCTTATGAGAATACCTGGTTATATATACCCTATGCAATGACATAAGGCATATATGCCTACCCTGTATGTAATAATTACAATTATTATAAATAATGAATTTTAACATTCGTTTTTGCTCATCACTGCATATTCAAATTAGTATGTATGCAACCATATTAAATTTAATAAGCTAATTTTAAGTAATTCTTATAATAATGTTTTACTATTTTTTAGGTACATAGCGGCAACCCGAAGTGGCAAAAACATTTTAAACAGATTTGGACCAATACCTAGCAGCCTACCATCTATATACAGTAGGTAAGTTTATTTTATTGCTCAAGAACTAGTAAATTTTAAATTGTGTTTACCATGCTATTAATTTTCAATATTAACAATCAATCACTACCACTGGCTGGGTAGGCTAGGCCTATATTATAGGCCCTATTTTTATTTTAATATACTAGCTAGACCTGTGCTCTCTAACACTAGCAGCCTACAGAGAAGCAGCTTTCCAGCTTATTTAGCCTAGCCTAGAGCAATAGGCTAGGTATAAGTAGACTACCTAATTAGGTCTAGGATCTACGCCTATATATTATTATTTAATTATTATTATTTTTAGTTTTAATATATTTACAGTATTTTATTTAAATAATGTTTATTATGAGAATACCTGGTTATATATACCCTATGCAATGACATAAGGCATATATGCCTACCCTGTATGTAATAATTACAATTACAATATTATAAATAATGAATTTAAACATTCGTTTTTGCTTATCACTGCATATTCAAATTAGTATGTATGCAACCATATTAAATTTAATAAGCTAATTTTAATTAATTCTTATAGTAATGTTTTACTATTTTTTAGGTACATAGCGGCAACCCGAAGTGGAAAAATCATTTTAAACAGATTTTGACCAATACCTATACCTATACCTACCATCTATATTATAGGTAAGTTTATTTTACTGTTCAAGAACTAGTAAATTTTAAATTGTGTTTACCATGCTATTAATTTTCAATATAAACAACCAATCACTACCACTGGCTGGGTAGGCTAGGCCTATATTATAGGCCCTATTTTTATTTTAATATACTAGCTAGACCTGTTTTCTCTTGCACTAGCAGCCTACAGAGAAGCAGCTTTCCAGCTTATTTAGCCTAGCCTAGAGCAATAGGCTAGGTATTAGTAGGCTACCTAATTAGGCCTAGAGGCTCTATGCCTATATATTATTATTTAATTATTATTAATTTTTATTTTTAATATATTTACAGTATTTATTACAAATAATGTTTATTATGAGGATACCTGGTTATATATACCCTATGCAATGACATAAGGCATATATGCCTACCCTGTATGTAATAATTACAATTATTATAAATAATGAATTTTAACATTTGTTTTTGCTCATCACTGCATATTCAAATTAGTATGTATGCAACCATAGTAAATTTAATAAGTTAATTTTAATTAATTCTTATTATAATGTTATACTATTACTATTACTATTTTTTAGGTACATATATAGCGGCAACCCAAAATGGCTAAAACATTTTAAACAGATTTGGACCAATACCTATACCTACCATCTATATAGGTAAGTTTATTTTACTGTTCAAGAACTAGTAAATTTTAAATTGTGTTTACCATGCTATGAATGTGTAACTTTAACAATCAATCACTAACACATGTACAGTACAGCAGTAGTACTATCAATCAATAGTAATTAGTTAGTAATTGAAATATAGACATACTATAGTATTACTTTTACATATTCATTATCATTAGGCATTGTTAAAAGGAAATCAATACAATGCAATATTCCTTTAACATTTAAAAATGTACAATATTTTATGATCATTAATGTTAATGAATCATTCTTTGTTGGCTTTCTTGCATTTGTTGGGTTTTATTATTTCATTTTGTATCATTGGAGATGTGAAAATCAGATGAGTCTAAGTTTGACTCTAATCCACACTGCTGTTTTGTGACGGTTGAGTTTGGCATGTATTAGCTCCCCGCCTTGCTCAGAGACCCCCTTCCATTCTCTCATGAATGCAATAGCATGGTGCTCAAGCATATGTAGCTTAGGCTGTATTACACCTGGTGCAATATGCCTGTATTCTGCTAAAAATACTTGTATGATATTTTTATGGAATTAAAAAATACTTAATTTACACATTAATACATTTTATAATTTCAGAAATTTTGTGATGAAAAAGTCAATCTGTGGTGACTGTAGAATGGACCCAAGATCTGACTATCTTAGACATTTAAATAATAGAAAGTTCTGACAATTTTGTTGAATAGAAATATACAATGTATGATGTAATCTTAATTGAAAATTGGCGCTTTTTAAACTATGTATATAAATTAGGATGAGAAAACAGTTATTTGATTATGAGGTATGTTCATTTAATTAAATTTGTTAGTATAAACTTTCAAAAAGAGTGAAGATATAAAGAAGAAAAGCAGATTATGGAGCAGCTGTACCAGACAAAAAACTGTTCCCTTAAACGCCAGTGTGTTCTTTCACTTGTGAATGTAGTTTTGGCCCAGGTCATAGTTGTTGTTGAAGTGTAGCATGCCAAGCAATTTGGTCCATGCCCTGTTAATTTAAATGTTAGCGTGGTAGTATACAGTATCCATTGAAAATTCGCGAATGGCAGGTTGTATAAATGTATATAGGTTGTAATTTTACATTTGTTAGATTTAGTGCAAATTTGTGATGGTTTTCATATTTTTTAAGTTGTATTTTTTATCCTTTTCTTTAAATTTTGTTCCACAACAGAAGCAAGTAGAACGTAAAGCCTTTTCGTGAAACTGTGTTGCCTACAAAAAAGAAAAGAAATTTTAATTTTACCAACCTTTAATGTTATATTATATTTATCATACAGTAGTTTGAGTATTTTTGTATAGGCTTTAATTTTAAGGGCCTAGCTAGGCCTGGTAGTTAGTAGTTTTACTAAATTTTTACATTTATGATGAATTATATTCAGTTGAAAAAAATACAATGATAATAATTAAGCTTATTATTTATTCTATTGTAAATTAAAATGATGTATAGTATGATTACACTACTTATACGTACCAACTAGGCCTAGCTACAACCTAGGCCTAGTTGCGTACAGCCTAGCGAGCGGTTATCAGCCGCGTTCATCGACCTCTCGCCAAATACGCTGTTTCGCATTTAACAAAACAGTCGAGTTTTTACATGAAAATTTCTTGAGATTTTCACCGTCACCTCCTAACAATTCAATGTCTCATGTAAGCATATATAATCAAACTTTTACCTAGATTTTCCAAGTATTTATGAAAATTACGAATAAAAACAAAAAGTGTACAATTTGACAAGCATTTTTTCAAACTTTCCATTGTTTACATTTGCTAGGCCGATCGATGTTAATTTTTAAAACTTCCGGGTGTAAATAATTTCGTAAACTTTTTGTTATGCTTAATTACTTACTATTTCCAAAAAATCGGTAATTAAGAATCTTATTTTCTAACAAATAGTATAAAAATGGTTTTATAATATTTATGACGAAATTGATTAAATTAATTTAAAGTGTAGTTATAAAAGTTGCAAATGTCGCGAAAGTTGAACGAGATTCAACCACTCGCGCGGCGTCACGCTCAGGCACATATCGCCGTCTGACAATATTGAGGGCGCTTGACTTTTTCTATTTATTTTACATTGGTTGAAACAGCTGTGTTTGATGTTTTGTGTGAAAAAGTTTTGTCAAAATGCTCAAAATGGTCTAAAACGTTTTTAAAACGATATTAAGCTATTTTGTGCTCTTTGATGTGTTTGTATAACCAAGTTTTTTCGAAAATCACAAAATAGTCTAAAACGTCTCCAAATGCGATTTGAAGCTTTTCCAAGCACTTTGCTGTTTTTATGTTAACAATTTTTTTCGAAAATCATAAAATGGTCTAAAACGTCTCCAAATGCGATTTGAAGCTATTCTGTACACTTTGATGTTTTGTGTGAAAAGTTTTGTCGAAATGCTCAAAATGGTCTAAAACGTTTTTAAAACGATATTAAGCTATTTTGTGCTCTTTGATGTTTTTGTGTAACCAAGTTTCATCGAAATGAACAAAATGGTCTAAAACGTCTCCAAATGCGATTTGAAGCTTTTCTAAGCACTTTGGTGTTTTTATGTTAACAAGTTTTTTCGAAAATCACAAAATGGTCTAAAACGTCTCCAAATGCGATTTGAAGATATTCTGAGCACTTTGCTGTTTTTATGTTAACAAGTTTTTTCGAAAATCACAAAATGGTCTAAAACGTCTCAAAATGCTATTTGAAGGTATTCTGAGCACTTTGGTGTTTTTGTGTGAAAAGTTTTAACGAAATGCTCAAAATGGTCTAAAACGGTTCTAATGTGATTTTAAGCACTTTGATGTTTTTGTATAACCAAGTTTCATCGAAATGCTCAAAATGGTCTAAAACGTTTTTAAAACGATATTAAGCTATTTTGTGCTCTTTGATGTTTTTGTGTAACGAAGTTTCATCGAAATGAACAAAATGGTCTAAAACGTCTCCAAATGCGATTTGAAGCTTTTCCAAGCACTTTGCTGTTTTTATGTTAACAAGTTTTTTCGAAAATCACAAAATGGCCTAAAACGTCTCAAAATGCGATTTCAAGGTATTCTGAGCACTTTGGTGTTTTTGTGTGAAAGGTTTTAACGAAATGCTCAAAATGGTCTAAAACGGTTTCTAATGTGATTTTAAGCACTTTGATGTTTTTGTATAACCAAGTTTCATCGAAATGCACAAAATGGTCTAAAACGTCTCCAAATGCGATTTGAAGCTTTTCTAAGCACTTTGCTGTTTTTATGTTAACAAGTTTTTTCGAAAATCACAAAATGGTCTAAAACGTCTCCAAATGCGATTTGAAGATATTCTGAGCACTTTGGTGTTTTTATGTTAAAAAGTTTTTTCGAAAATCACAAAATGGTCTAAAACGTCTCCAAATGCGATTTGAAGATATTCTGAGCACTTTGGTGTTTTTATGTTAAAAAGTTTTTTCGAAAATCACAAAATGGTCTAAAACGTCTCCAAATGCGATTTGAAGCTATTCTGTACACTTTGATGTTTTGTGTGAAAAAGTTTTGTCGAAATGCTCAAAATGGTCTAAAACGTTTTTAAAACGATATTAAGCTATTTTGTGCTCTTTGATGTTTTTGTGTAACCAAGTTTTATCGAAATGAACAAAATGGTCTAAAACGTCTCCAAATGCGATTTGAAGCTTTTCTAAGCACTTTGCTGTTTTTATGTTAACAAGTTTTTTCGAAAATCACAAAATGGTCTAAAACGTCTCCAAATGCGATTTGAAGATATTCTGAGCACTTTGGTGTTTTTATGTTAAAAAGTTTTTTCGAAAATCACAAAATGGTCTAAAACGTCTCCAAATGCGATTTGAAGATATTCTGAGCACTTTGGTGTTTTTATGTTAAAAAGTTTTTTCGAAAATCACAAAATGGTCTAAAACGTCTCCAAATGCGATTTGAAGCTATTCTGTACACTTTGATGTTTTGTGTGAAAAAGTTTTGTCGAAATGCTCAAAATGGTCTAAAACGTTTTTAAAACGATATTAAGCTATTTTGTGCTCTTTGATGTTTTTGTGTAACCAAGTTTTATCGAAATGAACAAAATGGTCTAAAACGTCTCCAAATGCGATTTGAAGCTTTTCCAAGCACTTTGCTGTTTTTATGTTAACAAGTTTTTTCGAAAATCACAAAATGGTCTAAAACGTCTCAAAATGCGATTTGAAGGTATTCTGAGCACTTTGGTGTTTTTGTGTGAAAAGTTTTAACGAAATGCTCAAAATTGTCTAAAACGGTTTCTAATGTGATTTTAAGCACTTTGATGTTTTTGTAAAACCAAGTTTCATCGAAATGAACAAAATGGTCTAAAATGTCTCCAAATGCGATTTGAAGCTTTTCCAAGCACTTTGCTGTTTTTATGTTAACAAGCTTTTTCGAAAATCACAAAATGGTCTAAAACGTCTCCAAATGCGATTTGAAGATATTCTGAGCACTTTGGTGTTTTTATGTTAAAAAGTTTTTTCGAAAATCACAAAATGGTCTAAAACGTCTCCAAATGCGATTTGAAGATATTCTAAGCACTTTGGTGTTTTTATGTTAACAAGTTTTTTCGAAAATCACAAAATGGTCTAAAACGTCTCCAAATGCGATTTGAAGATATTCTGAGCACTTTGGTGTTTTTCTGTTAAAAAGTATTTTCGAAAATCACAAAATGGTCTAAAACGTCTCCAAATGCAATTTGAAGCTATTCTGTACACTTTGATGTTTTGTGTGAAAAAGTTTTGTCAAAATGCTCAAAATGGTCTAAAACGTTTTTAAAACGATATTAAGCTATTTTGTGCTCTTTGATGTTTTTGTATAACCAAGTTTTTTCGAAAATCACAAAATGGTCTAAAACGTCTCCAAATGCGATTTGAAGCTTTTCTAAACACTTTGGTGTTTTTATGTTAACAAGTTTTTTCGAAAATCACAAAATGGTCTAAAACGTCTCCAAATCCGATTTGAAGCTATTCTGTACACTTTGATGTTTTGTGTGAAAAAGTTTTGTCGAAATGCTCAAAATGGTCTAAAACGTTTTTAAAACGATATTAAGCTATTTTGTGCTCTTTGATGTTTTTGTGTAACCAAGTTTCATCGATATGAACAAAATGTTCTAAAACGTCTCAAAATGCGATTTGAAGGTATTCTGAGCACTTTGGTGTTTTTGGGTGAAAAGTTTTAACGAAATGCTCAAAATGGTCTAAAACGGTTTCTAATGTGATTTTAAGCACTTTGAAGTATTTGTAAAAACAAGTTTCATCGAAATGCACAAAATAGTCTAAAACGTCTCCAAATGCGATTTGAAGCTTTTCTAAGCACTTTGGTGTTTTTATGTTAACAAGTTTTTTCGAAAATCACAAAATGGTCTAAAACGTCTCCAAATGCGATTTGAAGATATTCTGAGCACTTTGGTGTTTTTATGTTAAAAAGTATTTTCGAAAATCACAAAATGGTCTAAAACGTCTCCAAATGCGATTTGAAGCTCTTCTGTACACTTTGATGTTTTGTGTGAAAAAGTTTAGTAGAAATGCTCAAAATGGTCTAAAACGTTTTTAAAACGATATTAAGCTATTTTGTGCTCTTTGATGTTTTTGTGTAACCAAGTTTCATCGAAAATCACAAAATGGTCTAAAACGTCTCCAAATGCGATTTGAAGATATTCTGAGCACTTTGGTGTTTTTATGTTAACAAGTTTTTTCGAAAATCACAAAATGGTCTAAAACGTCTCCAAATGCGATTTGAAGATATTCTGAGCACTATGGTGTTTTTATGTTAACAAGTTTTTTCGAAAATCACAAAATGGTCTAAAACGTCTCCAAATGCGATTTGAAGCTATTCTATACACTTTGATGTTTTGTGTTAAAAAGTTTTGTCGAAATGCTCAAAATGGTTTAAAACGTTTTTAAAACGATATTAAGCTATTTTGTGCTCTTTGATGTTTTTGTGTAACCAAGTTTCATCGAAATGAACAAAATGGTCTAAAACGTCTCCAAATGCGATTTGAAGCTTTTCCAAGCACTTTGCTGTTTTTATGTTAACAAGTTTTTTCGAAAATCACAAAATTGTCTAAAACGTCTCAAAATGCGATTTGAAGGTATTCTGAGCACTTTGGTGTTTTTGTGTGAAAAGTTTTTTAACGAAAAGCTTAAAATGGTCTAAAACGGTTCTAATGTGATTTTAAGCACTTTGATGTTTTTGTACAACCAAGTTTCATCGAAATGCTCAAAATGGTCTAAAACGTTTTTAAAACGATATTAAGCTATTTTGTGCTCTTTGATGTTTTTGTGTAACCAAGTTTTTTCGAAAATCACAAAATGGTCTAAAACGTCTCCAAATGCGATTTGAAGCTTTTCTAAGCACTTTGGTGTTTTGTGTGAAAAAGTTTTGTCGAAATGCTCAAAATGGTCTAAAACGTTTTTAAATACGATATTAAGCTGTTTTGTGCACTTTGATGATTTGTGTGAAAAGTTTTAACGAAATGCTCAAAATAGTCTATAACGGTTTCTAATGTGATTTTAAGCACTTTGATGTTTTTGTGTAATCAAGTTTTTTTGGAAATCACAAAATGGTCTAAAACGTCTCCAAATGCGATTTGAAGCTTTTCTAAGCACTTTGGTGTTTTTATGTTAACAAGTTTTTTCGAAAATCACAAAATGGTCTAAAACGTCTCAAAATGCGATTTGAAGGTATTCTGAGCACTTTGGTGTTTTTGTGTGAAAAGTTTTAACGAAATGCTCAAAATGGTCTAAAACGGTTTCTAATGTGATTTTAACCACTTTGATGTTTTTGTGTAACCAAGTTTTTTCGAAAATCACAAAATGGTCTAAAACGTCTCCAAATGCGATTTGAAGCTATTCTGTACACTTTGATGTTTTGTGTGAAAAAAGTTTTGTCGAAATGCTCAAAATGGTCTAAAACGTTTTTAAAACGATATTAAGCTATTTTATGCTCTTTGATGTTTTTGTGTAACCAAGTTTTTTCGAAAATCACAAAATTGTCTAAAACGTCTCCGAATGCGATTTGAAGCTCTTCTGTACACTTTGATGTTTTGTGTGAAAAAGTTTTCTCGAAATGCTAAAAATGGTATAAAAACGTTTTCCAATACCATATTAAGCTATTTTGTGCAATTTGATGTTTTTGTGTAACCAAGTTTTTTCGAAAATCACAAAATTGTCTAAAACGTCTCCGAATGCGATTTGAAGCTCTTCTGTACACTTTGATGTTTTGTGTGAAAAAGTTTTCTCGAAATGCTAAAAATGGTCTAAAACGTTTTCCAATACCATATTAAGCTATTTTGTGCAATTTGATGTTTTTGTGTAACAAAGTTTTTTCGAAAATCACAAAATGGTCTAAAACGTCTCCAAATGCGATTTGAAGATATTCTGAGCACTTTGGTGTTTTTATGTTAAAAAGTTTTTTGGAAAATCACAAAATGGTCTAAAACGACTCCAAATGCGATTTGAAGCTATCCTGTACACTTTGATGTTTTGTGTGAAAAAGTTTTGTCGAAATGCTCAAAATGATCTAAAACGTTTTTAAAACGATATTAAGCTATTTTGTGCTCTTTGATGTTTTTGTGTATCCAAGTTTCATCGAAATGAACAAAATGGTCTAAAACGTCTCCAAATGCGATTTGAAGGTATTCTGAGCACTTTGGTGTTTTTGTGTGAAAAGTTTTAACGAAATGCTCAAAATGGTCTAAAACGGTTTCTAATGTGATTTTAACAACTTTGATGTTTTTGTGTAACCAAGTTCTTTTCGAAAATCACAAAATGGTCTAAAACGTCTCCAAATGCGATTTGAAGCTTTTCTAAGCACTTTGGTGTTTTTATGTTAAAAAGTTTTTTCGAAAATCACAAAATGGTCTAAAACGTCTCCAAATGCGATTTGAAGCTCTTCTGTACACTTTGATGTTTTGTGTGAAAAAGTTTTGTCGAAATGCTCAAAATGGTCTAAAACGTTTTTAAATACGATATTAAGCTGTTTTGTGCACTTTGATGATTTGTGTGAAAAGTTTTAACGAAATGTTCAAAATAGTCTAAAACGGTTTCTAATGTGATTTTAAGCACTTTGATGTTTTTGTGTAACCAAGTTTTTTCGGAAATCACAAAATGGTCTAAAACGTCTCAAAATGCGATTTGAAGCTTTTCTAAGCACTTTGGTGTTTTTATGTTAACAAGTTTTTTCGAAAATCACAAAATGGTCTAAAACGTCTCAAAATGCGATTGAAGGTATTCTGAGCACTTTGGTGTTTTTGTGTGAAAAGTTTTAACGAAATGCTCAAAATGGTCTAAAACGGTTCTAATGTGATTTTAAGCACTTTGATGTTTTTGTATAACCAAGTTTCATCGAAATGCTCAAAATGATGTAAAACGTTTTAAAAACGATATTAAGCTATTTTGTGCTCTTTGATGTTTTTGTGTAACCAAGTTTTTTCGAAAATCACAAAATGGTCTAAAACGTCTCCAAATGCGATTTGAAGCTTTTCTAAGCACTTTGGTGTTTTTATGTTAACAAGTTTTTTCGAAAATCACAAAATGGTCTAAAACGTCTCAAAATGCGATTTGAAGGTATTCTGAGCACTTTGGTGTTTTTGTGTGAAAAGTTTTAACGAAATGCTCAAAATGGTCTAAAATGGTTTCTAATGTGATTTTAACCACTTTGATGTTTTTGTGTAACCAAGTTCTTTTCGAAAATCACAAAATGGTCTAAAACGTCTCCAAATGCGATTTGAAGCTTTTCTAAGCACTTTGGTGTTTTTATGTTAACAAGTTTTTTCGAAAATCACAAAATGGTCTAAAACGTCTCAAAATGCGATTTGAAGGTATTCTGAGCACTTTGGTGTTTTTGTGTGAAAAGTTTTAACGAAATGCTCAAAATGGTCTAAAACGGTTTCTAATGTGATTTTAACCACTTTGATGTTTTTGTGTAACCAAGTTTTTTCGAAAATCACAAAATGGTCTAAAACGTCTCCAAATGCGATTTGAAGCTTTTCTAAGCACTTTGGTGTTTTTATGTTAACAAGTTTTTTCGAAAATCACAAAATGGTCTAAAACGTCTCCAAATGCGATTTGAAGATATTCTGAGCACTTTGGTGTTTTTCTGTTAAAAAGTATTTTCGAAAATCACAAAATGGTCTAAAACGTCTCCAAATGCAATTTGAAGCTATTCTGTACACTTTGATGTTTTGTGTGAAAAAGTTTTGTCAAAATGCTCAAAATGGTCTAAAACGTTTTTAAAACGATATTAAGCTATTTTGTGCTCTTTGATGTTTTTGTATAACCAAGTTTTTTCGAAAATCACAAAATGGTCTAAAACGTCTCCAAATGCGATTTGAAGCTTTTCTAAACACTTTGGTGTTTTTATGTTAACAAGTTTTTTCGAAAATCACAAAATGGTCTAAAACGTCTCCAAATCCGATTTGAAGCTATTCTGTACACTTTGATGTTTTGTGTGAAAAAGTTTTGTCGAAATGCTCAAAATGGTCTAAAACGTTTTTAAAACGATATTAAGCTATTTTGTGCTCTTTGATGTTTTTGTGTAACCAAGTTTCATCGAAAAGAACAAAATGGTCTAAAACGTCTCCAAATGCGATTTGAAGATATTCTGAGCACTTTGGTGTTTTTATGTTAACAAGTTTTTTCGAAAATCACAAAATGGTCTAAAACGTCTCCAAATGCGATTTGAAGATATTCTGAGCACTTTGCTGTTTTTATGTTAAGTTTTTTCGAAAATCACAAAATGGTCTAAAACGTCTCAAAATGCTATTTGAAGGTATTCTGAGCACTTTGGTGTTTTTGTGTGAAAAGTTTTAACGAAATGCTCAAAATGGTCTAAAACGGTTCTAATGTGATTTTAAGCACTTTGAGGTTTTTGTATAACCAAGTTTCATCGAAATGCTCAAAATGGTCTAAAACGTTTTTAAAACGATATTAAGCTATTTTGTGCTCTTTGATGTTTTTGTGTAACGAAGTTTCATCGAAATGAACAAAATGGTCTAAAACGTCTCCAAATGCGATTTGAAGCTTTTCCAAGCACTTTGCTGTTTTTATGTTAACAAGTTTTTTCGAAAATCACAAAATGGCCTAAAACGTCTCAAAATGCGATTTCAAGGTATTCTGAGCACTTTGGTGTTTTTGTGTGAAAGGTTTTAACGAAATGCTCAAAATGGTCTAAAACGGTTTCTAATGTGATTTTAAGCACTTTGATGTTTTTGTATAACCAAGTTTCATCGAAATGCACAAAATGGTCTAAAACGTCTCCAAATGCGATTTGAAGCTTTTCTAAGCACTTTGCTGTTTTTATGTTAACAAGTTTTTTCGAAAATCACAAAATGGTCTAAAACGTCTCCAAATGCGATTTGAAGATATTCTGAGCACTTTGGTGTTTTTATGTTAAAAAGTTTTTTCGAAAATCACAAAATGGTCTAAAACGTCTCCAAATGCGATTTGAAGATATTCTGAGCACTTTGGTGTTTTTATGTTAAAAAGTTTTTTCGAAAATCACAAAATGGTCTAAAACGTCTCCAAATGCGATTTGAAGCTATTCTGTACACTTTGATGTTTTGTGTGAAAAAGTTTTGTCGAAATGCTCAAAATGGTCTAAAACGTTTTTAAAACGATATTAAGCTATTTTGTCCTCTTTGATGTTTTTATGTAACCAAGTTTCATCGAAATGAACAAAATGGTCTAAAACGTCTCCAAATGCGATTTGAAGCTTTTCCAAGCACTTTGCTGTTTTTATGTTAACAAGTTTTTTCGAAAATCACAAAATGGTCTAAAACGTCTCAAAATGCGATTTGAAGGTATTCTGAGCACTTTGGTGTTTTTGTGTGAAAAGTTTTAACGAAATGCTCAAAATGGTCTAAAACGGTTTCTAATGTGATTTTAAGCACTTTGATGTTTTTGTATAACCAAGTTTCATCGAAATGCACAAAATGGTCTAAAACGTCTCCAAATGCGATTTTAAGCTTTTCTAAGCACTTTGGTGTTTTTATGTTAACAAGGTTTTTCGAAAATCACCAAATGGTCTAAAACGTCTCCAAATGCGATTTGAAGATATTCTGAGCACTTTGGTGTTTTTATGTTAACAAGTTTTTTCGAAAATCACAAAATGGTCTAAAACGTCTCAAAATACGATATTAAGCTGTTTTGTGCACTTTGATGATTTGTGTGAAAAGTTTTAACGAAATGCTCAAAATGGTCTAAAACGGTTTCTAATGTGATTTTAAGCACTTTGATGTTTTTATGTAGCCAAGTTTTTTCGAAAATCACAAAATGGTCAAAAACGTCTCCAAATGCGATTTGAAGCTTTTCTAAGCACTTTGGTTTTTTTATGTTAACAAGTTTTTTCGAAAATCACAAAATGGTCTAAAACGTCTTCAAATGCGATTTGAAGATATTCTGAGCACTTTGGTGTTTTTCTGTTAAAAAGTATTTTCGAAAATCACAAAATGGTCTAAAACGTCTCCAAATGCGATTTGAAGCTATTCTGTACACTTTGATGTTTTGTGTGAAAAAGTTTTGTGAAAATGCTCAAAATGGTCTAAAACGTTTTTAAAACGATATTAAGCTATTTTGTGCTCTTTGATGTGTTTGTATAACCAAGTTTTTTCGAAAATCACAAAATGGTCTAAAACGTCTCCAAATGCGATTTGAAGCTTTTCCAAGCACTTTGCTGTTTTTATGTTAACAATTTTTTTCGAAAATCATAAAATGGTCTAAAACGTCTCCAAATGCGATTTGAAGCTATTCTGTACACTTTGATGTTTTGTGTGAAAAGTTTTGTCGAAATGCTCAAAATGGTCTAAAACGTTTTTAAAACGATATTAAGCTATTTTGTGCTCTTTGATGTTTTTGTGTAACCAAGTTTCATCGAAATGAACAAAATGGTCTAAAACGTCTCCAAATGCGATTTGAAGCTTTTCTAAGCACTTTGGTGTTTTTATGTTAACAAGTTTTTTCGAAAATCACAAAATGGTCTAAAACGTCTCCAAATGCGATTTGAAGCTTTTCTAAGCACTTTGGTGTTTTTATGTTAACAAGTTTTTTCGAAAATCACAAAATGGTCTAAAACGTCTCAAAATGCGATTTGAAGGTATTCTGAGCACTTTGGTGTTTTTGTGTGAAAAGTTTTAACGAAATGCTCAAAATGGTCTAAAACGGTTTCTAATGTGATTTTAACCACTTTGATGTTTTTGTGTAACCAAGTTCTTTTCGAAAATCACAAAATGGTCTAAAACGTCTCCAAATGCGATTTGAAGCTCTTCTGTACACTTTGATGTTTTGTGTGAAAAAGTTTTGTCGAAATGCTCAAAATGGTCTAAAACGTTTTTAAATACGATATTAAGCTGTTTTGTGCACTTTGATGATTTGTGTGAAAAGTTTTAACGAAATGCTCAAAATAGTCTATAACGGTTTCTAATGTGATTTTAAGCACTTTGATGTTTTTGTGTAATCAAGTTTTTTTGGAAATCACAAAATGGTCTAAAACGTCTCCAAATGCGATTTGAAGCTTTTCTAAGCACTTTGGTGTTTTTATGTTAACAAGTTTTTTCGAAAATCACAAAATGGTCTAAAACGTCTCAAAATGCGATTTGAAGGTATTCTGAGCACTTTGGTGTTTTTGTGTGAAAAGTTTTAACGAAATGCTCAAAATGGTCTAAAACGGTTTCTAATGTGATTTTAACCACTTTGATGTTTTTGTGTAACCAAGTTTTTTCGAAAATCACAAAATGGTCTAAAACGTCTCCAAATGCGATTTGAAGCTATTCTGTACACTTTGATGTTTTGTGTGAAAAAAGTTTTGTCGAAATGCTCAAAATGGTCTAAAACGTTTTTAAAACGATATTAAGCTATTTTATGCTCTTTGATGTTTTTGTGTAACCAAGTTTTTTCGAAAATCACAAAATTGTCTAAAACGTCTCCGAATGCGATTTGAAGCTCTTCTGTACACTTTGATGTTTTGTGTGAAAAAGTTTTCTCGAAATGCTAAAAATGGTATAAAAACGTTTTCCAATACCATATTAAGCTATTTTGTGCAATTTGATGTTTTTGTGTAACCAAGTTTTTTCGAAAATCACAAAATTGTCTAAAACGTCTCCGAATGCGATTTGAAGCTCTTCTGTACACTTTGATGTTTTGTGTGAAAAAGTTTTCTCGAAATGCTAAAAATGGTCTAAAACGTTTTCCAATACCATATTAAGCTATTTTGTGCAATTTGATGTTTTTGTGTAACAAAGTTTTTTCGAAAATCACAAAATGGTCTAAAACGTCTCCAAATGCGATTTGAAGATATTCTGAGCACTTTGGTGTTTTTATGTTAAAAAGTTTTTTGGAAAATCACAAAATGGTCTAAAACGACTCCAAATGCGATTTGAAGCTATCCTGTACACTTTGATGTTTTGTGTGAAAAAGTTTTGTCGAAATGCTCAAAATGATCTAAAACGTTTTTAAAACGATATTAAGCTATTTTGTGCTCTTTGATGTTTTTGTGTATCCAAGTTTCATCGAAATGAACAAAATGGTCTAAAACGTCTCCAAATGCGATTTGAAGGTATTCTGAGCACTTTGGTGTTTTTGTGTGAAAAGTTTTAACGAAATGCTCAAAATGGTCTAAAACGGTTTCTAATGTGATTTTAACAACTTTGATGTTTTTGTGTAACCAAGTTCTTTTCGAAAATCACAAAATGGTCTAAAACGTCTCCAAATGCGATTTGAAGCTTTTCTAAGCACTTTGGTGTTTTTATGTTAAAAAGTTTTTTCGAAAATCACAAAATGGTCTAAAACGTCTCCAAATGCGATTTGAAGCTCTTCTGTACACTTTGATGTTTTGTGTGAAAAAGTTTTGTCGAAATGCTCAAAATGGTCTAAAACGTTTTTAAATACGATATTAAGCTGTTTTGTGCACTTTGATGATTTGTGTGAAAAGTTTTAACGAAATGTTCAAAATAGTCTAAAACGGTTTCTAATGTGATTTTAAGCACTTTGATGTTTTTGTGTAACCAAGTTTTTTCGGAAATCACAAAATGGTCTAAAACGTCTCAAAATGCGATTTGAAGCTTTTCTAAGCACTTTGGTGTTTTTATGTTAACAAGTTTTTTCGAAAATCACAAAATGGTCTAAAACGTCTCAAAATGCGATTGAAGGTATTCTGAGCACTTTGGTGTTTTTGTGTGAAAAGTTTTAACGAAATGCTCAAAATGGTCTAAAACGGTTCTAATGTGATTTTAAGCACTTTGATGTTTTTGTATAACCAAGTTTCATCGAAATGCTCAAAATGATGTAAAACGTTTTAAAAACGATATTAAGCTATTTTGTGCTCTTTGATGTTTTTGTGTAACCAAGTTTTTTCGAAAATCACAAAATGGTCTAAAACGTCTCCAAATGCGATTTGAAGCTTTTCTAAGCACTTTGGTGTTTTTATGTTAACAAGTTTTTTCGAAAATCACAAAATGGTCTAAAACGTCTCAAAATGCGATTTGAAGGTATTCTGAGCACTTTGGTGTTTTTGTGTGAAAAGTTTTAACGAAATGCTCAAAATGGTCTAAAACGGTTTCTAATGTGATTTTAACCACTTTGATGTTTTTGTGTAACCAAGTTCTTTTCGAAAATCACAAAATGGTCTAAAACGTCTCCAAATGCGATTTGAAGCTTTTCTAAGCACTTTGGTGTTTTTATGTTAACAAGTTTTTTCGAAAATCACAAAATGGTCTAAAACGTCTCAAAATGCGATTTGAAGGTATTCTGAGCACTTTGGTGTTTTTGTGTGAAAAGTTTTAACGAAATGCTCAAAATGGTCTAAAACGGTTTCTAATGTGATTTTAACCACTTTGATGTTTTTGTGTAACCAAGTTTTTTCGAAAATCACAAAATGGTCTAAAACGTCTCCAAATGCGATTTGAAGCTTTTCTAAGCACTTTGGTGTTTTTATGTTAACAAGTTTTTTCGAAAATCACAAAATGGTCTAAAACGTCTCCAAATGCGATTTGAAGATATTCTGAGCACTTTGGTGTTTTTCTGTTAAAAAGTATTTTCGAAAATCACAAAATGGTCTAAAACGTCTCCAAATGCAATTTGAAGCTATTCTGTACACTTTGATGTTTTGTGTGAAAAAGTTTTGTCAAAATGCTCAAAATGGTCTAAAACGTTTTTAAAACGATATTAAGCTATTTTGTGCTCTTTGATGTTTTTGTATAACCAAGTTTTTTCGAAAATCACAAAATGGTCTAAAACGTCTCCAAATGCGATTTGAAGCTTTTCTAAACACTTTGGTGTTTTTATGTTAACAAGTTTTTTCGAAAATCACAAAATGGTCTAAAACGTCTCCAAATCCGATTTGAAGCTATTCTGTACACTTTGATGTTTTGTGTGAAAAAGTTTTGTCGAAATGCTCAAAATGGTCTAAAACGTTTTTAAAACGATATTAAGCTATTTTGTGCTCTTTGATGTTTTTGTGTAACCAAGTTTCATCGATATGAACAAAATGGTCTAAAACGTCTCAAAATGCGATTTGAAGGTATTCTGAGCACTTTGGTGTTTTTGGGTGAAAAGTTTTAACGAAATGCTCAAAATGGTCTAAAACGGTTTCTAATGTGATTTTAAGCACTTTGAAGTATTTGTAAAAACAAGTTTCATCGAAATGCACAAAATAGTCTAAAACGTCTCCAAATGCGATTTGAAGCTTTTCTAAGCACTTTGGTGTTTTTATGTTAACAAGTTTTTTCGAAAATCACAAAATGGTCTAAAACGTCTCCAAATGCGATTTGAAGATATTCTGAGCACTTTGGTGTTTTTATGTTAAAAAGTATTTTCGAAAATCACAAAATGGTCTAAAACGTCTCCAAATGCGATTTGAAGCTCTTCTGTACACTTTGATGTTTTGTGTGAAAAAGTTTAGTCGAAATGCTCAAAATGGTCTAAAACGTTTTTAAAACGATATTAAGCTATTTTGTGCTCTTTGATGTTTTTGTGTAACCAAGTTTCATCGAAAATCACAAAATGGTCTAAAACGTCTCCAAATGCGATTTGAAGATATTCTGAGCACTTTGGTGTTTTTATGTTAACAAGTTTTTTCGAAAATCACAAAATGGTCTAAAACGTCTCCAAATGCGATTTGAAGATATTCTGAGCACTTTGGTGTTTTTATGTTAAAAAGTTTTTTCGAAAATCACAAAATGGTCTAAAACGTCTCCAAATGCGATTTGAAGCTATTCTATACACTTTGATGTTTTGTGTTAAAAAGTTTTGTCGAAATGCTCAAAATGGTTTAAAACGTTTTTAAAACGATATTAAGCTATTTTGTGCTCTTTGATGTTTTTGTGTAACCAAGTTTCATCGAAATGAACAAAATGGTCTAAAACGTCTCCAAATGCGATTTGAAGCTTTTCCAAGCACTTTGCTGTTTTTATGTTAACAAGTTTTTTCGAAAATCACAAAATTGTCTAAAACGTCTCAAAATGCGATTTGAAGGTATTCTGAGCACTTTGGTGTTTTTGTGTGAAAAGTTTTAACGAAAAGCTCAAAATGGTCTAAAACGGTTCTAATGTGATTTTAAGCACTTTGATGTTTTTGTACAACCAAGTTTCATCGAAATGCTCAAAATGGTCTAAAACGTTTTTAAAACGATATTAAGCTATTTTGTGCTCTTTGATGTTTTTGTGTAACCAAGTTTTTTCGAAAATCACAAAATGGTCTAAAACGTCTCCAAATGCGATTTGAAGCTTTTCTAAGCACTTTGGTGTTTTGTGTGAAAAAGTTTTGTCGAAATGCTCAAAATGGTCTAAAACGTTTTTAAATACGATATTAAGCTGTTTTGTGCACTTTGATGATTTGTGTGAAAAGTTTTAACGAAATGCTCAAAATAGTCTATAACGGTTTCTAATGTGATTTTAAGCACTTTGATGTTTTTGTGTAATCAAGTTTTTTTGGAAATCACAAAATGGTCTAAAACGTCTCCAAATGCGATTTGAAGCTTTTCTAAGCACTTTGGTGTTTTTATGTTAACAAGTTTTTTCGAAAATCACAAAATGGTCTAAAACGTCTCAAAATGCGATTTGAAGGTATTCTGAGCACTTTGGTGTTTTTGTGTGAAAAGTTTTAACGAAATGCTCAAAATGGTCTAAAACGGTTTCTAATGTGATTTTAACCACTTTGATGTTTTTGTGTAACCAAGTTTTTTCGAAAATCACAAAATGGTCTAAAACGTCTCCAAATGCGATTTGAAGCTATTCTGTACACTTTGATGTTTTGTGTGAAAAAAGTTTTGTCGAAATGCTCAAAATGGTCTAAAACGTTTTTAAAACGATATTAAGCTATTTTATGCTCTTTGATGTTTTTGTGTAACCAAGTTTTTTCGAAAATCACAAAATTGTCTAAAACGTCTCCGAATGCGATTTGAAGCTCTTCTGTACACTTTGATGTTTTGTGTGAAAAAGTTTTCTCGAAATGCTAAAAATGGTATAAAAACGTTTTCCAATACCATATTAAGCTATTTTGTGCAATTTGATGTTTTTGTGTAACCAAGTTTTTTCGAAAATCACAAAATTGTCTAAAACGTCTCCGAATGCGATTTGAAGCTCTTCTGTACACTTTGATGTTTTGTGTGAAAAAGTTTTCTCGAAATGCTAAAAATGGTCTAAAACGTTTTCCAATACCATATTAAGCTATTTTGTGCAATTTGATGTTTTTGTGTAACAAAGTTTTTTCGAAAATCACAAAATGGTCTAAAACGTCTCCAAATGCGATTTGAAGATATTCTGAGCACTTTGGTGTTTTTATGTTAAAAAGTTTTTTGGAAAATCACAAAATGGTCTAAAACGACTCCAAATGCGATTTGAAGCTATCCTGTACACTTTGATGTTTTGTGTGAAAAAGTTTTGTCGAAATGCTCAAAATGATCTAAAACGTTTTTAAAACGATATTAAGCTATTTTGTGCTCTTTGATGTTTTTGTGTATCCAAGTTTCATCGAAATGAACAAAATGGTCTAAAACGTCTCCAAATGCGATTTGAAGGTATTCTGAGCACTTTGGTGTTTTTGTGTGAAAAGTTTTAACGAAATGCTCAAAATGGTCTAAAACGGTTTCTAATGTGATTTTAACAACTTTGATGTTTTTGTGTAACCAAGTTCTTTTCGAAAATCACAAAATGGTCTAAAACGTCTCCAAATGCGATTTGAAGCTTTTCTAAGCACTTTGGTGTTTTTATGTTAAAAAGTTTTTTCGAAAATCACAAAATGGTCTAAAACGTCTCCAAATGCGATTTGAAGCTCTTCTGTACACTTTGATGTTTTGTGTGAAAAAGTTTTGTCGAAATGCTCAAAATGGTCTAAAACGTTTTTAAATACGATATTAAGCTGTTTTGTGCACTTTGATGATTTGTGTGAAAAGTTTTAACGAAATGTTCAAAATAGTCTAAAACGGTTTCTAATGTGATTTTAAGCACTTTGATGTTTTTGTGTAACCAAGTTTTTTCGGAAATCACAAAATGGTCTAAAACGTCTCAAAATGCGATTTGAAGCTTTTCTAAGCACTTTGGTGTTTTTATGTTAACAAGTTTTTTCGAAAATCACAAAATGGTCTAAAACGTCTCAAAATGCGATTGAAGGTATTCTGAGCACTTTGGTGTTTTTGTGTGAAAAGTTTTAACGAAATGCTCAAAATGGTCTAAAACGGTTCTAATGTGATTTTAAGCACTTTGATGTTTTTGTATAACCAAGTTTCATCGAAATGCTCAAAATGATGTAAAACGTTTTAAAAACGATATTAAGCTATTTTGTGCTCTTTGATGTTTTTGTGTAACCAAGTTTTTTCGAAAATCACAAAATGGTCTAAAACGTCTCCAAATGCGATTTGAAGCTTTTCTAAGCACTTTGGTGTTTTTATGTTAACAAGTTTTTTCGAAAATCACAAAATGGTCTAAAACGTCTCAAAATGCGATTTGAAGGTATTCTGAGCACTTTGGTGTTTTTGTGTGAAAAGTTTTAACGAAATGCTCAAAATGGTCTAAAATGGTTTCTAATGTGATTTTAACCACTTTGATGTTTTTGTGTAACCAAGTTCTTTTCGAAAATCACAAAATGGTCTAAAACGTCTCCAAATGCGATTTGAAGCTTTTCTAAGCACTTTGGTGTTTTTATGTTAACAAGTTTTTTCGAAAATCACAAAATGGTCTAAAACGTCTCAAAATGCGATTTGAAGGTATTCTGAGCACTTTGGTGTTTTTGTGTGAAAAGTTTTAACGAAATGCTCAAAATGGTCTAAAACGGTTTCTAATGTGATTTTAACCACTTTGATGTTTTTGTGTAACCAAGTTTTTTCGAAAATCACAAAATGGTCTAAAACGTCTCCAAATGCGATTTGAAGCTTTTCTAAGCACTTTGGTGTTTTTATGTTAACAAGTTTTTTCGAAAATCACAAAATGGTCTAAAACGTCTCCAAATGCGATTTGAAGATATTCTGAGCACTTTGGTGTTTTTCTGTTAAAAAGTATTTTCGAAAATCACAAAATGGTCTAAAACGTCTCCAAATGCAATTTGAAGCTATTCTGTACACTTTGATGTTTTGTGTGAAAAAGTTTTGTCAAAATGCTCAAAATGGTCTAAAACGTTTTTAAAACGATATTAAGCTATTTTGTGCTCTTTGATGTTTTTGTATAACCAAGTTTTTTCGAAAATCACAAAATGGTCTAAAACGTCTCCAAATGCGATTTGAAGCTTTTCTAAACACTTTGGTGTTTTTATGTTAACAAGTTTTTTCGAAAATCACAAAATGGTCTAAAACGTCTCCAAATCCGATTTGAAGCTATTCTGTACACTTTGATGTTTTGTGTGAAAAAGTTTTGTCGAAATGCTCAAAATGGTCTAAAACGTTTTTAAAACGATATTAAGCTATTTTGTGCTCTTTGATGTTTTTGTGTAACCAAGTTTCATCGATATGAACAAAATGGTCTAAAACGTCTCAAAATGCGATTTGAAGGTATTCTGAGCACTTTGGTGTTTTTGGGTGAAAAGTTTTAACGAAATGCTCAAAATGGTCTAAAACGGTTTCTAATGTGATTTTAAGCACTTTGAAGTATTTGTAAAAACAAGTTTCATCGAAATGCACAAAATAGTCTAAAACGTCTCCAAATGCGATTTGAAGCTTTTCTAAGCACTTTGGTGTTTTTATGTTAACAAGTTTTTTCGAAAATCACAAAATGGTCTAAAACGTCTCCAAATGCGATTTGAAGATATTCTGAGCACTTTGGTGTTTTTATGTTAAAAAGTATTTTCGAAAATCACAAAATGGTCTAAAACGTCTCCAAATGCGATTTGAAGCTCTTCTGTACACTTTGATGTTTTGTGTGAAAAAGTTTAGTCGAAATGCTCAAAATGGTCTAAAACGTTTTTAAAACGATATTAAGCTATTTTGTGCTCTTTGATGTTTTTGTGTAACCAAGTTTCATCGAAAATCACAAAATGGTCTAAAACGTCTCCAAATGCGATTTGAAGATATTCTGAGCACTTTGGTGTTTTTATGTTAACAAGTTTTTTCGAAAATCACAAAATGGTCTAAAACGTCTCCAAATGCGATTTGAAGATATTCTGAGCACTTTGGTGTTTTTATGTTAAAAAGTTTTTTCGAAAATCACAAAATGGTCTAAAACGTCTCCAAATGCGATTTGAAGCTATTCTATACACTTTGATGTTTTGTGTTAAAAAGTTTTGTCGAAATGCTCAAAATGGTTTAAAACGTTTTTAAAACGATATTAAGCTATTTTGTGCTCTTTGATGTTTTTGTGTAACCAAGTTTCATCGAAATGAACAAAATGGTCTAAAACGTCTCCAAATGCGATTTGAAGCTTTTCCAAGCACTTTGCTGTTTTTATGTTAACAAGTTTTTTCGAAAATCACAAAATTGTCTAAAACGTCTCAAAATGCGATTTGAAGGTATTCTGAGCACTTTGGTGTTTTTGTGTGAAAAGTTTTAACGAAAAGCTCAAAATGGTCTAAAACGGTTCTAATGTGATTTTAAGCACTTTGATGTTTTTGTACAACCAAGTTTCATCGAAATGCTCAAAATGGTCTAAAACGTTTTTAAAACGATATTAAGCTATTTTGTGCTCTTTGATGTTTTTGTGTAACCAAGTTTTTTCGAAAATCACAAAATGGTCTAAAACGTCTCCAAATGCGATTTGAAGCTTTTCTAAGCACTTTGGTGTTTTTATGTTAACAAGTTTTTTCGAAAATCACAAAATGGTCTAAAACGTCTCAAAATGCGATTTGAAGGTATTCTGAGCACTTTGGTGTTTTTGTGTGAAAAGTTTTAACGAAATGCTCAAAATGGTCTAAAACGGTTTCTAATGTGATTTTAACCACTTTGATGTTTTTGTGTAACCAAGTTCTTTTCGAAAATCACAAAATGGTCTAAAACGTCTCCAAATGCGATTTGAAGCTTTTCTAAGCACTTTAGTGTTTTTATGTTAACAAGTTTTTTCGAAAATCACAAAATGGTCTAAAACGTCTCAAAATGCGATTTGAAGGTATTCTGAGCACTTTGGTGTTTTTGTGTGAAAAGTTTTAACGAAATGCTCAAAATGGTCTAAAACGGTTTCTAATGTGATTTTAACCACTTTGATGTTTTTGTGTAACCAAGTTCTTTTCGAAAATCACAAAATGGTCTAAAACGTCTCCAAATGCGATTTGAAGCTCTTCTGTACACTTTGATGTTTTGTGTGAAAAAGTTTTGTCGAAATGCTCAAAATGGTCTAAAACGTTTTTAAATACGATATTAAGCTGTTTTGTGCACTTTGATGATTTGTGTGAAAAGTTTTAACGAAATGCTCAAAATAGTCTATAACGGTTTCTAATGTGATTTTAAGCACTTTGATGTTTTTGTGTAATCAAGTTTTTTTGGAAATCACAAAATGGTCTAAAACGTCTCCAAATGCGATTTGAAGCTTTTCTAAGCACTTTGGTGTTTTTATGTTAACAAGTTTTTTCGAAAATCACAAAATGGTCTAAAACGTCTCAAAATGCGATTTGAAGGTATTCTGAGCACTTTGGTGTTTTTGTGTGAAAAGTTTTAACGAAATGCTCAAAATGGTCTAAAACGGTTTCTAATGTGATTTTAACCACTTTGATGTTTTTGTGTAACCAAGTTTTTTCGAAAATCACAAAATGGTCTAAAACGTCTCCAAATGCGATTTGAAGCTATTCTGTACACTTTGATGTTTTGTGTGAAAAAAGTTTTGTCGAAATGCTCAAAATGGTCTAAAACGTTTTTAAAACGATATTAAGCTATTTTATGCTCTTTGATGTTTTTGTGTAACCAAGTTTTTTCGAAAATCACAAAATTGTCTAAAACGTCTCCGAATGCGATTTGAAG
Source organism: Antedon mediterranea (assembly GCF_964355755.1). Taxonomy (NCBI): domain Eukaryota; kingdom Metazoa; phylum Echinodermata; class Crinoidea; order Comatulida; family Antedonidae; genus Antedon; species Antedon mediterranea. Next base: position 10,814,342 of record NC_092678.1, read on the forward strand.
CTCTTCTGTACACTTTGATGTTTTGTGTGAAAAAGTTTTCTCGAAATGCTAAAAATGGTATAAAAACGTTTTCCAATACCATATTAAGCTATTTTGTGCAATTTGATGTTTTTGTGTAACCAAGTTTTTTCGAAAATCACAAAATTGTCTAAAACGTCTCCGAATGCGATTTGAAGCTCTTCTGTACACTTTGATGTTTTGTGTGAAAAAGTTTTCTCGAAATGCTAAAATTGGTCTAAAACGTTTTCCAATACCATATTAAGCTATTTTGTGCAATTTGATGTTTTTGTGTAACAAAGTTTTTTCGAAAATCACAAAATGGTCTAAAACGTCTCCAAATGCGATTTGAAGATATTCTGAGCACTTTGGTGTTTTTATGTTAAAAAGTTTTTTGGAAAATCACAAAATGGTCTAAAACGACTCCAAATGCGATTTGAAGCTATCCTGTACACTTTGATGTTTTGTGTGAAAAAGTTTTGTCGAAATGCTCAAAATGATCTAAAACGTTTTTAAAACGATATTAAGCTATTTTGTGCTCTTTGATGTTTTTGTGTATCCAAGTTTCATCGAAATGAACAAAATGGTCTAAAACGTCTCCAAATGCGATTTGAAGGTATTCTGAGCACTTTGGTGTTTTTGTGTGAAAAGTTTTAACGAAATGCTCAAAATGGTCTAAAACGGTTTCTAATGTGATTTTAACCACTTTGATGTTTTTGTGTAACCAAGTTCTTTTCGAAAATCACAAAATGGTCTAAAACGTCTCCAAATGCGATTTGAAGCTTTTCTAAGCACTTTGGTGTTTTTATGTTAAAAAGTTTTTTCGAAAATCACAAAATGGTCTAAAACGTCTCCAAATGCGATATGAAGCTCTTCTGTACACTTTGATGTTTTGTGTGAAAAAGTTTTGTCGAAATGCTCAAAATGGTCTAAAACGTTTTTAAATACGATATTAAGCTGTTTTGTGCACTTTGATGATTTGTGTGAAAAGTTTTAACGAAATGTTCAAAATAGTCTAAAACGGTTTCTAATGTGATTTTAAGCACTTTGATGTTTTTGTGTAACCAAGTTTTTTCGGAAATCACAAAATGGTCTAAAACGTCTCAAAATGCGATTTGAAGCTTTTCTAAGCACTTTGGTGTTTTTATGTTAACAAGTTTTTTCGAAAATCACAAAATGGTCTAAAACGTCTCAAAATGCGATTGAAGGTATTCTGAGCACTTTGGTGTTTTTGTGTGAAAAGTTTTAACGAAATGCTCAAAATGGTCTAAAACGGTTCTAATGTGATTTTAAGCACTTTGATGTTTTTGTATAACCAAGTTTCATCGAAATGCTCAAAATGATGTAAAACGTTTTAAAAACGATATTAAGCTATTTTGTGCTCTTTGATGTTTTTGTGTAACCAAGTTTTTTCGAAAATCACAAAATGGTCTAAAACGTCTCCAAATGCGATTTGAAGCTTTTCTAAGCACTTTGGTGTTTTTATGTTAACAAGTTTTTTCGAAAATCACAAAATGGTCTAAAACGTCTCAAAATGCGATTTGAAGGTATTCTGAGCACTTTGGTGTTTTTGTGTGAAAAGTTTTAACGAAATGCTCAAAATGGTCTAAAACGGTTTCTAATGTGATTTTAACCACTTTGATGTTTTTGTGTAACCAAGTTTTTTCGAAAATCACAAAATGGTCTAAAACGTCTCCAAATGCGATTTGAAGCTTTTCTAAGCACTTTGGTGTTTTTATGTTAACAAGTTTTTTCGAAAATCACAAAATGGTCTAAAACGTCTCAAATAGCGATTTGAAGCTATTCTGTACACTTTGATGTATTGTGTGAAAAAAGTTTTGTCGAAATGCTCAAAATGGTCTAAAACGTTTTTAAAACGATATTAAGCTATTTTGTGCTCTTTGATGTTTTTGTGTAACCAAGTTTTATCGAAATGAACAAAATGGTCTAAAACGTCTCCAAATGCGATTTGAAGCTTTTCCAAGCACTTTGCTGTTTTTATGTTAACAAGTTTTTTCGAAAATCACAAAATGGTCTAAAACATCTCCAAATGCGATTTGAAGATATTCTGAGCACTTTGGTGTTTTTATGTTAAAAAGTTTTTTCGAAAATCACAAAATGGTCTAAAACGTCTCCAAATGCGATTTGAAGCTCTTCTGTACACTTTGATGTTTTGTGTGAAAAAGTTTTGTCAAAATGCTCAAAATGGTCTAAAACGTTTTTAAAACGATATTAAGCTATTTTGTGCTCTTTGATGTTTTTGTATAACCAAGTTTTTTCGAAAATCACAAAATGGTCTAAAACGTCTCCAAATGCGATTTGAAGATATTCTGAGCACTTTGGTGTTTTTATGTTAAAAAGTTTTTTCGAAAATCACAAAATGGTCTAAAACGTCTCCAAATGCGATTTGAAGATATTCTGAGCACTTTGGTGTTTTTATGTTAAAAAGTTTTTTCGAAAATCACAAAATGGTCTAAAACGTCTCCAAATGCGATTTGAAGCTATTCTATACACTTTGATGTTTTGTGTTAAAAAGTTTTGTCGAAATGCTCAAAATGGTTTAAAACGTTTTTAAAACGATATTAAGCTATTTTGTGCTCTTTGATGTTTTTGTGTAACCAAGTTTCATCGAAATGAACAAAATGGTCTAAAACGTCTCCAAATGCGATTTGAAGCTTTTCCAAGCACTTTGCTGTTTTTATGTTAACAAGTTTTTTCGAAAATCACAAAATTGTCTAAAACGTCTCAAAATGCGATTTGAAGGTATTCTGAGCACTTTGGTGTTTTTGTGTGAAAAGTTTTAACGAAAAGCTCAAAATGGTCTAAAACGGTTCTAATGTGATTTTAAGCACTTTGATGTTTTTGTACAACCAAGTTTCATCGAAATGCTCAAAATGGTCTAAAACGTTTTTAAAACGATATTAAGCTATTTTGTGCTCTTTGATGTTTTTGTGTAACCAAGTTTTTTCGAAAATCACAAAATGGTCTAAAACGTCTCCAAATGCGATTTGAAGCTTTTCTAAGCACTTTGGTGTTTTTATGTTAACAAGTTTTTTCGAAAATCACAAAATGGTCTAAAACGTCTCAAAATGCGATTTGAAGGTATTCTGAGCACTTTGGTGTTTTTGTGTGAAAAGTTTTAACGAAATGCTCAAAATGGTCTAAAACGGTTTCTAATGTGATTTTAACCACTTTGATGTTTTTGTGTAACCAAGTTCTTTTCGAAAATCACAAAATGGTCTAAAACGTCTCCAAATGCGATTTGAAGCTTTTCTAAGCACTTTGGTGTTTTTATGTTAACAAGTTTTTTCGAAAATCACAAAATGGTCTAAAACGTCTCAAAATGCGATTTGAAGGTATTCTGAGCACTTTGGTGTTTTTGTGTGAAAAGTTTTAACGAAATGCTCAAAATGGTCTAAAACGGTTTCTAATGTGATTTTAACCACTTTGATGTTTTTGTGTAACCAAGTTTTTTCGAAAATCACAAAATGGTCTAAAACGTCTCCAAATGCGATTTGAAGCTTTTCTAAGCACTTTGGTGTTTTTATGTTAACAAGTTTTTTCGAAAATCACAAAATGGTCTAAAACGTCTCCAAATGCGATTTGAAGCTATTCTGTACACTTTGATGTTTTGTGTGAAAAGTTTTAACGAAATGCTCAAAATTGTCTAAAACGATTTCTAATGTGATTTTAAGCACTTTGATGTTTTTGTAAAACCAAGTTTCATCGAAATGCACAAAATGGTCTAAAACGTCTCCAAATGCGATTTGAAGCTTTTCCAAGCACTTTGGTGTTTTTATGTTAACAAGGTTTTTCGAAAATCACAAAATGGTCTAAAACGTCTCCAAATGCGATTTGAAGCTTTTCCAAGCACTTTGCTGTTTTTATGTTAACAAGTTTTTTCGAAAATCACAAAATGGTCTAAAACGTCTCAAAATACGATATTAAGCTGTTTTGTGCACTTTGATGATTTGTGTGAAAAGTTTTAACGAAATGCTCAAAATGGTCTAAAACGGTTTCTAATGTGATTTTAAGCACTTTGATTTTTTTATGTAGCCAAGTTTTTTCGAAAATCACAAAATGGTCAAAAACGTCTCCAAATGCGATTTGAAGCTTTTCTAAGCACTTTGGTTTTTTTATGTTAACAAGTTTTTTCGAAAATCACAAAATGGTCTAAAACGTCTTCAAATGCGATTTGAAGATATTCTGAGCACTTTGGTGTTTTTCTGTTAAAAAGTTTTTTCGAAAATCACAAAATGGTCTAAAACGTCTCCAAATGCGATTTGAAGCTCTTCTGTACACTTTGATGTTTTGTGTGAAAAAGTTTAGTCGAAATGCTCAAAATGGTCTAAAACGTTTTTAAAACGATATTAAGCTATTTTGTGCTCTTTGATGTTTTTGTGTAACCAAGTTTCATCGAAATGAACAAAATGGTCTAAAACGTCTCCAAATGCGATTTGAAGCTTTTCCAAGCACTTCGCTGTTTTTATGTTAACAAGTTTTTTCGAAACTCACAAAATGGTCTAAAACGTCTCAAAATGCGATTTGAAGGTATTCTGAGCACTTTGGTGTTTTTGTGTGAAAAGTTTTAACGAAATGCTCAAAATGGTCTAAAACGGTTTCTAATGTGATTTTAAGCACTTTGATGTTTTTGTATAACCAAGTTTCATCGAAATGCAAAAAAATGGTCTGAAACGTCTCCAAATGCGATTTGAAGCTTTTCTAAGCACTTTGGTGTTTTTATGTTAACAAGGTTTTTCGAAAATCACAAAATGGTCTAAAACGTCTCCAAATGCGATTTGAAGATATTCTGAGCACTTTGGTGTTTTTATGTTAAAAAGTTTTTTCGAAAATCACAAAATGGTCTAAAACGTCTCCAAATGCGATTTGAAGGTCTTCTGTACACTTTGATGTTTTGTGTGAAAAAGTTTTGTCAAAATGCTCAAAATGGTCTAAAACGTTTTTAAAACGATATTAAGCTATTTTGTGCTCTTTGATGTTTTTGTATAACCAAGTTTTTTCGAAAATCACAAAATGGTCTAAAACGTCTCCAAATGCGATTTGAAGCTTTTCCAAGCACTTTGCTGTTTTTATGTTAACAAGTTTTTTCGAAAATCACAAAATGGTCTAAAACGTCTCAAAATACGATATTAAGCTGTTTTGTGCACTTTGATGATTTGTGTGAAAAGTTTTAACGAAATGCTCAAAATGGTCTAAAACGGTTTCTAATGTGATTTTAAGCACTTTGATGTTTTTATGTAGCCAAGTTTTTTCGAAAATCACAAAATGGTCTAAAACGTCTCCAAATGCGATTTGAAGCTTTTCTAAGCACTTTGGTGTTTTTATGTTAACAAGTTTTTTCGAAAATCACAAAATGGTCTAAAACGTCTTCAAAAGCGATTTGAAGATATTCTGAGCACTTTGGTGTTTTTCTGTTAAAAAGTATTTTCGAAAATCACAAAATGGTCTAAAACGTCTCCAAAATGCGATTTGAAGCTATTCTGTACACTTTGATGTTTTGTGTGAAAAAGTTTTGTCAAAATGCTCAAAATGGTCTAAAACGTTTTTAAAACGATATTAAGCTATTTTGTGCTCTTTGATGTTTTTGTATAACCAAGTTTTTTCGAAAATCACAAAATGGTCTAAAACGTCTCCAAATGCGATTTGAAGCTTTTCCAAGCACTTTGCTGTTTTTATGTTAACAATTTTTTTCGAAAATCATAAAATGGTCTAAAACGTCTCCAAATGCGATTTGAAGCTATTCTGTACACTTTGATGTTTTGTGTGAAAAAGTTTTGTCGAAATTCTCAAAATGGTCTAAAACGTTTTTAAAACGATATTAAGCTATTTTGTGCTCTTTGATGTTTTTGTGTAACCAAGTTTCATCGAAATGAACAAAATGGTCTAAAACGTCTCCAAATGCGATTTCAAGCTTTTCTAAGCACTTTGGTGTTTTTATGTTAACAAGTTTTTTCGAAAATCACAAAATGGTCTAAAACGTCTCTAAATGCGATTTGAAGATATTCTGAGCACTTTGCTGTTTTTATGTTAACAAGTTTTTTCGAAAATCACAAAATGGTCTAAAACGTCTCAAAATGCGATTTGAAGGTATTCTGAGCACTTTGGTGTTTTTGTGTGAAAAGTTTTAACGAAATGCTCAAAATGGTCTAAAACGGTTCTAATGTGATTTTAAGGACTTTGATGTTTTTGTATAACCAAGTTTCATCGAAATGCACAAAATGGTCTAAAACGTCTCCAAATGCGATTTAAAGCTATTCTAGACACTTTGATGTTTTGTGTGAAAAAGTTTTCTCGAAATTCTCAAAATGGTCTAAAACGTTTTCCAATACCATATTAAGCTATTTTGTGCAATTTGATGTTTTTGTGTAACCAAGTTTTTTCGAAAATCACAAAATTGTCTAAAACGTCTCCGAATGCGATTTAAAGCTCTTCTGTACACTTTGATGTTTTGTGTGAAAAAGTTTTGTCGAAATGCTCAAAATGGTCTAAAACGTTTTTAAATACGATATTAAGCTGTTTTGTGCACTTTGATGATTTGTGTGAAAAGTTTTAACGAAATGCTCAAAATGGTCTAAAACGGTTTCTAATGTGATTTTAAGCTCTTTGATGTTTTTGTGTAACCAAGTTTTTTCGAAAATCACAAAATGGTCTAAAACGTCTCCAAATGCGATTTGAAGCTTTTCTAAGCACTTTGGTGTTTTTATGTTAACAAGTTTTTTCGAAAATCACAAAATGGTCTAAAACGTCTCTAAATGCGATTTGAAGATATTCTGAGCACTTTGGTGTTTTTATGTTAAAACGTTTTTTCGAAAATCACAAAATGGTCTAAAACGTCTCCAAATGCGATTTGAAGCTATTCTGTACACTTTGATGTTTTGTGTGAAAAAGTTTTAACGAAATGCTCAAAATGGTCTAAAACGGTTCTAATGTGATTTTAAGCACTTTGATGTTTTTGTATAACCAAGTTTCATCGAAATGAACAAAATGGTCTAAAACGTCTCCAAATGCGATTTGAAGCTTTTCCAAGCACTTTGCTGTTTTTATGTTAACAAGTTTTTTCGAAAATCACAAAATGGTCTAAAACGTCTCAAAATGCGATTTGAAGGTATTATGAGCACTTTGGTGTTTTTGTGTGAAAAGTTTTAACGAAATGCTCAAAATGGTCTAAAACGGTTCTAATGTGATTTTAAGCACTTTGATGTTTTTGTATAACCAAGTTTCATCGAAATGCACAAAATGGTCTAAAACGTCTCCAAATGCGATTTAAAGCTATTCTAGACACTTTGATGTTTTGTGTGAAAAAGTTTTTCTCGAAATGCTCAAAATGGTCTAAAACGTTTTCCAATACCATATTAAGCTATTTTGTGCAATTTGATGTTTTTGTGTAACCAAGTTTTTTGAAATGCGATTTGAAGATATTCTGAGCACTTTGGTGTTTTTATGTTAAAAAGTTTTTTCGAAAATCACAAAATGGTCTAAAACGTCTCCAAATGCGATTTGAAGCTATTCTGTACACTTTGATGTTTTGTGTGAAAAAGTTTTAACGAAATGCTCAAAATGGTCTAAAACGGTTTCTAATGTGATTTTAAGCACTTTGATGTTTTTGTGTAACCAAGTTTTTTCGAAAATCACAAAATGGTCTAAAACTTCTCCAAATGCGATTTGAAGCTTTTCTAAGCACTTTGGTGTTTTTATGTTAAAAAGTTTTTTCGAAAATCACAAAATGGTCTAAAACGTCTCCAAATGCGATTTGAAGCTATTCTGTACACTTTGATGTTTTGTGTGAAAAAGTTTTGTCGAAATGCTCAAAATGGTCTAAAACGATTTTAAAACGATATTAAGCTATTTTGTGCTCTTTGATGTTTTTGTGAAACCAAGTTTCATCGATATGAACAAAATGGTCTAAAACGTCTCAAAATGCGATTTGAAGGTATTCTGAGCACTTTGGTGTTTTTGTGTGAAAAGTTTTAACGAAATGCTCAAAATGGTCTAAAACGGTTTCTAATGTGATTTTAACCACTTTGATGTTTTTGTGTAACCAAGTTTTTTCGAAAATCACAAAATGGTCTAAAACGTCTCCAAATGCGATTTGAAGCTTTTCTAAGCACTTTGGTGTTTTTATGTTAACAAGTTTTTTCGAAAATCACAAAATGGTCTAAAACGTCTCCAAATGCGATTTGAAGCTATTCTGTACACTTTGATGTTTTGTGTGAAAAGTTTTAACGAAATGCTCAAAATTGTCTAAAACGATTTCTAATGTGATTTTAAGCACTTTGATGTTTTTGTAAAACCAAGTTTCATCGAAATGCACAAAATGGTCTAAAACGTCTCCAAATGCGATTTGAAGCTTTTCCAAGCACTTTGGTGTTTTTATGTTAACAAGGTTTTTCGAAAATCACAAAATGGTCTAAAACGTCTCCAAATGCGATTTGAAGCTTTTCCAAGCACTTTGCTGTTTTTATGTTAACAAGTTTTTTCGAAAATCACAAAATGGTCTAAAACGTCTCAAAATACGATATTAAGCTGTTTTGTGCACTTTGATGATTTGTGTGAAAAGTTTTAACGAAATGCTCAAAATGGTCTAAAACGGTTTCTAATGTGATTTTAAGCACTTTGATTTTTTTATGTAGCCAAGTTTTTTCGAAAATCACAAAATGGTCAAAAACGTCTCCAAATGCGATTTGAAGCTTTTCTAAGCACTTTGGTTTTTTTATGTTAACAAGTTTTTTCGAAAATCACAAAATGGTCTAAAACGTCTTCAAATGCGATTTGAAGATATTCTGAGCACTTTGGTGTTTTTCTGTTAAAAAGTATTTTCGAAAATCACAAAATGGCCTAAAACGTCTCCAAATGCGATTTGAAGCTATTCTGTACACTTTGATGTTTTGTGTGAAAAAGTTTTGTCAAAATGCTCAAAATGGTCTAAAACGTTTTTAAAACGATATTAAGCTATTTTGTGCTCTTTGATGTTTTTGTGTAACCAAGTTTTTTCGAAAATCACAAAATGGTCTAAAACGTCTCCAAATGCGATTTGAAGCTTTTCTAAGCACTTTGGTGTTTTTATGTTAACAAGTTTTTTCGAAAATCATAAAATGGTCTAAAACGTCTCAAAATGCGATTTGAAGGTATTCTGAGCACTTTGGTGTTTTTGTGTGAAAAGTTTTAACGAAATGCTCAAAATGGTCTAAAACGGTTTCTAATGTGATTTTAACCACTTTGATGTTTTTGTGTAACCAAGTTCTTTTCGAAAATCACAAAATGGTCTAAAACGTCTCCAAATGCGATTTGAAGCTTTTCTAAGCACTTTGGTGTTTTTATGTTAACAAGTTTTTTCGAAAATCACAAAATGGTCTAAAACGTCTCAAAATGCGATTTGAAGGTATTCTGAGCACTTTGGTGTTTTTGTGTGAAAAGTTTTAACGAAATGCTCAAAATGGTCTAAAACGGTTTCTAATGTGATTTTAAGCACTTTGAAGTATTTGTAAAAACAAGTTTCATCGAAATGCACAAAATAGTCTAAAACGTCTCCAAATGCGATTTGAAGCTTTTCTAAGCACTTTGGTGTTTTTATGTTAACAAGTTTTTTCGAAAATCACAAAATGGTCTAAAACGTCTCCAAATGCGATTTGAAGATATTCTGAGCACTTTGGTGTTTTTCTGTTAAAAAGTATTTTCGAAAATCACAAAATGGTCTAAAACGTCTCCAAATGCAATTTGAAGCTATTCTGTACACTTTGATGTTTTGTGTGAAAAAGTTTTGTCAAAATGCTCAAAATGGTCTAAAACGTTTTTAAAACGATATTAAGCTATTTTGTGCTCTTTGATGTTTTTGTATAACCAAGTTTTTTCGAAAATCACAAAATGGTCTAAAACGTCTCCAAATGCGATTTGAAGCTTTTCTAAGCACTTTGGTGTTTTTATGTTAACAAGTTTTTTCGAAAATCACAAAATGGTCTAAAACGTCTCCAAATGCGATTTGAAGCTATTCTGTACACTTTGATGTTTTGTGTGAAAAGTTTTAACGAAATGCTCAAAATTGTCTAAAACGGTTTCTAATGTGATTTTAAGCACTTTGATGTTTTTGTAAAACCAAGTTTCATCGAAATGCACAAAATGGTCTAAAACGTCTCCAAATGCGATTTGAAGATATTCTGAGCACTTTGGTGTTTTTATGTTAAAAAGTTTTTTCGAAAATCACAAAATGGTCTAAAACGTCTCCAAATGCGATTTGAAGATATTCTGAGCACTTTGGTGTTTTTATGTTAAAAAGTTTTTTCGAAAATCACAAAATGGTCTAAAACGTCTCCAAATGCGATTTGAAGCTATTCTATACACTTTGATGTTTTGTGTGAAAAAGTTTTGTCGAAATGCTCAAAATGGTCTAAAACGTTTTTAAAACGATATTAAGCTATTTTGTGCTCTTTGATGTTTTTGTGTAACCAAGTTTTATCGAAATGAACAAAATGGTCTAAAATGTCTCCAAATGCGATTTGAAGCTTTTCCAAGCACTTTGCTGTTTTTATGTTAACAAGCTTTTTCGAAAATCACAAAATGGTCTAAAACGTCTCCAAATGCGATTTGAAGATATTCTGAGCACTTTGGTGTTTTTATGTTAAAAAGTTTTTTCGAAAATCACAAAATGGTCTAAAACGTCTCCAAATGCGATTTGAAGATATTCTGAGCACTTTGGTGTTTTTATGTTAAAAAGTTTTTTCGAAAATCACAAAATGGTCTAAAACGTCTCCAAATGCGATTTGAAGCTATTCTGTACACTTTGATGTTTTGTGTGAAAAAGTTTTGTCGAAATGCTCAAAATGGTTTAAAACGTTTTTAAAACGATATTAAGTTATTTTGTGCTCTTTGATGTTTTTGTGTAACCAAGTTTCATCGAAATGAACAAAATGGTCTAAAACGTCTCCAAATGCGATTTGAAGCTTTTCCAAGCACTTTGCTGTTTTTATGTTAACAAGTTTTTTCGAAAATCACAAAATGGTGTAAAACGTCTCAAAATGCGATTTGAAGGTATTCTGAGCACTTTGGTGTTTTTGTGTGAAAAGTTTTAACGAAATGCTCAAAATGGTCTAAAACGGTTCTAATGTGATTTTAAGCTATTCTAGACACTTTGATGTTTTGTGTGAAAAAGTTTTCTCGAAATGCTCAAAATGGTCTAAAACGTTTTCCAATACCATATTAAGCTATTTTGTGCAATTTGATGTTTTTGTGTAACCAAGTTTTTTGAAATGCGATTTGAAGATATTCTGAGGACTTTGGTGTTTTTATGTTAAAAAGTTTTTTCGAAAATCACAAAATGGTCTAAAACGTCTCCAAATGCGATTTGAAGATATTCTGAGCACTTTGGTGTTTTTATGTTAAAAAGTATTTTCGAAAATCACAAAATGGTCATTTCGTTAAAACTTTTCACACAAAAACACCAAAGTGCTCAGAATACCTTCAAATCGCATTTTGAGACGTTTTAGACCATTTTGTGATTTTCGAAAATACTTTTTAACAGAAAAACACCAAAGTGCTCAGAATATCTTCAAATCGCATTTGGAGACGTTTTAGACCATTTTGTGATTTTCGAAAAAACTTTTTAACATAAAAACACCAAAGTGCTCAGAATATCTTCAAATCGCATTTGGAGACGTTTTAGACCATTTTGTGATTTTCGAAAAAACTTGTTAACATAAAAACAGCAAAGTGCTTAGAAAAGCTTCAAATCGCATTTGGAGACGTTTTAGACCATTTTGTTCATTTCGATAAAACTTGGTTACACAAAAACATCAAAGAGCACAAAATAGCTTAATATCGTTTTAAAAACGTTTTAGACCATTTTGAGCATTTCGACAAAACTTTTTTCACACAAAACATCAAAGTGTACAGAATAGCTTCAAATCGCATTTGGAGACGTTTTAGACCATTTTGTGATTTTCGAAAAAACTTGTTAACATAAAAACACCAAAGTGCTTAGAAAAGCTTCAAATCGCATTTGGAGACGTTTTAGACCATTTTGTGATTTTCGAAAAAACTTGGTTACACAAAAACATCAAAGTGGTTAAAATCACATTAGAAACCGTTTTAGACCATTTTGAGCATTTCGTTAAAACTTTTCACACAAAAACACCAAAGTGCTCAGAATACCTTCAAATCGCATTTTAAAACGTTTTAGACCATTTTGTGATTTTCGAAAAAACTTGTTAACATAAAAACACCAAAGTGCTTAGAAAAGCTTCAAATCGCATTTGGAGACGTTTTAGACCATTTTGTGATTTTCGAAAAAACTTGGTTACACAAAAACATCAAAGAGCACAAAATAGCTTTATATCGTTTTAAAAACGTTTTAGACCATTTTGAGCATTTCGATGAAACTTGGTTGTACAAAAACATCAAAGTGCTTAAAATCACATTAGAACCGTTTTAGACCATTTTGAGCTTTTCGTTAAAACTTTTCACACAAAAACACCAAAGTGCTCAGAATATCTTCAAATCGCATTTGGAGACGTTTTAGACCATTTTGTGATTTTCGAAAAAACTTTTTAACATAAAAACACCAAAGTGCTCAGAATATCTTCAAATCGCATTTGGAGACGTTTTGGACCATTTTGTGATTTTCGAAAAAACTTGTTAACATAAAAACAGCAAAGTGCTTAGAAAAGCTTCAAATCGCATTTGGAGACGTTTTAGACCATTTTGTGCATTTCGATGAAACTTGGTTATACAAAAACATCAAAGAGCACAAAATAGCTTAATATCGTTTTAAAAACGTTTTAAACCATTTTGAGCATTTCGACAAAACTTTTTCACACAAAACATCAAAGTGTACAGAATAGCTTCAAATCGCATTTGGAGACGTTTTAGACCATTTTGTGATTTTCGAAAAAACTTTTTAACATAAAAACACCAAAGTGCTCAGAATATCTTCAAATCGCATTTGGAGACGTTTTAGACCATTTTGTGATTTTCGAAAAAACTTTTTAACATAAAAACACCAAAGTGCTCAGAATATCTTCAAATCGCATTTGGAGACGTTTTAGACCATTTTGTGATTTTCGAAAAAGCTTGTTAAAATAAAAACAGCAAAGTGCTTGGAAAAGCTTCAAATCGCATTTGGAGACATTTTAGACCATTTTGTGCATTTCGATGAAACTTGGTTTTACAAAAACATCAAAGTGCTTAAAATCACATTAGAAACCGTTTTAGACAATTTTGAGCATTTCGTTAAAACTTTTCACACAAAAACACCAAAGTGCTCAGAATACCTTCAAATCGCATTTTGAGACGTTTTAGACCATTTTGTGATTTTCGAAAAAACCTGTTAACATAAAAACAGCAAAGTGCTTGGAAAAGCTTCAAATCGCATTTGGAGACGTTTTAGACCATTTTGTTCATTTCGATAAAACTTGGTTACACAAAAACATCAAAGAGCACAAAATAGCTCAATATCGTTTTAAAAACGTTTTAGACCATTTTGAGCATTTCGACAAAACTTTTTTCACACAAAACATCAAAGTGTACAGAATAGCTTCAAATCGCATTTGGAGACGTTTTAGACCATTTTGTGATTTTCGAAAAAACTTGGTTACACAAAAACATCAAAGTGCTTAAAATCACATTAGAAACCGTTTTAGACCATTTTGAGCATTTCGTTAAAACTTTTCACACAAAAACACCAAAGTGCTCAGAATACCTTCAAATCGCATTTTGAGACGTTTTAGACCATTTTGTGATTTTCGAAAAAACTTGTTAACATAAAAACACCAAAGTGCTTAGAAAAGCTTCAAATCGCATATGGAGACGTTTTAGACCATTTTGTTATTTTCGAAAAAACTTGGTTACACAAAAACATCAAAGAGCACAAAATAGCTTAATATCGTTTTAAAAACGTTTTAGACCATTTTGAGCTTTTCGTTAAAACTTTTCACACAAAAACACCAAAGTGCTCAGAATATCTTCAAATCGCATTTGGAGACGTTTTAGACCATTTTGTGATTTTCGAAAAAACTTTTTAACATAAAAACACCAAAGTGCTCAGAATATCTTCAAATCGCATTTGGAGACGTTTTAGACCATTTTGTGATTTTCGAAAAAACTTGTTAACATAAAAACAGCAAAGTGCTTAGAAAAGCTTCAAATCGCATTTGGAGACGTTTTAGACCATTTTGTGCATTTCGATGAAACTTGGTTATACAAAAACATCAAAGAGCACAAAATAGCTTAATATCGTTTTAAAAACGTTTTAAACCATTTTGAGCATTTCGACAAAACTTTTTCACACAAAACATCAAAGTGTACAGAATAGCTTCAAATCGCATTTGGAGACGTTTTAGACCATTTTGTGATTTTCGAAAAAACTTTTTAACATAAAAACACCAAAGTGCTCAGAATATCTTCAAATCGCATTTGGAGACGTTTTAGACCATTTTGTGATTTGCGAAAAAACTTGTTAACATAAAAACACCAAAGTGCTTAGAAAAGCTTCAAATCGCATTTGGAGACGTTTTAGACCATTTTGTGATTTTCGAAAAAACTTGGTTACACAAAAACATCAAAGAGCACAAAATAGCTTAATATCGTTTAATCGTCTAATGTGATTTTAAGCACTTTGATGTTTTTGTACAACCAAGTTTCATCGAAATGCTCAAAATGGTCTAAAACGTTTTTAAAACGATATAAAGCTATTTTGTGCTCTTTGATGTTTTTGTGTAACCAAGTTTTTTCGAAAATCACAAAATGGTCTAAAACGTCTCCAAATGCGATTTGAAGCTTTTCTAAGCACTTTGGTGTTTTTATGTTAACAAGTTTTTTCGAAAATCACAAAATGGTCTAAAACGTTTTAAAATGCGATTTGAAGGTATTCTGAGCACTTTGGTGTTTTTGTGTGAAAAGTTTTAACGAAATGCTCAAAATGGTCTAAAACGGTTTCTAATGTGATTTTAACCACTTTGATGTTTTTGTGTAACCAAGTTTTTTCGAAAATCACAAAATGGTCTAAAACGTCTCCAAATGCGATTTGAAGCTTTTCTAAGCACTTTGGTGTTTTTATGTTAACAAGTTTTTTCGAAAATCACAAAATGGTCTAAAACGTCTCCAAATGCGATTTGAAGCTATTCTGTACACTTTGATGTTTTGTGTGAAAAAAGTTTTGTCGAAATGCTCAAAATGGTCTAAAACGTTTTTAAAACGATATTAAGCTATTTTGTGCTCTTTGATGTTTTTGTGTAACCAAGTTTTATCGAAATGAACAAAATGGTCTAAAACGTCTCCAAATGCGATTTGAAGCTTTTCTAAGCACTTTGCTGTTTTTATGTTAACAAGTTTTTTCGAAAATCACAAAATGGTCTAAAACGTCTCCAAATGCGATTTGAAGATATTCTGAGCACTTTGGTGTTTTTATGTTAAAAAGTTTTTTCGAAAATCACAAAATGGTCTAAAACGTCTCCAAATGCGATTTGAAGATATTCTGAGCACTTTGGTGTTTTTCTGTTAAAAAGTATTTTCGAAAATCACAAAATGGTCTAAAACGTCTCCAAATGCAATTTGAAGCTATTCTGTACACTTTGATGTTTTGTGTGAAAAAGTTTTGTCAAAATGCTCAAAATGGTCTAAAACGTTTTTAAAACGATATTAAGCTATTTTGTGCTCTTTGATGTTTTTGTATAACCAAGTTTTTTCGAAAATCACAAAATGGTCTAAAACGTCTCCAAATGCGATTTGAAGCTTTTCTAAACACTTTGGTGTTTTTATGTTAACAAGTTTTTTCGAAAATCACAAAATGGTCTAAAACGTCTCCAAATCCGATTTGAAGCTATTCTGTACACTTTGATGTTTTGTGTGAAAAAGTTTTGTCGAAATGCTCAAAATGGTCTAAAACGTTTTTAAAACGATATTAAGCTATTTTGTGCTCTTTGATGTTTTTGTGTAACCAAGTTTCATCGATATGAACAAAATGGTCTAAAACGTCTCAAAATGCGATTTGAAGGTATTCTGAGCACTTTGGTGTTTTTGGGTGAAAAGTTTTAACGAAATGCTCAAAATGGTCTAAAACGGTTTCTAATGTGATTTTAAGCACTTTGAAGTATTTGTAAAAACAAGTTTCATCGAAATGCACAAAATAGTCTAAAACGTCTCCAAATGCGATTTGAAGCTTTTCTAAGCACTTTGGTGTTTTTATGTTAACAAGTTTTTTCGAAAATCACAAAATGGTCTAAAACGTCTCCAAATGCGATTTGAAGATATTCTGAGCACTTTTGTGTTTTTATGTTAAAAAGTATTTTCGAAAATCACAAAATGGTCTAAAACGTCTCCAAATGCGATTTGAAGCTCTTCTGTACACTTTGATGTTTTGTGTGAAAAAGTTTAGTCGAAATGCTCAAAATGGTCTAAAACGTTTTTAAAATGATATTAAGCTATTTTGTGCTCTTTGATGTTTTTGTGTAACCAAGTTTCATCGAAATGAACAAAATGGTCTAAAACGTCTCCAAATGCGATTTGAAGCTTTTCTAAGCACTTTGGTGTTTTTATGTTAACAAGTTTTTTCGAAAATCACAAAATGGTCTAAAACGTCTCCAAATGCGATTTGAAGATATTCTGAGCACTTTGCTGTTTTTATGTTAACAAGTTTTTTCGAAAATCACAAAATGGTCTAAAACGTCTCAAAATGCTATTTGAAGGTATTCTGAGCACTTTGGTGTTTTTGTGTGAAAAGTTTTAACGAAATGCTCAAAATGGTCTAAAACGGTTCTAATGTGATTTTAAACACTTTGATGTTTTGTGTGAAAAAGTTTTGTCAAAATGCTCAAAATGGTCTAAAACGTTTTTAAAACGATATTAAGCTATTTTGTGCTCTTTGATGTTTTTGTATAACCAAGTTTTTTCGAAAATCACAAAATGGTCTAAAACGTCTCCAAATGCGATTTGAAGATATTCTGAGCACTTTGGTGTTTTTATGTTAAAAAGTTTTTTCGAAAATCACAAAATGGTCTAAAACGTCTCCAAATGCGATTTGAAGATATTCTGAGCACTTTGGTGTTTTTATGTTAAAAAGTTTTTTCGAAAATCACAAAATGGTCTAAAACGTCTCCAAATGCGATTTGAAGCTATTCTATACACTTTGATGTTTTGTGTTAAAAAGTTTTGTCGAAATGCTCAAAATGGTTTAAAACGTTTTTAAAACGATATTAAGCTATTTTGTGCTCTTTGATGTTTTTGTGTAACCAAGTTTCATCGAAATGAACAAAATGGTCTAAAACGTCTCCAAATGCGATTTGAAGCTTTTCCAAGCACTTTGCTGTTTTTATGTTAACAAGTTTTTTCGAAAATCACAAAATTGTCTAAAACGTCTCAAAATGCGATTTGAAGGTATTCTGAGCACTTTGGTGTTTTTGTGTGAAAAGTTTTAACGAAAAGCTCAAAATGGTCTAAAACGGTTCTAATGTGATTTTAAGCACTTTGATGTTTTTGTACAACCAAGTTTCATCGAAATGCTCAAAATGGTCTAAAACGTTTTTAAAACGATATTAAGCTATTTTGTGCTCTTTGATGTTTTTGTGTAACCAAGTTTTTTCGAAAATCACAAAATGGTCTAAAACGTCTCCAAATGCGATTTGAAGCTTTTCTAAGCACTTTGGTGTTTTTATGTTAACAAGTTTTTTCGAAAATCACAAAATGGTCTAAAACGTCTCCAAATGCGATTTGAAGGTATTCTGAGCACTTTGGTGTTTTTGTGTGAAAAGTTTTAACGAAATGCTCAAAATGGTCTAAAACGGTTTCTAATGTGATTTTAACCACTTTGATGTTTTTGTGTAACCAAGTTCTTTTCGAAAATCACAAAATGGTCTAAAACGTCTCCAAATGCGATTTGAAGCTTTTCTAAGCACTTTGGTGTTTTTATGTTAACAAGTTTTTTCGAAAATCACAAAATGGTCTAAAACGTCTCAAAATGCGATTTGAAGGTATTCTGAGCACTTTGGTGTTTTTGTGTGAAAAGTTTTAACGAAATGCTCAAAATGGTCTAAAACGGTTTCTAATGTGATTTTAACCACTTTGATGTTTTTGTGTAACCAAGTTTTTTCGAAAATCACAAAATGGTCTAAAACGTCTCCAAATGCGATTTGAAGCTTTTCTAAGCACTTTGGTGTTTTTATGTTAACAAGTTTTTTCGAAAATCACAAAATGGTCTAAAACGTCTCCAAATGCGATTTGAAGCTATTCTGTACACTTTGATGTTTTGTGTGAAAAGTTTTAACGAAATGCTCAAAATTGTCTAAAACGATTTCTAATGTGATTTTAAGCACTTTGATGTTTTTGTAAAACCAAGTTTCATCGAAATGCACAAAATGGTCTAAAACGTCTCCAAATGCGATTTGAAGCTTTTCCAAGCACTTTGGTGTTTTAATGTTAACAAGGTTTTTCGAAAATCACAAAATGGTCTAAAACGTCTCCAAATGCGATTTTAAGCTTTTCCAAGCACTTTGCTGTTTTTATGTTAACAAGTTTTTTCGAAAATCACAAAATGGTCTAAAACGTCTCCAAATGCGATTTGAAGATATTCTGAGCACTTTGCTGTTTTTATGTTAACAAGTTTTTTCGAAAATCACAAAATGGTCTAAAACGTCTCAAAATGCTATTTGAAGGTATTCTGAGCACTTTGGTGTTTTTGTGTGAAAAGTTTTAACGAAAAGCTCAAAATGGTCTAAAACGGTTCTAATGTGATTTTAAGCACTTTGATGTTTTTGTACAACCAAGTTTCATCGAAATGCTCAAAATGGTCTAAAACGTTTTTAAAACGATATTAAGCTATTTTGTGCTCTTTGATGTTTTTGTGTAACCAAGTTTTTTCGAAAATCACAAAATGGTCTAAAACGTCTCCAAATGCGATTTGAAGCTTTTCTAAGCACTTTGGTGTTTTTATGTTAACAAGTTTTTTCGAAAATCACAAAATGGTCTAAAACGTCTCAAAATGCGATTTGAAGGTATTCTGAGCACTTTGGTGTTTTTGTGTGAAAAGTTTTAACGAAATGCTCAAAATGGTCTAAAACGGTTTCTAATGTGATTTTAACCACTTTGATGTTTTTGTGTAACCAAGTTCTTTTCGAAAATCACAAAATGGTCTAAAACGTCTCCAAATGCGATTTGAAGCTTTTCTAAGCACTTTGGTGTTTTTATGTTAACAAGTTTTTTCGAAAATCACAAAATGGTCTAAAACGTCTCAAAATGCGATTTGAAGGTATTCTGAGCACTTTGGTGTTTTTGTGTGAAAAGTTTTAACGAAATGCTCAAAATGGTCTAAAACGGTTTCTAATGTGATTTTAACCACTTTGATGTTTTTGTGTAACCAAGTTTTTTCGAAAATCACAAAATGGTCTAAAACGTCTCCAAATGCGATTTGAAACTTTTCTAAGCACTTTGGTGTTTTTATGTTAACAAGTTTTTTCGAAAATCACAAAATGGTCTAAAACGTCTCCAAATGCGATTTGAAGCTATTCTGTACACTTTGATGTTTTGTGTGAAAAGTTTTAACGAAATGCTCAAAATTGTCTAAAACGATTTCTAATGTGATTTTAAGCACTTTGATGTTTTTGTAAAACCAAGTTTCATCGAAATGCACAAAATGGTCTAAAACGTCTCCAAATGCGATTTGAAGCTTTTCCAAGCACTTTGGTGTTTTTATGTTAACAAGGTTTTTCGAAAATCACAAAATGGTCTAAAACGTCTCCAAATGCGATTTTAAGCTTTTCCAAGCACTTTGCTGTTTTTATGTTAACAAGTTTTTTCGAAAATCACAAAATGGTCTAAAACGTCTCCAAATGCGATTTGAAGATATTCTGAGCACTTTGCTGTTTTTATGTTAACAAGTTTTTTCGAAAATCACAAAATGGTCTAAAACGTCTCAAAATGCTATTTGAAGGTATTCTGAGCACTTTGGTGTTTTTGTGTGAAAAGTTTTAACGAAATGCTCAAAATGGTCTAAAACGGTTCTAATGTAATTTTAAGCACTTTGATGTTTTTGTATAACCAAGTTTCATCGAAATGCTCAAAATGGTCTAAAACGTTTTTAAAACGATATTAAGCTATTTTGTGCTCTTTGATGTTTTTGTGTAACGAAGTTTCATCGAAATGAACAAAATGGTCTAAAACGTCTCCAAATGCGATTTGAAGCTTTTCCAAGCACTTTGCTGTTTTTATGTTAACAAGTTTTTTCGAAAATCACAAAATGGCCTAAAACGTGTTAAAATGCGATTTCAAGGTATTCTGAGCACTTTGGTGTTTTTGTGTGAAAGGTTTTAACGAAATGCTCAAAATGGTCTAAAACGGTTTCTAATGTGATTTTAAGCACTTTGATGTTTTTGTATAACCAAGTTTCATCGAAATGCACAAAATGGTCTAAAACGTCTCCAAATGCGATTTGAAGCTTTTCTAAGCACTTTGCTGTTTTTATGTTAACAAGTTTTTTCGAAAATCACAAAATGGTCTAAAACGTCTCCAAATGCGATTTGAAGATATTCTGAGCACTTTGGTGTTTTTATGTTAAAAAGTTTTTTAGAAAATCACAAAATGGTCTAAAACGTCTCCAAATGCGATTTGAAGATATTCTGAGCACTTTGGTGTTTTTATGTTAAAAAGTTTTTTCGAAAATCACAAAATGGTCTAAAACGTCTCCAAATGCGATTTGAAGATATTCTGAGCACTTTGGTGTTTTTATGTTAAAAAGTTTTTTCGAAAATCACAAAATGGTCTAAAACGTCTCCAAATGCGATTTGAAGATATTCTGAGCACTTTGGTGTTTTTATGTTAAAAAGTTTTTTCGAAAATCACAAAATGGTCTAAAACGTCTCCAAATGCGATTTGAAGCTATTCTGTACACTTTGATGTTTTGTGTGAAAAAGTTTTGTCGAAATGCTCAAAATGGTCTAAAACGTTTTTAAAACGATATTAAGCTATTTTGTGCTCTTTGATGTTTTTGTGTAACCAAGTTTTATCGAAATGAACAAAATGGTCTAAAACGTCTCCAAATGCGATTTGAAGCTTTTCCAAGCACTTTGCTGTTTTTATGTTAACAAGTTTTTTCGAAAATCACAAAATGGTCTAAAACGTCTCAAAATGCGATTTGAAGGTATTCTGAGCACTTTGGTGTTTTTGTGTGAAAAGTTTTAACGAAATGCTCAAAATTGTCTAAAACGGTTTCTAATGTGATTTTAAGCACTTTGATGTTTTTGTAAAACCAAGTTTCATCGAAATGAACAAAATGGTCTAAAATGTCTCCAAATGCGATTTGAAGCTTTTCCAAGCACTTTGCTGTTTTTATGTTAACAAGCTTTTTCGAAAATCACAAAATGGTCTAAAACGTCTCCAAATGCGATTTGAAGATATTCTGAGCACTTTGGTGTTTTTATGTTAAAAAGTTTTTTCGAAAATCACAAAATGGTCTAAAACGTCTCCAAATGCGATTTGAAGCTATTCTGTACACTTTGATGTTTTGTGTGAAAAAGTTTTGTCGAAATGCTCAAAATGGTCTAAAACGTTTTTAAAACGATATTAAGCTATTTTGTGCTCTTTGATGTTTTTGTGTAACCAAGTTTTATCGAAATGAACAAAATGGTCTAAAACGTCTCCAAATGCGATTTGAAGCTTTTCCAAGCACTTTGCTGTTTTTATGTTAACAAGTTTTTTCGAAAATCACAAAATGGTCTAAAACGTCTCAAAATGCGATTTGAAGGTATTCTGAGCACTTTGGTGTTTTTGTGTGAAAAGTTTTAACGAAATGCTCAAAATTGTCTAAAACGGTTTCTAATGTGATTTTAAGCACTTTGATGTTTTTGTAAAACAAAGTTTCATCGAAATGAACAAAATGGTCTAAAATGTCTCCAAATGCGATTTGAAGCTTTTCCAAGCACTTTGCTGTTTTTATGTTAACAAGCTTTTTCGAAAATCACAAAATGGTCTAAAACGTCTCCAAATGCGATTTGAAGATATTCTGAGCACTTTGGTGTTTTTATGTTAAAAAGTTTTTTCGAAAATCACAAAATGGTCTAAAACGTCTCCAAATGCGATTTGAAGATATTCTGAGCACTTTGGTGTTTTTATGTTAAAAAGTTTTTTCGAAAATCACAAAATGGTCTAAAACGTCTCCAAATGCGATTTGAAGCTATTCTGTACACTTTGATGTTTTGTGTGAAAAAGTTTTGTCGAAATGCTCAAAATGGTTTAAAACGTTTTTAAAACGATATTAAGTTATTTTGTGCTCTTTGATGTTTTTGTGTAACCAAGTTTCATCGAAATGAACAAAATGGTCTAAAACGTCTCCAAATGCGATTTGAAGCTTTTCCAAGCACTTTGCTGTTTTTATGTTAACAAGTTTTTTCGAAAATCACAAAATGGTGTAAAACGTCTCAAAATGCGATTTGAAGGTATTCTGAGCACTTTGGTGTTTTTGTGTGAAAAGTTTTAACGAAATGCTCAAAATGGTCTAAAACGGTTCTAATGTGATTTTAAGCTATTCTAGACACTTTGATGTTTTGTGTGAAAAAGTTTTCTCGAAATGCTCAAAATGGTCTAAAACGTTTTCCAATACCATATTAAGCTATTTTGTGCAATTTGATGTTTTTGTGTAACCAAGTTTTTTGAAATGCGATTTGAAGATATTCTGAGGACTTTGGTGTTTTTATGTTAAAAAGTTTTTTCGAAAATCACAAAATGGTCTAAAACGTCTCCAAATGCGATTTGAAGATATTCTGAGCACTTTGGTGTTTTTATGTTAAAAAGTTTTTTCGAAAATCACAAAATGGTCTAAAACGTCTCCAAATGCGAGTTGAAGCTATTCTGTACACTTTGATGTTTTGTGTGAAAAAGTTTTGTCGAAATGCTCAAAATGGTCTAAAACGTTTTTAAAACGATATTAAGCTATTTTGTGCTCTTTGATGTTTTTGTGTAACCAAGTTTTTTCGAAAATCACAAAATGGTCTAAAACGTCTCCAAATGCGATTTGAAGCTTTTCTAAGCACTTTGGTGTTTTTATGTTAACAAGTTTTTTCGCAAATCACAAAATGGTCTAAAACGTCTCCAAATGCGATTTGAAGATATTCTGAGCACATTGGTGTTTTTATGTTAAAAAGTTTTTTCGAAAATCACAAAATGGTCTAAAACGTTTCCAAATGCGATTTGAAGCTCTTCTGTACACTTTGATGTTTTGTGTGAAAAAGTTTTGTCGAAATGCTCAAAATGGTCTAAAACGTTTTTAAATACGATATTAAGCTGTTTTGTGCACTTTGATGGTTTGTGTGAAAAGTTTTAACGAAATGCTCAAAATGGTCAAAAACGGTTTCTAATGTGATTTTAAGCACTTTGATGTTTTTGTGTAACCAAGTTTTTTCGAAAATCACAAAATGGTCTAAAACGTCTCCAAATGCGATTTGAAGCTTTTCTAAACACTTTGGTGTTTTTATGTTAACAAGTTTTTTCGAAAATCACAAAATGGTCTAAAACGTCTCCAAATGCGATTTGAAGCTTTTCTAAACACTTTGGTGTTTTTATGTTAACAAGTTTTTTCGAAAATCACAAAATGGTCTAAAACGTCTCCAAATGCGATTTGAAGATATTCTGTACACTTTGATGTTTTGTGTGAAAAAGTTTTCTCGAAATGCTCAAAATGGTCTAAAACGTTTTCCAATACCATATTAAGCTATTTTGTGCAATTTGATGTTTTTATGTAACCAAGTTTTTTGAAATGCGATTTGAAGATATTCTGAGCACTTTGGTGTTTTTATGTTAAAAAGTTTTTTCGAAAATCACAAAATGGTCTAAAACGTCTCCAAATGCGATTTGAAGATATTCTGAGCACTTTGGTGTTTTTATGTTAAAAAGTTTTTTCGAAAATCACAAAATGGTCTAAAACGTCTCCAAATGCGATTTGAAGCTATTCTGTACACTTTGATGTTTTGTGTGAAAAAGTTTTGTCGAAATGCTCAAAATGGTCTAAAACGTTTTTAAAACGATATTAAGCTATTTTGTGCTCTTTGATGTTTTTGTGTAACCAAGTTTTTTCGAAAATCACAAAATGGTCTAAAACGTCTCCAAATGCGATTTGAAGCTTTTCTAAGCACTTTGGTGTTTTTATGTTAACAAGTTTTTTCGAAAATCACAAAATGGTCTAAAACGTCTCAAAATGCGATTTGAAGGTATTCTGAGCACTTTGGTGTTTTTGTTTGAAAAGTTTTAACGAAATGCTCAAAATTGTCTAAAACGGTTTCTAATGTGATTTTAAGCACTTTGATGTTTTTGTGTAACCAAGTTTTTTCGAAAATCACAAAATGGTCTAAAACGTCTCCAAATGCGATTTGAAGCTATTCTGTACACTTTGATGTTTTGTGTGAAAAAAGTTTTGTCGAAATGCTCAAAATGGTCTAAAACGTTTTTAAAACGATATTAAGCTATTTTGTGCTCTTTGATTTTTTTGTGTAACCAAGTTTCATCGATATGAACAAAATGGTCTAAAACGTCTCAAAATGCGATTTGAAGGTATTCTGAGCACTTTGGTGTTTTTGGGTGAAAAGTTTTAACGAAATGCTCAAAATGGTCTAAAACGGTTTCTAATGTGATTTTAAGCACTTTGAAGTATTTGTAAAAACAAGTTTCATCGAAATGCACAAAATAGTCTAAAACGTCTCCAAATGCGATTTGAAGCTTTTCTAAGCACTTTGGTGTTTTTATGTTAACAAGTTTTTTCGAAAATCACAAAATGGTCTAAAACGTCTCCAAATGCGATTTGAAGATATTCTGAGCACTTTGGTGTTTTTATGTTAAAAAGTATTTTCGAAAATCACAAAATGGTCTAAAACGTCTCCAAATGCGATTTGAAGCTCTTCTGTACACTTTGATGTTTTGTGTGAAAAAGTTTAGTCGAAATGCTCAAAATGGTCTAAAACGTTTTTAAAACGATATTAAGCTATTTTGTGCTCTTTGATGTTTTTGTGTAACCAAGTTTCATCGAAATGAACAAAATGGTCTAAAACGTCTCCAAATGCGATTTGAAGCTTTTCTAAGCACTTTGGTGTTTTTATGTTAACAAGTTTTTTCGAAAATCACAAAATGGTCTAAAACGTCTCCAAATGCGATTTGAAGATATTCTGAGCACTTTGCTGTTTTTATGTTAACAAGTTTTTTCGAAAATCACAAAATGGTCTAAAACGTCTCAAAATGCTATTTGAAGGTATTCTGAGCACTTTGGTGTTTTTGTGTGAAAAGTTTTAACGAAATGCTCAAAATGGTCTAAAACGGTTCTAATGTGATTTTAAACACTTTGATGTTTTGTGTGAAAAAGTTTTGTCAAAATGCTCAAAATGGTCTAAAACGTTTTT
Source organism: Antedon mediterranea (assembly GCF_964355755.1). Lineage (NCBI taxonomy): Eukaryota > Metazoa > Echinodermata > Crinoidea > Comatulida > Antedonidae > Antedon > Antedon mediterranea. Next base: position 10,839,712 of record NC_092678.1, read on the forward strand.
AAAACGATATTAAGCTATTTTGTGCTCTTTGATGTTTTTGTATAACCAAGTTTTTTCGAAAATCACAAAATGGTCTAAAACGTCTCCAAATGCGATTTGAAGATATTCTGAGCACTTTGGTGTTTTTATGTTAAAAAGTTTTTTCGAAAATCACAAAATGGTCTAAAACGTCTCCAAATGCGATTTGAAGATATTCTGAGCACTTTGGTGTTTTTATGTTAAAAAGTTTTTTCGAAAATCACAAAATGGTCTAAAACGTCTCCAAATGCGATTTGAAGCTATTCTATACACTTTGATGTTTTGTGTTAAAAAGTTTTGTCGAAATGCTCAAAATGGTCTAAAACGTTTTTAAAACGATATTAAGCTATTTTGTGCTCTTTGATGTTTTTGTGTAACCAAGTTTCATCGAAATGAACAAAATGGTCTAAAACGTCTCCAAATGCGATTTGAAGCTTTTCCAAGCACTTTGCTGTTTTTATGTTAACAAGTTTTTTCGAAAATCACAAAATTGTCTAAAACGTCTCAAAATGCGATTTGAAGGTATTCTGAGCACTTTGGTGTTTTTGTGTGAAAAGTTTTAACGAAAAGCTCAAAATGGTCTAAAACGGTTCTAATGTGATTTTAAGCACTTTGATGTTTTTGTACAACCAAGTTTCATCGAAATGCTCAAAATGGTCTAAAACGTTTTTAAAACGATATTAAGCTATTTTGTGCTCTTTGATGTTTTTGTGTAACCAAGTTTTTTCGAAAATCACAAAATGGTCTAAAACGTCTCCAAATGCGATTTGAAGCTTTTCTAAGCACTTTGGTGTTTTTATGTTAACAAGTTTTTTCGAAAATCACAAAATGGTCTAAAACGTCTCAAAATGCGATTTGAAGGTATTCTGAGCACTTTGGTGTTTTTGTGTGAAAAGTTTTAACGAAATGCTCAAAATGGTCTAAAACGGTTTCTAGTGTGATTTTAACCACTTTGATGTTTTTGTGTAACCAAGTTCTTTTCGAAAATCACAAAATGGTCTAAAACGTCTCCAAATGCGATTTGAAGCTTTTCTAAGCACTTTGGTGTTTTTATGTTAACAAGTTTTTTCGAAAATCACAAAATGGTCTAAAACGTCTCAAAATGCGATTTGAAGGTATTCTGAGCACTTTGGTGTTTTTGTGTGAAAAGTTTTAACGAAATGCTCAAAATGGTCTAAAACGGTTTCTAATGTGATTTTAACCACTTTGATGTTTTTGTGTAACCAAGTTTTTTCGAAAATCACAAAATGGTCTAAAACGTCTCCAAATGCGATTTGAAGCTTTTCTAAGCACTTTGGTGTTTTTATGTTAACAAGTTTTTTCGAAAATCACAAAATGGTCTAAAACGTCTCCAAATGCGATTTGAAGCTATTCTGTACACTTTGATGTTTTGTGTGAAAAGTTTTAACGAAATGCTCAAAATTGTCTAAAACGATTTCTAATGTGATTTTAAGCACTTTGATGTTTTTGTAAAACCAAGTTTCATCGAAATGCACAAAATGGTCTAAAACGTCTCCAAATGCGATTTGAAGCTTTTCCAAGCACTTTGGTGTTTTTATGTTAACAAGGTTTTTCGAAAATCACAAAATGGTCTAAAACGTCTCCAAATGCGATTTGAAGCTTTTCCAAGCACTTTGCTGTTTTTATGTTAACAAGTTTTTTCGAAAATCACAAAATGGTCTAAAACGTCTCAAAATACGATATTAAGCTGTTTTGTGCACTTTGATGATTTGTGTGAAAAGTTTTAACGAAATGCTCAAAATGGTCTAAAACGGTTTCTAATGTGATTTTAAGCACTTTGATGTTTTTATGTAGCCAAGTTTTTTCGAAAATCACAAAATGGTCAAAAACGTCTCCAAATGCGATTTGAAGCTTTTCTAAGCACTTTGGTTTTTTTATGTTAACAAGTTTTTTCGAAAATCACAAAATGGTCTAAAACGTCTTCAAATGCGATTTGAAGATATTCTGAGCACTTTGGTGTTTTTCTGTTAAAAAGTATTTTCGAAAATCACAAAATGGCCTAAAACGTCTCCAAATGCGATTTGAAGCTATTCTGTACACTTTGATGTTTTGTGTGAAAAAGTTTTGTCAAAATGCTCAAAATGGTCTAAAACGTTTTTAAAACGATATTAAGCTATTTTGTGCTCTTTGATGTGTTTGTATAACCAAGTTTTTTCGAAAATCACAAAATGGTCTAAAACGTTTCCAAATGCGATTTGAAGCTTTTCCAAGCACTTTGCTGTTTTTATGTTAACAATTTTTTTCGAAAATCATAAAATGGTCTAAAACGTCTCCAAATGCGATTTGAAGCTATTCTGTACACTTTGATGTTTTGTGTGAAAAGTTTTGTCGAAATGCTCAAAATGGTCTAAAACGTTTTTAAAACGATATTAAGCTATTTTGTGCTCTTTGATGTTTTTGTGTAACCAAGTTTCATCGAAATGAACAAAATGGTCTAAAACGTCTCCAAATGCGATTTGAAGCTTTTCTAAGCACTTTGGTGTTTTTATGTTAAAAAGTTTTTTCGAAAATCACAAAATGGTCTAAAACGTCTCCAAATGCGATTTGAAGATATTCTGAGCACTTTGCTGTTTTTATGTTAACAAGTTTTTTCGAAAATCACAAAATGGTCTAAAACGTCTCAAAATGCTATTTGAAGGTATTCTGAGCACTTTGGTGTTTTTGTGTGAAAAGTTTTAACGAAATGCTCAAAATGGTCTAAAACGGTTCTAATGTAATTTTAAGCACTTTGATGTTTTTGTATAACCAAGTTTCATCGAAATGCTCAAAATGGTCTAAAACGTTTTTAAAACGATATTAAGCTATTTTGTGCTCTTTGATGTTTTTGTGTAACGAAGTTTCATCGAAATGAACAAAATGGTCTAAAACGTCTCCAAATGCGATTTGAAGCTTTTCCAAGCACTTTGCTGTTTTTATGTTAACAAGTTTTTTCGAAAATCACAAAATGGCCTAAAACGTCTCAAAATGCGATTTCAAGGTATTCTGAGCACTTTGGTGTTTTTGTGTGAAAGGTTTTAACGAAATGCTCAAAATGGTCTAAAACGGTTTCTAATGTGATTTTAAGCACTTTGATGTTTTTGTATAACCAAGTTTCATCGAAATGCACAAAATGGTCTAAAACGTCTCCAAATGCGATTTGAAGCTTTTCTAAGCACTTTGCTGTTTTTATGTTAACAAGTTTTTTCGAAAATCACAAAATGGTCTAAAACGTCTCCAAATGCGATTTGAAGATATTCTGAGCACTTTGGTGTTTTTATGTTAAAAAGTTTTTTAGAAAATCACAAAATGGTCTAAAACGTCTCCAAATGCGATTTGAAGATATTCTGAGCACTTTGGTGTTTTTATGTTAAAAAGTTTTTTCGAAAATCACAAAATGGTCTAAAACGTCTCCAAATGCGATTTGAAGATATTCTGAGCACTTTGGTGTTTTTATGTTAAAAAGTTTTTTCGAAAATCACAAAATGGTCTAAAACGTCTCCAAATGCGATTTGAAGATATTCTGAGCACTTTGGTGTTTTTATGTTTAAAAGTTTTTTCGAAAATCACAAAATGGTCTAAAACGTCTCCAAATGCGATTTGAAGCTATTCTATACACTTTGATGTTTTGTGTTAAAAAGTTTTGTCGAAATGCTCAAAATGGTTTAAAACGTTTTTAAAACGATATTAAGCTATTTTGTGCTCTTTGATGTTTTTGTGTAACCAAGTTTCATTGAAATGAACAAAATGGTCTAAAACGTCTCCAAATGCGATTTGAAGCTTTTCCAAGCACTTTGCTGTTTTTATGTTAACAAGTTTTTTCGAAAATCACAAAATTGTCTAAAACGTCTCAAAATGCGATTTGAAGGTATTCTGAGCACTTTGGTGTTTTTGTGTGAAAAGTTTTAACGAAAAGCTCAAAATGGTCTAAAACGGTTCTAATGTGATTTTAAGCACTTTGATGTTTTTGTACAACCAAGTTTCATCGAAATGCTCAAAATGGTCTAAAACGTTTTTAAAACGATATTAAGCTATTTTGTGCTCTTTGATGTTTTTGTGTAACCAAGTTTTTTCGAAAATCACAAAATGGTCTAAAACGTCTCCAAATGCGATTTGAAGCTTTTCTAAGCACTTTGGTGTTTTTTTGTTAACAAGTTTTTTCGAAAATCACAAAATGGTCTAAAACGTCTCAAAATGCGATTTGAAGGTATTCTGAGCACTTTGGTGTTTTTGTGTGAAAAGTTTTAACGAAATGCTCAAAATGGTCTAAAACGGTTTCTAATGTGATTTTAACCACTTTTATGTTTTTGTGTAACCAAGTTCTTTTCGAAAATCACAAAATGGTCTAAAACGTCTCCAAATGCGATTTGAAGCTTTTCTAAGCACTTTGGTGTTTTTATGTTAACAAGTTTTTTCGAAAATCACAAAATGGTCTAAAACGTCTCAAAATGCGATTTGAAGGTATTCTGAGCACTTTGGTGTTTTTGTGTGAAAAGTTTTAACGAAATGCTCAAAATGGTCTAAAACGGTTTCTAATGTGAATTTAACCACTTTGATGTTTTTGTGTAACCAAGTTTTTTCGAAAATCACAAAATGGTCTAAAACGTCTCCAAATGCGATTTGAAGCTTTTCTAAGCACTTTGGTGTTTTTATGTTAACAAGTTTTTTCGAAAATCACAAAATGGTCTAAAACGTCTCCAAATGCGATTTGAAGCTATTCTGTACACTTTGATGTTTTGTGTGAAAAGTTTTAACGAAATGCTCAAAATTGTCTAAAACGGTTTCTAATGTGATTTTAAGCACTTTGATGTTTTTGTAAAACCAAGTTTCATCGAAATGCACAAAACGGTCTAAAACGTCTCCAAATGCGATTTGAAGCTTTTCCAAGCACTTTGGTGTTTTTATGTTAACAAGGTTTTTCGAAAATCACAAAATGGTCTAAAACGTCTCCAAATGCGATTTGAAGCTTTTCCAAGCACTTTGCTGTTTTTATGTTAACAAGTTTTTTCGAAAATCACAAAATGGTCTAAAACGTCTCAAAATGCGATTTGAAGGTATTCTGAGCACTTTGGTGTTTTTGTGTGAAAAGTTTTAACGAAATGCTCAAAATTGTCTAAAACGGTTTCTAATGTGATTTTAAGCACTTTGATGATTTTGTAAAACAAAGTTTCATCGAAATGAACAAAATGGTCTAAAATGTCTCCAAATGCGATTTGAAGCTTTTCCAAGCACTTTGCTGTTTTTATGTTAACAAGCTTTTTCGAAAATCACAAAATGGCCTAAAACGTCTCAAAATGCGATTTCAAGGTTTTCTGAGCACTTTGGTGTTTTTGTGTGAAAGGTTTTAACGAAATGCTCAAAATGGTCTAAAACGGTTTCTAATGTGATTTTAAGCACTTTGATGTTTTTGTATAACCAAGTTTCATCGAAATGCACAAAATGGTCTAAAACGTCTCCAAATGCGATTTGAAGCTTTTCTAAGCACTTTGCTGTTTTTATGTTAACAAGTTTTTTCGAAAATCACAAAATGGTCTAAAACGTCTCCAAATTCGATTTGAAGATATTCTGAGCACTTTGGTGTTTTTATGTTAAAAAGTTTTTTCGAAAATCACAAAATGGTCTAAAACGTCTCCAAATGCGATTTGAAGATATTCTGAGCACTTTGGTGTTTTTATGTTAAAAAGTTTTTTCGAAAATCACAAAATGGTCTAAAACGTCTCCAAATGCGATTTGAAGCTATTCTGTACACTTTGATGTTTTGTGTGAAAAAGTTTTGTCGAAATGCTCAAAATGGTCTAAAACGTTTTTAAAACGATATTAAGCTATTTTGTGCTCTTTGATGTTTTTGTGTAACCAAGTTTTATCGAAATGAACAAAATGGTCTAAAACGTCTCCAAATGCGATTTGAAGCTTTTCCAAGCACTTTGCTGTTTTTATGTTAACAAGTTTTTTCGAAAATCACAAAATGGTCTAAAACGTCTCAAAATGCGATTTGAAGGTATTCTGAGCACTTTGGTGTTTTTGTGTGAAAAGTTTTAACGAAATGCTCAAAATTGTCTAAAACGGTTTCTAATGTGATTTTAAGCACTTTGATGATTTTGTAAAACAAAGTTTCATCGAAATGAACAAAATGGTCTAAAATGTCTCCAAATGCGATTTGAAGCTTTTCCAAGCACTTTGCTGTTTTTATGTTAACAAGCTTTTTCGAAAATCACAAAATGGCCTAAAACGTCTCAAAATGCGATTTCAAGGTTTTCTGAGCACTTTGGTGTTTTTGTGTGAAAGGTTTTAACGAAATGCTCAAAATGGTCTAAAACGGTTTCTAATGTGATTTTAAGCACTTTGATGTTTTTGTATAACCAAGTTTCATCGAAATGCACAAAATGGTCTAAAACGTCTCCAAATGCGATTTGAAGCTTTTCTAAGCACTTTGCTGTTTTTATGTTAACAAGTTTTTTCGAAAATCACAAAATGGTCTAAAACGTCTCCAAATTCGATTTGAAGATATTCTGAGCACTTTGGTGTTTTTATGTTAAAAAGTTTTTTCGAAAATCACAAAATGGTCTAAAACGTCTCCAAATGCGATTTGAAGATATTCTGAGCACTTTGGTGTTTTTATGTTAAAAAGTTTTTTCGAAAATCACAAAATGGTCTAAAACGTCTCCAAATGCGATTTGAAGCTATTCTGTACACTTTGATGTTTTGTGTGAAAAAGTTTTGTCGAAATGCTCAAAATGGTCTAAAACGTTTTTAAAACGATATTAAGCTATTTTTTGCTCTTTGATGTTTTTGTGTAACCAAGTTTTATCGAAATGAACAAAATGGTCTAAAACGTCTCCAAATGCGATTTGAAGCTTTTCCAAGCACTTTGCTGTTTTTATGTTAACAAGTTTTTTCGAAAATCACAAAATGGTCTAAAACGTCTCAAAATGCGATTTGAAGGTATTCTGAGCACTTTGGTGTTTTTGTGTGAAAAGTTTTAACGAAATGCTCAAAATTGTCTAAAACGGTTTCTAATGTGATTTTAAGCACTTTGATGTTTTTGTAAAACAAAGTTTCATCGAAATGAACAAAATGGTCTAAAATGTCTCCAAATGCGATTTGAAGCTTTTCCAAGCACTTTGCTGTTTTTATGTTAACAAGCTTTTTCGAAAATCACAAAATGGTCTAAAACGTCTCCAAATGCGATTTGAAGATATTCTGAGCACTTTGGTGTTTTTATGTTAAAAAGTTTTTTCGAAAATCACAAAATGGTCTAAAACGTCTCCAAATGCGATTTGAAGATATTCTGAGCACTTTGGTGTTTTTATGTTAAAAAGTTTTTTCGAAAATCACAAAATGGTCTAAAACGTCTCCAAATGCGATTTGAAGCTATTCTGTACACTTTGATGTTTTGTGTGAAAAAGTTTTGTCGAAATGCTCAAAATGGTTTAAAACGTTTTTAAAACGATATTAAGTTATTTTGTGCTCTTTGATGTTTTTGTGTAACCAAGTTTCATCGAAATGAACAAAATGGTGTAAAACGTCTCAAAATGCGATTTGAAGGTATTCTGAGCACTTTGGTGTTTTTGTGTGAAAAGTTTTAACGAAATGCTCAAAATGGTCTAAAACGGTTCTAATGTGATTTTAAGCTATTCTAGACACTTTGATGTTTTGTGTGAAAAAGTTTTCTCGAAATGCTCAAAATGGTCTAAAACGTTTTCCAATACCATATTAAGCTATTTTGTGCAATTTGATGTTTTTGTGTAACCAAGTTTTTTGAAATGCGATTTGAAGATATTCTGAGGACTTTGGTGTTTTTATGTTAAAAAGTTTTTTCGAAAATCACAAAATGGTCTAAAACGTCTCCAAATGCGAGTTGAAGCTATTCTGTACACTTTGATGTTTTGTGTGAAAAAGTTTTGTCGAAATGCTCAAAATGGTCTAAAACGTTTTTAAAACGATATTAAGCTATTTTGTGCTCTTTGATGTTTTTGTGTAACCAAGTTTTTTCGAAAATCACAAAATGGTCTAAAACGTCTCCAAATGCGATTTGAAGCTTTTCTAAGCACTTTGGTGTTTTTATGTTAACAAGTTTTTTCGCAAATCACAAAATGGTCTAAAACGTCTCCAAATGCGATTTGAAGATATTCTGAGCACATTGGTGTTTTTATGTTAAAAAGTTTTTTCGAAAATCACAAAATGGTCTAAAACGTTTCCAAATGCGATTTGAAGCTCTTCTGTACACTTTGATGTTTTGTGTGAAAAAGTTTTGTCGAAATGCTCAAAATGGTCTAAAACGTTTTTAAATACGATATTAAGCTGTTTTGTGCACTTTGATGGTTTGTGTGAAAAGTTTTAACGAAATGCTCAAAATGGTCAAAAACGGTTTCTAATGTGATTTTAAGCACTTTGATGTTTTTGTGTAACCAAGTTTTTTCGAAAATCACAAAATGGTCTAAAACGTCTCCAAATGCGATTTGAAGCTTTTCTAAACACTTTGGTGTTTTTATGTTAACAAGTTTTTTCGAAAATCACAAAATGGTCTAAAACGTCTCCAAATGCGATTTGAAGCTTTTCTAAACACTTTGGTGTTTTTATGTTAACAAGTTTTTTCGAAAATCACAAAATGGTCTAAAACGTCTCCAAATGCGATTTGAAGATATTCTGTACACTTTGATGTTTTGTGTGAAAAAGTTTTCTCGAAATGCTCAAAATGGTCTAAAACGTTTTCCAATACCATATTAAGCTATTTTGTGCAATTTGATGTTTTTATGTAACCAAGTTTTTTGAAATGCGATTTGAAGATATTCTGAGCACTTTGGTGTTTTTATGTTAAAAAGTTTTTTCGAAAATCACAAAATGGTCTAAAACGTCTCCAAATGCGATTTGAAGATATTCTGAGCACTTTGGTGTTTTTATGTTAAAAAGTTTTTTCGAAAATCACAAAATGGTCTAAAACGTCTCCAAATGCGATTTGAAGCTATTCTGTACACTTTGATGTTTTGTGTGAAAAAGTTTTGTCGAAATGCTCAAAATGGTCTAAAACGTTTTTAAAACGATATTAAGCTATTTTGTGCTCTTTGATGTTTTTGTGTAACCAAGTTTTTTCGAAAATCACAAAATGGTCTAAAACGTCTCCAAATGCGATTTGAAGCTTTTCTAAGCACTTTGGTGTTTTTATGTTAACAAGTTTTTTCGAAAATCACAAAATGGTCTAAAACGTCTCAAAATGCGATTTGAAGGTATTCTGAGCACTTTGGTGTTTTTGTTTGAAAAGTTTTAACGAAATGCTCAAAATGGTCTAAAACGGTTTCTAATGTGATTTTAAGCACTTTGATGTTTTTGTGTAACCAAGTTTTTTCGAAAATCACAAAATGGTCTAAAACGTCTCCAAATGCGATTTGAAGCTATTCTGTACACTTTGATGTTTTGTGTGAAAAAAGTTTTGTCGAAATGCTCAAAATGGTCTAAAACGTTTTTAAAACGATATTGAGCTATTTTGTGCTCTTTGATGTTTTTGTGTAACCAAGTTTTATCGAAATGAACAAAATGGTCTAAAACGTCTCCAAATGCGATTTGAAGCTTTTCCAAGCACTTTGCTGTTTTTATGTTAACAGGTTTTTCCGAAAATCACAAAATGGTCTAAAACGTCTCAAAATGCGATTTGAAGGTATTCTGAGCACTTTGGTGTTTTTGTGTGAAAAGTTTTAACGAAATGCTCAAAATTGTCTAAAACGGTTTCTAATGTGATTTTAAGCACTTTGATGTTTTTGTAAAACCAAGTTTCATCGAAATGCACAAAATGGTCTAAAATGTCTCCAAATGCGATTTGAAGCTTTTCCAAGCACTTTGCTGTTTTTATGTTAACAAGCTTTTTCGAAAATCACAAAATGGTCTAAAACGTCTCCAAATGCGATTTGAAGATATTCTGAGCACTTTGGTGTTTTTATGTTAAAAAGTTTTTTCGAAAATCACAAAATGGTCTAAAACGTCTCCAAATGCGATTTGAAGATATTCTGAGCACTTTGGTGTTTTTATGTTAAAAAGTTTTTTCGAAAATCACAAAATGGTCTAAAACGTCTCCAAATGCGATTTGAAGCTATTCTGTACACTTTGATGTTTTGTGTGAAAAAGTTTTGTCGAAATGCTCAAAATGGTTTAAAACGTTTTTAAAACGATATTAAGCTATTTTGTGCTCTTTGATGTTTTTGTATAACCAAGTTTCATCGAAATGCACAAAATGGTCTAAAACGTCTCCAAATGCGATTTGAAGCTTTTCTAAGCACTTTGCTTTTTTTATGTTAACAAGTTTTTTCGAAAATCACAAAATGGTCTAAAACGTCTCTAAATGCGATTTGAAGATATTCTGAGCACTTTGGTGTTTTTATGTTAAAAAATTTTTTCGAAAATCACAAAATGGTCTAAAACGTCTCCAAATGCGATTTGAAGATATTCTGAGCACTTTGGTGTTTTTATGTTAAAAAGTTTTTTCGAAAATCACAAAATTGTCTAAAACGTCTCCAAATGCGATTTGAAGCTAATCTGTACCCTTTGATGTTTTGTGTGAAAAAGTTTTGTCGAAATGCTCAAAATGGTCTAAAACGTTTTTAAAACTATATAAAGCTATTTTGTGCTCTTTGATGTTTTTGTGTAACCAAGTTTTTTCGAAAATCACAAAATGGTCTAAAACGTCTCCAATGCGATTTGAAGCTTTTCTAAGCACTTTGGTGTTTTTATGTTAACAAGTTTTTTCGAAAATCACAAAATGGTCTAAAACGTTTTAAAATGCGATTTGAAGGTATTCTGAGCACTTTGGTGTTTTTGTGTGAAAAGTTTTAACGAAATGCTCAAAATGGTCTAAAACGGTTTCTAATGTGATTTTAACCACTTTGATGTTTTTGTGTAACCAAGTTTTTTCGAAAATCACAAAATGGTCTAAAACGTCTCCAAATGCGATTTGAAGCTTTTCTAAGCACTTTGGTGTTTTTATGTTAACAAGTTTTTTCGAAAATCACAAAATGGTCTAAAACGTCTCCAAATGCGATTTGAAGCTATTCTGTACACTTTGATGTTTTGTGTGAAAAAAGTTTTGTCGAAATGCTCAAAATGGTCTAAAACGTTTTTAAAACGATATTAAGTTATTTTGTGCTCTTTGATGTTTTTGTGTAACCAAGTTTTATCGAAATGAACAAAATGGTCTAAAACGTCTCCAAATGCGATTTGAAGCTTTTCTAAGCACTTTGCTGTTTTTATGTTAACAAGTTTTTTCGAAAATCACAAAATGGTCTAAAACGTCTCCAAATGCGATTTGAAGATATTCTGAGCACTTTGGTGTTTTTATGTTAAAAAGTTTTTTCGAAAATCACAAAATGGTCTAAAACGTCTCCAAATGCGATTTGAAGATATTCTGAGCACTTTGGTGTTTTTCTGTTAAAAAGTATTTTCGAAAATCACAAAATGGTCTAAAACGTCTCCAAATGCAATTTGAAGCTATTCTGTACACTTTGATGTTTTGTGTGAAAAAGTTTTGTCAAAATGCTCAAAATGGTCTAAAACGTTTTTAAAACGATATTAAGCTATTTTGTGCTCTTTGATGTTTTTGTATAACCAAGTTTTTTCGAAAATCACAAAATGGTCTAAAACGTCTCCAAATGCGATTTGAAGCTTTTCTAAACACTTTGGTGTTTTTATGTTAACAAGTTTTTTCGAAAATCACAAAATGGTCTAAAACGTCTCCAAATCCGATTTGAAGCTATTCTGTACACTTTGATGTTTTGTGTGAAAAAGTTTTGTCGAAATGCTCAAAATGGTCTAAAACGTTTTTAAAACGATATTAAGCTATTTTGTGCTCTTTGATGTTTTTGTGTAACCAAGTTTCATCGATATGAACAAAATGGTCTAAAACGTCTCAAAATGCGATTTGAAGGTATTCTGAGCACTTTGGTGTTTTTGGGTGAAAAGTTTTAACGAAATGCTCAAAATGGTCTAAAACGGTTTCTAATGTGATTTTAAGCACTTTGAAGTATTTGTAAAAACAAGTTTCATCGAAATGCACAAAATAGTCTAAAACGTCTCCAAATGCGATTTGAAGCTTTTCTAAGCACTTTGGTGTTTTTATGTTAACAAGTTTTTTCGAAAATCACAAAATGGTCTAAAACGTCTCCAAATGCGATTTGAAGATATTCTGAGCACTTTGGTGTTTTTATGTTAAAAAGTATTTTCGAAAATCACAAAATGGTCTAAAACGTCTCCAAATGCGATTTGAAGCTCTTCTGTACACTTTGATGTTTTGTGTGAAAAAGTTTAGTCGAAATGCTCAAAATGGTCTAAAACGTTTTTAAAACGATATTAAGCTATTTTGTGCTCTTTGATGTTTTTGTGTAACCAAGTTTCATCGAAATGAACAAAATGGTCTAAAACGTCTCCAAATGCGATTTGAAGCTTTTCTAAGCACTTTGGTGTTTTTATGTTAACAAGTTTTTTCGAAAATCACAAAATGGTCTAAAACGTCTCCAAATGCGATTTGAAGATATTCTGAGCACTTTGCTGTTTTTATGTTAACAAGTTTTTTCGAAAATCACAAAATGGTCTAAAACGTCTCAAAATGCTATTTGAAGGTATTCTGAGCACTTTGGTGTTTTTGTGTGAAAAGTTTTAACGAAATGCTCAAAATGGTCTAAAACGGTTCTAATGTGATTTTAAACACTTTGATGTTTTGTGTGAAAAAGTTTTGTCAAAATGCTCAAAATGGTCTAAAACGTTTTTAAAACGATATTAAGCTATTTTGTGCTCTTTGATGTTTTTGTATAACCAAGTTTTTTCGAAAATCACAAAATGGTCTAAAACGTCTCCAAATGCGATTTGAAGATATTCTGAGCACTTTGGTGTTTTTATGTTAAAAAGTTTTTTCGAAAATCACAAAATGGTCTAAAACGTCTCCAAATGCGATTTGAAGATATTCTGAGCACTTTGGTGTTTTTATGTTAAAAAGTTTTTTCGAAAATCACAAAATGGTCTAAAACATCTCCAAATGCGATTTGAAGCTATTCTATACACTTTGATGTTTTGTGTTAAAAAGTTTTGTCGAAATGCTCAAAATGGTTTAAAACGTTTTTAAAACGATATTAAGCTATTTTGTGCTCTTTGATGTTTTTGTGTAACCAAGTTTCATCGAAATGAACAAAATGGTCTAAAACGTCTCCAAATGCGATTTGAAGCTTTTCCAAGCACTTTGCTGTTTTTATGTTAACAAGTTTTTTCGAAAATCACAAAATTGTCTAAAACGTCTCAAAATGCGATTTGAAGGTATTCTGAGCACTTTGGTGTTTTTGTGTGAAAAGTTTTAACGAAAAGCTCAAAATGGTCTAAAACGGTTCTAATGTGATTTTAAGCACTTTGATGTTTTTGTACAACCAAGTTTCATCGAAATGCTCAAAATGGTCTAAAACGTTTTTAAAACGATATTAAGCTATTTTGTGCTCTTTGATGTTTTTGTGTAACCAAGTTTTTTCGAAAATCACAAAATGGTCTAAAACGTCTCCAAATGCGATTTGAAGCTTTTCTAAGCACTTTGGTGTTTTTATGTTAACAAGTTTTTTCGAAAATCACAAAATGGTCTAAAACGTCTCAAAATGCGATTTGAAGGTATTCTGAGCACTTTGGTGTTTTTGTGTGAAAAGTTTTAACGAAATGCTCAAAATGGTCTAAAACGGTTTCTAATGTGATTTTAACCACTTTGATGTTTTTGTGTAACCAAGTTCTTTTCGAAAATCACAAAATGGTCTAAAACGTCTCCAAATGCGATTTGAAGCTTTTCTAAGCACTTTGGTGTTTTTATGTTAACAAGTTTTTTCGAAAATCACAAAATGGTCTAAAACGTCTCAAAATGCGATTTGAAGGTATTCTGAGCACTTTGGTGTTTTTGTGTGAAAAGTTTTAACGAAATGCTCAAAATGGTCTAAAACGGTTTCTAATGTGATTTTAACCACTATGATGTTTTTGTGTAACCAAGTTTTTTCGAAAATCACAAAATGGTCTAAAACGTCTCCAAATGCGATTTGAAACTTTTCTAAGCACTTTGGTGTTTTTATGTTAACAAGTTTTTTCGAAAATCACAAATGGTCTAAAACGTCTCCAAATGCGATTTGAAGCTATTCTGTACACTTTGATGTTTTGTGTGAAAAGTTTTAACGAAATGCTCAAAATTGTCTAAAACGATTTCTAATGTGATTTTAAGCACTTTGATGTTTTTGTAAAACCAAGTTTCATCGAAATGCACAAAATGGTCTAAAACGTCTCCAAATGCGATTTGAAGCTTTTCCAAGCACTTTGGTGTTTTTATGTTAACAAGGTTTTTCGAAAATCACAAAATGGTCTAAAACGTCTCCAAATGCGATTTGAAGCTTTTCCAAGCACTTTGCTGTTTTTATGTTAACAAGTTTTTTCGAAAATCACAAAATGGTCTAAAACGTCTCAAAATACGATATTAAGCTGTTTTGTGCACTTTGATGATTTGTGTGAAAAGTTTTAACGAAATGCTCAAAATGGTCTAAAACGGTTTCTAATGTGATTTTAAGCACTTTGATGTTTTTATGTAGCCAAGTTTTTTCGAAAATCACAAAATGGTCAAAAACGTCTCCAAATGCGATTTGAAGCTTTTCTAAGCACTTTGGTTTTTTTATGTTAACAAGTTTTTTCGAAAATCACAAAATGGTCTAAAACGTCTTCAAATGCGATTTGAAGATATTCTGAGCACTTTGGTGTTTTTCTGTTAAAAAGTATTTTCGAAAATCACAAAATGGCCTAAAACGTCTCCAAATGCGATTTGAAGCTATTCTGTACACTTTGATGTTTTGTGTGAAAAAGTTTTGTCAAAATGCTCAAAATGGTCTAAAACGTTTTTAAAACGATATTAAGCTATTTTGTGCTCTTTGATGTGTTTGTATAACCAAGTTTTTTCGAAAATCACAAAATGGTCTAAAACGTTTCCAAATGCGATTTGAAGCTTTTCCAAGCACTTTGCTGTTTTTATGTTAACAATTTTTTTCGAAAATCATAAAATGGTCTAAAACGTCTCCAAATGCGATTTGAAGCTATTCTGTACACTTTGATGTTTTGTGTGAAAAGTTTTGTCGAAATGCTCAAAATGGTCTAAAACGTTTTTAAAACGATATTAAGCTATTTTGTGCTCTTTGATGTTTTTGTGTAACCAAGTTTCATAGAAATGAACAAAATGGTCTAAAACGTCTCCAAATGCGATTTGAAGCTTTTCTAAGCACTTTGGTGTTTTTATGTTAAAAAGTTTTTTCGAAAATCACAAAATGGTCTAAAACGTCTCCAAATGCGATTTGAAGATATTCTGAGCACTTTGCTGTTTTTATGTTAACAAGTTTTTTCGAAAATCACAAAATGGTCTAAAACGTCTCAAAATGCTATTTGAAGGTATTCTGAGCACTTTGGTGTTTTTGTGTGAAAAGTTTTAACGAAATGCTCAAAATGGTCTAAAACGGTTCTAATGTAATTTTAAGCACTTTGATGTTTTTGTATAACCAAGTTTCATCGAAATGCTCAAAATGGTCTAAAACGTTTTTAAAACGATATTAAGCTATTTTGTGCTCTTTGATGTTTTTGTGTAACGAAGTTTCATCGAAATGAACAAAATGGTCTAAAACGTCTCCAAATGCGATTTGAAGCTTTTCCAAGCACTTTGCTGTTTTTATGTTAACAAGTTTTTTCGAAAATCACAAAATGGCCTAAAACGTCTCAAAATGCGATTTCAAGGTATTCTGAGCACTTTGGTGTTTTTGTGTGAAAGGTTTTAACGAAATGCTCAAAATGGTCTAAAACGGTTTCTAATGTGATTTTAAGCACTTTGATGTTTTTGTATAACCAAGTTTCATCGAAATGCACAAAATGGTCTAAAACGTCTCCAAATGCGATTTGAAGCTTTTCTAAGCACTTTGCTGTTTTTATGTTAACAAGTTTTTTCGAAAATCACAAAATGGTCTAAAACGTCTCCAAATGCGATTTGAAGATATTCTGAGCACTTTGGTGTTTTTATGTTAAAAAGTTTTTTAGAAAATCACAAAATGGTCTAAAACGTCTCCAAATGCGATTTGAAGATATTCTGAGCACTTTGGTGTTTTTATGTTAAAAAGTTTTTTCGAAAATCACAAAATGGTCTAAAACGTCTCCAAATGCGATTTGAAGATATTCTGAGCACTTTGGTGTTTTTATGTTAAAAAGTTTTTTCGAAAATCACAAAATGGTCTAAAACGTCTCCAAATGCGATTTGAAGATATTCTGAGCACTTTGGTGTTTTTATGTTAAAAAGTTTTTTCGAAAATCACAAAATGGTCTAAAACGTCTCCAAATGCGATTTGAAGCTATTCTATACACTTTGATGTTTTGTGTTAAAAAGTTTAGTCGAAATGCTCAAAATGGTCTAAAACGTTTTTAAAACGATATTAAGCTATTTTGTGCTCTTTGATGTTTTTGTGTAACCAAGTTTCATCGAAATGAACAAAATGGTCTAAAACGTCTCCAAATGCGATTTGAAGCTTTTCCAAGCACTTTGCTGTTTTTATGTTAACAAGTTTTTTCGAAAATCACAAAATTGTCTAAAACGTCTCAAAATGCGATTTGAAGGTATTCTGAGCACTTTGGTGTTTTTGTGTGAAAAGTTTTAACGAAAAGCTCAAAATGGTCTAAAACGGTTCTAATGTGATTTTAAGCACTTTGATGTTTTTGTACAACCAAGTTTCATCGAAATGCTCAAAATGGTCTAAAACGTTTTTAAAACGATATTAAGCTATTTTGTGCTCTTTGATGTTTTTGTGTAACCAAGTTTTTTCGAAAATCACAAAATGGTCTAAAACGTCTCCAAATGCGATTTGAAGCTTTTCTAAGCACTTTGGTGTTTTTATGTTAACAAGTTTTTTCGAAAATCACAAAATGGTCTAAAACGTCTCAAAATGCGATTTGAAGGTATTCTGAGCACTTTGGTGTTTTTGTGTGAAAAGTTTTAACGAAATGCTCAAAATGGTCTAAAACGGTTTCTAATGTGATTTTAACAACTTTGATGTTTTTGTGTAACCAAGTTTTTTCGAAAATCACAAAATGGTCTAAAACGTCTCCAAATGCGATTTGAAGCTTTTCTAAGCACTTTGGTGTTTTTATGTTAACAAGTTTTTTCGAAAATCACAAAATGTTCTAAAACGTCTCCAAATGCGATTTGAAGATATTCTGAGCACTTTGGTGTTTTTCTGTTAAAAAGTATTTTCGAAAATCACAAAATGGTCTAAAACGTCTCCAAATGCAATTTGAAGCTATTCTGTACACTTTGATGTTTTGTGTGAAAAAGTTTTGTCAAAATGCTCAAAATGGTCTAAAACGTTTTTAAAACGATATTAAGCTATTTTGTGCTCTTTGATGTTTTTGTATAACCAAGTTTTTTCGAAAATCACAAAATGGTCTAAAACGTCTCCAAATGCGATTTGAAGCTTTTCTAAACACTTTGGTGTTTTTATGTTAACAAGTTTTTTCGAAAATCACAAAATGGTCTAAAACGTCTCCAAATCCGATTTGAAGCTATTCTGTACACTTTGATGTTTTGTGTGAAAAAGTTTTGTCGAAATGCTCAAAATGGTCTAAAACGTTTTTAAAACGATATTAAGCTATTTTGTGCTCTTTGATGTTTTTGTGTAACCAAGTTTCATCGATATGAACAAAATGGTCTAAAACGTCTCAAAATGCGATTTGAAGGTATTCTGAGCACTTTGGTGTTTTTGGGTGAAAAGTTTTAACGAAATGCTCAAAATGGTCTAAAACGGTTTCTAATGTGATTTTAAGCACTTTGAAGTATTTGTAAAAACAAGTTTCATCGAAATGCACAAAATAGTCTAAAACGTCTCCAAATGCGATTTGAAGCTTTTCTAAGCACTTTGGTGTTTTTATGTTAACAAGTTTTTTCGAAAATCACAAAATGGTCTAAAACGTCTCCAAATGCGATTTGAAGATATTCTGAGCACTTTGGTGTTTTTATGTTAAAAAGTATTTTCGAAAATCACAAAATGGTCTAAAACGTCTCCAAATGCGATTTGAAGCTCTTCTGTACACTTTGATGTTTTGTGTGAAAAAGTTTAGTCGAAATGCTCAAAATGGTCTAAAACGTTTTTAAAACAATATTAAGCTATTTTGTGCTCTTTGATGTTTTTGTGTAACCAAGTTTCATCGAAATGAACAAAATGGTCTAAAACGTCTCCAAATGCGATTTGAAGATTTTCTAAGCACTTTGGTGTTTTTATGTTAACAAGTTTTTTCGAAAATCACAAAATGGTCTAAAACGTCTCCAAATGCGATTTGAAGATATTCTGAGCACTTTGCTGTTTTTATGTTAACAAGTTTTTTCGAAAATCACAAAATGGTCTAAAACGTCTCAAAATGCTATTTGAAGGTATTCTGAGCACTTTGGTGTTTTTGTGTGAAAAGTTTTAACGAAATGCTCAAAATGGTCTAAAACGGTTCTAATGTGATTTTAAACACTTTGATGTTTTGTGTGAAAAAGTTTTGTCAAAATGCTCAAAATTGTCTAAAACGTTTTTAAAACGATATTAAGCTATTTTGTGCTCTTTGATGTTTTTGTATAACCAAGTTTTTTCGAAAATCACAAAATGGTCTAAAACGTCTCCAAATGCGATTTGAAGATATTCTGAGCACTTTGGTGTTTTTATGTTAAAAAGTTTTTTCGAAAATCACAAAATGGTCTAAAACGTCTCCAAATGCGATTTGAAGATATTCTGAGCACTTTGGTGTTTTTATGTTAAAAAGTTTTTTCGAAAATCAAAAAATGGTCTAAAACGTCTCCAAATGCGATTTGAAGCTATTCTATACACTTTGATGTTTTGTGTTAAAAAGTTTTGTCGAAATGCTCAAAATGGTTTAAAACGTTTTTAAAACGATATTAAGCTATTTTGTGCTCTTTGATGTTTTTGTGTAACCAAGTTTCATTGAAATGAACAAAATGGTCTAAAACGTCTCCAAATGCGATTTGAAGCTTTTCCAAGCACTTTGCTGTTTTTATGTTAACAAGTTTTTTCGAAAATCACAAAATTGTCTAAAACGTCTCAAAATGCGATTTGAAGGTATTCTGAGCACTTTGGTGTTTTTGTGTGAAAAGTTTTAACGAAAAGCTCAAAATGGTCTAAAACGGTTCTAATGTGATTTTAAGCACTTTGATGTTTTTGTACAACCAAGTTTCATCGAAATGCTCAAAATGGTCTAAAACGTTTTTAAAACGATATTAAGCTATTTTGTGCTCTTTGATGTTTTTGTGTAACCAAGTTTTTTCGAAAATCACAAAATGGTCTAAAACGTCTCCAAATGCGATTTGAAGCTTTTCTAAGCACTTTGGTGTTTTTATGTTAACAAGTTTTTTCGAAAATCACAAAATGGTCTAAAACGTCTCAAAATGCGATTTGAAGGTATTCTGAGCACTTTGGTGTTTTTGTGTGAAAAGTTTTAACGAAATGCTCAAAATGGTCTAAAACGGTTTCTAATGTGATTTTAACCACTTTGATGTTTTTGTGTAACCAAGTTCTTTTCGAAAATCACAAAATGGTCTAAAACGTCTCCAAATGCGATTTGAAGCTTTTCTAAGCACTTTGGTGTTTTTATGTTAACAAGTTTTTTCGAAAATCACAAAATGGTCTAAAACGTCTCAAAATGCGATTTGAAGGTATTCTGAGCACTTTGGTGTTTTTGTGTGAAAAGTTTTAACGAAATGCTCAAAATGGTCTAAAACGGTTTCTAATGTGATTTTAACCACTTTGATGTTTTTGTGTAACCAAGTTTTTTCGAAAATCACAAAATGGTCTAAAACGTCTCCAAATGCGATTTGAAGCTTTTCTAAGCACTTTGGTGTTTTTATGTTAACAAGTTTTTTCGAAAATCACAAAATGGTCTAAAACGTCTCCAAATGCGATTTGAAGCTATTCTGTACACTTTGATGTTTTGTGTGAAAAGTTTTAACGAAATGCTCAAAATTGTCTAAAACGGTTTCTAATGTGATTTTAAGCACTTTGATGTTTTTGTAAAACCAAGTTTCATCGAAATGCACAAAATGGTCTAAAACGTCTCCAAATGCGATTTGAAGCTTTTCCAAGCACTTTGGTGTTTTTATGTTAACAAGGTTTTTCGAAAATCACAAAATGGTCTAAAACGTCTCCAAATGCGATTTGAAGCTTTTCCAAGCACTTTGCTGTTTTTATGTTAACAAGTTTTTTCGAAAATCACAAAATGGTCTAAAACGTCTCAAAATACGATATTAAGCTGTTTTGTGCACTTTGATGATTTGTGTGAAATTTTTAACGAAATGCTCAAAATGGTCTAAAACGGTTTCTAATGTGATTTTAAGCACTTTGATGTTTTTATGTAGCCAAGTTTTTTCGAAAATCACAAAATGGTCAAAAACGTCTCCAAATGCGATTTGAAGCTTTTCTAAGCACTTTGGTTTTTTTATGTTAACAAGTTTTTTCGAAAATCACAAAATGGTCTAAAACGTCTTCAAATGCGATTTGAAGATATTCTGAGCACTTTGGTGTTTTTCTGTTAAAAAGTATTTTCGAAAATCACAAAATGGCCTAAAACGTCTCCAAATGCGATTTGAAGCTATTCTGTACACTTTGATGTTTTGTGTGAAAAAGTTTTGTCAAAATGCTCAAAATGGTCTAAAACGTTTTTAAAACGATATTAAGCTATTTTGTGCTCTTTGATGTGTTTGTAAAACCAAGTTTTTTCGAAAATCACAAAATGGTCTAAAACGTCTCCAAATGCGATTTGAAGCTTTTCCAAGCACTTTGCTGTTTTTATGTTAACAATTTTTTTCGAAAATCATAAAATGGTCTAAAACGTCTCCAAATGCGATTTGAAGCTATTCTGTACACTTTGATGTTTTGTGTGAAAAGTTTTGTCGAAATGCTCAAAATGGTCTAAAACGTTTTTAAAACGATATTAAGCTATTTTGTGCTCTTTGATGTTTTTGTGTAACCAAGTTTCATCGAAATGAACAAAATGGTCTAAAACGTCTCCAAATGCGATTTGAAGCTTTTCTAAGCACTTTGGTGTTTTTATGTTAACAAGTTTTTTCGAAAATCACAAAATGGTCTAAAACGTCTCCAAATGCGATTTGAAGATATTCTGAGCACTTTGCTGTTTTTATGTTAACAAGTTTTTTCGAAAATCACAAAATGGTCTAAAACGTCTCAAAATGCTATTTGAAGGTATTCTGAGCACTTTGGTGTTTTTGTGTGAAAAGTTTTAACGAAATGCTCAAAATGGTCTAAAACGGTTCTAATGTGATTTTAAGCACTTTGATGTTTTTGTATAACCAAGTTTCTTCGAAATGCTCAAAATGGTCTAAAACGTTTTTAAAACGATATTAAGCTATTTTGTGCTCTTTGATGTTTTTGTGTAACGAAGTTTCATCGAAATGAACAAAATGGTCTAAAACGTCTCCAAATGCGATTTGAAGCTTTTCCAAGCACTTTGCTGTTTTTATGTTAACAAGTTTTTTCGAAAATCACAAAATGGCCTAAAACGTCTCAAAATGCGATTTCAAGGTTTTCTGAGCACTTTGGTGTTTTTGTGTGAAAGGTTTTAACGAAATGCTCAAAATGGTCTAAAACGGTTTCTAATGTGATTTTAAGCACTTTGATGTTTTTGTATAACCAAGTTTCATCGAAATGCACAAAATGGTCTAAAACGTCTCCAAATGCGATTTGAAGATTTTCTAAGCACTTTGCTGTTTTTATGTTAACAAGTTTTTTCGAAAATCACAAAATGGTCTAAAACGTCTCCAAATTCGATTTGAAGATATTCTGAGCACTTTGGTGTTTTTATGTTAAAAAGTTTTTTCGAAAATCACAAAATGGTCTAAAACGTCTCCAAATGCGATTTGAAGATATTCTGAGCACTTTGGTGTTTTTATGTTAAAAAGTTTTTTCGAAAATCACAAAATGGTCTAAAACGTCTCCAAATGCGATTTGAAGCTATTCTGTACACTTTGATGTTTTGTGTGAAAAAGTTTTGTCGAAATGCTCAAAATGGTCTAAAACGTTTTTAAAACGATATTAAGCTATTTTGTGCTCTTTGATGTTTTTGTGTAACCAAGTTTTTTCGAAAATCACAAAATGGTCTAAAACGTCTCCAAATGCGATTTGAAGCTTTTCTAAGCACTTTGGTGTTTTTATGTTAACAAGTTTTTTCGAAAATCACAAAATGGTCTAAAACGTCTCAAAATGCGATTTGAAGGTATTCTGAGCACTTTGGTGTTTTTGTGTGAAAAGTTTTAACGAAATGCTCAAAATGGTCTAAAACGGTTTCTAATGTGATTTTAAGCACTTTGATGTTTTTGTGTAACCAAGTTTTTTCGAAAATCACAAAATGGTCTAAAACGTCTCCAAATGCGATTTGAAGCTATTCTGTACACTTTGATGTTTTGTGTGAAAAAAGTTTTGTCGAAATGCTCAAAATGGTCTAAAACGTTTTTAAAACGATATTGAGCTATTTTGTGCTCTTTGATGTTTTTGTGTAACCAAGTTTTATCGAAATGAACAAAATGGTCTAAAACGTCTCCAAATGCGATTTGAAGCTTTTCCAAGCACTTTGCTGTTTTTATGTTAACAGGTTTTTTCGAAAATCACAAAATGGTCTAAAACGTCTCAAAATGCGATTTGAAGGTATTCTGAGCACTTTGGTGTTTTTGTGTGAAAAGTTTTAACGAAATGCTCAAAATTGTCTAAAACGGTTTCTAATGTGATTTTAAGCACTTTGATGTTTTTGTAAAACCAAGTTTCATCGAAATGCACAAAATGGTCTAAAATGTCTCCAAATGCGATTTGAAGCTTTTCCAAGCACTTTGCTGTTTTTATGTTAACAAGCTTTTTCGAAAATCACAAAATGGTCTAAAACGTCTCCAAATGCGATTTGAAGATATTCTGAGCACTTTGGTGTTTTTATGTTAAAAAGTTTTTTCGAAAATCACAAAATGGTCTAAAACGTCTCCAAATGCGATTTGAAGATATTCTGAGCACTTTGGTGTTTTTATGTTAAAAAGTTTTTTCGAAAATCACAAAATGGTCTAAAACGTCTCCAAATGCGATTTGAAGCTATTCTGTACACTTTGATGTTTTGTGTGAAAAAGTTTTGTCGAAATGCTCAAAATGGTTTAAAACGTTTTTAAAACGATATTAAGCTATTTTGTGCTCTTTGATGTTTTTGTATAACCAAGTTTCATCGAAATGCACAAAATGGTCTAAAACGTCTCCAAATGCGATTTGAAGCTTTTCTAAGCACTTTGCAGTTTTTATGTTAACAAGTTTTTTCGAAAATCACAAAATGGTCTAAAACGTCTCCAAATGCGATTTGAAGATATTCTGAGCACTTTGGTGTTTTTATGTTAAAAAGTTTTTCGAAAATCACAAAATGGTCTAAAACGTCTCCAAATGCGATTTGAAGATATTCTGAGCACTTTGGTGTTTTTATGTTAAAAAGTTTTTTCGAAAATCACAAAATTGTCTAAAACGTCTCCAAATGCGATTTGAAGCTATTCTGTACCCTTTGATGTTTTGTGTGAAAAAGTTTTGTCGAAATGCTCAAAATGGTCTAAAACGTTTTTAAAACGATATAAAGCTATTTTGTGCTCTTTGATGTTTTTGTGTAACCAAGTTTTTTCGAAAATCACAAAATGGTCTAAAACGTCTCCAAATGCGATTTGAAGCTTTTCTAAGCACTTTGGTGTTTTTATGTTAACAAGTTTTTTCGAAAATCACAAAATGGTCTAAAACGTTTTAAAATGCGATTTGAAGGTATTCTGAGCACTTTGGTGTTTTTGTGTGAAAAGTTTTAACGAAATGCTCAAAATGGTCTAAAACGGTTTCTAATGTGATTTTAACCACTTTGATGTTTTTGTCTAACCAAGTTTTTTCGAAAATCACAAAATGGTCTAAAACGTCTCCAAATGCGATTTGAAGCTTTTCTAAGCACTTTGGTGTTTTTATGTTAACAAGTTTTTTCGAAAATCACAAAATGGTCTAAAACGTCTCCAAATGCGATTTGAAGCTATTCTGTACACTTTGATGTTTTGTGTGAAAAAAGTTTTGTCGAAATGCTCAAAATGGTCTAAAACGTTTTTAAAACGATATTAAGCTATTTTGTGCTCTTTGATGTTTTTGTGTAACCAAGTTTTATCGAAATGAACAAAATGGTCTAAAACGTCTCCAAATGCGATTTGAAGCTTTTCTAAGCACTTTGCTGTTTTTATGTTAACAAGTTTTTTCGAAAATCACAAAATGGTCTAAAACGTCTCCAAATGCGATTTGAAGATATTCTGAGCACTTTGGTGTTTTTATGTTAAAAAGTTTTTTCGAAAATCACAAAATGGTCTAAAACGTCTCCAAATGCGATTTGAAGATATTCTGAGCACTTTGGTGTTTTTATGTTAAAAAGTTTTTTCGAAAATCACAAAATGGTCTAAAACGTCTCCAAATGCGATTTGAAGCTATTCTGTACACTTTGATGTTTTGTGTGAAAAAGTTTTGTCGAAATGCTCAAAATGGTCTAAAACGTTTTTAAAACGATATAAAGCTATTTTGTGCTCTTTGATGTTTTTGTGTAACCAAGTTATTTCGAAAATCACAAAATGGTCTAAAACGTCTCCAAATGCGATTTGAAGCTTTTCTAAGCACTTTGGTGTTTTTATGTTAACAAGTTTTTTCGAAAATCACAAAATGGTCTAAAACGTTTTAAAATGCGATTTGAAGGTATTCTGAGCACTTTGGTGTTTTTGTGTGAAAAGTTTTAACGAAATGCTCAAAATGGTCTAAAACGGTTTCTAATGTGATTTTAACCACTTTGATGTTTTTGTGTAACCAAGTTTTTTCGAAAATCACAAAATGGTCTAAAACGTCTCCAAATGCGATTTGAAGCTATTCTGTACACTTTGATGTTTTGTGTGAAAAAGTTTCTCGAAATGCTCAAAATGGTCTAAAACGTTTTCCAATACCATATTAAGCTATTTTGTGCAATTTGATGTTTTTGTGTAACCAAGTTTTTTGAAATGCGATTTGAAGATATTCTGAGCACTTTGGTGTTTTTATGTTAAAAAGTTTTTTCGAAAATCACAAAATGGTCTAAAACGTCTCCAAATGCGATTTGAAGATATTCTGAGCACTTTGGTGTTTTTATGTTAAAAAGTTTTTTCGAAAATCACAAAATGGTCTAAAACGTCTCCAAATGCGATTTGAAGATATTCTGAGCACATTGGTGTTTTTATGTTAAAAAGTTTTGTCGAAATGCTCAAAATGGTCTAAAACGTTTTTAAAACGATATTAAGCTATTTTGTCCTCTTTGATGTTTTTATGTAACCAAGTTTCATCGAAATGAACAAAATGGTCTAAAACGTCTCCAAATGCGATTTGAAGCTTTTCCAAGCACTTTGCTGTTTTTATGTTAACAAGTTTTTTCGAAAATCACAAAATGGTCTAAAACGTCTCAAAATGCGATTTGAAGGTATTCTGAGCACTTTGGTGTTTTTGTGTGAAAAGTTTTAACGAAATGCTCAAAATGGTCTAAAACGGTTTCTAATGTGATTTTAAGCACTTTGATGTTTTTGTATAACCAAGTTTCATCGAAATGCACAAAATGGTCTAAAACGTCTCCAAATACGATTTTAAGCTTTTCTAAGCACTTTGGTGTTTTTATGTTAACAAGGTTTTTCGAAAATCACAAAATGGTCTAAAACGTCTCCAAATGCGATTTGAAGATATTCTGAGCACTTTGGTGTTTTTATGTTAACAAGTTTTTTCGAAAATCACAAAATGGTCTAAAACGTCTCAAAATACGATATTAAGCTGTTTTGTGCACTTTGATGATTTGTGTGAAAAGTTTTAACGAAATGCTCAAAATGGTCTAAAACGGTTTCTAATGTGATTTTAAGCACTTTGATGTTTTTATGTAGCCAAGTTTTTTCGAAAATCACAAAATGGTCAAAAACGTCTCCAAATGCGATTTGAAGCTTTTCTAAGCACTTTGGTTTTTTTATGTTAACAAGTTTTTTCGAAAATCACAAAATGGTCTAAAACGTCTTCAAATGCGATTTGAAGATATTCTGAGCACTTTGGTGTTTTTCTGTTAAAAAGTATTTTCGAAAATCACAAAATGGTCTAAAACGTCTCCAAATGCGATTTGAAGCTATTCTGTACACTTTGATGTTTTGTGTGAAAAAGTTTTGTCAAAATGCTCAAAATGGTCTAAAACGTTTTTAAAACGATATTAAGCTATTTTGTGCTCTTTGATGTGTTTGTATAACCAAGTTTTTTCGAAAATCACAAAATGGTCTAAAACGTCTCCAAATGCGATTTGAAGCTTTTCCAAGCACTTTGCTGTTTTTATGTTAACAATTTTTTTCGAAAATCATAAAATGGTCTAAAACGTCTCCAAATGCGATTTGAAGCTATTCTGTACACTTTGATGTTTTGTGTGAAAAGTTTTGTCGAAATGCTCAAAATGGTCTAAAACGTTTTTAAAACGATATTAAGCTATTTTGTGCTCTTTGATGTTTTTGTGTAACCAAGTTTCATCGAAATGAACAAAATGGTCTAAAACGTCTCCAAATGCGATTTGAAGCTTTTCTAAGCACTTTGGTGTTTTTATGTTAACAAGTTTTTTCGAAAATCACAAAATGGTCTAAAACGTCTCCAAATGCGATTTGAAGCTTTTCTAAGCACTTTGGTGTTTTTATGTTAACAAGTTTTTTCGAAAATCACAAAATGGTCTAAAACGTCTCAAAATGCGATTTGAAGGTATTCTGAGCACTTTGGTGTTTTTGTGTGAAAAGTTTTAACGAAATGCTCAAAATGGTCTAAAACGGTTTCTAATATGTGATTTTAACCACTTTGATGTTTTTGTGTAACCAAGTTCTTTTCGAAAATCACAAAATGGTCTAAAACGTCTCCAAATGCGATTTGAAGCTCTTCTGTACACTTTGATGTTTTGTGTGAAAAAGTTTTGTCGAAATGCTCAAAATGGTCTAAAACGTTTTTAAATACGATATTAAGCTGTTTTGTGCACTTTGATGATTTGTGTGAAAAGTTTTAACGAAATGCTCAAAATAGTCTATAACGGTTTCTAATGTGATTTTAAGCACTTTGATGTTTTTGTGTAATCAAGTTTTTTTGGAAATCACAAAATGGTCTAAAACGTCTCCAAATGCGATTTGAAGCTTTTCTAAGCACTTTGGTGTTTTTATGTTAACAAGTTTTTTCGAAAATCACAAAATGGTCTAAAACGTCTCAAAATGCGATTTGAAGGTATTCTGAGCACTTTGGTGTTTTTGTGTGAAAAGTTTTAACGAAATGCTCAAAATGGTCTAAAACGGTTTCTAATGTGATTTTAACCACTTTGATGTTTTTGTGTAACCAAGTTTTTTCGAAAATCACAAAATGGTCTAAAACGTCTCCAAATGCGATTTGAAGCTATTCTGTACACTTTGATGTTTTGAGTGAAAAAAGTTTTGTCGAAATGCTCAAAATGGTCTAAAACGTTTTTAAAACGATATTAAGCTATTTTATGCTCTTTGATGTTTTTGTGTAACCAAGTTTTTTCGAAAATCACAAAATTGTCTAAAACGTCTCCGAATGCGATTTGAAGCTCTTCTGTACACTTTGATGTTTTGTGT
Source organism: Antedon mediterranea (assembly GCF_964355755.1). Taxonomy (NCBI): domain Eukaryota; kingdom Metazoa; phylum Echinodermata; class Crinoidea; order Comatulida; family Antedonidae; genus Antedon; species Antedon mediterranea. Next base: position 10,867,442 of record NC_092678.1, read on the forward strand.
GAAAAAGTTTTCTCGAAATGCTAAAAATGGTATAAAAACGTTTTCCAATACCATATTAAGCTATTTTGTGCAATTTGATGTTTTTGTGTAACCAAGTTTTTTCGAAAATCACAAAATTGTCTAAAACGTCTCCGAATGCGATTTGAAGCTCTTCTGTACACTTTGATGTTTTGTGTGAAAAAGTTTTCTCGAAATGCTAAAAATGGTCTAAAACGTTTTCCAATACCATATTAAGCTATTTTGTGCAATTTGATGTTTTTGTGTAACAAAGTTTTTTCGAAAATCACAAAATGGTCTAAAACGTCTCCAAATGCGATTTGAAGATATTCTGAGCACTTTGGTGTTTTTATGTTAAAAAGTTTTTTGGAAAATCACAAAATGGTCTAAAACGACTCCAAATGCGATTTGAAGCTATCCTGTACACTTCGATGTTTTGTGTGAAAAAGTTTTGTCGAAATGCTCAAAATGATCTAAAACGTTTTTAAAACGATATTAAGCTATTTTGTGCTCTTTGATGTTTTTGTGTATCCAAGTTTCATCGAAATGAACAAAATGGTCTAAAACGTCTCCAAATGCGATTTGAAGGTATTCTGAGCACTTTGGTGTTTTTGTGTGAAAAGTTTTAACGAAATGCTCAAAATGGTCTAAAACGGTTTCTAATGTGATTTTAACCACTTTGATGTTTTTGTGTAACCAAGTTCTTTTCGAAAATCACAAAATGGTCTAAAACGTCTCCAAATGCGATTTGAAGCTTTTCTAAGCACTTTGGTGTTTTTATGTTAAAAAGTTTTTTCGAAAATCACAAAATGGTCTAAAACGTCTCCAAATGCGATTTGAAGCTCTTCTGTACACTTTGATGTTTTGTGTGAAAAAGTTTTGTCGAAATGCTCAAAATGGTCTAAAACGTTTTTAAATACGATATTAAGCTGTTTTGTGCACTTTGATGATTTGTGTGAAAAGTTTTAACGAAATGTTCAAAATAGTCTAAAACGGTTTCTAATGTGATTTTAAGCACTTTGATGTTTTTGTGTAACCAAGTTTTTTCGGAAATCACAAAATGGTCTAAAACGTCTCAAAATGCGATTTGAAGCTTTTCTAAGCACTTTGGTGTTTTTATGTTAACAAGTTTTTTCGAAAATCACAAAATGGTCTAAAACGTCTCAAAATGCGATTGAAGGTATTCTGAGCACTTTGGTGTTTTTGTGTGAAAAGTTTTAACGAAATGCTCAAAATGGTCTAAAACGGTTCTAATGTGATTTTAAGCACTTTGATGTTTTTGTATAACCAAGTTTCATCGAAATGCTCAAAATGATGTAAAACGTTTTAAAAACGATATTAAGCTATTTTGTGCTCTTTGATGTTTTTGTGTAACCAAGTTTTTTCGAAAATCACAAAAAGGTCTAAAACGTCTCCAAATGCGATTTGAAGCTTTTCTAAGCACTTTGGTGTTTTTATGTTAACAAGTTTTTTCGAAAATCACAAAATGGTCTAAAACGTCTCAAAATGCGATTTGAAGGTATTCTGAGCACTTTGGTGTTTTTGTGTGAAAAGTTTTAACGAAATGCTCAAAATGGTTTAAAACGGTTTCTAATGTGATTTTAACCACTTTGATGTTTTTGTGTAACCAAGTTTTTTCGAAAATCACAAAATGGTCTAAAACGTCTCCAAATGCGATTTGAAGCTTTTCTAAGCACTTTGGTGTTTTTATGTTAACAAGTTTTTTCGAAAATCACAAAATGGTCTAAAACGTCTCAAATAGCGATTTGAAGCTATTCTGTACACTTTGATGTTTTGTGTGAAAAAAGTTTTGTCGAAATGCTCAAAATGGTCTAAAACGTTTTTAAAACGATATTAAGCTATTTTGTGCTCTTTGATGTTTTTGTGTAACCAAGTTTTATCGAAATGAACAAAATGGTCTAAAACGTCTCCAAATGCGATTTGAAGCTTTTCCAAGCACTTTGCTGTTTTTATGTTAACAAGTTTTTTCGAAAATCACAAAATGGTCTAAAACATCTCCAAATGCGATTTGAAGATATTCTGAGCACTTTGGTGTTTTTATGTTAAAAAGTTTTTTCGAAAATCACAAAATGGTCTAAAACGTCTCCAAATGCGATTTGAAGCTCTTCTGTACACTTTGATGTTTTGTGTGAAAAAGTTTTGTCAAAATGCTCAAAATGGTCTAAAACGTTTTTAAAACGATATTAAGCTATTTTGTGCTCTTTGATGTTTTTGTATAACCAAGTTTTTTCGAAAATCACAAAATGGTCTAAAACGTCTCCAAATGCGATTTGAAGATATTCTGAGCACTTTGGTGTTTTTATGTTAAAAAGTTTTTTCGAAAATCACAAAATGGTCTAAAACGTCTCCAAATGCGATTTGAAGATATTCTGAGCACTTTGGTGTTTTTATGTTAAAAAGTTTTTTCGAAAATCACAAAATGGTCTAAAACGTCTCCAAATGCGATTTGAAGCTATTCTATACACTTTGATGTTTTGTGTTAAAAAGTTTTGTCGAAATGCTCAAAATGGTTTAAAACGTTTTTAAAACGATATTAAGCTATTTTGTGCTCTTTGATGTTTTTGTGTAACCAAGTTTCATCGAAATGAACAAAATGGTCTAAAACGTCTCCAAATGCGATTTGAAGCTTTTCCAAGCACTTTGCTGTTTTTATGTTAACAAGTTTTTTCGAAAATCACAAAATTGTCTAAAACGTCTCAAAATGCGATTTGAAGGTATTCTGAGCACTTTGGTGTTTTTGTGTGAAAAGTTTTAACGAAAAGCTCAAAATGGTCTAAAACGGTTCTAATGTGATTTTAAGCACTTTGATGTTTTTGTACAACCAAGTTTCATCGAAATGCTCAAAATGGTCTAAAACGTTTTTAAAACGATATTAAGCTATTTTGTGCTCTTTGATGTTTTTGTGTAACCAAGTTTTTTCGAAAATCACAAAATGGTCTAAAACGTCTCCAAATGCGATTTGAAGCTTTTCTAAGCACTTTGGTGTTTTTATGTTAACAAGTTTTTTCGAAAATCACAAAATGGTCTAAAACGTCTCAAAATGCGATTTGAAGGTATTCTGAGCACTTTGGTGTTTTTGTGTGAAAAGTTTTAACGAAATGCTCAAAATGGTCTAAAACGGTTTCTAATGTGATTTTAACCACTTTGATGTTTTTGTGTAACCAAGTTCTTTTCGAAAATCACAAAATGGTCTAAAACGTCTCCAAATGCGATTTGAAGCTTTTCTAAGCACTTTGGTGTTTTTATGTTAACAAGTTTTTTCGAAAATCACAAAATGGTCTAAAACGTCTCAAAATGCGATTTGAAGGTATTCTGAGCACTTTGGTGTTTTTGTGTGAAAAGTTTTAACGAAATGCTCAAAATGGTCTAAAACGGTTTCTAATGTGATTTTAAGCACTTTGAAGTATTTGTAAAAACAAGTTTCATCGAAATGCACAAAATAGTCTAAAACGTCTCCAAATGCGATTTGAAGCTTTTCTAAGCACTTTGGTGTTTTTATGTTAACAAGTTTTTTCGATAATCACAAAATGGTCTAAAACGTCTCCAAATGCGATTTGAAGATATTCTGAGCACTTTGGTGTCTTTATGTTAAAAAGTATTTTCGAAAATCACAAAATGGTCTAAAACGTCTCCAAATGCGATTTGAAGCTCTTCTGTACACTTTGATGTTTTGTGTGAAAAAGTTTAGTCGAAATGCTCAAAATGGTCTAAAACGTTTTTAAAACGATATTAAGCTATTTTGTGCTCTTTGATGTTTTTGTGTAACCAAGTTTCATCGAAAATCACAAAATGGTCTAAAACATCTCCAAATGCGATTTGAAGATATTCTGAGCACTTTGGTGTTTTTATGTTAACAAGTTTTTTCGAAAATCACAAAATGGTCTAAAACGTCTCCAAATGCGATTTGAAGATATTCTGAGCACTTTGGTGTTTTTATGTTAAAAAGTTTTTTCGAAAATCACAAAATGGTCTAAAACGTCTCCAAATGCGATTTGAAGCTATTCTATACACTTTGATGTTTTGTGTTAAAAAGTTTTGTCGAAATGCTCAAAATGGTTTAAAACGTTTTTAAAACGATATTAAGCTATTTTGTGCTCTTTGATGTTTTTGTGTAACCAAGTTTCATCGAAATTAACAAAATGGTCTAAAACGTCTCCAAATGCGATTTGAAGCTTTTCCAAGCACTTTGCTGTTTTTATGTTAACAAGTTTTTTCGAAAATCACAAAATTGTCTAAAACGTCTCAAAATGCGATTTGAAGGTATTCTGAGCACTTTGGTGTTTTTGTGTGAAAAGTTTTAACGAAAAGCTCAAAATGGTCTAAAACGGTTCTAATGTGATTTTAAGCACTTTGATGTTTTTGTACAACCAAGTTTCATCGAAATGCTCAAAATGGTCTAAAACGTTTTTAAAACGATATTAAGCTATTTTGTGCTCTTTGATGTTTTTGTGTAACCAAGTTTTTTCGAAAATCACAAAATGGTCTAAAACGTCTCCAAATGCGATTTGAAGATATTCTGAGCACTTTGGTGTTTTTGTGTTAAAAAGTTTTTTCGAAAATCACAAAATGGTCTAAAACGTCTCCAAATGCGATTTGAAGCTATTCTGTACACTTTGATGTTTTGTGTGAAAAAGTTTTGTCGAAATGCTCAAAATGGTCTAAAACGTTTTTAAAACGATATTAAGCTATTTTGTGCTCTTTGATGTTTTTGTGTAACCAAGTTTTTTCGAAAATCACAAAATGGTCTAAAACGTCTCCAAATGCGATTTGAAGCTTTTCTAAGCACTTTGGTGTTTTTATGTTAACAAGTTTTTTCGAAAATCACAAAATGGTCTAAAACGTCTCAAAATGCGATTTGAAGGTATTCTGAGCACTTTGGTGTTTTTGTGTGAAAAGTTTTAACGAAATGCTCAAAATGGTCTAAAACGGTTTCTAATGTGATTTTAAGCACTTTGATGTTTTTGTGTAACCAAGTTTTTTCGAAAATCACAAAATGGTCTAAAACGTCTCCAAATGCGATTTGAAGCTATTCTGTACACTTTGATGTTTTGTGTGAAAAAATTTTGTCGAAATGCTCAAAATGGTCTAAAACGTTTTTAAAACGATATTGAGCTATTTTGTGCTCTTTGATGTTTTTGTGTAACCAAGTTTTATCGAAATGAACAAAATGGTCTAAAACGTCTCCAAATGCGATTTGAAGCTTTTCCAAGCACTTTGCTGTTTTTATGTTAACAGGTTTTTTCGAAAATCACAAAATGGTCTAAAACGTCTCAAAATGCGATTTGAAGGTATTCTGAGCACTTTGGTGTTTTTGTGTGAAAAGTTTTAACGAAATGCTCAAAATTGTCTAAAACGGTTTCTAATGTGATTTTAAGCACTTTGATGTTTTTGTAAAACCAAGTTTCATCGAAATGCACAAAATGGTCTAAAATGTCTCCAAATGCGATTTGAAGCTTTTCCAAGCACTTTGCTGTTTTTATGTTAACAAGCTTTTTCGAAAATCACAAAATGGTCTAAAACGTCTCCAAATGCGATTTGAAGATATTCTGAGCACTTTGGTGTTTTTATGTTAAAAAGTTTTTTCGAAAATCACAAAATGGTCTAAAACGTCTCCAAATGCGATTTGAAGATATTCTGAGCACTTTGGTGTTTTTATGTTAAAAAGTTTTTTCGAAAATCACAAAATGGTCTAAAACGTCTCCAAATGCGATTTGAAGCTATTCTGTACACTTTGATGTTTTGTGTGAAAAAGTTTTGTCGAAATGCTCAAAATGGTTTAAAACGTTTTTAAAAGGATATTAAGCTATTTTGTGCTCTTTGATGTTTTTGTATAACCAAGTTTCATCGAAATGCACAAAATGGTCTAAAACGTCTCCAAATGCGATTTGAAGCTTTTCTAAGCACTTTGCTGTTTTTATGTTAACAAGTTTTTTCGAAAATCACAAAATGGTCTAAAACGTCTCCAAATGCGATTTGAAGATATTCTGAGCACTTTGGTGTTTTTATGTTAAAAAGTTTTTTCGAAAATCACAAAATGGTCTAAAACGTCTCCAAATGCGATTTGAAGATATTCTGAGCACTTTGGTGTTTTTATGTTAAAAAGTTTTTTCGAAAATCACAAAATTGTCTAAAACGTCTCCAAATGCGATTTGAAGCTATTCTGTACCCTTTGATGTTTTGTGTGAAAAAGTTTTGTCGAAATGCTCAAAATGGTCTAAAACGTTTTTAAAACGATATAAAGCTATTTTGTGCTCTTTGATGTTTTTGTGTAACCAATTTTTTTCGAAAATCACAAAATGGTCTAAAACGTCTCCAAATGCGATTTGAAGCTTTTCTAAGCACTTTGGTGTTTTTATGTTAACAAGTTTTTTCGAAAATCACAAAATGGTCTAAAACGTTTTAAAATGCGATTTGAAGGTATTCTGAGCACTTTGGTGTTTTTGTGTGAAAAGTTTTAACGAAATGCTCAAAATGGTCTAAAACGGTTTCTAATGTGATTTTAACCACTTTGATGTTTTTGTCTAACCAAGTTTTTTCGAAAATCACAAAATGGTCTAAAACGTCTCCAAATGCGATTTGAAGCTTTTCTAAGCACTTTGGTGTTTTTATGTTAACAAGTTTTTTCGAAAATCACAAAATGGTCTAAAACGTCTCCAAATGCGATTTGAAGCTATTCTGTACACTTTGATGTTTTGTGTGAAAAAAGTTTTGTCGAAATGCTCAAAATGGTCTAAAACGTTTTTAAAACGATATTAAGCTATTTTGTGCTCTTTGATGTTTTTGTGTAACCAAGTTTTATCGAAATGAACAAAATGGTCTAAAACGTCTCCAAATGCGATTTGAAGCTTTTCTAAGCACTTTGCTGTTTTTATGTTAACAAGTTTTTTCGAAAATCACAAAATGGTCTAAAACGTCTCCAAATGCGATTTGAAGATATTCTGAGCACTTTGGTGTTTTTATGTTAAAAAGTTTTTTCGAAAATCACAAAATGGTCTAAAACGTCTCCAAATGCGATTTGAAGATATTCTGAGCACTTTGGTGTTTTTATGTTAAAAAGTTTTTTCGAAAATCACAAAATGGTCTAAAACGTCTCCAAATGCGATTTGAAGCTATTCTGTACACTTTGATGTTTTGTGTGAACAAGTTTCTCGAAATGCTCAAAATGGTCTAAAACGTTTTCCAATACCATATTAAGCTATTTTGTGCAATTTGATGTTTTTGTGTAACCAAGTTTTTTGAAATGCGATTTGAAGATATTCTGAGCACTTTGGTGTTTTTATGTTAAAAAGTTTTTTCGAAAATCACAAAATGGTCTAAAACGTCTCCAAATGCGATTTGAAGATATTCTGAGCACTTTGGTGTTTTTATGTTAAAAAGTTTTTTCGAAAATCACAAAATGGTCTAAAACGTCTCCAAATGCGATTTGAAGCTATTCTGTACACTTTGATGTTTTTTTGTGAAAAAGTTTTGTCGAAATGCTCAAAATGGTCTAAAACGTTTTTAAAACGATATTAAGCTATTTTGTGCTCTTTGATGTTTTTGTGTAACCAAGTTTTTTCGAAAATCACGAAATGGTCTAAAACGTCTTCAAATGCGATTTGAAGCTTTTCTAAGCACTTTGGTGTTTTTATGTTAACAAGTTTTTTCGCAAATCACAAAATGGTCTAAAACGTCTCCAAATGCGATTTGAAGATATTCTGAGCACATTGGTGTTTTTATGTTAAAAAGTTTTGTCGAAATGCTCAAAATGGTCTAAAACGTTTTTAAAACGATATTAAGCTATTTTGTCCTCTTTGATGTTTTTATGTAACCAAGTTTCATCGAAATGAACAAAATGGTCTAAAACGTCTCCAAATGCGATTTGAAGCTTTTCCAAGCACTTTGCTGTTTTTATGTTAACAAGTTTTTTCGAAAATCACAAAATGGTCTAAAACGTCTCAAAATGCAATTTGAAGGTATTCTGAGCACTTTGGTGTTTTTGTGTGAAAAGTTTTAACGAAATGCTCAAAATGGTCTAAAACGGTTTCTAATGTGATTTTAAGCACTTTGATGTTTTTGTATAACCAAGTTTCATCGAAATGCACAAAATGGTCTAAAACGTCTCCAAATGCGATTTTAAGCTTTTCTAAGCACTTTGGTGTTTTTATGTTAACAAGGTTTTTCGAAAATCACAAAATGGTCTAAAACGTCTCCAAATGCGATTTGAAGATATTCTGAGCACTTTGGTGTTTTTATGTTAACAAGTTTTTTCGAAAATCACAAAATGGTCTAAAACGTCTCAAAATACGATATTAAGCTGTTTTGTGCACTTTGATGATTTGTGTGAAAAGTTTTAACGAAATGCTCAAAATGGTCTAAAACGGTTTCTAATGTGATTTTAAGCACTTTGATGTTTTTATGTAGCCAAGTTTTTTCGAAAATCACAAAATGGTCAAAAACGTCTCCAAATGCGATTTGAAGCTTTTCTAAGCACTTTGGTTTTTTTATGTTAACAAGTTTTTTCGAAAATCACAAAATGGTCTAAAACGTCTTCAAATGCGATTTGAAGATATTCTGAGCACTTTGGTGTTTTTCTGTTAAAAAGTATTTTCGAAAATCACAAAATGGTCTAAAACGTCTCCAAATGCGATTTGAAGCTATTCTGTACACTTTGATGTTTTGTGTGAAAAAGTTTTGTCAAAATGCTCAAAATGGTCTAAAACGTTTTTAAAACGATATTAAGCTATTTTGTGCTCTTTGATGTGTTTGTATAACCAAGTTTTTTCGAAAATCACAAAATGGTCTAAAACGTCTCCAAATGCGATTTGAAGCTTTTCCAAGCACTTTGCTGTTTTTATGTGAACAATTTTTTTCGAAAATCATAAAATGGTCTAAAACGTCTCCAAATGCGATTTGAAGCTATTCTGTACACTTTGATGTTTTGTGTGAAAAGTTTTGTCGAAATGCTCAAAATGGTCTAAAACGTTTTTAAAACGATATTAAGCTATTTTGTGCTCTTTGATGTTTTTGTGTAACCAAGTTTCATCGAAATGAACAAAATGGTCTAAAACGTCTCCAAATGCGATTTGAAGCTTTTCTAAGCACTTTGGTGTTTTTATGTTAACAAGTTTTTTCGAAAATCACAAAATGGTCTAAAACGTCTCCAAATGCGATTTGAAGCTTTTCTAAGCACTTTGGTGTTTTTATGTTAACAAGTTTTTTCGAAAATCACAAAATGGTCTAAAACGTCTCAAAATGCGATTTGAAGGTATTCTGAGCACTTTGGTGTTTTTGTGTGAAAAGTTTTAACGAAATGCTCAAAATGGTCTAAAACGGTTTCTAATGTGATTTTAACCACTTTGATGTTTTTGTGTAACCAAGTTCTTTTCGAAAATCACAAAATGGTCTAAAACGTCTCCAAATGCGATTTGAAGCTCTTCTGTACACTTTGATGTTTTGTGTGAAAAAGTTTTGTCGAAATGCTCAAAATGGTCTAAAACGTTTTTAAATACGATATTAAGCTGTTTTGTGCACTTTGATGATTTGTGTGAAAAGTTTTAACGAAATGCTCAAAATAGTCTATAACGGTTTCTAATGTGATTTTAAGCACTTTGATGTTTTTGTGTAATCAAGTTTTTTTGGAAATCACAAAATGGTCTAAAACGTCTCCAAATGCGATTTGAAGCTTTTCTAAGCACTTTGGTGTTTTTATGTTAACAAGTTTTTTCGAAAATCACAAAATGGTCTAAAACGTCTCAAAATGCGATTTGAAGGTATTCTGAGCACTTTGGTGTTTTTGTGTGAAAAGTTTTAACGAAATGCTCAAAATGGTCTAAAACGGTTTCTAATGTGATTTTAACCACTTTGATGTTTTTGTGTAACCAAGTTTTTTCGAAAATCACAAAATGGTCTAAAACGTCTCCAAATGCGATTTGAAGCTATTCTGTACACTTTGATGTTTTGTGTGAAAAAAGTTTTGTCGAAATGCTCAAAATGGTCTAAAACGTTTTTAAAACGATATTAAGCTATTTTATGCTCTTTGATGTTTTTGTGTAACCAAGTTTTTTCGAAAATCACAAAATTGTCTAAAACGTCTCCGAATGCGATTTGAAGCTCTTCTGTACACTTTGATGTTTTGTGTGAAAAAGTTTTCTCGAAATGCTAAAAATGGTATAAAAACGTTTTCCAATACCATATTAAGCTATTTTGTGCAATTTGATGTTTTTGTGTAACCAAGTTTTTTCGAAAATCACAAAATTGTCTAAAACGTCTCCGAATGCGATTTGAAGCTCTTCTGTACACTTTGATGTTTTGTGTGAAAAAGTTTTCTCGAAATGCTAAAAATGGTCTAAAACGTTTTCCAATACCATATTAAGCTATTTTGTGCAATTTGATGTTTTTGTGTAACAAAGTTTTTTCGAAAATCACAAAATGGTCTAAAACGTCTCCAAATGCGATTTGAAGATATTCTGAGCACTTTGGTGTTTTTATGTTAAAAAGTTTTTTGGAAAATCACAAAATGGTCTAAAACGACTCCAAATGCGATTTGAAGCTATCCTGTACACTTTGATGTTTTGTGTGAAAAAGTTTTGTCGAAATGCTCAAAATGATCTAAAACGTTTTTAAAACGATATTAAGCTATTTTGTGCTCTTTGATGTTTTTGTGTATCCAAGTTTTATCGAAATGAACAAAATGGTCTAAAACGTCTCCAAATGCGATTTGAAGGTATTCTGAGCACTTTGGTGTTTTTGTGTGAAAAGTTTTAACGAAATGCTCAAAATGGTCTAAAACGGTTTCTAATGTGATTTTAACCACTTTGATGTTTTTGTGTAACCAAGTTCTTTTCGAAAATCACAAAATGGTCTAAAACGTCTCCAAATGCGATTTGAAGCTTTTCTAAGCACTTTGGTGTTTTTATGTTAAAAAGTTTTTTCGAAAATCACAAAATGGTCTAAAACATCTCCAAATGCGATTTGAAGCTCTTCTGTACACTTTGATGTTTTGTGTGAAAAAGTTTTGTCGAAATTCTCAAAATGGTCTAAAACGTTTTTAAATACGATATTAAGCTGTTTTGTGCACTTTGATGATTTGTGTGAAAAGTTTTAACGAAATGTTCAAAATAGTCTAAAACGGTTTCTAATGTGATTTTAAGCACTTTGATGTTTTTGTGTAACCAAGTTTTTTCGGAAATCACAAAATGGTCTAAAACGTCTCAAAATGCGATTTGAAGCTTTTCTAAGCACTTTGGTGTTTTTATGTTAACAAGTTTTTTCGAAAATCACAAAATGGTCTAAAACGTCTCAAAATGCGATTGAAGGTATTCTGAGCACTTTGGTGTTTTTGTGTGAAAAGTTTTAACGAAATGCTCAAAATGGTCTAAAACGGTTCTAATGTGATTTTAAGCACTTTGATGTTTTTGTATAACCAAGTTTCATCGAAATGCTCAAAATGATGTAAAACGTTTTTAAAACGATATTAAGCTATTTTGTGCTCTTTGATGTTTTTGTGTAACCAAGTTTTTTCGAAAATCACAAAATGGTCTAAAACGTCTCCAAATGCGATTTGAAGCTTTTCTAAGCACTTTGGTGTTTTTATGTTAACAAGTTGTTTCGAAAATCACAAAATGGTCTAAAACGTCTCAAAATGCGATTTGAAGGTATTCTGAGCACTTTGGTGTTTTTGTGTGAAAAGTTTTAACGAAATGCTCAAAATGGTCTAAAACGGTTTCTAATGTGATTTTAACCACTTTGATGTTTTTGTGTAACCAAGTTTTTTCGAAAATCACAAAATGGTCTAAAACGTCTCCAAATGCGATTTGAAGCTTTTCTAAGCACTTTGGTGTTTTTATGTTAACAAGTTTTTTCGAAAATCACAAAATGGTCTAAAACGTCTCAAATAGCGATTTGAAGCTATTCTGTACACTTTGATGTTTTGTGTGAAAAAAGTTTTGTCGAAATGCTCAAAATGGTCTAAAACGTTTTTAAAACGATATTAAGCTATTTTGTGCTCTTTGATGTTTTTGTGTAACCAAGTTTTATCGAAATGAACAAAATGGTCTAAAACGTCTCCAAATGCGATTTGAAGCTTTTCCAAGCACTTTGCTGTTTTTATGTTAACAAGTTTTTTCGAAAATCACAAAATGGTCTAAAACATCTCCAAATGCGATTTGAAGATATTCTGAGCACTTTGGTGTTTTTATGTTAAAAAGTTTTTTCGAAAATCACAAAATGGTCTAAAACGTCTCCAAATGCGATTTGAAGCTCTTCTGTACACTTTGATGTTTTGTGTGAAAAAGTTTTGTCAAAATGCTCAAAATGGTCTAAAACGTTTTTAAAACGATATTAAGCTATTTTGTGCTCTTTGATGTTTTTGTATAACCAAGTTTTTTCGAAAATCACAAAATGGTCTAAAACGTCTCCAAATGCGATTTGAAGATATTCTGAGCACTTTGGTGTTTTTATGTTAAAAAGTTTTTTCGAAAATCACAAAATGGTCTAAAACGTCTCCAAATGCGATTTGAAGATATTCTGAGCACTTTGGTGTTTTTATGTTAAAAAGTTTTTTCGAAAATCACAAAATGGTCTAAAACGTCTCCAAATGCGATTTGAAGCTATTCTATACACTTTGATGTTTTGTGTTAAAAAGTTTTGTCGAAATGCTCAAAATGGTTTAAAACGTTTTTAAAACGATATTAAGCTATTTTGTGCTCTTTGATGTTTTTGTGTAACCAAGTTTCATCGAAATGAACAAAATGGTCTAAAACGTCTCCAAATGCGATTTGAAGCTTTTCCAAGCACTTTGCTGTTTTTATGTTAACAAGTTTTTTCGAAAATCACAAAATTGTCTAAAACGTCTCAAAATGCGATTTGAAGGTATTCTGAGCACTTTGGTGTTTTTGTGTGAAAAGTTTTAACGAAAAGCTCAAAATGGTCTAAAACGGTTCTAATGTGATTTTAAGCACTTTGATGTTTTTGTACAACCAAGTTTCATCGAAATGCTCAAAATGGTCTAAAACGTTTTTAAAACGATATTAAGCTATTTTTTGCTCTTTGATGTTTTTGTGTAACCAAGTTTTATCGAAATGAACAAAATGGTCTAAAACGTCTCCAAATGCGATTTGAAGCTTTTCCAAGCACTTTGCTGTTTTTATGTTAACAAGTTTTTTCGAAAATCACAAAATGGTCTAAAACGTCTCAAAATGCGATTTGAAGGTATTCTGAGCACTTTGGTGTTTTTGTGTGAAAAGTTTTAACGAAATGCTCAAAATTATCTAAAACGGTTTCTAATGTGATTTTAAGCACTTTGATGTTTTTGTAAAACCAAGTTTCATCGAAATGAACAAAATGGTCTAAAATGTCTCCAAATGCGATTTGAAGCTTTTCCAAGCACTTTGCTGTTTTTATGTTAACAAGCTTTTTCGAAAATCACAAAATGGTCTAAAACGTCTCCAAATGCGATTTGAAGATATTCTGAGCACTTTGGTGTTTTTATGTTAAAAAGTTTTTTCGAAAATCACAAAATGGTCTAAAACGTCTCCAAATGCGATTTGAAGATATTCTAAGCACTTTGGTGTTTTTATGTTAACAAGTTTTTTCGAAAATCACAAAATGGTCTAAAACGTCTCCAAATGCGATTTGAAGATATTCTGAGCACTTTGGTGTTTTTCTGTTAAAAAGTATTTTCGAAAATCACAAAATGGTCTAAAACGTCTCCAAATGCAATTTGAAGCTATTCTGTACACTTTGATGTTTTGTGTGAAAAAGTTTTGTCAAAATGCTCAAAATGGTCTAAAACGTTTTTAAAACGATATTAAGCTATTTTGTGCTCTTTGATGTTTTTGTATAACCAAGTTTTTTCGAAAATCACAAAATGGTCTAAAACGTCTCCAAATGCGATTTGAAGCTTTTCTAAACACTTTGGTGTTTTTATGTTAACAAGTTTTTTCGAAAATCACAAAATGGTCTAAAACGTCTCCAAATCCGATTTGAAGCTATTCTGTACACTTTGATGTTTTGTGTGAAAAAGTTTTGTCGAAATGCTCAAAATGGTCTAAAACGTTTTTAAAACGATATTAAGCTATTTTGTGCTCTTTGATGTTTTTGTGTAACCAAGTTTCATCGATATGAACAAAATGGTCTAAAACGTCTCAAAATGCGATTTGAAGGTATTCTGAGCACTTTGGTGTTTTTGGGTGAAAAGTTTTAACGAAATGCTCAAAATGGTCTAAAACGGTTTCTAATGTGATTTTAAGCACTTTGAAGTATTTGTAAAAACAAGTTTCATCGAAATGCACAAAATAGTCTAAAACGTCTCCAAATGCGATTTGAAGCTTTTCTAAGCACTTTGGTGTTTTTATGTTAACAAGTTTTTTCGAAAATCACAAAATGGTCTAAAACGTCTCCAAATGCGATTTGAAGCTCTTCTGTACACTTTGATGTTTTGTGTGAAAAAGTTTAGTCGAAATGCTCAAAATGGTCTAAAACGTTTTTAAAACGATATTAAGCTATTTTGTGCTCTTTGATGTTTTTGTGTAACCAAGTTTCATCGAAATGAACAAAATGGTCTAAAACGTCTCCAAATGCGATTTGAAGCTTTTCTAAGCACTTTGGTGTTTTTATGTTAACAAGTTTTTTCGAAAATCACAAAATGGTCTAAAACGTCTCCAAATGCGATTTGAAGATATTCTGAGCACTTTGCTGTTTTTATGTTAACAAGTTTTTTCGAAAATCACAAAATGGTCTAAAACGTCTCAAAATGCTATTTGAAGGTATTCTGAGCACTTTGGTGTTTTTGTGTGAAAAGTTTTAACGAAATGCTCAAAATGGTCTAAAACGGTTCTAATGTGATTTTAAACACTTTGATGTTTTGTGTGAAAAAGTTTTGTCAAAATGCTCAAAATGGTCTAAAACGTTTTTAAAACGATATTAAGCTATTTTGTGCTCTTTGATGTTTTTGTATAACCAAGTTTTTTCGAAAATCACAAAATGGTCTAAAACGTCTCCAAATGCGATTTGAAGATATTCTGAGCACTTTGGTGTTTTTATGTTAAAAAGTTTTTTCGAAAATCATAAAATGGTCTAAAACGTCTCCAAATGCGATTTGAAGATATTCTGAGCACTTTGGTGTTTTTCTGTTAAAAAGTATTTTCGAAAATCACAAAATGGTCTAAAACGTCTCCAAATGCAATTTGAAGCTATTCTGTACACTTTGATGTTTTGTGTGAAAAAGTTTTGTCAAAATGCTCAAAATGGTCTAAAACGTTTTTAAAACGATATTAAGCTATTTTGTGCTCTTTGATGTTTTTGTATAACCAAGTTTTTTCGAAAATCACAAAATGGTCTAAAACGTCTCCAAATGCGATTTGAAGCTTTTCTAAACACTTTGGTGTTTTTATGTTAACAAGTTTTTTCGAAAATCACAAAATGGTCTAAAACGTCTCCAAATCCGATTTGAAGCTATTCTGTACACTTTGATGTTTTGTGTGAAAAAGTTTTGTCGAAATGCTCAAAATGGTCTAAAACGTTTTTAAAACGATATTAAGCTATTTTGTGCTCTTTGATGTTTTTGTGTAACCAAGTTTCATCGATATGAACAAAATGGTCTAAAACGTCTCAAAATGCGATTTGAAGGTATTCTGAGCACTTTGGTGTTTTTGGGTGAAAAGTTTTAACGAAATGCTCAAAATGGTCTAAAACGGTTTCTAATGTGATTTTAAGCACTTTGAAGTATTTGTAAAAACAAGTTTCATCGAAATGCACAAAATAGTCTAAAACGTCTCCAAATGCGATTTGAAGCTTTTCTAAGCACTTTGGTGTTTTTATGTTAACAAGTTTTTTCGAAAATCACAAAATGGTCTAAAACGTCTCCAAATGCGATTTGAAGATATTCTGAGCACTTTGGTGTTTTTATGTTAAAAAGTATTTTCGAAAATCACAAAATGGTCTAAAACGTCTCCAAATGCGATTTGAAGCTCTTCTGTACACTTTGATGTTTTGTGTGAAAAAGTTTAGTCGAAATGCTCAAAATGGTCTAAAACGTTTTTAAAACGATATTAAGCTATTTTGTGCTCTTTGATGTTTTTGTGTAACCAAGTTTCATCGAAATGAACAAAATGGTCTAAAACGTCTCCAAATGCGATTTGAAGCTTTTCTAAGCACTTTGGTGTTTTTATGTTAACAAGTTTTTTCGAAAATCACAAAATGGTCTAAAACGTCTCCAAATGCGATTTGAAGATATTCTGAGCACTTTGGTGTTTTTATGTTAAAAAGTATTTTCGAAAATCACAAAATGGTCTAAAACGTCTCCAAATGCGATTTGAAGCTCTTCTGTACACTTTGATGTTTTGTGTGAAAAAGTTTAGTCGAAATGCTCAAAATGGTCTAAAACGTTTTTAAAACGATATTAAGCTATTTTGTGCTCTTTGATGTTTTTGTGTAACCAAGTTTCATCGAAAATCACAAAATGGTCTAAAACGTCTCCAAATGCGATTTGAAGATATTCAGAGCACTTTGGTGTTTTTATGTTAACAAGTTTTTTCGAAAATCACAAAATGGTCTAAAACGTCTCCAAATGCGATTTGAAGATATTCTGAGCACTTTGGTGTTTTTATGTTAAAAAGTTTTTTCGAAAATCACAAAATGGTCTAAAACGTCTCCAAATGCGATTTGAAGCTATTCTATACACTTTGATGTTTTGTGTTAAAAAGTTTTGTCGAAATGCTCAAAATGGTTTAAAACGTTTTTAAAACGATATTAAGCTATTTTGTGCTCTTTGATGTTTTTGTGTAACCAAGTTTCATCGAAATGAACAAAATGGTCTAAAACGTCTCCAAATGCGATTTGAAGCTTTTCCAAGCACTTTGCTGTTTTTATGTTAACAAGTTTTTTCGAAAATCACAAAATTGTCTAAAACGTCTCAAAATGCGATTTGAAGGTATTCTGAGCACTTTGGTGTTTTTGTGTGAAAAGTTTTAACGAAAAGCTCAAAATGGTCTAAAACGGTTCTAATGTGATTTTAAGCACTTTGATGTTTTTGTACAACCAAGTTTCATCGAAATGCTCAAAATGGTCTAAAACGTTTTTAAAACGATATTAAGCTATTTTGTGCTCTTTGATGTTTTTGTGTAACCAAGTTTTTTCGAAAATCACAAAATGGTCTAAAACGTCTCCAAATGCGATTTGAAGCTTTTCTAAGCACTTTGGTGTTTTTATGTTAACAAGTTTTTTCGAAAATCACAAAATGGTCTAAAACGTCTCAAAATGCGATTTGAAGGTATTCTGAGCACTTTGGTGTTTTTGTGTGAAAAGTTTTAACGAAATGCTCAAAATGGTCTAAAACGGTTTCTAATGTGATTTTAACCACTTTGATGTTTTTGTGTAACCAAGTTCTTTTCGAAAATCACAAAATGGTCTAAAACGTCTCCAAATGCGATTTGAAGCTTTTCTAAGCACTTTGGTGTTTTTATGTTAACAAGTTTTTTCGAAAATCACAAAATGGTCTAAAACGTCTCAAAATGCGATTTGAAGGTATTCTGAGCACTTTGGTGTTTTTGTGTGAAAAGTTTTAACGAAATGCTCAAAATGGTCTAAAACGGTTTCTAATGTGATTTTAACAACTTTGATGTTTTTGTGTAACCAAGTTTTTTCGAAAATCACAAAATGGTCTAAAACGTCTCCAAATGCGATTTGAAGCTTTTCTAAGCACTTTGGTGTTTTTATGTTAACAAGTTTTTTCGAAAATCACAAAATGGTCTAAAACGTCTCCAAATGCAATTTGAAGATATTCTGAGCACTTTGGTGTTTTTCTGTTAAAAAGTATTTTCGAAAATCACAAAATGGTCTAAAACGTCTCCAAATGCAATTTGAAGCTATTCTGTACACTTTGATGTTTTGTGTGAAAAAGTTTTGTCAAAATGCTCAAAATGGTCTAAAACGTTTTTAAAACGATATTAAGCTATTTTGTGCTCTTTGATGTTTTTGTATAACCAAGTTTTTTCGAAAATCACAAAATGGTCTAAAACGTCTCCAAATGCGATTTGAAGCTTTTCTAAACACTTTGGTGTTTTTATGTTAACAAGTTTTTTCGAAAGTCACAAAATGGTCTAAAACGTCTCCAAATCCGATTTGAAGCTATTCTGTACACTTTGATGTTTTGTGTGAAAAAGTTTTGTCGAAATGCTCAAAATGGTCTAAAACGTTTTTAAAACGATATTAAGCTATTTTGTGCTCTTTGATGTTTTTGTGTAACCAAGTTTCATCGATATGAACAAAATGGTCTAAAACGTCTCAAAATGCGATTTGAAGGTATTCTGAGCACTTTGGTGTTTTTGGGTGAAAAGTTTTAACGAAATGCTCAAAATGGTCTAAAACGGTTTCTAATGTGATTTTAAGCACTTTGAAGTATTTGTAAAAACAAGTTTCATCGAAATGCACAAAATAGTCTAAAACGTCTCCAAATGCGATTTGAAGCTTTTCTAAGCACTTTGGTGTTTTTATGTTAACAAGTTTTTTCGAAAATCACAAAATGGTCTAAAACGTCTCCAAATGCGATTTGAAGATATTCTGAGCACTTTGGTGTTTTTATGTTAAAAAGTATTTTCGAAAATCACAAAATGGTCTAAAACGTCTCCAAATGCGATTTGAAGCTCTTCTGTACACTTTGATGTTTTGTGTGAAAAAGTTTAGTCGAAATGCTCAAAATGGTCTAAAACGTTTTTAAAACGATATTAAGCTATTTTGTGCTCTTTGATGTTTTTGTGTAACCAAGTTTCATCGAAATGAACAAAATGGTCTAAAACGTCTCCAAATGCGATTTGAAGCTTTTCTAAGCACTTTGGTGTTTTTATGTTAACAAGTTTTTTCGAAAATCACAAAATGGTCTAAAACGTCTCCAAATGCGATTTGAAGATATTCTGAGCACTTTGCTGTTTTTATGTTAACAAGTTTTTTCGAAAATCACAAAATGGTCTAAAACGTCTCAAAATGCTATTTGAAGGTATTCTGAGCACTTTGGTGTTTTTGTGTGAAAAGTTTTAACGAAATGCTCAAAATGGTCTAAAACGGTTCTAATGTGATTTTAAACACTTTGATGTTTTGTGTGAAAAAGTTTTGTCAAAATGCTCAAAATGGTCTAAAACGTTTTTAAAACGATATTAAGCTATTTTGTGCTCTTTGATGTTTTTGTATAACCAAGTTTTTTCGAAAATCACAAAATGGTCTAAAACGTCTCCAAATGCGATTTGAAGATATTCTGAGCACTTTGGTGTTTTTATGTTAAAAAGTTTTTTCGAAAATCACAAAATGGTCTAAAACGTCTCCAAATGCGATTTGAAGATATTCTGAGCACTTTGGTGTTTTTATGTTAAAAAGTTTTTTCGAAAATCACAAAATGGTCTAAAACGTCTCCAAATGCGATTTGAAGCTATTCTATACACTTTGATGTTTTGTGTTAAAAAGTTTTGTGGAAATGCTCAAAATGGTTTAAAACGTTTTTAAAACGATATTAAGCTATTTTGTGCTCTTTGATGTTTTTGTGTAACCAAGTTTCATCGAAATGAACAAAATGGTCTAAAACGTCTCCAAATGCGATTTGAAGCTTTTCCAAGCACTTTGCTGTTTTTATGTTAACAAGTTTTTTCGAAAATCACAAAATTGTCTAAAACGTCTCAAAATGCGATTTGAAGGTATTCTGAGCACTTTGGTGTTTTTGTGTGAAAAGTTTTAACGAAAAGCTCAAAATGGTCTAAAACGGTTCTAATGTGATTTTAAGCACTTTGATGTTTTTGTACAACCAAGTTTCATCGAAATGCTCAAAATGGTCTAAAACGTTTTTAAAACGATATTAAGCTATTTTGTGCTCTTTGATGTTTTTGTGTAACCAAGTTTTTTCGAAAATCACAAAATGGTCTAAAACGTCTCCAAATGCGATTTGAAGCTTTTCTAAGCACTTTGGTGTTTTTATGTTAACAAGTTTTTTCGAAAATCACAAAATGGTCTAAAACGTCTCAAAATGCGATTTGAAGGTATTCTGAGCACTTTGGTGTTTTTGTGTGAAAAGTTTTAACGAAATGCTCAAAATGGTCTAAAACGGTTTCTAATGTGATTTTAACCACTTTGATGTTTTTGTGTAACCAAGTTCTTTTCGAAAATCACAAAATGGTATAAAACGTCTCCAAATGCGATTTGAAGCTTTTCTAAGCACTTTGGTGTTTTTATGTTAACAAGTTTTTTCGAAAATCACAAAATGGTCTAAAACGTCTCAAAATGCGATTTGAAGGTATTCTGAGCACTTTGGTGTTTTTGTGTGAAAAGTTTTAACGAAATGCTCAAAATGGTCTAAAACGGTTTCTAATGTGATTTTAACCACTTTGATGTTTTTGTGTAACCAAGTTTTTTCGAAATTCACAAAATGGTCTAAAACGTCTCCAAATGCGATTTGAAGCTTTTCTAAGCACTTTGGTGTTTTTATGTTAACAAGTTTTTTCGAAAATCACAAAATGGTCTAAAACGTCTCCAAATGCGATTTGAAGATATTCTGAGCACTTTGGTGTTTTTATGTTAAAAAGTATTTTCGAAAATCACAAAATGGTCTAAAACGTCTCCAAATGCGATTTGAAGCTCTTCTGTACACTTTGATGTTTTGTGTGAAAAAGTTTAGTCGAAATGCTCAAAATGGTCTAAAACGTTTTTAAAACGATATTAAGCTATTTTGTGCTCTTTGATGTTTTTGTGTAACCAAGTTTCATCGAAATGAACAAAATGGTCTAAAACGTCTCCAAATGCGATTTGAAGCTTTTCTAAGCACTTTGGTGTTTTTATGTTAACAAGTTTTTTCGAAAATCACAAAATGGTCTAAAACGTCTCCAAATGCGATTTGAAGATATTCTGAGCACTTTGCTGTTTTTATGTTAACAAGTTTTTTCGAAAATCACAAAATGGTCTAAAACGTCTCAAAATGCTATTTGAAGGTATTCTGAGCACTTTGGTGTTTTTGTGTGAAAAGTTTTAACGAAATGCTCAAAATGGTCTAAAACGGTTCTAATGTGATTTTAAACACTTTGATGTTTTGTGTGAAAAAGTTTTGTCAAAATGCTCAAAATGGTCTAAAACGTTTTTAAAACGATATTAAGCTATTTTGTGCTCTTTGATGTTTTTGTATAACCAAGTTTTTTCGAAAATCACAAAATGGTCTAAAACGTCTCCAAATGCGATTTGAAGATATTCTGAGCACTTTGGTGTTTTTATGTTAAAAAGTTTTTTCGAAAATCACAAAATGGTCTAAAACGTCTCCAAATGCGATTTGAAGATATTCTGAGCACTTTGGTGTTTTTATGTTAAAAAGTTTTTTCGAAAATCACAAAATGGTCTAAAACGTCTCCAAATGCGATTTGAAGCTATTCTATACACTTTGATGTTTTGTGTTAAAAAGTTTTGTGGAAATGCTCAAAATGGTTTAAAACGTTTTTAAAACGATATTAAGCTATTTTGTGCTCTTTGATGTTTTTGTGTAACCAAGTTTCATCGAAATGAACAAAATGGTCTAAAACGTCTCCAAATGCGATTTGAAGCTTTTCCAAGCACTTTGCTGTTTTTATGTTAACAAGTTTTTTCGAAAATCACAAAATTGTCTAAAACGTCTCAAAATGCGATTTGAAGGTATTCTGAGCACTTTGGTGTTTTTGTGTGAAAAGTTTTAACGAAAAGCTCAAAATGGTCTAAAACGGTTCTAATGTGATTTTAAGCACTTTGATGTTTTTGTACAACCAAGTTTCATCGAAATGCTCAAAATGGTCTAAAACGTTTTTAAAACGATATTAAGCTATTTTGTGCTCTTTGATGTTTTTGTGTAACCAAGTTTTTTCGAAAATCACAAAATGGTCTAAAACGTCTCCAAATGCGATTTGAAGCTTTTCTAAGCACTTTGGTGTTTTTATGTTAACAAGTTTTTTCGAAAATCACAAAATGGTCTAAAACGTCTCAAAATGCGATTTGAAGGTATTCTGAGCACTTTGGTGTTTTTGTGTGAAAAGTTTTAACGAAATGCTCAAAATGGTCTAAAACGGTTTCTAATGTGATTTTAACCACTTTGATGTTTTTGTGTAACCAAGTTCTTTTCGAAAATCACAAAATGGTATAAAACGTCTCCAAATGCGATTTGAAGCTTTTCTAAGCACTTTGGTGTTTTTATGTTAACAAGTTTTTTCGAAAATCACAAAATGGTCTAAAACGTCTCAAAATGCGATTTGAAGGTATTCTGAGCACTTTGGTGTTTTTGTGTGAAAAGTTTTAACGAAATGCTCAAAATGGTCTAAAACGGTTTCTAATGTGATTTTAACCACTTTGATGTTTTTGTGTAACCAAGTTTTTTCGAAAATCACAAAATGGTCTAAAACGTCTCCAAATGCGATTTGAAGCTTTTCTAAGCACTTTGGTGTTTTTATGTTAACAAGTTTTTTCTAAAATCACAAAATGGTCTAAAACGTCTCCAAATGCGATTTGAAGCTATTCTGTACACTTTGATGTTTTGTGTGAAAAGTTTTAACGAAATGCTCAAAATTGTCTAAAACGGTTTCTAATGTGATTTTAAGCACTTTGATGTTTTTGTAAAACCAAGTTTCATCGAAATGCACAAAATGGTCTAAAACGTCTCCAAATGCGATTTGAAGCTTTTCCAAGCACTTTGGTGTTTTTATGTTAACAAGTTTTTTCGAAAATCACAAAATGGTCTAAAACGTCTCCAAATGCGATTTGAAGATATTCTGAGCACTTTGGTGTTTTTATGTTAAAAAGTATTTTCGAAAATCACAAAATGGTCTAAAACGTCTCCAAATGCGATTTGAAGCTCTTCTGTACACTTTGATGTTTTGTGTGAAAAAGTTTAGTCGAAATGCTCAAAATGGTCTAAAACGTTTTTAAAACGATATTAAGCTATTTTGTGCTCTTTGATGTTTTTGTGTAACCAAGTTTCATCGAAAATCACAAAATGGTCTAAAACGTCTCCAAATGCGATTTGAAGCTTTTCCAAGCACTTTGCTGTTTTTATGTTAACAAGTTTTTTCGAAAATCACAAAATGGTCTAAAACGTCTCAAAATACGATATTAAGCTGTTTTGTGCACTTTGATGATTTGTGTGAAAAGTTTTAACGAAATGCTCAAAATGGTCTAAAACGGTTTCTAATGTGATTTTAAGCACTTTGATGTTTTTATGTAGCCAAGTTTTTTCGAAAATCACAAAATGGTCAAAAACGTCTCCAAATGCGATTTGAAGCTTTTCTAAGCACTTTGGTTTTTTTATGTTAACAAGTTTTTTCGAAAATCACAAAATGGTCTAAAACGTCTTCAAATGCGATTTGAAGATATTCTGAGCACTTTGGTGTTTTTCTGTTAAAAAGTATTTTCGAAAATCACAAAATGGCCTAAAACGTCTCCAAATGCGATTTGAAGCTATTCTGTACACTTTGATGTTTTGTGTGAAAAAGTTTTGTCAAAATGCTCAAAATGGTCTAAAACGTTTTTAAAACGATATTAAGCTATTTTGTGCTCTTTGATGTGTTTGTATAACCAAGTTTTTTCGAAAATCACAAAATGGTCTAAAACGTCTCCAAATGCGATTTGAAGCTTTTCCAAGCACTTTGCTGTTTTTATGTTAACAATTTTTTTCGAAAATCATAAAATGGTCTAAAACGTCTCCAAATGCGATTTGAAGCTATTCTGTACACTTTGATGTTTTGTGTGAAAAGTTTTGTCGAAATGCTCAAAATGGTCTAAAACGTTTTTAAAACGATATTAAGCTATTTTGTGCTCTTTGATGTTTTTGTGTAACCAAGTTTCATCGAAATGAACAAAATGGTCTAAAACGTCTCCAAATGCGATTTGAAGCTTTTCTAAGCACTTTGGTGTTTTTATGTTAACAAGTTTTTTCGAAAATCACAAAATGGTCTAAAACGTCTCCAAATGCGATTTGAAGATATTCTGAGCACTTTGCTGTTTTTATGTTAACAAGTTTTTTCGAAAATCACAAAATGGTCTAAAACGTCTCAAAATTCTATTTGAAGGTATTCTGAGCACTTTGGTGTTTTTGTGTGAAAAGTTTTAACGAAATGCTCAAAATGGTCTAAAACGGTTCTAATGTGATTTTAAGCACTTTGATGTTTTTGTATAACCAAGTTTCATCGAAATGCTCAAAATGGTCTAAAACGTTTTTAAAAAGATATTAAGCTATTTTGTGCTCTTTGATGTTTTTGTGTAACGAAGTTTCATCGAAATGAACAAAATGGTCTAAAACGTCTCCAAATGCGATTTGAAGCTTTTCCAAGCACTTTGCTGTTTTTATGTTAACAAGTTTTTTCGAAAATCACAAAATGGCCTAAAACGTCTCAAAATGCGATTTCAAGGTATTCTGAGCACTTTGGTGTTTTTGTGTGAAAGGTTTTAACGAAATGCTCAAAATGGTCTAAAACGGTTTCTAATGTGATTTTAAGCACTTTGATGTTTTTGTATAACCAAGTTTCATCGAAATGCCCAAAATGGTCTAAAACGTCTCCAAATGCGATTTGAAGCTTTTCTAAGCACTTTGCTGTTTTTATGTTAACAAGTTTTTTCGAAAATCACAAAATGGTCTAAAACGTCTCCAAATGCGATTTGAAGATATTCTGAGCACTTTGGTGTTTTTATGTTAAAAAGTTTTTTCGAAAATCACAAAATGGTCTAAAACGTCTCCAAATGCGATTTGAAGATATTCTGAGCACTTTGGTGTTTTTATGTTAAAAAGTTTTTTCGAAAATCACAAAATGGTCTAAAACGTCTCCAAATGCGATTTGAAGCTATTCTGTACACTTTGATGTTTTGTGTGAAAAAGTTTTGTCGAAATGCTCAAAATGGTCTAAAACGTTTTTAAAACGATATTAAGCTATTTTGTGCTCTTTGATGTTTTTGTGTAACCAAGTTTTATCGAAATGAACAAAATGGTCTAAAACGTCTCCAAATGCGATTTGAGGCTTTTCTAAGCACTTTGCTGTTTTTATGTTAACAAGTTTTTTCGAAAATCACAAAATGGTCTAAAACGTCTCCAAATGCGATTTGAAGATATTCTGAGCACTTTGGTGTTTTTATGTTAAAAAGTTTTTTCGAAAATCACAAAATGGTCTAAAACGTCTCCAAATGCGATTTGAAGATATTCTGAGCACTTTGGTGTTTTTATGTTAAAAAGTTTTTTCGAAAATCACAAAATGGTCTAAAACGTCTCCAAATGCGATTTGAAGCTATTCTGTACACTTTGATGTTTTGTGTGAAAAATTTTTATCGAAATGCTCAAAATGGTCTAAAACGTTTTTAAAACGATATTAAGCTATTTTGTGCTCTTTGATGTTTTTGTGTAACCAAGTTTTATCGAAATGAACAAAATGGTCTAAAACGTCTCCAAATGCGATTTGAAGCTTTTCCAAGCACTTTGCTGTTTTTATGTTAACAAGTTTTTTCGAAAATCACAAAATGGTCTAAAACGTCTCAAAATGCGATTTGAAGGTATTCTGAGCACTTTGGTGTTTTTGTGTGAAAAGTTTTAACGAAATGCTCAAAATTGTCTAAAACGGTTTCTAATGTGATTTTAAGCACTTTGATGTTTTTGTAAAACC
Organism: Antedon mediterranea; assembly: GCF_964355755.1. Classification (NCBI taxonomy): domain Eukaryota; kingdom Metazoa; phylum Echinodermata; class Crinoidea; order Comatulida; family Antedonidae; genus Antedon; species Antedon mediterranea. The sequence goes on from NC_092678.1 coordinate 10,893,070, forward strand.
AAGTTTCATCGAAATGAACAAAATGGTCTAAAATGTCTCCAAATGCGATTTGAGGCTTTTCCAAGCACTTTGCTGTTTTTATGTTAACAAGCTTTTTCGAAAATCACAAAATGGTCTAAAACGTCTCCAAATGCGATTTGAAGATATTCTGAGCACTTTGGTGTTTTTATGTTAAAAAGTTTTTTCGAAAATCACAAAATGGTCTAAAACGTCTCCAAATGCGATTTGAAGATATTCTAAGCACTTTGGTGTTTTTATGTTAACAAGTTTTTTCGAAAATCACAAAATGGTCTAAAACGTCTCCAAATGCGATTTGAAGATATTCTGAGCACTTTGGTGTTTTTCTGTTAAAAAGTATTTTCGAAAATCACAAAATGGTCTAAAACGTCTCCAAATGCAATTTGAAGCTATTCTGTACACTTTGATGTTTTGTGTGAAAAAGTTTTGTCAAAATGCTCAAAATGGTCTAAAACGTTTTTAAAACGATATTAAGCTATTTTGTGCTCTTTGATGTTTTTGTATAACCAAGTTTTTTCGAAAATCACAAAATGGTCTAAAACGTCTCCAAATGCGATTTGAAGCTTTTCTAAACACTTTGGTGTTTTTATGTTAACAAGTTTTTTCGAAAATCACAAAATGGTCTAAAACGTCTCCAAATCCGATTTGAAGCTATTCTGTACACTTTGATGTTTTGTGTGAAAAAGTTTTGTCGAAATGCTCAAAATGGTCTAAAACGTTTTTAAAACGATATTAAGCTATTTTGTGCTCTTTGATGTTTTTGTGTAACTCAGTTTCATCGATATGAACAAAATGGTCTAAAACGTCTCAAAATGCGATTTGAAGGTATTCTGAGCACTTTGGTGTTTTTGGGTGAAAAGTTTTAACGAAATGCTCAAAATGGTCTAAAACGGTTTCTAATGTGATTTTAAGCACTTTGAAGTATTTGTAAAAACAAGTTTCATCGAAATGCACAAAATAGTCTAAAACGTCTCCAAATGCGATTTGAAGCTTTTCTAAGCACTTTGGTGTTTTTATGTTAACAAGTTTTTTCGAAAATCACAAAATGGTCTAAAACGTCTCCATATGCGATTTGAAGATATTCTGAGCACTTTGGTGTTTTTATGTTAAAAAGTATTTTCGAAAATCACAAAATGGTCTAAAACGTCTCCAAATGCGATTTGAAGCTCTTCTGTACACTTTGATGTTTTGTGTGAAAAAGTTTAGTCGAAATGCTCAAAATGGTCTAAAACGTTTTTAAAACGATATTAAGCTATTTTGTGCTCTTTGATGTTTTTGTGTAACCAAGTTTCATCGAAATGAACAAAATGGTCTAAAACGTCTCCAAATGCGATTTGAAGCTTTTCTAAGCACTTTGGTGTTTTTATGTTAACAAGTTTTTTCGAAAATCACAAAATGGTCTAAAACGTCTCCAAATGCGATTTGAAGATATTCTGAGCACTTTGCTGTTTTTATGTTAACAAGTTTTTTCGAAAATCACAAAATGGTCTAAAACGTCTCAAAATGCTATTTGAAGGTATTCTGAGCACTTTGGTGTTTTTGTGTGAAAAGTTTTAACGAAATGCTCAAAATGGTCTAAAACGGTTCTAATGTGATTTTAAACACTTTGATGTTTTGTGTGAAAAAGTTTTGTCAAAATGCTCAAAATGGTCTAAAACGTTTTTAAAACGATATTAAGCTATTTTGTGCTCTTTGATGTTTTTGTATAACCAAGTTTTTTCGAAAATCACAAAATGGTCTAAAACGTCTCCAAATGCGATTTGAAGATATTCTGAGCACTTTGGTGTTTTTCTGTTAAAAAGTATTTTCGAAAATCACAAAATGGTCTAAAACGTCTCCAAATGCAATTTGAAGCTATTCTGTACACTTTGATGTTTTGTGTGAAAAAGTTTTGTCAAAATGCTCAAAATGGTCTAAAACGTTTTTAAAACGATATTAAGCTATTTTGTGCTCTTTGATGTTTTTGTATAACCAAGTTTTTTCGAAAATCACAAAATGGTCTAAAACGTCTCCAAATGCGATTTGAAGCTTTTCTAAACACTTTGGTGTTTTTATGTTAACAAGTTTTTTCGAAAATCACAAAATGGTCTAAAACGTCTCCAAATCCGATTTGAAGCTATTCTGTACACTTTGATGTTTTGTGTGAAAAAGTTTTGTCGAAATGCTCAAAATGGTCTAAAACGTTTTTAAAACGATATTAAGCTATTTTGTGCTCTTTGATGTTTTTGTGTAACTCAGTTTCATCGATATGAACAAAATGGTCTAAAACGTCTCAAAATGCGATTTGAAGGTATTCTGAGCACTTTGGTGTTTTTGGGTGAAAAGTTTTAACGAAATGCTCAAAATGGTCTAAAACGGTTTCTAATGTGATTTTAAGCACTTTGAAGTATTTGTAAAAACAAGTTTCATCGAAATGCACAAAATAGTCTAAAACGTCTCCAAATGCGATTTGAAGCTTTTCTAAGCACTTTGGTGTTTTTATGTTAACAAGTTTTTTCGAAAATCACAAAATGGTCTAAAACGTCTCCATATGCGATTTGAAGATATTCTGAGCACTTTGGTGTTTTTATGTTAAAAAGTATTTTCGAAAATCACAAAATGGTCTAAAACGTCTCCAAATGCGATTTGAAGCTCTTCTGTACACTTTGATGTTTTGTGTGAAAAAGTTTAGTCGAAATGCTCAAAATGGTCTAAAACGTTTTTAAAACGATATTAAGCTATTTTGTGCTCTTTGATGTTTTTGTGTAACCAAGTTTCATCGAAATGAACAAAATGGTCTAAAACGTCTCCAAATGCGATTTGAAGCTTTTCTAAGCACTTTGGTGTTTTTATGTTAACAAGTTTTTTCGAAAATCACAAAATGGTCTAAAACGTCTCCAAATGCGATTTGAAGATATTCTGAGCACTTTGCTGTTTTTATGTTAACAAGTTTTTTCGAAAATCACAAAATGGTCTAAAACGTCTCAAAATGCTATTTGAAGGTATTCTGAGCACTTTGGTGTTTTTGTGTGAAAAGTTTTAACGAAATGCTCAAAATGGTCTAAAACGGTTCTAATGTGATTTTAAACACTTTGATGTTTTGTGTGAAAAAGTTTTGTCAAAATGCTCAAAATGGTCTAAAACGTTTTTAAAACGATATTAAGCTATTTTGTGCTCTTTGATGTTTTTGTATAACCAAGTTTTTTCGAAAATCACAAAATGGTCTAAAACGTCTCCAAATGCGATTTGAAGATATTCTGAGCACTTTGGTGTTTTTATGTTAAAAAGTTTTTTCGAAAATCACAAAATGGTCTAAAACGTCTCCAAATGCGATTTGAAGATATTCTGAGCACTTTGGTGTTTTTATGTTAAAAAGTTTTTTCGAAAATCACAAAATGGTCTAAAACGTCTCCAAATGCGATTTGAAGCTATTCTATACACTTTGATGTTTTGTGTTAAAAAGTTTTGTCGAAATGCTCAAAATGGTTTAAAACGTTTTTAAAACGATATTAAGCTATTTTGTGCTCTTTGATGTTTTTGTGTAACCAAGTTTCATCGAAATGAACAAAATGGTCTAAAACGTTTTTAAAACTATATTAAGCTATTTTGTGCTCTTTGATGTTTTTGTGTAACCAAGTTTTTTCGAAAATCACAAAATGGTCTAAAACGTCTCCAAATGCGATTTGAAGCTTTTCTAAGCACTTTGGTGTTAACAAGTTTTTTCGAAAATCACAAAATGGTCTAAAACGTCTCAAAATGCGATTTGAAGGTATTCTGAGCACTTTGGTGTTTTTGTGTGAAAAGTTTTAACGAAATGCTCAAAATGGTCTAAAACGGTTTCTAATGTGATTTTAACCACTTTGATGTTTTTGTGTAACCAAGTTCTTTTCGAAAATCACAAAATGGTCTAAAACGTCTCCAAATGCGATTTGAAGCTTTTCTAAGCACTTTGGTGTTTTTATGTTAACAAGTTTTTTTGAAAATCACAAAATGGTCTAAAACGTCTCAAAATGCGATTTGAAGGTATTCTGAGCACTTTGGTGTTTTTGTGTGAAAAGTTTTAACGAAATGCTCAAAATGGTCTAAAACGGTTTCTAATGTGATTTTAACCACTTTGATGTTTTTGTGTAACCAAGTTTTTTCGAAAATCACAAAATGGTCTAAAACGTCTCCAAATGCGATTTGAAGCTTTTCTAAGCACTTTGGTGTTTTTATGTTAACAAGTTTTTTCGAAAATCACAAAATGGTCTAAAACGTCTCCAAATGCGATTTGAAGATATTCTGAGCACTTTGGTGTTTTTCTGTTAAAAAGTATTTTCGAAAATCACAAAATGGTCTAAAACGTCTCCAAATGCAATTTGAAGCTATTCTGTACACTTTGATGTTTTGTGTGAAAAAGTTTTGTCAAAATGCTCAAAATGGTCTAAAACGGTTTCTAATGTGATTTTAACCACTTTGATGTTTTTGTGTAACCAAGTTCTTTTCGAAAATCACAAAATGGTCTAAAACGTCTCCAAATGCGATTTGAAGCTTTTCTAAGCACTTTGGTGTTTTTATGTTAACAAGTTTTTTCGAAAATCACAAAATGGTCTAAAACGTCTCAAAATGCGATTTGAAGGTATTCTGAGCACTTTGGTGTTTTTGTGTGAAAAGTTTTAACGAAATGCTCAAAATGGTCTAAAACGGTTTCTAATGTGATTTTAACAACTTTGATGTTTTTGTGTAACCAAGTTTTTTCGAAAATCACAAAATGGTCTAAAACGTCTCCAAATGCGATTTGAAGCTTTTCTAAGCACTTTGGTGTTTTTATGTTAACAAGTTTTTTCGAAAATCACAAAATGGTCTAAAACGTCTCCAAATGCGATTTGAAGATATTCTGAGCACTTTGGTGTTTTTCTGTTAAAAAGTATTTTCGAAAATCACAAAATGGTCTAAAACGTCTCCAAATGCAATTTGAAGCTATTCTGTACACTTTGATGTTTTGTGTGAAAAAGTTTTGTCAAAATGCTCAAAATGGTCTAAAACGTTTTTAAAACGATATTAAGCTATTTTGTGCTCTTTGATGTTTTTGTATAACCAAGTTTTTTCGAAAATCACAAAATGGTCTAAAACGTCTCCAAATGCGATTTGAAGCTTTTCTAAACACTTTGGTGTTTTTATGTTAACAAGTTTTTTCGAAAATCACAAAGTGGTCTAAAACGTCTCCAAATCCGATTTGAAGCTATTCTGTACACTTTGATGTTTTGTGTGAAAAAGTTTTTTCGAAATGCTCAAAATGGTCTAAAACGTTTTTAAAACGATATTAAGCTATTTTGTGCTCTTTGATGTTTTTGTGTAACCAAGTTTCATCGATATGAACAAAATGGTCTAAAACGTCTCAAAATGCGATTTGAAGGTATTCTGAGCACTTTGGTGTTTTTATGTTAACAAGTTTTTTCGAAAATCACAAAATGGTCTAAAACGTCTCCAAATGCGATTTGAAGATATTCTGAGCACTTTGGTGTTTTTATGTTAAAAAGTATTTTCGAAAATCACAAAATGGTCTAAAACGTCTCCAAATGCGATTTGAAGCTCTTCTGTACACTTTGATGTTTTGTGTGAAAAAGTTTAGTCGAAATGCTCAAAATGGTCTAAAACGTTTTTAAAACGATATTAAGCTATTTTGTGCTCTTTGATGTTTTTGTGTAACCAAGTTTCATCGAAAATCACAAAATGGTCTAAAACGTCTCCAAATGCGATTTGAAGATATTCTGAGCACTTTGGTGTTTTTATGTTAACAAGTTTTTTCGAAAATCACAAAATGGTCTAAAACGTCTCCAAATGCGATTTGAAGATATTCTGAGCACTTTGGTGTTTTTATGTTAAAAAGTTTTTTCGAAAATCACAAAATGGTCTAAAACGTCTCCAAATGCGATTTGAAGCTATTCTATACACTTTGATGTTTTGTGTTAAAAAGTTTTGTCGAAATGCTCAAAATGGTTTAAAACGTTTTTAAAACGATATTAAGCTATTTTGTGCTCTTTGATGTTTTTGTGTAACCAAGTTTCATCGAAATGAACAAAATGGTCTAAAACGTCTCCAAATGCGATTTGAAGCTTTTCCAAGCACTTTGCTGTTTTTATGTTAACAAGTTTTTTCGAAAATCACAAAATTGTCTAAAACGTCTCAAAATGCGATTTGAAGGTATTCTGAGCACTTTGGTGTTTTTGTGTGAAAAGTTTTAACGAAAAGCTCAAAATGGTCTAAAACGGTTCTAATGTGATTTTAAGCACTTTGATGTTTTTGTACAACCAAGTTTCATCGAAATGCTCAAAATGGTCTAAAACGTTTTTAAAAACGATATTAAGCTATTTTGTGCTCTTTGATGTTTTTGTGTAACCAAGTTTTTTCGAAAATCACCAAATGGTCTAAAACGTCTCCAAATGCGATTTGAAGCTTTTCTAAGCACTTTGGTGTTTTTATGTTAACAAGTTTTTTCGAAAATCACAAAATGGTCTAAAACGTCTCAAAATGCGATTTGAAGGTATTCTGAGCACTTTGGTGTTTTTGTGTGAAAAGTTTTAACGAAATGCTCAAAATGGTCTAAAACGGTTTCTAATGTGATTTTAACCACTTTGATGTTTTTGTGTAACCAAGTTCTTTTCGAAAATCACAAAATGGTCTAAAACGTCTCCAAATGCGATTTGAAGCTTTTCTAAGCACTTTGGTGTTTTTATGTTAACAAGTTTTTTCGAAAATCACAAAATGGTCTAAAACGTCTCAAAATGCGATTTGAAGGTATTCTGAGCACTTTGGTGTTTTTGTGTGAAAATTTTTAACGAAATGCTCAAAATGGTCTAAAACGGTTTCTAATGTGATTTTAACAACTTTGATGTTTTTGTGTAACCAAGTTTTTTCGAAAATCACAAAATGGTCTAAAACGTCTCCAAATGCGATTTGAAGCTTTTCTAAGCACTTTGGTGTTTTTATGTTAACAAGTTTTTTCGAAAATCACAAAATGGTCTAAAACGTCTCCAAATGCGATTTGAAGATATTCTGAGCACTTTGGTGTTTTTCTGTTAAAAAGTATTTTCGAAAATCACAAAATGGTCTAAAACGTCTCCAAATGCAATTTGAAGCTATTCTGTACACTTTGATGTTTTGTGTGAAAAAGTTTTGTCAAAATGCTCAAAATGGTCTAAAACGTTTTTAAAACGATATTAAGCTATTTTGTGCTCTTTGATGTTTTTGTATAACCAAGTTTTTTCGAAAATCACAAAATGGTCTAAAACGTCTCCAAATGCGATTTGAAGCTTTTCTAAACACTTTGGTGTTTTTATGTTAACAAGTTTTTTCGAAAATCACAAAATGGTCTAAAACGTCTCCAAATCCGATTTGAAGCTATTCTGTACACTTTGATGTTTTGTGTGAAAAAGTTTTGTCGAAATGCTCAAAATGGTCTAAAACGTTTTTAAAACGATATTAAGCTATTTTGTGCTCTTTGATGTTTTTGTGTAACCAAGTTTCATCGATATGAACAAAATGGTCTAAAACGTCTCAAAATGCGATTTGAAGGTATTCTGAGCACTTTGGTGTTTTTGGGTGAAAAGTTTTAACGAAATGCTCAAAATGGTCTAAAACGGTTTCTAATGTGATTTTAAGCACTTTGAAGTATTTGTAAAAACAAGTTTCATCGAAATGCACAAAATAGTCTAAAACGTCTCCAAATGCGATTTGAAGCTTTTCTAAGCACTTTGGTGTTTTTATGTTAACAAGTTTTTTCGAAAATCACAAAATGGTCTAAAACGTCTCCAAATGCGATTTGAAGATATTCTGAGCACTTTGGTGTTTTTATGTTAAAAAGTATTTTCGAAAATCACAAAATGGTCTAAAACGTCTCCAAATGCGATTTGAAGCTCTTCTGTACACTTTGATGTTTTGTGTGAAAAAGTTTAGTCGAAATGCTCAAAATGGTCTAAAACGTTTTTAAAACGATATTAAGCTATTTTGTGCTCTTTGATGTTTTTGTGTAACCAAGTTTCATCGAAATGAACAAAATGGTCTAAAACGTCTCCAAATGCGATTTGAAGCTTTTCTAAGCACTTTGGTGTTTTTATGTTAACAAGTTTTTTCGAAAATCACAAAATGGTCTAAAACGTCTCCAAATGCGATTTGAAGATATTCTGAGCACTTTGCTGTTTTTATGTTAACAAGTTTTTTCGAAAATCACAAAATGGTCTAAAACGTCTCAAAATGCTATTTGAAGGTATTCTGAGCACTTTGGTGTTTTTGTGTGAACAGTTTTAACGAAATGCTCAAAATGGTCTAAAACGGTTCTAATGTGATTTTAAACACTTTGATGTTTTGTGTGAAAAAGTTTTGTCAAAATGCTCAAAATGGTCTAAAACGTTTTTAAAACGATATTAAGCTATTTTGTGCTCTTTGATGTTTTTGTATAACCAAGTTTTTTCGAAAATCACAAAATGGTCTAAAACCTCTCCAAATGCGATTTGAAGATATTCTGAGCACTTTGGTGTTTTTATGTTAAAAAGTTTTTTCGAAAATCACAAAATGGTCTAAAACGTCTCCAAATGCGATTTGAAGATATTCTGAGCACTTTGGTGTTTTTATGTTAAAAAGTTTTTTCGAAAATCACAAAATGGTCTAAAACGTCTCCAAATGCGATTTGAAGCTATTCTATACACTTTGATGTTTTGTGTTAAAAAGTTTTGTCGAAATGCTCAAAATGGTTTAAAACGTTTTTAAAACGATATTAAGCTATTTTGTGCTCTTTGATGTTTTTGTGTAACCAAGTTTCATCGAAATGAACAAAATGGTCTAAAACGTCTCCAAATGCGATTTGAAGCTTTTCCTAGCACTTTGCTGTTTTTATGTTAACAAGTTTTTTCGAAAATCACAAAATTGTCTAAAACGTCTCAAAATGCGATTTGAAGGTATTCTGAGCACTTTGGTGTTTTTGTGTGAAAAGTTTTAACGAAAAGCTCAAAATGGTCTAAAACGGTTCTAATGTGATTTTAAGCACTTTGATGTTTTTGTACAACCAAGTTTCATCGAAATGCTCAAAATGGTCTAAAACGTTTTTAAAACGATATTAAGCTATTTTGTGCTCTTTGATGTTTTTGTGTAACCAAGTTTTTTCGAAAATCACAAAATGGTCTAAAACGTCTCCAAATGCGATTTGAAGCTTTTCTAAGCACTTTGGTGTTTTTATGTTAACAAGTTTTTTCGAAAATCACAAAATGGTCTAAAACGTCTCAAAATGCGATTTGAAGGTATTCTGAGCACTTTGGTGTTTTTGTGTGAAAAGTTTTAACGAAATGCTCAAAATGGTCTAAAACGGTTTCTAATGTGATTTTAACCACTTTGATGTTTTTGTGTAACCAAGTTCTTTTCGAAAATCACAAAATGGTCTAAAACGTCTCCAAATGCGATTTGAAGCTTTTCTAAGCACTTTGGTGTTTTTATGTTAACAAGTTTTTTCGAAAATCACAAAATGGTCTAAAACGTCTCAAAATGCGATTTGAAGGTATTCTGAGCACTTTGGTGTTTTTGTGTGAAAAGTTTTAACGAAATGCTCAAAATGGTCTAAAACGGTTTCTAATGTGATTTTAACCACTTTGATGTTTTTGTGTAACCAAGTTTTTTCGAAAATCACAAAATGGTCTAAAACGTTTCCAAATGCGATTTGAAGCTTTTCTAAGCACTTTGGTGTTTTTATGTTAACAAGTTTTTTCGAAAATCACAAAATGGTCTAAAACGTCTCCAAATGCGATTTGAAGATATTCTGAGCACTTTGGTGTTTTTATGTTAAAAAGTTTTTTCGAAAATCACAAAATGGTCTAAAACGTCTCCAAATGCGATTTGAAGATATTCTGAGCACTTTGGTGTTTTTATGTTAAAAAGTTTTTTCGAAAATCACAAAATGGTCTAAAACGTCTCCAAATGCGATTTGAAGCTATTCTGTACACTTTGATGTTTTGTGTGAAAAAGTTTTGTCGAAATGCTCAAAATGGTCTAAAACGTTTTTAAAACGATATTAAGCTATTTTGTGCTCTTTGATGTTTTTGTGTAACCAAGTTTTATCGAAATGAACAAAATGGTCTAAAACGTCTCCAAATGCGATTTGAAGCTTTTCCAAGCACTTTGCTGTTTTTATGTTAACAAGTTTTTTCGAAAATCACAAAATGGTCTAAAACGTCTCAAAATGCGATTTGAAGGTATTCTGAGCACTTTGGTGTTTTTGTGTGAAAAGTTTTAACGAAATGCTCAAAATTGTCTAAAACGGTTTCTAATGTGATTTTAAGCACTTTGATGTTTTTGTAAAACCAAGTTTCATCGAAATGAACAAAATGGTCTAAAATGTCTCCAAATGCGATTTGAAGCTTTTCCAAGCACTTTGCTGTTTTTATGTTAACAAGCTTTTTCGAAAATCACAAAATGGTCTAAAACGTCTCCAAATGCGATTTGAAGATATTCTGAGCACTTTGGTGTTTTTATGTTAAAAAGTTTTTTCGAAAATCACAAAATGGTCTAAAACGTCTCCAAATGCGATTTGAAGATATTCTGAGCACTTTGGTGTTTTTATGTTAAAAAGTTTTTTCGAAAATCACAAAATGGTCTAAAACGTCTCCAAATGCGATTTGAAGCTATTCTGTACACTTTGATGTTTTGTGTGAAAAAGTTTTGTCGAAATGCTCAAAATGGTTTAAAACGTTTTTAAAACGATATTAAGTTATTTTGTGCTCTTTGATGTTTTTGTGTAACCAAGTTTCATCGAAATGAACAAAATGGTCTAAAACGTCTCCAAATGCGATTTGAAGCTTTTCCAAGCACTTTGCTGTTTTTATGTTAACAAGTTTTTTCGAAAATCACAAAATGGTGTAAAACGTCTCAAAATGCGATTTGAAGGTATTCTGAGCACTTTGGTGTTTTTGTGTGAAAAGTTTTAACGAAATGCTCAAAATGGTCTAAAACGGTTCTAATGTGATTTTAAGCTATTCTAGACACTTTGATGTTTTGTGTGAAAAACTTTTCTCGAAATGCTCAAAATGTTCTAAAACGTTTTCCAATACCATATTAAGCTATTTTGTGCAATTTGATGTTTTTGTGTAACCAAGTTTTCTGAAATGCGATTTGAAGATATTCTGAGGACTTTGGTGTTTTTATGTTAAAAAGTTTTTTCGAAAATCACAAAATGGTCTAAAACGTCTCCAAATGCGATTTGAAGATATTCTGAGCACTTTGGTGTTTTTATGTTAAAAAGTTTTTTCGAAAATCACAAAATGGTCTAAAACGTCTCCAAATGCGAGTTGAAGCTATTCTGTACACTTTGATGTTTTGTGTGAAAAAGTTTTGTCGAAATGCTCAAAATGGTCTAAAACGTTTTTAAAACGATATTAAGCTATTTTGTGCTCTTTGATGTTTTTGTGTAACCAAGTTTTTTCGAAAATCACAAAATGGTCTAAAACGTCTCCAAATGCGATTTGAAGCTTTTCTAAGCACTTTGGTGTTTTTATGTTAACAAGTTTTTTCGCAAATCACAAAATGGTCTAAAACGTCTCCAAATGCGATTTGAAGATATTCTGAGCACATTGGTGTTTTTATGTTAAAAAGTTTTTTCGAAAATCACAAAATGGTCTAAAACGTTTCCAAATGCGATTTGAAGCTCTTCAGTACACTTTGATGTTTTGTGTGAAAAAGTTTTGTCGAAATGCTCAAAATGGTCTAAAACGTTTTTAAATACGATATTAAGCTGTTTTGTGCACTTTGATGGTTTGTGTGAAAAGTTTTAACGAAATGCTCAAAATGGTCAAAAACGGTTTCTAATGTGATTTTAAGCACTTTGATGTTTTTGTGTAACCAAGTTTTTTCGAAAATCACAAAATGGTCTAAAACGTCTCCAAATGCGATTTGAAGCTTTTCTAAACACTTTGGTGTTTTTATGTTAACAAGTTTTTTCGAAAATCACAAAATGGTCTAAAACGTCTCCAAATGCGATTTGAAGCTTTTCTAAACACTTTGGTGTTTTTATGTTAACAAGTTTTTTCGAAAATCACAAAATGGTCTAAAACGTCTCCAAATGCGATTTGAAGATATTCTGTACACTTTGATGTTTTGTGTGAAAAAGTTTTCTCGAAATGCTCAAAATGGTCTAAAACGTTTTCCAATACCATATTAAGCTATTTTGTGCAATTTGATGTTTTTATGTAACCAAGTTTTTTGAAATGCGATTTGAAGATATTCTGAGCACTTTGGTGTTTTTATGTTAAAAAGTTTTTTCGAAAATCACAAAATGGTCTAAAACGTCTCCAAATGCGATTTGAAGATATTCTGAGCACTTTGGTGTTTTTATGTTAAAAAGTTTTTTCGAAAATCACAAAATGGTCTAAAACGTCTCCAAATGCGATTTGAAGATATTCTGAGCACTTTGGTGTTTTTATGTTAAAAAGTTTTTTCGAAAATCACAAAATGGTCTAAAACGTCTCCAAATGCGATTTGAAGCTATTCTATACACTTTGATGTTTTGTGTTAAAAAGTTTTGTCGAAATGCTCAAAATGGTTTAAAACGTTTTTAAAACGATATTAAGCTATTTTGTGCTCTTTGATGTTTTTGTGTAACCAAGTTTCATCGAAATGAACAAAATGGTCTAAAACGTCTCCAAATGCGATTTGAAGCTTTTCCAAGCACTTTGCTGTTTTTATGTTAACAAGTTTTTTCGAAAATCACATAATGGTCTAAAACGTCTCAAAATTCGATTTGAAGGTATTCTGAGCACTTTGGTGTTTTTGTGTGAAAAGTTTTAACGAAATGCTCAAAATGATCTAAAACGGTTCTAATGTGATTTTAAGCACTTTGATGTTTTTGTATAACCAAGTTTCATCGAAATGCTCAAAATGGTCTAAAACGTTTTTAAAACGATATTAAGCTATTTTGTGCTCTTTGATGTTTTTGTGTAACCAAGTTTCATCGAAATGAACAAAATGGTCTAAAACGTCTCCAAATGCGATTTGAAGCTTTTCCAAGCACTTTGCTGTTTTTATGTTAACAAGTTTTTTCGAAAATCACAAAATGGTCTAAAACGTCTCCAAATGCGATTTGAAGGTATTCTGAGCACTTTGGTGTTTTTGTGTGAAAAGTTTTAACGAAATGCTCAAAATGGTCTAAAACGGTTTCTAATGTGATTTTAAGCACTTTGATGTTTTTGTATAACCAAGTTTCATCAAAATGCACAAAATGGTCTAAAACGTCTCCAAATGCGATTTGAAGCTTTTCGAGGCACTTTGGTGTTTCTATGTTAACAAGTTTTTTCGAAAATCACAAAATGGTCTAAAACGTCTCCAAATGCGATTTGAAGATATTCTGTACACTTTGATGTTTTGTGTGAAAAAGTTTTGTCGAAATGCTCAAAATGGTCTAAAACGTTTTTAAAACGATATTAAGCTATTTTGTGCTCTTTGATGTTTTTGTGTAACCAAGTTTTTTCGAAAATCACAAAATGGTCTAAAACGTCTCCAAATGCGATTTGAAGCTTTTCTAAGCACTTTGGTGTTTTTATGTTAACAAGTTTTTTCGCAAATCACAAAATGGTGTAAAACGTCTCCAAATGCGATTTGAAGATATTCTGAGCACTTTGATGTTTTGTGTGAAAGAGTTTTGTCGAAATGCTCAAACTGGTCTAAAACGTTTTTAAAACGATTTTAAGCTATTTTGTGCTCTTTGATGTTTTTGTGTAACCAAGTTTTATCGAAATGAACAAAATGGTCTAAAACGTCTCCAAATGCGATTTGAAGCTTTTCCAAGCACTTTGCTGTTTTTATGTTAACAAGTTTTTTCGAAAATCACAAAATGGTCTAAAACGTCTCAAAATGCGATTTGAAGGTATTCTGAGCACTTTGGTGTTTTTGTGTGAAAAGTTTTAACGAAATGCTCAAAATGGTCTAAAACGGTTCTAATGTGATTTTAAGCACTTTGATGTTTTTGTATAACCAAGTTTCATCGAAATGCTCAAAATGGTCTAAAACGTTTTTAAAACGATATTAAGCTATTTTGTGCTCTTTGATGTTTTTGTGTAACCAAGTTTCATCGAAATGAACAACATGGTCTAAAACGTCTCCAAATGCGATTTGAAGCTTTTCCAAGCACTTTGCTGTTTTTATGTTAACAAGCTTTTTCGAAAATCACAATGGTCTAAAACGTCTCAAAATGCGATTTGAATGTATTCTGAGCACCTTGGTGTTTTTGTGTGAAAAGTTTTAACGAAATGCTCAAAATGGTCTAAAACGGTTTCTAATGTGATTTTAACCACTTTGATGTTTTTGTGTAACCAAGTTTTTTCGAAAATCACAAAATGGTCTAAAACGTCTCCAAATGCGATTTGAAGCTTTTCTAAGCACTTCACAGCATTTACACTTGGATATTTTTTGTACCGCCGCCAGCGAGAATAGCATAGCGCGTACATGTGCGATCGTTAATTGACAGGTTGTACTACCCAATCAGGAGCGCTTCTACCCGGCCAAGCACAGTGCACGTGAACGTTTTGTACACGCAATTATTTAGCAAAACCGTTACAGCGTGCGTCAACCTCCTAGCTAGGCCCACAGTACCACTCTCTGTGTATTCTTTTAGGCCTATCTATGAGACTTTGTTGTACACATTTTTTATCGAATTTGGACGTAATTAGAAACAAATTAAACATATATTTACAATTAAAAACAATTTACCTTTATAATGTAGGCTTATATTTTGTAATTATAGTCTTTGTTTCACCTTATATTAACAACGGTAGGCCAAAGGGACCGACGTTCTTTTTAATTAATTTAAGATTTTACACTAGCCTAGGTAGGCCAGATCATAGAGGGAATTATTTCCTTACATCACAAATAAAAATAGCCAACCAAAAAGGAAAAGAAAGATAAGAGGTAGACAAGAGTGTAAAGATATTATTAATATGTTTCAATTGTTAGAATATTCAATTTAGGAAATGATAAACTGACTGGTATTTTTCTTTTTTTTTTTCAGGTCTTCCGAGTTTACTGGTTTATGATTCCATTCATATTTATTATTTAACATACTGTACTTGCAAATAAAATGAGTTGAATAATTAAACCACAAATCCTACAACTACAGTAGTACTAGTAGTTAATACAGTAATAAGAAAAATTAAACCAATACAAATATCAATTAATAAATTATAATTTATTCATTTGTTACACATTTTCTAGCTTATAGTTCAGTACAACTTATTAAATGATTTATATTAAATATATTTGAATATATTTATTTGTATCTATAATTTATTTATGCTTAGGCCTGTACTATATAATTATAAATAATATTTAATAAATATCAGAACCGTGGTTGTCGAACCATGTATATTGTAGATGTAGTCGATATCAGTGAAGCAATCTGAAAAATGTAAAGAAAAAAAATGTTATTTACTGTATAATAAATGATTTAAAACAAAAAATATAAATAGGCTAGGCTAGGCCTAGTTTTCAGATTTTATTAATTAGGCAAGAAAATAGAAATTTTTACTCTAGGCCTAGTCTAGAAATGATATATAAAATATATATATAATAATATGTACGAGTATAAGCCGGCTAGGAAATAGAAAAATTTGAATAGGCCTACTTAGGGTACCATATCTATTTGGTTTAGGCTATACTAGGCTAGGCCTAACTCTAGGGAGCATTCATATACCGCACGCCGTGAAAAGAACGTTACCCGTGCCCGGCCGTGTGCGCCTCTCTAACACAAAGCGTTGCACAACCATTTTATTGCGTTGAGCCTGTTTTGCTGAATAAGGGCCTGGACGGGCGCACGTAATTAAGCTATTTGCATACTGTAAATTATCACGTTTTATATATCAACATGACCCTAGATAAATGATGCAGTTAGCTGACTATTCAAAAAAATATGTTTATATTTAAATAAAAAAGATATAACGATAAATTTAACTTACTATGCGAAAATCTCGCTTTCGGCGCTTCCCCTCACAACAAGCGAGGTTTCAATAGAAATTATTTATAGTCAACTAGGTGTTCAAACTTATGAGGAATCCGAATTTTCTATCTAAAAACCGATCTGATTGGTCAATTTTCTGCAATCTAGGCGCTACGAAATGCTATTTTTCGTATTCAATTAGCCAATCCGCGACTCTATAACACAGGCGCTCGAGCTACAATTTCTATGACGTCATATTTCCAGAAGTGGGCGGGGCTTAGTTCCAATGTTAAGGAAGAGCGGTAGCGTAAATTCTGTGACTTTGGTGTTTTTATGTTAACAAGTTTTTTCGAAAATCACAAAATGGTCTAAAACGTCTCCAAATGCGATTTGAAGATATTCTGAGCACTTTGGTGTTTTTATGTTATTAAAAAGTTTTTTCGAAAATCACAAATCTACTGGTTTGTGGCGTAACGGGTAATACCCAGGTTTGAGTGCTCTCAGTAGCGGGTTCCAACCTCTAGGGATATTGCTTTTTTTTTTCTTATTGAAAATAAATATTTTTTTTGAAAATGAGTTATTTTTTAGGGTTGTAAATGTCAGGCCTAAACAAATGGATCTTTTTTAAAATCAGAAACAAAGTTGCATAACATCATTTTACATTGATGGATCATTCATTTCATAAAAATATACTATTATCAGCTCTTCACTCACCTACTGGTTTGTGGCGTAACCGGTAATGCTCAGGTTTGAGTTCTCTCAGTAGTGGGTTCGAACCTCTAGGAATATTTTTTTTCTTTTTTTTTTAAATTGAAAATAAATATTGTTTTTGAAATCAAATACATGTAAAAAGACTGCCATAAAGCCTCCAAAAGAAGCCAATGTTCTCCTTCATATTCAGTACTCATGGGTGAGCTTCTTTTACACCTGGAATTCTTTTCGAGAGCTGCTGGGTTCCCGCCCGGAAAATGTTTTATTTACATGATTTGAACAATATTCTAATGTAAATATTAACAGCATCAAAATTTAACAGTGTGGCGTGTTGACCGCGAATGATTAACATATTATCTTCCCCATATTACACGTGCACAAGCTCATTTGCATAACAACCACGACGGCATACCAAACTGTTTAAAATAAAAAAAATAGTGTTGCACAGAGTCCCGCCTGAAAATGGTACTTTACATGATTTGAAATTATATGAAACAAATATATAAGACTAACAAGGACAATAGAGCTTGTCCCCGGAAAGTGCACCTATTCATTGAAATATGAAATTAAATATTAGGTCTCCAGTAGGACTACTAGCCCACCATGTTTGGGGGGGGTGGGCAGAGCTAATAATGAAAATAGAGCCCAGAACTGCACTTATACTTGTACTTATTACCATACATAATCACCTATGATATTTATGATATTTGTTAAAAATTCAACTATCCTGATGCGAATTCCAAGGTTTAGGTAGAGTTTTCTGCTTTAAAAACTTGACTTCGTATATGCCTAAGGCCTAGCCCGGCGGCGGAATTAGTCTAAGTTTCGAAATCAGTCTGGAAATCGGGATCTTTGTAAATGTTCTATATTTGATCTATTTCACTCTCCATTAACCCCATACAAAAATCATCGGAGACAAATTATCTGTTTAAAACATGTTTATTCTGGGACGGTGCGGCCATACACACCAACTACCATCCATAAATGTTTATTCATAACATATTACAATACAATATCTTTCATGAATCGGACATTTCGCTACCAATGTAGCAACATTGATTAACAACATCAAAATTCAACAGTGTGGCGTGTTGACCGCGAATTACTAACAATACCATCTTTCCCACTACACCTGCAAAAACTCATTTGTATAATAACAAACGGCATACCAAACTACGGTGAGACATACATTCTCTTCTAAACACGTAACGAAGATAAATTAATTTCTTTTTACATTAAATTGAGGGCGCTAAACATAAAATTTACGAGATCAAATACATGTAGCGAAAGCCAAAAAAATTTTTTTTAAATGTGCTCTCCCTGCCTCAGCACTAAGGCCCTGCCACGGCCTTGGGGTCGTTTCCACCACATCATCACCAGATCCATTGCTAGTGCATTCTCAATATTTGTGGTGGAAAGGGGGGACGTAAATTCTGTGAACCCCAAACACAGTTGGTCGCATACCTTTAACTCTATTCCACCGACCAGCGTGTGAATCAAACCCACGACATACGTGTTGTCAACACGACGCTAACTGGCCATTTTGGTTTTAAAAAGGTTAATATGATATTTATGACTTAATGATGAATTACGTAATACACTTATAAAGAGACTATTATAAACTGTTCTGTCGTGTACAACTTTATGGCATAACGGGTAATGCTCAGTTTTGAGTGCTCTTAGTAGCGGGTTCGAACCTGTAAGGATATTTTTTTTTTATTTGAAAATAAATATTGTTTTTGAAAGTGAGATATTTTTAGTATTAGTATTAGATATTTTTTAATGGAGATATGTCAGGCCTAAACAAGTGAACCTTTTTTCAATCAGAAACAAAGTTGCGTGGAATTATTTTTCATTGATTTATTATTTATTTCATATAAATAGACTATTATCAGCTCTTCAGTTATCTACTGGTTTGTGGCGTAACGGGTAATA
The DNA here is from genome assembly GCF_964355755.1 of Antedon mediterranea. Classification (NCBI taxonomy): domain Eukaryota; kingdom Metazoa; phylum Echinodermata; class Crinoidea; order Comatulida; family Antedonidae; genus Antedon; species Antedon mediterranea. Next base: position 10,911,656 of record NC_092678.1, read on the forward strand.
CCCAGGTTTGAGTGCTCTCAGTAGCGGGTTCCAACCTCTAGGGATGTTGCTTTTTTTTTTCTTATTGAAAATAAATATTTTTTTTTAAAATGAGATATTTTTTAGGGTTGTGAATGTCAGGCCTAAACAAATGGATCTTTTTTAAAATCAGAAACAAAGTTGCATGGCATTATTTTTCATTGATTGATCATTCATTTCATATAAATAGACTATTATCAGCTCTTCAGTTATCTACTGGTTTGTGGCGTAACGGGTAATGCTCAAGTTTGAGTGCTCGCAGTAGTGGGTTCGAACCTCTAGGGATATTTCTTTTCTTTTTTTTTTAAATTGAAAATAAATATTTTTTTTGAAAGTGAGATATTTTGAGGGTTGTAAATGTCAGGCCTAAACAAATGAACCTTTTTTAAAATCAGAAACAAAGTTGCATGGCATTATTTTTCATGGATTTATTATTTATTTCATATAAATAGAGTATTATCAGCTCTTCAGTCATCTACTGGTTTGTGGCGTAACGGGTAATGCTCAAGTTTGAGTGCTCTCACTAGTGGGTTCGAACCTCTACGGATATTTTGTATTTTGTTTTTTTTTTATTGAAAATAATATTTTTTTTGAAAGTGAGATATTTTGAGGGTTGTAAATGTCAGGCCTAAACAAGTGAAACTTTTTTTAAATCAGAAACAAAGTTGCATGGCATTATTTTTCATTGATTGATCATTAATTTCATATAAATAGACTATTATCAGCTCTTCAGTTATCTACTGGTTTGTGGCGTAACGGGTAATACCCAGGTTTGAGTGCTCTCAGTAGCGGGTTCCAACCTGTATGGATATTTTTTTTTTATTTGAAAATAAATATTGTTTTTGAAAGTGAGATATTTTGAGAGTTGTAAATGTCAGGCCTAAACAAGTGAACATTTTTTTCAATCAGAAAAAAAGTATCATGGCATTATTTTTCATTGATTGATCATTCATTTCATATATATAGACTATTATCAGCTCCTCAGTCATCTACTGGTTTGTGGCGTAACGGGTAATGCTCAGGTTTGAGTTCTCTCAGTAGTGGGTTCGAACCTATACGGGTATTTTTTTAAATTTTTTTTTTAATTGAAAATAAATATTGTTTTTGAAAGTGAGATATTTTGAGGGTTGCAACTGTCAGGCCTAAACAAGTGAACCTTTTTTAAAATCAGAAACAAAGTTGCATGGCATTATTTTTCATTGGTTGATCATCCATTTCATATAAATAGACTATTATCAGCTCTTCAGTCATCTACTGGTTTGAGGCGTAACGGGTAATGCTCAAGTTTGAGTGCTCGCAGTAGTGGGTTCGAACCTCTAGGGATATTTCTTTTCTTTTTGGTTTTAATTGAAAATAAATATTTTTTTTTAAAGTGAGATATTTTGAGGGTTGTAAATGTCAGGCCTAAACAAATGAACCTTTTTAAAAATCAGAAACAAAGTTGCATGGCATTATTTTTCATTGATTGATCATTAATTTCATATCAATAGACTATTATCAGCTCTTCAGTTATCTAATGGTTTGTGGCGTAACGGGTAATAACCAGGTTTGAGTGCTCTCAGTAGCGGGTTCCAACCTCTAGGGATATTGCTTTTTTTTTTCTTATTGAAAATAAATATTTTTTGGGAATATGAGATATTTTTTAGGGTTGTGAATGTCAGGCCTAAACAAATGGATCTTTTTTAAAATCAGAAACAAAGTTGCATGGCATTATTTTTCATTGATTTATTATTCATTTCAAATAAATAGAGTATTATCAGCTCTTCAGTCATCTACTGGTTTGAGGCGTAACGAGTAATGCTCAAGTTTGAGTGCTCGCAGTGGTGGGTTCGAACCTCTAGAGATATTTCTTTTTTTTTTTAATTGAAAATAAATATTTTTTTTGAAAGTGAGATATTTTGAGGGTTGTAAATGTCAGGCCTAAACAAATGAACCTTTTTTAAAATCAGAAACAAAGTTGCATGGCATTATTTATCATTGATTGATCATTAATTTCATATAAATAGAGTATTATCAGCTCTTCAGTCATCTACTGGTTTGTGGCGTAACGGGTAATGCTCAAGTTTGAGTGCTCTCACTAGTGGGTTCGAACCTCTACGGATATTTTGTATTTTTTTTTTTTATTGAAAATAATATTGTTTTTGAAAGTGAGATATTTTGAGGGTTGTGAATGTCAGGCCTAAACAAATGGATCTTTTTTTAAACACGAAACAAAGTTGCATGGCATTATTTTTCATTGATTGATCATTAATTTCATATAAATAGACTATTATCAGCTCTTCAGTTATCTACTGGTTTGTGGCGTAACGGGTAATACCCAGGTTTGAGTGCTTTCAGTAGCGGGTTCCAACCTGTAAGGATATTTTTTTTTTATTTGAAAATAAATATTGTTTTTGAAAGTGTGATATTTTGAGGGTTGGTTCTAAATGTCAGGCCTAAACAAGTGAACATTTTTTTCAATCAGAAACAAAGTTGCATGGCATTATTTTTCATTGATTGATCATTCATTTCATATATATAGACTATTATCAGCTCCTCAGTCATCTTCTGGTTTGTGGCGTAACGGGTAATGCTCAGGTTTGAGTGCTCTTAGTAGTGGGTTCGAACCTATACGGGTATTTTGTTTTCTTTTTTTTTAATTGAAAATAAATATTGTTTTTGAAAGTGAGATATTTTGAGGGTTGCAACTGTCAGGCCTAAACAAGTGAACCTTTTTTAAAATCAGAAACAAAGTTGCATGGCATTATTTTTCATTGGTTGATCATCCATTTCATATAAATAGACTATTATCAGCTCTTCAGTCATATACTTGTTTGCGGCGTAACGGGTAATGCTCAAGTTTGAGTGATTTCAATAGTGGGTTCGAACTTCTAGGGATATTTTTTTTCTTTTTTTTTTATTTGAAAATAAATATTGTTTTTGAAAGTGAGATATTTTGAGGGTTGTAAATATCAGGCCTAAACAAGTGAACCTTTTTTTAAAATCAGAAACAAAGTTGCATGGCATTATTTTTCATTGATTCATTCCATATAAATAGAGTATTATCAGCTCTTCAGTCATCTACTGGTTTGAGGCGCAACGAGTAATGCTCAAGTTTGAGTGCTCGCAGTAGTGGGTTCGAACCTCTAGGGATATTTCTTCTTTTTTTTCTTATTGAAAATAAATATTTTTTTTCAAAGTGAGATATTTTGAGGGTTGTAAATGTCAGGCCTAAACAAATGAACCTTTTTTAAAATCAGAAACAAAGTTGCATGGCATTATTTTTCATTGATTGATCATTAATTTCATATAAATAGACTATTATCAGCTCTTCAGTCATCTACTGGTTTGTGGCGTAACTGGTAATGCTCAGGTTTGAGTGCTCTGAGTAGTGGGTCGAACCTCTAGGGATATATTTTTTCTTTTTTTTTTAAATTGAAAATAAATATGGTTTTTGAAAGTGAGATATTTTGAGGGTTGTAAATGTCAGGCCTAAACAAGTGGACCTTTTTTAAAATCAGAAACAAAGTTGCATGGCATTATTTTTCATTGATTTATTATTTATTTCATATAAATAGAGTATTATCAGCTCTTCAGTCATCTAATGGTTTGTGGCGTAACGGGTAATGCTCAAGTTTGAGTGCTCTCACTAGTGGGTTCGAACCTCTACTGATATTTTGTTTCTTTCTTTTTTTTAATTGAAAATAATATTGTTTTTGAAAGTGAGATATTTTGAGGGTTGTAAATGTCAGGCCTAAACAAGTGGACCTTTTTTAAAATCAGAAACAAAGTTGCATGGCATTATTTTTCATTGATTGATCATTAATTTCATATAAATAGACTATTATCAGCTCTTCAGTTATCTACTGGTTTGTGGCGTAACGGGTAACACCCAGGTTTTAGTGCTCTCAGTAGCGGGTTCCAACCTGTAAGGATATTTTTTTTTTAATTGAAAATAAATATTGTTTTTGAAAGTGAGATATTTTGAGGGTTGCAACTGTCAGGCTAAACAAGTGAACCTTTTTTAAAATCAGAAACAAAGTTGCATGGCATTATTTTTCATTGATTGATCATTCATTTCATATAAATAGATTATTATCAGCTCTTCAGTTATCTACTGGTTTGTGGCGTAACGGGTAATATACCCAGGTTTGAGTGCTCTCAGTAGCGGGTTCCAACCTCTAGGGATATTGCTTTTTTTTTTCTTATTGAAAATAAATATTTTTTTTGAAAATGAGATATTTTTTAGGGTTGTGAATGTCAGGCCTAAACAAATGGATCTTTTTTAAAATCAGAAACAAAGTTGCATGGCATTATTTTTCATTGATTGATAATTCATTTCATATAAATAGACTATTATCAGCTCTTCAGTCACCTACTGGTTTGTGGCGTAACGGGTAATGCTCAGGTTTGAGTGCTCTGAGTAGTGGGTCGAACCTCTAGGGATATTTTTTTCTTTTTTTTTTAAATTGAAAATAAATATGGTTTTTGAAAGTGAGATATATTGAGGGTTGTAAATGTCAGGCCTAAACAAGTGGACCTTTTTTAAAATCAGAAACAAAGTTGCATGGCATTATTTTTCATTGATTGATCATTTATTTTATATATATAGACTATTATCAGCTCCTCAGTCATCTACTGGTTTGTGGCGTAACGGGTAATGCTCAGGTTTGAGTGCTCTCAGTATTGGGTTCGAACCTATACGGGTATTTTTTTTCTTTTTTTTTTATTTGAAAATAAATATTGTTTTTGAAAGTGAGATATTTTGAGGGTTGTAAATATCAGGCCTAAACAAGTGGACCTTTTTTAAAATCAGAAACAAAGTTGCATGGCATTATTTTTCATTGGTTGATCATCCATTTCATATATATAGACTATTATCAGCTCTTAAGTCATATACTGGTTTGCGGCGTAACGGGTAATGCTCAGTTTTGAGTGATTTCAATAGTGGGTTTGAACTTCTAGGAATATTTTTTTTCTTTTTTTTTTAATTTGAAAATAAATATTGTTTTTGAAAGTGAGATATTTTGAGGGTTGTAAATGTCAGGCCTAAACAAGTGAACCTTTTTTAAAATCAGAAACAAAGTTGCATGGCATTATTTTTCATTGATTGATCATTAATTTCATATAAATACACTATTATCAGCTCTTCAGTTATCTACTGGTTTGTAGCGTAACGGGTAATACCCAGGTTTGAGTGCTCTCAGAAGCGGGTTCCAACCTCTAGGGATATTGCTTTTTTTTTTCTTATTGAAAATAAATATTTTTTTTGAAAATGAGATATTTTTTAGGGTTGTAAATGTCAGGCCTAAACAAATGGATCTTTTTTAAAATCAGAAACAAAGTTGCATGGCATTATTTTTCATTGATTGATAATTCATTTCATATAAATAGACTATTACCAGCTCTTCAGTCATCTACTGGTTTGTGGCGTAACGAGTAATGCTCAGGTTTGAGTGCTCTGAGTAGTGGGTCGAACCTCTAGGGATATTTTTTTTCTTTTTTTTTTAAATTGAAAATAAATATGGTTTTTGAAAGTGAGATATTTTGAGGGTTGTAAATGTCAGGCCTAAACAAGTGGACCTTTTTTAAAATCAGAAACAAAGTTGCATGGCATTATTTTTCATTGATTGATTATTTATTTTATATATATTGACTATTATCAGCTCCTCAGTCATCTACTGGTTTGTGGCGTAACGGGTAATGCTCAGGTTTGAGTGCTCTCAGTAGTGGGTTCGAACCAGGGAAGAGTTAAATTACATGGAAAACTCACGAGCCGTTGAGGCGTGTTAATGCAATTAAATCGCTATTGTTCTCTATTGTTTTGTGAATAAACTAACTTCCCCTTTTGTCCCATACGCGCGGCACCGCCAATTACTGAATATGCTGCCACCAACGTGTAGATTGGCATTAGACTTGTTACCAGTCGTTTTTTTTCAGAAATCCTTTTTGGTTTTTTAAAATAAAATAAGTGGTTTAACACTTAACGACTGATTTGAGACTATTTTGCACACGTTACACAAGCGTTTCCATTTTTTAAAATGTGTATTTTCACAAAGAAACACGCTTTTTAGGTGGATTTTCGGTAAGTATGCAATGGCCTTTTACGAAATGTATCGTCTTTTATATCAGCATTTAGAGACATATGCCTAAAATTGCCTAATGTCTAGCTCAGATATGTGAAACCAATAACATCTATATATATTGTGGTCCAGTTTTTATTTGCGACCAATTCCGACCAAATACCAAAAATAAAAGATTTCTGAACCACCTTTACTCAGTTTTAGAGACTAAGATCGGCGGCGAGATGCTGGTAAGCTCCGCCCACATGCTATTCCAGATAGACGCTGTTGCTAGGCCTATCGGCCACCTATTGCTATTCTGTCAAGCAACCTGTTTTAGTTTTTCAATTGTTAAATAAGTCAAAAATACCAGGCTAACATAAAATGAAAGTTCTAGACCTAGGCCCCTAATTAAAACAAACTTCTATTAGAGTAGGTTTACCTAGGGCTAGCTAATAAGCTAGGGCCTAGGCCCTAGGCCTTCCTCTCTTCATTCAAGTGCAATTCATCCCAGTGCAATTCATCCCAATGATGGTACCCAAGATGCTGCCTACAGAAGGTATTGGTTTCTGAATTTTTTTATTTGAATACTGTATATAATAATGTTTCCTTTTTTTCATCCACAGTTTCTTCATTTGTTGACATGGCCAAGATATTCCTTTCACAGAAGAAGCCTGATGGTACAAGACGGATTGTGTACTTTTTCCGTGAGAAAAACAACCAGGATGCTCTAGAAAACTATTCCAGTATAGAAAGGAGTTGCCTTGGGAGATGGGAAAATCTGACAGTCATAACTTATTAGTTATTTTAAATTGATACTTGTTTTGTAATCTGTTGATTCAGCCATTTGAAGTATATAAAGAATGTCACGGAACAAAATATATTTCAGTACTTACGAAGAATCTCTTTTTTTACTCTGGTATTGATAAACATTATGACATCATGTAACAATTTTAATAAAAAATTGTTTTGTAAATAAAGTATATTCTAAATTGTATGTTGGTTTGACTAAAAATTAAACACATAATTTGATGAATACATACTTTGAAATATACCTGTATTGACATGATTATACAGTATTGATTTTTATACAAAATAAATTTACAACTCCAACCTTAAACTTTTTTTGTCTTTTGCTTTTATTTTATTATTTGTTAAGTTACACCAGTGTGTTATAATACTCTGTTTGATATTGGAATTACACATTCCCTTTAGCGACAAAAACCTCTCCATTTCTAAATCTAAGTTTCTAAAAAACAAATTAATACATCTTTTATGTGAAAAGCACCCCCTCCCCCTTTGAACGTCACTTCAACCAGTCATTGGTGTAGTCTATAGGAAAGAATTAGTTTCTTCTATACTTTTGACCTCCCAGCACAATAAAGTTCACATAAAATCATATAATACAATGCAGAATTATTTTCAGGCAGGGAAGAACTCTGGGCCTGGCCCTAGACCTAGGTAGGCTACCGGTACATGCAACTGGCGCGCACAGGAGATACTTTTAATGGCCGAGTAGCCTACAAATACACTCTTATTGTTAAAACAGGATCAGGCTAACTTAGTTTGGTAAGCATATCAATTCAAATAGGCCTAGGTAGCTAGCCAGAAGAGAAGATTGTAGGCCTAGCCTAATAGTAGTTGAGTAGGGCCTATTTTTTTTAGGCTAAAGTAACTAGCCTAGGCCTAGCTAGGAGTGCCTATTACATTCTTACTAGCTAGGGCCTAGGCCTCTAGGCCTACTAGCCCTAGATTGAAGTAGGACCTGGTGTAGCAAGTAGGCCTAGCCTATTACATATACTTGAAATGTGCGTACGGAAATTTTCTAAAAACGGAAAATACAAATACGACGACGACGACTACTACGTCGCGATATATATCGAAAAAGTTTAATGCGTCAGGTTACCAAGGGGGGGCGGGCGGTTCGACGAAGACGTCATCAGTAGTGTGTTGTTGCATGCGGTCACCGACCGGAAAACAATCGCTTCTGAGCATGCGCAAAGCAATTACTTCGTCTTGAGCGAACATCCGTTGATTATGTAATCGAATCGGCGGTGCCGCGCGTTGTAACGTTTGATGTAAGGTCCGTGAGTTTTCCATGTCATTTAACTCTTCCCTGGTTCGAACCTATACGGGTATTTTTTTTCTTTTTTTTTTGTTTGAAAATAAATATTGTTTTTGAAAGTGAGATATTTTGAGGGTTGTAAATTTCAGGCCTAAACAAGTGGACCTTTTTTAAAATCAGAAACAAAGTTGCATGGCATTATTTTTCATTGATTGATCATTTATTTAATATAAATAGACTATTATCAGCTCCTCAGTCATCTACTGGTTTGTGGCGTAACGGATAATGCTCAGGTTTGAGTGCTTTCAGTAGTGGGTTCGAACCTCTGGGGATTTTTTTTTTTTTTAAATTGAAAATAAATATTGTTTTTGAAAGTGAGATATTTTGAGGGGGTGTGTAGAAAGCGACGACCTCGAATTGGACGACCCCAACGACCCGGGCGACCTCGAATTGGACGACCTAGACTTGGACGACCCATAACACGAAACCGACGACCCCTATAATAGCCTAGCCTAGCCTAGGCCTAAGTATGATATAACATCCCGAAGCCGAACATAACCAAAGATCTTTAAACCATACCTTATATAATACTCGCAAAGCAAGCAATTGATTGAAAAAATACAGAAATATCGCCATTTGATACTGAATGTGTCGACACGAACAAACGAACAGATATGGAACGCCAAGAGTGCATCATTAAAACTGCATTCGACTCGATTAGCACACGAAATATCATAAACATGGCAAACCAGGCCCCTTTTTCAGCGGCAGGTAAGGTTTGACCATGGAGGTACTCCATGGTTTTACCAGCTCCATGGTTTGACCATGGAGGTATAAAAATATTGTTATACCTCCATGGTTTGACCGTATACAATGCATGTGTGAAATGTAAAGCTTTCTTATGGCCCTCCCCATGCAGGATTAGGCCAAGTTGAGCCGCCATGTTACTCTGCTTGGTAGGCCTATAGTGTTCGTTATAAGAAGACGAGATGTAATTATACGTCCATGGTTTAACCATGTATTGTATAATATTTATTTCTGTTTAATTTATTTTTAATATGTCGAATGCAGTTTTAATGATGCACTCTTGGCGTTCCATATCTTTTCGTTTGTTCGTGTCGACACAATCAGTATCAAATGGCGATATTTCTGTATTTTTTCAATCAATTGCTTGCTTGCGAGTATTATAAAATAAGGTATAGTTTAAAGATCTTTGGCTATGTTCGGCTTTGGGATGTTATACCACACTTAGGCCTAGGCTAGGCTAGGCTATAGGGGTCGTCGGTTTCGTGTTATGGGTCGTTCAATTCGAGGTCGTTCAATTCGAGGTCGCCCGGGTCGTTGGGGTCGTCCAATTCGAGGTCGTCGCTTTCTACACACCCTATTTTGAGGGTTGTAAATGTCAGGCCTAAACAAGTGGACCTTTTTTAAAATCAGAAACAAAGTTGCATGGCATTATTTTTCATTGGTTGATCATCCATTTCATATATATAGACTATTATCAGCTCTTAAGTCATATACTGGTTTGCGGCGTAACGGGTAATGCTCAGTTTTGAGTGATTTCAATAGTGGGTTTGAACTTCTAGGGATATTTTTTTTCTTTTTTTTTTTATTTGAAAATAAATATTGTTTTTGAAAGTGAGATATTTTGAGGGTTGTAAATGTCAGGCCTAAACAAGTGAACCTTTTTTAAAATCAGAAACAAAGTTGCATGGCATTATTTTTCATTGATTGATCATTAATTTCATATAAATACACTATTATCAGCTCTTCAGTTATCTACTGGTTTGTAGCGTAACGGGTAATGCTCAGGTTTGAGTGCTCTGAGTAGTGGGTCGAACCTCTAACTAGGGATATTTTTTTTCTTTTTTTTTTTAAATTGAAAATAAATATGGTTTTTGAAAGTGAGATATTTTGAGGGTTGTAAATGTCAGGCCTAAACAAGTGGACCTTTTTTAAAATCAGAAACAAAGTTGCATGGCATTATTTTTCATTGATTGATAATTCATTTCATATAAATAGACTATTATCAGCTCTACAGTCATCTACTGGTTTGTGGCGTAACGGGTAATGCTCAGGTTTGAGTGCTCTGAGTAGTGGGTCGAACCTCTAGGGATATTTTTTTTCTTTTTTTTTTTAAATTGAAAATAAATATGGTTTTTGAAAGTGAGATATTTTGAGGGTTGTAAATGTCAGGCCTAAACAAGTGAACCTTTTTTAAAATCAGAAACAAAGTTGCATGGCATTATTTTTCATTGATTTATTATTTATTTCATATAAATAGAGTATTATCAGCTCCTCAGTCATCTACTGGTTTGTGGCGTAACGGGTAATGCTCAGGTTTGAGTGCTCTCAGTAGTGGGTTCGAACCTATACGGGTATTTTTTTTCTTTTTTTTTTTATTTGAAAATAAATATTGTTTTTGAAAGTGAGATATTTTGAGGGTTGTAAATGTCAGGCCTAAACAAGTGGACCTTTTTTAAAATCAGAAACAAAGTTGCATGGCATTATTTTTCATTGGTTGATCATCCATTTCATATATATAGACTATTATCAGCTCTTAAGTCATATACTGGTTTGCGGCGTAACGGGTAATACCCAGGTTTGAGTGCTCTCAGTAGCGGGTTCCAACCTCTAGGGATATTGCTTTTTTTTTTCTTATTGAAAATAAATATTTTTTTTGAAAATGAGATATTTTTTAGGGTTGTAAATGTCAGGCCTAAACAAATGGATCTTTTTTAAAATCAGAAACAAAGTTGCATGGCATTATTTTTCATTGATTGATAATTCATTTCATATAAATAGACTATTACCAGCTCTTCAGTCATCTACTGGTTTGTGGCGTAACGAGTAATGCTCAGGTTTGCGTGCTCTGAGTAGTGGTTCGAACCTCTAGGGATATTTTTTTTCTTTTTTTTTTAAATTGAAAATAAATATGGTTTTTGAAAGTGAGATATTTTGAGGGTTGTAAATGTCAGGCCTAAACAAGTGGACCTTTTTTAAAATCAGAAACAAAGTTGCATGGCATTATTTTTCATTGATTGATCATTTATTTTATATATATAGACTATTATCAGCTCCTCAGTCATCTACTGGTTTGTGGCGTAACCGGTAATGCTCAGGTTTGAGTGCTCTCAGTAGTGGGTTCGAACATATACGGGTATTTTTTTTCTTTTTTTTTTATTTGAAAATAAATATTGTTTTTGAAAGTGAGATATTTTGAGGGTTGTAAATGTCAGGCCTAAACAAGTGGACCTTTTTTAAAATCAGAAACAAAGTTGCATGGCATTATTTTTCATTGATTGATCATTTATTTAATATAAATAGACTATTATCAGCTCCTCAATCATCTACTGGTTTGTGGCGTAACGGATAATGCTCAAGTTTGAGTGCTTTCAGTAGTGGGTTCGAACCTCCGGGGATTTTTTTTTTTTTTAAATTGAAAATAAATATTGTTTTTGAAAGTGAGATATTTTGAGGGTTGTAAATGTCAGGCCTAAACAAGTGGACCTTTTTTAAAATCAGAAACAAAGTTGCATGGCATTATTTTTCATTGGTTGATCATCCATTTCATATAAATAGACTATTATCAGCTCTTCAGTCATCTACTGGTTTGTGGCGTAACGGGTAATGCTCAGGTTTGAGTGCTCTGAGTAGTGGGTCGAACCTCAAAAGATATTTTTTTTCTTTTTTTTTAAATTGAAAATAAATATGGTTTTTGAAAGTGAGATATTTTAAGGGTTTTAAATGTCAAGCCTAACCAAGTGGACCTTTTTTTAAAATCAGAAACAAAGTTGCATAACATCATTTTACATTGATGGATCATTCATTTCATATAAATAGACTGTTATCAGCTCTTCAGTCATCTACTGGTTTGTGGCGTAACGGGTAATACCCAGGTTTGAGTGCTCTCAGTAGCGGGTTCCAACCTCTACGGGTATTTTTTTTTCTTTTTTTTTTAATTGAAAATAAATATTTTTTTTGAAAATGAGATATTTTGAGGGTTGCAACTGTCAGGCCTAAACAAGTGGACCTTTTTTAAAATCAGAAACAAAGTTGCATGGCATTATTTTTCATTGATTGATAATTCATTTCATATAAATAGACTATTACCAGCTCTTCAGTCATCTTCTGGTTTGTGGCGTAACGGATAATGCTCAGGTTTGAGTGCTCTCAGTAGCGGGTTCCAACCTCTAGGGATATTGCTTTTTTTTTTCTTATTGAAAATAAATATTTTTTTTTGAAAATGAGATATTTTTTAGGGTTGTGAATGTCAGGCCTAAACAAATGGATCTTTTTTAAAATCAGAAACAAAGTTGTATGGCATTATTTTCATTGATTGATAATTCATTTCATATAAATAGACTATTATCAGCTCTTCTGTCATCTACTGGTTTGTGGCGTAACGGGTGATGCTCAGGTTTGAGTGCTCTGAGTAGTGGGTCGAAACTCTAGGGATATTTTTTTTCTTTTTTTTTTTAAATTGAAAATAAATATGGTTTTTGAAAGTGAGATATTTTGAGGGTTGTAAATGTCAGGTCTAAACAAGTGGACCTTTTTTTAAAATCAGAAACAAAGTTGCATGGCATTATTTTTCATTGATTGATCATTTATTTTATATATGTAGACTATTATCAGCTCCACAGTCATCTACTGGTTTGTGGCGTAACGGGCAATGCTCAGGTTTGAGTGCTCTCAGTAGTGGGTTCGAACCTATACGGGTATTTTTTTTTTTTTTTTTTATTTGAAAATAAATATTGTTTTTGAAAGTGAGATATTTTGAGGGTTGTAAATGTCAGGCCTAAACAAGTGGACCTTTTTTAAAATCAGAAACAAAGTTGCATGGCATTATTTTTCATTGATTGATCATTTATTTAATATAAATAGACTATTATCAGCTCCTCAGTCATCTACTGGTTTGTGGCGTAACGGATAATGCTCAGGTTTGAGTGCTTTCAGTAGTGGGTTCGAACCTCTGGGGATTTTTTTTTTTAAATTGAAAATAAATATTGTTTTTGAAAGTGAGATATTTTGAGGGTTGTAAATGTCAGGCCTAAACAAGTGGACCTTTTTTAAAATCAGAAACAAAGTTGCATGGCATTATTTTTCATTGGTTGATCATCCATTTCATATATATAGACTATTATCAGCTCTTAAGTCATATACTGGTTTGCGGCGTAACGGGTAATGCTCAGTTTTGAGTGATTTCAATAGTGGGTTTGAACTTCTAGGGATATTTTTTTTCTTTTTTTCTTTATTTGAAAATAAATATTGTTTTTGAAAGTGAGATATTTTGAGGGTTGTAAATGTCAGGCCTAAACAAGTGAACCTTTTTTAAAATCAGAAACAAAGTTGCATGGCATTATTTTTCATTGATTGATCATTAATATCATATAAATACACTATTATCAGCTCTTCAGTTATCTACTGGTTTGTACCGTAACGGGTAATACCCAGGTTTGAGTGCTCTCAGTAGCGGGTTTCAACCTCTAGGGATATTGCTTTTTTTTTTTCTTATTGAAAATAAATATTTTTTTTGAAAATGAGATATTTTTTAGGGTTGTAAATGTCAGGCCTAAACAAATGGATCTTTTTTAAAATCAGAAACAAAGTTGCATGGCATTATTCTTCATTGATTGATAATTCATTTCATATAAATAGACTATTACCAGCTCTTCAGTCATCTACTGGTTTGTGGCGTAACGAGTAATGCTCAGGTTTGAGTGCTCTGAGTAGTGGGTCGAACCTCTAGGGATATTTTTTTTCTTTTTTTTTTAAATTGAAAATAAATATGGTTTTTGAAAGTGAGATATTTTGAGGGTTGTAAATGTCAGGCCTAAACAAGTGGACCTTTTTTAAAATCAGAAACAAAGTTGCATGGCATTATTTTTCATTGATTGATAATTCATTTCATATAAATAGACTATTACCAGCTCTTCAGTCATCTACTGGTTTGTGGCATAACGAGTAATGCTCAGGTTTGAGTGCTCTGAGTAGTGGGTCGAACCTCTAGGGATATTTTTTTTCTTTTTTTTTTTAAATTGAAAATAAATATGGTTTTTGAAAGTGAGATATTTTGAGGGTTGTAAATGTCAGGCCTAAACAAGTGGACCTTTTTTAAAATCAGAAACAAAGTTGCATGGCATTATTTTTCATTGATTGATAATTCATTTCATATAAATAGACTATTATCAGCTCTTCAGTCATCTACTGGTTTGTGGCGTAACGGGTAATGCTCAGGTTTGAGTGCTCTGAGTAGTGGGTCGAACCTCTAGGGATATTTTTTTTCTTTTTTTTTTAAAATTGAAAATAAATATGGTTTTTGAAAGTGAGATATTTTGAGGGTTGTAAATGTCAGGCCTAAACAAGTGGACCTTTTTTAAAATCAGAAACAAAGTTGCATGGCATTATTTTTCATTGATTTATTATTTATTTCATATAAATAGAGTATTATCAGCTCCTCAGTCATCTACTGGTTTGTGGCGTAACGGGTAATGCTCAGGTTTGAGTGCTCTCAGTAGTGGGTTCGAACCTATACGGGTATTTTTTTTCTTTTTTTTTTATTTGAAAATAAATATTGTTTTTGAAAGTGAGATATTTTGAGGGTTGTAAATGTCAGTCCTAAACAAGTGGACCTTTTTTAAAATCAGAAACAAAGTTGCATGGCATTATTTTTCATTGGTTGATCATCCATTTCATATATATAGACTATTATCAGCTCTTAAGTCATATACTGGTTTGCGGCGTAACGGGTAATACCCAAGGTTGAGTGCTCTCAGTAGCGGGTTCCAACCTCTAGGGATATTGCTTTTTTTCCTTATTGAAAATAAATATTTTTTTTTTAAATGAGATATTTTTTAGGGTTGTAAATGTCAGGCCTAAACAAATGGATCTTTTTTAAAATCAGAAACAAAGTTGCATGGCAATATTTTTCATTGATTGATAATTCATTTCATATAAATAGACTATTACCAGCTCTTTAGTCATCTACTGGTTTGTGGCGTAACGAGTAATTCTCAGGTTTGAGTGCTCTGAGTAGAGGGTCGAACCTCTAGGGATATTTTTTTTCTTTTTTTTTAAATTGAAAATAAATATGGTTTTTGAAAGTGAGATATTTTGAGGGTTGTAAATGTCAGGCCTAAACAAGTGGACCTTTTTTAAAATCAGAAACAAAGTTGCATGGCATTATTTTTCATTGATTGATCATTTATTTTATATATATAGACTATTATCAGCTCCTCAGTCATCTACTGGTTTGTGGCGTAACCGGTAATGCTCAGGTTTGAGTGCTCTCAGTAGTGGGTTCGAACCTATACGGGTATTTTTTTTCTTTTTTTTTTATTTGAAAATAAATATTGTTTTTGAAAGTGAGATATTTTGAGGGTTGTAAATGTCAGGCCTAAACAAGTGGACCTTTTTTAAAATCAGAAACAAAGTTGCATGGCATTATTTTTCATTGATTGATCATTTATTTAATATAAATAGACTATTATCAGCTCCTCAGTCATCTACTGGTTTGTGGCGTAACGGATAATGCTCAGGTTTGAGTGCTTTCAGTAGTGGGTTCGAACCTCTGGGGATTTTTTTTTTTAAATTGAAAATAAATATTGTTTTTGAAAGTGAGATATTTTGAGGGTTGTAAATGTCAGGCCTAAACAAGTGGACCTTTTTTAAAATCAGAAACAAAGTTGCATGGCATTATTTTTCATTGGTTGATCATCCATTTCATATATATAGACTATTATCAGCTCTTAAGTCATATACTGGTTTGCGGCGTAACGGGTAATGCTCAGTTTTGAGTGATTTCAATAGTGGGTTTGAACTTCTAGGGATATTTTTTTTCTTTTTTTCTTTATTTGAAAATAAATATTGTTTTTGAAAGTGAGATATTTTGAGGGTTGTAAATGTCAGGCCTAAACAAGTGAACCTTTTTTAAAATCAGAAACAAAGTTGCATGGCATTATTTTTCATTGATTGATCATTAATATCATATAAATACACTATTATCAGCTCTTCAGTTATCTACTGGTTTGTACCGTAACGGGTAATACCCAGGTTTGAGTGCTCTCAGTAGCGGGTTTCAACCTCTAGGGATATTGCTTTTTTTTTTTCTTATTGAAAATAAATATTTTTTTTGAAAATGAGATATTTTTTAGGGTTGTAAATGTCAGGCCTAAACAAATGGATCTTTTTTAAAATCAGAAACAAAGTTGCATGGCATTATTTTTCATTGATTGATAATTCATTTCATATAAATAGACTATTACCAGCTCTTCAGTCATCTACTGGTTTGTGGCGTAACGAGTAATGCTCAGGTTTGAGTGCTCTGAGTAGTGGGTCGAACCTCTAGGGATATTTTTTTTCTTTTTTTTTTAAATTGAAAATAAATATGGTTTTTGAAAGTGAGATATTTTGAGGGTTGTAAATGTCAGGCCTAAACAAGTGGACCTTTTTTAAAATCAGAAACAAAGTTGCATGGCATTATTTTTCATTGATTGATAATTCATTTCATATAAATAGACTATTACCAGCTCTTCAGTCATCTACTGGTTTGTGGCATAACGAGTAATGCTCAGGTTTGAGTGCTCTGAGTAGTGGGTCGAACCTCTAGGGATATTTTTTTTCTTTTTTTTTTTAAATTGAAAATAAATATGGTTTTTGAAAGTGAGATATTTTGAGGGTTGTAAATGTCAGGCCTAAACAAGTGGACCTTTTTTAAAATCAGAAACAAAGTTGCATGGCATTATTTTTCATTGATTGATAATTCATTTCATATAAATAGACTATTATCAGCTCTTCAGTCATCTACTGGTTTGTGGCGTAACGGGTAATGCTCAGGTTTGAGTGCTCTGAGTAGTGGGTCGAACCTCTAGGGATATTTTTTTTCTTTTTTTTTTAAAATTGAAAATAAATATGGTTTTTGAAAGTGAGATATTTTGAGGGTTGTAAATGTCAGGCCTAAACAAGTGGACCTTTTTTAAAATCAGAAACAAAGTTGCATGGCATTATTTTTCATTGATTTATTATTTATTTCATATAAATAGAGTATTATCAGCTCCTCAGTCATCTACTGGTTTGTGGCGTAACGGGTAATGCTCAGGTTTGAGTGCTCTCAGTAGTGGGTTCGAACCTATACGGGTATTTTTTTTCTTTTTTTTTTATTTGAAAATAAATATTGTTTTTGAAAGTGAGATATTTTGAGGGTTGTAAATGTCAGGCCTAAACAAGTGGACCTTTTTTAAAATCAGAAACAAAGTTGCATGGCATTATTTTTCATTGGTTGATCATCCATTTCATATATATAGACTATTATCAGCTCTTAAGTCATATACTGGTTTGCGGCGTAACGGGTAATACCCAAGGTTGAGTGCTCTCAGTAGCGGGTTCCAACCTCTAGGGATATTGCTTTTTTTCCTTATTGAAAATAAATATTTTTTTTTTAAATGAGATATTTTTTAGGGTTGTAAATGTCAGGCCTAAACAAATGGATCTTTTTTAAAATCAGAAACAAAGTTGCATGGCATTATTTTTCATTGATTGATAATTCATTTCATATAAATAGACTATTACCAGCTCTTTAGTCATCTACTGGTTTGTGGCGTAACGAGTAATTCTCAGGTTTGAGTGCTCTGAGTAGAGGGTCGAACCTCTAGGGATATTTTTTTTCTTTTTTTTTAAATTGAAAATAAATATGGTTTTTGAAAGTGAGATATTTTGAGGGTTGTAAATGTCAGGCCTAAACAAGTGGACCTTTTTTAAAATCAGAAACAAAGTTGCATGGCATTATTTTTCATTGATTGATCATTTATTTTATATATATAGACTATTATCAGCTCCTCAGTCATCTACTGGTTTGTGGCGTAACCGGTAATGCTCAGGTTTGAGTGCTCTCAGTAGTGGGTTCGAACCTATACGGGTATTTTTTTTCTTTTTTTTTTATTTGAAAATAAATATTGTTTTTGAAAGTGAGATATTTTGAGGGTTGTAAATGTCAGGCCTAAACAAGTGGACCTTTTTTAAAATCAGAAACAAAGTTGCATGGCATTATTTTTCATTGATTGATCATTTATTTAATATAAATAGACTATTATCAGCTCCTCAATCATCTACTGGTTTGTGACGTAACGGATAATGCTCAAGTTTGAGTGCTTTCAGTAGTGGATTCGAACCTCCGGGGATTTTTTTTTTTTTTTTAATTGAAAATAAATATTGTTTTTGAAAGTGAGATATTTTGAGGGTTGTAAATGTCAGGCCTAAACAAGTGGACCTTTTTTAAAATCAGAAACAAAGTTGCATGGCATTATTTTTCATTGGTTGATCATCCATTTCATATATATAGACTATTATCAGCTCTTAAGTCATATACTGGTTTGCGGCGTAACGGGTAATGCTCAGTTTTGAGTGACTTCAATAGTGGGTTTGAACCTCAAGGGATATTTTTTTTCTTTTTTTTAAAATTGAAAATAAATATGGTTTTTGAAAGTGAGATATTTTGAGGGTTTTAAATGTCAAGCCTAACCAAGTGGACCTTTTTTTAAAATCAGAAACAAAGTTGCATAACATCATTTTACATTGATGGATCATTTATTTCATATAAATAGACTGTTATCAGCTCTTCAGTCATCTACTGGTGTGTGGCGTAACCGGTAGTGCTCAGGTTTGAGTTCTCGCAGTAGTGGGTTCGAACCTCTACGAATATTTTTTTTCTTTTTTTTTTAATTGAAAATAAATATTGTTTTTGAAAGTGAGATATTTTGAGGGTTGCAAATGTCAAGCCTAAACAAGTGGACCTTTTTTAAAATCAGAAACAAAGTTGCATGGCATTATTTTTCATTGGTTGATCATCCATTTCATATAAATAGACTATTATCAGCTACTCAGTTATATACTGGTTTGCGGCGTAACGGGTAAAGCTCAGTTTTGAGTGATTTCAATAGTGGGTTCGAACTTCTAGGGATATTTTTTTATTTTTTTTATTTGAAAATAAATATTGTTTTTGAAAGTGAGATATTTTGAGGGTTGTAAATGTCAGGCCTAAACAAGTGAACATTTTTTTCAATCAGAAACAAAGTTGCATGGCATTATTTTTCATTGATTGATCATTCATTTCATATAACTATTATTAGCTCCTCAGTCATCTACTGGTTTGTGGCGTAACGTGTAATGCTCAGGTTTAAGTGCTCTCAGTAGTGGGTTCGAACCTATAAGGGTATTTTTTTTTTCTTTTTTTTTTAATTGAAAATAAATATTGTTTTTGAAAGTGAGATATTTTGAGGGTTGCAAATGTCAGGCCTAAACAAGTGAACCTTTTTTAAAATCAGAAACAAAGTTGCATGGCATTATTTTTCATTGATTGATCATCCATTTCATATAAATAGACTATTATCAGCTCTTCAGTCATATACTGGTTTGCGGCGAACGGGTAATGCTCAGGTTTGAGTGATGTCAATAGTGGGTTCGAACTTCTAGGGATATTTTTTTTCTTTTTTTTTTTATTTGAAAATAAATATTGTTTTTGAAGGTGAGATATTTTGAGGGTTGTAAATGTCAGGCCTAAACAAGTGAACCTTTTTTAAAATCAGAAACAAAGTTGCATGGCATTATTTTTCATTGATTTATTATTTATTTCATATAAATAGAGTATTATCAGCTCTTCAGTCATCTACTGGTTTGAGGCGTAACGGGTAATGCTCAGGTTTGAGTGCTCTTAGTAGTGGGTTCGAACCTATACGGGTATTTTTTTTCTTTTTTTTTTAATTGAAAATAAATATTGTTTTTGAAAGTGAGATATTTTGAGGGTTGCAACTGTCAGGCCTAAACAAGTGGACCTTTTTTAAAATCAGAAACAAAGTTGCATGGCATTATTTTTCATTGATTGATCATTCATTTCATATAAATAGACTATTATCAGCTCCGCAGTCATCTACTGGTTTGTGGCGTAACGGATAATTCTCAGATTTGAGTGCTTTCAGTAGTGGGTTCGAACCTCTAGGGATTTTTTTTTTTTTAAATTGAAAATAAATATTGTTTTTGAAAGTGAGATATTTTGAGGGTTGTAAATGTCAGGCCTAAACAAGTGGACCTTTTTTAAAATCAGAAACAAAGTTGCATGGCATTATTTTTCATTGATTTATTATTAATTTCATATAAATAGAGTATTATCAGCTCTTCAGTCATCTACTGGTTTGTGGCGTAACGGGTAATGCTCAGGTTTGAGTGCTCTGAGTAGTGGGTCGAACCTCAAGGGATATTTTTTTTCTTTTTTTTTAAATTGAAAATAAATATGGTTTTTGAAAGTGAGATATTTTGAGGGTTTTAAATGTCAAGCCTAACCAAGTGGACCTTTTTTTAAAATCAGAAACAAAGTTGCATAACATCATTTTACATTGATGGATCATTTATTTCATATAAATAGACTGTTATCAGCTCTTCAGTCATCTACTGGTGTGTGGCGTAACCGGTAGTGCTCAGGTTTGAGTTCTCGCAGTAGTGGGTTCGAACCTCTACGAATATTTTTTTTCTTTTTTTTTTAATTGAAAATAAATATTGTTTTTGAAAGTGAGATATTTTGAGGGTTGCAAATGTCAGGCCTAAACAAGTGGACCTTTTTTAAAATCAGAAACAAAGTTGCATGGCATTATTTTTCATTGGTTGATCATCCATTTTATATAAATAGACTATTATCAGCTCTTCAGTCATCTACTGGTTTGTGGCGTAACGGGTAATGCTCAGGTTTGAGTGCTCTGAGTAGTGGGTCGAACCTCTAGGGATATTTTTTTTCTTTTTTTTTTAAATTGAAAATAAATATGGATTTTGAAAGTGAGATATTTTGAGGGTTGTAAATGTCAGGCCTAAACAAGTGGACCTTTTTTAAAATCAGAAACAAAGTTGCATGGCATTATTTTTCATTGATTGATCATTCATTTCATATAAATGGACTATTATCAGCTCCGCAGTCATCTACTGGTTTGTGGCGTAACGGATAATGCTCAGGTTTGAGTGCTTTCAGTAGTGGGTTCGAACCTCTAGGGATTTTTTTTTTTTTAAATTGAAAATAAATATTGTTTTTGAAAGTGAGATATTTTGAGGGTTGTAAATGTCAGGCCTAAACAAATGGACCTTTTTTAAAATCAGAAACAAAGTTGCATGGCATTATTTTTCATTGATTTATTATTAATTTCATATAAATAGAGTATTATCAGCTCTTCAGTCATCTACTGGTTTGATGCGTAACGGGTAATGCTCAGGTTTGAGTTCTCGCAGTAGTGGGTTCGAACCTCTACGAATATTTTTTTTCTTTTTTTTTTTTATTGAAAAAAATATTGTTTTTGAAAGTGAGATATTTTGAGGGTTGTAAATGTCAGGCCTAAACAAGTGGACCTTTTTTAAAATCAGAAACAAAGTTGCATGGCATCATTTTTCATTGATTGATCATTCATTTCATATAAATAGACTATTATCAGCTCTTCAGTTATCTACTGGTTTGTGGCGTAACTGGTAATGCTCAAGTTTGAGTGCTCTCACTAGTGGGTTCGAACCTCTACGGATATTTTTTTTTTTTTATATTTAAAATAAATATTGTTTTTGAAAGTGAGATATTTTGAGGGTTGTAAATGTCAGGCCTAAACAAGTGAACCTTTTTTTAAAATCAGAAACAAAGTTGCATGGCATTATTTTTCATGGATTTATTATTAATTTCATATAAATAGAGTATTATCAGCTCTTCAGTCATCTACTGGTTTGAGGCGTAACGGGTAATGCTCAGGTTTGAGTTCTCGCAGTAGTGGGTTCGAATCTCTACGAATTTTTTTTTTTTTTTTTTTTTTTTTTTTTATTGAAAAAAATATTGTTTTTGAAAGTGAGATATTTTGAGGGTTGTAAATGTCAGGCCTAAACAAGTGGACCTTTTTTAAAATCAGAAACAAAGTTGCATGGCATTATTTTTCATTGATTGATCATTAATTTCATATAAATAGACTATTATCAGCTCTTCAGTTATCTACTGGTTTGTGGCGTAACGGGTAATACCCAGGTTTGAGTGCTCTCAGTAGAGGGTTCCAAACTCTAGGGATATTGCTTTTTTTTGTCTTATTGAAAATAAATATTTTTTTTGAAAATGAGATATTTTTTAGGGTTGTAAATGTCAGGCCTAAACAAATGGATCTTTTTTAAAATCAGAAACAAAGTTGCATGGCATTATTTTTCATTGATTGATAATTCATTTCATATAAATAGACTATTACCAGCTCTTCAGTCATCTACTGGTTTGTGGCGTAACGAGTAATGCTCAGGTTTGAGTGCTCTGAGTAGTTGGTCGAACCTCTAGGGATACTTTTTTTCTTTTTTTTTACATTGAAAATAAATATGGTTTTTGAAAGTGAGATATTTTGAGGGTTGTAAATGTCAGGCCTAAACAAGTGGACCTTTTTTAAAATCAGAAACAAAGTTGCATGGCATTATTTTTCATTGATTGATAATTCATTTCATATAAATAGACTATTATCAGCTCTTCAGTCATCTACTGGTTTGTGGCGTAACGGGTAATGCTCAGGTTTGAGTGTTCTGAGTAGTGGGTCGAACCTCAAGGGATATTTTTTTTCTTTTTTTTTAAATTGAAAATAAATATGGTTTTTGAAAGTGAGATATTTTGAGGGTTTTAAATGTCAAGCCTAACCAAGTGGACCTTTTTTTAAAATCAGAAACAAAGTTGCATAACATCATTTTACATTGATGGATCATTCATTTCATATAAATAGACTGTTATCAGCTCTTCAGTCATCTACTGGTTTGTGGCGTAACCGGTAGTGCTCAGGTTTGAGTTCTCGCAGTAGTGGGTTCGAACCTCTACGAATATTTTTTTTCTTTTTTTTTTAATTGAAAATAAATATTGTTTTTGAAAGTGAGATATTTTGAGGGTTGTAAATGTCAGGCCTAAACAAGTGGACCTTTTTTAAAATCAGAAACAAAGTTGCATGGCATTATTTTTCATTGATTGATCATTCATTTCATATAAATGGACTATTATCAGCTCCGCAGTCATCTACTGGTTTGTGGCGTAACGGATAATGCTCAGGTTTGAGTGCTTTCAGTAGTGGGTTCGAACCTCTAGGGATTTTTTTTTTTTTTAAATTGAAAATAAATATTGTTTTTGAAAGTGAGATATTTTGAGGGTTGCAACTGTCAGGCCTAAACAAGTGAACCTTTTTTAAAATCAGAAACAAAGTTGCATGGCTTTATTTTTCATTGATTTATTATTCATTTCATATAAATAGAGTATTATCAGCTCTTCAGTCATCTACTGGTTTGAGGCGTAACGGGTAATGCTCAAGTTTGAGTGCTCGCAGTAGTGGGTTCGAACCTCTACGAATCTTTTTTTTTTTTTTTTTTTTATTTAAAAAAAAATATTGTTTTTGAAAGTGAGATATTTTGAGGGTTGTAAATGACAGGCCTAAACAAATGAACCTTTTTTAAAATCAGAAACAAAGTTGCATGGCATTATTTTTCATTGATTTATTATTTATTTCATATAAATAGAGTATTATCAGCTCTTCAGTCATCTACTGGTTTGTGGCGTATCGGGTAATGCTCAGGTTTGAGTTCTCGCAGTAGTGGGTCGAACCTCTAGGGATATTGCTTTTTTTTTTCTTATTGAAAATAAATATTTTTTTTGAAAATGAGATATTTTTTAGGGTTGTGAATGTCAGGCCTAAACAAATGGATATTTTTTAAAATCAGAAACAAAGTTGCATGGCATTATTTTTCATTGATTGATCATTCATTTCATATAAATAGACTATTTACAGCTCTTCAGTCATCTACTGGTTTGTGGCGTAACGGGTAATGCTCAGGTTTGAGTGCTCTGAGTAGTGGGTCGAACCTCTAGGGATATTTTTTTTCTTTTTTTTTTAAATTGAAAATAAATATGGATTTTGAAAGTGAGATATTTTGAGGGTTGTAAATGTCAGGCCTAAACAAGTGGACCTTTTTTAAAATCAGAAACAAAGTTGCATGGCATTATTTTTCATTGATTGATCATTTATTTAATATAAATAGACTATTATCAGCTCCTCAGTCATCTACTGGTTTGTGGCGTAACGGATAATGCTCAGGTTTGAGTGCTTTCAGTAGTGGGTTCGAACCTCTGGGGATTTTTTTTTTTAAATTGAAAATAAATATTGTTTTTGAAAGTGAGATATTTTGAGGGTTGTAAATGTCAGGCCTAAACAAGTGGACCTTTTTTAAAATCAGAAACAAAGTTGCATGGCATTATTTTTCATTGGTTGATCATCCATTTCATATATATAGACTATTATCAGCTCTTAAGTCATATACTGGTTTGCGGCGTAACGGGTAATGCTCAGTTTTGAGTGATTTCAATAGTGGGTTTGAACTTCTAGGGATATTTTTTTTCTTTTTTTCTTTATTTGAAAATAAATATTGTTTTTGAAAGTGAGATATTTTGAGGGTTGTAAATGTCAGGCCTAAACAAGTGAACCTTTTTTAAAATCAGAAACAAAGTTGCATGGCATTATTTTTCATTGATTGATCATTAATATCATATAAATACACTATTATCAGCTCTTCAGTTATCTACTGGTTTGTACCGTAACGGGTAATACCCAGGTTTGAGTGCTCTCAGTAGCGGGTTTCAACCTCTAGGGATATTGCTTTTTTTTTTTCTTATTGAAAATAAATATTTTTTTTGAAAATGAGATATTTTTTAGGGTTGTAAATGTCAGGCCTAAACAAATGGATCTTTTTTAAAATCAGAAACAAAGTTGCATGGCATTATTCTTCATTGATTGATAATTCATTTCATATAAATAGACTATTACCAGCTCTTCAGTCATCTACTGGTTTGTGGCGTAACGAGTAATGCTCAGGTTTGAGTGCTCTGAGTAGTGGGTCGAACCTCTAGGGATATTTTTTTTCTTTTTTTTTTAAATTGAAAATAAATATGGTTTTTGAAAGTGAGATATTTTGAGGGTTGTAAATGTCAGGCCTAAACAAGTGGACCTTTTTTAAAATCAGAAACAAAGTTGCATGGCATTATTTTTCATTGATTGATCATTCATTTCATATAAATGGACTATTATCAGCTCCGCAGTCATCAACTGGTTTGTGGCGTAACGGATAATGCTCAGGTTTGAGTGCTTTCAGTAGTGGGTTCGAACCTCTAGGGATTTTTTTTTTTTAAATTGAAAATAAATATTGTTTTTGAAAGTGAGATATTTTGAGGGTTGTAAATGTCAGGCCTAAACAAATGGACTTTTTTTAAAATCAGAAACAAAGTTGCATGGCATTATTTTTCATTGATTGATCATTCATTTCATATAAATAGACTATTATCAGCTCTTCAGTCATCTACTGGTTTGTGGCGTAACGGGTAATGCTCAGGTTTGAGTGCTCTGAGTAGTGGGTCGAACCTCTAGGGATATTTTTTTTCTTTTTTTTTTAAATTGAAAATAAATATGGATTTTGAAAGTGAGATATTTTGAGGGTTGTAAATGTCAGGCCTAAACAAGTGGACCTTTTTTAAAATCAGAAACAAAGTTGCATGGCATTATTTTTCATTGATTTATTATTTATTTCATATAAATAGAGTATTGTCAGCTCTTCAGTCATCTACTGGTTTGTGGCGTAACGGGTAATGCTCAAGTTTGAGTGCTCTCACTAGTGGGTTCGAACCTCTACGGATATTTTGTTTCTTTTTTTTTTTATTTAAAATAAATATTGTTTTTGAAAGTGAGATATTTTGAGGGTTGTAAATGTCAGGCCTAAACAAGTGAACCTTTTTTAAAATCAGAAACAAAGTTGCATGGCATTATTTTTCATTGATTTATTATTAATTTCATATAAATAGAGTATTATCAGCTCTTCAGTCATCTACTGGTTTGATGCGTAACGAGTAATGCTCAGGTTTGAGTTCTCGCAGTAGTGTGTTCGAACCTCTACGAATATTTTTTTTCTTTTTTTTTTTAATTGAAAAAAATATTGTTTTTGAAAGTGAGATATTTTGAGGGTTGTAAATGTCAGGCCTAAACAAGTGGACCTTTTTTAAAATCAGAAACAAAGTTGCATGACATCATTTTTCATTGATTGATCATTCATTTCATATAAATAGACTATTATCAGCTCTTCAGTTATCTACTGGTTTGTGGCGTAACGGGTAATGCTCAAGTTTGAGTGCTCTCACTAGTGGGTTCGAACCTCTACGGATATTTTTTTTTTTTATTTATTTAAAATAAATATTGTTTTTGAAAGTGAGATATTTTGAGGGTTGTAAATATCAGGCCTAAACAAGTGGACCTTTTTTAAAATCAGAAACAAAGTTGCATGGCATTATTTTTCATTGATTTATTATTTATTTCATATAAAAAGAGTATTATCAGCTCTTCAGTCATCTACTGGTTTGTGGCGTAACGGGTAATGCTCAAATTTGAGTGCTCTCACTAGTGGGTTCGAACCTCTACGGATATTTTGTTTTTTTTATTTTTTTATTTAAAATAAATATTGTTTTTGAAAGTGAGATATTTTGAGGGTTGTAAATGTCAGGCCTAAACAAGTGAACCTTTTTTGAAATCAGAAACAAGGTTGCATGGCATTATTTTTCATTGATTTATTATTAATTTCATATAAATAGATTATTATCAGCTCTTCAGTCATCTACTGGTTTGAGGCGTAACGGGTAATGCTCAAGTTTGAGTGCTCGCAGTAGTGGGTTCGAACCTCTAGAGATATTTCATTTCTTTTTTTTTTAATTGAAAATAAATATTTTTTTTGAAAGTGAGATATTTTGAGGGTTGTAAATGTCAGGCCTAAACAAATGAACCTTTTTTAAATCAGAAACAAAGTTGCATGGCATTATTTTTCATTGAGTGATCATTAATTTCATATAAATAGACTGTTATCAGCTCTTCAGTCATCTACTGGTTTGAGGCGTAACGGGTAATGCTCAGGTTTGAGTTCTCGCAGTAGTGGGTTCGAACCTCTACGAATATTTTTTTTTTTTTTATTTTTTTATTGAAAATAAATATTGTTTTTGAAAGTGAGATATTTTGAGGGTTGTAAATGTCAGGCCTAAACAATTAGACCTTTTTTAAAATCAGAAACAAAGTTGCATGGCATTATTTTTCATTTATTGATCATTCATTTCATATAAATGGACTATTATCAGCTCCGCAGTCATCTACTGGTTTGTGGCGTAACGGATAATGCTCAGGTTTGAGTGCTTTCAGTAGTGGGTTCGAACCTCTAAGGATTTTTTTTTTTTTTAAATTGAAAATAAATATTGTTTTTGAAAGTGAGATATTTTGAGGGTTGTAAATGTCAGGCCTAAACAAGTGGACCTTTTTTAAAATCAGAAACAAAGTTGCATGGCATTATTTTTCATTGGTTGATCATCCATTTCATATAAATAGACTATTATCAGCTCTTCAGTTATATACTGGTTTGCGGCGTAACGGGTAATGCTCAGTTTTGAGTGATTTCAATAGTGGGTTCGAACTTCTAGGGATATTTTTTTTTTTTTTTTTATTTGAAAATAAATATTGTTTTTGAAAGTGAGATATTTTGAGGGTTGTAAATGTCAGGCCTAAACAAGTGAACATTTTTTTCAATCAGAAACAAAGGTGCATGGCATTATTTTTCATTGATTGATCATTCATTTCATATATATAGACTATTATCAGCTCCTCAGTCATCTACTGGTTTGTGGCGTAACGTGTAATGCTCAGGTTTGAGTGCTCTCAGTAGTGGGTTCGAACCTATACGGGTATTTTTTTTTCTTTTTTTTTAAATTGAAAATATATATTGTTTTTGAAAGTGAGATATTTTGAGGGTTGCAACTGTCAGGCCTAAACAAGTGAACCTTTTTTAAAATCAGAAACAAAGTTGCATGGCATTATTTTTCATTCATTGATCATCCATTTCATATAAATAGACTATTATCAGCTCTTCAGTCATATACTGGTTTGCGGCGTAACGGGTAATGCTCAGGTTTGATTGATTTCAATAGTGGGTTCGAACTTCTAGGGATATTTTTTTTCTTTTTTTTTTGTTTGAAAATAAATATTGTTTTTGAAGGTGAGATATTTTGAGGGTTGTAAATGTCAGGCCTAAACAAGTGAACCTTTTTTAAAATCAGAAACAAAGTTGCATGGCATTATTTTTCATTGATTTATTATTCATTTCATATTAATAAAGTATTATCAGCTCTTCAGTCATCTACTGGTTTGAGGCGTAACGGGTAATTCTCAAGTTTGAGTGCTCGCAGTAGTGGGTTCGAACCTCTAGGGATATTTCTTTTCTTTTTTTTTTTATTGAAAATGAATATTTTTTTTGAAAGTGAGATATTTTGAGGGTTGTAAATGTCAGGCCTAAACAAATGAACCTTTTTTAAAATCAGAAACAAAGTTGCATTGCATTATTTTTCATTGATTGATCATTAATTTCATATAAATAGACTATCATCAGCTCTTTACTTATCTACTGGTTTGTGGCGTAACGGGTAATACCCAGGTTTGAGTGCTCTCAGTAGCGAATTCTAACCTCTAGGGATATTGCTTTTTTTTTCTTATTGAAAATAAATATTTTTTGGGAAAATGAGATATTTTTTAGGGTTGTGAATGTCAGGCCTAAACAAATGGATCTTTTTTAAAATCAGAAACAAAGTTGCATGGCATTATTTTTCATTGACTGATCATTCATTTCATATAAATAGACTATTATCAGCTCTTCAGTCATCTACTGGTTTGTGGCGTAACGGGTAATGCTCAAGTTTGAGTGCTCTCACTAGTGGGTTCTACGGATATTTTGTTTCTATTTTTTTTTTAATTTAAAATAAATATTGTTTTTGAAAGTGAGATATTTTGAGGGTTGTAAATGTCAAGCCTAAACAAATGAACCTTTTTTTAAATCAGAAACAAAGTTGCATGGCATTATTTTTCATTGATTTATTATTTATTTCTTATAAATAGAGTATTATCAGCTTTTCAGTCATCTACTGGTTTGTGGCGTAGCGGTTAGCGATTTTTTTTTTCGTACATAATTTGGGGACCCCCTTATGAAACGTCACAAAATAAACATGAATAATTCATCAGTTAAATGTTCTTGTTCCGTGTGCACCCAGTGGTATAGCAACAAGAAGTGATTACACAAGTGCGGTACGATTCTAGGCCTATCTCCGCGCTGTTGTTGCGGCGTGCGATTTCATAGAATAGCGGCGTTTTGTGTGGATTGTCGAAATAATCAGCCTTTAGTTTATGATAGTGTTTTTAATATAATTTATTACTAAAGAATTACGTGTTAAAATTATAGTTTCTATTAATACAGTACTATTAGGCCTAGGCCTAATTATTAGTCTCTAAACATATGTCTATTCTAGTAGAGCTGTGTGTGTGTGTGTGTGTTATAGGTATGACACAATCCGAGTAATAAGTCAGCAAAATTAAACATTACACAAAAATACATTTTTTATTCTCGTGGGTCTAATCTTCCCATCTCATGTGTTCATATACGCGCATTTTTAAAGTTCCTTTGAGTACATGCATTGTTTGATAATAAAATAGCAGAATTAAAAAAAATACAGTACGCAAATTATACACATTCTTTATTCTTGTGGGTCTAAGCTTTCTTTGGGCTATGTCCAATGAATTACTACTTAGTTTAATGTCTTGCCTAGCTGTCGATTAGCCTAGACTCGACACATTTTGTGTGAAGAAGAGTGCGCGAAGGCAATCGCGTGAATTGACTTACAATCCTAGGCCTACTGTAGAAAGTATCGTATCGCAGTTGTGTAATTGCTTCTTGTTGCTATACGCTTGGGTGCACACGGAACAAAAAATTTAACTGATGAATTATTCATGTTTATTTTGTGACGTTTCATGAGGGGGTCCCCAACTTATGTACAAAAAAAAAATCGCTAGCGGGTAATGCTCAAGTTTGAGTGCTCTCACTAGTGGGTTCGAACCTCTACTGATATTTTATTTCTTTTTTTTTTTTAATTGAAAAAATATTGTTTTTGAAAGTGAGATATTTTGAGGGTTGTAAATGTCAGGCCAAAACAAGTGAACCTTTTTTAAAATCAGAAACAAAGTTGCATGGCATTATTTTTCATTGATTGATTGATTGACTATTATCAGTTCCTCAGTCACCTACTGGTTGGTGGCGTAACGGATAATGCTCAGGTTTGAGTTCTCTCAGTAGTGGGTTCGAACCTCTAGGGATTTTTTTTTTTAAATTGAAAATAAATATTGTTTTTGAAAGTGAGATATTTTTAGGGTTGTAAATGTCAGGCCTAAACAAGTGAACATTTTTTTCAATTAGAAACAAAGTTGCAAGGCATTATTTTTCATTGATTGATCATTGATTTCATATAAATAGACTATTATCAGCTCTTCAGTCATCTACTGGTTTGTGGCGTAACGGGTAATGCTCAAGTTTGAGTGCTCTCACTAGTGGGTTCGAACCTATACGCGTATTTTTTTTCTTTTTTTTTTAATTGAAAATAAATATTGTTTTTGAAGGTGAGATATTTTGAGGGTTGTAAATGTCAGGCCTAAACAAGTGAACCTTTTTTTAAAATCAGAAACAAAGTTGCATGGCATTATTTTTCATTGATTTATTATTCATTTCATATAAATAGAGTATTATCAGCTCTTCAGTTATCTACTGGTTTGTGGCGTAACGGATAATGCTCAGGTTTGAGTGCTCTCAGAAGTGGATTCGAACCTCTAGGGATTTTTTTTTTTAATAGAAAATAAATATTTTTTTTGAAAATGAGATATTTTTTAGGGTTGTGAATGTCAGGCCTAAACAAATGGATCTTTTTTTAAATCAGAAACAAAGTTGCATGGCATTATTTTTCATTGATTTATTATTTATTTCATATAAATAGACTATTATCAGCTCTTCAGTCATCTACTGGTTTGTGGCGTAACGGGTAATGCTCAGGTTTGAGTGCTCTCACTAGTGGGTTCGAACCTGTAAGGATATTTTTTTATTGATTTTTTTTATTTACAAACCCAGGTTTGAGTGCTCTCAGTAGCGGGTTCCAACCTCTACGGATATTGCCTTTTTTTTTTATTGAAAATAAATATTTTGTTTGAAAATGAGATATTTTTTAGGGTTGTGAATGCCTAAACAAATGGATCTTTTTTAAAATCAGAAACAAAGTTGCATGGCATTATTTTTCATTGATTGATCATTCATTTCATATAAATAGACTATTATCAGCTCTTCAGTTATCTACTGGTTTGTGGCGTAACGGGTAATACCCAGGTTTGAGTGCTCTCAGTAGCGGGTTCCAACCTGTACGGATATTGCTTTTTTTTTTCTTATTGAAAATAAATATTTTTTTTGAAAATGAGATATTTCTTAGGGTTGTGAATGTCAGGCCTAAACAAATGGATCTTTTTTAAAATCAGAAACAAAGTTGCATGGCATTATTTTTCATTGATTGATCATTCATTTCATATAAATAGACTATTATCAAGCTCTTCAGTCATCTACTGGTTTGTGGCGTAACGGGTAATGCTCAGGTTTGAGTGCTCTGAGTAGTGGGTCGAACCCCTAGGGATATTTTTTTTCTTTTTTTTTAATTGAAAATAAATATTTTTTTTGAAAGTGAGATATTTTGAGTGTTGTAAATGTCGGGCCTAAACAAGTGGACATTTTTTTCAATCAGAAACAAAGTTGCATGGCATTATTTTTCATTGATTGATCATTCATTTCATATAAATAGACTGTTATCAGCTCTTCAGTCATCTACTGGTTTGTGGCGTAACCGGTAGTGCTCAGGTTTGAGTTCTCGCAGTAGTGGGTTCCAACCTCTACGAATATTTTTTTTCTTTTTTTTTTTTAATTGAAAATAAATATTGTTTTTGAAAGTGAGATATTATGAGGGTTGTAAATGTCAGGCCTAAACAAGTGAACATTTTTTTCAATCAGAAACAAAGTTGCATGGCATTATTTTTCATTGATTGATCATTCATTGCATATAAATAGACTGTTATCAGCTCTTCAGTCATCTACTGGTTTGTGGTGTAACCGGTAGTGCTCAGGTTTGAGTTCTCGCAGTAGTGGTTTCGAACCTCTACGAATATTTTTTTTCTTTTTTTTTTTAATTGAAAATAATATTGTTTTTGAAAGTGAGATATTTTGAGGGTTGTAAATGTCAGGCCTAAACAAGTGGACCTTTTTTTAAATCAGAAACAAAGTTGCATGACATTATTTTTCATTGATTGATCATTTATTTCATATAAATAGACTATTATCAGCCCCTCAGTCATCTACTGGTTTGTGGAGTAACGGATAATGCTCAGGTTTGAGTGCTCTCAGTAGTGGGTTCGAACCTCTAGGGATTTTTTTTTTTAAATTGAAAATAAATATTGTTTTTGAAAGTGAGATATTTTGAGGGTTGTGAATGTCAGGCCCAAACAAATGGATCTTTTTTAAAATCAGAAACAAAGTTGCATGGCATTATTTTTCATTGATTGATCATTGATTTCATATAAATAGACTATTATCAGCTCTTCAGTCATCTACTGGTTTGTGGCGTAACGGGTAATGCTCAGATTTGAGTGCTCTGAGTAGTGGGTCGAACATATAGGGATATGTTTTTTCTTTTTTTTTTAAATTGAAAATAAATATGGTTTTTGAAAGTGAGATATTTTGGGGGTTGTAAATGTCAGGCCTAAACAAGTGGACCTTTTTTAAAATCAGAAACAAAGTTGCATGGCATTATTTTTCATTGATTTATTATTCATTTCATATAGATAGAGTATTATCAGCTCTTCAGTAATCTACTGGTTTGAAGCGTAACGGGTAATGCTCAGGTTTGACTGCTCTCAGTAGTGGGTTCGAACCTATACGGGTATTTTTTTTTTCTTTTTTTTTTTATTGAAAATAAATATTGTTTTTGAAAGTGAGATATTTTGAGGGTTGCAACTGTCAGGCCTAAACAAGTGAACCTTTTATAAAATCAGAAACGAAGTTGCATGGCATTATTTTTCATTGGTTGATCATCCTTTTCATATAAATAGACTATTATCAGCTCTTCAGTCGTATACTGGTTTGCGGCGTAACGGGTAATGCTCAGGTTTGAGTGATTTCAATAGTGGGTTCGAACTTCTAGGGATATTTTTTTTATTTTTTTTTTATTTGAAAATAAATATTTTTTTTTAAAGTGAGATATTTTGAGGGTTGGAAATGTCAAGCCTAACCAAGTGGACCTTTTTTTAAATCAGAAACAAAGTTGCATAACATCATTTTACATTGATGGATCATTCATTTCATATAAATAGACTATTATCAGCTCTTCACTCATCTACTGGTTTGTGGCGTAACCGGTAATGCTCAAGTTTGAGTGCTCGCAGTAGTGGGTTCGAACCTCTAGGAATATTTTTTTTCATTTTTTTTTATATTGAAAATAAGTATTGTTTTTGAAATCAAATACATGTAAAAAGACTGCCATAAAGCCTCCAAAAGAAGCCAATGTACTCCTTCATATTCAGTACTCATGGGTGAGCTTCTTTTCCACCTGGAGTTCTTTTCGAGAGCTGCTGGGTTCCCGCCCGGAAAATGTTTTAATTACATGATTTGAACAATATTCTAATGTAAATATTAACAGCATCAAAATTTAACAGTGTTGCGTGTTGACCGCGAATGATTAACATATCACTCGATTCTGCTACTGTCCACAGGTGCTATCTGTAAAACTATAGCAAGTTATACACGTTGCTGTCTGCTATAAATGCTGTACTTTTAACACACGGTACACTGTCTGTAGCACAGTGTGTGTTGACAATTTACAATGATGTACAACCATAGGAAGATTTTCGTACTGCCATGCAAGAATGGATAGGTTTGTTCCGCCGCTTTTAGGCCTTCTAGTCAATTATTGTTATTATTATACGAATTACGTAATTAGTCTAGTAGCTCATCTACCTTTTTAGCAGGGCATAATGAATATTGTAGCTAGGCTAGGCCTACTAGTCTAGCGGGAAATCAACCAATTATTTGGTTGGATACGAGTTTAGGGTAGGAAGTTAAGTACGAGTTGGCATGGGTACGAGTCGACCAGGGGTGAATCGACCAGAGTACACCTGGCCGCCCTACTAGAGCATAGGCTACAGGCCTGCAGGAATGGGAAATCTGCCCTAGCTATAGGCATAGAAAAGCCATCCTATGAGCATAAAAAGGCCTCGTAGAGCAAGACATGTTAACATATACTACACAGTACTAGTACGTCTACCATTTATTATAGTTCCATGGTACTACGGATCACTACTATATAGGTCTAGTAGGCTAGGGTAGGTTTCCATTAATTTCGGTCGCGTTTTTTCAGGAGGGCATGTGAGAGTTGAGGTAGGTTAGCCCAGCTAGGCTAAACTAACATGTAAGTAGTATTCTACCATAGGATGGGAACGAGTCGGCATGGGGGTACGGGTTGATCTTTATCCGTATTCTAGGGGGCTGGTCAACCCGTAACGTACCCATGTCAACTCGTACCAAACTTGGCTAACTCGTACCCAAATAATTGGTCAACTCGTACCAATAGCTTTATAGCTTTATTGATAGCTGGGTTCAAATCTAGGTTGGGACGTTTTTTTCTCATTCTAAAACAGATTTCCTTATAATAATAAAATAATAGCGACCTATGAATTTAACTGTAATATTGTATTGTATACATAATATTAGTAGTAATAGTAATTCCCATTGCATTTATTATTATAATATATTTTACGGTTACCCCTTAATTATACTATAGTATAACTTCCTTGTTATAGTTTACAATATTTTCTTCATAATTCAACAATTTTTTTTCACAGCTAATTATCAAACTGAATCATCACACACCAAATCTCATGAAATCTCTAGTGTATTTCTCCAAGCTAATTCAGCTACATGGTATTGCCTTGAGGCTAAACTACACTGTATACTGGGCACTACCGTCATTCCTGGCCCGTCAACCTGGACCACATTATGGTCCAACACCATAGTCGTGTACTACTGATTCCAAATAGTGAATTACATCCTGTGGTCAAGGATTTATTTGCACTTATGCTTATTTCCTCCAACATACAGAGTACGTAGGGCTTTTAATTTGCTTTTATACCTGTTAATTAAAAAATCGTTTATGCCTATTGTTGCATAAAGATCAAATTTAGACTGTAAATACTGGGATGATCACCCTAAATTTTCTTTTTCATTTAACAATTTTATATTTCACAGCCAGAAAAAAGCATAGGCCTAGAGGCTTTTTTTTATTCATAACTGTTGAATTGCATCCCAATACATGGTACCTATTGGTATTATATCTATAATAATAAAGTACTCTCTTATAAATAGATGTATCTCTCCAAACTACTCCAACTACCTAATCTAATAATAGTACTATTAGCATACTACTGTACACTTTGTAGACAAGAAATAAGTTGCATCCACCTAGAGGACTTATGTTAGTACTGTACAGTCGATCGTCCTCTCACTGGTCTGGTCAACATAATCTACGCCTAGATTATTACAGTAATTAAAGTACATTATTACAGAGTTGTTTTTTTTTTTTCAGAAATCAAAGTTATGTGTATAGAAAGCAGTACTCGTATTAAAAACTAAGCAGGCTGTACTCTTGAACGCAAACTGGCAGGAAAATTTTGAATATTTTTTGTTGTTGAAATGATGGAATCCTAACTTCAATTTCCACGAACTGGAGACGAAGACATATTACGACCCTTTTATTTAAATTTATTTGGATAGACCTCCATGTAAATTCATTAAAGGCTATATGATTGTTTTATATTTTAATATGTGATAGTAGAAAATCATTGTGTATAATGAGGACCATGAATCTGATATTTACTTGCATTCTCATCTTTTTAAAATTTTATTTATAATGCTGGTAATGAATTTACTATTGAAAAAGTCATGTGTCCACTTATCTCAAATTGTGGCACACCTCTAACCTTGGTAGAACTGACTGTTCTATATGAGTACATTTAATTTGCCATATAGTAGTGTTTCCACCATACTTCAACCTGGTAATTGAATACATTTCATCAGGGTAAAATTATCACCTTTAACATAAAGTATCCTCCTGAAACATGTATTTGTACTGTACTTCATCTACTATTCATTTAATTACTTAATACTAATTTGGGTGATTTATGTCTAGCTTCAGGAATGATCTGAGGCTAGAAGAACGAATTTCTGCACATATAATTTATATAAAAAATAAACCAATGAACCAATGTTTTTCCAAATATTTAACCCCTAGGTTGATAACTAACAAAGAAATTATTGAAATTGTGTTCTCACAATATGTGTACTGTATCTACATAATTATGCATACTGCTGTACTTGTTTTTAACCGCATAATGGCATTAAAAAAAAAAGAATGTTTTATAATTATTATGTTATTTCCAAATATTAAAGGTCTGAAACAGAAACTAAATGTTACCAAACTATGTTTTTCAAAATCTCTATGAAATAATAATATGAACATAATATTAAATTATATTGACTATTTTTGATAATCATCATGTCCTTATAAATTCATTGATATTTCTTTTGTGTAATATAGTTCATATATTATGTATTAAATAAATTGGTAAGGCCCTATACTGTTTATATTTAAGGAAAGTTTATATACACTATTATGTTATGCCTACCAATATTAGTATTAATTGTTTATGTAACTATTTTGTCTAATTGCATTGATTTTTCGTATAGGCCAATGGCATTAATGTTTTCTCAAATCAAATTAGCCTAATAATGCCATATTTAGAAACATAATTCATTGATTTCTGATATTCTGTACTTGTGTATGCATTACTAAAATAGTAGTTATTTTATTTCATTTATAATGTATGTATAAACTTTTATTCAGTATTTTTTTACATTTTTAAGTTTAAAAATTATTAAAATACCTATCTACCTTTCTGTTATTGTTACTATTATAATATTTTTTGAGGCAGATTGATTTCAATAAAAAAATTTTAAACAATTAATTTGATTTATACTGTACTATGTTAGTTCAGGAGATGAAGTGTGTGTTGGTAGAATCTGGTGTGTTGGAGGTTGGTGATGTGAGGTGTATTTTTGTCACTTTAAGACCTAAATTAGAAGTGGATAGGCTTTCAAACAACTCCAAGAAGATTCACACAAAAATAATTACTTCCCAATAAAATAGTATGTAACAGTGTATATTACACTACATTGAATAAACTCGAGCGGAAAAATAACACACATAAAAAATCATTCATTTCCTTGTCGAAAAGCGCCCTCGCTAGTTTTCTATTAATTTATTAATAACTAGATGGCACGCTCGCTTCGCTCGCGTACCATCTAGGGGTGCTCACAGATGGTTCTCGAATACAGTAGAATCCACGGACGGGGACTTTTTTGGGACACTAAACAAAAACGGAAGTGTCCCTCTAATTGGGGTATTCAGAAATAGAGACAACAAAACCAATACTGGA
Organism: Antedon mediterranea; assembly: GCF_964355755.1. Classification (NCBI taxonomy): domain Eukaryota; kingdom Metazoa; phylum Echinodermata; class Crinoidea; order Comatulida; family Antedonidae; genus Antedon; species Antedon mediterranea. The sequence continues at coordinate 10,949,260 of NC_092678.1, forward strand.
TTCCATAAAGGACAATTAATTTATGTGGATTAAAGAAATTAGGGAGAAATGGAAATGTATGTACGGGAATTGGGCGGCGGCACGTGGTGGTGGTGATGGAACCGCAGTAATAAAGTTGATTGTATTTATATATTATAAGAACCAAACTAAATAAATAGACCTAGACATTCTGCAAAATGGAAATCGGAAATTCAAGCTCCTATTCAGTGAAAAATTAAACTGTAGTCTACCTAAATATTTAGGGCAAATCATCGGTTGTGGTGTTGAACTTCCTGTAAACATTTGTGTGAACCAAACTGGGTCGAATTTCTGTCATGAGTACTGATTTGTTGGCCTGTGATTTATGACGCCTAAGGGATCTATCTAGACTTATTTTTTAGAATAATGTACGTACCTGTCAGATACAATTGTCTTGTGTCGTATAATAAATAAGTACTGTAATAGTTACTGAAGTTACTATTACAATCTCGTCAATGAAAACACGAAAATGTATATGCACTTACTTATGAAAACGTATACAGTATTATACTCAGTTATTGAAACAGTAGGTTTAAACAAGTTTCGTTTGTCTGTAAAATGATGTAATCAAGCTGTTTACATGAGTCTTAATTTATAAGCACATCAATAATAAAATAGTTTATCTATCCTGTAATTGGCGAGATTATGGTCGCTGTTGAATGAAATAAAGCCAATCGGTATCATATTTGTACAGAAACGTTTTCGCGGCCGAAGGGTGTAACCTAAATTCGTTGTATTATCGTCAAGAACTAACTGTAACTAAACTTACATAGAAAGTAGGGTATCATAAATTTGGCCTTAGCACTCGGGGGAGTGGCAAAGATGAAGTCCGTGGGACTACTAAATATAAATTGTAATGAACCTCGAGGGACATAAATAGGAATATTTCATGTTTCATTATCAATGTATAATAAATGGAAACTGTTTACCGATTCAAATAATAGAAATTGGTTTTTAACATTTTCCGAACCTATTGCAAGTTTATTCTCAAAGGGCCCATATATTTACCTACCGTATGTGTTAAACCAAGGGCTCATAAATGTACCTACAGTACTTGTGTTAAACCAAACTGGATGTTCCATTCATCGCAAATCAATACATTTGTATAATCGTATATTAAATCTATCAAAATAGTATTTTTTAAAGAAAATCGGCCTGTCTTCAACATTATGATGGTGTACTCTAGCAATCTATCAAAATAGTATTTTTTAAAGAAAATCGGCCTGTCTTCAACATTATGATGGTGTACTCTAGCTGTTCAACCGGTTTTCAGCTATTAAAAACAATTATCGTAGGAGGAGATAGGAAAATGCGAAGCCTCTTCGCTATGTAACATTAGGGTTGAGGGATGGGAAAGCGGATAGGTACAAAGAGGAACAATTTTTAAATATATTCTTTATCCACTGAGTAACGAAATATTTTGTTCATGTTTTATAGGCCTATAAATAATATACCTCTAAATACAGTAGGCCTAAAACATTTGCGATTTAATACTTTGTTAAAACTGTCACTGTCATAATCGATTGAAATATTAAAGTACATGTCACGATACACCACTACGACGTTTATATTTTTGGTAATTATTAATTAATACAAACGTTGAGAAGAAACTGTCGGTATAAAGTTTATTTGTATATCTAACAGTAGAGCCTATCCACAGTCTCAGTAATAAAGTTTATTTGTATATATTTTTATATTACATCTAACAGTACGAACATTCACAGTAAGAAATGTTCGATTCAAATGAAAAATAGTTAATAGGTATTTACAGTATTGTCAAAGTATTGCAAGTTTATTCTCAAAGGGCCCATATATTTACCTACCGTATGTGTTAAACCAAGGGCTCATAAATTTACCTACAGTACTTGTGTTAAACCAAACTCTGGCAGACTGAGAGATTGGGATGTTCCATTCATCGCAAATCAATACATTTGTATAATCGTATATTAAATCTATCAAAATAGTATTTTTTAAAGAAAATCGGCCTGTCTTCAACATTATGATGGTGTACTCTAGCTGTTCAACCGGTTTTCAGCTATTAAAAACAATTATCGTAGGAGGAGATAGAAAAATGCGAAGCCTCCTCGCATTTTTTTGGCGGGTATTTTTCAAGATGGACATCCATTAGACAGTGTATACCACGATCGGAAAACACCCCTATTTGGGGAAAATCTTTGAACCTAAATTCGTTTTAATCGTCAATAACTAATTATCTAACTCAATTTAATTAGTAAACAGGGTTACATCAGGCGGTTAAAATCAGTACCGAAAGTACGAACCAACTTTACATACCATCGAGTGAAAATTCTAGAAGTAAGGCGCGATTTACCGAATTTTGCCCTTACGTAAATTTATATATAGATTATTATTAATTAATGAGTAATATAAACTTATTTTTAACATTTAATGCTGGAAGCTGATTCTACTCCTAACAAGGTGTCATACCTCCAAATTTCGTCAACGTATTCAAAGCACTTCAATAAATATCACATTGAACATTAAAAATTAGGGTTATGGATAGAATTTTGCTTAAAAACATATACAAAAAACATCAATAAACTATCAATAAAGCTATAAAGCTATTGGTACGAGTTGACCAATTATTTGGGTACGAGTTAGCCAAGTTTGGTACGAGTTGACATGGGTACGTTACGGGTTGACCAGCCCCCTAGAATACGGATAAAGATCAACCCGTACCCCCATGCCGACTCGTTCCCATCCCATAGTAGAATACTACTTACATGTTAGTTTAGCCTGGCTGGGCTAACCTACCTCACCTCTCACATGCCCTCCTGAAAAAATTACTGGAAACCTACCCTAGCCTACTAGACCTAGATAGTAGTGATCCGTAGTACCATGGAACTATAATAAATGGTAGACGTACTAGTACTGTGTAGTATATGTTAACATGTCTTGCTCTACGAGGCCTTTTTATGCTCATAGGATGGCTTTTTTGGGCGTCCCAATGTAGGCCTATGCCTATAGCTAGGGCAGATTTCCCATTCCTGCAGGCCTGTAGCCTACGCTCTAGTAGGGCGGCCGGGTGTACTCTGGTCGATTCACCCCTGGTCGACACGTACCCATGCCAACTTTCATTTCATTTCATTTCATTATTTATTTGGTCTATTTAAGTATATACAAAAAAAAAAACTGAAATTGGGGAGACCAGGGTCAACCTAAGTGAACTTAATCACTGTAGCTGAGCCGGTTGACCCAACCCCAAAGTCAGTTTACACATAAAAGACACAAAGACAAAAAACAGTTACAGCGAATCAAAATGAATATGAACTTTTCTAATGAAGGCTGATGGGCTTTCTAGGACTGCAGCATCTGTCAACGGTCTGGGAAGCTGGTCCCAGACACGGGGTAACCTGATTGCTATAGAATGAAAAAAAAGCCTGTGTCCTTGATGCTTGATGTCTGAAGCACAAGCGATCATTGTGGCGAGTATTTATTAAAATACAGTCATGAACTGTGCTGCAGTCCAGAAACCCACCAGAACCTTAAAACAAAATATAATAAGAAATTTATATCTTCTAACAGACAAAGATGAAACTGAAAGCAAATTTAACCTCTCCTCATAGCACATCTGTCCACGATGCTGTTTGAGAGCAAGACGAGTTGCTCTCCTATGGACCCCCTCAAGCTGATCTGACAAAGACTTCGTCCATGGAAACCAAGCAGGTTGCGCATACTCTAGACCGTGCAAAACAAGACTTTTGTACAAAGACAAAAATGTACTGGTCGATGTCCAGCCACACTCCAAACAAAGCCCAACATACGTTTAGCTTTGGAAACAATGACATGGACATGGTCATCCCAGGTCAATTTTGAGTTAAAAGTAACACCAAGATATTTAAAAGATGTCACCGGACTAATATGAGAGCCAAACAAAAGGTATTTAGACAACTGTCTGTTACGCAAACGTGTGACATGCAGGATATTCGTCTTCATAACATTGAAAGGCATGCGATTTGCTTGGCTCCACAGACCAAGTCGGTCCAGATCAGCTTGAAGGTTTAGAGAATCCTGAAGAGAGTTAATTGCATTATAAATAAGAGTATCGTCAGCAAAAATAGCAGTTTTACATTTAAGTGAACAAATAATATCGTTAATAAAAAAGTTAAAAAGAATGGGACCAAGTACACTACCTTGAGGTACCCCACTGGTTACCTCCACCCAGTTAGATGAAGACCCTTTAAATTGAACCTTTTGGTATCTTTCAATTAAAAAAGACTTTAACCAGTACCATATATCACCAGTAATGTTAAATTGCTGGGAAAGCCTATTGAGGAGAATGTCATGAGGCATCCGGTCAAAGGCCTTCGAGATATCTAAAAAAATGGCATCAATATGGGGTGGAGATCTTTTATCTAAAATAGAGGACCAGTCATGGATAATAGTTGCAAGTTGCGTGGCACATGATTTATTAGGTAAAAACCCATGTTGGTTTTCGATAAACAAGCAATTTTCAGTAGCATGTTTTAGAAGTGCTTGCACCACAAGCCTCTCCAGCAATTTACCGACAACAGATGTTAAAGCCACCGGGCAGTAGTTGTTAAAATCGGCAGTCACTCCTTTCTTAAAGATAGGGGTGACATGTGCCCTCTTCCAACCTTCTGGCACACAACCTGATGAAATAGAAATTTTAAACAACTCGTAAAGAACTGGGGCAAATGTCGGGGCACAGAGCTGGAGAAGCTTGGGAGACAAGTTGTCTGGGCCTGCAGCCTTGTTTGTTTTAAGTTTCTGCAACATGCTAGTGATTTTTGAAACAGAAAAATAAACATTAGATAAGGTTGGTAGTGGATATAAACAAGGTAAAGGAGTATCTGGAATATTCTCAGAATAATTAAAAACGGACGAAAAGACATTTTGAAAGCACTGAGCGATATCTTCCGGCTTTTCAATTTGTGTTCCATCAAGCATGAAAACACTAGCACAAGAAGAATTACGTTTCATTCTGACATGTCCCCAGAATCTACGTTTGTTGTCAGGAGATGAAAACAACTTATTTACATAATTATAAAACGCTCTTTTGGTCTTGTATTTTAAATCATTTCTAATTTGTTTATGTTTAGTCCAAATGTCCATTGATTGAGTCTTCACAAACTTTCTAAACAGAGCTCGTTTCTTGTTGGCTAGCCGTAAGATGTCGATCGTAATCCATGGTTTGTTCTTGGATTTCTTGCGTATCACCACTGGGACACTGTCTCTAACCGCGGCCTCTAGTAGGTCCAGGCAGCCTTCCCAAGATGAGTTGATGTCTTGATGGTCAATCACCATACACCACGGGGCAAGGTGCAATAACTGGTTAAGATGATTAGTGTCGGCATTCGCATAAGACAAAAACTGCCTTATAAGTGCTGGTTCAGGTTGAGCTTTTTGCATTTGAAATTTGTATTCGACAGTGGTCAGATTCAAGTGGATTGTCTGCGGTTTGTATTAACGAAAGACTGTCAGACGGATTCATGTAGAAGTGATCAATAAGAGTTCCTTCTGTTGGATCATCCAATGAAGGTCGAGTGAACGTTGGGACTAATTGAAGAAGTCCATATGTTTCCGTTATATCAACTAAATGACGTTTGCCAGATGTGTTCACCAACCAGTCGATGTTAAGATCTCCAAGCAGGATGATACCTGTGACGTCGTGAATCTTGTGTTCGATGTTGGTTAATGCAACTTGGAGTTTCTCCCAGTATGCAACTGTGGATGACGGAGGACGGTATATGGTGCCAATTAGCCACTTACATTTGTGACCACTGCACATCACCCATATCAGCTCAAGATCGTCAGGTTCAAGGTCATTTAGACGAATTGGTGCAAGAGAGGTATGTACTGCAGTGAGAATACCACCACCCCTGTTAGAACGATCCCTCCGAAATACGATGTGGGTTGAAGGCATACTCACGAGAAGAATAGTATCCAAGGACAACCAAGTTTCGACAATAGAGATAAAATCAAACCGTTGACTGTTGAGGAACATTTCTAGCGCATGAGTCTTACTGTTGATACTTCTAGCATTGAAAAACATTCCAGAAAGTTCATTTCTTTCTTTACTACCGTTGCTTCCACCATGTTGTGGTAGAATAACTGGAACAGACCTAGGCCTATCTGGTCCAGGATTTGTGTCAATGTCCCCTGAAAGAAGTAGTTGGAATGTTGAAGAATGATTGCTTGTATATGGAATTCTTGATTTACCAAATTTCCTAGGCCGTTGCCCGGAATAAACAGGGTCCATGTGTTGACAAATTTCCAGGGCAGGAAGCTCACCGTAGCCTGGAAAACAATACCTCTGAAGCATGCTTGGATGACTCAGTGGGCCTAGCATTCTGCTAGGATTGTAAACATTCCATTTCACTATACCAACTGATACTGCCGTTGTTATTACGGTAGAAATATACACTACACGCATTATAGACATTGCAAATGTTACAAAAGTAACTAATTAATAAGAATCACTGGCTATAGATCAGCTAATACCATGCAGTTTGTCATGTTACCCTATGGCAAGATACACAGTTCACATCACCATCCATTTTACTCGTACTTAACTTCCTACCCTAAACTCGTATCCAACCAAATAATTGGTTGATTTCCCGCTAGACTAGTAGGCCTAGCCTAGCTACAATATTCATTATGCCCTGCTAAAAAGGTAGATGAGCTACTAGACTAATTACGTAATTCGTATAATAAAAACACCTATCCATTCTTGCATGGCAGTACGAAAACCTGACTATGGTTGTACATCATTGTAAATTGTCAACACACACTGTGCTACAGACAGTGTACCGTGTGTTAAAAGTACAGCATTTATAGCAGACAGCAACGTGTATAACTTGCTATAGTTTTACAGATAGCACCTGTGGACAGTAGCAGAATCGGGTGAACATATTATCTTCCCCATAATACACGTGCACAAGCTCATTTGCATAACAACCACGACGGCATACCAAACTGTTTAAAATAAAAAAATAGAGTTGCACAGACTCCCGCCTGAAAATGGTACTTTACATAATTTGAAATTATATGAAACAAAATATATAAGACTAACAAGGACAATAGAGCTTTTCCCCGGAAAGTGCACCTATTCATTGAAATATGAAATTAAATATTAGGTCTCCAGTAGGCCTACTAGTCCATCATGTTTGGGGCAGAGCTAATAATGAAAATAGAGCCCAGAATTGCACTTATACTTATACTTATTACCATACATAATCACCTATGATATTTATGATATTTGTTAAAAATTCAACTATCCAGATGCGAATTCAAAAGTTTAGGTAGAGTTTTCTACTTTAAAAACTCGACTTCGTATATGCCTAAGGCCTAGCCCGGCGGCGGAATTAGTCTAAGTTTCGAAATCAGTCTGGAAATCGGCATCTTTGCAAATGTTCTATATTTGATCTATTTCACTCTCCATTAACCCCATACCAAAATCATCGGAGACAAATTATCTGTTTAAAACATGTTTATTCTGGGACGGTGCGGCCATACATACCAACTACCATCCATAAATGTTTATTCATAACATATTACAATTCAATATCTTGCATGAATCGAACATTTCGCTACCAATGTAGCAACATTGATTAACAACATCAAAATTCAACAGTGTGGCGTGTTGACCGCGAATTACTAACAATACCATCTTTCCCACTACACCTGCAAAAACTCATTTGCATAATAACAAACGGCAAACCAAACTACGGTGAGACATACATTCTCTTCTAAACACGTAACGAAGATAAATTAATTTCTTTTTACATTAAATTGAGGGCGCTAAACATAAAATTTACGAGATCAAATATATGTAGCGAAAGCCAAAAAAAATTTAAAAATGTGCTCTCCCTGCCTCAGCACTAAGGCCCTGCCACGGCCTTGGGGTCGTTTCCACCACATCATCACCAGATGCATTGCTAGTGCCTTCTCAAGATGTGTGGTGGAAAGGGGGACGTAAATTCTGTGAACCCCAAACACAGTTTGTCGCATACCTTTAACTCTATTTCACCGACCAGCGTGGGAATCGAACCCACGACATACGTGTCAGTCGTCTGAGCTAACTGGCCATGTTGGTTTTAAAAAGGTTAATATGATATTTATGACGTAATGATGAATTACGTAATACACTTATAAATAGACTATTATAAACTGTTCTGTCGTGTACTACTTTATGGCATAACGGGTAATGCTCAGTTTTGAGTGCTCCCAGTAGTGGGTTCGAACCTGTAATTAGAAAATAAATATTGTTTTTGAAAGTGAGATATTTTGAAGGTTGTAAATGTCAGGCCTAAACAAGTGGACATTTTTTTCAATCAGAAACAAAGTTGCATGGCATTATTTTTCATTGATTGATCATTCATTTCATATAAATAGACTGTTATCAGCTCTTCAGTCATCTACTGGTTTGTGGCGTAACCGGTAGTGCTCAGGTTTGAGTTCTCGCAGTAGTGGGTTCGAACATCTACGAATATTATTTTTCTTTTTTTTTTTAATTGAAAATAAATATTGTTTTTGAAAGTGAGATATTTTGAGGGTTGTAAATGTCAGGCCTAAACAAGTGGACCTTTTTTAAAATCAGAAACAAAGTTGCATGACATAATTTTTCATAGATTGATCATTTATTTCATATAAATAGAGTATTATCAGCTCTTCAGTCATCTACTGGTTTGTGGCGTAACGGGTAATGCTCAAGTTTGAGTGCTCTCACTAGTGGGTTCGAACCTCTACTGATATTTTGTTTCTTTCTTTTTTATAATAGAAAATAATATTGTTTTTGAAAGTGAGATATTTTGAGGGTTGTAAATGTCAGGCCTAAACAAGTGGACCTTTTTGAAAATCAGAAACAAAGTTGCATGGCATTATTTTTCATTGATTGATAATTCATTTCATATAAATAGACTATTACCAGCTCTTCAGTCATCTACTGGTTTGTGGCGTAACGAGTAATGCTCAGGTTTGTGTGCTCTGAGTAGTGGGTCGAACCTCTAGGGATATTTTTTTTCTTTTTTTTTTAAATTGAAAATAAATATGGTTTTTGAAAGTGAGATATTTTGAGGGTTGTAAATGTCAGGCCTAAACAAGTGGACCTTTTTTAAAATCAGAAACAAAGTTGCATGGCATTATTTTTCATTGATTGATAATTCATTTCTTATAAATAGACTATTATCAGCTCTTCAGTCATCTACTGGTTTGTGGCGTAACGGGTAATGCTCAGGTTTGAGTGCTCTGAGTAGTGGGTCGAACCTCTAGGGATATTTTTTTTCTTTTTTTTAAATTGAAAATAAATATGGTTTTTGAAAGTGAGATATTTTGAGGGTTTTAAATGTCAAGCTTAACCAAGTGGACCTTTTTTTAAAATCAGAAACAAAGTTGCATAACATCATTTTACATTGATAGATCATTCATTTCATATAAATAGACTGTTATCAGCTCTTCAGTCATCTACTGGTTTGTGGCGTAACCGGTAGTGCTCAGGTTTGAGTTCTCGCAGTAGTGGGTTCGAACATCTACGACTATTTTTTTTTCTTTTTTTTTTAATTGAAAATAAATATTGTTTTTGAAAGTGAGATATTTTGAGGGTTGTAAATCTCAGGCCTAAACAAGTGGACCTTTTTTAAAATCAGAAACAAAGTTGCATGGCATTATTTTTCATTGATTGATCATTCATTTCATATAAATAGACTATTATCAGCTCCGCAGTCATCTACTGGTTTGTGGCGTAACGGATAATGCTCAGGTTTGAGTGCTTTAAGTAGTGGGTTCGAACCTCTAGGGGTTTTTTTTTTTTAAATTGAAAATAAATATTGTTTTTGAAAGTGAGATATTTTGAGGGTTGTAAATGTCAGTCCTAAACAAGTGGACCTTTTTTAAAATCAGAAACAAAGTTGCATGGCATTATTTTTCATTGGTTGATCATCCATTTCATATAAATAGACTATTATCAGCTCTTCAGTTATATACTGGTTTGCGGCGTAACGGGTAATGAGTGATTTCAATAGTGGGTTTGAACTTCTAGGGATATTTTTTTTTTTTTTTTATATTTGAAAATAAATATTGTTTTTGAAAGTGAGATATTTTGAGGGTTGTAAATGTCAGGCCTAAACAAGTGAACATTTTTTTCAATCAGAAACAAAGTTGCATGGCATTATTTTTCATTGATTGATCATTCATTTCATATATATAGACTATTATCAGCTCCTCAGTCATCTACTGGTTTGTGGCGTAACGTGTAATTCTCAGGTTTGAGTGCTCTCAGTAGTGGGTTCGAACCTATAGGGGTATTTTTTTAAATTTTTTTTTTAATTGAAAATAAATATTGTTTTTGAAAGTTAGATATTTTGAGGGTTGCAACTGTCAGGCCAAAACAAGTGAACCTTTTTTAAAATCAGAAACAAAGTTGCATGGCATTATTTTTCATTGATTGATCATCCATTTCATATAAATAGACTATTATCAGCTCTTCAGTCATATACTGGTTTGCGGCGAACGGATAATGCTCAGGTTTGAGTGATTTCAATAGTGGGTTCGAACTTCTAGGGATATTTTTTTTCTTTTTTTTTTTATTTGAAAATAAATATTGTTTTTGAAGGTGAGATATTTTGAGGGTTGTAAATGTCAGGCCTAAACAAGTGAACCTTTTTTAAAATCAGAAACAAAGTTGCATGGCATTATTTTTCATTGATTGGTCATTAATTTCATATAAATAGACTATTATCAGCTCTTCAGTTATCTACTGGTTTGTGGCGTAACGGGTAATACCCAGGTGTGAGTGCTCTCAGTAGCGGGTTCCAACCTGTAAGGATATTTTTTTTTTAATTGAAAATAAATATTGTTTTTGAAAGTGAGATATTTTGAGGGTTGCAACTGTCAGGCCTAAACAAGTGAACCTTTTTTAAAATCAGAAACAAAGTTGCATGGCATTATTTTTCATTGATTGATCATTCATTTCATATAAATAGACTATTATCAGCTCTTCAGTTATTTACTGGTTTGTGCCGTAACGGGTAATACCCAGGTTTGAGTGCTTTCAGTAGCGGGTTCCAACCTCTAGGGATATTTTTTTTTTTTTCTTATTGAAAATAAATATTTTTTTTGAAAATGAGATATTTTTTAGGGTTGTGAATGTCAGGCCTAAACAAATGGATCTTTTTTAAAATCAGAAACAAAGTTGCATGGCATTATTTTTCATTGATTGATAATTTATTTCATATAAATAGACTATTATCAGCTCTTCAGTCGTCTACTGGTTTGTGGCGTAACGGGTAATGCTCAGGTTTGAGTGCTCTCAGTAGTGGGTTCGAACCTATACGGGTATTTTTTTTTTTTTTTAATTGAAAATAAACATTGTTTTTGAAAGTGAGATATTTTGAGGGTTGCAACTGTCAGGCCTAAACAAGTGAACCTTTTTTAAAATCAGAAACAAAGTTGCATGGCATTATTTTTCATTGATTGATCATCTATTTCATATAAATAGACTATTATCAGTTCTTCAGTCATATACTGGTTTGCGGCGTAACGGGTAATGCTCAGGTTTGAGTGATTTCAATAGTGGGTTCGAACTTCTAGGGATATTTTTTTTCTTTTTTTTTTTATTTGAAAATAAATATTGTTTTTGAAGGTGAGATATTTTGAGGGTTGTAAATGTCAGGCCTAAACAAGTGAACCTTTTTTAAAATCAGAAACAAAGTTGCATGGCATTATTTTTCATTGATTGATCATTCATTTCATATAAATAGACTATTATCAGCTCTTCAGTTATCTACTGGTTTGTGCCGTAACGGGTAATACCCAGGTTTGAGTGCTTTCAGTAGCGGGTTCCAACCTCTAGGGATATTGTTTTTTTTTTCTTATTGAAAATAAATATTTTTTTTGAAAATGAGATATTTTTTAGGGTTGTGAATGTCAGGCCTAAACAAATGGATCTTTTTTAAAATATGAAACAAAGTTGCATGGCATTATTTTTCATTGATTGATAATTTATTTCATATAAATAGACTATTATCAGCTCTTCAGTCGTCTACTGGTTTGTGGCGTAACGGGTAATGCTCAGGTTTGAGTGCTCTGAGTAGTGGGTCGAACCTCTAGGGATATTTTTTTTCTTTTTTTTTAAATTGAAAATAAATATTGTTTTTGAAAGTGAGATATTTTGAGGGTTGTAAATGTCAGTCCTAAACAAGTGGACCTTTTTTAAAATCAGAAACAAAGTTGCATGGCATTATTTTTCATTGGTTGATCATCCATTTCATATAAATAGACTATTATCAGCTCTTCAGTTATATACTGGTTTGCGGCGTAACGGGTAATGCTCAGTTTTGAGTGATTTCAATAGTGGGTTCGAACTTCTAAGGATATTTTTTTTTTTTTTTTTATATTTGAAAATAAATATTGTTTTTGAAAGTGAGATATTTTGAGGGTTGTAAATGTCAGGCCTAAACAAGTGAACATTTTTTTTCAATCAGAAACAAAGTTGCATGGCATTATTTTTCATTGATTGATCATTCATTTCATATATATAGACTATTATCAGCTCCTCAGTCATCTACTGGTTTGTGGCGTAACGTGTAATGCTCAGGTTTGAGTGCTCTCAGTAGTGGGTTCGAACCTATACGGGTATTTTTTTTTCTTTTTTTTTTAATTGAAAATAAATATTGTTTTTGAAAGTGAGATATTTTGAGGGTTGCAACTGTCAGGCCAAAACAAGTGAACCTTTTTTAAAATCAGAAACAAAGTAGCATGGCATTATTTTTCATTGATTGATCATCCATTTCATATAAATAGACTATTATCAGCTCTTCAGTCATATACTGGTTTGCGGCGAACGGATAATGCTCAGGTTTGAGTGATTTCAATAGTGGGTTCGAACTTCTAGGGATATTTTTTTTCTTTTTTTTTTTATTTGAAAATAAATATTGTTTTTGAAGGTGAGATATTTTGAGGGTTGTAAATGTCAGGCCTAAACAAGTGAACCTTTTTTAAAATCAGAAACAAAGTTCCATGGCATTATTTTTCATTGATTGGTCATTAATTTCATATAAATAGACTATTATCAGCTCTTCAGTTATCTACTGGTTTGTGGCGTAACGGGTAATACCCAGGTGTGAGTGCTCTCAGTAGCGGGTTCCAACCTGTAAGGATATTTTTTTTTTAATTGAAAATAAATATTGTTTTTGAAAGTGAGATATTTTGAGGGTTGCAACTGTCAGGCCTAAACAAGTGAACCTTTTTTAAAATCAGAAACAAAGTTGCATGGCATTATTTTTCATTGATTGATCATTCATTTCATATAAATAGACTATTATCAGCTCTTCAGTTATTTACTGGTTTGTGCCGTAACGGGTAATACCCAGGTTTGAGTGCTTTCAGTAGCGGGTTCCAACCTCTAGGGATATTGTTTTTTTTTTCTTATTGAAAATAAATATTTTTTTTGAAAATGAGATATTTTTTAGGGTTGTGAATGTCAGGCCTAAACAAATGGATCTTTTTTAAAATCAGAAACAAAGTTGCATGGCATTATTTTTCATTGATTGATAATTTATTTCATATAAATAGACTATTATCAGCTCTTCAGTCGTCTACTGGTTTGTGGCGTAACGGGTAATGCTCAGGTTTGAGTGCTCTGAGTAGTGGGTCGAACCTCTAGGGATATTTTTTTTCTTTTTTTTTAAATTTAAAATAAATATGGTTTTTGAAAGTGAGATATTTTGAGGGTTGTAAATGTCAGGCCTAAACAAGTGGACCTTTTTTAAAATCAGAAACAAAGTTGCATGGCATTATTCTTCATTGATTGATCATTTATTTTATATATATAGACTATTATCAGCTCCTCAGTCATCTACTGGTTTGTGGCGTAACGGGTAATGCTCAGGTTTGAGTGCTCTCAGTAGTGGGTTCGAACCTATACGGGTATTTTTTTTTTTTTTTAATTGAAAATAAACATTGTTTTTGAAAGTGAGATATTTTGAGGGTTGCAACTGTCAGGCCTAAACAAGTGAACCTTTTTTAAAATCAGAAACAAAGTTGCATGGCATTATTTTTCATTGATTGATCATCTATTTCATATAAATAGACTATTATCAGTTCTTCAGTCATATACTGGTTTGCGGCGTAACGGGTAATGCTCGGGTTTGAGTGATTTCAATAGTGGGTTCGAACTTCTAGGGATATTTTTTTTTCTTTTTTTTTTATTTGAAAATAAATATTGTTTTTGGAAGTGAGATATTTTTATTGTTTTAAATGTCAAGCCTAACCAAGTGGACCGTTTTTTTAAATCAGAAACAAAGTTGCATGGCATTATTTTTCATTGATTGATCATTTATTTTATATATATAGACTATTATCAGCTCCTCAGTCATCTACTGGTTTGTGGCGTACCGGGTAATGCTCAGGTTTGAGTGCTCTCAGTAGTGGGTTCGAACCTATACGGGTATTTTTTTTTCTTTTTTAATTGAAAATAAACATTGTTTTTGAAAGTGAGATATTTTGAGGGTTGCAACTGTCAGGCCTAAACAAGTGAACCTTTTTTAAAATCAGAAACCAAGTTGCATGGCATTATTTTTCATTGATTGATCATCTATTTCATATAAATAGACTATTATCAGTTCTTCAGTCATATACTGGTTTGCGGCGTAACGGGTAATGCTCGGGTTTGAGTGATTTCAATAGTGGGTTCGAACTTCTAGGGATATTTTTTTTTCTTTTTTTTTTTATTTGAAAATAAATATTGTTTTTGGAAGTGAGATATTTTTATTGTTTTAAATGTCAAGCCTAACCAAGTGGACCTTTTTTAAAATCAGAAACTAAGTTGCATGGCATTATTTTTCCTTGGTTGATCATCCATTTCATATATATAGACTATTATCAGCTCTTCAGTCATATATTGGTTTGCGGCGTAACGGGTAATGCTCAGTTTTGAGTGTTTTCAATAGTGGGTTTGAACTTCTAGGGATATTTTTTTTCTTTTTTTTTTTTTTGAAAATAAATATTGTTTTTGAAAGTGAGATATTTTTAGGGTTGTAAATGTCAGGCCTAAACAAGTGAACCTTTTTGAAAATCAGAAACAAAGTTGCATGGCATTATTTTTCATTGATTGATCATTAATTTCATATAAATAGACTATTATCAGCTCTTCAGTTATCTACTGGTTTGTGGCGTAACGGGTAATACCCAGGTTTGAATGCTCTCAGTAGCGGGTTCCAACCTCTAGGGATATTGCTTTTTTTTTTCTTATTGAAAATAAATATTTTTTTTGAAAATGAGATATTTTTTAGGGTTGTAAATGTCAGGCCTAAACAAATGGATCTTTTTTAAAATCAGAAACAAAGTTGCATGGCATTATTTTTCATTGATTGATCATTCATTTCATATAAATAGACTGTTATCAGCTCTTCAGTCATCTACTGGTTTGTGGCGTAACCGGTCGTGCTCAGGTTTGAGTTCTCGCAGTAGTGGGTTCGAACATCTACGAATATTATTTTTCTTTTTTTTTTTAATTGAAAATAAATATTGTTTTTGAAAGTGAGATATTTTGAGGGTTGTAAATGTCAGGCCTAAACAAGTGGACCTTTTTTAAAATCAGAAACAAAGTTGCATGACATAATTTTTCATAGATTGATCATTTATTTCATATAAATAGAGTATTATCAGCTCTTCAGTCATCTACTGGTTTGTGGCGTAACGGGTAATGCTCAAGTTTGAGTGCTCTCACTAGTGGGTTCGAACCTCTACTGATATTTTGTTTCTTTCTTTTTTATAATAGAAAATAATATTGTTTTTGAAAGTGAGATATTTTGAGGGTTGTAAATGTCAGGCCTAAACAAGTGAACCTTTTTTAAAATCAGAAACAAAGTTGCATGGCATTATTTTTCATTGATTGGTCATTAATTTCATATCAATAGACTATTATCAGCTCTTCAGTTATCTACTGGTTTGTGGCGTAACGGGTAATACCCAGGTGTGAGTGCTCTCAGTAGCGGGTTCCAACCCTGCCTCAGCACTAAGGCCCTGCCACGGCCTTGGGGTCGTTTCTACCACATCATCACCAGATGCATTGCTAGTGCCTTCTCAAGATGTGTGGTGGAAAGGGGGACGTAAATTCTGTGAACCCCAAACACAGTTTGTCGCATACCTTTAACTCTATTTCACCGACCAGCGTGGGAATCGAACCCACGACATACGTGTCAGTCGTCTGAGCTAACTGGCCATGTTGGTTTTAAAAAGGTTAATATGATATTTATGACGTAATGATGAATTACGTAATACACTTATAAATAGACTATTATAAACTGTTCTGTCGTGTACTACTTTATGGCATAACGGGTAATGCTCAGTTTTGAGTGCTCCCAGTAGTGGGTTCGAACCTGTAATTAGAAAATAAATATTGTTTTTGAAAGTGAGATATTTTGAAGGTTGTAAATGTCAGGCCTAAACAAGTGGACATTTTTTTCAATCAGAAACAAAGTTGCATGGCATTATTTTTCATTGATTGATCATTCATTTCATATAAATAGACTGTTATCAGCTCTTCAGTCATCTACTGGTTTGTGGCGTAACCGGTAGTGCTCAGGTTTGAGTTCTCGCAGTAGTGGGTTCGAACATCTACGAATATTATTTTTCTTTTTTTTTTTAATTGAAAATAAATATTGTTTTTGAAAGTGAGATATTTTGAGGGTTGTAAATGTCAGGCCTAAACAAGTGGACCTTTTTTAAAATCAGAAACAAAGTTGCATGACATAATTTTTCATAGATTGATCATTTATTTCATATAAATAGAGTATTATCAGCTCTTCAGTCATCTACTGGTTTGTGGCGTAACGGGTAATGCTCAAGTTTGAGTGCTCTCACTAGTGGGTTCGAACCTCTACTGATATTTTGTTTCTTTCTTTTTTATAATAGAAAATAATATTGTTTTTGAAAGTGAGATATTTTGAGGGTTGTAAATGTCAGGCCTAAACAAGTGAACCTTTTTTAAAATCAGAAACAAAGTTGCATGGCATTATTTTTCATTGATTGGTCATTAATTTCATATCAATAGACTATTATCAGCTCTTCAGTTATCTACTGGTTTGTGGCGTAACGGGTAATACCCAGGTGTGAGTGCTCTCAGTAGCGGGTTCCAACCTGTAAGGATATTTTTTTTTAATTGAAAATAAATATTGTTTTTGAAAGTGAGATATTTTGAGGGTTGCAACTGTCAGGCCTAAACAAGTGAACCTTTTTTAAAATCAGAAACAAAGTTGCATGGCATTATTTTTCATTGATTGATCATTCATTTCATATAAATAGACTATTATCAGCTCTTCAGTTATCTACTGGTTTGTGCCGTAACGGGTAATACCCAGGTTTGAGTGCTTTCAGTAGCGGGTTCCAACCTCTAGGGATATTGCTTTTTTTTTCTTATTGAAAATAAATATTTTTTTTGAAAATGAGATATTTTTTAGGGTTGTGAATGTCAGGCCTAAACAAATGGATCTTTTTTAAAATCAGAAAACAAAGTTGCATGGCATTATTTTTCATTGATTGATAATTTATTTCATATAAATAGACTATTATCAGCTCTTCAGTCGTCTACTGGTTTGTGGCGTAACGGGTAATGCTCAGGTTTGAGTGCTCTGAGTAGTGGGTCGAACCTCTAGGGATATTTTTTTTCTTTTTTTTTTAATTTAAAATAAATATGGTTTTTGAAAGTGAGATATTTTGAGGGTTGTAAATGTCAGGCCTAAACAAGTGGACCTTTTTTAAAATCAGAAACAAAGTTGCATGGCATTATTTTTCATTGATTGATCATTTATTTTATATATATAGACTATTATCAGCTCCTCAGTCATCTACTGGTTTGTGGCGTAACGGGTAATGCTCAGGTTTGAGTGCTCTCAGTAGTGGGTTCGAACCTATACGGGTATTTTTTTTTTTTTTTTTAATTGAAAATAAATATTGTTTTTGAAAGTGAGATATTTTGAGGGTTGCAACTGTCAGGCCTAAACAAGTGAACCTTTTTTAAAATCAGAAACAAAGTTGCATGGCATTATTTTTCATTGATTGATCATCTATTTCATATAAATAGACTATTATCAGTTCTTCAGTCATATACTGGTTTGCGGCGTAACGGGTAATGCTCGGGTTTGAGTGATTTCAATAGTGGGTTCGAACTTCTAGGGATATTTTTTTTTCTTTTTTTTTTTATTTGAAAATAAATATTGTTTTTGGAAGTGAGATATTTTTATTGTTTTAAATGTCAAGCCTAACCAAGTGGACCTTTTTTTTAAATCAGAAACAAAGTTACATAACATCATTTTACATTGATGGATCATTTATTTCATATAAATAGACTGTTATCAGCTCTTCAGTCATCTACTGGTTTGTGGCGTAACCGGTAGTGCTCAGGTTTGAGTCCTCGGAGTAGTGGGTTCGAACCTCTACGATTTTTTTTTCTTTTTTTTTTAATTGAAAATAAATATTGTTTTTGAAAGTGAGATGTTTTGAGGGTTGTAAATGTCAGGCCTAAACAAGTGGACCTTTTTTAAAATCAGAAACAAAGTTGCATGGCATTATTTTTCATTGATTGATCATTTATTTAATAGAAATAGACTATTATCAGCTCCTCAGTCATCTACTGGTTTGTGGCGTAACGGATAATGCTCAGGTTTGAGTGCTTTCAGTAGTGGGTTTGAACCTCTAGGGATTTTTTTTTTTTTAAATTGAAAATAAATATTGTTTTTGAAAGTGAGATATTTTGAGGGTTGTAAATGTCAGGCCTAAACAAGTGGACCTTTTTTAAAATCAGAAACTAAGTTGCATGGCATTATTTTTCATTGGTTGATCATCCATTTCATATATATAGACTATTATCAGCTCTTAAGTCATATACTGGTTTGCGGCGTAACGGGTAATGCTCAGTTTTGAGTGTTTTCAATAGTGGGTTTGAACTTCTAGGGATATTTTTTTTCTTTTTTTTTTATTTGAAAATAAATATGGTTTTTGAAAGTGAGATATTTTGAGGGTTGTAAATGTCAGGCCTAAACAAGTGGACCTTTTTGAAAATCAGAAACAAAGTTGCATGGCATTATTTTTCATTGATTGATAATTCATTTCATATAAATAGACTATTACCAGCTCTTCAGTCATCTACTGGTTTGTGGCGTAACGAGTAATGCTCAGGTTTGTGTGCTCTGAGTAGTGGGTCGAACCTCTAGGGATATTTTTTTTCTTTTTTTTTTAAATTGAAAATAAATATGGTTTTTGAAAGTGAGATATTTTGAGGGTTGTAAATGTCAGGCCTAAACAAGTGGACCTTTTTTAAAATCAGAAACAAAGTTGCATGGCATTATTTTTCATTGATTGATAATTCATTTCTTATAAATAGACTATTATCAGCTCTTCAGTCATCTACTGGTTTGTGGCGTAACGGGTAATGCTCAGGTTTGAGTGCTCTGAGTAGTGGGTCGAACCTCTAGGGATATTTTTTTTCTTTTTTTTAAATTGAAAATAAATATGGTTTTTGAAAGTGAGATATTTTGAGGGTTTTAAATGTCAAGCTTAACCAAGTGGACCTTTTTTTAAAATCAGAAACAAAGTTGCATAACATCATTTTACATTGATAGATCATTCATTTCATATAAATAGACTGTTATCAGCTCTTCAGTCATCTACTGGTTTGTGGCGTAACCGGTAGTGCTCAGGTTTGAGTTCTCGCAGTAGTGGGTTCGAACATCTACGACTATTTTTTTTTCTTTTTTTTTTAATTGAAATTAAATATTGTTTTTGAAAGTGAGATATTTTGAGGGTTGTAAATCTCAGGCCTAAACAAGTGGACCTTTTTTAAAATCAGAAACAAAGTTGCATGGCATTATTTTTCATTGATTGATCATTCATTTCATATAAATAGACTATTATCAGCTCCGCAGTCATCTACTGGTTTGTGGCGTAACGGATAATGCTCAGGTTTGAGTGCTTTAAGTAGTGGGTTCGAACCTCTAGGGGTTTTTTTTTTTTAAATTGAAAATAAATATTGTTTTTGAAAGTGAGATATTTTGAGGGTTGTAAATGTCAGTCCTAAACAAGTGGACCTTTTTTAAAATCAGAAACAAAGTTGCATGGCATTATTTTTCATTGGTTGATCATCCATTTCATATAAATAGACTATTATCAGCTCTTCAGTTATATACTGGTTTGCGGCGTAACGGGTAATGAGTGATTTCAATAGTGGGTTTGAACTTCTAGGGATATTTTTTTTTTTTTATATATTTGAAAATAAATATTGTTTTTGAAAGTGAGATATTTTGAGGGTTGTAAATGTCAGGCCTAAACAAGTGAACATTTTTTTCAATCAGAAACAAAGTTGCATGGCATTATTTTTCATTGATTGATCATTCATTTCATATATATAGACTATTATCAGCTCCTCAGTCATCTACTGGTTTGTGGCGTAACGTGTAATTCTCAGGTTTGAGTGCTCTCAGTAGTGGGTTCGAACCTATAGGGGTATTTTTTTAAATTTTTTTTTTAATTGAAAATAAATATTGTTTTTGAAAGTGAGATATTTTGAGGGTTGCAACTGTCAGGCCAAAACAAGTGAACCTTTTTTAAAATCAGAAACAAAGTTGCATGGCATTATTTTTCATTGATTGATCATCCATTTCATATAAATAGACTATTATCAGCTCTTCAGTCATATACTGGTTTGCGGCGAACGGATAATGCTCAGGTTTGAGTGATTTCAATAGTGGGTTCGAACTTCTAGGGATATTTTTTTTCTTTTTTTTTTTATTTGAAAATAAATATTGTTTTTGAAGGTGAGATATTTTGAGGGTTGTAAATGTCAGGCCTAAACAAGTGAACCTTTTTTAAAATCAGAAACAAAGTTGCATGGCATTATTTTTCATTGATTGGTCATTAATTTCATATAAATAGACTATTATCAGCTCTTCAGTTATCTACTGGTTTGTGGCGTAACGGGTAATACCCAGGTGTGAGTGCTCTCAGTAGCGGGTTCCAACCTGTAAGGATATTTTTTTTTTAATTGAAAATAAATATTGTTTTTGAAAGTGAGATATTTTGAGGGTTGCAACTGTCAGGCCTAAACAAGTGAACCTTTTTTAAAATCAGAAACAAAGTTGCATGGCATTATTTTTCATTGATTGATCATTCATTTCATATAAATAGACTATTATCAGCTCTTCAGTTATTTACTGGTTTGTGCCGTAACGGGTAATACCCAGGTTTGAGTGCTTTCAGTAGCGGGTTCCAACCTCTAGGGATATTTTTTTTTTTTTCTTATTGAAAATAAATATTTTTTTTGAAAATGAGATATTTTTTAGGGTTGTGAATGTCAGGCCTAAACAAATGGATCTTTTTTAAAATCAGAAACAAAGTTGCATGGCATTATTTTTCATTGATTGATAATTTATTTCATATAAATAGACTATTATCAGCTCTTCAGTCGTCTACTGGTTTGTGGCGTAACGGGTAATGCTCAGGTTTGAGTGCTCTCAGTAGTGGGTTCGAACCTATACGGGTATTTTTTTTTTTTTTTAATTGAAAATAAACATTGTTTTTGAAAGTGAGATATTTTGAGGGTTGCAACTGTCAGGCCTAAACAAGTGAACCTTTTTTAAAATCAGAAACAAAGTTGCATGGCATTATTTTTCATTGATTGATCATCTATTTCATATAAATAGACTATTATCAGTTCTTCAGTCATATACTGGTTTGCGGCGTAACGGGTAATGCTCAGGTTTGAGTGATTTCAATAGTGGGTTCGAACTTCTAGGGATATTTTTTTTCTTTTTTTTTTTATTTGAAAATAAATATTGTTTTTGAAGGTGAGATATTTTGAGGGTTGTAAATGTCAGGCCTAAACAAGTGAACCTTTTTTAAAATCAGAAACAAAGTTGCATGGCATTATTTTTCATTGATTGATCATTCATTTCATATAAATAGACTATTATCAGCTCTTCAGTTATCTACTGGTTTGTGCCGTAACGGGTAATACCCAGGTTTGAGTGCTTTCAGTAGCGGGTTCCAACCTCTAGGGATATTGTTTTTTTTTTCTTATTGAAAATAAATATTTTTTTTGAAAATGAGATATTTTTTAGGGTTGTGAATGTCAGGCCTAAACAAATGGATCTTTTTTAAAATATGAAACAAAGTTGCATGGCATTATTTTTCATTGATTGATAATTTATTTCATATAAATAGACTATTATCAGCTCTTCAGTCGTCTACTGGTTTGTGGCGTAACGGGTAATGCTCAGGTTTGAGTGCTCTGAGTAGTGGGTCGAACCTCTAGGGATATTTTTTTTCTTTTTTTTTAAATTGAAAATAAATATTGTTTTTGAAAGTGAGATATTTTGAGGGTTGTAAATGTCAGTCCTAAACAAGTGGACCTTTTTTAAAATCAGAAACAAAGTTGCATGGCATTATTTTTCATTGGTTGATCATCCATTTCATATAAATAGACTATTATCAGCTCTTCAGTTATATACTGGTTTGCGGCGTAACGGGTAATGCTCAGTTTTGAGTGATTTCAATAGTGGGTTCGAACTTCTAAGGATATTTTTTTTTTTTTTTTTATATTTGAAAATAAATATTGTTTTTGAAAGTGAGATATTTTGAGGGTTGTAAATGTCAGGCCTAAACAAGTGAACATTTTTTTTCAATCAGAAACAAAGTTGCATGGCATTATTTTTCATTGATTGATCATTCATTTCATATATATAGACTATTATCAGCTCCTCAGTCATCTACTGGTTTGTGGCGTAACGTGTAATGCTCAGGTTTGAGTGCTCTCAGTAGTGGGTTCGAACCTATACGGGTATTGTTTTTTCTTTTTTTTTTAATTGAAAATAAATATTGTTTTTGAAAGTGAGATATTTTGAGGGTTGCAACTGTCAGGCCAAAACAAGTGAACCTTTTTTAAAATCAGAAACAAAGTAGCATGGCATTATTTTTCATTGATTGATCATCCATTTCATATAAATAGACTATTATCAGCTCTTCAGTCATATACTGGTTTGCGGCGAACGGATAATGCTCAGGTTTGAGTGATTTCAATAGTGGGTTCGAACTTCTAGGGATATTTTTTTTCTTTTTTTTTTTATTTGAAAATAAATATTGTTTTTGAAGGTGAGATATTTTGAGGGTTGTAAATGTCAGGCCTAAACAAGTGAACCTTTTTTAAAATCAGAAACAAAGTTCCATGGCATTATTTTTCATTGATTGGTCATTAATTTCATATAAATAGACTATTATCAGCTCTTCAGTTATCTACTGGTTTGTGGCGTAACGGGTAATACCCAGGTGTGAGTGCTCTCAGTAGCGGGTTCCAACCTGTAAGGATATTTTTTTTTTAATTGAAAATAAATATTGTTTTTGAAAGTGAGATATTTTGAGGGTTGTAAATGTCAGGCCTAAACAAGTGAACCTTTTTTTAAATCAGAAACAAAGTTGCATGGCATTATTTTTCATTGATTGATCATTCATTTCATATAAATAGACTATTATCAGCTCTTCAGTCATCTACTGGTTTGTGGCGTAACGGGTAATGCTCAGTTTTGAGTGCTCTGAGTAGTGGGTCGAACCTCTAGGGATATTTTTTTTCTTTTTTTTTTAAATTGAAAATAAATATGGTTTTTGAAAGTGAGATATTTTGAGGGTTGTAAATGTCAGCCTAAACAAGTGGACCTTTTTTAAAATCAGAAACAAAGTTGCATGGCATTATTTTTCATTGATTGATCATTCATTTCATATAAATAGACTATTATCAGCTCTTCAGTCATCTACTGATTTGTGGCGTAACGGGTAATGCTCAGGTTTGAGTGCTCTGAGTAGTGGGTCGAACCTCTAGGGATATTTTTTTTCTTTTTTTTTTTAATTGAAAATAAATATGGTTTTTGAAAGTGAGATATTTAGAGGGTTGTAAATATCAGGCCTAAACAAGTGGACCTTTTTTAAAATCAGAAACAAAGTTGCATGGCATTATTTTTCATTGATTTATTATTTATTTTATATAAACAGAGTATTATCAGCTCTTCAGTCATCTACTGGTTTGTGGCGTAACGGGTAATGCTCAAGTTTGAGTGCTCTCACTAGTGGGTTCAAACCTCTACGGATATTTTGTTTCTTTTTTTTTATTTAAAATAAATATTGTTTTTGAAAGTGAGATATTTTGAGGGTTGTAAATGTCAGGCCTAAACAAGTGAACCTTTTTTAAAATCAGAAACAAAGTTGCATTGCATTATTTTTCATTGATTTATTATTAAATGCGATTTGAAGCTTTTCCAAGCACTTTGCTGTTTTTATGTTAACAAGTTTTTTCGAAAATCACAAAATGGTCTAAAACGTCTCCAAATGCGATTTGAAGATATTCTGAGCACTTTGGTGTTTTTATGTTAAAAAGTTTTTTCGAAAATCACAAAATGGTCTAAAACGTCTCCAAATGCGATTTGAAGCTCTTCTGTACACTTTGATGTTTTGTGTGAAAAAGTTTTGTCAAAATGCTCAAAATGGTCTAAAACGTTTTTAAAACGATATTAAGCTATTTTGTGCTCTTTGATGTCTTTGTATAACCAAGTTTTTTTAGAAAATCACAAAATGGTCTAAAACGTCTCCAAATGCGATTTGAAGCTTTTCCAAGCACTTTGCTGTTTTTATGTTAACAAGTTTTTTCGAAAATCACAAAATGGTCTAAAACGTCTCCAAATGCGATTCTAAGATATTCTGAGCACTTTGGTGTTTTTATGTTAAAAAGTTTTTTCGAAAATCACAAAATGGTCTAAAACGTCTCCAAATGCGATTTGAAGCTATTCTGTACACTTTGATGTTTTGTGTGAAAAAGTTTTGTCGATGCTCAAAATGGTCTAAAACGTTTTTAAAACGATATTAAGCTATTTTGTGCTCTTTGATGTTTTTGTGTAACCAAGTTTCATCGAAATGAACAAAATGGTCTAAAACGTCTCAAAATGCGATTTGAAGGTATTCTGAGCACTTTGGTGTTTTTGTGTGAAAAGTTTTAACGAAATGCTCAAAATGGTCTAAAACGGTTCTAATGTGCTTTTAAGCACTTTGATGTTTTTGTATAACCAAGTTTCATCGAAATGCACAACATGGTCTAAAACGTCTCCAAATGCGATTTAAAGCTATTCTAGACACTTTGATGTTTTGTGTGAAAAAGTTTTCTCGAAATGCTCAAAATGGTCTAAAACGTTTTCCAATACCATATTAAGCTATTTTGTGCAATTTGATGTTTTTGTGTAACCAAGTTTTTTGAAATGCGATTTGAAGATATTCTGAGCACTTTGGTGTTTTTATGTTAAAAAGTTTTTTCGAAAATCACAAAATGGTCTAAAACGTCTCCAAATGCGATTTGAAGATATTCTGAGCACTTTGGTGTTTTTATGTTAAAAAGTTTTTTCGAAAATCACAAAATGGTCTAAAACGTCTCCAAATGCGATTTGAAGCTATTCTGTACACTTTGATGTTTTGTGTGAAAAAGTTTTAACGAAATGCTCAAAATGGTCTAAAACGGTTTCTAATGTGATTTTAAGCACTTTGATGTTTTTGTGTAACCAAGTTTTTTCGAAAATCACAAAATGGTCTAAAACGTCTCCAAATGCGATTTGAAGCTTTTCTAAGCACTTTGGTGTTTTTATGTTAAAAAGTTTTTTCGAAAATCACAAAATGGTCTAAAACGTCTCCAAATGCGATTCTGTACACTTTGATGTTTTGTGTGAAAAAGTTTTGTCGAAATGCTCAAATTGGTCTAAAACGTTTTTAAAACGATATTAAGCTATTTTGTGCTCTTTGATGTTTTTGTGTAACCAAGTTTCATCGATATGAACAAAATGGTCTAAAACGTCTCCAAATGCGATTTGAAGCTTTTCTAAGCACTTTGGTGTTTTTATGTTAACAATTTTTTTCGAAAATCACAAAATGGTCTAAAACGTCTCCAAATGCGATTTGAAGATATTCTGAGCACTTTGGTGTTTTTATGTTAAAAAGTTTTTTCGAAAATCACAAAATGGTCTAAAACGTCTCCAAATGCGATTTGAAGCTATTCTGTACACTTTGATGTTTTGTGTGAAAAAGTTTTGTCGAAATGCTCAAAATGGTCTAAAACGTTTTTAAAACGATATTAAGCTATTTGGTGCTCTTTGATGTTTTTGTGTAACCAAGTTTCATCGAAATGAACAAAATGGTCTAAAACGTTTTTAAATACGATATTAAGCTGTTTTGTGCACTTTGATGTTTTTGTGTGAAAAGTTTTAACGAAATGCTCAAAATGGTCTAAAACGTCTCCAAATGCGATTTGAAGCTTTCCAAGCACTTTGCTGTTTTTATGTTAACAAGTTTTTTCGAAAATCACAAAATGGTCTAAAACGTCTCAAAATGCGATTTGAAGGTATTCTGAGCACTTTGGTGTTTTTGTGTGAAAAGTTTTAACGAAATGCTCAAAATGGTCTAAATGTTTTGGGTTGCTGTACTAATGAAAGACTCTAACTCGCTTTACTGTCGTAACACATATATTATTTATTCAGTATAATACTTCAGTACAATATACAACTATAAGTATAGATAAGCAACGGACGGTCAATGATGCTGTCAGTGAGGTGTGAAGTGTGTAGGTCTGCTTCTGAAGAAGTGGCTGTGAGGTGTGTGCTCCGTGAGGTGGCTGTAAGGTGTGTGCTCCGTGAGGTGGCTGTAAGGTGTGTCTGGGCCCTTCTGAAACTTGGGAGTATATTGGCTCAGTTCATTTGCATAATGTCATTACATCATCTGTGAGGGTAACGATTGGTCCTAAGTTGATCCAGGGGTGTTTAAGTGGGAATGATTAACGGTATAATAAGGTATTTCTGTGATGGATGACACTGTCAAATCTGTACTTAAATAGTGTCAATCACTCCTGGTTTAACGATGGGAAAGTCACAAAATTAAGCTAAGTGTTCTCTTTAGGAACTCTATTATAAACTAAATGGTCATTAAAACATCTGGACAAACTCTCCTCCGGACTTTCTGGGTCAAGTTTGTGAACCTATTTAAATTCCGATACAGAGGTCGATTTCTTAAATATAAAAGTATATCGTTATATTACATCCCTTTGTTTCCCTTTTTTTTTTCTTCTAATCTATTTAAAATATAAAAATGGTTATAATAGTGGCATGCAAAATTAAAGTTATATAAAAGAAAAAAACATTATTATACATATAAGCAAAAATTGAGTTAGCCAAAACCATTGACTCTGAAGTGTAACCTTATCACTTTCACTCTCTCTCTTCTCTCTCTTTAAAAAAATGAAATTAAAAAATGAATTTGGTATAAAAATTCGCGTAAATCAAACATAAATCAGTTGAAAATAAAAATACAAAACTTAAAAATAGTATGTTACATTGAACATACATCAAATCGTGCGACAACTCATCGCGTTCTAATGGTCTTCAAACATAAATCATCAAATTAAAACATAAACTCAAGGTAATTACGATTTCAATCGGTCGACAAATTCGACTTTTGTACTCAATGTCAAAAAAAATTACAATTAAGAGTACTAAGAAAATCTCCTGTTATTGTATATCAATTAATTAATGCTTGAGATTAACGACTCAAAGGTTAAACAAAATATTTGTTACAAAATGATTGTCGTTCTTTTCAATATCTCAATATATCGATCATCAAAATTCAAAATTAATCTTTATCAAAAAACTCGTTACAAAATCAATACTTAAACGTAAATTCAATTTTTTTTTAACTGAAATCACATCATTACTAAACAAATCTCATCAAATACGTAGACTATGCTCTCATTAATTTAGCAAATGTCGTAATTAAAAAATAATCTTGCAAAAAAAAATTAAATCAGTAACTTGTTGCATTATACAAACGTTTTATGAATCGTTTTGGCGATCCACTTATCGGTATCTGTTTATCATTAATGATCTCTTTAATTAATTTATCTGTATCGTTATATCTGTCAATATTCCACCAAAATTTGCGATCATTAGATTCGTGTTTTGTTTCATCAGTGTTACATTTGGCTGAAGTCGGTTTAGAATATGAAACTAAAACTTGGAAATGTCCTGCTTTAAATCTACCTCGGTTTAATGTCATACTTGAATCATTGGGTGCTGTCATAATTAGATTAGTTTGTTCCTTAATTTGTTCTTCTTTCATTTGGAATGGGGCTGCTAATCCCATGTTATTCTCTACACAGTCAATGTAAGGTTGCAAGTTAAGGGGTTCTATCTTAGTTGGATGTGTAAGGGTATCTGATTGCAATTGGGCTGGTGTCCTATCATGTTCGTCTACAAATTCAACATTGATTTCGTCATTTACTACATTAATGGTGTTTTGGATTTTATCGTTATTATCATCGGTGGGTTCATTCAACAATTGTTTAAGTTTTTGGAGATGTGTAAAATTTTTGCGTTCTTTAGGTGTTCTCATAAAACAAGGTTTCAGTCTGTTATAATTGAATACGTCGTGAAGTATTTCTCCTTTAATCGTCGGTAGGATGTAGTGTGTTCTGTCTAGTACTTCATGAATTACTAATGGTCCGACCCATTCTGCGGCGATTTTCTTTGAATTTGCTGTTAGTGATGATGATGTTGGCTTGTATA
Source organism: Antedon mediterranea (assembly GCF_964355755.1). Classification (NCBI taxonomy): domain Eukaryota; kingdom Metazoa; phylum Echinodermata; class Crinoidea; order Comatulida; family Antedonidae; genus Antedon; species Antedon mediterranea. Next base: position 10,977,885 of record NC_092678.1, read on the forward strand.
AATATACGAGTTGTCCTACTGAGTAAATTGGACTTTTTTCTAAGCGTTGGGAAATCTTTGAGTTTTGGACGTTTTGTTACGTGTTCGCTGTAATTGTAGCATTGTCTGTGAAATGTTTTGAAATTTCTTCTTGAGATGTTCAAAGTATTCTTAGGAATGAGACAATCCTGAAATAGGGTTAAATGCTAATGAGGTCAAACTTGGAGGCTGGCGGCCAAAAACTAATTCGTAAGGGGAGTGGTTTCCTAGATGTGGGGATGAAAACGAGTTATAAGCATAACATGTTGTTGATACAAATCTAACCCAATCTGTTCCGAATTGGTTAAGGTTGACCTTTAACAGGTCCGATACGGTGCGGATATGACGTTCAACTTGTAAACTACCGTGATTGTGGACGCTGATGATTTTCCTATCAATATTAAGGGTGTTACATAATAGTGTTAATAATTTTCCTGTAAGGGAGGTTGCTGCATCTGAAATAAGACGAGATGGGGGTCCAAAAATACTGATGACCTTTTGAATTAGTGCTTCACAAATTGTTTCGGCATCAATGGATTTCAAAGGTACACAAATCAAAAATCTAGTTATCTCATCACATACTACCATAATATGTTTAAAACCTGAAGGTGATGTTGGCATACTCTTAAAATCTAGACTGAGTGTATGAAAGGGACGGTAAGTTGCTGGTACTCGATCGTGTAAAGGACGTAATTTATCGGTTTTGGGACGAAATTGTTGACATCTAAGACACGCCTGGGTATAATTGTTGACTTTCTCGAACATAAGGGGCATGTAAAATAATTTCCTAATAGTAAGGTAAGTACGCATCGTACCTTGGTGGCTACTTAACAAATTGTCGTGATACTGAGAAATAATAGTCTCTGCTAAGTTTTCAGGAACAGCTAATTGCAATACAAATTCTCCACCTTTATCTTGGAAAAATAAACGGAATAGTAAACCGTTGCACAATATGTACTGCTCTGACTTATTCTGAACTGCACGAGCTGCATTCTTATCAGCTGGAAGGATATCATGAGCTAAATAATCGTAAACTGGCTTAAAAAATGGTGAAGTTTCTTGTTCAACACGTAATTGTTTAACATCTACTGGGAGGTTATAATCTCTAATTATCTTTCTTTGAATAACATCCATTAATCTATCTAAGTCTTGTTGTTTTGGGATGTGTGCTGACTTAAATTCAGTTATGTTTGGTACTAGTGGTTTGGGCGATGTATACAATTCAACTGGTACGTTTCGATGTGTAGTGTCTTTGCTTTGTTTATTTTTGTCTACTAGTCGTTCCTCTGGAGGTTGTCGAATGTTTACATTACGTATTGGGGGTGGTGTTACGATAGGTGGCGTTATGATAGGCGGTGATCGATGTGCGTTTGTTTGTTGTCTCGTGATTATCTGTGGTGTAGTGGAAGGTTGAGGTGTAGGTCGCGTGTTTGTTGTCACTGGGTTTTGATTAATGACGGGCGTTTGTTTGGGTTTGGGTTTGTGTAGGTCAGGTATATTTATTCCCATTTGCTTGGCGTATGACCTTGTTACTGGTCTGCAAGTAGATGTGTTTGTAATCGGGTTAAGAGATTCAGTCTCTGTAATATTAAATGCAATGGGTACAACTTGATCAATTTCTGAATCGTCGTCACGAGGGGCTCGGGAGAGAAAATCTGCTAAAACTAATTCAGTTCCTTTCTTATAACCAATTTGGAAAATGTATCCGGACAATCGTAATATTAGTTTCTGTAAACGGGGTGTACATGGCTGATCTTTTGAATTCCAAATTTGTACAATTGCTGAGTGGTCTACGAATGCATCAAATTCGCAACCCTTTAGTAAATGTCGAAATGCTGAAACGTTAATGTAAAGTCCAAATAACTCTAATTCTGTGACGCTATATCGTTGACAGGCTTGTGGTAAGATTTTGGAATAATAACCTATTATGTGTTCTTGACCGCTTACTGTTTGTGTTAAATATGAACCTGTTGCGGTTCTTGAAGTGTCGCTATATAGCGTAAATCTACCTTCTTTTCTAGGCATTTGAAGAGTTGGTGGTTTAACCATTAATTGTTTAATTTCGTCAAATGCTTTCTGGTGTTCAGTAGACCAACAAAATTTTCGGCGTTTGCTTGCGAGTGTGTGTAACGGACGTAAAATTGATTGTATTTGAGGGAAAAAATGAGATACATAATTTACTGCACCAATAAATCGTTTAGTTTCTTTATGGGTTCGTGGGACTGGCAAATTTCGGATAGCTGCACACCTGTCGCCTAATGGTGTGATACATGCGTGTCCTGAAGAATTAATCAGGATGGTGTGTCCCATATATTGCACTCTATTCTTGAATAACTTACATTTCTTTGGACAAATTCTAAAACCATTTAATTGTAGGGCTTGTAAAACGGAAACAAGGTGCTGCTTATGAGCAAATTTGTCTTGGCTAAATAAAATAATATCATCATGATGGGCGATACAGAATTCTCTAGAATTTGGGATTTCATTTAAAATTTCGTCAATCTTTGCTTGAAATATACCTGGCGAAACGTTTAATCCTTGTGCTAATCTCTTATAATAATAATGCTTTCCACCATGATATGAAGCTATACCTGTATATTGTTGGGCATGTTCGGCTAATGGTACACAGTGGAACGCTGATTTCAAATCAATTACGCTAAGAATCTGTGCATTAGCGTTACCTATTGTTTTCAAAGTTTCGGCCAATAATGGGAATGGGTGATTAATACGTTTTATCCTGGAATTTAGATAGCGAAAGTCTGTGACAACTCTTTTATCTTTTGAATTTTTTTTTGAAACAAGAAGGACAGGGGAAGTATACGATTGGTGTCCTACTGCTAAGATTCCTAATTTGACTAATTTGTTCAATTCGGCCTCAATAACATGTTTGTCTTTGTCTGTCGCAAAGTATGGGCGAATAAAAAATGGTTCATCGTTAGAGAGGTGTATGTCAGCTTTGAAGTTTGGGCAGCTAGATAGTTCACCATATAGTGAAAATGCGTTTCTGTTTTGTTGTAAGGTTTTATACAAATCTTCTTTTTCTCTATGTGTTAAAACGCTGTCTGTTAAATCAACTTGTTTTCTAATTATTTCTTCCTCGGTTAAAGATAGCAATGGGTCTGTACGTTCTAAATGTGGGTACTTGTTTGCGTTGTCATTGGTCAACTTTATTCTATCAATTGGTAGGTCATTAGTAACTGTTACAAGGTTGGTTAAATGAAGGCTCGCGATAGGTTGATGTGTATTTAGAGATACGTTTCTGTTTGTGTTGTTAGTGATATCAATGTTGGTTTCTCCTCTATGTAATTTTACTAACATATCTGATGGACAAAGTTTTGAAATATGGGTGGTTGCATGTAGAACAACATCAGAATTGCGTACAAAGGCGGGAACCCTTCCTTTTAATTTAACTGTTTTAGTATCACCGGGTTTAAGAAAAATCTTGTGTACTGGACGAAAGCTAAAAATCTTTGGTCTAATGCGAAATGTGTTTTCCTTAAAATTTAAAGTACCGTCGAGTTCAGACAATGTTTCGGTTCCAAGTATCAGGTCAATACCTGTCAAATTTTTAACGATTAATGCTGAAATTTTAAATTTGTGTCCTTGGATAAATAATTCGAATTGCACTAAGTGGTTGGCATATAAGAAGTCACCGTTACCTAATCGAAATTTAGTTGTGTTCACTTTAACTGGCTTTAAACGCGATAAATAAAGTGAGGAATCAACGTACGATTGTGAGATTATAGTTCTAGTTGAACCACTGTCAAATAAAGTTAAAACATTTCTACCATCTGGTAAATTTCCTTTAACGTAATTTCTGTCGTTAAGTTGGGGGAGGTTGTCTATATCTTGGGGTCGGTGGGGTCTGGAATCGGGGCTTGTATGGGCTTGGGCTTCGGTTTCGTCTTGGGATATAATTTCGGGTGGGGGAACGTGAGCGTCGAGTATCATCATTAAGGGATCGTTTTGTTGTGGCCATGTCTAACTTGAGAGAATTTATCTCATTTTGGAGCGATTCGAGACTATTAGGCCTATCTGTTTCCTTATTGATATTGAATGAAACTTCCCGTGTGGCATCATCTACGGAAAGGTCAAGGTAATTTTGTGTGCTATTTACGATATTTTCAATAGTGGCATCGATTGGGGTGGACATGGCTACAGCTGCTCTACATTTTGGTGGAAGGGTCGAAATAAATTTATTCTTTATCTGCTGGTCAGCGTATCCAATTCTGTCTGCGGCTTGTTTGATTTTGGTTAAGTGCTTTTCGGCGTTGTCGCCAGTGGTGTATGTAATTGAATCGTATTCTCTTATGTGCGCATAGATTGATTTGTTTTTACTAAACCTGTTGATGAATTGGGTTTTTAAGGATTCCAGTGAATCGAACTGCTTTCCCTCAATCCAGAGTCTAGCTTGGCCCTGAAGGCTACGTTTAAAAATACTTATTACATTAATTAATTGGGCATTGTTTACAGGGTTTTCTAAAGTGTGGGCCTCAAGGTAGTCGGTAAACGATAAGTAGTGTGCACTACATTGGTCGTGATCGGTTATGGAACCGTCATATCTTTTGGGAAGGAAATCGGTTTGTCTTAGGTGGGGCACGGGGTGAGGATTGACGGGCTCATTTAAAATTACTTCGTTATCAACAACGTCGACCATACTTTATAATATTAATTATTAATCAAATATCAGAAACAATTTAGTGTATATGTAAACTCTCACTTTTTCAATCAAGGTTACAAATCAAAAATCAAAATGGTTTCGACTTACCCCAAATGCTTCGGATCCAATTAAAAATGAATTAAAGGAATGCAAAAGTGTTCAAAATTGTCTAAATGTTCAAACAACGAATTAAAGAAATGTTAAAGGTGTTCATCAATGTTCAAAAATAAGTAAATGTTTAAAAAAAACGATCAAAAAAAAAACGGCGTGAAGTTGAAAGTGTCCAAACGAAACAGTTCTTGTCCGCTTGCTTCTGTTTTGATTCTTCTTGGGTCTTCCTCGATTATCTTCTTTGTCCTTATCCAATGGTTATAATTTGATAAAATTTCTGCTTGTCTAGATTTCATTCAAATATAATTTCAGCTTGTCTTTTGTGTCTTCCTCGATTATCTTCTTTGTCTTCATCCAATGGTAATAATTTGATAAAATTTCTGCTTGTCTCGATCTCATTCAAATATAATTTCAGCTTGTCTTTTGAGTCAAAGTAAATTTCTGGTTTTCTCCTTTCAAACAAATATGGTTATTTTTGTCTTCGTCTTCGTCTTCGTGTCTTGTTAAGTGTTTATTTCTTGTTTTCTCACTCCGTTCCTTATGAAATTTGGGTCTTCCACCATGTAATATAATGTTTTGGGTTGCTGTACTAATGAAAGACTCTAACTCGCTTGACTGTCGTAACACATATATTATTTATTCAGTATAATACTTCAGTACAATATACAACTATAAGTATAGATAAGGAACGGACGGTCAATGATGCTGTCAGTGAGGTGTGAAGTGTGTAGGTCTGCTTCTGAAGAAGTGGCTGTGAGGTGGGTGCTCCGTGAGGTGGCTGTAAGGTGTGTGCTCCGTGAGGTGGCTGTAAGGTGTGTCTGGGCCCTTCTGAAACTTGGGGCTCAGTTCATTTGCATAATGTCATTACATCATCTGTGAGGGTAACGATTGGTCCTAAGTTGATCCAGGGGTGTCTAAGTGGGAATGATTAACGGTATAATAAGGTAATTCTGTGATGGATGACACTGTCAAATCTGTACTTAAATAGTGTCAATCACTCCTGGTTTAACGATGGGAAAGTCACAAAATTAAGCTAAGTGTTCTCTTTAGGGACTCTATTATAAACTAAATGGTCATTAAAACATCTGGACAAACTCTCCTCCGGACTTTCTGGGTCAAGTTTGTGAACCTATTTAAATTCCGATACAGAGGTCGATTTCTTAAATATAAAAGTATATCGTTATATTACATTAATGTGATTTTAAGCACTTTGATGTTTTGGTATAACCAAGTTTCATCGAAATGCACAAAATGGTCTAAAACGTCTCCAAATGCGATTTAAAGCTATTCTAGACCCTTTGATGTTTTGTGTGAAGAAGTTTTCTCGAAATGCTCAAAATGGTCTAAAACGTTTTCCAATACCATATTAAGCTATTTTGTGCAATTTGATGTTTTTGTGTAACCAAGTTTTTTCGAAAATCACAAAATTGTCTAAAACGTCTCCGAATGCGATTTGAAGCTCTTCGGTACACTTTGATGTTTTGTGTGAAAAAGTTTTGTCGAAATGCTCAAAATGGTCTAAAACGTTTTTAAATACGATATTAAGCTGTTTTGTGCACTTTGATGATTTGTGTGAAAAGTTTTAACGAAATGCTCAAAATGGTCTAAAACGGTTTCTAATGTGATTTTAAGCACTTTGATGTTTTTGTGTAACCAAGTTTTTTCGAAAATCACAAAATGGTCTAAAACGTCTCCAAATGCGATTTGAAGCTATTCTGTACACTTTGATGTTTTGTGTGAAAAAGTTTTCACGAAATGCTCAAAATGGTCAAAAACGGTTTCTAATGTGATTTTAAGCACATTGATGTTTTTGTGTAACCAAGTTTTTTCGAAAATCACAAAATGGTCTAAAACGTCTCCAAATGCGATTTGAAGATTTTCTAGGCACTTTGGTGTTTTTATGTTAACAAGTTTTTTCGAAAATCACAAAATGGTCTAAAACGTCTCCAAATGCGATTTGAAGATATTCTGAGCACTTTGGTGTTTTTATGTTAAAAAGTTTTTTCGATAATCACAAAATGGTCTAAAACGTCTCCAAATGCGATTTGAAGCTCTTCTGTACACTTTGATGTTTTGTGTGAAAAAGTTTTGTCAAAATGCTCAAAATGGTCTAAAACGTTTTTAAAACGATATTAAGCTATTTTGTGCTCTTTGATGTTTTTGTATAACCAAGTTTTTTCGAAAATCACAAAATGGTCTAAAACGTCTCCGAATGCGATTTGAAGCTCTTCTGTACACTTTGATGTTTTGTGTGAAAAAGTTTTGTCGAAATGCTCAAAATGGTCTAAAACGTTTTTAAATACGATATTAAGCTGTTTTGTGCACTTTGATGATTTGTGTGAAAAGTTTTAAAGAAATGCTCAAAATGGTCTAAAACGGTTTCTAATGTGATTTTAAGCTGTTTGATGTTTTTGTGTAACCAAGTTTTTTTCGAAAATCACAAAATGGTCTAAAACGTCTCCAAATGCGATTTGAAGCTTTTCTAAGCACTTTGGTATTTTTATGTTAACAAGTTTTTTCGAAAATCACAAAATGGTCTAAAACGTCTCCAAATGCGATTTGAAGATATTCTGAGCACTTTGGTGTTTTTATGTTAAAAAGTTTTTTCGAAAATCACAAAATGGTCTAAAACGTCTCCAAATGCGATTTGAAGCTATTCTGTACACTTTGATGTTTTGTGTGAAAAAGTTTTAACGAAATGCTCAAAATGGTCTAAAACGGTTCTAATGTGATTTTAAGCACTTTGATGTTTTTATATAACCAAGTTTCATCGAAATGCACAAAATGGTCTAAAACGTCTCCAAATGCGATTTAAAGCTATTCTAGACACTTTGATGTTTTGTGTGAAAAAGTTTTCTCGAAATGCTCAAAATGGTCTAAAACGTTTTCCAATACCATATTAAGCTATTTTGTGCAATTTGATGTTTTTGTGTAACCAAGTTTTTTCGAAAATCACAAAATTGTCTAAAACGTCTCCGAATGCGATTTGAAGCTCTTCTGTACACTTTGATGTTTTGTGTGAAGAAGTTTTCTCGAAATGCTCAAAATGGTCTAAAACGTTTTCCAATACCATATTAAGCTATTTTGTGCAATTTGATGTTTTTGTGTAACCAAGTTTCATCGAAATGAACAAAATGGTCTAAAACGTCTCCGAATGCGATTTGAAGCTCTTCTGTACACTTTGATGTTTTGTGTGAAAAAGTTTTGTCGAAATGCTCAAAATGGTCTAAAACGTTTTTAAATACGATATTAAGCTGTTTTGTGCACTTTGATGATTTGTGTGATAAGTTTTAACGAAATGCTCAAAATGGTCTAAAACGGTTTCTAATGTGATTTTAAGCACTTTGATGTTTTTGTGTAACCATGTTTTTTCGAAAATCACAAAATGGTCTAAAACGTCTCCAAATGCGATTTGAAGCTTTTCTAAGCACTTTGGTGTTTTTATGTTAACAAGTTTTTTCGAAAATCACAAAATGGTCTAAAACGTCTCCAAATGCGATTTGAAGCTATTCTGTACACTTTGATGTTTTGTGTGAAAAAAGTTTTGTCGAAATGCTCAAAATGGTCTAAAATGTTTTTAAAACGATATTAAGCTATTTTGTGCTCTTTGATGTTTTTGTGTAACCAAGTTTCATCGAAATGAACAAAATGGTCTAAAACGTCTCCAAATGCGATTTGAAGCTTTTCCAAGCACTTTGCTGTTTTTATGTTAACAAGTTTTTTCGAAAATCACAAAATGGTCTAAAACGTCTCAAAATGCGATTTGAAGGTATTCTGAGCACTTTGGTGTTTTTGTGGGAAAAGTTTTAACGAAATGCTCAAAATGGTCTAAAACGGTTTCTAATGTGATTTTAAGCACTTTGATGTTTTTGTATAACCAAGTTTCATCGAAATGCACAAAATGGTCTAAAACTTCTCCAAATGCGATTTAAAGCTATTTTAGACACTTTGAAGTTTTGTGTGAAAAAGTTTTCTCGAAATGCTCAAAATGGTCTAAAACGTTTTCCAATACCATATTAAGCTATTTTGTGCAATTTGATGTTTTTGTGTAACCAAGTTTCATCGAAATGAACAAAATGGTCTAAAACGTCTCCGAATGCGATTTGAAGCTCTTCTGTACACTTTGATGTTTTGTGTGAAAAAGTTTTGTCGAAATGCTCAAAATGGTCTAAAACGTTTTTAAATACGATATTAAGCTGTTTTGTGCACTTTGATGATTTGTGTGATAAGTTTTAACGAAATGCTCAAAATGGTCTAAAACGGTTTCTAATGTGATTTTAAGCACTTTGATGTTTTTGTGTAACCAAGTTTTTTCGAAAATCACAAAATGGTCTAAAACGTCTCCAAATGCGATTTGAAGCTATTCTGTACACTTTGATGTTTTGTGTGAAAAACTTTTCACGAAATGCTCAAAATGGTCAAAAACGGTTTCTAATGTGATTTTAAGCACATTGATGTTTTTGTGTAACCAAGTTTTTTCAAAAATCACAAAATGGTCTAAAACGTCTCCAAATGCGATTTGAAGCTTTTCTAAGCACTTTGGTGTTTTTATGTTAACAAGTTTTTTCGAAAATCACAAAATGGTCTAAAACGTCTCCAAATGCGATTTGAAGATATTCTGAGCACTTTGGTGTTTTTATGTTAAAAAGTTTTTTCGATAATCACAAAATGTTCTAAAACGTCTCCAAATGCGATTTGAAGATATTCTGAGCACTTTGGTGTTTTTATGTTAAAAAGTTTTTTCGAAAATCACAAAATGGTCTAAAACGTCTCCAAATGCGATTTGAAGCTCTTCTGTACACTTTGATGTTTTGTGTGAAAAAGTTTTGTCAAAATGCTCAAAATGGTCTAAAACGTTTTTAAAATGATATTAAGCTATTTTGTGCTCTTTGATGTTTTTGTATAACCAAGTTTTTTCGAAAATCACAAAATGGTCTAAAACGTCTCAAAATGCGATTTGAAGGTATTCTGAGCACTTTGGTGTTTTTGTGTGAAAAGTTTTAACGAAATGCTCAAAATGGTCTAAAACGGTTCTAATGTGATTTTAAGCACTTTGATGTTTTTGTATAACCAAGTTTCATCGAAATGCACAAAATGGTCTAAAACGTCTCCAAATGCGATTTAAAGCTATTCTAGACACTTTGATGTTTTGTGTGAAAAAGTTTTCTCGAAATGCTCAAAATGGTCTAAAACGTTTTCCAATACCATATTAAGCTATTTTGTGCAATTTGATGTTTTTGTGTAACCAAGTTTTTTGAAATGCGATTTGAAGATATTCTGAGCAGTTTGGTGTTTTTATGTTAAAAAGTTTTTTCGAAAATCACAAAATGGTCTAAAACGTCTCCAAATGCGATTTGAAGATATTCTGAGCACTTTGGTGTTTTTATGTTAAAAAGTTTTTTTCGAAAATCACAAAATGGTCTAAAACGTCTCCAAATGCGATTTGAAGCTATTCTGTACACTTTGATGTTTTGTGTGAAAAAGTTTTAACGAAATGCTCAAAATGGTCTAAAACGGTTTCTAAGGTGATTTTAAGCACTTTGATGTTTTTGTGTAACCAAGTTTTTTCTTAAATCACAAAATGGTCTAAAACGTCTCCAAATGCGATTTGAACCTTTTCTAAGCACTTTGGTGTTTTTATGTTAACAAGTTTTTTCGAAAATCACAAAATGGTCTAAAACGTCTCCAAATGCGATTTGAAGATATTCTGAGCACTTTGGTGTTTTTATGTTAAAAAGTTTTTTCGAAAATCACAAAATGGTCTAAAACGTCTCCAAATGCGATTTGAAGCTATTCTGTACACTTTGATGTTTTGTGTGAAAAAGTTTTGTCGAAATGCTCAAAATGGTCTAAAACGTTTTTAAAACGATATAAAGCTGCTTTCACATCGCGCCCGGATTCGGTCCGGCGCCGTGAGAAAATATCGCGAGCGTTGAGCGCGCTTTCACATCGAGCACGAATTCGGTTGTTCGTGTCACGTACGTTTATTTTGAATTCAACCAAGTGGAACCAACATTGCAATTTTTGCAATGGAAATCTTTGACAGCGATAGCGATGATCTTGCAATGCTTAGCCTCTGGCTAAACAAAAAACGCGAACGACAATGGGTCAACATTGTCAATAAAAAAAGAAAGACGCATGGTCAGTTCGAAACTTTAGTCAGAGAAGATCTTGAAGTGGATCCCGACAAATTTTTTAATTTCTTTAGGTAAGTCTCTAGGCTAACTCATCTACTGTTTAGTGTGTGTGTCGATGTCATGAACTTAATTGTTAATTATAGCCTAGTCCGACGGTCAATTGCAACAATATTATGTCATGAGTTTTTTCCGTTATCTTTTTAACTGAATGTGAATAGTTTTTATAATGATAATGATTTGAGCTTAATCTTAACTAGGCCTAGGCCTAAATATATTGTCGCGTTAAGTTCTTTGTTAGTTAGGCCTTACATTTTTCAAACTTAGTGTTTATGATATAGGCCTATGTTAGGCCTATACATTGTGTGTCAATGGAAGGAAATAAATGAATGAACAGGGTAGACGATTAGGCCTACAATGTCATAAGCTTATTAGTTTTTGTAACCTGTAACACCTATTATTGTAGGCCATATAAAATCTACTAAAATATTGATTTCTGTTGATATTACAACTTGTCTGACTGACTTACTGCATTCATCATTTTTATGTTTTTATGTTTGTATTCTCTTCCAGAATGACTCAAGTTCAATTTGAGATATTATTTGATTTAATTAAGGATGACATCTCAAAAACAGATACAAATTTCAGAAAGAGCCTCACACCCAGAGAGCGCCTAGCAATATGTCTAAGGTACGTAAGATTTGATTCTGCTAGTAGTGCAATTTTTATTGACCTAATATACTGCTCCAAGTGTGTACTAGCCTATAGTAAAACATGATACGATATAGAAAGCCATGTGGGTAACACCTCGCATCTTTATTAAGTGATGCGCACGATACTTAAACCTTTTTAATAAAAAAAAACCCAATGTCAATGTTTAGTGCTTATGAAGAGCCGCGCTAAGTAGGACATTTATGATAATTGTACCCATAGAAAAAAGGCGTTTTTATGCAGACCTACATTGAGTTTATATATTTTTTGTATATCTTTCTCTAGATTCCATGCCTCAGGCATTAGGAATTAGCACAATAAGCGCGATAGTCTTGGAGGTGGCAGATGCTATCTGGAAAAAACTCCAACCAGTATATATGGCCCCGCCTACTAAAGATGAATGGGCCGACATATCAGCCGATTTTGAAAGACGGTGGAATTTCCTAAACTGCGTCGGAGCCATTGACGGGAAGCACGTAACAATCAAAGCCCCTGGCAATTCTGGTTCCCTATTTTATAACTACAAGGGAACCTACTCCATTGTGTTAATGGCCTTAGTAGATGCAAATTACAATGTCATCTGTGTAGACGTTGGCAACTATGGTTCTAGCAGTGATGGAGGAATTTTCTCTAGAATGCAATTAGAAGAAAATACTTTAGGCATACCACCACCTAAAGTTTTACCAGATATGCCAGAGTTGGGTCCAGTGCCCCATGTGATTGTAGGGGATGAAGCATTCCCCCTCAAAACAAACGTCATGAGACCATACCCAGGTAATAAGACAGACTGATTTTTATTTTATTATTTATTGCGGTGGCAGGTCTAAAAAAATATAGCAATACTTTGTTGACACCAACACATCATAAAGAATTATTAAATAGAATTATTTATATTTCAGGTAAAAAACTTGACAGAGAAAAAAGGATATACAACTACCGCCACAGCCGTGCTAGGCGAATCTCTGAAAATGTCTTTGGCATCCTGGCCAACAAGTTTCGCATTTTTCATCGTAAGCTGGAGCTGAAGCCGGCCAACGTGGACAAAGTTGTACTGTGTGCAACAGTCCTGCATAATTTTATACGTAAAACGGGGCCAACACCAATGGGGTCAGATGATCCAGATATATCATCAATAGAATCAGTAGAAGGCCTACTCAGTTTGGAGCACAGTGGGTTCCACAGTAGCAAAGACGCTATTGACGTCCGAGAAAAACTGTGTAAATGGTTCAGTTCTGATGTTGGTATTGTCTCGTGGCAGGACCGTTTATGTTTTGGTCATGCGGCAGCAAACTGAATAAAATATGCCAACCTAAACGAAAGTACACAGTATACCAAACTGCAAGATGTGTGCTACTACTGTATTTAATAATCAAAATCAAATTATACTAGTACATATGTTAAAGCCCCCTTCCCTACGTTTTTTAGATCTAATTTAAGATCACAAACTATATTTAATGTAAAAATAATACTATATGGTCCTATTGCGATAACTTTTTTCGTCTTTAAACGGTTAAAAATGTGAAAAATAAGTTGATTCTAATAATTATAGCGGCCCGCTATAAATCCCAAAATGCATTGCGCGCGGATTGATATTTTTGTTTTTCACCTGTAATTTGCCCACTTTTCGATCGATCGTGAGGCCAAAACAAATGGAAGACTCCTAACTTTTCAGCGAAAATACCGGGTAGTGCATTGTTTCTCACTTTTTATCATAATTTACCATAAAACGTACATTTAAGACAAGGAATGACATGGTTTAATGTTTTTAAAGTGATATATATGTATTATTTTCCAAAAAACGTCCAAAATTGCAGGGAAGGGGTCTTTAAGATCTGTCTACACTATCAAACTAGTGTAAATGAAGAAAGTGTGATGTGCCCAAATATGGTAGTGATATGACGTCAACATGTCCATATATGGGCATATCACATTTTCTTTGTCACGTAAAGTTTGATAGTGTAGACAGAGCTTTAGAAATGCTATTATTTTAATTTCTATTCTTCACATTGTGCAAGTTCAGTCTCAATCTCAAAAATCGCATCGCTAATTACCTTTTTAATTTGGATTTGTTTCACTTTTGGGAAGGTTTCAACAGTTTTGAATGCAGATTCAAAAAAATATGCTAATGCATTTTTCTCTCCTGCCTTTTTCCCTGAAAAATAATCAATTAATACAGCATTCACATCTTCATTTTTGGCTAATTTTCTTTTTGCGGGAGTATGTTTTGGTTTTGAGGTACTGGGAATATCACCCTCATTAATAATTTCCGATGATGTTCCTTCTTGATCGTCTTGAATAACCTCACGACCATCCAATATAGCAGTGAGAAGATTTTCGCACTCATCCGGCAAACTGAAATTACTGGTGCTTCTGTAAAACATTAAAAGCAAATGATCAAGGTTATTTTCAAATTCATGTCTCTGTGCATCCTCCATCTGTTCTCACTATATAATAAGTCAGATAGTTTTGGTGTAAAATTGATGTGAACACTTATATTAATTTATTTTAAATGTAGTCGACAACTAATATTTGGTCATAGTGGAGGGGAGTTTATTCAAGGATGTAAAGTAGAATGAGTTATAATACCTTCTTGTACTGACAAATCCATTTAAAAATTGCATTTGGTCAGCCCACTTATACTTTCTAAGCTTTCCAGCCAGTCCCTGCCCACTGCGACTCATTTGTCCAACTTTTCTTAAGTATGCAACATAGGCATCCTTGATATTTGTAAACTTCTTAGATAATATTTGACCTGAAAAAAGGGGATGTTTATAAATTAAAAATGTTGCAAGCAATACTGTTGGGATAATTTGATACAGTACATAACTATTGATAAATGACATGGCAATCAGTTTCTGTTATATTTATAGATACAGCTTTAATAAAGTTGTTTTGTTGAACACAATGTAAACAAATTTTGCCATATTTTTTTTTGTCCATGCTACTACAGCATTTTTAAAACAATTTCTCCAATCCAAGTACATCCTCAATCATTGACCAACAAAATATATATAATATTACTGTATGTGTAAAGAGTTACATCTATACAGTCAAACAATTTTGATAAGTCAAGCTTAATTTACTGTTTTATACATAATTTAATACATAACACATTAAGGTCAAACTGAGAGGCTTACCAGATTCAACTCCAACTTTAATAGCGATTTCATCCCTCACATCATTTTTATGTCGAACATCTTTGTATCGCTTGTCTGACAGATCATATAGGACGCTATTCTTTTCCACTTCTATGATTAGTTGTTCAGTCTGTTCTTCTGTAAGGGCCATTTCTAAATAATAACGGTAGTTTAAAAAATATATTAATTGAATAGAAAGGTGTATAGTATTAGATACCTAACTATATAACTTGCTACCAATACTTAATACTCAATTATTATTATTGCACTTGTCTTTTGTCAAACTCAGTTGGGATAAGCAGAAGGAAGACTGAAAATTAAACTCCCATCACTTATGAAAAATATATAGGCCAAGGTTGTTTTTTGGGAGGGATTAAACCAAAAAAGAAAGAATAAAAAAACATTTGTTTTAAAATCAAAGACACTAGGCCTAGGGTATAGCCTAGGCCTACTAGAAATAATTTAGATAAGCAGGATTATCATTTTATTTAACAAAGGTGGTCTATCCAGATGGCTGAAGCTGATCATTAGAGACCCTCACTAGCCTAGCCTACTTACAATCGTCAATATAATAATTCCTAGGCTAGTCAATAAAAACAGTTGACATAAAAATAAATCAGGCCTCATAGGCCCTAAATAAAATATCGGCCATATCAGATCACAAAATAATATTAATAATTAATAAAAGACATCCATTATTAACAAGTAGCCAGGGGGGCCTATCTATAATCTAAATAAGGCCTCTAGCTAGGCTAGCCTAGGTAGGCCTAGCCTAATAGTTATAATAATTCTATTCGCAGTAACTAGCCTAGGCTAGGCCTAACATAGCCTAGGCCCCTAGCTAGGCCTAGGGTAGGCCTAGCCTAGTTTCCTTGTTAAATTTATAAAAAAACATTAGGCATATTAGGCTAGTTAGGCCTACCTCTAGCTAGGCTATAGCCTACCTTTTTTAGATACAGAGCAGAGACGAGAGTACAAAGTCAAGCGGGATGTAGGCCTAGAAGCGACCCAACGGTATAACTAAATTAATAACTAACTAAACCTAGGCCTAATGCTAGGCTAGGATGAAAACAGCGCGCCTACCGACCTACCGTCTGATGATGGTTGCATGGAGATCAGATCGCGCACTAACTACTAGCCTATAGCGTACTGCTAGCTGCTGTAGCTAGAAGGCCTAGGCTAGGCTAGGCCTACAATAGCCTAGTTAGTAACTAACTAGTATTAATAACAGAAATATACTTATCTTAATAATCTAAAGTATGATTCCAGCTAATTGCAGGATACGGCTATGCTTTAAAAAAAACAATTGTTCGAGCAAATAACACTAAAAAAGGAAAGGGGCTCCACCAAAATTCACGTCGCACATTGATTTTATGATCGTGGCGCGGAAAAGAGCAGACAACCTCTCCTCCTCCTCGAAAGGTCATTCATGCTCGCTTTTGATTGGTCGAAAGAAAAAAATCGTACGATTTCAGAAAAGAAATGGCTTCGTGATCCATCGCTACGAATTCGGAGCCCGAATCAGGTACGGATTCAAATCGTACGAATTTGGTGTGAACGACCTTATGCTTTACCACTGAACCCATTTTCCACGATAAATTTCTCAGGCCACCGGACCGAATCCGGGCGCGATGTGAAAGCAGCTTTAAGCTATTTTGTGCTCTTTGATGTTTTTGTGTAACCAAGTTTCATCGAAATGAACCAAATGGTCTAAAACGTCTCCAAATGCGATTTGAAGCTTTTCCAAGCCCTTTGCTGTTTTTATGTTAACAAGTTTTTTCGAAAATCACAAAATGGTCTAAAACGTCTCAAAATGCGATTTGAAGGTATTCTGAGCACTTTGGTGTTTTTGTGTGAAAAGTTTTAACAAAATGCTCAAAATGGTCTAAAACGGTTCTAATGTGATTTTAAGCACTTTGATGTTTTTGTATAACCAAGTTTCATCGAAATGCACAAAATGGTCTAAAACGTCTCCAAATGCGATTTAAAGCTATTCTAGACACTTTGATGTTTTGTGTGAAAAAGTTTTCTCGAAATGCTCAAAATGGTCTAAAACGTTTTCCAATACCATATTAAGCTATTTTGTGCAATTTGATGTTTTGTGTGAAAAAGTTTTAACGAAATGCTCAAAATGGTCTAAAACGGTTTCTAAGGTGATTTTAAGCACTTTGATGTTTTTGTGTAACCAAGTTTTTTCTTAAATCACAAAATGGTCTAAAACGTCTCCAAATGCGATTTGAAGCTTTTCTAAGCACTTTGGTGTTTTTATGTTAACAAGTTTTTTCGAAAATCACAAAATGGTCTAAAACGTCTCCAAATGCGATTTGAAGATATTCTGAGCACTTTGGTGTTTTTATGTTAAAAAGTTTTTTCGAAAATCACAAAATGGTCTAAAACGTCTCCAAATGCGATTTGAAGCTATTCTGTACACTTTGATGTTTTGTGTGAAAAAGTTTTGTCGAAATGCTCAAAATGGTCTAAAACGTTTTTAAAACGATATTAAGCTATTTTGTGCTCTTTGATGTTTTTGTGTAACCAAGTTTCATCGAAATGAACAAAATGGTCTAAAACGTCTCCAAATGCGATTTGAAGCTTTTCCAAGCCCTTTGCTGTTTTGTGTGAAAAAGTTTTCTCGAAATGCTCAAAATGGTCTAAAACGTTTTCCAATACCATATTAAGCTATTTTGTGCAATTTGATGTTTTTGTGTAACCAAGTTTTTTCGAAAATCACAAAATTGTCTAAAACGTCTCCGAATGCGATTTGAAGCTCTTCTGTACACTTTGATGTTTTGTGTGAAAAAGTTTTCTCGAAATGCTCAAAATGGTCTAAAACGTTTTCCAATACCATATTAAGCTATTTTGTGCAATTTGATGTTTTTGTGTAACCAAGTTTTTTCGAAAATCACAAAATGGTCTAAAACGTCTCAGAATGCGATTTGAAGCTCTTCTGTACACTTTGATGTTTTGTGTGAAAAAGTTTTGTCGAAATGCTCAAAATGGTCTAAAACGTTTTTAAATACGATATTAAGCTGTTTTGTGCACTTTGATGATTTGTGTGAAAAGTTTTAACGAAATGCTCAAAATGGTCTAAAACGGTTTCTAATGTGATTTTAAGCACTTTGATGTTTTTGTGTAACCAAGTTTTTTCGAAAATCACAAAATGGTCTAAAACGTCTCCAAATGCGATTTGAACCTTTTCTAAGCACTTTGGTGTTTTTATGTTAACAAGTTTTTTCGAAAATCACAAAATGGTCTAAAACGTCTCAAAATGCGATTTGAAGGTATTCTTAGGACTTTGGTGTTTTTGTGTGAAAAGTTTTAACGAAATGCTCAAAATGGTCTAAAAAGGTTTCTAATGTGATTTTAACCACTTTGATGTTTTTGTGTAACCAAGTTTTTTCGAAAATCACAAAATGGTCTAAAACGTCTCCAAATGCGATTTGAAGCTTTTCCAAGCACTTTGCTGTTTTTATGTTAACAAGCTTTTTCGAAAATCACAAATTGGTCTAAAACGTCTCCAAATGCGATTTGAAGCTCTTCTGTACACTTTGATGTTTTGTGTGAAAAAGTTTTGTCAAAATGCTCAAAATGGTCTAAAACGTTTTTAAAACGATATTAAGCTATTTTGTGCTCTTTGATGTTTTTGTATAACCAAGTTTTTTCGAAAATCACAAAATGGTCTAAAACGTCTCCAAATGCGATTTGAAGCTTTTCCAAGCACTTTGCTGTTTTTATGTTAACAAGTTTTTTTCGAAAATCACAAAATGGTCTAAAACGTCTCCAAATGCGATTTGAAGATATTCTGAGCACTTTGGTGTTTTTATGTTAAAAAGTTTTTTCGAAAATCACAAAATGGTCTAAAACGTCTCCAAATGCGATTTGAAGCTATTCTGTACACTTTGATGTTTTGTGTGAAAAAGTTTTGTCGAAATGCTCAAAATGGTCTAAAACGTTTTTAAAACGATATTAAGCTATTTTGTGCTCTTTGATGTTTTTGTGTAACCAAGTTTCATCGAAATGAACAAAATGGTCTAAAACGTCTCCAAATGCGATTTGAAGCTTTTCCAAGCACTTTGCTGTTTTTATGTTAACAAGTTTTTTCGAAAATCACAAAATGGTCTAAAACGTCTCAAAATGCGATTTGAAGGTATTCTGAGTACTTTGGTGTTTTTGTGTGAAAAGTTTTAACGAAATGCTCAAAATGGTCTAAAACGGCTCTAATGTGATTTTAAGCACTTTGATGTTTTTGTATAACCAAGTTTCATCGAAATGCACAAAATGGTCTAAAACGTCTCCAAATGCGATTTAAAGCTATTCTAGACACTTTGATGTTTTGTGTGAAAAAGTTTTCTAAAAATGCTCAAAATGTTCTAAAACGTTTTCCAATAGCATATTAGCTATTTTGTGCAATTTGATGTTTTTGTGTAACCAAGTTTTTTTAAATGCGATTTGAAGATATTCTGAGCACTTTGGTGTTTTTATGTTAAAAAGTTTTTTCGAAAATCACAAAATGGTCTAAAACGTCTCCAAATGCGATTTGAAGATATTCTGAGCACTTTGGTGTTTTTATGTTAAAAAGTTTTTTCGAAAATCACAAAATGGTCTAAAACGTCTCCAAATTCGATTTGAAGCTATTCTGTACACTTTGATGTTTTGTGTGAAAAAGTTTTGTCGAAATGCTCAAAATGGTCTAAAACGTTTTTAAAACGATATTAAGCTATTTTGTGCTCTTTGATGTTTTTGTGTAACCAAGTTTCATCGAAATGAACAAAATGGTCTAAAACGTCTCCAAATGCGATTTGAAGCTTTTCCAAGCACTTTGCTGTTTTTATGTTAACATGTTTTTTTGAAAATCACAAAATGGTCTAAAACGTCTCAAAATGCGATTTGAAGGTATTCTGAGCACTTTGGTGTTTTTGTGTGAAAAGTTTTAACGAAATGCTCAAAATGGTCTAAAACGGTTCTAATGTGATTTTAAGCACTTTGATGTTTTTGTATAACCAAGTTTCATCGAAATGCACAAAATGGTCTAAAACGTCTCCAAATGCGATTTGAAGCTTTTCTAAGCACTTTGGTGTTTTTATGTTAACAAGTTTTTTCGAAAATCACAAAATGGTCTAAAACGTCTCCAAATGCGATTTGAAGATATTCTGAGCACTTTGGTGTTTTTATGTTAAAAAGTTTTTTCGAAAATCACAAAATGGTCTAAAACGTCTCCAAATGCGATTTGAAGCTATTCTGTACACTTTGATGTTTTGTGTGAAAAAAGTTTTGTCGAAATGCTCAAAATGGTCTAAAACGTTTTTAAAACGATATTAAGCTATTTTGTGCTCTTTGATGTTTTTGTGTAACCAAGTTTCATCGAAATGAACAAAATTGTCTAAAACGTCTCCAAATGCGATTTGAAGCTTTTCCAAGCACTTTGCTGTTTTTATGTTAACAAGTTTTTTCGAAAATCACAAAATGGTCTAAAACGTCTCAAAATGCGATTTGAAGGTATTCTGAGCACTTTGGTGTTTTTGTGTGAAAAGTTTTAACGAAATGCTCAAAATGGTCTAAAACGGTTTCTAATGTGATTTTAAGCACTTTGATGTTTTTGTATAACCAAGTTTCATCGAAATGCACAAAATGGTCTAAAACGTGTCCAAATGCGATTTAAAGCTATTCTAGACACTTTGATGTTTTGTGTGAAAAAGTTTTCTCGAAATGCTCAAAATGGTCTAAAACGTTTTCCAATACCATATTTGATGTTTTTGTGTAACCAAGTTTTTTCGAAAATCACAAAATGGTCTAAAACGTCTCAGAATGCGATTTGAAGCTCTTCTGTACACTTTGATGTTTTCTGTGAAAAAGTTTTGTCGAAATGCTCAAAATGGTCTAAAAAGTTTTTAAATACGATATTAAGCTGTTTTGTGCACTTTGATGATCTGTGTGAAAAGTTTTAACGAAATGTTCAAAATGGTCTAAAACGGTTTCTAATGTGATTTTAAGCACTTTGATGTTTTTGTGTAACCAAGTTTTTTCGAAAATCACAAAATGGTCTAAAACGTCTCCAAATGCGATTTGAAGCTTTTCTAAGCACTTTGGTGTTTTTATGTTAACAAGTTTTTTCGAAAATCACAAAATGGTCTAAAACGTCTCCAAATGCGATTTGAAGATATTCTGAGCACTTTGGTGTTTTTATGTTAAAAAGTTTTTTCGAAAATCACAAAATGGTCTAAAACGTCTCCAAATGCGATTTGAAGATATTCTGTACACTTTGATGTTTTGTGTGAAAAAGTTTTGTCGAAATGCTCAAAATGGTCTAAAACGTTTTTAAAACGATATTAAGCTATTTTGTGCTCTTTGATGTTTTTGTGTAACCAAGTTTCATCGAAATGCACAAAATGGTCTAAAACGTCTCCAAATGCGATTTAAAGCTATTCTAGACACTTTGATGTTTTGTGTGAAAAAGTTTTCTCGAAATGCTCAAAATGGTCTAAAACGTTTTCCAATAGCATATTAGCTATTTTGTGCAATTTGATGTTTTTGTGTAACCAAGTTTTTTGAAATGCGATTTGAAGATATTCTGAGCACTTTGGTGTTTTTATGTTAAAAAGTTTTTTCGAAAATAACAAAATGGTCTAAAACGTCTCCAAATGCGATTTGAAGATATTCTGAGCACTTTGGTGTTTTTATGTTAAAAAGTTTTTTCGAAAATCACAAAATGGTCTAAAACGTCTCCAAATGCGATTTGAAGCTATTCTGTACACTTTGATGTTTTGTGTGAAAAAGTTTTGTCGAAATGCTCAAAATGGTCTAAAACGTTTTTAAAACGATATTAAGCTATTTTGTGCTCTTTGATGTTTTTGTGTAACCAAGTTTCATCGAAATGAACAAAATGGTCTAAAACGTCTCCAAATGCGATTTGAAGCTTTTCCAAGCACTTTGCTGTTTTTATGTTAACATGTTTTTTCGAAAATCACAAAATGGTCTAAAACGTCTCAAAATGCGATTTGAAGGTATTCTGAGCACTTTGGTGTTTTTGTGTGAAAAGTTTTAACGAAATGCTCAAAATGGTCTAAAATGGTTCTAATGTGATTTTAAGCACTTTGATGTTTTTGTATAACCAAGTTTCATCGAAATGCACAAAATGGTCTTGTCTGGGCTCCAGACGGAGTTTTTTCTTAATATTAGTAAAAATATAAATATTTTTGCACATATGGCGTTTCATACGTGTATTACTTGAGTTTGGATACTCCGTCTGGGGAAACACGCAAAAGTCACGTGGTTTGACACCAAGAATTCTTGGTGCATAGATTATCCGGTTGACTAGTTTCAGCTGCATGCGATTGGCTACTCACTCGTACACTGTTTTAATATTCATATTTCAGAATTTCAAAGACTCAACAACTAATATGGTACGCATGCGCTATGTTACGTTTAGACAATGTGTACTTTGGGTACATTGATGAAAGTTTCTGAAGGCTAGAAAGGATTTTATATGGATCATTTAATCAGGGAGATGTATATTACGCGGAGATAATTTGATTTAATTCCCACCCAGACCTGTCCTGTTCTGAGTAGTGGTGTAGCCCTGTTGTGTGTGAATCCTGTTGTGTGCCGGTGGTGGTATTATGTAGGCCTACCTTATTGGCGTTTTATTTGGCAGGTCATACGTGGGAGTTGAGTAGGACCTACGAAGGAGGCCTAGGCTAAGGACTAAACAATTAATAAACAAAACAACTTGGCAACACGATTTCATATTTTAACAGTCTCGATCGTACATTCAGCACTGTACGTTGGCCTACTCGATCTTTTTCATTTTGAAACAAAATGATCATTGGTTGATTCGAAATCCATATTTACATACCGCCCGCCCCCATATAGCCAAATACGGTATGATAACCTACGTCATTCTTATCGGATGTTTGCGGTCTGCAAATCGATTTCTATACGTGTTTCACAAGTCTGTATTTTCAGACAAAAATCGCGGTCGAAATAAAAACAAATAAATTAAAAAAAAAACAATACAGACTTGGGGCAAGTCTAAAAAAGGTCTAAAACGTCTCCAAATGCGATTTGAAGCTTCTCTAAGCACTTTGGTGTTTTTATGTTAACAAGTTTTTTCGAAAATCACAAAATGGTCTAAAACGTCTCAAAATGCGATTTGAAGGTACTCTGAGCACTTTGGTGTTTTTGTGTGAAAAGTTTTAACGAAATGCTCAAAATGGTCTAAAACGGTTTCTAATGTGATTTTAAGCACTTTGATGTTTTTGTATAACCAAGTTTCATCGAAATGCACAAAATGGTCTAAAACGTCTCCAAATGCGATTTGAAGCTTTTCTAAGCACTTTGCTGTTTTTATTTTAACAAGTTTTTTCGAAAATCACAAAATGGTCTAAAACGTCTCCAAATGAGATTTGAAGATATTCTGAGCACTTTGGTGTTTTTATGTTAAAAAGTTTTTTCGAAAATCACAAAATGGTCTAAAACGTCTCCAAATGCGATTTGAAGCTCTTCTGTACACTTTGATGTTTTGTGTGAAAAAGTTTTGTCGAAATGCTCAAAATGGTCTAAAACGTTTTTAAATACGATAATAAGCTGTTTTGTGCACTTTGATGATTTGTGTGAAAACTTTTAACGAAATGCTCAAAATGGTCAAAAACGGTTTCTAATGTGATTTTAAGCACTTTGATGTTTTTGTGTAACCAAGTTTTTTCGAAATGCTCAAAATGGTCTAAAACGTTTTCCAAAACCATATTAAGCTATTTTGTGCAATTTGATGTTTTTGTGTAACCAAGTTTTTTCGAAAATCACAAAATGGTCTAAAACGTCTAAGAATGCGATTTGAAGCTCTTCTGTACACTTTGATGTTTTGTGTGAAAAAGTTTTGTCGAAATGCTCAAAATGGTCTAAAACGTTTTTAAATACGATATTAAGCTGTTTTGTGCACTTTGATGATTTGTGTGAAAAGTTTTAACGAAATGCTCAAAATGGTCTAAAACGGTTTCTAATGTGATTTTAAGCACTTTGATGTTTTTGTGTAACCAAGTTTTTTCGAAAATCACAAAATGGTCTAAAACGTCTCCAAATGCGATTTGAAGCTTTTCTAAGCACTTTGCTGTTTTTATTTTAACAAGTTTTTTCGCAAATCACAAAATGGTCTAAAACGTCTTCAAATGCGATTTGAAGATATTCTGAGCACTTTGGTGTTTTTATGTTAAAAAGTTTTTTCGAAAATCACAAAATGGTCTAAAACGTCTCAAAATGCGATTTGAAGATATTCTGAGCACTTTGGTGTTTTTATGTCAAAAAGTTTTTTCGAAAATCACAAAATGGTCTAAAACGTCTCCAAATGTGATTTGAAGCTATTCTGTACACTTTGATGTTTTGTGTGAAAAAGTTTTGTCGAAATGCTCAAAATGGTCTAAAACGTTTTTAAAACGATATTAAGCTATTTTGTGCTCTTTGATGTTTTTGTGTAACCAAGTTTCATCGAAATGAACAAAATGGTCTAAAACGTCTCCAAATGCGAATTGAAGCTTTTCCAAGCACTTTGCTGTTTTTATGTTAACAAGTTTTTTCGAAAATCACAAAATGGTCTAAAACGTCTCAAAATGCGATTTGAAGGTATTCTGAGCACTTTGGTGTTTTTGTGTGAAAAGTTTTAACGAAATGCTCAAAATGGTCTAAAACGGTTTCTAATGTGATTTTAAGCACTTTGATGTTTTTGTATAACCAAGTTTCATCGAAATGCACAAAATGGTCTAAAACGTCTCCAAATGCGATTTGAAGCTTTTCCAAGCACTTTGCTGTTTTTATGTTAACAAGTTTTTTCGAAAATCACAAAATGGTCTAAAACGTCTCAAAATACGATATTAAGCTGTTTTGTGCACTTTGATGATTTGTGTGAAAAGTTTTAACGAAATGCTCAAAATGGTCTAAAACGGTTTCTAATGTGATTTTAAGCACTTTGAGGTTTTTGTGTAATCAAGTTTTTTCGAAAATCAAAAAATGGTCTAAAACGTGTCCAAATGCGATTTGAAGCTTTTCTAAGCACTTTGGTGTTTTTATGTTAACAAGTTTTTTCGAAAATCACAAAATGTTCTAAAGCGTCTCCAAATGCGATTTGAAGATATTCTGAGCACTTTGGTGTTTTTATGTTAAAAAGTTTTTTCGAAAATCACAAAAATGGTCTAAAACGTCTCCAAATGCGATTTGAAGCTATTCTGTACACTTTGATGTTTTGTGTGAACAAGTTTTGCCAAAATGCTCAAAATGGTCTAAAACGTTTTTAAAACGATATTAAGCTATTTTGTGCTCTTTGATGTTTTTGTATAACCAAGTTTTTTCGAAAATCACAAAATGTTCTAAAACGTCTCCAAATGCGATTTGAAGCTTTTCCAAGAACTTTGCTGTTTTTATGTTAACAATTTTTTTCGAAAATCACAAAATGGTCTAAAACGTCTCCAAATGCGATTTGAAGCTATTCTGTACACTTTGATGTTTTGTGTGAAAAAGTTTTGTCGAAATGCTCAAAATGGTCTAAAACGTCTCCAAATGCGATTTGAAGCTCTTCTGTACACTTTGATGTTTTGTGTTAAAAAGTTTTGTCGAAATGCTCAAAATGGTCTAAAACGTTTTTAAAACGATATTAAGCTATTTTGTGCTCTTTGATGTTTTTGTGTAACCAAGTTTCATCGAAATGAACAAAATGGTCTAAAACGTCTCCAAATGCGATTTGAAGCTTTTCCAAGCACTTTGCTGTTTTTATGTTAACAAGTTTTTTCGAAAATAACAAAATGGTCTAAAACGTCTCAAAATGCGATTTGAAGGTATTCTGAGCACTTTGGTGTTTTTGTGTGAAAAGTTTTAACGAAATGCTCAAAATGGTCTAAAACGGTTCTAATGTGATTTTAAGCACTTTGATGTTTTTGTATAACCAAGTTTCGTCGAAATGCACAAAATGGTCTAAAACGTCTCCAAATGCGATTTAAAGCTATTCTAGACACTTTGATGTTTTGTGTGAAAAAGTTTTCTCGAAATGCTCAAAATGGTCTAAAACGTCTCAAAATGCGATTTGAAGATATTCTGAGCACTTTGATGTTTTTATGTTAAAAAGTTTTTTCGAAAATCACAAAATGGTCTAAAACGTCTCCAAATGCGATTTGAAGCTATTCTGTACACTTTTATGTTTTGTGTGAAAAAGTTTTGTTGAAATGCTCAAAATGGTCTAAAACGTTTTTAAAACGATATTAAGCTATTTTGTGCTCTTTGATGTTTTTGTGTAACCAAGTTTCATCGAAATGAACAAAATGGTCTAAAACGTCTCCAAATGCGATTTGAAGCTTTTCCAAGCACTTTGCTGTTTTTATGTTAACAAGTTTTTTCGAAAATCACAAAATGGTCTAAAACGTCTCAAAATGCGATTTGAAGGTATTCTGAGCACTTTGGTGTTTTTATGTGAAAAGTTTTAACGAATTGCTCAAAATGGTCTAAAACGGTTTCTAATGTGATTTTAAGCACTTTGATGTTTTTGTATAACCAAGTTTTATCGAAATGCACAAAATGGTCTAAAACGTCTCCAAATGCGATTTAAAGCTATTCTAGACACTTTGTTGTTTTGTGTGAAAAAGTTTTCTCGAAATGCTCAAAATGGTCTAAAACGTTTTCCAATACCATATTAAGCTATTTTGTGCAATTTTTTTTTTTGTGTAACCAAGTTTTTTCGAAAATCACAAAATTGTCTAAAACGTCTCCGAATGCGATTTGAAGCTCTTCGGTACACTTTGATGTTTTGTGTGAAAAAGTTTTGTCGAAATGCTCAAAATGGTCTAAAACGTTTTTAAATACGATATTAAGCTGTTTTGTGCACTTTGATGATTTGTGTGAAAAGTTTTAACGAAATCCTCAAAATGGTCTAAAACGGTTTCTAATGTGATTTTAAGCACTTTGATTTTTTTGTGTAACCAAGTTTTTTCGAAAATCACAAAATGGTCTAAAACGTCTCCAAATGCGATTTGAAGCTTTTCTAAGCACTTTGGTGTTTTTATGTTAACAAGTTTTTTCGAAAATCACAAAATGGTCTAAAACGTCTCCAAATGCGATTTGAAGCTATTCTGTACACTTTGATGTTTTGTGTGAAAAAGTTTTTTCGAAATGCTCAAAATGGTCTAAAACGTTTTTAAAACGATATTAAGCTATTTTGTGCTCTTTGATGTTTTTGTGTAACCAAGTTTCATCGAAATGAACAAAATGGTCTAAAACGTCTCCAAATGCGATTTGAAGCTTTTCCAAGCACTTTGCTGTTTTTATGTTAACAAGTTTTTTCGAAAATCACAAAATGGTCTAAAACGTCTCAAAATGCGATTTGAAGGTATTCTGAGCACTTTGGTGTTTTTGTGTGAAAAGTTTTAACGAAATGCTCAAAATGGTCTAAAACGGTTTCTAATGTGATTTTAAGCACTTTGATGTTTTTGTATAACCAAGTTTCATCGAAATGCACAAAATGGTCTAAAACGTCTCCAAATGCGATTTAAACCTATTCTAGACACTTTGATGTTTTGTGTGAAAAAGTTTTCTCGAAATGCTCAAAATGGTCTAAAACGTCTCCAAATGCGATTTGAAGATATTCTGAGCACTTTGGTGTTTTTTATATTAAAAAGTTTTTTCGAAAATCACAAAATGGTCTAAAACGTCTCCAAATGCGATTTGAAGCTATTCTGTACACTTTGATGTTTTGTGTGAAAAAGTTTTGTCGAAATGCTCAAAATGGTCTAAAACGTTTTTAAAACGATATTAAGCTATTTTGTGCTCTTTGATGTTTTTGTATAACCAAGTTTTTTCGAAAATCACAAAATGGTCTAAAACGTCTCCAAATGCGATTTGAAGCTTTTCCAAACACTTTGCTGTTTTTATGTTAACAAGTTTTTTCGAAAATCACAAAATGGTCTAAAACGTCTCCAAATGCGATTTGAAGCTATTCTGTACACTTTGATGTTTTGTGTGAAAAAGTTTTGTCGAAATGCTCAAAATGGTCTAAAACGTTTTTAAAACGATATTAAGCTATTTTGTGCTCTTTGATGTTTTTCTGTAACAAAGTTTCATCGAAATGAACAAAATGGTCTAAAACGTCTCCAAATGCGATTTGAAGCTTTTCCAAGCACTTTGCTGTTTTTATGTTAACAAGTTTTTTCGAAAATCACAAAATGGTCAAAAACGTCTCAAAATGCGATTTGAAGGTATTCTGAGCACTTTGGTGTTTTTGTGTGAAAAGTTTTAACGAAATGCTCAAAATGGTCTAAAACGTTTTTAAAACGATATTAAGCTATTTTGTGCTCTTTGATGTTTTTGTGTAACCAAGTTTCATCGATATGAACAAAATGGTCTAAAACGTCTCCAAATGCGATTTGAAGCTTTTCTAAGCACTTTGGTGTTTTTATGTTAACAAGTTTTTTTCGAAAATCACAAAATGGTCTAAAACGTCTCCAAATGCGATTTGAAGATATTCTGAGCACTTTGGTGTTTTTATGTCAAAAAGTTTTTTCGAAAATCACAAAATGGTCTAAAACGTCTCCAAATGTGATTTGAAGCTATTCTGTACACTTTGATGTTTTTTGTGAAAAAGTTTTGTCGAAATGCTCAAAATGGTCTAAAACGTTTTTAAAACGATATTAAGCTATTTTGTGCTCTTTGATGTTTTTGTGTAACCAAGTTTCATCGAAATGAACAAAATGGTCTAAAACGTCTCCAAATGCGAATTGAAGCTTTTCCAAGCACTTTGCTGTTTTTATGTTAACAAGTTTTTTCGAAAATCACAAAATGGTCTAAAACGTCTCAAAATGCGATTTGAAGGTATTCTGAGCACTTTGGTGTTTTTGTGTGAAAAGTTTTAACGAAATGCTCAAAATGGTCTAAAACGGTTTCTAATGTGATTTTAAGCACTTTGATGTTTTTGTATAACCAAGTTTCATCGAAATGCACAAAATGGTCTAAAACGTCTCCAAATGCGATTTGAAGCTTTTCTAAGCACTTTGGTGTTTTTATGTTAAAAAGTTTTTTCGAAAATCACAAAATGGTCTAAAACGTCTCCAAATGCGATTTGAAGCTTTTCTGTACACTTTGATGTTTTGTGTGAAAAAGTTTTGTCGAAATGCTCAAAATGGTCTAAAACGTTTTTAAAACGATATTAAGCTATTTTGTGCTCTTTGATGTTTTTGTATAACCAAGTTTTTTCGAAAATCACAAAATGGTCTAAAACGTCTCCAAATGCGATTTGAAGCTTTTCCAAACACTTTGCTGTTTTTATGTTAACAAGTTTTTTCGAAAATCACAAAATGGTCTAAAACATCTCCAAATGCGATTTGAAGCTATTCTGTACCATTTGATGTTTTGTGTGAAAAAGTTTTGTCGAAATGCTCAAAATGGTCTAAAACGTTTTTAAAATGATATTAAGCTATTTTGTGCTCTTTGATGTTTTTGTTTAACAAAGTTTCATCGAAATGAACAAAATGGTCTAAAACGTCTCCAAATGCGATTTGAAGCTTTTCCAAGCACTTTGCTGTTTTTATGTTAACAAGTTTTTTGAAAATCACAAAATGGTCAAAAACGTCTCAAAATGCGATTTGAAGGTATTCTGAGCACTTTGGTGTTTTTGTGTGAAAAGTTTTAACGAAATGCTCAAAATGGTCTAAAACGTTTTTAAAACGATATTAAGCTATTTTGTGCTCTTTGATGTTTTTGTGTAACCAAGTTTCATCGATATGAACAAAATGGTCTAAAACGTCTCCAAATGCGATTTGAAGCTTTTCTAAGCACTTTGGTGTTTTTATGTTAACAAGTTTTTTCGAAAATCACAAAATGGTCTAAAACGTCTCCAAATGCGATTTGAAGATATTCTGAGCACTTTGGTGTTTTTATGTCAAAAAGTTTTTTCGAAAATCACAAAATGGTCTAAAACGTCTCCAAATGTGATTTGAAGCTATTCTGTACACTTTGATGTTTTGTGTGAAAAAGTTTTGTCGAAATGCTCAAAATGGTCTAAAACGTTTTTAAAACGATATTAAGCTATTTTGTGCTCTTTGATGTTTTTGTGTAACCAAGTTTCATCGAAATGAACAAAATGGTCTAAAACGTCTCCAAATGCGAATTGAAGCTTTTCCAAGCACTTTGCTGTTTTTATGTTAACAAGTTTTTTCGAAAATCACAAAATGGTCTAAAACGTCTCAAAATGCGATTTGAAGGTATTCTGAGCACTTTGGTGTTTTTGTGTGAAAAGTTTTAACGAAATGCTCAAAATGGTCTAAAACGGTTTCTAATGTGATTTTAAGCACTTTGATGTTTTTGTATAACCAAGTTTCATCGAAATGCACAAAATGGTCTAAAACGTCTCCAAATGCGATTTGAAGCTTTTCTAAGCACTTTGGTGTTTTTATGTTAAAAAGTTTTTTCGAAAATCACAAAATGGTCTAAAACGTCTCCAAATGCGATTTGAAGCTCTTCTGTACACTTTGATGTTTTGTGTGAAAAAGTTTTTTCGAAATGCTCAAAATGGTCTAAAACGTTTTTAAATACGATATTAAGCTGTTTTGTGCACTTTGATGATTTGTGTGAAAAGTTTTAACGAAATGCTCAAAATGGTCTAAAACGGTTTCTAATGTGATTTTAAGCACTTTGATGTTTTTGTGTAACCAAGTTTTTTCGAAAATCACAAAATGGTCTAAAACGTCTCCAAATGCGATTTGAAGCTTTTCTAAGCACTTTGGTGTTTTTATGTTAACAAGTTTTTTTCGAAAATCACAAAATGGTCTAAAACGTCTCCAAATGCGATTTGAAGCTATTCTGTACACTTTGATGTTTTGTGTGAAAAAGTTTTGTCGAAATGCTCAAAATGGTCTAAAACGTTTTTAAAACGATATTAAGCTATTTTGTGCTCTTTGATGTTTTTGTGTAACCAAGTTTCATCGAAATGAACAAAATGGTCTAAAACGTCTCCAAATGCGATTTGAAGCTTTTCCAAGCACTTTGCTGTTTTTATGTTAACAAGTTTTTTCGAAAATCACAAAATGGTCTAAAACGTCTCAAAATGCGATTTGAAGGTATTCTGAGCAATTTGGTGTTTTTGTGTGAAAAGTTTTAACGAAATGCTCAAAATGGTCTAAAACGGTTCTAATGTGATTTTAAGCACTTTGATGCTTTTGTATAACCAAGTTTCATCGAAATGCTCAAAATGGTCTAAAACGTTTTTAAAACGATATTAAGTTATTTTGTGATCTTTGATGTTTTTGTGTAACCAAGTTTCATCGAAATGAACAAAATGGTCTAAAACGTCTCCAAATGCGATTTGAAGCTTTTGTGTAACCAAGTTTTTTTCGAAAATCACAAAATTGTCTAAAACGTCTCCGAATGCGATTTGAAGCTCTTCTGTACACTTTGATGTTTTGTGTGAAAAAGTTTTGTCGAAATGCTCAAAATGGTCTAAAACGTTTTTAAATACGATATTAAGCTGTTTTGTGCACTTTGATGATTTGTGTGAAAAGTTTTAACGAAATGCTCAAAATGGTCTAAAACGGTTTCTAATGTGATTTTAAGCACTTTGATGTTTTTGTGTAACCAAGTTTTTTCGAAAATCACAAAATGGTCTAAAACGTCTCAAAATGCGATTTGAAGGTATTCTGAGCACTTTGGTGTTTTTGTGTGAAAAGTTTTAAAGAAAGCTCAAAATGGTCTAAAACGGTACTAATGTGATTTTAAGCACTTTAATGTTTTTGTATAACCAAGTTTCATCGAAATGCACAAAATGGTCTAAAACGTGTCCAAATGCGATTTAAAGGTATTCTAGACACTTTGATGTTTTGTGTGAAAAACTTTTCTCGAAATGCTCAAAATGGTCTAAAACGTTTTTAAAACGATATTAAGCTATTTTGTGCTCTTTGATGTTTTTGTGTAACCAAGTTTCATCGAAATGAACAAAATGGTCTAAAACGTCTCCAAATGCGATTTGAAGCTTTTCCAAGCACTTTGCTGTTTTATGTTAACAAGTTTTTTCGAAAATCACAAAATGGTCTAAAACGTCTCCAAATGCGATTTGAAGGTATTCTGAGCACTTTGGTGTTTTTGTGTGAAAAGTTTTAACGAAATGCTCAAAATGGTCTAAAACGGTTCTAATGTGATTTTAAGCACTTTAATGTTTTTGTATAACCAAGTTTCGTCGAAATGCACAAAATGGTCTAAAACGTGTCCAAATGCGATTTAAAGGTATTCTAGACACTTTGATGTTTTGTGTGAAAAAGTTTTCTCGAAATGCTCAAAATGGTCTAAAACGTTTTCCAATACCCTATTTGATGTTTTTGTGTAACCAAGTTTTTTCGAAAATCACAAAATTGTCTAAAACGTCTCCGAATGCGATTTGAAGCTCTTCTGTACACTTTGATGTTTTGTGTAAAAAAGTTTTGTCGAAATGCTCAAAATGGTCTAAAACGTTTTTAAATACGATATTAAGCTGTTTTGTGCACTTTGATGATCTGTGTGAAAAGTTTTAACGAAATGCTCAAAATGGTCTAAAACGTCTCCAAATGCGATTTAAAGCTATTCTAGAGACTTTGATGTTTTGTGTGAAAAGGTTTTCTCGAAATGCTCAAAATGGTCTAAAACGTCTCCAAATGCGATTTGAAGATATTCTGAGCACTTTGGTGTTTTTATGTTAAAAAGTTTTTTCGAAAATCACAAAATGGTCTAAAACGTCTCCAAATGCGATTTGAAGCTATTCTGTACACTTTGATGTTTTGTGTGAAAAAGTTTTAACGAAATGCTCAAAATGGTCTAAAACGGTTCTAATGTGATTTTAAGCACTTTGATGTTTTTGTATAACCAAGTTTCATCGAAATGAACAAAATGGTCTAAAACGTCTCCAAATGCGATTTGAAGCTTTTCCAAGCACTTTGCTGTTTTTATGTTAACAAGTTTTTTCGAAAATCACAAAATGGTCTAAAACGTCTCAAAATGCGATTTTAAGGTATTCTGAGCACTTTGGTGTTTTTGTGTGAAAAGTTTTAACGAAATGCTCAAAATGGTCTAAAACGGTTCTAATGTGATTTTAAGCACTTTGATGTTTTTGTATAACCAAGTTTCATCGATATGAACAAAATGGTCTAAAACGTCTCCAAATGCGATTTGAAGCTTTTCTAAGCACTTTGGTGTTTTTATGTTAACAAGTTTTTTCGAAAATCACAAAATGGTCTAAAACGTCTCCAAATGCGATTTGAAGATATTCTGAGCACTTTGGTGTTTTTATGTTAAAAAGTTTTTTCGAAAATCACAAAATGGTCTAAAACGTCTCCAAATGCGATTTGAAGCTATTCTGTACACTTTGATGTTTTGTGTGAAAAAGTTTTGTCGAAATGCTCAAAATGGTCTAAAACGTTTTTAAAACGATATTAAGCTATTTTGTGCTCTTTGATGTTTTTGTGTAACCAAGTTTCATCGAAATGAACAAAATGGTCTAAAACGTCTCCAAATGCGATCTGAAGCTTTTCCAAGCACTTTGCTGTTTTTATGTTAACAAGTTTTTTCGAAAATCACAAAATGGTCTAAAACGTCTCAAAATGCGATTTGAAGGTATTCTGAGCACTTTGGTGTTTTTGTGTGAAAAGTTTTAACGAAATGCTCAAAATGGTCTAAAACGGTTCTAATGTGATTTTAAGCACTTTAATGTTTTTGTATAACCAAGTTTCATCGAAATGCACAAAATGGTCTAAAACGTCTCCAAATGCGATTTAAAGCTATTCTAGACACTTTGATGTTTTGTGTGAAAAAGTTTTCTCGAAATTCTCAAAATGGTCTAAAACGTTTTCCAATACCATATTAAGCTATTTTGTGCAATTTGATGTTTTTGTGTAACCAAGTTTTTTCGAAAATCACAAAATTGTCTAAAACGTCTCCGAATGCGATTTGAAGCTCTTCTGTACACTTTGATGTTTTGTGTGAAAAAGTTTTGTCGAAATGCTCAAAATGGTCTAAAACGTTTTTAAATACGATATTAAGCTGTTTTGTGCACTTTGATGATTTGTGTGAAAAGTTTTAACGAAATGCTCAAAATGGTCTAAAACGGTTTCTAATGTGATTTTAAGCTCTTTGATGTTTTTGTGTAACCAAGTTTTTTCGAAAATCACAAAATGGTCTAAAACGTCTCCAAATGCGATTTGAAGCTTTTCTAAGCACTTTGGTGTTTTTATGTTAACAAGTTTTTTCGCAAATCACAAAATGGTCTAAAACGTCTCCAAATGCGATTTGAAGATATTCTGAGCACATTGGTGTTTTTATGTTAAAAAGTTTTTTCGAAAATCACAAAATGGTCTAAAACGTTTCCAAATGCGATTTGAAGCTCTTCTGTATACTTTGATGTTTTGTGTGAAAAAGTTTTGTCGAAATGCTCAAAATGGTCTAAAACGTTTTTAAATACGATATTAAGCTGTTTTGTGCACTTTGATGATTTGTGTGAAAAGTTTTAAAGAAATGCTCAAAATGGTCAAAAACGGTTTCTAATGTGATTTTAAGCACTTTGATGTTTTGTGTAACCAAGTTTTTTCGAAAATCACAAAATGGTCTAAAACGTCTCCAAATGCGATTTGAAGCTTTTCTAAACACTTTGGTGTTTTTATGTTAACAAGTTTTTTCGAAAATCACAAAATGGTCTAAAACGTCTCCAAATGCAATTTGAAGCTATTCTGTACACTTTGATGTTTTGTGTGAAAAAGTTTTGTCGAAATGCTCAAAATGGTCTAAAACGTTTTTAAAACGATATTAAGCTATTTTGTGCTCTTTGATGTTTTTGTGTAACCAAGTTTCATCGATATGAACAAAATGGTCTAAAACGTCTCAAAATGCGATTTGAAGGTATTCTGAGCACTTTGGTGTTTTTGGGTGAAAAGTTTTAACGAAATGCTCAAAATGGTCTAAAACGGTTTCTAATGTGATTTTAAGCACTTTGAAGTATTTGTACAAACAAGTTTCATCGAAATGCACAAAATGGTCTAAAACGTCTCCAAATGCGATTTGAAGCTTTTCTAAGCACTTTGGTGTTTTTATGTTTACAAGTTTTTTCGAAAATCACAAAATGGTCTAAAACGTCTCAAAATGCGATTTGAAGATATTCTGAGCACTTTGGTGTTTTTATGTTAAAAAGTTTTTTCGAAAATCACAAAATGGTCTAAAACGTCTCCAAATGCGATTTGAAGCTCTTCTGTACACTTTGATGTTTTGTGTGAAAAAGTTTAGTCGAAATGCTCAAAATGGTCTAAAACGTTTTTAAAACGATATTAAGCTATTTTGTGCTCTTTGATGTTTTTGTGTAACCAAGTTTCATCGAAATGAACAAAATGGTCTAAAACGTCTCCAAATGCGATTTGAAGCTTTTCCAAGCACTTCGCTGTTTTTATGTTAACAAGTTTTTTCGAAACTCACAAAATGGTCTAAAACGTCTCAAAATGCGATTTGAAGGTATTCTGAGCACTTTGGTGTTTTTGTGTGAAAAGTTTTAACGAAATGCTCAAAATGGTCTAAAACGGTTTCTAATGTGATTTTAAGCACTTTGATGTTTTTGTATAACCAAGTTTCATCGAAATGCAAAAAAATGGTCTAAAACGTCTCCAAATGCGATTTGAAGCTTTTCTAAGCACTTTGGTGTTTTTATGTTAACAAGGTTTTTCGAAAATCACAAAATGGTCTAAAACGTCTCCAAATGCGATTTGAAGATATTCTGAGCACTTTGGTGTTTTTATGTTAAAAAGTTTTTTCGAAAATCACAAAATGGTCTAAAACGTCTCCAAATGCGATTTGAAGGTCTTCTGTACACTTTGATGTTTTGTGTGAAAAAGTTTTGTCAAAATGCTCAAAATGGTCTAAAACGTTTTTAAAACGATATTAAGCTATTTTGTGCTCTTTGATGTTTTTGTATAACCAAGTTTTTTCGAAAATCACAAAATGGTCTAAAACGTCTCCAAATGCGATTTGAAGCTTTTCCAAGCACTTTGCTGTTTTTATGTTAACAAGTTTTTTCGAAAATCACAAAATGGTCTAAAACGTCTCAAAATACGATATTAAGCTGTTTTGTGCACTTTGATGATTTGTGTGAAAAGTTTTAACGAAATGCTCAAAATGGTCTAAAACGGTTTCTAATGTGATTTTAAGCACTTTGATGTTTTTATGTAGCCAAGTTTTTTCGAAAATCACAAAATGGTCTAAAACGTCTCCAAATGCGATTTGAAGCTTTTCTAAGCACTTTGGTGTTTTTATGTTAACAAGTTTTTTCGAAAATCACAAAATGGTCTAAAACGTCTTCAAAAGCGATTTGAAGATATTCTGAGCACTTTGGTGTTTTTCTGTTAAAAAGTATTTTCGAAAATCACAAAATGGTCTAAAACGTCTCCAAAATGCGATTTGAAGCTATTCTGTACACTTTGATGTTTTGTGTGAAAAAGTTTTGTCAAAATGCTCAAAATGGTCTAAAACGTTTTTAAAACGATATTAAGCTATTTTGTGCTCTTTGATGTTTTTGTATAACCAAGTTTTTTCGAAAATCACAAAATGGTCTAAAACGTCTCCAAATGCGATTTGAAGCTTTTCCAAGCACTTTGCTGTTTTTATGTTAACAATTTTTTTCGAAAATCATAAAATGGTCTAGAACGTCTCCAAATGCGATTTGAAGCTATTCTGTACACTTTGATGTTTTGTGTGAAAAAGTTTTGTCGAAATTCTCAAAATGGTCTAAAACGTTTTTAAAACGATATTAAGCTATTTTGTGCTCTTTGATGTTTTTGTGTAACCAAGTTTCATCGAAATGAACAAAATGGTCTAAAACGTCTCCAAATGCGATTTCAAGCTTTTCTAAGCACTTTGGTGTTTTTATGTTAACAAGTTTTTTCGAAAATCACAAAATGGTCTAAAACGTCTCTAAATGCGATTTGAAGATATTCTGAGCACTTTGCTGTTTTTATGTTAACAAGTTTTTTCGAAAATCACAAAATGGTCTAAAACGTCTCAAAATGCGATTTGAAGGTATTCTGAGCACTTTGGTGTTTTTGTGTGAAAAGTTTTAACGAAATGCTCAAAATGGTCTAAAACGGTTCTAATGTGATTTTAAGCACTTTGATGTTTTTGTATAACCAAGTTTCATCGAAATGCACAAAATGGTCTAAAACGTCTCCAAATGCGATTTAAAGCTATTCTAGACACTTTGATGTTTTGTGTGAAAAAGTTTTCTCGAAATTCTCAAAATGGTCTAAAACGTTTTCCAATACCATATTAAGCTATTTTGTGCAATTTGATGTTTTTGTGTAACCAAGTTTTTTCGAAAATCACAAAATTGTCTAAAACGTCTCCGAATGCGATTTAAAGCTCTTCTGTACACTTTGATGTTTTGTGTGAAAAAGTTTTGTCGAAATGCTCAAAATGGTCTAAAACGTTTTTAAATACGATATTAAGCTGTTTTGTGCACTTTGATGATTTGTGTGAAAAGTTTTAACGAAATGCTCAAAATGGTCTAAAACGGTTTCTAATGTGATTTTAAGCTCTTTGATGTTTTTGTGTAACCAAGTTTTTTCGAAAATCACAAAATGGTCTAAAACGTCTCCAAATGCGATTTGAAGCTTTTCTAAGAACTTTGGTGTTTTTATGTTAACAAGTTTTTTCGAAAATCACAAAATGGTCTAAAACGTCTCTAAATGCGATTTGAAGATATTCTGAGCACTTTGGTGTTTTTATGTTAAAACGTTTTTTCGAAAATCACAAAATGGTCTAAAACGTCTCCAAATGCGATTTGAAGCTATTCTGTACACTTTGATGTTTTGTGTGAAAAAGTTTTAACGAAATGCTCAAAATGGTCTAAAACGGTTCTAATGTGATTTTAAGCACTTTGATGTTTTTGTATAACCAAGTTTCATCGAAATGAACAAAATGGTCTAAAACGTCTCCAAATGCGATTTGAAACTTTTCCAAGCACTTTGCTGTTTTTATGTTAACAAGTTTTTTCGAAAATCACAAAATGGTCTAAAACGTCTCAAAATGCGATTTGAAGGTATTATGAGCACTTTGGTGTTTTTGTGTGAAAAGTTTTAACGAAATGCTCAAAATGGTCTAAAACGGTTCTAATGTGATTTTAAGCACTTTGATGTTTTTGTATAACCAAGTTTCATCGAAATGCACAAAATGGTCTAAAACGTCTCCAAATGCGATTTAAAACTATTCTAGACACTTTGATGTTTTGTGTGAAAAAGTTTTTCTCGAAATGCTCAAAATGGTCTAAAACGTTTTCCAATACCATATTAAGCTATTTTGTGCAATTTGATGTTTTTGTGTAACCAAGTTTTTTGAAATGCGATTTGAAGATATTCTGAGCACTTTGGTGTTTTTATGTTTAAAAGTTTTTTCGAAAATCACAAAATGGTCTAAAACGTCTCCAAATGCGATTTGAAGCTATTCTGTACACTTTGATGTTTTGTGTGAAAAAGTTTTAACGAAATGCTCAAAATGGTCTAAAACGGTTCTAATGTGATTTTAAGCACTTTGATGTTTTTGTATAACCAAGTTTTTTCGAAAATCACAAAATGGTCTAAAACGTCTCCAAATGCGATTTGAAGCTTTTCCAAGTACTTTGCTGTTTTTATGTTAACAAGTTTTTTCGAAAATCACAAAATGGTCTAAAACGTCTCAAAATGCGATTTGAAGGTATTATGAGCACTTTGGTGTTTTTGTGTGAAAAGTTTTAACGAAATGCTCAAAATGGTCTAAAACGGTTCTAATGTGATTTTAAGCACTTTGATGTTTTTGTATAACCAAGTTTCATCGAAATGCACAAAATGGTCTAAAACGTCTCCAAATGCGATTTAAAGCTATTCTAGACACTTTGATGTTTTGTGTGAAAAAGTTTTCTCGAAATGCTCAAAATGGTCTAAAACGTTTTCCAATACCATATTAAGCTATTTTGTGCAATTTGATGTTTTTGTGTAACCAAGTTTTTTGAAATGCGATTTGAAGATATTCTGAGCACTTTGGTGTTTTTATGTTAAAAAGTTTTTTCGAAAATCACAAAATGGTCTAAAACGTCTCCAAATGCGATTTGAAGCTATTCTGTACACTTTGATGTTTTGTGTGAAAAAGTTTTAACGAAATGCTCAAAATGGTCTAAAACGGTTTCTAATGTGATTTTAAGCACTTTGATGTTTTTGTGTAACCAAGTTTTTTCGAAAATCACAAAATGGTCTAAAACTTCTCCAAATGCGATTTGAAGCTTTTCTAAGCACTTTGGTGTTTTTATGTTAAAAAGTTTTTTCGAAAATCACAAAATGGTCTAAAACGTCTCCAAATGCGATTTGAAGCTATTCTGTACACTTTGATGTTTTGTGTGAAAAAGTTTTGTCGAAATGCTCAAAATGGTCTAAAACGATTTTAAAACGATATTAAGCTATTTTGTGCTCTTTGATGTTTTTGTGTAACCAAGTTTCATCGATATGAACAAAATGGTCTAAAACGTCTCCAAATGCGATTTGAAGCTTTTCAAAGCACTTTGGTGTTTTTATGTTAACAAGTTTTTTCGAAAATCACAAAATGGTCTAAAACGTCTCCAAATGCGATTTGAAGATATTCTGAGCACTTTGGTGTTTTTATGTTAAAAAGTTTTTTCGAAAATCACAAAATGGTCTAAAACGTCTCCAAATGCGATTTGAAGCTATTCTGTACACTTTGATGTTTTGTGTGAAAAAGTATTGTCGAAATGCTCAAAATGGTCTAAAACGTTTTTAAAACGATATTAAGCTATTTTGTGCTCTTTGATGTTTTTGTATAACCAAGTTTTTTCGAAAATCACAAAATGGTCTAAAACGTCTCCAAATGCGATTTGAAGCTTTTCTAAGCACTTTGGTGTTTTTATGTTAACAAGTTTTTTCGAAAATCACAAAATGGTCTAAAACGTCTCCAAATGCGATTTGAAGATATTCTGAGCACTTTGGTGTTTTTATGTTAAAAAGTTTTTTCCAAAATCACAAAATGGTCTAAAACGTCTCCAAATGCGATTTGAAGCTATTCTGTACACTTTGATGTTTTGTGTGAAAAAGTTTTGTCGAAATGCTCAAAATGGTCTAAAACGTTTTTAAAACGATATTAAGCTATTTTGTGCTCTTTGATGTTTTTGTGTAACCAAGTTTCATCGATATGAACAAAATGGTCTAAAACGTCTCCAAATGCGATTTGAAGCTTTTCCAAGCACTTTGCTGTTTTTATGTTAACAAGTTTTTTCGAAAATCACAAAATGGTCTAAAACGTTTCCAAATGCGATTTGAAGATATTCTGAGCACTTTGGTGTTTTTATGTTAAAAATTTTTTTCGAAAATCACAAAATGGTCTAAAACGTCTCCAAATGCGATTTGAAGCTATTCTGTACACTTTGATGTTTTGTGTGAAAAAGTTTTTTCGAAATGCTCAAAATGGTCTAAAACGTTTTTAAAACGATATTAAGCTATTTTGTGCTCTTTGATGTTTTTGTGTAACCAAGTTTCATCGAAATGAACAAAATGGTCTAAAACGTCTCCAAATGCGATTTGAAGCTTTTCCAAGCACTTTGCTGTTTTTATGTTAACAAGTTTTTTCGAAAATCACAAAATGGTCTAAAACGTCTCAAAATGCGATTTGAAGGTATTCTGAGCACTTTGGTGTTTTTGTGTGAAAAGTTTTAACGAAATGCTCAAAATGGTCTAAAACGGTTCTAATGTGATTTTAAGCACTTTGATGTTTTTGTATAACCAAGTTTCATCGAAATGCACAAAATGGTCTAAAACGTCTCCAAATGCGATTTAAAGCTATTCTAGACACTTTGATGTTTTGTGTGAAAAAGTTTTCTCGAAATGCTCAAAATGGTCTAAAACGTCTCCAAATGCGATTTGAAGATATTCTGAGCACTTTGGTGTTTTTATGTTAAAAAGTTTTTTCGAAAATCACAAAATGGTCTAAAACGTCTCCAAATGCGATTTGAAGCTATTCTGTACACTTTGATGTTTTGTGTGAAAAAGTTTTGT
Source organism: Antedon mediterranea (assembly GCF_964355755.1). Classification (NCBI taxonomy): domain Eukaryota; kingdom Metazoa; phylum Echinodermata; class Crinoidea; order Comatulida; family Antedonidae; genus Antedon; species Antedon mediterranea. The sequence goes on from NC_092678.1 coordinate 11,018,701, forward strand.
CGAAATGCTCAAAATGGTCTAAAACGTTTTTAAAACGATATTAAGCTATTTTGTGCTCTTTGATGTTTTTGTGTAACCAAGTTTCATCGATATGAACAAAATGGTCTAAAACGTCTCCAAATGCGATTTGAAGCTTTTCCAAGCACTTTGCTGTTTTTATGTTAACAAGTTTTTTCGAAAATCACAAAATGGTCTAAAACGTCTCAAAATGCGATTTGAAGGTATTCTGAGCACTTTGGTGTTTTTTTGTGAAAAGTTTTAACGAAATGCTCAAAATGGTCTAAAACGGTTTCTAATGTGATTTTAAGCACTTTGATGCTTTTGTATAACCAAGTTTCATCGAAATGCACAAAATGGTCTAAAACGTCTCCAAATGCGATTTAAAGCTATTCTAGACACTTTGATGTTTTGTGTGAAAAAGTTTTCTCGAAATGCTCAAAATGGTCTAAAACGTCTCCAAATGCGATTTGAAGATATTCTGAGCACTTTGGTGTTTTTATGTTAAAAAGTTTTTTCGAAAATCACAAAATGGTCTAAAACGTCTCCAAATGCGATTTGAAGCTATTCTGTACACTTTGATGTTTTGTGTGAAAAAGTTTTGTCGAAATGCTCAAAATGGTCTAAAACGTTTTTAAAACGATATTAAGCTATTTTGTGCTCTTTGATGTTTTTGTGTAACCAAGTTTCATCGATATGAACAAAATGGTCTAAAACGTCTCCAAATGCGATTTGAAGCTTTTCCAAGCACTTTGCTGTTTTTATGTTAACAAGTTTTTTCGAAAATCACAAAATGGTCTAAAACGTCTCAAAATGCGATTTGAAGGTATTCTGAGCACTTTGGTGTTTTTTTGTGAAAAGTTTTAACGAAATGCTCAAAATGGTCTAAAACGGTTTCTAATGTGATTTTAAGCACTTTGATGCTTTTGTATAACCAAGTTTCATCGAAATGCACAAAATGGTCTAAAACGTCTCCAAATGCGATTTAAAGCTATTCTAGACACTTTGATGTTTTGTGTGAAAAAGTTTTCTCGAAATGCTCAAAATGGTCTAAAACGTTTTCCAATACCATATTAAGCTATTTTGTGCAATTTGATGTTTTTGTGTAACCAAGTTTTTTCGAAAATCACAAAATTGTCTAAAACGTCTCCGAATGCGATTTGAAGCTCTTCTGTACACTTTGATGTTTTGTGTGAACAAGTTTTGTCGAAATGCTCAAAATGGTCTAAAACGTTTTTAAATACGATATTAAGCTGTTTTGTGCACTTTGATGTTTTTGTGTAACCAAGTTTCATCGAAATGATCAAAATGGTCTAAAACGTCTCCAAATGCGATTTGAAGCTTTTCCAAGCACTTTGCTGTTTTTATGTTAACAAGTTTTTTCGAAAATCACAAAATGGTCTAAAACGTCTCAAAATGCGATTTGAAGGTATTCTGAGCACTTTGGTGTTTTTGTGAGAAAAGTTTTAACGAAATGCTCAAAATGGTCTAAAACGGTTTCTAATGTGATTTTAAGCACTTTGATGTTTTTGTATAACCAAGTTTCATCGAAATGCACAAAATGGTCTAAAACGTCTCCAAATGCGATTTGAAGCTTTTCTAAGCACTTTGGTGTTTTTATGTTAAAAAGTTTTTTCGAAAATCACAAAATGGTCTAAAACGTCTCCAAATGCGATTTGAAGCTCTTCTGTACACTTTGATGTTTTGTGTGAAAAAGTTTCATCGAAATGCACAAAATGGTCTAAAACGTCTCCAAATGCGATTTAAAGCTATTCTAGACACTTTGATGTTTTGTGTGAAAAAGTTTTCTCGAAATGCTCAAAATGGTCTAAAACGTCTCTAAATGCGATTTGAAGATATTCTGAGCACTTTGGTGTTTTTATGTTAAAAAGTTTTTTCGAAAATCACAAATTGGTCTAAAACGTCTCCAAATGCGATTTGAAGCTATTCTGTACACTTTGATGTTTTGTGTGAAAAAGTTTTGTCGAAATGCTCAAAATGGTCTAAAACGTTTTTAAAACGATATTAAGCTATTTTGTGCTCTTTGATGTTTTTGTATAACCAAGTTTTTTCGAAAATCACAAAATGGTCTAAAACGTCTCCAAATGCGATTTGAAGCTTTTCCAAGCACTTTGCTGATTTTATGTTAACAAGTTTTTTCGAAAATCACAAAATGGTCTAAAACGTCTCAAAATGCGATTTGAAGGTATTCTGAGCACTTTAGTGTTTTTGTGTGAAAAGTTTTAACGAAATGCTCAAAATGGTCTAAAACGGTTTCTAATGTGATTTTAAGCACTTTGATGTTTTTGTATAACCAAGTTTCATCGAAATGCACAAAATGGTCTAAAACGTCTCCAAATGCGATTTAAAGCTATTCTAGAAACTTTGATGTTTTGTGTGAAAAAGTTTTCTCGAAATGCTCAAAATGGTCTAAAACGTCTCCAAATGCGATTTGAAGATATTCTGAGCACTTTGGTGTTTTTATGTTAAAAAGTTTTTTCGAAAATCACAAAATGGTCTAAAACGTCTCCAAATGCGATTTGAAGCTATTCTGTACACTTTGATGTTTTGTGTGAAAAAGTTTTGTCGAAATGCTCAAAATGGTCTAAAACGTTTTTAAATACGATATTAAGCTTTTTTGTGCACTTTGATGATTTGTGTGAAAAGTTTTAACGAAATGCTCAAAATGGTCTAAAACGGTTTCTAATGTGATTTTAAGCTCTTTGATGTTTTTGTGTAACCAAGTTTTTTTTCGAAAATCACAAAATGGTCTAAAACGTCTCCAAATGCGATTTGAAGCTTTTCTAAGCACTTTGTTATTTTTATGTTAACAAGTTTTTTCGAAAATCACAAAATGGTCTAAAACGTCTCCAAATGCGATTTGAAGATATTCTGAGCACTTTGGTGTTTTTATGTTAAAAAGTTTTTTCGAAAATCACAAAATGGTCTAAAACGTCTCCAAATGCGATTTGAAGCTATTCTGTACACTTTGATGTTTTGTGTGAAAAAGTTTTAACGAAATGCTCAAAATGGTCTAAAACGGTTCTAATGTGATTTTAAGCACTTTGATGTTTTTATATAACCAAGTTTCATCGAAATGCACAAAATGGTCTAAAACGTTTCCAAATGCGATTTAAAGCTATTCTAGACACTTTGATGTTTTGTGTGAAAAAGTTTTCTCGAAATGCTCAAAATGGTCTAAAACGTTTTCCAATACCATATTAAGCTATTTTGTGCAATTTGATGTTTTTGTGTAACCAAGTTTTTTCAAAAATCACAAAATTGTCTAAAACGTCTCCGAATGCGATTTAAAGCTCTTCTGTACACTTTGATGTTTTGTGTGAAAAAGTTTTGTCGAAATGCTCAAAATGGTCTAAAACGTTTTTAAATACGATATTAAGCTGTTTTGTGCACTTTGATGTTTTTGTGTAACCAAGTTTCATCGAAATGAACAAAATGGTCTAAAACGTCTCCAAATGCGATTTGAAGCTTTTTCAAGCACTTTGCTGTTTTTATGTTAACAAGTTTTTTCGAAAATCACAAAATTGTCTAAAACGTCTCAAAATGCGATTTGAAGGTATTCTGAGCACTTTGGTGTTTTTGTGTGAAAAGTTTTAACGAAATGCTCAAAATGGTTTAAAACGGTTTCTAATGTGATTTTAAGCTTGAACGAAAAAAAATGATTTATTACTGGCCATTGTATTGAGTTGTACCATTGAAAGGAACAAAATGATTAATTACTGGCCATTTTATTGAGTTGGAACAAAATGATTAATTACTAACCATTTTATTGAGTTGTACCATTGAATGGAACAAAATGAATAATTATTGGCCATTGTATTGAGTTGTACCATTGAATGGAACAAATTGATTAATTACTGGCCATTGTATTGAGTTGTACTATTGAATGGAACAAAATGATTAATTACTAACCATTGTATTGAGTTGTACTATTGAATGGAACAAAATGATTAATTACTGGCCTTTGTATTGAGTTGTACCATTGAATGGAACAAAATGATTAATTACTGGCCATTGTATTGAGTTGTACCATTGAATGGAACAAAATGATTAATTACTGGCCATTGTATTGAGTTATACCATTGAATGGAACAAAATGATTAATTACTTTCCATTGTATTGAGTTCTACCATTGAATGGAACAAAATGATTAATTGCTGGCTATTGTATTGAGTTGTACCATTGAATGGAACAAATTGATTACTTACTGGCCATTGTATTGAGTTGTACCATTGAATGGAACAAATGATTAATTACTGGCCATTGTATTAAGTTGTATCATTGAATGGAACAAAATGATTAATTACTGGCCATTGTATTGAGTTGTACCATTGAAAGGAACAAAATGATTAATTACTGGCCATTGTATTGAGTTGTACCATTGAATGGAACAAAATGATTAATTACTGGCCATTGTATTGAGTTGTACCATTGAATGGAACAAAATAATTAATTACTGGCCATTGTATTGAGTTGTACCATTGAATGGAACAAAATGATTGATTACTGGCCATTGTATTGAGTTGTACCATTGAACGGAACAAAATAATTAATTACTGGCCATTGTATTGAGTTGTACCATTGAAAGGAACAAAATGATTAATTACTGGCCATTGTATTGAGTTGTACCATTGAATGGAACAAAATGATTAATTACTGGCCATTTTATTGAGTTGTACCATTGAATTGAACAAAATGATTAATTACTGGCCATTGTATTGAGTTGTACCATTGAATTGAACAAAATGATTAATTACTGGCCATTGTATTGAGTTGTACCATTGAATGGAACGAAATGATTAATTATTAGCCATTGTATTGAGTTGTACCATTGAATGGAACAAAATGATTGATTACTGGCCATTGTATTGAGTTGTACCATTGAATGGAACAAAATGATTAATTACTAACCATTTTATTGAGTTGTACCATTGAATGGAACAAAATGAATAATTATTGGCCATTGTATTGAGTTGTACAATTGAATGGAACAAAATGATTAATTACTAACCATTTTATTGAGTTGTACCATTGAATGGAACAAAATGAATAATTATTGGCCATTGTATTGAGTTGTACCATTGAATGGAACAAATTGATTAATTACTGGCCATTGTATTGAGTTGTACTATTGAATGGAACAAAATGATTAATTACTAACCATTGTATTGAGTTGTACTATTGAATGGAACAAAATGATTAATTACTGGCCTTTGTATTGAGTTGTACCATTGAATGGAACAAAATGATTAATTACTGGCCATTGTATTGAGTTGTACCATTGAATGGAACAAAATGATTAATTACTGGCCATTGTATTGAGTTGTACCATTGAATGGAACAAAATGATTAATTACTTTCCATTGTATTGAGTTGTACCATTGAATGGAACAAAATGATTAATTGCTGGCTATTGTATTGAGTTGTACCATTGAATGGAACAAATTGATTACTTACTGGCCATTGTATTGAGTTGTACCATTGAATGGAACAAAATCATTAATTACTGGCCATTGTATTGAGTTGTACCATTGAATGGAACAAAATGATTAATTACTGGCCATTGTATTGAGTTGTAACATTGAAGGGACAAAATGATTAATTGATTGATTAATAATGAGTATGAAATAAAATAAAAAAATAAAAATTGTATTGAGTTGTACCATAGAATGGAACAAAATGATTAGTTACTGGCCATTGTATTGAGTTGTACCATTGAATGGAACAAAATGATTAGTTACTGGCCATTGTATTGAGTTGTACCATTGAATGGAACAAAATGATTAAATACTGGCCATTGTATTGAGTTGTACCATTGAATGGAACAAAATGATTAATTACTAACCATTGTATTGAGTTGTACCATTGAATGGAATAAAATGATTAATTAATGGCCATTGCATTGAGTTGTACCATTGAATGGAACAAAATGATTAATTACTGGCCATTGTATTGAGTTGTACCATTGAATGGAACAAAATGATTAATTACTGGCCATTGTATTGAGTTGTACCATTGAATGGAACAAAATGAATAATTACTGGCCATTGCATTGAGTTGTACCATTGAATGGAACAAAATGATTAATTACTGGCCATTGTATTGAGTTGTACCATTGAATGGAACAAACTGATTAATTACTGGCCATTGTATTGAGTTGTACCATTGAATGGAACAAAATGATTAATTACTGGCCATTGTATTGAATTGTACCATTGAATGGAACAAAATGATTATTTACTGGCCATTGTATTGAGTTGTATCATTGAATGGAACAAAATCATTAATTACTGGCCATTGTATTGAGTTGTACCATTGAATGGAACAAAATGATTAATTACTGGCCATTGTATTGAGTTGTACCATTGAATGGAACAAAATGATTAATTATTGGCCATTGCATTGAGTTGTACTATTGAATGGAACAAAATGATTAATTACTGGCCATTGTATTGAGTTGTACCATTGAATGGAACAAAATGATTAATTACTGGCCATTGCATTGAGTTGTACAATTGAAAGGAACAAAATGATTAATTACTGGCCATTGTATTGAGTTGTACCATTGAATGGAACAAAATGATTAATTAATGGCCATTGTATTGAGTTGTACCATTGAATGGAACAAAATGATTAATTACTGGCCATTGTATTGAGTTGTACCATTGAATTGAACAAAATGATTAATTACTGGCCATTGTATTGAGTTGTACCATTGAATGGAACAAAATGATTAATTGCTGGCCATTCTATTGAGTTGTACCATTGAATGGAACAAAATGATTGATTACAGGCCATTGTATTGAGTAGTACCATTGAATGGAACAAAATGATTAATTACTGGCCATTGTATTGAATTGTACCATTGAATGGAACAAAATGATTATTTACTGGCCATTGTATTGAGTTGTATCATTGAATGGAACAAAATCATTAATTACTGGCCATTGTATTGAGTTGTACCATTGAATGGAACAAAATGATTAATTGATTGATTAATAATGAGTATGAAATAAAATAAAAAAATAAAAATTGTATTGAGTTGTACCATTGAATGGAACAAAATGATTAGTTACTGGCCATTGTATTGAGTTGTACCATTAAATGGAACAAAATGATTAATTGCTGGCCATTGTATTGAGTTGTACCATTGAATGGAACAAAATGATTAATTACTGGCCATTGTATTGAGTTGTACCATTGAATGGAACAAAATGATTATTTACTAACCATTGTATTGAGTTGTACCATTGAATGGAACAAAATGATTTATTACTTGCCTTTGTATTGAGTTGTACCATTGAATGGAACAAAATGATTAATTGCTTTTTCCTTTTTTTTAATTTATTTGGAATCTGGCCATTGTATTGAGTTGTACCATTGAATGGAACAAAATGATTAATTACTGGCCATTGTATTGAGTTGTACCATTGAATGGAACAAAATGATTAATTACTGGCCATTGTATTGAGTTGTACCATTGAATGGAACAAAATGATTAATTACTGGCCATTGTATTGAATTGTACCATTGAATGGAACAAAATGATTATTTACTGGCCATTGTATTGAGTTGTATCATTGAATGGAACAAAATCATTAATTACTGGCCATTGTATTGAGTTGTACCATTGAATGGAACAAAATGATTAATTACTGGCCATTGTATTGAGTTGTACCATTGAATGGAACAAAATGATTAATTATTGGCCATTGCATTGAGTTGTACTATTGAATGGAACAAAATGATTAATTACTGGCCATTGTATTGAGTTGTACCATTGAATGGAACAAAATGATTAATTACTGGCCATTGCATTGAGTTGTACAATTGAAAGGAACAAAATGATTAATTACTGGCCATTGTATTGAGTTGTACCATTGAATGGAACAAAATGATTAATTAATGGCCATTGTATTGAGTTGTACCATTGAATGGAACAAAATGATTAATTACTGGCCATTGTATTGAGTTGTACCATTGAATTGAACAAAATGATTAATTACTGGCCATTGTATTGAGTTGTACCATTGAATGGAACAAAATGATTAATTGCTGGCCATTCTATTGAGTTGTACCATTGAATGGAACAAAATGATTGATTACAGGCCATTGTATTGAGTAGTACCATTGAATGGAACAAAATGATTAATTACTGGCCATTGTATTGAATTGTACCATTGAATGGAACAAAATGATTATTTACTGGCCATTGTATTGAGTTGTATCATTGAATGGAACAAAATCATTAATTACTGGCCATTGTATTGAGTTGTACCATTGAATGGAACAAAATGATTAATTGATTGATTAATAATGAGTATGAAATAAAATAAAAAAATAAAAATTGTATTGAGTTGTACCATTGAATGGAACAAAATGATTAGTTACTGGCCATTGTATTGAGTTGTACCATTAAATGGAACAAAATGATTAATTGCTGGCCATTGTATTGAGTTGTACCATTGAATGGAACAAAATGATTAATTACTGGCCATTGTATTGAGTTGTACCATTGAATGGAACAAAATGATTATTTACTAACCATTGTATTGAGTTGTACCATTGAATGGAACAAAATGATTTATTACTTGCCTTTGTATTGAGTTGTACCATTGAATGGAACAAAATGATTAATTGCTTTTTCCTTTTTTTTAATTTATTTGGAATCTGGCCATTGTATTGAGTTGTACCATTGAATGGAACAAAATGATTAATTACTGGCCATTGTATTGAGTTGTACCATTGAATGGAACAAAATGATTAATTACTGGCCATTGTATTGAGTTGTACCATTGAATGGAACAAAATAATTAATTACTGGCCATTGTATTGAGTTGTACCATTGAATGGAACAAAATGATTGATTACTGGCCATTGTATTGAGTTGTACCATTGAACGGAACAAAATAATTAATTACTGGCCATTGTATTGAGTTGTACCATTGAAAGGAACAAAATGATTAATTACTGGCCATTGTATTTAGTTGTACCATTGAATGGAACAAAATGATTAATTACTGGCCATTTTATTGAGTTGTACCATTGAATTGAACAAAATGATTAATTACTGGCCATTGTATTGAGTTGTACCATTGAATTGAACAAAATGATTAATTACTGGCCATTGTATTGAGTTGTACCATTGAATGGAACGAAATGATTAATTATTAGCCATTGTATTGAGTTGTACCATTGAATGGAACAAAATGATTGATTACTGGCCATTGTATTGAGTTGTACCATTGAATGGAACAAAATGATTAATTACTAACCATTTTATTGAGTTGTACCATTGAATGGAACAAAATGAATAATTATTGGCCATTGTATTGAGTTGTACAATTGAATGGAACAAAATGATTAATTACTAACCATTTTATTGAGTTGTACCATTGAATGGAACAAAATGAATAATTATTGGCCATTGTATTGAGTTGTACCATTGAATGGAACAAATTGATTAATTACTGGCCATTGTATTGAGTTGTACTATTGAATGGAACAAAATGATTAATTACTAACCATTGTATTGAGTTGTACTATTGAATGGAACAAAATGATTAATTACTGGCCTTTGTATTGAGTTGCACCATTGAATGGAACAAAATGATTAATTACTGGCCATTGTATTGAGTTGTACCATTGAATGGAACAAAATGATTAATTACTGGCCATTGTATTGAGTTGTACCATTGAATGGAACAAAATGATTAATTACTTTCCATTGTATTGAGTTGTACCATTGAATGGAACAAAATGATTAATTGCTGGCTATTGTATTGAGTTGTACCATTGAATGGAACAAATTGATTACTTACTGGCCATTGTATTGAGTTGTACCATTGAATGGAACAAAATCATTAATTACTGGCCATTGTATTGAGTTGTACCATTGAATGGAACAAAATGATTAATTACTGGCCATTGTATTGAGTTGTAACATTGAAGGGACAAAATGATTAATTGATTGATTAATAATGAGTATGAAATAAAATAAAAAAATAAAAATTGTATTGAGTTGTACCATAGAATGGAACAAAATGATTAGTTACTGGCCATTGTATTGAGTTGTACCATTGAATGGAACAAAATGATTAAATACTGGCCATTGTATTGAGTTGTACCATTGAATGGAACAAAATGATTAATTACTAACCATTGTATTGAGTTGTACCATTGAATGGAATAAAATGATTAATTAATGGCCATTGCATTGAGTTGTACCATTGAATGGAACAAAATGATTAATTACTGGCCATTGTATTGAGTTGTACCATTGAATGGAACAAAATGATTAATTACTGGCCATTGTATTGAGTTGTACCATTGAATGGAACAAAATGAATAATTACTGGCCATTGCATTGAGTTGTACCATTGAATGGAACAAAATGATTAATTACTGGCCATTGTATTGAGTTGTACCATTGAATGGAACAAACTGATTAATTACTGGCCATTGTATTGAGTTGTACCATTGAATGGAACAAAATGATTAATTACTGGCCATTGTATTGAATTGTACCATTGAATGGAACAAAATGATTATTTACTGGCCATTGTATTGAGTTGTATCATTGAATGGAACAAAATCATTAATTACTGGCCATTGTATTGAGTTGTACCATTGAATGGAACAAAATGATTAATTACTAACCATTTTATTGAGTTGTACCATTGAATGGAACAAAATGATTAATTACTGGCCATTGTATTGAGTTGTACCATTGAATGGAACAAAATGATTTATTATTGGCCATTGCATTGAGTTGTACTATTGAATGGAACAAAATGATTAATTACTGGCCATTGTATTGAGTTGTACCATTGAATGGAACAAAATGATTAATTACTGGCCATTGCATTGAGTTGTACAATTGAAAGGAACAAAATGATTAATTACTGGCCATTGTATTGAGTTGTACCAATGAATGGAACAAAATGATTAATTACTGGCCATTGTATTGAGTTGTACCATTGAATGGAACAAAATGATTAATTACTGGCCATTGTATTGAGTTGTACCATTGAATTGAACAAAATGATTAATTACTGGCCATTGTATTGAGTTGTACCATTGAATGGAACAAAATGATTAATTGCTGGCCATTATATTGAGTTGTACCATTGAATGGAACAAAATGATTGATTACAGGCCATTGTATTGAGTAGTACCATTGAATGGAACAAAATGATTAATTACTGGCCATTGTATTGAATTTTACCATTGAATGGAACAAAATGATTATTTACTGGCCATTGTATTGAGTTGTATCATTGAATGGAACAAAATCATTAATTACTGGCCATTGTATTGAGTTGTACCATTGAATGGAACAAAATGATTAATTGATTGATTAATAATGAGTATGAAATAAAATAAAAAAATAAAAATTGTATTGAGTTGTACCATTGAATGGAACAAAATGATTAGTTACTGGCCATTGTATTGAGTTGTACCATTAAATGGAACAAAATGATTAATTGCTGGCCATTGTATTGAGTTGTACCATTGAATGGAACAAAATGATTAATTACTGGCCATTGTATTGAGTTGTACCATTGAATGGAACAAAATGATTATTTACTAACCATTGTATTGAGTTGTACCATTGAATGGAACAAAATGATTTATTACTTGCCTTTGTATTGAGTTGTACCATTGAATGGAACAAAATGATTAATTGCTTTTTCCTTTTTTTTAATTTATTTGGCATCTGGCCATTGTATTGAGTTGTACCATTGAATGGAACAAAATGATTAATTACTGGCCATTGTATTGAGTTGTACCATTGAATGGAACAAAATGATTAATTACTGGCCATTGCATTGAGTTGTACCATTGAATGGAACAAAATGATTAATTACTGGCCATTGCATTGAGTTGTACCATTGAATGGAACAAAATGATTAGTTACTGGCCATTGTATTGAGTTGTACCATTGAATGGAACAAAATGATTAATTACTGGCCATTGTATTGAGTTGTACCATTGAATGGAACAAAATGATTAATTACTGGCCATTGCATTGAGCTGTTCAATTGAATGGAACAAAATGATTAATTACTGGCCATTGCATTGAGTTGTACCATTGAATGGAACAAAATGATTAATTACTGGCCATTGTATTGAGTTGTACCATTGAATGGAACAAAATGATTAATTACTGGCCATTGCATTGAGTTGTACCATAGAATGGAACAAAATGATTAATTACTGGCCATTGTATTGAGTTGTACCATTGAATGGAACAAAATGATTAATTATTGGCCATTGTATTGAGTTGTACTATTGAATGGAACAAAATGATTAATTACTGGCCATTGTATTGAGTTGTACCATTGAATGGAACAAAATGATTAATTACTGGCCATTGTATTGAGTTGTACCATTGAATGGAACAAAATGATTAGTTACTGGCCATTGTATTGAGTTGTACCATTGAATTGAACAAAATGATTAATTACTGGCCATTGTATTGAGTTGTACCATTGAATGGAACGAAATGATTAATTATTAGCCATTGTATTGAGTTGTACCATTGAATGGAACAAAATGATTGATTACTGGCCATTGTATTGAGTTGTACCATTGAATGGAACAAAATGATTAATTACTAACCATTTTATTGAGTTGTACCATTGAATGGAACAAAATGAATAATTATTGGCCATTGTATTGAGTTGTACAATTGAATGGAACAAAATGATTAATTACTAACCATTTTATTGAGTTGTACCATTGAATGGAACAAAATGAATAATTATTGGCCATTGTATTGAGTTGTACCATTGAATGGAACAAATTGATTAATTACTGGCCATTGTATTGAGTTGTACTATTGAATGGAACAAAATGATTAATTACTAACCATTGTATTGAGTTGTACTATTGAATGGAACAAAATGATTAATTACTGGCCTTTGTATTGAGTTGTACCATTGAATGGAACAAAATGATTAATTACTGGCCATTGTATTGAGTTGTACCATTGAATGGAACAAAATGATTAATTACTGGCCATTGTATTGAGTTGTACCATTGAATGGAACAAAATGATTAATTACTTTCCATTGTATTGAGTTGTACCATTGAATGGAACAAAATGATTAATTGCTGGCTATTGTATTGAGTTGTACCATTGAATGGAACAAATTGATTACTTACTGGCCATTGTATTGAGTTGTACCATTGAATGGAACAAAATCATTAATTACTGGCCATTGTATTGAGTTGTACCATTGAATGGAACAAAATGATTAATTACTGGCCATTGTATTGAGTTGTAACATTGAAGGGACAAAATGATTAATTGATTGATTAATAATGAGTATGAAATAAAATAAAAAAATAAAAATTGTATTGAGTTGTACCATAGAATGGAACAAAATGATTAGTTACTGGCCATTGTATTGAGTTGTACCATTGAATGGAACAAAATGATTAAATACTGGCCATTGTATTGAGTTGTACCATTGAATGGAACAAAATGATTAATTACTAACCATTGTATTGAGTTGTACCATTGAATGGAATAAAATGATTAATTAATGGCCATTGCATTGAGTTGTACCATTGAATGGAACAAAATGATTAATTACTGGCCATTGTATTGAGTTGTACCATTGAATGGAACAAAATGATTAATTACTGGCCATTGTATTGAGTTGTACCATTGAATGGAACAAAATGAATAATTACTGGCCATTGCATTGAGTTGTACCATTGAATGGAACAAAATGATTAATTACTGGCCATTGTATTGAGTTGTACCATTGAATGAAACAAACTGATTAATTACTGGCCATTGTATTGAGTTGTACCATTGAATGGAACAAAATGATTAATTACTGGCCATTGTATTGAATTGTACCATTGAATGGAACAAAATGATTATTTACTGGCCATTGTATTGAGTTGTATCATTGAATGGAACAAAATCATTAATTACTGGCCATTGTATTGAGTTGTACCATTGAATGGAACAAAATGATTAATTACTGGCCATTGTATTGAGTTGTACCATTGAATGGAACAAAATGATTAATTATTGGCCATTGCATTGAGTTGTACTATTGAATGGAACAAAATGATTAATTACTGGCCATTGTATTGAGTTGTACCATTGAATGGAACAAAATGATTAATTACTGGCCATTGCATTGAGTTGTACAATTGAAAGGAACAAAATGATTAATTACTGGCCATTGTATTGAGTTGTACCATTGAATGGAACAAAATGATTAATTAATGGCCATTGTATTGAGTTGTACCATTGAATGGAACAAAATGATTAATTACTGGCCATTGTATTGAGTTGTACCATTGAATTGAACAAAATGATTAATTACTGGCCATTGTATTGAGTTGTACCATTGAATGGAACAAAATGATTAATTGCTGGCCATTATATTGAGTTGTACCATTGAATGGAACAAAATGATTGATTACAGGCCATTGTATTGAGTAGTACCATTGAATGGAACAAAATGATTAATTACTGGCCATTGTATTGAATTGTACCATTGAATGGAACAAAATGATTATTTACTGGCCATTGTATTGAGTTGTATCATTGAATGGAACAAAATCATTAATTACTGGCCATTGTATTGAGTTGTACCATTGAATGGAACAAAATGATTAATTGATTGATTAATAATGAGTATGAAATAAAATAAAAAAATAAAAATTGTATTGAGTTGTACCATTGAATGGAACAAAATGATTAGTTACTGGCCATTGTATTGAGTTGTACCATTAAATGGAACAAAATGATTAATTGCTGGCCATTGTATTGAGTTGTACCATTGAATGGAACAAAATGATTAATTACTGGCCATTGTATTGAGTTGTACCATTGAATGGAACAAAATGATTATTTACTAACCATTGTATTGAGTTGTACCATTGAATGGAACAAAATGATTTATTACTTGCCTTTGTATTGAGTTGTACCATTGAATGGAACAAAATGATTAATTGCTTTTTCCTTTTTTTTAATTTATTTGGCATCTGGCCATTGTATTGAGTTGTACCATTGAATGGAACAAAATGATTAATTACTGGCCATTGTATTGAGTTGTACCATTGAATGGAACAAAATGATTAATTACTGGCCATTGTATTGAGTTGTACCATTGAATGGAACAAAATAATTAATTACTGGCCATTGTATTGAGTTGTACCATTGAATGGAACAAAATGATTGATTACTGGCCATTGTATTGAGTTGTACCATTGAACGGAACAAAATAATTAATTACTGGCCATTGTATTGAGTTGTACCATTGAAAGGAACAAAATGATTAATTACTGGCCATTGTATTGAGTTGTACCATTGAATGGAACAAAATGATTAATTACTGGCCATTTTATTGAGTTGTACCATTGAATTGAACAAAATGATTAATTACTGGCCATTGTATTGAGTTGTACCATTGAATTGAACAAAATGATTAATTACTGGCCATTGTATTGAGTTGTACCATTGAATGGAACGAAATGATTAATTATTAGCCATTGTATTGAGTTGTACCATTGAATGGAACAAAATGATTGATTACTGGCCATTGTATTGAGTTGTACCATTGAATGGAACAAAATGATTAATTACTAACCATTTTATTGAGTTGTACCATTGAATGGAACAAAATGAATAATTATTGGCCATTGTATTGAGTTGTACAATTGAATGGAACAAAATGATTAATTACTAACCATTTTATTGAGTTGTACCATTGAATGGAACAAAATGAATAATTATTGGCCATTGTATTGAGTTGTACCATTGAATGGAACAAATTGATTAATTACTGGCCATTGTATTGAGTTGTACTATTGAATGGAAAAAATGATTAATTACTAACCATTGTATTGAGTTGTACTATTGAATGGAACAAAATGATTAATTACTGGCCTTTGTATTGAGTTGCACCATTGAATGGAACAAAATGATTAATTACTGGCCATTGTATTGAGTTGTACCATTGAATGGAACAAAATGATTAATTACTGGCCATTGTATTGAGTTGTACCATTGAATGGAACAAAATGATTAATTACTTTCCATTGTATTGAGTTGTACCATTGAATGGAACAAAATGATTAATTGCTGGCTATTGTATTGAGTTGTACCATTGAATGGAACAAATTGATTACTTACTGGCCATTGTATTGAGTTGTACCATTGAATGGAACAAAATCATTAATTACTGGCCATTGTATTGAGTTGTACCATTGAATGGAACAAAATGATTAATTACTGGCCATTGTATTGAGTTGTAACATTGAAGGGACAAAATGATTAATTGATTGATTAATAATGAGTATGAAATAAAATAAAAAAATAAAAATTGTATTGAGTTGTACCATAGAATGGAACAAAATGATTAGTTACTGGCCATTGTATTGAGTTGTACCATTGAATGGAACAAAATGATTAAATACTGGCCATTGTATTGAGTTGTACCATTGAATGGAACAAAATGATTAATTACTAACCATTGTATTGAGTTGTACCATTGAATGGAATAAAATGATTAATTAATGGCCATTGCATTGAGTTGTACCATTGAATGGAACAAAATGATTAATTACTGGCCATTGTATTGAGTTGTACCATTGAATGGAACAAAATGATTAATTACTGGCCATTGTATTGAGTTGTACCATTGAATGGAACAAAATGAATAATTACTGGCCATTGCATTGAGTTGTACCATTGAATGGAACAAAATGATTAATTACTGGCCATTGTATTGAGTTGTACCATTGAATGGAACAAACTGATTAATTACTGGCCATTGTATTGAGTTGTACCATTGAATGGAACAAAATGATTAATTACTGGCCATTGTATTGAATTGTACCATTGAATGGAACAAAATGATTATTTACTGGCCATTGTATTGAGTTGTATCATTGAATGGAACAAAATCATTAATTACTGGCCATTGTATTGAGTTGTACCATTGAATGGAACAAAATGATTAATTACTAACCATTTTATTGAGTTGTACCATTGAATGGAACAAAATGATTAATTACTGGCCATTGTATTGAGTTGTACCATTGAATGGAACAAAATGATTAATTATTGGCCATTGCATTGAGTTGTACTATTGAATGGAACAAAATGATTAATTACTGGCCATTGTATTGAGTTGTACCATTGAATGGAACAAAATGATTAATTACTGGCCATTGCATTGAGTTGTACAATTGAAAGGAACAAAATGATTAATTACTGGCCATTGTATTGAGTTGTACCATTGAATGGAACAAAATGATTAATTACTGGCCATTGTATTGAGTTGTACCATTGAATGGAACAAAATGATTAATTACTGGCCATTGTATTGAGTTGTACCATTGAATTGAACAAAATGATTAATTACTGGCCATTGTATTGAGTTGTACCATTGAATGGAACAAAATGATTAATTGCTGGCCATTATATTGAGTTGTACCATTGAATGGAACAAAATGATTGATTACAGGCCATTGTATTGAGTAGTACCATTGAATGGAACAAAATGATTAATTACTGGCCATTGTATTGAATTGTACCATTGAATGGAACAAAATGATTATTTACTGGCCATTGTATTGAGTTGTATCATTGAATGGAACAAAATCATTAATTACTGGCCATTGTATTGAGTTGTACCATTGAATGGAACAAAATGATTAATTGATTGATTAATAATGAGTATGAAATAAAATAAAAAAATAAAAATTGTATTGAGTTGTACCATTGAATGGAACAAAATGATTAGTTACTGGCCATTGTATTGAGTTGTACCATTAAATGGAACAAAATGATTAATTGCTGGCCATTGTATTGAGTTGTACCATTGAATGGAACAAAATGATTAATTACTGGCCATTGTATTGAGTTGTACCATTGAATGGAACAAAATGATTATTTACTAACCATTGTATTGAGTTGTACCATTGAATGGAACAAAATGATTTATTACTTGCCTTTGTATTGAGTTGTACCATTGAATGGAACAAAATGATTAATTGCTTTTTCCTTTTTTTTAATTTATTTGGCATCTGGCCATTGTATTGAGTTGTACCATTGAATGGAACAAAATGATTAATTACTGGCCATTGTATTGAGTTGTACCATTGAATGGAACAAAATGATTAATTACTGGCCATTGCATTGAGTTGTACCATTGAATGGAACAAAATGATTAATTACTGGCCATTGCATTGAGTTGTACCATTGAATGGAACAAAATGATTAGTTACTGGCCATTGTATTGAGTTGTACCATTGAATGGAACAAAATGATTAATTACTGGCCATTGTATTGAGTTGTACCATTGAATGGAACAAAATGATTAATTACTGGCCATTGCATTGAGCTGTTCAATTGAATGGAACAAAATGATTAATTACTGGCCATTGCATTGAGTTGTACCATTGAATGGAACAAAATGATTAATTACTGGCCATTGTATTGAGTTGTACCATTGAATGGAACAAAATGATTAATTACTGGCCATTGCATTGAGTTGTACCATAGAATGGAACAAAATGATTAATTACTGGCCATTGTATTGAGTTGTACCATTGAATGGAACAAAATGATTAATTATTGGCCATTGTATTGAGTTGTACTATTGAATGGAACAAAATGATTAATTACTGGCCATTGTATTGAGTTGTACCATTGAATGGAACAAAATGATTAATTACTGGCCATTGTATTGAGTTGTACCATTGAATGGAACAAAATGATTAGTTACTGGCCATTGTATTGAGTTGTACCATTGAATGGAACAAAATGATTAATTTCTGGCCATTGTATTGAGTTGTACCATTGAATGGAACAAAATGATTAATTACAGGCCATTGTATTGAGTAGTACCATTGAATGGAACAAAATGATTAATTACTGGCCATTGTATTGAATTGTACCATTGAATGGAACAAAATGATTATTTACTGGCCATTGTATTGAGTTGTATCATTGAATGGAACAAAATCATTAATTACTGGCCATTGTATTGAGTTGTACCAT
This sequence comes from Antedon mediterranea, assembly GCF_964355755.1. NCBI lineage: Eukaryota > Metazoa > Echinodermata > Crinoidea > Comatulida > Antedonidae > Antedon > Antedon mediterranea. The sequence goes on from NC_092678.1 coordinate 11,037,761, forward strand.
TGAATGGAACAAAATGATTAATTGATTGATTAATAATGAGTATGAAATAAAATAAAAAAATAAAAATTGTATTGAGTTGTACCATTGAATGGAACAAAATGATTAGTTACTGGCCATTGTATTGAGTTGTACCATTAAATGGAACAAAATGATTAATTGCTGGCCATTGTATTGAGTTGTACCATTGAATGGAACAAAATGATTAATTACTGGCCATTGTATTGAGTTGTACCATTGAATGGAACAAAATGATTATTTACTAAACATTGTATTGAGTTGTACCATTGAATGGAACAAAATGATTTATTACTTGCCTTTGTATTGAGTTGTACCATTGAATGGAACAAAATGATTAATTGCTTTTTCCTTTTTTTTAATTTATTTGGAATCTGGCCATTGTATTGAGTTGTACCATTGAATGGAACAAAATGATTAATTACTGGCCATTGTATTGAGTTGTACCATTGAATGGAACAAAATGATTAATTACTGGCCATTGTATTGAGTTGTACCATTGAATGGAACAAAATAATTAATTACTGGCCATTGTATTGAGTTGTACCATTGAATGGAACAAAATGATTGATTACTGGCCATTGTATTGAGTTGTACCATTGAACGGAACAAAATAATTAATTACTGGCCATTGTATTGAGTTGTACCATTGAAAGGAACAAAATGATTAATTACTGGCCATTGTATTTAGTTGTACCATTGAATGGAACAAAATGATTAATTACTGGCCATTTTATTGAGTTGTACCATTGAATTGAACAAAATGATTAATTACTGGCCATTGTATTGAGTTGTACCATTGAATTGAACAAAATGATTAATTACTGGCCATTGTATTGAGTTGTACCATTGAATGGAACGAAATGATTAATTATTAGCCATTGTATTGAGTTGTACCATTGAATGGAACAAAATGATTGATTACTGGCCATTGTATTGAGTTGTACCATTGAATGGAACAAAATGATTAATTACTAACCATTTTATTGAGTTGTACCATTGAATGGAACAAAATGAATAATTATTGGCCATTGTATTGAGTTGTACAATTGAATGGAACAAAATGATTAATTACTAACCATTTTATTGAGTTGTACCATTGAATGGAACAAAATGAATAATTATTGGCCATTGTATTGAGTTGTACCATTGAATGGAACAAATTGATTAATTACTGGCCATTGTATTGAGTTGTACTATTGAATGGAACAAAATGATTAATTACTAACCATTGTATTGAGTTGTACTATTGAATGGAACAAAATGATTAATTACTGGCCTTTGTATTGAGTTGCACCATTGAATGGAACAAAATGATTAATTACTGGCCATTGTATTGAGTTGTACCATTGAATGGAACAAAATGATTAATTACTGGCCATTGTATTGAGTTGTACCATTGAATGGAACAAAATGATTAATTACTTTCCATTGTATTGAGTTGTACCATTGAATGGAACAAAATGATTAATTGCTGGCTATTGTATTGAGTTGTACCATTGAATGGAACAAATTGATTACTTACTGGCCATTGTATTGAGTTGTACCATTGAATGGAACAAAATCATTAATTACTGGCCATTGTATTGAGTTGTACCATTGAATGGAACAAAATGATTAATTACTGGCCATTGTATTGAGTTGTAACATTGAAGGGACAAAATGATTAATTGATTGATTAATAATGAGTATGAAATAAAATAAAAAAATAAAAATTGTATTGAGTTGTACCATAGAATGGAACAAAATGATTAGTTACTGGCCATTGTATTGAGTTGTACCATTGAATGGAACAAAATGATTAAATACTGGCCATTGTATTGAGTTGTACCATTGAATGGAACAAAATGATTAATTACTAACCATTGTATTGAGTTGTACCATTGAATGGAATAAAATGATTAATTAATGGCCATTGCATTGAGTTGTACCATTGAATGGAACAAAATGATTAATTACTGGCCATTGTATTGAGTTGTACCATTGAATGGAACAAAATGATTAATTACTGGCAATTGTATTGAGTTGTACCATTGAATGGAACAAAATGAATAATTACTGGCCATTGCATTGAGTTGTACCATTGAATGGAACAAAATGATTAATTACTGGCCATTGTATTGAGTTGTACCATTGAATGGAACAAACTGATTAATTACTGGCCATTGTATTGAGTTGTACCATTGAATGGAACAAAATGATTAATTACTGGCCATTGTATTGAATTGTACCATTGAATGGAACAAAATGATTATTTACTGGCCATTGTATTGAGTTGTATCATTGAATGGAACAAAATCATTAATTACTGGCCATTGTATTGAGTTGTACCATTGAATGGAACAAAATGATTAATTACTAACCATTTTATTGAGTTGTACCATTGAATGGAACAAAATGATTAATTACTGGCCATTGTATTGAGTTGTACCATTGAATGGAACAAAATGATTTATTATTGGCCATTGCATTGAGTTGTACTATTGAATGGAACAAAATGATTAATTACTGGCCATTGTATTGAGTTGTACCATTGAATGGAACAAAATGATTAATTACTGGCCATTGCATTGAGTTGTACAATTGAAAGGAACAAAATGATTAATTACTGGCCATTGTATTGAGTTGTACCAATGAATGGAACAAAATGATTAATTACTGGCCATTGTATTGAGTTGTACCATTGAATGGAACAAAATGATTAATTACTGGCCATTGTATTGAGTTGTACCATTGAATTGAACAAAATGATTAATTACTGGCCATTGTATTGAGTTGTACCATTGAATGGAACAAAATGATTAATTGCTGGCCATTATATTGAGTTGTACCATTGAATGGAACAAAATGATTGATTACAGGCCATTGTATTGAGTAGTACCATTGAATGGAACAAAATGATTAATTACTGGCCATTGTATTGAATTTTACCATTGAATGGAACAAAATGATTATTTACTGGCCATTGTATTGAGTTGTATCATTGAATGGAACAAAATCATTAATTACTGGCCATTGTATTGAGTTGTACCATTGAATGGAACAAAATGATTAATTGATTGATTAATAATGAGTATGAAATAAAATAAAAAAATAAAAATTGTATTGAGTTGTACCATTGAATGGAACAAAATGATTAGTTACTGGCCATTGTATTGAGTTGTACCATTAAATGGAACAAAATGATTAATTGCTGGCCATTGTATTGAGTTGTACCATTGAATGGAACAAAATGATTAATTACTGGCCATTGTATTGAGTTGTACCATTGAATGGAACAAAATGATTATTTACTAACCATTGTATTGAGTTGTACCATTGAATGGAACAAAATGATTTATTACTTGCCTTTGTATTGAGTTGTACCATTGAATGGAACAAAATGATTAATTGCTTTTTCCTTTTTTTTAATTTATTTGGCATCTGGCCATTGTATTGAGTTGTACCATTGAATGGAACAAAATGATTAATTACTGGCCATTGTATTGAGTTGTACCATTGAATGGAACAAAATGATTAATTACTGGCCATTGCATTGAGTTGTACCATTGAATGGAACAAAATGATTAATTACTGGCCATTGCATTGAGTTGTACCATTGAATGGAACAAAATGATTAGTTACTGGCCATTGTATTGAGTTGTACCATTGAATGGAACAAAATGATTAATTACTGGCCATTGTATTGAGTTGTACCATTGAATGGAACAAAATGATTAATTACTGGCCATTGCATTGAGCTGTTCAATTGAATGGAACAAAATGATTAATTACTGGCCATTGCATTGAGTTGTACCATTGAATGGAACAAAATGATTAATTACTGGCCATTGTATTGAGTTGTACCATTGAATGGAACAAAATGATTAATTACTGGCCATTGCATTGAGTTGTACCATAGAATGGAACAAAATGATTAATTACTGGCCATTGTATTGAGTTGTACCATTGAATGGAACAAAATGATTAATTATTGGCCATTGTATTGAGTTGTACTATTGAATGGAACAAAATGATTAATTTCTGGCCATTGTATTGAGTTGTACCATTGAATGGAACAAAATGATTAATTACTGGCCATTGTATTGAGTTGTACCATTGAATGGAACAAAATGATTAGTTACTGGCCATTGTATTGAGTTGTACCATTGAATTGAACAAAATGATTAATTACTGGCCATTGTATTGAGTTGTACCATTGAATGGAACGAAATGATTAATTATTAGCCATTGTATTGAGTTGTACCATTGAATGGAACAAAATGATTGATTACTGGCCATTGTATTGAGTTGTACCATTGAATGGAACAAAATGATTAATTACTAACCATTTTATTGAGTTGTACCATTGAATGGAACAAAATGAATAATTATTGGCCATTGTATTGAGTTGTACAATTGAATGGAACAAAATGATTAATTACTAACCATTTTATTGAGTTGTACCATTGAATGGAACAAAATGAATAATTATTGGCCATTGTATTGAGTTGTACCATTGAATGGAACAAATTGATTAATTACTGGCCATTGTATTGAGTTGTACTATTGAATGGAACAAAATGATTAATTACTAACCATTGTATTGAGTTGTACTATTGAATGGAACAAAATGATTAATTACTGGCCTTTGTATTGAGTTGTACCATTGAATGGAACAAAATGATTAATTACTGGCCATTGTATTGAGTTGTACCATTGAATGGAACAAAATGATTAATTACTGGCCATTGTATTGAGTTGTACCATTGAATGGAACAAAATGATTAATTACTTTCCATTGTATTGAGTTGTACCATTGAATGGAACAAAATGATTAATTGCTGGCTATTGTATTGAGTTGTACCATTGAATGGAACAAATTGATTACTTACTGGCCATTGTATTGAGTTGTACCATTGAATGGAACAAAATCATTAATTACTGGCCATTGTATTGAGTTGTACCATTGAATGGAACAAAATGATTAATTACTGGCCATTGTATTGAGTTGTAACATTGAAGGGACAAAATGATTAATTGATTGATTAATAATGAGTATGAAATAAAATAAAAAAATAAAAATTGTATTGAGTTGTACCATAGAATGGAACAAAATGATTAGTTACTGGCCATTGTATTGAGTTGTACCATTGAATGGAACAAAATGATTAAATACTGGCCATTGTATTGAGTTGTACCATTGAATGGAACAAAATGATTAATTACTAACCATTGTATTGAGTTGTACCATTGAATGGAATAAAATGATTAATTAATGGCCATTGCATTGAGTTGTACCATTGAATGGAACAAAATGATTAATTACTGGCCATTGTATTGAGTTGTACCATTGAATGGAACAAAATGATTAATTACTGGCCATTGTATTGAGTTGTACCATTGAATGGAACAAAATGAATAATTACTGGCCATTGCATTGAGTTGTACCATTGAATGGAACAAAATGATTAATTATTGGCCATTGCATTGAGTTGTACTATTGAATGGAACAAAATGATTAATTACTGGCCATTGTATTGAGTTGTACCATTGAATGGAACAAAATGATTAATTACTGGCCATTGCATTGAGTTGTACAATTGAAAGGAACAAAATGATTAATTACTGGCCATTGTATTGAGTTGTACCATTGAATGGAACAAAATGATTAATTAATGGCCATTGTATTGAGTTGTACCATTGAATGGAACAAAATGATTAATTACTGGCCATTGTATTGAGTTGTACCATTGAATTGAACAAAATGATTAATTACTGGCCATTGTATTGAGTTGTACCATTGAATGGAACAAAATGATTAATTGCTGGCCATTATATTGAGTTGTACCATTGAATGGAACAAAATGATTGATTACAGGCCATTGTATTGAGTAGTACCATTGAATGGAACAAAATGATTAATTACTGGCCATTGTATTGAATTGTACCATTGAATGGAACAAAATGATTATTTACTGGCCATTGTATTGAGTTGTATCATTGAATGGAACAAAATGATTAATTACTGGCCATTGTATTGAGTTGTACCATTGAATGGAACAAAATGATTAATTGATTGATTAATAATGAGTATGAAATAAAATAAAAAAATAAAAATTGTATTGAGTTGTACCATTGAATGGAACAAAATGATTAGTTACTGGCCATTGTATTGAGTTGTACCATTAAATGGAACAAAATGATTAATTGCTGGCCATTGTATTGAGTTGTACCATTGAATGGAACAAAATGATTAATTACTGGCCATTGTATTGAGTTGTACCATTGAATGGAACAAAATGATTATTTACTAACCATTGTATTGAGTTGTACCATTGAATGGAACAAAATGATTTATTACTTGCCTTTGTATTGAGTTGTACCATTGAATGGAACAAAATGATTAATTGCTTTTTCCTTTTTTTTAATTTATTTGGCATCTGGCCATTGTATTGAGTTGTACCATTGAATGGAACAAAATGATTAATTACTGGCCATTGTATTGAGTTGTACCATTGAATGGAACAAAATAATTAATTACTGGCCATTGTATTGAGTTGTACCATTGAATGGAACAAAATGATTGATTACTGGCCATTGTATTGAGTTGTACCATTGAATGGAACAAAATGATTTATTACTTGCCTTTGTATTGAGTTGTACCATTGAATGGAACAAAATGATTAATTGCTTTTTCCTTTTTTTTAATTTATTTGGCATCTGGCCATTGTATTGAGTTGTACCATTGAATGGAACAAAATGATTAATTACTGGCCATTGTATTGAGTTGTACCATTGAATGGAACAAAATAATTAATTACTGGCCATTGTATTGAGTTGTACCATTGAATGGAACAAAATGATTGATTACTGGCCATTGTATTGAGTTGTACCATTGAACGGAACAAAATAATTAATTACTGGCCATTGTATTGAGTTGTACCATTGAAAGGAACAAAATGATTAATTACTGGCCATTGTATTTAGTTGTACCATTGAATGGAACAAAATGATTAATTACTGGCCATTTTATTGAGTTGTACCATTGAATTGAACAAAATGATTAATTACTGGCCATTGTATTGAGTTGTACCATTGAATTGAACAAAATGATTAATTACTGGCCATTGTATTGAGTTGTACCATTGAATGGAACGAAATGATTAATTATTAGCCATTGTATTGAGTTGTACCATTGAATGGAACAAAATGATTGATTACTGGCCATTGTATTGAGTTGTACCATTGAATGGAACAAAATGATTAATTACTAACCATTTTATTGAGTTGTACCATTGAATGGAACAAAATGAATAATTATTGGCCATTGTATTGAGTTGTACAATTGAATGGAACAAAATGATTAATTACTAACCATTTTATTGAGTTGTACCATTGAATGGAACAAAATGAATAATTATTGGCCATTGTATTGAGTTGTACCATTGAATGGAACAAATTGATTAATTACTGGCCATTGTATTGAGTTGTACTATTGAATGGAACAAAATGATTAATTACTAACCATTGTATTGAGTTGTACTATTGAATGGAACAAAATGATTAATTACTGGCCTTTGTATTGAGTTGCACCATTGAATGGAACAAAATGATTAATTACTGGCCATTGTATTGAGTTGTACCATTGAATGGAACAAAATGATTAATTACTGGCCATTGTATTGAGTTGTACCATTGAATGGAACAAAATGATTAATTACTTTCCATTGTATTGAGTTGTACCATTGAATGGAACAAAATGATTAATTGCTGGCTATTGTATTGAGTTGTACCATTGAATGGAACAAATTGATTACTTACTGGCCATTGTATTGAGTTGTACCATTGAATGGAACAAAATCATTAATTACTGGCCATTGTATTGAGTTGTACCATTGAATGGAACAAAATGATTAATTACTGGCCATTGTATTGAGTTGTAACATTGAAGGGACAAAATGATTAATTGATTGATTAATAATGAGTATGAAATAAAATAAAAAAATAAAAATTGTATTGAGTTGTACCATAGAATGGAACAAAATGATTAGTTACTGGCCATTGTATTGAGTTGTACCATTGAATGGAACAAAATGATTAAATACTGGCCATTGTATTGAGTTGTACCATTGAATGGAACAAAATGATTAATTACTAACCATTGTATTGAGTTGTACCATTGAATGGAATAAAATGATTAATTAATGGCCATTGCATTGAGTTGTACCATTGAATGGAACAAAATGATTAATTACTGGCCATTGTATTGAGTTGTACCATTGAATGGAACAAAATGATTAATTACTGGCCATTGTATTGAGTTGTACCATTGAATGGAACAAAATGAATAATTACTGGCCATTGCATTGAGTTGTACCATTGAATGGAACAAAATGATTAATTACTGGCCATTGTATTGAGTTGTACCATTGAATGGAACAAACTGATTAATTACTGGCCATTGTATTGAGTTGTACCATTGAATGGAACAAAATGATTAATTACTGGCCATTGTATTGAATTGTACCATTGAATGGAACAAAATGATTATTTACTGGCCATTGTATTGAGTTGTATCATTGAATGGAACAAAATCATTAATTACTGGCCATTGTATTGAGTTGTACCATTGAATGGAACAAAATGATTAATTACTAACCATTTTATTGAGTTGTACCATTGAATGGAACAAAATGATTAATTACTGGCCATTGTATTGAGTTGTACCATTGAATGGAACAAAATGATTTATTATTGGCCATTGCATTGAGTTGTACTATTGAATGGAACAAAATGATTAATTACTGGCCATTGTATTGAGTTGTACCATTGAATGGAACAAAATGATTAATTACTGGCCATTGCATTGAGTTGTACAATTGAAAGGAACAAAATGATTAATTACTGGCCATTGTATTGAGTTGTACCAATGAATGGAACAAAATGATTAATTACTGGCCATTGTATTGAGTTGTACCATTGAATGGAACAAAATGATTAATTACTGGCCATTGTATTGAGTTGTACCATTGAATTGAACAAAATGATTAATTACTGGCCATTGTATTGAGTTGTACCATTGAATGGAACAAAATGATTAATTGCTGGCCATTATATTGAGTTGTACCATTGAATGGAACAAAATGATTGATTACAGGCCATTGTATTGAGTAGTACCATTGAATGGAACAAAATGATTAATTACTGGCCATTGTATTGAATTTTACCATTGAATGGAACAAAATGATTATTTACTGGCCATTGTATTGAGTTGTATCATTGAATGGAACAAAATCATTAATTACTGGCCATTGTATTGAGTTGTACCATTGAATGGAACAAAATGATTAATTGATTGATTAATAATGAGTATGAAATAAAATAAAAAAATAAAAATTGTATTGAGTTGTACCATTGAATGGAACAAAATGATTAGTTACTGGCCATTGTATTGAGTTGTACCATTAAATGGAACAAAATGATTAATTGCTGGCCATTGTATTGAGTTGTACCATTGAATGGAACAAAATGATTAATTACTGGCCATTGTATTGAGTTGTACCATTGAATGGAACAAAATGATTATTTACTAACCATTGTATTGAGTTGTACCATTGAATGGAACAAAATGATTTATTACTTGCCTTTGTATTGAGTTGTACCATTGAATGGAACAAAATGATTAATTGCTTTTTCCTTTTTTTTAATTTATTTGGCATCTGGCCATTGTATTGAGTTGTACCATTGAATGGAACAAAATGATTAATTACTGGCCATTGTATTGAGTTGTACCATTGAATGGAACAAAATGATTAATTACTGGCCATTGCATTGAGTTGTACCATTGAATGGAACAAAATGATTAATTACTGGCCATTGCATTGAGTTGTACCATTGAATGGAACAAAATGATTAGTTACTGGCCATTGTATTGAGTTGTACCATTGAATGGAACAAAATGATTAATTACTGGCCATTGTATTGAGTTGTACCATTGAATGGAACAAAATGATTAATTACTGGCCATTGCATTGAGCTGTTCAATTGAATGGAACAAAATGATTAATTACTGGCCATTGCATTGAGTTGTACCATTGAATGGAACAAAATGATTAATTACTGGCCATTGTATTGAGTTGTACCATTGAATGGAACAAAATGATTAATTACTGGCCATTGCATTGAGTTGTACCATAGAATGGAACAAAATGATTAATTACTGGCCATTGTATTGAGTTGTACCATTGAATGGAACAAAATGATTAATTATTGGCCATTGTATTGAGTTGTACTATTGAATGGAACAAAATGATTAATTACTGGCCATTGTATTGAGTTGTACCATTGAATGGAACAAAATGATTAATTACTGGCCATTGTATTGAGTTGTACCATTGAATGGAACAAAATGATTAGTTACTGGCCATTGTATTGAGTTGTACCATTGAATTGAACAAAATGATTAATTACTGGCCATTGTATTGAGTTGTACCATTGAATGGAACGAAATGATTAATTATTAGCCATTGTATTGAGTTGTACCATTGAATGGAACAAAATGATTGATTACTGGCCATTGTATTGAGTTGTACCATTGAATGGAACAAAATGATTAATTACTAACCATTTTATTGAGTTGTACCATTGAATGGAACAAAATGAATAATTATTGGCCATTGTATTGAGTTGTACAATTGAATGGAACAAAATGATTAATTACTAACCATTTTATTGAGTTGTACCATTGAATGGAACAAAATGAATAATTATTGGCCATTGTATTGAGTTGTACCATTGAATGGAACAAATTGATTAATTACTGGCCATTGTATTGAGTTGTACTATTGAATGGAACAAAATGATTAATTACTAACCATTGTATTGAGTTGTACTATTGAATGGAACAAAATGATTAATTACTGGCCTTTGTATTGAGTTGTACCATTGAATGGAACAAAATGATTAATTACTGGCCATTGTATTGAGTTGTACCATTGAATGGAACAAAATGATTAATTACTGGCCATTGTATTGAGTTGTACCATTGAATGGAACAAAATGATTAATTACTTTCCATTGTATTGAGTTGTACCATTGAATGGAACAAAATGATTAATTGCTGGCTATTGTATTGAGTTGTACCATTGAATGGAACAAATTGATTACTTACTGGCCATTGTATTGAGTTGTACCATTGAATGGAACAAAATCATTAATTACTGGCCATTGTATTGAGTTGTACCATTGAATGGAACAAAATGATTAATTACTGGCCATTGTATTGAGTTGTAACATTGAAGGGACAAAATGATTAATTGATTGATTAATAATGAGTATGAAATAAAATAAAAAAATAAAAATTGTATTGAGTTGTACCATAGAATGGAACAAAATGATTAGTTACTGGCCATTGTATTGAGTTGTACCATTGAATGGAACAAAATGATTAAATACTGGCCATTGTATTGAGTTGTACCATTGAATGGAACAAAATGATTAATTACTAACCATTGTATTGAGTTGTACCATTGAATGGAATAAAATGATTAATTAATGGCCATTGCATTGAGTTGTACCATTGAATGGAACAAAATGATTAATTACTGGCCATTGTATTGAGTTGTACCATTGAATGGAACAAAATGATTAATTACTGGCCATTGTATTGAGTTGTACCATTGAATGGAACAAAATGAATAATTACTGGCCATTGCATTGAGTTGTACCATTGAATGGAACAAAATGATTAATTATTGGCCATTGCATTGAGTTGTACTATTGAATGGAACAAAATGATTAATTACTGGCCATTGTATTGAGTTGTACCATTGAATGGAACAAAATGATTAATTACTGGCCATTGCATTGAGTTGTACAATTGAAAGGAACAAAATGATTAATTACTGGCCATTGTATTGAGTTGTACCATTGAATGGAACAAAATGATTAATTAATGGCCATTGTATTGAGTTGTACCATTGAATGGAACAAAATGATTAATTACTGGCCATTGTATTGAGTTGTACCATTGAATTGAACAAAATGATTAATTACTGGCCATTGTATTGAGTTGTACCATTGAATGGAACAAAATGATTAATTGCTGGCCATTATATTGAGTTGTACCATTGAATGGAACAAAATGATTGATTACAGGCCATTGTATTGAGTAGTACCATTGAATGGAACAAAATGATTAATTACTGGCCATTGTATTGAATTGTACCATTGAATGGAACAAAATGATTATTTACTGGCCATTGTATTGAGTTGTATCATTGAATGGAACAAAATGATTAATTACTGGCCATTGTATTGAGTTGTACCATTGAATGGAACAAAATGATTAATTGATTGATTAATAATGAGTATGAAATAAAATAAAAAAATAAAAATTGTATTGAGTTGTACCATTGAATGGAACAAAATGATTAGTTACTGGCCATTGTATTGAGTTGTACCATTAAATGGAACAAAATGATTAATTGCTGGCCATTGTATTGAGTTGTACCATTGAATGGAACAAAATGATTAATTACTGGCCATTGTATTGAGTTGTACCATTGAATGGAACAAAATGATTATTTACTAACCATTGTATTGAGTTGTACCATTGAATGGAACAAAATGATTTATTACTTGCCTTTGTATTGAGTTGTACCATTGAATGGAACAAAATGATTAATTGCTTTTTCCTTTTTTTTAATTTATTTGGCATCTGGCCATTGTATTGAGTTGTACCATTGAATGGAACAAAATGATTAATTACTGGCCATTGTATTGAGTTGTACCATTGAATGGAACAAAATAATTAATTACTGGCCATTGTATTGAGTTGTACCATTGAATGGAACAAAATGATTGATTACTGGCCATTGTATTGAGTTGTACCATTGAATGGAACAAAATGATTTATTACTTGCCTTTGTATTGAGTTGTACCATTGAATGGAAAAAAATGATTAATTGCTTTTTCCTTTTTTTTAATTTATTTGGCATCTGGCCATTGTATTGAGTTGTACCATTGAATGGAACAAAATGATTAATTACTGGCCATTGTATTGAGTTGTACCATTGAATGGAACAAAATAATTAATTACTGGCCATTGTATTGAGTTGTACCATTGAATGGAACAAAATGATTGATTACTGGCCATTGTATTGAGTTGTACCATTGAACGGAACAAAATAATTAATTACTGGCCATTGTATTGAGTTGTACCATTGAAAGGAACAAAATGATTAATTACTGGCCATTGTATTGAGTTGTACCATTGAATGGAACAAAATGATTAATTACTGGCCATTTTATTGAGTTGTACCATTGAATTGAACAAAATGATTAATTACTGGCCATTGTATTGAGTTGTACCATTGAATTGAACAAAATGATTAATTACTGGCCATTGTATTGAGTTGTACCATTGAATGGAACGAAATGATTAATTATTAGCCATTGTATTGAGTTGTACCATTGAATGGAACAAAATGATTGATTACTGGCCATTGTATTGAGTTGTACCATTGAATGGAACAAAATGATTAATTACTAACCATTTTATTGAGTTGTACCATTGAATGGAACAAAATGAATAATTATTGGCCATTGTATTGAGTTGTACAATTGAATGGAACAAAATGATTAATTACTAACCATTTTATTGAGTTGTACCATTGAATGGAACAAAATGAATAATTATTGGCCATTGTATTGAGTTGTACCATTGAATGGAACAAATTGATTAATTACTGGCCATTGTATTGAGTTGTACTATTGAATGGAACAAAATGATTAATTACTAACCATTGTATTGAGTTGTACTATTGAATGGAACAAAATGATTAATTACTGGCCTTTGTATTGAGTTGCACCATTGAATGGAACAAAATGATTAATTACTGGCCATTGTATTGAGTTGTACCATTGAATGGAACAAAATGATTAATTACTGGCCATTGTATTGAGTTGTACCATTGAATGGAACAAAATGATTAATTACTTTCCATTGTATTGAGTTGTACCATTGAATGGAACAAAATGATTAATTGCTGGCTATTGTATTGAGTTGTACCATTGAATGGAACAAATTGATTACTTACTGGCCATTGTATTGAGTTGTACCATTGAATGGAACAAAATCATTAATTACTGGCCATTGTATTGAGTTGTACCATTGAATGGAACAAAATGATTAATTACTGGCCATTGTATTGAGTTGTAACATTGAAGGGACAAAATGATTAATTGATTGATTAATAATGAGTATGAAATAAAATAAAAAAATAAAAATTGTATTGAGTTGTACCATAGAATGGAACAAAATGATTAGTTACTGGCCATTGTATTGAGTTGTACCATTGAATGGAACAAAATGATTAAATACTGGCCATTGTATTGAGTTGTACCATTGAATGGAACAAAATGATTAATTACTAACCATTGTATTGAGTTGTACCATTGAATGGAATAAAATGATTAATTAATGGCCATTGCATTGAGTTGTACCATTGAATGGAACAAAATGATTAATTACTGGCCATTGTATTGAGTTGTACCATTGAATGGAACAAAATGATTAATTACTGGCCATTGTATTGAGTTGTACCATTGAATGGAACAAAATGAATAATTACTGGCCATTGCATTGAGTTGTACCATTGAATGGAACAAAATGATTAATTACTGGCCATTGTATTGAGTTGTACCATTGAATGGAACAAACTGATTAATTACTGGCCATTGTATTGAGTTGTACCATTGAATGGAACAAAATGATTAATTACTGGCCATTGTATTGAATTGTACCATTGAATGGAACAAAATGATTATTTACTGGCCATTGTATTGAGTTGTATCATTGAATGGAACAAAATCATTAATTACTGGCCATTGTATTGAGTTGTACCATTGAATGGAACAAAATGATTAATTACTAACCATTTTATTGAGTTGTACCATTGAATGGAACAAAATGATTAATTACTGGCCATTGTATTGAGTTGTACCATTGAATGGAACAAAATGATTAATTATTGGCCATTGCATTGAGTTGTACTATTGAATGGAACAAAATGATTAATTACTGGCCATTGTATTGAGTTGTACCATTGAATGGAACAAAATGATTAATTACTGGCCATTGCATTGAGTTGTACAATTGAAAGGAACAAAATGATTAATTACTGGCCATTGTATTGAGTTGTACCATTGAATGGAACAAAATGATTAATTACTGGCCATTGTATTGAGTTGTACCATTGAATGGAACAAAATGATTAATTACTGGCCATTGTATTGAGTTGTACCATTGAATTGAACAAAATGATTAATTACTGGCCATTGTATTGAGTTGTACCATTGAATGGAACAAAATGATTAATTGCTGGCCATTATATTGAGTTGTACCATTGAATGGAACAAAATGATTGATTACAGGCCATTGTATTGAGTAGTACCATTGAATGGAACAAAATGATTAATTACTGGCCATTGTATTGAATTGTACCATTGAATGGAACAAAATGATTATTTACTGGCCATTGTATTGAGTTGTATCATTGAATGGAACAAAATCATTAATTACTGGCCATTGTATTGAGTTGTACCATTGAATGGAACAAAATGATTAATTGATTGATTAATAATGAGTATGAAATAAAATAAAAAAATAAAAATTGTATTGAGTTGTACCATTGAATGGAACAAAATGATTAGTTACTGGCCATTGTATTGAGTTGTACCATTAAATGGAACAAAATGATTAATTGCTGGCCATTGTATTGAGTTGTACCATTGAATGGAACAAAATGATTAATTACTGGCCATTGTATTGAGTTGTACCATTGAATGGAACAAAATGATTATTTACTAACCATTGTATTGAGTTGTACCATTGAATGGAACAAAATGATTTATTACTTGCCTTTGTATTGAGTTGTACCATTGAATGGAACAAAATGATTAATTGCTTTTTCCTTTTTTTTAATTTATTTGGCATCTGGCCATTGTATTGAGTTGTACCATTGAATGGAACAAAATGATTAATTACTGGCCATTGTATTGAGTTGTACCATTGAATGGAACAAAATGATTAATTACTGGCCATTGCATTGAGTTGTACCATTGAATGGAACAAAATGATTAATTACTGGCCATTGCATTGAGTTGTACCATTGAATGGAACAAAATGATTAGTTACTGGCCATTGTATTGAGTTGTACCATTGAATGGAACAAAATGATTAATTACTGGCCATTGTATTGAGTTGTACCATTGAATGGAACAAAATGATTAATTACTGGCCATTGCATTGAGCTGTTCAATTGAATGGAACAAAATGATTAATTACTGGCCATTGCATTGAGTTGTACCATTGAATGGAACAAAATGATTAATTACTGGCCATTGTATTGAGTTGTACCATTGAATGGAACAAAATGATTAATTACTGGCCATTGCATTGAGTTGTACCATAGAATGGAACAAAATGATTAATTACTGGCCATTGTATTGAGTTGTACCATTGAATGGAACAAAATGATTAATTATTGGCCATTGTATTGAGTTGTACTATTGAATGGAACAAAATGATTAATTACTGGCCATTGTATTGAGTTGTACCATTGAATGGAACAAAATGATTAATTACTGGCCATTGTATTGAGTTGTACCATTGAATGGAACAAAATGATTAGTTACTGGCCATTGTATTGAGTTGTACCATTGAATGGAACAAAATGATTAATTTCTGGCCATTGTATTGAGTTGTACCATTGAATGGAACAAAATGATTAATTACTGGCCATTGCATTGAGCTGTTCCATTGAATGGAACAAAATGATTAATTACTGGCCATTGGATTGAGTTGTACCATTGAATGGAACAAAATGATTAATTACTGGCCATTGTATTGAGTTGTACCATTGAATGGAACAAAATGATTAATTGCTTTTTCCTTTTTTTTTTTCATTTATTTGGCATCTGGCCATTGTATTGAGTTGTACCATTGAATGGAACAAAATGATTAATTACTGGCCATTGTATTGAGTTGTACCATTGAATGGAACAAAATGATTAATTACTGGCCATTGCATTGAGTTGTACCATTGAATGGAACAAAATGATTAATTACTGGCCATTGTATTGAGTTGTACCATTGAATGGAACAAAATGATTAATTATTGGCCATTGTATTGAGTTGTACTATTGAATGGAACAAAATGATTAATTACTGGCCATTGCATTGAGTTGTACCATTGAAAGGAACAAAATGATTAATTACTGGCCATTGTATTGAGTTGTACCATTGAATGGAACAAAATGATTAATTACTGGCCATTGTATTGAGTTGTACCATTGAATGGAACAAAATGATTAATTTCTGGCCTTTGTATTGAGTTGTACCATTGAATTGAACAAAATGATTAATTACTGGCCATTGTATTGAGTTGTACCATTGAATGGAACAAAATGATTAATTGCTGGCCATTATATTGAGTTGTACCATTGAATCGAACAAAATGATTGATTACAGGCCATTGTATTGAGTTGTACCATTGAATGGAACAAAATGATTAATTACTGGCCATTGTATTGAGTTGTACCATTGAATGGAACAAAATGATTAATTACTGGCCATTGTATTGAATTGTACCATTGAATGGAACAAAATGATTATTTACTGGCCATTGTATTGAGTTGTATCATTGAATGGAACAAAATCATTAATTACTGGCCATTGTATTGAGTTGTACCATTGAATGGAACAAAATGATTAATTACTAACCATTTTATTGAGTTGTACCATTGAATGGAACAAAATGAATAATTATTGGCCATTGTATTGAGTTGTACCATTGAATGGAACAAAATGATTAATTACTGGCCATTGTATTGAGTTGTACCATTGAATGGAACAAAATGATTAATTATTGGCCATTGCATTGAGTTGTACTATTGAATGGAACAAAATTATTAATTACTGGCCATTGTATTGAGTTGTACTATTGAATGGAACAAAAAACGGTCTAAAACGGTTCTAATGTGATTTTAAGCACTTTGATGCTTTTGTATAACCAAGTTTCATCGAAATGCTCAAAATGGTCTAAAACGTTTTTAAAACGATATTAAGCTATTTTGTGATCTTTGATGTTTTTGTGTAACCAAGTTTCATCGAAATGAACAAAATGGTCTAAAACGTCTCCAAATGCGATTTGAAGCTTTTGTGTAACCAAGTTTTTTTCGAAAATCACAAAATTGTCTAAAACGTCTCCGAATGCGATTTGAAGCTCTTCTGTACACTTTGATGTTTTGTGTGAAAAAGTTTTGTCGAAATGCTCAAAATGGTCTAAAACGTTTTTAAATACGATATTAAGCTGTTTTGTGCACTTTGATGATTTGTGTGAAAAGTTTTAACGAAATGCTCAAAATGGTCTAAAACGGTTTCTAATGTGATTTTAAGCACTTTGATGTTTTTGTGTAACCAAGTTTTTTCGAAAATCACAAAATGGTCTAAAACGTCTCAAAATGCGATTTGAAGGTATTCTGAGCACTTTGGTGTTTTTGTGTGAAAAGTTTTAAAGAAAGCTCAAAATGGTCTAAAACGGTTCTAATGTGATTTTAAGCACTTTAATGTTTTTGTATAACCAAGTTTCATCGAAATGCACAAAATGGTCTAAAACGTGTCCAAATGCGATTTAAAGGTATTCTAGACACTTTGATGTTTTGTGTGAAAAACTTTTCTCGAAATGCTCAAAATGGTCTAAAACGTTTTTAAAACGATATTAAGCTATTTTGTGCTCTTTGATGTTTTTGTGTAACCAAGTTTCATCGAAATGAACAAAATGGTCTAAAACGTCTCCAAATGCGATTTGAAGCTTTTCCAAGCACTTTGCTGTTTTATGTTAACAAGTTTTTTCGAAAATCACAAAATGGTCTAAAACGTCTCCAAATGCGATTTGAAGGTATTTTGAGCACTTTGGTGTTTTTGTGTGAAAAGTTTTAACGAAATGCTCAAAATGGTCTAAAACGGTTCTAATGTGATTTTAAGCACTTTAATGTTTTTGTATAACCAAGTTTCGTCGAAATGCACAAAATGGTCTAAAACGTGTCCAAATGCGATTGAAAGGTATTCTAGACACTTTGATGTTTTGTGTGAAAAAGTTTTCTCGAAATGCTCAAAATGGTCTAAAACGTTTTCCAATACCCTATTTGATGTTTTTGTGTAACCAAGTTTTTTCGAAAATCACAAAATTGTCTAAAACGTCTCCGAATGCGATTTGAAGCTCTTCTGTACACTTTGATGTTTTGTGTAAAAAAGTTTTGTCGAAATGCTCAAAATGGTCTAAAACGTTTTTAAATACGATATTAAGCTGTTTTGTGCACTTTGATGATCTGTGTGAAAAGTTTTAACGAAATGCTCAAAATGGTCTAAAACGGTTTTTAATGTGATTTTAAGTACTTTGATGTTTTTGTATAACCAAGTTTCATCGAAATGCACAAAATGGTCTAAAACGTCTCCAAATGCGATTTAAAGCTATTCTAGAGACTTTGATGTTTTGTGTGAAAAGGTTTTCTCGAAATGCTCAAAATGGTCTAAAACGTCTCCAAATGCGATTTGAAGATATTCTGAGCACTTTGGTGTTTTTATGTTAAAAAGTTTTTTCGAAAATCACAAAATGGTCTAAAACGTCTCCAAATGCGATTTGAAGCTATTCTGTACACTTTGATGTTTTGTGTGAAAAAGTTTTAACGAAATGCTCAAAATGGTCTAAAACGGTTCTAATGTGATTTTAAGCACTTTGATGTTTTTGTATAACCAAGTTTCATCGAAATGAACAAAATGGTCTAAAACGTCTCCAAATGCGATTTGAAGCTTTTCCAAGCACTTTGCTGTTTTTATGTTAACAAGTTTTTTCGAAAATCACAAAATGGTCTAAAACGTCTCAAAATGCGATTTTAAGGTATTCTGAGCACTTTGGTGTTTTTGTGTGAAAAGTTTTAACGAAATGCTCAAAATGGTCTAAAACGGTTCTAATGTGATTTTAAGCACTTTGATGTTTTTGTATAACCAAGTTTCATCGAAATGCACAAAATGGTCTAAAACGTCTCCAAATGCGATTTAAAGCTATTCTAGACACTTTGATGTTTTGTGTGAAAAAGTTTTCTCGAAATGCTCAAAATGGGCTAAAACGTTTTCCAATACCATATTAAGCTATTTTGTGCAATTTGATGTTTTTGTGTAACCAAGTTTTTTCGAAAATCACAAAATTGTCTAAAACGTCTCCGAATGCGATTTGAAGCTCTTCTGTACACTTTGATGTTTTGTGTGAAAAAGTTTTGTCGAAATGCTCAAAATGGTCTAAAACGTTTTTAAATACGATATTAAGCTGTTTTGTGCACTTTGATGATTTGTGTGAAAAGTTTTAACGAAATGCTCAAAATGGTCTACAACGGTTTCTAATGTGATTTTAAGCTCTTTGATGTTTTTGTGTAACCAAGTTTTTTCGAAAATCACAAAATGGTCTAAAACGTCTCCAAATGCGATTTGAAGCTTTTCTAAGCACTTTGGTGTTTTTATGTTAACAAGTTTTTTCGAAAATCACAAAATGGTCTAAAACGTCTCCATATGCGATTTGAAGATATTCTGAGCACTTTGGTGTTTTTATGTTAAAAAGTTTTTTCGAAAATCACAAAATGGTCTAAAACGTCTCCAAATGCGATTTGAAGCTATTCTGTAAACTTTGATGTTTTGTGTGAAAAAGTTTTAACGAAATGCTCAAAATGGTCTAAAACGGTTCTAATGTGATTTTAAGCACTTTGATGTTTTTGTGTAACCAAGTTTTTTCGAAAATCACAAAATGGTCTAAAACTTCTCCAAATGCGATTTGAAGCTTTTCTAAGCACTTTGGTGTTTTTATGTTAAAAAGTTTTTTCGAAAATCACAAAATGGTCTAAAACGTCTCCAAATGCGATTTGAAGCTATTCTGTACACTTTGATGTTTTGTGTGAAAAAGTTTTGTCGAAATGCTCAAAATGGTCTAAAACGATTTTAAAACGATATTAAGCTATTTTGTGCTCTTTGATGTTTTTGTGTAACCAAGTTTCATCGATATGAACAAAATGGTCTAAAACGTCTCCAAATGCGATTTGAAGCTTTTCTAAGCACTTTGGTGTTTTTATGTTAACAAGTTTTTTCGAAAATCACAAAATGGTCTAAAACGTCTCCAAATGCGATTTGAAGATATTCTGAGCACTTTGGTGTTTTTATGTTAAAAAGTTTTTTCGAAAATCACAAAATGGTCTAAA
The DNA here is from genome assembly GCF_964355755.1 of Antedon mediterranea. NCBI lineage: Eukaryota > Metazoa > Echinodermata > Crinoidea > Comatulida > Antedonidae > Antedon > Antedon mediterranea. The sequence goes on from NC_092678.1 coordinate 11,059,064, forward strand.
ACGTCTCCAAATGCGATTTGACTTGATTTGACACTTTGATGTTTTGTGTGAAAAAGTTTTGTCGAAATGCTCAAAATGGTCTAAAACGTTTTTAAAACGATATTAAGCTATTTTGTGCTCTTTGATGTTTTTGTGTAACCAAGTTTCATCGAAATGAACAAAATGGTCTAAAACGTCTCCAAATGCGATTTGAAGCTTTTCCAAGCACTTTGCTGTTTTTATGTTAACAAGTTTTTTCGAAAATCACAAAATGGTCTAAAACGTCTCAAAATGCGATTTGAAGGTATTCTGAGCACTTTGGTGTTTTTGTGTGAAAAGTTTTAACGAAATGCTCAAAATGGTCTAAAACGTCTCCAAATGCGATTTAAAGCTATTCTAGACACTTTGATGTTTTGTGTGAAAAAGTTTTCTCGAAATTCTCAAAATGGTCTAAAACGTTTTCCAATACCATATTAAGCTATTTTGTGCAATTTGATGTTTTTGTGTAACCAAGTTTTTTCGAAAATCACAAAATTGTCTAAAACGTCTCCGAATGCGATTTGAAGCTCTTCTGTACACTTTGATGTTTTGTGTGAAAAAGTTTTGTCGAAATGCTCAAAATGGTCTAAAACGTTTTTAAATACGATATTAAGCTGTTTTGTGCACTTTGATGATTTGTGTGAAAAGTTTTAACGAAATGCTCAAAATGGTCTAAAACGGTTTCTAATGTGATTTTAAGCTCTTTGATGTTTTTGTGTAACCAAGTTTTTTCGAAAATCACAAAATGGTCTAAAACGTCTCCAAATGCGATTTGAAGCTTTTCTAAGCACTTTGGTGTTTTTATGTTAACAAGTTTTTTCGAAAATCACAAAATGGTCTAAAACGTCTCCAAATGCGATTTGAAGATATTCTGAGCACATTGGTGTTTTTATGTTAAAAAGTTTTTTCGAAAATCACAAAATGGTCTAAAACGTTTCCAAATGCGATTTGAAGCTCTTCTGTATACTTTGATGTTTTGTGTGAAAAAGTTTTGTCGAAATGCTCAAAATGGTCTAAAACGTTTTTAAATACGATATTAAGCTGTTTTGTGCACTTTGATGATTTGTGTGAAAAGTTTTAAAGAAATGCTCAAAATGGTCAAAAACGGTTTCTAATGTGATTTTAAGCACTTTGATGTTTTTGTGTAACCAAGTTTTTTCGAAAATCACAAAATGGTCTAAAACGTCTCCAAATGCGATTTGAAGCTTTTCTAAACACTTTGGTGTTTTTATGTTAACAAGTTTTTTCGAAAATCACAAAATGGTCTAAAACGTCTCCAAATGCAATTTGAAGCTATTCTGTACACTTTGATGTTTTGTGTGAAAAAGTTTTGTCGAAATGCTCAAAATGGTCTAAAACGTTTTTAAAACGATATTAAGCTATTTTGTGCTCTTTGATGTTTTTGTGTAACCAAGTTTCATCGATATGAACAAAATGGTCTAAAACGTCTCAAAATGCGATTTGAAGGTATTCTGAGCACTTTGGTGTTTTTGGGTGAAAAGTTTTAACGAAATGCTCAAAATGGTCTAAAACGGTTTCTAATGTGATTTTAAGCACTTTGAAGTATTTGTACAAACAAGTTTCATCGAAATGCACAAAATGGTCTAAAACGTCTCCAAATGCGATTTGAAGCTTTTCTAAGCACTTTGGTGTTTTTATGTTTACAAGTTTTTTCGAAAATCACAAAATGGTCTAAAACGTCTCCAAATGCGATTTGAAGATATTCTGAGCACTTTGGTGTTTTTATGTTAAAAAGTTTTTTCGAAAATCACAAAATGGTCTAAAACGTCTCCAAATGCGATTTGAAGCTCTTCTGTACACTTTGATGTTTTGTGTGAAAAAGTTTAGTCGAAATGCTCAAAATGGTCTAAAACGTTTTTAAAACGATATTAAGCTATTTTGTGCTCTTTGATGTTTTTGTGTAACCAAGTTTCATCGAAATGAACAAAATGGTCTAAAACGTCTCCAAATGCGATTTGAAGCTTTTCCAAGCACTTCGCTGTTTTTATGTTAACAAGTTTTTTCGAAACTCACAAAATGGTCTAAAACGTCTCAAAATGCGATTTGAAGGTATTCTGAGCACTTTGGTGTTTTTGTGTGAAAAGTTTTAACGAAATGCTCAAAATGGTCTAAAACGGTTTCTAATGTGATTTTAAGCACTTTGATGTTTTTGTATAACCAAGTTTCATCGAAATGCAAAAAAATGGTCTGAAACGTCTCCAAATGCGATTTGAAGCTTTTCTAAGCACTTTGGTGTTTTTATGTTAACAAGGTTTTTCGAAAATCACAAAATGGTCTAAAACGTCTCCAAATGCGATTTGAAGATATTCTGAGCACTTTGGTGTTTTTATGTTAAAAAGTTTTTTCGAAAATCACAAAATGGTCTAAAACGTCTCCAAATGCGATTTGAAGGTCTTCTGTACACTTTGATGTTTTGTGTGAAAAAGTTTTGTCAAAATGCTCAAAATGGTCTAAAACGTTTTTAAAACGATATTAAGCTATTTTGTGCTCTTTGATGTTTTTGTATAACCAAGTTTTTTCGAAAATCACAAAATGGTCTAAAACGTCTCCAAATGCGATTTGAAGCTTTTCCAAGCACTTTGCTGTTTTTATGTTAACAAGTTTTTTCGAAAATCACAAAATGGTCTAAAACGTCTCAAAATACGATATTAAGCTGTTTTGTGCACTTTGATGATTTGTGTGAAAAGTTTTAACGAAATGCTCAAAATGGTCTAAAACGGTTTCTAATGTGATTTTAAGCACTTTGATGTTTTTATGTAGCCAAGTTTTTTCGAAAATCACAAAATGGTCTAAAACGTCTCCAAATGCGATTTGAAGCTTTTCTAAGCACTTTGGTGTTTTTATGTTAACAAGTTTTTTCGAAAATCACAAAATGGTCTAAAACGTCTTCAAAAGCGATTTGAAGATATTCTGAGCACTTTGGTGTTTTTCTGTTAAAAAGTATTTTCGAAAATCACAAAATGGTCTAAAACGTCTCCAAAATGCGATTTGAAGCTATTCTGTACACTTTGATGTTTTGTGTGAAAAAGTTTTGTCAAAATGCTCAAAATGGTCTAAAACGTTTTTAAAACGATATTAAGCTATTTTGTGCTCTTTGATGTTTTTGTATAACCAAGTTTTTTCGAAAATCACAAAATGGTCTAAAACGTCTCCAAATGCGATTTGAAGCTTTTCCAAGCACTTTGCTGTTTTTATGTTAACAATTTTTTTCGAAAATCATAAAATGGTCTAAAACGTCTCCAAATGCGATTTGAAGCTATTCTGTACACTTTGATGTTTTGTGTGAAAAAGTTTTGTCGAAATTCTCAAAATGGTCTAAAACGTTTTTAAAACGATATTAAGCTATTTTGTGCTCTTTGATGTTTTTGTGTAACCAAGTTTCATCGAAATGAACAAAATGGTCTAAAACGTCTCCAAATGCGATTTCAAGCTTTTCTAAGCACTTTGGTGTTTTTATGTTAACAAGTTTTTTCGAAAATCACAAAATGGTCTAAAACGTCTCTAAATGCGATTTGAAGATATTCTGAGCACTTTGCTGTTTTTATGTTAACAAGTTTTTTCGAAAATCACAAAATGGTCTAAAACGTCTCAAAATGCGATTTGAAGGTATTCTGAGCACTTTGGTGTTTTTGTGTGAAAAGTTTTAACGAAATGCTCAAAATGGTCTAAAACGGTTCTAATGTGATTTTAAGCACTTTGATGTTTTTGTATAACCAAGTTTCATCGAAATGCACAAAATGGTCTAAAACGTCTCCAAATGCGATTTAAAGCTATTCTAGACACTTTGATGTTTTGTGTGAAAAAGTTTTCTCGAAATTCTCAAAATGGTCTAAAACGTTTTCCAATACCATATTAAGCTATTTTGTGCAATTTGATGTTTTTGTGTAACCAAGTTTTTTCGAAAATCACAAAATTGTCTAAAACGTCTCCGAATGCGATTTAAAGCTCTTCTGTACACTTTGATGTTTTGTGTGAAAAAGTTTTGTCGAAATGCTCAAAATGGTCTAAAACGTTTTTAAATACGATATTAAGCTGTTTTGTGCACTTTGATGATTTGTGTGAAAAGTTTTAACGAAATGCTCAAAATGGTCTAAAACGGTTTCTAATGTGATTTTAAGCTCTTTGATGTTTTTGTGTAACCAAGTTTTTTCGAAAATCACAAAATGGTCTAAAACGTCTCCAAATGCGATTTGAAGCTTTTCTAAGCACTTTGGTGTTTTTATGTTAACAAGTTTTTTCGAAAATCACAAAATGGTCTAAAACGTCTCTAAATGCGATTTGAAGATATTCTGAGCACTTTGGTGTTTTTATGTTAAAACGTTTTTTCGAAAATCACAAAATGGTCTAAAACGTCTCCAAATGCGATTTGAAGCTATTCTGTACACTTTGATGTTTTGTGTGAAAAAGTTTTAACGAAATGCTCAAAATGGTCTAAAACGGTTCTAATGTGATTTTAAGCACTTTGATGTTTTTGTATAACCAAGTTTCATCGAAATGAACAAAATGGTCTAAAACGTCTCCAAATGCGATTTGAAGCTTTTCCAAGCACTTTGCTGTTTTTATGTTAACAAGTTTTTTCGAAAATCACAAAATGGTCTAAAACGTCTCAAAATGCGATTTGAAGGTATTATGAGCACTTTGGTGTTTTTGTGTGAAAAGTTTTAACGAAATGCTCAAAATGGTCTAAAACGGTTCTAATGTGATTTTAAGCACTTTGATGTTTTTGTATAACCAAGTTTCATCGAAATGCACAAAATGGTCTAAAACGTCTCCAAATGCGATTTAAAGCTATTCTAGACACTTTGATGTTTTGTGTGAAAAAGTTTTTCTCGAAATGCTCAAAATGGTCTAAAACGTTTTCCAATACCATATTAAGCTATTTTGTGCAATTTGATGTTTTTGTGTAACCAAGTTTTTTGAAATGCGATTTGAAGATATTCTGAGCACTTTGGTGTTTTTATGTTAAAAAGTTTTTTCGAAAATCACAAAATGGTCTAAAACGTCTCCAAATGCGATTTGAAGCTATTCTGTACACTTTGATGTTTTGTGTGAAAAAGTTTTAACGAAATGCTCAAAATGGTCTAAAACGGTTTCTAATGTGATTTTAAGCACTTTGATGTTTTTGTGTAACCAAGTTTTTTCGAAAATCACAAAATGGTCTAAAACTTCTCCAAATGCGATTTGAAGCTTTTCTAAGCACTTTGGTGTTTTTATGTTAAAAAGTTTTTTCGAAAATCACAAAATGGTCTAAAACGTCTCCAAATGCGATTTGAAGCTATTCTGTACACTTTGATGTTTTGTGTGAAAAAGTTTTGTCGAAATGCTCAAAATGGTCTAAAACGATTTTAAAACGATATTAAGCTATTTTGTGCTCTTTGATGTTTTTGTGAAACCAAGTTTCATCGATATGAACAAAATGGTCTAAAACGTCTCCAAATGCGATTTGAAGCTTTTCTAAGCACTTTGGTGTTTTTATGTTAACAAGTTTTTTCGAAAATCACAAAATGGTCTAAAACGTCTCCAAATGCGATTTGAAGATATTCTGAGCACTTTGGTGTTTTTATGTTAAAAAGTTTTTTCGAAAATCACAAAATGGTCTAAAACGTCTCCAAATGCGATTTGAAGCTATTCTGTACACTTTGATGTTTTGTGTGAAAAAGTTTTGTCGAAATGCTCAAAATGGTCTAAAACGTTTTTAAAACGATATTAAGCTATTTTGTGCTCTTTGATGTTTTTGTGTAACCAAGTTTCATCGAAATGAACAAAATGGTCTAAAACGTCTCCAAATGCGATTTGAAGCTTTTCCAAGCACTTTGCTGTTTTTATGTTAACAAGTTTTTTCGAAAATCACAAAATGGTCTAAAACGTCTCAAAATGCGATTTGAAGGTATTCTGAGCACTTTGGTGTTTTTGTGTGAAAAGTTTTAACGAAATGCTCAAAATGGTCTAAAACGGTTCTAATGTGATTTTAAGCACTTTGATGTTTTTGTATAACCAAGTTTCATCGAAATGCTCAAAATGGTCTAAAACGTCTCCAAATGCGATTTAAAGCTATTCTAGACACTTTGATGTTTTGTGTGAAAAAGTTTTCTCGAAATTCTCAAAATGGTCTAAAACGTTTTCCAATACCATATTAAGCTATTTTGTGCAATTTGATGTTTTTGTGTAACCAAGTTTTTTCGAAAATCACAAAATTGTCTAAAACGTCTCCGAATGCGATTTGAAGCTCTTCTGTACACTTTGATGTTTTGTGTGAAAAAGTTTTGTCGAAATGCTCAAAATGGTCTAAAACGTTTTTAAATACGATATTAAGCTGTTTTGTGCACTTTGATGATTTGTTTGAAAAGTTTTAACGAAATGCTCAAAATGGTCTAAAACGGTTTCTAATGTGATTTTAAGCTCTTTGATGTTTTTGTGTAACCAAGTTTTTTCGAAAATCACAAAATGGTCTAAAACGTCTCCAAATGCGATTTGAAGCTTTTCTAAGCACTTTGGTGTTTTTATGTTAACAAGTTTTTTCGAAAATCACAAAATGGTCTAAAACGTCTCTAAATGCGATTTGAAGATATTCTGAGCACTTTGGTGTTTTTATGTTAAAAAGTTTTTTCGAAAATCACAAAATGGTCTAAAACGTCTCCAAATGCGATTTGAAGCTATTCTGTACACTTTGATGTTTTGTGTGAAAAAGTTTTAACGAAATGCTCAAAATGGTCTAAAACGGTTCTAATGTGATTTTAAGCACTTTGATGTTTTTGTATAACCAAGTTTCATCGAAATGAACAAAATGGTCTAAAACGTCTCCAAATGCGATTTGAAGCTTTTCCAAGTACTTTGCTGTTTTTATGTTAACAAGTTTTTTCGAAAATCACAAAATGGTCTAAAACGTCTCAAAATGCGATTTGAAGGTATTATGAGCACTTTGGTGTTTTTGTGTGAAAAGTTTTAACGAAATGCTCAAAATGGTCTAAAACGGTTCTAATGTGATTTTAAGCACTTTGATGTTTTTGTATAACCAAGTTTCATCGAAATGCACAAAATGGTCTAAAACGTCTCCAAATGCGATTTAAAGCTATTCTAGACACTTTGATGTTTTGTGTGAAAAAGTTTTCTCGAAATGCTCAAAATGGTCTAAAACGTTTTCCAATACCATATTAAGCTATTTTGTGCAATTTGATGTTTTTGTGTAACCAAGTTTTTTGAAATGCGATTTGAAGATATTCTGAGCACTTTGGTGTTTTTATGTTAAAAAGTTTTTTCGAAAATCACAAAATGGTCTAAAACGTCTCCAAATGCGATTTGAAGCTATTCTGTACACTTTGATGTTTTGTGTGAAAAAGTTTTAACGAAATGCTCAAAATGGTCTAAAACGGTTTCTAATGTGATTTTAAGCACTTTGATGTTTTTGTGTAACCAAGTTTTTTCGAAAATCACAAAATGGTCTAAAACTTCTCCAAATGCGATTTGAAGCTTTTCTAAGCACTTTGGTGTTTTTATGTTAAAAAGTTTTTTCGAAAATCACAAAATGGTCTAAAACGTCTCCAAATGCGATTTGAAGCTATTCTGTACACTTTGATGTTTTGTGTGAAAAAGTTTTGTCGAAATGCTCAAAATGGTCTAAAACGATTTTAAAACGATATTAAGCTATTTTGTGCTCTTTGATGTTTTTGTGTAACCAAGTTTCATCGATATGAACAAAATGGTCTAAAACGTCTCCAAATGCGATTTGAAGCTTTTCAAAGCACTTTGGTGTTTTTATGTTAACAAGTTTTTTCGAAAATCACAAAATGGTCTAAAACGTCTCCAAATGCGATTTGAAGCTATTCTGTACACTTTGATGTTTTGTGTGAAAAAGTATTGTCGAAATGCTCAAAATGGTCTAAAACGTTTTTAAAACGATATTAAGCTATTTTGTGCTCTTTGATGTTTTTGTATAACCAAGTTTTTTCGAAAATCACAAAATGGTCTAAAACGTCTCCAAATGCGATTTGAAGCTTTTCTAAGCACTTTGGTGTTTTTATGTTAACAAGTTTTTTCGAAAATCACAAAATGGTCTAAAACGTCTCCAAATGCGATTTGAAGATATTCTGAGCACTTTGGTGTTTTTATGTTAAAAAGTTTTTTCGAAAATCACAAAATGGTCTAAAACGTCTCCAAATGCGATTTGAAGCTATTCTGTACACTTTGATGTTTTGTGTGAAAAAGTTTTGTCGAAATGCTCAAAATGGTCTAAAACGTTTTTAAAACGATATTAAGCTATTTTGTGCTCTGTGATGTTTTTGTGTAACCAAGTTTCATCGATATGAACAAAATGGTCTAAAACGTCTCCAAATGCGATTTGAAGCTTTTCCAAGCACTTTGCTGTTTTTATGTTAACAAGTTTTTTCGAAAATCACAAAATGGTCTAAAACGTTTCCAAATGCGATTTGAAGATATTCTGAGCACTTTGGTGTTTTTATGTTAAAAATTTTTTTCGAAAATCACAAAATGGTCTAAAACGTCTCCAAATGCGATTTGAAGCTATTCTGTACACTTTGATGTTTTGTGTGAAAAAGTTTTTTCGAAATGCTCAAAATGGTCTAAAACGTTTTTAAAACGATATTAAGCTATTTTGTGCTCTTTGATGTTTTTGTGTAACCAAGTTTCATCGAAATGAACAAAATGGTCTAAAACGTCTCCAAATGCGATTTGAAGCTTTTCCAAGCACTTTGCTGTTTTTATGTTAACAAGTTTTTTCGAAAATCACAAAATGGTCTAAAACGTCTCAAAATGCGATTTGAAGGTATTCTGAGCACTTTGGTGTTTTTGTGTGAAAAGTTTTAACGAAATGCTCAAAATGGTCTAAAACGGTTCTAATGTGATTTTAAGCACTTTGATGTTTTTGTATAACCAAGTTTCATCGAAATGCACAAAATGGTCTAAAACGTCTCCAAATGCGATTTAAAGCTATTCTAGACACTTTGATGTTTTGTGTGAAAAAGTTTTCTCGAAATGCTCAAAATGGTCTAAAACGTCTCCAAATGCGATTTGAAGATATTCTGAGCACTTTGGTGTTTTTATGTTAAAAAGTTTTTTCGAAAATCACAAAATGGTCTAAAACGTCTCCAAATGCGATTTGAAGCTATTCTGTACACTTTGATGTTTTGTGTGAAAAAGTTTTGTCGAAATGCTCAAAATGGTCTAAAACGTTTTTAAAACGATATTAAGCTATTTTGTGCTCTTTGATGTTTTTGTGTAACCAAGTTTCATCGATATGAACAAAATGGTCTAAAACGTCTCCAAATGCGATTTGAAGCTTTTCCAAGCACTTTGCTGTTTTTATGTTAACAAGTTTTTTCGAAAATCACAAAATGGTCTAAAACGTCTCAAAATGCGATTTGAAGGTATTCTGAGCACTTTGGTGTTTTTTTGTGAAAAGTTTTAACGAAATGCTCAAAATGGTCTAAAACGGTTTCTAATGTGATTTTAAGCACTTTGATGCTTTTGTATAACCAAGTTTCATCGAAATGCACAAAATGGTCTAAAACGTCTCCAAATGCGATTTAAAGCTATTCTAGACACTTTGATGTTTTGTGTGAAAAAGTTTTCTCGAAATGCTCAAAATGGTCTAAAACGTTTTCCAATACCATATTAAGCTATTTTGTGCAATTTGATGTTTTTGTGTAACCAAGTTTTTTCGAAAATCACAAAATTGTCTAAAACGTCTCCGAATGCGATTTGAAGCTCTTCTGTACACTTTGATGTTTTGTGTGAACAAGTTTTGTCGAAATGCTCAAAATGGTCTAAAACGTTTTTAAATACGATATTAAGCTGTTTTGTGCACTTTGATGTTTTTGTGTAACCAAGTTTCATCGAAATGATCAAAATGGTCTAAAACGTCTCCAAATGCGATTTGAAGCTTTTCCAAGCACTTTGCTGTTTTTATGTTAACAAGTTTTTTCGAAAATCACAAAATGGTCTAAATCGTCTCAAAATGCGATTTGAAGGTATTCTGAGCACTTTGGTGTTTTTGTGAGAAAAGTTTTAACGAAATGCTCAAAATGGTCTAAAACGGTTTCTAATGTGATTTTAAGCACTTTGATGTTTTTGTATAACCAAGTTTCATCGAAATGCACAAAATGGTCTAAAACGTCTCCAAATGCGATTTGAAGCTTTTCTAAGCACTTTGGTGTTTTTATGTTAAAAAGTTTTTTCGAAAATCACAAAATGGTCTAAAACGTCTCCAAATGCGATTTGAAGCTCTTCTGTACACTTTGATGTTTTGTGTGAAAAAGTTTCATCGAAATGCACAAAATGGTCTAAAACGTCTCCAAATGCGATTTAAAGCTATTCTAGACACTTTGATGTTTTGTGTGAAAAAGTTTTCTCGAAATGCTCAAAATGGTCTAAAACGTCTCTAAATGCGATTTGAAGATATTCTGAGCACTTTGGTGTTTTTATGTTAAAAAGTTTTTTCGAAAATCACAAATTGGTCTAAAACGTCTCCAAATGCGATTTGAAGCTATTCTGTACACTTTGATGTTTTGTGTGAAAAAGTTTTGTCGAAATGCTCAAAATGGTCTAAAACGTTTTTAAAACGATATTAAGCTATTTTGTGCTCTTTGATGTTTTTGTATAACCAAGTTTTTTCGAAAATCACAAAATGGTCTAAAACGTCTCCAAATGCGATTTGAAGCTTTTCCAAGCACTTTGCTGTTTTTATGTTAACAAGTTTTTTCGAAAATCACAAAATGGTCTAAAACGTCTCAAAATGCGATTTGAAGGTATTCTGAGCACTTTAGTGTTTTTGTGTGAAAAGTTTTAACGAAATGCTCAAAATGGTCTAAAACGGTTTCTAATGTGATTTTAAGCACTTTGATGTTTTTGTATAACCAAGTTTCATCGAAATGCACAAAATGGTCTAAAACGTCTCCAAATGCGATTTAAAGCTATTCTAGAAACTTTGATGTTTTGTGTGAAAAAGTTTTCTCGAAATGCTCAAAATGGTCTAAAACGTCTCCAAATGCGATTTGAAGATATTCTGAGCACTTTGGTGTTTTTATGTTAAAAAGTTTTTTCGAAAATCACAAAATGGTCTAAAACGTCTCCAAATGCGATTTGAAGCTATTCTGTACACTTTGATGTTTTGTGTGAAAAAGTTTTGTCGAAATGCTCAAAATGGTCTAAAACGTTTTTAAATACGATATTAAGCTTTTTTGTGCACTTTGATGATTTGTGTGAAAAGTTTTAACGAAATGCTCAAAATGGTCTAAAACGGTTTCTAATGTGATTTTAAGCTCTTTGATGTTTTTGTGTAACCAAGTTTTTTTTCGAAAATCACAAAATGGTCTAAAACGTCTCCAAATGCGATTTGAAGCTTTTCTAAGCACTTTGTTATTTTTATGTTAACAAGTTTTTTCGAAAATCACAAAATGGTCTAAAACGTCTCCAAATGCGATTTGAAGATATTCTGAGCACTTTGGTGTTTTTATGTTAAAAAGTTTTTTCGAAAATCACAAAATGATCTAAAACGTCTCCAAATGCAATTTGAAGCTATTCTGTACACTTTGATGTTTTGTGTGAAAAAGTTTTAACGAAATGCTCAAAATGGTCTAAAACGGTTCTAATGTGATTTTAAGCACTTTGATGTTTTTATATAACCAAGTTTCATCGAAATGCACAAAATGGTCTAAAACGTTTCCAAATGCGATTTAAAGCTATTCTAGACACTTTGATGTTTTGTGTGAAAAAGTTTTCTCGAAATGCTCAAAATGGTCTAAAACGTTTTCCAATACCATATTAAGCTATTTTGTGCAATTTGATGTTTTTGTGTAACCAAGTTTTTTCGAAAATCACAAAATTGTCTAAAACGTCTCCGAATGCGATTTAAAGCTCTTCTGTACACTTTGATGTTTTGTGTGAAAAAGTTTTGTCGAAATGCTCAAAATGGTCTAAAACGTTTTTAAATACGATATTAAGCTGTTTTGTGCACTTTGATGTTTTTGTGTAACCAAGTTTCATCGAAATGAACAAAATGGTCTAAAACGTCTCCAAATGCGATTTGAAGCTTTTTCAAGCACTTTGCTGTTTTTATGTTAACAAGTTTTTTCGAAAATCACAAAATTGTCTAAAACGTCTCAAAATGCGATTTGAAGGTATTCTGAGCACTTTGGTGTTTTTGTGTGAAAAGTTTTAACGAAATGCTCAAAATGGTTTAAAACGGTTTCTAATGTGATTTTAAGCTTGAACGAAAAAAAATGATTTATTACTGGCCATTGTATTGAGTTGTACCATTGAAAGGAACAAAATGATTAATTACTGGCCATTTTATTGAGTTGGAACAAAATGATTAATTACTAACCATTTTATTGAGTTGTACCATTGAACGGAACAAAATGAATAATTATTGGCCATTGTATTGAGTTGTACCATTGAATGGAACAAATTGATTAATTACTGGCCATTGTATTGAGTTGTACTATTGAATGGAACAAAATGATTAATTACTAACCATTGTATTGAGTTGTACTATTGAATGGAACAAAATGATTAATTACTGGCCTTTGTATTGAGTTGTACCATTGAATGGAACAAAATGATTAATTACTGGCCATTGTATTGAGTTGTACCATTGAATGGAACAAAATGATTAATTACTGGCCATTGTATTGAGTTATACCATTGAATGGAACAAAATGATTAATTACTTTCCATTGTATTGAGTTGTACCATTGAATGGAACAAAATGATTAATTGCTGGCTATTGTATTGAGTTGTACCATTGAATGGAACAAATTGATTACTTACTGGCCATTGTATTGAGTTGTACCATTGAATGGAACAAATGATTAATTACTGGCCATTGTATTGAGTTGTATCATTGAATGGAACAAAATGATTAATTACTGGCCATTGTATTGAGTTGTACCATTGAAAGGAACAAAATGACTAATTACTGGCCATTGTATTGAGTTGTACCATTGAATGGAACAAAATGATTAATTACTGGCCATTGTATTGAGTTGTACCATTGAATGGAACAAAATAATTAATTACTGGCCATTGTATTGAGTTGTACCATTGAATGGAACAAAATGATTGATTACTGGCCATTGTATTGAGTTGTACCATTGAACGGAACAAAATAATTAATTACTGGCCATTGTATTGAGTTGTACCATTGAAAGGAACAAAATGATTAATTACTGGCCATTGTATTGAGTTGTACCATTGAATTGAACAAAATGATTAATTACTGGCCATTTTATTGAGTTGTACCATTGAATTGAACAAAATGATTAATTACTGGCCATTGTATTGAGTTGTACCATTGAATTGAACAAAATGATTAATTACTGGCCATTGTATTGAGTTGTACCATTGAATGGAACGAAATGATTAATTATTAGCCATTGTATTGAGTTGTACCATTGAATGGAACAAAATGATTGATTACTGGCCATTGTATTGAGTTGTACCATTGAATGGAACAAAATGATTAATTACTAACCATTTTATTGAGTTGTACCATTGAATGGAACAAAATGAATAATTATTGGCCATTGTATTGAGTTGTACAATTGAATGGAACAAAATGATTAATTACTAACCATTTTATTGAGTTGTACCATTGAATGGAACAAAATGAATAATTATTGGCCATTGTATTGAGTTGTACCATTGAATGGAACAAATTGATTAATTACTGGCCATTGTATTGAGTTGTACTATTGAATGGAACAAAATGATTAATTACTAACCATTGTATTGAGTTGTACTATTGAATGGAACAAAATGATTAATTACTGGCCTTTGTATTGAGTTGTACCATTGAATGGAACAAAATGATTAATTACTGGCCATTGTATTGAGTTGTACCATTGAATGGAACAAAATGATTAATTACTGGCCATTGTATTGAGTTGTACCATTGAATGGAACAAAATGATTAATTACTTTCCATTGTATTGAGTTGTACCATTGAATGGAACAAAATGATTAATTGCTGGCTATTGTATTGAGTTGTACCATTGAATGGAACAAATTGATTACTTACTGGCCATTGTATTGAGTTGTACCATTGAATGGAACAAAATCATTAATTACTGGCCATTGTATTGAGTTGTACCATTGAATGGAACAAAATGATTAATTACTGGCCATTGTATTGAGTTGTAACATTGAAGGGACAAAATGATTAATTGATTGATTAATAATGAGTATGAAATAAAATAAAAAAATAAAAATTGTATTGAGTTGTACCATAGAATGGAACAAAATGATTAGTTACTGGCCATTGTATTGAGTTGTACCATTGAATGGAACAAAATGATTAAATACTGGCCATTGTATTGAGTTGTACCATTGAATGGAACAAAATGATTAATTACTAACCATTGTATTGAGTTGTACCATTGAATGGAATAAAATGATTAATTACTGGCCATTGTATTGAGTTGTACCATTGAATGGAACAAAATGATTAATTACTGGCCATTGTATTGAGTTGTACCATTGAATTGAACAAAATGATTAATTACTGGCCATTGTATTGAGTTGTACCATTGAATGGAACAAAATGATTAATTGCTGGCCATTATATTGAGTTGTACCATTGAATGGAACAAAATGATTGATTACAGGCCATTGTATTGAGTAGTACCATTGAATGGAACAAAATGATTAATTACTGGCCATTGTATTGAATTGTACCATTGAATGGAACAAAATGATTATTTACTGGCCATTGTATTGAGTTGTATAATTGAATGGAACAAAATCATTAATTACTGGCCATTGTATTGAGTTGTACCATTGAATGGAACAAAATGATTAATTGATTGATTAATAATGAGTATGAAATAAAATAAAAAAATAAAAATTGTATTGAGTTGTACCATTGAATGGAACAAAATGATTAGTTACTGGCCATTGTATTGAGTTGTACCATTAAATGGAACAAAATGATTAATTGCTGGCCATTGTATTGAGTTGTACCATTGAATGGAACAAAATGATTAATTACTGGCCATTGTATTGAGTTGTACCATTGAATGGAACAAAATGATTATTTACTAACCATTGTATTGAGTTGTACCATTGAATGGAACAAAATGATTTATTACTTGCCTTTGTATTGAGTTGTACCATTGAATGGAACAAAATGATTAATTGCTTTTTCCTTTTTTTTAATTTATTTGGCATCTGGCCATTGTATTGAGTTGTACCATTGAATGGAACAAAATGATTAATTACTGGCCATTGTATTGAGTTGTACCATTGAATGGAACAAAATGATTAATTACTGGCCATTGCATTGAGTTGTACCATTGAATGGAACAAAATGATTAATTACTGGCCATTGCATTGAGTTGTACCATTGAATGGAACAAAATGATTAGTTACTGGCCATTGTATTGAGTTGTACCATTGAATGGAACAAAATGATTAATTACTGGCCATTGTATTGAGTTGTACCATTGAATGGAACAAAATGATTAATTACTGGCCATTGCATTGAGCTGTTCAATTGAATGGAACAAAATGATTAATTACTGGCCATTGCATTGAGTTGTACCATTGAATGGAACAAAATGATTAATTACTGGCCATTGTATTGAGTTGTACCATTGAATGGAACAAAATGATTAATTACTGGCCATTGCATTGAGTTGTACCATAGAATGGAACAAAATGATTAATTACTGGCCATTGTATTGAGTTGTACCATTGAATGGAACAAAATGATTAATTATTGGCCATTGTATTGAGTTGTACTATTGAATGGAACAAAATGATTAATTACTGGCCATTGTATTGAGTTGTACCATTGAATGGAACAAAATGATTAATTACTGGCCATTGTATTGAGTTGTACCATTGAATGGAACAAAATGATTAGTTACTGGCCATTGTATTGAGTTGTACCATTGAATGGAACAAAATGATTAATTACTGGCCATTGTATTGAGTTGTACCATTGAATGGAACAAAATGATTAATTACTGGCCATTGCATTGAGCTGTTCCATTGAATGGAACAAAATGATTAATTACTGGCCATTGGATTGAGTTGTACCATTGAATGGAACAAAATGATTAATTACTGGCCATTGTATTGAGTTGTACCATTGAATGGAACAAAATGATTAATTGCTTTTTCCTTTTTTTTTTCATTTATTTGGCATCTGGCCATTGTATTGAGTTGTACCATTGAATGGAACAAAATGATTAATTACTGGCCATTGTATTGAGTTGTACCATTGAATGGAACAAAATGATTAATTACTGGCCATTGCATTGAGTTGTACCATTGAATGGAACAAAATGATTAATTACTGGCCATTGTATTGAGTTGTACCATTGAATGGAACAAAATGATTAATTATTGGCCATTGTATTGAGTTGTACTATTGAATGGAACAAAATGATTAATTACTGGCCATTGCATTGAGTTGTACCATTGAAAGGAACAAAATGATTAATTACTGGCCATTGTATTGAGTTGTACCATTGAATGGAACAAAATGATTAATTACTGGCCATTGTATTGAGTTGTACCATTGAATGGAACAAAATGATTAATTTCTGGCCTTTGTATTGAGTTGTACCATTGAATTGAACAAAATGATTAATTACTAGCCATTGTATTGAGTTGTACCATTGAATGGAACAAAATGATTAATTGCTGGCCATTATATTGAGTTGTACCATTGAATCGAACAAAATGATTGATTACAGGCCATTGTATTGAGTTGTACCATTGAATGGAACAAAATGATTAATTACTGGCCATTGTATTGAGTTGTACCATTGAATGGAACAAAATGATTAATTACTGGCCATTTTATTGAGTTGGAACAAAATGATTAATTACTAACCATTTTATTGAGTTGTACCATTGAATGGAACAAAATGAATAATTATTGGCCATTGTATTGAGTTGTACCATTGAATGGAACAAATTGATTAATTACTGGCCATTGTATTGAGTTGTACTATTGAATGGAACAAAATGATTAATTACTAACCATTGTATTGAGTTGTACTATTGAATGGAACAAAATGATTAATTACTGGCCTTTGTATTGAGTTGTACCATTGAATGGAACAAAATGATTAATTACTGGCCATTGTATTGAGTTGTACCATTGAATGGAACAAAATGATTAATTACTGGCCATTGTATTGAGTTATACCATTGAATGGAACAAAATGATTAATTACTTTCCATTGTATTGAGTTGTACCATTGAATGGAACAAAATGATTAATTGCTGGCTATTGTATTGAGTTGTACCATTGAATGGAACAAATTGATTACTTACTGGCCATTGTATTGAGTTGTACCATTGAATGGAACAAATGATTAATTACTGGCCATTGTATTGAGTTGTATCATTGAATGGAACAAAATGATTAATTACTGGCCATTGTATTGAGTTGTACCATTGAAAGGAACAAAATGACTAATTACTGGCCATTGTATTGAGTTGTACCATTGAATGGAACAAAATGATTAATTACTGGCCATTGTATTGAGTTGTACCATTGAATGGAACAAAATAATTAATTACTGGCCATTGTATTGAGTTGTACCATTGAATGGAACAAAATGATTGATTACTGGCCATTGTATTGAGTTGTACCATTGAACGGAACAAAATAATTAATTACTGGCCATTGTATTGAGTTGTACCATTGAAAGGAACAAAATGATTAATTACTGGCCATTGTATTGAGTTGTACCATTGAATTGAACAAAATGATTAATTACTGGCCATTTTATTGAGTTGTACCATTGAATTGAACAAAATGATTAATTACTGGCCATTGTATTGAGTTGTACCATTGAATTGAACAAAATGATTAATTACTGGCCATTGTATTGAGTTGTACCATTGAATGGAACGAAATGATTAATTATTAGCCATTGTATTGAGTTGTACCATTGAATGGAACAAAATGATTGATTACTGGCCATTGTATTGAGTTGTACCATTGAATGGAACAAAATGATTAATTACTAACCATTTTATTGAGTTGTACCATTGAATGGAACAAAATGAATAATTATTGGCCATTGTATTGAGTTGTACAATTGAATGGAACAAAATGATTAATTACTAACCATTTTATTGAGTTGTACCATTGAATGGAACAAAATGAATAATTATTGGCCATTGTATTGAGTTGTACCATTGAATGGAACAAATTGATTAATTACTGGCCATTGTATTGAGTTGTACTATTGAATGGAACAAAATGATTAATTACTAACCATTGTATTGAGTTGTACTATTGAATGGAACAAAATGATTAATTACTGGCCTTTGTATTGAGTTGTACCATTGAATGGAACAAAATGATTAATTACTGGCCATTGTATTGAGTTGTACCATTGAATGGAACAAAATGATTAATTACTGGCCATTGTATTGAGTTGTACCATTGAATGGAACAAAATGATTAATTACTTTCCATTGTATTGAGTTGTACCATTGAATGGAACAAAATGATTAATTGCTGGCTATTGTATTGAGTTGTACCATTGAATGGAACAAATTGATTACTTACTGGCCATTGTATTGAGTTGTACCATTGAATGGAACAAAATCATTAATTACTGGCCATTGTATTGAGTTGTACCATTGAATGGAACAAAATGATTAATTACTGGCCATTGTATTGAGTTGTAACATTGAAGGGACAAAATGATTAATTGATTGATTAATAATGAGTATGAAATAAAATAAAAAAATAAAAATTGTATTGAGTTGTACCATAGAATGGAACAAAATGATTAGTTACTGGCCATTGTATTGAGTTGTACCATTGAATGGAACAAAATGATTAAATACTGGCCATTGTATTGAGTTGTACCATTGAATGGAACAAAATGATTAATTACTAACCATTGTATTGAGTTGTACCATTGAATGGAATAAAATGATTAATTACTGGCCATTGTATTGAGTTGTACCATTGAATGGAACAAAATGATTAATTACTGGCCATTGTATTGAGTTGTACCATTGAATTGAACAAAATGATTAATTACTGGCCATTGTATTGAGTTGTACCATTGAATGGAACAAAATGATTAATTGCTGGCCATTATATTGAGTTGTACCATTGAATGGAACAAAATGATTGATTACAGGCCATTGTATTGAGTAGTACCATTGAATGGAACAAAATGATTAATTACTGGCCATTGTATTGAATTGTACCATTGAATGGAACAAAATGATTATTTACTGGCCATTGTATTGAGTTGTATAATTGAATTGAACAAAATCATTAATTACTGGCCATTGTATTGAGTTGTACCATTGAATGGAACAAAATGATTAATTGATTGATTAATAATGAGTATGAAATAAAATAAAAAAATAAAAATTGTATTGAGTTGTACCATTGAATGGAACAAAATGATTAGTTACTGGCCATTGTATTGAGTTGTACCATTAAATGGAACAAAATGATTAATTGCTGGCCATTGTATTGAGTTGTACCATTGAATGGAACAAAATGATTAATTACTGGCCATTGTATTGAGTTGTACCATTGAATGGAACAAAATGATTATTTACTAACCATTGTATTGAGTTGTACCATTGAATGGAACAAAATGATTTATTACTTGCCTTTGTATTGAGTTGTACCATTGAATGGAACAAAATGATTAATTGCTTTTTCCTTTTTTTTAATTTATTTGGCATCTGGCCATTGTATTGAGTTGTACCATTGAATGGAACAAAATGATTAATTACTGTCCATTGTATTGAGTTGTACCATTGAATGGAACAAAATGATTAATTACTGGCCATTGCATTGAGTTGTACCATTGAATGGAACAAAATGATTAATTACTGGCCATTGCATTGAGTTGTACCATTGAATGGAACAAAATGATTAGTTACTGGCCATTGTATTGAGTTGTACCATTGAATGGAACAAAATGATTAATTACTGGCCATTGTATTGAGTTGTACCATTGAATGGAACAAAATGATTAATTACTGGCCATTGCATTGAGCTGTTCAATTGAATGGAACAAAATGATTAATTACTGGCCATTGCATTGAGTTGTACCATTGAATGGAACAAAATGATTAATTACTGGCCATTGTATTGAGTTGTACCATTGAATGGAACAAAATGATTAATTACTGGCCATTGCATTGAGTTGTACCATAGAATGGAACAAAATGATTAATTACTGGCCATTGTATTGAGTTGTACCATTGAATGGAACAAAATGATTAATTATTGGCCATTGTATTGAGTTGTACTATTGAATGGAACAAAATGATTAATTACTGGCCATTGTATTGAGTTGTACCATTGAATGGAACAAAATGATTAATTACTGGCCATTGTATTGAGTTGTACCATTGAATGGAACAAAATGATTAGTTACTGGCCATTGTATTGAGTTGTACCATTGAATGGAACAAAATGATTAATTACTGGCCATTGTATTGAGTTGTACCATTGAATGGAACAAAATGATTAATTACTGGCCATTGCATTGAGCTGTTCCATTGAATGGAACAAAATGATTAATTACTGGCCATTGGATTGAGTTGTACCATTGAATGGAACAAAATGATTAATTACTGGCCATTGTATTGAGTTGTACCATTGAATGGAACAAAATGATTAATTGCTTTTTCCTTTTTTTTTTCATTTATTTGGCATCTGGCCATTGTATTGAGTTGTACCATTGAATGGAACAAAATGATTAATTACTGGCCATTGTATTGAGTTGTACCATTGAATGGAACAAAATGATTAATTACTGGCCATTGCATTGAGTTGTACCATTGAATGGAACAAAATGATTAATTACTGGCCATTGTATTGAGTTGTACCATTGAATGGAACAAAATGATTAATTATTGGCCATTGTATTGAGTTGTACTATTGAATGGAACAAAATGATTAATTACTGGCCATTGCATTGAGTTGTACCATTGAAAGGAACAAAATGATTAATTACTGGCCATTGTATTGAGTTGTACCATTGAATGGAACAAAATGATTAATTACTGGCCATTGTATTGAGTTGTACCATTGAATGGAACAAAATGATTAATTTCTGGCCTTTGTATTGAGTTGTACCATTGAATTGAACAAAATGATTAATTACTAGCCATTGTATTGAGTTGTACCATTGAATGGAACAAAATGATTAATTGCTGGCCATTATATTGAGTTGTACCATTGAATCGAACAAAATGATTGATTACAGGCCATTGTATTGAGTTGTACCATTGAATGGAACAAAATGATTAATTACTGGCCATTGTATTGAGTTGTACCATTGAATGGAACAAAATGATTAATTACTGGCCATTGTATTGAATTGTACCATTGAATGGAACAAAATGATTATTTACTGGCCATTGTATTGAGTTGTATCATTGAATGGAACAAAATCATTAATTACTGGCCATTGTATTGAGTTGTACCATTGAATGGAACAAAATGATTAATTACTAACCATTTTATTGAGTTGTACCATTGAATGGAACAAAATGAATAATTATTGGCCATTGTATTGAGTTGTACCATTGAATGGAACAAAATGATTAATTACTGGCCATTGTATTGAGTTGTACCATTGAATGGAACAAAATGATTAATTATTGGCCATTGCATTGAGTTGTACTATTGAATGGAACAAAATTATTTATTACTGGCCATTGTATTGAGTTGTACTATTGAATGGAACAAAATGATTAATTACTGGCCATTGCATTGAGTTGTACCATTGAAAGAAACAAAATGATTAATTACTGGCCATTGTATTGAGTTGTACCTTTGAATGGAACAAAATGATTAATTACTGGCCATTGTATTGAGTTGTACCATTGAATGGAACAAAATGATTAATTACTGGCCATTGTATTGAGTTGTACCATTGAATTGAACAAAATGATTAATTACTGGCCATTGTATTTAGTTGTACCATTGAATGGAACAAAATGATTAATTGCTGGCCATTATATTGAGTTGTACCATTGAATGGAACAAAATGATTGATTACAGGCCATTGTATTGAGTTGTACCATTGAATGGAACAAAATGATTAATTACTGGCCATTGTATTGAGTTGTACCATTGAATGGAACAAAATGATTAATTACTGGCCATTGTATTGAATTGTACCATTGAATGGAACAAAATGATTATTTACTGGCCATTGTATTGAGTTGTATCATTGAATGGAACAAAATCATTAATTACTGGCCATTGCATTGAGTTGTACCACTGAATGGAACAAAATGATTAATTGCTTTTTCAATTTTTTTCATTTATTTGGCATCTGGCCATTGTATTGAGTTGTACCATTGAATGGAACAAAATGATTAATTACTGGCCATTGCATTGAGCTGTTCCATTGAATGGAACAAAATGATTAATTACTGGCCATTGCATTGAGTTGTACCATTGAATGGAACAAAATGATTAATTTCTGGCCATTGTATTGAGTTGTACCATTGAATGGAACAAAATGATTAATTACTGGCCATTGTATTGAGTTGTACCATTGAATGGAACAAAATGATTAATTACTGGCCATTGTATAGAGTTGCACCATTGATTGTAACAAAATGATTAATTACTAACCATTGTATTGAGTTGTACCATTGAATGGAACAAAATGATTAATTACTGGCCATTGTATTGAGTTGTACCATTCAATGGAGTAAAATGATTAATTACTTGCAATTGTATTGAGTTGTACCATTGAATGGAACAAAATGATTAATGTCATACAAAATCAAACAATTAAAGATTTAAGATTTAAGATTTAATTCGTCACTATGACGAATTATAGGTTATATGCATTAATTTAAATAAAGATAATTGATTGATTTAAGATATATTGATTGATTGATTTTCTCAGAATCTTTAGTTATTTATAATTGATATATGATAGGATCTTGCTAACGCAACTACAATAGCCGGTATCATAATCCGATCAAAGATCCTTCTGCGTATATAATGTCATAAACCACATTTGTGTTTTTATCTAGATTTCATTATAAATCATGTGTATAATCTATACACTAAGAAATACAATTGAACAAACAATACGGATAATAAAAAAAATCTTATTTCGTTTCGTTTCCCAAGGTGAGACTCGAACTCGGTACCTTGAAGGCTATAGACACGAGCAAAGACCACCGAGTCATACACAACTGACTAAAAGTTATGGAAAGATTCCTCCGTGTACTATGCAGTAACCACTTTGGTACAGATAGATTATTACATACCTTCAGAATCTTCAGAATGATGACTGGACATCGCTGATTTCAGCACTATAATCCAGTGTGTTTGCAGCTTACGGTACGCCACGTGTGCTCAGTTTTATTTATTTATCTATAAACTTTTTATGAATTTATCAAGGGCTTGCTCAAATGCGGCTTTTTGAGACAGCGCGGTTTCGGTCGGGAGGCTGTTCCAGTCATTTAATGTTCGGGGCAGAAAACTGTATTTGTAGCATTGTGTACGACAGAAGATCGGCGTATATTTATGCAAGTTCGTATTGTGTGAACTGGTTCACACAATAGCCTCTGTATCAGGGGGATTACCACCTATCTGATAGGACAGTGATTAATTCACTATTGGTAATCCTTGGCCACAGTGCCTAAAGACATAAAATAAATAAATAAATAAATTAATCTTTTCTTTTTCCTACGTTGTTGAAGAGTTGGCCAGTGTAGTGTGTGTAGCATGGACACTTGATGTTCTTCTGTAATCGGATGTTGCAAATCTTGCAGCTCTTCGTTGTACCATTTCAAGCTTGTATATAAGTTGTGATTGATGGGGATCCCATACTGTAGCTGCATATTCAAGTTTTGGACGAACTAGTGATTGATAGGCAGTTGCCTTAATACGAGAGTCGCATCGAGAGAAGTTTCTCCTTAGGAAGCCTAGAATCGTTTATAACTTGGCTTATGTGTGGTTCCCATGATAGATCATTTGTTATTAAGACTCCAGGGTATTTGGATACCGCAATGAATTATAATGTTTTACTATGATGACATCTTTAAAACATTTTTTAAATGATGCACTGTCAAACTATATACTTTTAACTTTAATATATGAACTTCTTAAGGAAGAAAGTTAATGTTAAGTTTGTTATTTCGGCCTAAGAAAATGTTGTAATTTGTTTGATTGTCGAAATTAATTTTTTTTAATTTAAAATGCCATTAATGATGACTTAATCAACCTTTGTCCTCTTAATTTCATAATAAATCATACATATGATACAAACACTTCAAGAAAATAGGTGTTCCTGAGCATTCTAACGATATATATTAATTTTAAAATTTAGCATATTTTCACCATTTTGTTAACTTACACCTGCTCGTATAACGCTGTTTCGAAAAGTGAATAAAATATGATGATATTATTAAAGAAAAGTTATACAACAGTAATCGGACAAAAACAGTGCACATCAACGTTTAACGCGCAGTGCGCGTGCAAAAATCTGCGCACTCATGGCAATTTTTTAAACGCTTAAAATTTCCTGAAACGTCGAAAATAAATTCTGACAATATTGAACATTTTAAGCGTGCGTACGCATACGTTATATGCACTACGCACGTGATTTTATTGCTATATGATGAAATATGACCTGAAATTTGTGAGTACCAAATTTTGTTTAAAAGTGATTCATGCTTGTGAAGATATGATTACAAACGTGATTTCGTTAAATCACGCGTAGACTGCGTAATGTTTGATTGCGCACCATGAAAACATAACCACATCGATTCATGGTCATAAGGAATATACTCTGAAAAATTGACTTAGCTAGATGAAACTGATGCCAAGATAATTCACGGACAAAAGAGTGCTAAGGAAAGAATAAATAAATAAAGATCCTGACAGAATCAAGAGGTTATATGCATGATAATGCATATAACCTAATTACGTCATCATGATTATTTTATTGTCTTCAGTCCTAATATAATAGTGCATATTATTACTGAATTATTATTACAATATTTTGCCTTAAGTTCAAAGTTAATTGCCTAACCATAATTACTGGAATAAACAATTGATGACTTACGATTGGCAACTAGAAGATGAAATAGTAGGAAGCAATGAAGTACGAAACCTACAAAAAATATGATTAACATTAAATGTTTATAGTAAACACAAGTTTTGAAATAATTTAATAAATTAATCTGTAAAGTTAAATGAGGCACTGTTACAAACGGAAGTTTGGGAGGGCAATGTGGAATTATATTTCATTATTTACAGGTAACAGTTTCATCAGAACCTTGTCGAACTATTTTAAACATGGTTTAGAGTCATGTCACAAAAACTATTTTAAACATGGTTCACAGTCATGTCACAACAATTATTTTAACAAATTGTTCAGAGTCATGTCACAAAAACTATTTTAAACATGGTTCAGAGTCATGTCACAAAACCTATTTTAAACATGGTTCAGAGTCATGTCACAAAATCTATTTTAAACATGGTTCAGAGTCATGTCATAAAAACTAATTTAAACATGGTTCAGAGTCATGTCACAAAAACTATTTTAAACATGATTCAGAGTCATGTCACAAAAACTATTTTAACAAATCAAAATATCAATAACTATAAAAAGAAAATTAATTAATCTTAAAAAAATATCCTCAGCAATTAATATCTCGCTTAATATAAGGTTTCTGGCAATGATTTTTAGTTTAAAATGTACAGAATGATCTCCTGAATCATGTACAACCCATAAGTCATTTTTGAAAGAATTGTCCCATACTTCCCTTTGCCATAGGGGGGGCAGTATAATATTGCCATTTATGAACATATATTGTGCTAACATCATCTTATAGAGCCATAGTAACTAGTTATGTCCAAAAAAAAGGGTCTAAATTTGGCCATTTTTCGAAAATTTCCCTACGGGGGACGATAAGATTTTTTTTCGAAAAATGGCGAAAATTTACAATTTTTTAAATTCGAAAATTATGCTATAATATTGCCATTTATGCAAATATATTGTGCTAACATTATCTTATACAGCCAGAGTAACTAGTTATGTCAAAAAATAAAAGGGTCGAAATTTTGCTATTTTTCGAAAATTTTCCTGCGGGGGACCATAGGAATTTTTTCGAAAAATGACCAAAAATGTCCACCTTTCAAAATTCAATAATTAGACTATAATATTGCCATTTTTATGGACATATGTGGTCTTAACATCATCTTATAGAGCCATAGTAACTAGTTATGTCAAAAAATAAAAGGGTCGAAATTTTGCTATTTTTCGAAAATTTTCCTGCGGGGGACCATACAAATTTTTTCGAAAAATGACCAAAAATGTCCATCTTTCAAAATTCAATAATTAGACTATAATATTGCCATTTATGCACATATGTGGTGTTAACATCATCTTATAGAGCCATAGTAACTAGTTATGTCAAAAACAAAAGGTTTGAAATTTCGCCGTTTTTGCGAAAAATTTGCAAATATTGTAATATAACGATATACTTTTATATTTAAGAAATTGACCTTTGTATCGGAATTCAAATAGGTTCACAAACTTGACCCAGAAAGTCCAGAGGAGAGTTTGTCCAGATGTTTTAATGACCATTTAGTTTATAATAGAGTCCCTAAAGAAAACACTTAGCTTAACTTTGTGACTGTTCCCATCGTAAATCAATTAGATATTGACAGTTTTAAGCAGAGATTCGACAGGGCCAATTCATCATTGTAACCTCCCCAGATAAGATCAATCATTCCCACTTAAACACCCCTGGATCAACTTAGGACCAATCAGTAACCTCTAAGATTACGTAGTGACATATGTAAATGAACCGAGGGCCAATATACTCCCAAGTTTCAGAAGAGCCCAGACACACCTTACAGCCACTTCACGGAACATCTACACCTCACAGCCACTTCTTCAGAAGCAGACCTACACACTTCACACCTCACCGACAGCATCAATCATTGACCCTCCGTTCCTTATCTATACTTATAGTTGTATATTGTACTGAAGTATTATACTGAATAAACAATATATGTGTTACGACAGTCAAGCGAGTCAGAGTCTTCATTAGTACCTCAACAACGCAACATTATATTACAATATATTGTGCTAACATCATCTTATAGAGGCATAGTAACTAGTTATGTAAAAAAATAAAAGGTTTAAAATTTGGCCATTTTTGCGAAAATTTTCCTGCGGGGGACCATAGGAATTTTTTCGAAAAATGGCGAAAATTCGAAAATTATGCTATAATATTGCCATTTATGCAAATATATTGTGTTAACATCATCTTATAGAGCCATAGTAACTAGTTATGTCAAAAAATAAAAGGGTCGAAATTTTGCCATTTTTCGAAAAATTGTCCTGCTGGGGACCACAGGAATTTTTTCAAAAAATGACCAAATTTTCCACCTTTTAAAATTCAATAAATAGACTATAATATTGCCATTTATGCACATATATTGTGTTAACATCATCTTATAGAGCTATAGTAACTAGTTATGTCAAAAAATAAAAGGGTTGAAATTTGGCCATTTTTGCGAAGATTTCCCAGCTGGGAACCACAGGAATGTTTTAGAAAAATGGCCAAAATTTCCACTTTTTGAAATTCAATAATTATGCTATAATTTTGCCATTTATGCACATATATTGTGCTAACATCATCTTATAGAGCCATAGCAAATACTTATGTCAAAAGGGTCGAAAAGGGTCGAAAATGGCAAAAATTTTCAACTTTTTAAAATTAAATAATTATGCTATAATATTGCCATTTATGGTCATATATTGTGTTAACATCATCTTATAGAGCCATCGTAACTAGTTATGTCAAAAAAAAAGGGTCGAAATTTTGCCAATTTTCGAAAATTTCCCTCTGTGGGACCATAGGAATTTTTTCGAAAAATGACCAAAATTTCCAATTTTAAAAATTCTATAATGATGCTATAATATTGCCATTTATGCACATATATTGTGTTAACATCATCTTATAGAGCCATCGTAACTAGTTATGTCAAAAAATAAAAGGGTCGAAATTTTGCCAATTTTCGAAAATTTCCCTCTGTGGGACCATAGGATTTTTTTTCGAAAAATGACCAAATTTTCCACCTTTTAAAATTCAATAATTAGACTATTATATTGCCATTTATGCACATACATACCTTTTTAATTTTGACTATGGCTCTATAAGATGATGTTAACACTGTAGCTATACTTAGCACTTTGGTGTTTTTATGTTTTTTCAAAAAAATCACAAAATGGTCTAAGACGTCTCCAAATGCGATTTGAAGCTATTCTTAGCACCTTGGTGTTTTTTTGTTAACATGTTTTTTTCGAAAATCACAAAATGGTCTAAAACGTCTCCAAATGCAATTTGAAGCTATTCTTAGCACTTTGGTGTTTTTATGTTAACAAGTTTTTTCGAAAATCACAAAATGGTCTAAGACGTCTCCAAATGCGATTTAAAGCTATTCTGTACACTTTGATGTTTTGTGTGAAAAAGTTTTTTTGAAATGCTCAAAATGGTCTAAAACGTTTTCAAATACCATATTAAGCTATATCGTGCACTTTGATGTTTTTGTGTGAAAAGTTTTATCGAAATGCTCAAAATGGTCTAAAACGGTTTCAAATGTGATTTTAAGCACTTTGATGTTTTTGTGTACCCAAGTTTCATCGAAATGCAAAAAAATGCTCTCAAGACGTCTCCAAATGCGATTTGAAGATATTCTTAGCTCTTTGGTGTTTTTATGTTAACAACTTTTTTCGAAAATCACAAAATGGTCTAAAACGTCTCCAAATGCGATTTGAAGCTATTCTGTACACTTTGATGTTTGTGTGAAAAAGTTTTGGCGAAATACTCAAAATGGTCTAACACGTTTTCAAATACCATATTAAGCTATTTTGTGCACTTTGATGCTATAATATTGCCATGTCAAAAAATAAAAGGGTCGAAATTTGGCTATTTTTCGAAAATTTTCCTGCGGGGACCACAGGAATTTTTTCGCAAAATGACCAAAATTTCCACCTTTTAAAATTCAATAATTAGGCTAAAATTTTGCCATTTATGCACATATATATTGTGTTAACATCATCTTATAGAGCCATAGTAACTCGTTATGTCAAAAAACAAGGCCAACAACGATAAGTTGCGTGCTCTCAGAAATAAATAAATTTTCAAAAAGTAATGTACTTTAAAGCTTTTCTGTACATCAAAACAGTTCAAAAGGTACAGAAAAGCGATAAAACGCAAAGTGATACCGTCCAACAGACAGACTGACAGCCCGACCGATATAGTGAACTGTAGAGTCGCGTCCACGCGACTAATAAAAGGTTTGAAGTTTGGCCGTTTTTGCGAAAATTTCCCTGCGGGGGACCATAGGAATTCTTTCGAAAAATGGCAAAAATTTCCAATTTTCAAAAATTCTATAATTAGGCTATAATATTGCCATTTATGCGCATATATTGTGTTAACATCATCTTATAGAGCCATAGTAACAAGTTATGTCAAGAAATAAAAGGGTCGAAATTTGGCAATTTTTCGAAAAATTTCCCTGTGGGGGACCATAGGATTTTTTTTTCGAAAAATGGTCAAAATTTCCATTGTTTAAAATTAAAAAACTATGCTATAATATTGCCATTTATGCAAATATATTGTGCTAACATCATCTTATAGAGCCATAGTAATTAGTTATGTCAAAAAATAAAAGGATCAAAATTTGGCCATTTTTCGAAAATTTCCCTGCTGGGGACCATAGGAATTTTTTCGTAAAATGACAAAAATTTCCACTTTTTAAAATTCAATAATTATGCTATAATATTGGCATTTATGCAAATATATTGTGTTAACATCATCTTATAGAGACATAGCAGCTAGTTATGTCAAAAAAATAAAAGGGTCGAAAAATGGCCAAAATTACCACTTTTTAAAATTCAATAATTGTGCTATAATATTGCCATTTTTGCAAATATATTGTGCTAACATCATCTTATAGAGCCATAGTAACTAGTTATGTAAAAAAATAAAAGGGTTAAAATTTGGCCATTTTTGCGAAAATTTTCCTGGGGAGACTATAGGAATTTTTTCGAAAAATGACTAAAATTTCCACTTTTTAAAATTCAAAAATTATGCTATAATATTGCCATTTATGCACATATATTGTGCTGACATCATCTTATAGAGCAATAGCAACTACTTATGTCAAAATATAAAAGGTTCAATAATGGCAAAAATTATCCTCTTTTTAAAATTAAATAATTATGCTATAATTTTGCCATGTATGGACATATATTGTGTTAACATCATCTTATAGAGCCATCGTAACTAGTTATGTCAAAAACTAAAAGGGTCGAAATGTTGCCAATTTTCAAAAATTTCCCTCTGTGGGCCGCAAACCAGTAGATAACCGAAGAGCTGATAATAGTCTATTTATATGAATTGGATGATCAATCAATGAAAAATAATGCCATGCAACTTTGTTTCTGATTTTAAAAAAGGTTCACTTGTTTAAGCCTGACAGTTGCAACTATAACAATATCTCACTTTCAAAAACAATATTTATTTTCGAATAAAAAAAAGAAAACAAAATATCCCTAGTAGTTCGAAACCACTATTGAGAGCACTAAAACCTGAGCATTACCCGTTACGCTGCAAACCAGTAGATGACTGAAGAGCTGATAATAATCTATTTATATGAAATGGATAATCAATCAATGAAAAATAATGCCATGCAACTTTGTTTCTGATTTTAAAAAAGGTTCACTTGTTTAGGCCTGACAGTTGCAACCCTCAAAATATCTCACTTCGAAAAGCAATATCTATTTTCAATAAAAAAAAAAAGAAAAAACATTCCCGTAGAGGTTCGAACCAGCTACTGAGAGCACTCAAACCTGAGCATTACCCGTTACGCCACAAACCAGTAGATAACTAAAGAGCTGATAATAGTCTATTTATATGAAATGAATGATCAATCATTGAAAAATAATGCCATGCAACTTTGTTTCTGATTTTAAAAAAGGTCCACTTGTTTAGGCCTGATATTTACAACCCTCAAAATATCTCACTTTCATAAACAATATTTATTTTCAATTTTAAAAAAATAAAAAATTCCGAGAGGTTCGAACCCACTACTGAGAGCACTCAAACCTGAGTATTACCCGTTACGCCACAAACCAGTAGATGACTGAGGAGCTGATAATAGTCTATTTATATGAAATGAATGATCAATCAATGAAAAATAATGCCATGCAACTTTGTTTCTGATTTTAAAAAAGGTCCACTTGTTTAGGCCTGACATTTACAACCCTCAAAATATCTCACTTTCAAAAACCATATTTATTTTCAATTTAAAAAAAAAAGAAAAAAAATATCCCTAGAGGTTATACCCACTACTTAGAGCACTCAAACCTGAGCATTACCCGTTACGCCACAAACCAGTAGAGGACTGAAGAGCTGATAATAGTCTATTTATATGAAATGGATGATCAATCAATGAAAAATAATGCCATGCAACTTTGTTTCTGATTTTAAAAAAGATCCATTTGTTTAGGCCTGACATTTACAACCCTCAAAATATCTCATTTTCAAAAAAAATATTTATTTTCAATAAGAAAATAAGCAATATCCTTAGAGGTTGGAACCCACTACTGAGAGCACTCAACCCTGGGTATTATCCGTTACGCCACAAACCAGTAGATGACTGAAGTGCTGATAATATGAAATTAATGATCAATCAATGAAAAATAATGCCATGCAACTTTGTTTCTGATTTTAAAAAAGGTCCACTTCTTTAGGCCTGACATTTACAACCCTCAAAATATCTCATTTAAAAAAAAAATATTTATTTTCAATTAAAAAAAAAAAGAAAAAAAAAATATCCCTAGAGGTTCCAACCCACTACTGAGAGCACTCAGACCTGAGTATTACCCGTTACGCCACAAACCAGTAGATGACCGAGGAGCTAATAATAGTCTATTTATATGAAATGAATGATCAATCAATGAAAAATAATGTTATGAAACTTTGTTTCTCATTTTTAAAAAGGTCCACTTGTTCAGGCCTGATATTTACAACCCTCAAAATATCTCACTTTCAAAAACAATATTTATTTTCAATAAAAAAAATCCCTAGAGGTTCGAACCCACTACTGAGAGCACTCAAACCTGAGCATTATCCGTTACGCCACAAACCAGTAGATGACTGAGGAGCTGATAATAGTCTATTTATATGAAATGAATGATCAATCAATGCAAAATAATGCCATGCAACTTTGTTTCTGATTTTAAAAATGGTCCACTTGTTTAGGCCTGACATTAACAACCCTCAAAATATCTCACTTTCAAAAACAATATTTATTTTCAATTTAAAAAAAAATAAATAAAAATATCCTTAGAGGTGCGAATCCACTACTGCGAGCACTCAAACTTGAGCATTACCCACTCCGCCACAAACCAGTAGATGACTGAAAAGCTAATAATACTCTATTTATATGAAATGAATAATAAATCAATGAAAAATAATGCCATGCAACTTTGTTTCTGATTTTAAAAAAGGTCCACCTGTTTAGGCCTGACATTTACAACCCCTAAAAATATCTCACTTTCAAAAACAATATTTATTTTCAATTTAAAAAAAAAAAGAAAAAAAATATCCCAAGAGGTTCAAACCAACTACTGAGAGAACTCAAACCTGAGCATTACCGGTTACGCCACAAACCAGTAGATGACTGAAGAGATCATATTAGTCTATTTATATGAAATGAATGATCAATCAATGTAAAACGATGTTATGCAACTTTGTTTCTGATTTTAAAAAAGGTTCACTTGGTTAGGCATGACATTCACAACCATAAAAATATCTCACTTTCAAAAACAATATTTAATTTCAATTAAAAAAAAAAGAAAAAGATACCCGTATAGGTTCGAACCCACTGCTGAGAGCATTCAAACCTGAGCATTACCCGTTACGCCAGAAACCAGTAGATGAATGAAGAGCTGATAATGGGTCTATTTATATGAAATGAATGATCAATCAATGAAAAATAATGTTATGTAACTATGTTTCTGATTTTAAAAAAGGTCCACTTGTTTAAGCCTGACATTTACAACCATAACAATATCTCACTTTCAAAAACAATATTTATTTTCAATTAAAAAAAAAAGAAAAAATATCCCTAGAGGATCGAAACCACTATTGAGAGCACTCAAATCTGAGCATTACCCGTTACGCCACAAACCAGTAGATGACTGAAGAGCTGATAATAGTCTATTTATATGAATGGATGATCAATCAATGAAAAATAATGCTATGCAACTTTGTTTCTGATTTTTAAAAAGGTCCACTTGGTTAGGCCTGACATTTACAACCATAAAAATATCTCACTTTCAAAAACAATATTTATTTTCAATAATAAAAAAAGAAAAAAAATTCCCGTACGAAGAGCACTCAAACCTGAGCATTACCCGTTACGCCACAAACCAGTAGATGACTGAGGAGCTGATAATTGAGTTGTACCATTGAATGGAACAAAATGATTGATTTCTGGCCATTGTATTGAGTTGTACCATTGAATGGAACAAAATGATTGATTACTGGCCATTGTATTGAGTTGTACCATTGAATGGAACAAAATGATTGATTTCTGGCCATTGTATTGAGTTGTACCATTGAATGGAACAAAATGATTGATTACTGGCCATTGTATTGAGTTGTACCATTGAATGAAACAAAATGATTGATAACTGGCAATTGCATTGAGTTGTACCATTAAATGGAACAAAATGATTAATTACTGGCCATTGTATTGAGTTGTACCATTGAATGGAACAAATGATTAATTACTGGCCATTGTATTGAGTTGTACCATTGAATGGAACAAAATGGTTAATTACCGGCCATTGTATTGAGTTGTACCATTGAATGGAACAAAATGATTAATAACTGGCCTTTGTATTGAGTTGTACCATTGAATGGAACAAAATGATTAATTACTGGCCATTGTATTGAATTGTACCATTGAATGGAACAAAGTGATTAATTATTGGCCATTGTATTGAGTTGTACCATTGAATGGAACGAAATGATTAATTAATGGCCATTGTATTGAGTTGTACTATTGAATGGAACAAAACGATTAATTACTAACCATTGTATTGAGTTGTACTATTGAATGGAACAAAATGATTAATTACTAATCATTGTATTGAGTTGTACCATTGAATGGAACAAAATGATTAATTACTGGCCATTGTATTGAGTTGTACCATTGAATGGAACAAAATGATTAATTACTGGCCATTGTATTGAATTGTACCATTGAATGGAACAAAATGATTAATTACTGGCCATTGTATTGAGTTGTATCATTGAATGGAACAAAATGATTAATTACTGGCCATTGTATTGAGTTGTACCATTGAAGAGAACAAAATTATTAAAAACTGGCCATTGTATTGAGTTGTACCATTGAATGGAACAAAATGATTAATTATTAGCCATTGTATTGAGTTGTACCATTGAATGGAACAAAATGATTAATTACTTGCCATTATATTGAGTTGTACCATTGAATGGAAAAAATGATTAATTGCTGGCCATTGTATTGAGTTGTACCATTGAATGGAACAAAATGATTAATTGCTGGCCATTGTATTGAGTTGTACCATTGAATGGAACAAAATGATTAATTACTGGCCATTGTATTGAGTTGTACCATTGAATGGAACAAAATGATTAATTACTGGCCATTGTATTGAGTTGTACCATTGAATGGAACAAAATGATTAATTACTGGCCATTGTATTGAGTTGTACCATTTAATGGAACAAAATGGTTAATTACTGGCCATTGTATTGAGTTGTACCATTGAATGGAACAAAATGATTAATTACTGGCCATTGTATTGAGTTTTACCATTGAATGGAACAAAATGATTAATTACTGGCCATTGTATTGAGTTGTACCATTGAATGGAACAAAATGATTAATTACTGGCCATTGTATTGAGTTGTACCATTGAATGGAACAAAATGATTAATTATTAGCCATTGTATTGAGTTGTACCATTGAATGGAACAAAATGATTAATTACTTGCCATTATATTGAGTTGTACCATTGAATGGAACAAAATGATTAATTGCTGGCCATTATATTGAGTTGTACCATTGAATGGAACAAAATGATTAATTGCTGGCCATTGTATTGAGTTGTACCATTGAATGGAACAAAATGATTAATTACTGGCCTTTGTATTGAGTTGTACCATTGAATGGAACAAAATGATTAATTACTGGCCATTGTATTGAATTGTACCATTGAATGGAACAAAGTGATTAATTATTGGCCATTGTATTGAGTTGTACCATTGAATGGAACAAAATGATTAATTACTGGCCTTTGTATTGAGTTGTACCATTGAATGGAACAAAATGATTAATTACTGGCCATTGTATTGAATTGTACCATTGAATGGAACAAAGTGATTAATTATTGGCCCATGTATTGAGTTGTACCATTGAATGGAACGAAATGATTAATTAATGGCCATTGTATTGAGTTGTACTATTGAATGGAACAAAACGATTAATTACTAACCATTGTATTGAGTTGTACTATTGAATGGAACAAAATGATAAATTACTAATCATTGTATTGAGTTGTACCATTGAATGGAACAAAATGATTAATTACTGGCCATTGTATTGAGTTGTACCATTGAATGGAACAAAATGATTAATTACTGGCCATTGTATTGAATTGTACCATTGAATGGAACAAAATGATTAATTACTGGCCATTGTATTGAGTTGTATCATTGAATGGAACAAAATGATTAATTACTGGCCATTGTATTGAGTTGTACCATTGAAGAGAACAAAATTATTAAAAACTGGCCATTGTATTGAGTTGTACCATTGAATGGAACAAAATGATTAATTATTAGCCATTGTATTGAGTTGTACCATTGAATGGAACAAAATGATTAATTACTTGCCATTATATTGAGTTGTACCATTGAATGGAAAAAATGATTAATTGCTGGCCATTGTATTGAGTTGTACCATTGAATGGAACAAAATGATTAATTGCTGGCCATTGTATTGAGTTGTACCATTGAATGGAACAAAATGATTAATTACTGGCCATTGTATTGAGTTGTACCATTGAATGGAACAAAATGATTAATTACTGGCCATTGTATTGAGTTGTACCATTGAATGTAACAAAATGATTAATTACTGGCCATTGTATTGAGTTGTACAATTTAATGGAACAAAATGGTTAATTACTGGCCATTGTATTGAGTTGTACCATTGAATGGAACAAAATGATTAATTACTGGCCATTGTATTGAGTTTTACCATTGAATGGAACAAAATGATTAATTACTGGCCATTGTATTGAGTTGTACCATTGAATGGAACAAAATGATTAATTACTGGCCATTGTATTGAGTTGTACCATTGAATGGAACAAAATGATTAATTATTAGCCATTGTATTGAGTTGTACCATTGAATGGAACAAAATGATTAATTACTTGCCATTATATTGAGTTGTACCATTGAATGGAACAAAATGATTAATTGCTGGCCATTGTATTGAGTTGTACCATTTAATGGAACAAAATGATTAATTGCTGGCCATTGTATTGAGTTGTACCATTGAATGGAACAAAATGATTAATTACTGGCCATTGTATTGAGTTGTACCATTGAATGGAACAAAATGATTAATTACTGGCCATTGTATTGAGTTGTACCATTGAATGGAACAAAATGATTAATTACTGGCCATTGTATTGAATTTTACCATTTAATGGAACAAAATGGTTAATTACTGGCCATTGTATTGAGTTGTACCATTGAATGGAACAAAATGATTAATTACTGGCCATTGTATTGAGTTGTACCATTGAATGGAACTAAATGATTAATTACTGGCCATTGTATTGAGTTGTACCATTGAATGGAACAAAATGATTAATTACTGGCCATTGTATTGAGTGGTACCATTGAATGGAACAAAATGATTAATTACTGGCCATTATATTTAGTTGTACCATTGAATGGAACAAAATGATTAATTATTAGCCATTGTATTGAGTTGTATCATCGAATGGAACAAAATGATTAATTGCTGGCCATTGTATTGAGTTGTACCATTCAATGGAACAAAATGATTAATTACAGGCCATTGTATTGAGTTGTACCATTGAATGGAACAAATGATTAATTACTGGCCATTGTATTGAGATTTACCATTGAATGGAATAAAATGATTAATTACTGGCCATTGTATTGAGTTGTACCATTGAATGGAACAAAATGATTAATTACTTACCATTGTATTGAGTTGTACTATTGAATGGAACAAAATGATTAATTGCCGGCCATTGTATTGAGTTGTACCATTGAATGGAACAAAATGATTAATTACTGCCCATTGTATTGAGTTTTACCATTGAATGGAACAAAATGATTAATTACTTACCATTGTATTGAGTTGTACCATTGAATGGAACAAAATGATTAATTACTGGCCATTGTATTGAGTTGTACTATTGAATGGAACAAAATGATTAATTACTGGCCATTGTATTGAGTTGTACTATTGAATGGAACAAAATGATTAATTACTGGCCATTGTATTGAGTTGTACCATTGAATGGAACAAATGATTATTTACTAACCATTGTATTTAGTTGTGCCATTGAATGGAACAAAATGATTAATTGCTGGCCATTGTATTGAGTTGTACCATTCAATGGAACAAAGTGATTAATTATTGGCCATTGTATTGAGTTGTACCATTGAATGGAACAAAATGATTAATTACTGGCCTTTGTATTGAGTTGTACCATTGAATGGAACAAAATGATTAATTACTGGCCATTGTATTGAATTGTACCATTGAATGGAACAAAGTGATTAATTATTGGCCCATGTATTGAGTTGTACCATTGAATGGAACGAAATGATTAATTAATGGCCATTGTATTGAGTTGTACTATTGAATGGAACAAAACGATTAATTACTAACCATTGTATTGAATTGTACCATTGAATGGAACAAAGTGATTAATTATTGGCCCATGTATTGAGTTGTACCATTGAATGGAACGAAATGATTAATTAATGGCCATTGTATTGAGTTGTACCATTGAATGGAACAAAATGATTAATTACTTACCATTGTATTGAGTTGTACTATTGAATGGAACAAAATGATTAATTGCCGGCCATTGTATTGAGTTGTACCATTGAATGGAACAAAATGATTAATTACTGCCCATTGTATTGAGTTTTACCATTGAATGGAACAAAATGATTAATTACTTACCATTGTATTGAGTTGTACCATTGAATGGAACAAAATGATTAATTACTGGCCATTGTATTGAGTTGTACTATTGAATGGAACAAAATGATTAATTACTGGCCATTGTATTGAGTTGTACCATTGAATGGAACAAATGATTATTTACTAACCATTGTATTTAGTTGTGCCATTGAATGGAACAAAATGATTAATTGCTGGCCATTGTATTGAGTTGTACCATTCAATGGAACAAAGTGATTAATTATTGGCCATTGTATTGAGTTGTACCATTGAATGGAACAAAATGATTAATTACTGGCCTTTGTATTGAGTTGTACCATTGAATGGAACAAAATGATTAATTACTGGCCATTGTATTGAATTGTACCATTGAATGGAAAAAAGTGATTAATTATTGGCCCATGTATTGAGTTGTACCATTGAATGGAACGAAATGATTAATTAATGGCCATTGTATTGAGTTGTACTATTGAATGGAACAAAACGATTAATTACTAACCATTGTATTGAGTTGTACTATTGAATGGAACAAAATGATTAATTACTAATCATTGTATTGAGTTGTACCATTGAATGGAACAAAATGATTAATTACTGGCCATTGTATTGAGTTGTACCATTGAATGGAACAAAATGATTAATTACTGGCCATTGTATTGAATTGTACCATTGAATGGAACAAAATGATTAATTACTGGCCATTGTATTGAGTTGTACCATTGAATGGAACAAAATGATTAATTGCTGGCCATTGTATTGAGTTGTACCATTGAATGGAACAAAATGATTAATTGCTGGCCATTGTATTGAGTTGTACCATTGAATGGAACAAAATGATTAATTACTGGCCATTGTATTGAGTTGTACCATTGAATGGAACAAAATGATTAATTACTGGCCATTGTATTGAGTTGTACCATTGAATGTAACAAAATGATTAATTACTGGCCATTGTATTGAGTTGTACAATTTAATGGAACAAAATGGTTAATTACTGGCCATTGTATTGAGTTGTACCATTGAATGGAACAAAATGATTAATTACTGGCCATTGTATTGAGTTTTACCATTGAATGGAACAAAATGATTAATTACTGGCCATTGTATTGAGTAGTACCATTGAATGGAACAAAATGATTAATTACTGGCCATTGTATTGAGTTGTACCATTGAATGGAACAAAATGATTAATTATTAGCCATTGTATTGAGTTGTACCATTGAATGGAACAAAATGATTAATTACTTGCCATTATATTGAGTTGTACCATTGAATGGAACAAAATGATTAATTGCTGGCCATTGTATTGAGTTGTACCATTTAATGGAACAAAATGATTAATTGCTGGCCATTGTTTTGAGTTGTACCATTGAATGGAACAAAATGATTAATTACTGGCCATTGTATTGAGTTGTACCATTGAATGGAACAAAATGATTAATTACTGGCCATTGTATTGAGTTGTACCATTGAATGGAACAAAATGATTAATTACTGGCCATTGTATTGAATTTTACCATTTAATGGAACAAAATGGTTAATTACTGGCCATTGTATTGAGTTGTACCATTGAATGGAACAAAATGATTAATTACTGGCCATTGTATTGAGTTGTACCATTGAATGGAACTAAATGATTAATTACTGGCCATTGTATTGAGTTGTACCATTGAATGGAACAAAATGATTAATTACTGGCCATTGTATTGAGTTGTACCATTGAATGGAACAAAATGATTAATTACTGGCCATTATATTTAGTTGTACCATTGAATGGAACAAAATGATTAATTATTAGCCATTGTATTGAGTTGTATCATCGAATGGAACAAAATGATTAATTGCTGGCCATTGTATTGAGTTGTACCATTCAATGGAACAAAATGATTAATTACAGGCCATTGTATTGAGTTGTACCATTGAATGGAACAAATGATTAATTACTGGCCATTGTATTGAGATTTACCATTGAATGGAATAAAATGATTAATTACTGGCCATTGTATTGAGTTGTACCATTGAATGGAACAAAATGATTAATTACTTACCATTGTATTGAGTTGTACTATTGAATGGAACAAAATGATTAATTGCCGGCCATTGTATTGAGTTGTACCATTGAATGGAACAAAATGATTAATTACTGCCCATTGTATTGAGTTTTACCATTGAATGGAACAAAATGATTAATTACTTACCATTGTATTGAGTTGTACCATTGAATGGAACAAAATGATTAATTACTGGCCATTGTATTGAGTTGTACTATTGAATGGAACAAAATGATTAATTACTGGCCATTGTATTGAGTTGTACTATTGAATGGAACAAAATGATTAATTACTGGCCATTGTATTGAGTTGTACCATTGAATGGAACAAATGATTATTTACTAACCATTGTATTTAGTTGTGCCATTGAATGGAACAAAATGATTAATTGCTGGCCATTGTATTGAGTTGTACCATTCAATGGAACAAAGTGATTAATTATTGGCCATTGTATTGAGTTGTACCATTGAATGGAACAAAATGATTAATTACTGGCCTTTGTATTGAGTTGTACCATTGAATGGAACAAAATGATTAATTACTGGCCATTGTATTGAATTGTACCATTGAATGGAACAAAGTGATTAATTATTGGCCCATGTATTGAGTTGTACCATTGAATGGAACGAAATGATTAATTAATGGCCATTGTATTGAGTTGTACTATTGAATGGAACAAAACGATTAATTACTAACCATTGTATTGAATTGTACCATTGAATGGAACAAAGTGATTAATTATTGGCCCATGTATTGAGTTGTACCATTGAATGGAACGAAATGATTAATTAATGGCCATTGTATTGAGTTGTACCATTGAATGGAACAAAATGATTAATTACTTACCATTGTATTGAGTTGTACTATTGAATGGAACAAAATGATTAATTGCCGGCCATTGTATTGAGTTGTACCATTGAATGGAACAAAATGATTAATTACTGCCCATTGTATTGAGTTTTACCATTGAATGGAACAAAATGATTAATTACTTACCATTGTATTGAGTTGTACCATTGAATGGAACAAAATGATTAATTACTGGCAATTGTATTGAGTTGTACTATTGAATGGAACAAAATGATTAATTACTGGCCATTGTATTGAGTTGTACTATTGAATGGAACAAAATGATTAATTACTGGCCATTGTATTGAGTTGTACCATTGAATGGAACAAATGATTATTTACTAACCATTGTATTTAGTTGTGCCATTGAATGGAACAAAATGATTAATTGCTGGCCATTGTATTGAGTTGTACCATTCAATGGAACAAAGTGATTAATTATTGGCCATTGTATTGAGTTGTACCATTGAATGGAACAAAATGATTAATTACTGGCCTTTGTATTGAGTTGTACCATTGAATGGAACAAAATGATTAATTACTGGCCATTGTATTGAATTGTACCATTGAATGGAACAAAGTGATTAATTATTGGCCCATGTATTGAGTTGTACCATTGAATGGAACGAAATGATTAATTAATGGCCATTGTATTGAGTTGTACTAT
This sequence comes from Antedon mediterranea, assembly GCF_964355755.1. Classification (NCBI taxonomy): domain Eukaryota; kingdom Metazoa; phylum Echinodermata; class Crinoidea; order Comatulida; family Antedonidae; genus Antedon; species Antedon mediterranea. Next base: position 11,100,995 of record NC_092678.1, read on the forward strand.
TGAATGGAACAAAACGATTAATTACTAACCATTGTATTGAGTTGTACTATTGAATGGAACAAAATGATTAATTACTAATCATTGTATTGAGTTGTACCATTGAATGGAACAAAATGATTAATTACTGGCCATTGTATTGAGTTGTACCATTGAATGGAACAAAATGATTAATTACTGGCCATTGTATTGAATTGTACCATTGAATGGAACAAAATGATTAATTACTGGCCATTGTATTGAGTTGTATCATTGAATGGAACAAAATGATTAATTACTGGCCATTGTATTGAGTTGTACCATTGAAGAGAACAAAATTATTAAAAACTGGCCATTGTATTGAGTTGTACCATTGAATGGAACAAAATGATTAATTATTAGCCATTGTATTGAGTTGTACCATTGAATGGAACAAAATGATTAATTACTTGCCATTATATTGAGTTGTACCATTGAATGGAAAAAATGATTAATTGCTGGCCATTGTATTGAGTTGTACCATTGAATGGAACAAAATGATTAATTGCTGGCCATTGTATTGAGTTGTACCATTGAATGGAACAAAATGATTAATTACTGGCCATTGTATTGAGTTGTACCATTGAATGGAACAAAATGATTAATTACTGGCCATTGTATTGAGTTGTACCATTGAATGGAACAAAATGATTAATTACTGGCCATTGTATTGAGTTGTACAATTTAATGGAACAAAATGGTTAATTACTGGCCATTGTATTGAGTTGTACCATTGAATGGAACAAAATGATTAATTACTGGCCATTGTATTGAGTTTTACCATTGAATGGAACAAAATGATTATTACTGGCCATTGTATTGAGTTGTACCATTGAATGGAACAAAATGATTAATTACTGGCCATTGTATTGAGTTGTACCATTGAATGGAACAAAATGATTAATTATTAGCCATTGTATTGAGTTGTACCATTGAATGGAACAAAATGATTAATTACTTGCCATTATATTGAGTTGTACCATTGAATGGAACAAAATGATTAATTGCTGGCCATTGTATTGAGTTGTACCATTGAATGGAACAAAATGATTAATTACTGGCAATTGTATTGAGTTGTACCATTGAATGGAACAAAATGATTAATTACTGGCCATTGTATTGAGTTGTACCATTGAATGGAACAAAATGATTAATTACTGGCCATTGTATTGAGTTGTACCATTGAATGGAACAAAATGATTAATTACTGGCCATTGTATTGAATTGTACCATTGAATGGAACAAAATGATTAATTACTGGCCATTGTATTGAGTTTTACCATTGAATGGAACAAAATGATTATTACTGGCCATTGTATTGAGTTGTACCATTGAATGGAACAAAATGATTAATTACTGGCCATTGTATTGAGTTGTACCATTGAATGGAACAAAATGATTAATTATTAGCCATTGTATTGAGTTGTACCATTGAATGGAACAAAATGATTAATTACTTGCCATTATATTGAGTTGTACCATTGAATGGAACAAAATGATTAATTGCTGGCCATTGTATTGAGTTGTACCATTGAATGGAACAAAATGATTAATTACTGGCAATTGTATTGAGTTGTACCATTGAATGGAACAAAATGATTAATTACTGGCCATTGTATTGAGTTGTACCATTGAATGGAACAAAATGATTAATTACTGGCCATTGTATTGAATTTTACCATTTAATGGAACAAAATGGTTAATTACTGGCCATTGTATTGAGTTGTACCATTGAATGGAACAAAATGATTAATTACTGGCCATTGTATTGAGTTGTACCATTGAATGGAACTAAATGATTAATTACTGGCCATTGTATTGAGTTGTACCATTGAATGGAACAAAATGATTAATTACTGGCCATTGTATTGAGTTGTACCATTGAATGGAACAAAATGATTAATTACTGGCCATTATATTTAGTTGTACCATTGAATGGAACAAAATGATTAATTATTAGCCATTGTATTGAGTTGTATCATCGAATGGAACAAAATGATTAATTGCTGGCCATTGTATTGAGTTGTACCATTCAATGGAACAAAATGATTAATTACAGGCCATTGTATTGAGTTGTACCATTGAATGGAACAAATGATTAATTACTGGCCATTGTATTGAGTTGTACCATTGAATGGAACAAAATGATTAATTACTGGCCATTGTATTGAGTTGTACCATTGAATGGAACAAAATGATTAATTACTTACCATTGTATTGAGTTGTACTATTGAATGGAACAAAATGATTAATTGCCGGCCATTGTATTGAGTTGTACCATTGAATGGAACAAAATGATTAATTACTGCCCATTGTATTGAGTTTTACCATTGAATGGAACAAAATGATTAATTACTTACCATTGTATTGAGTTGTACCATTGAATGGAACAAAATGATTAATTACTGGCCATTGTATTGAGTTGTACTATTGAATGGAACAAAATGATTAATTACTGGCCATTGTATTGAGTTGTACTATTGAATGGAACAAAATGATTAATTACTGGCCATTGTATTGAGTTGTACCATTGAATGGAACAAATGATTATTTACTAACCATTGTATTTAGTTGTGCCATTGAATGGAACAAAATGATTAATTGCTGGCCATTGTATTGAGTTGTACCATTCAATGGAACAAAATGATTAATCATTGGCCATTGTATTGAGTTTTACCATTGAATGGAACAAAATGATTAATTACTGGCCATTGTATTGAGTTGTACTATTGAATGGAACAAAATGATTAATTGCTGGCCATTGTATTGAATTGTACCATTAAATGGAACAAAATGATTAATTACTGGCCATTGTATTGAGTTGTACCATTGCATGGAACAAAATGATTAATTACTGGCCATTGTATTGAGTTGTACCATTGAATGGAACAAAATGATTAATTATTAGCCATTGTATTGAGTTGTACCATTGAATGGAACAAAATGATTAATTACTGGCCATTGTATTGAGTTGTACCATTGAATGGAACAAAATGATTAATTACTGGCCATTGTATTGAGTTGTACCATTCAATGGAACAAAATGATTAATTACTGGCCATTGTATTGAGTTGTACCATTGAATGGAACAAATGATTAATTACTGGCCATTGTATTGAGTTGTACCATTGAATGGAACAAAATGATTAATTACTGGCCATTGTATTGAGTTGTACCATTGAATGGAACAAAATGATTAATTACTTACCATTGTATTGAGTTGTACTATTGAATGGAACAAAATGATTAATTGCCGGCCATTGTATTGAGTTGTACCATTGAATGGAACAAAATGATTAATTACTGGCCATTGTATTGAGTTGTACCATTGAATGGAACAAAATGATTAATTACTTACCATTGTATTGAGTTGTACCATTGAATGGAACAAAATGATTAATTATTGGCCATTGTATTGAGTTGTACCATTGAATGGAACAAAATGATTAATTACTGGCCATTGTATTGAGTTCCCAGTCAAGACATGATATAAACCACATATCACTATGATATCAGAAACATCTCACACGACTGATATCGTACATGTGATACAATTAAGATATCAGTCTGATATCAAAAACTTTTCACACTAATGATATCATACCCATGATACAACTCAGATATCAGTCTGATATCAAAAAATTCTCACAGTAATGATATCAAACAATATGATATAATTGAGATATCATTCTGATATCACAAACTTATCACACTTTGATGTCATACAATATGGTAAAACTAAGATATCAGTCTGATATAAGAAACTTATCACACTTTGATATCATACAATATGATATAACTAAGATATCAGTCTGATATCGGCAACTTCTCACACAATGATATCATACAATATGATATAACTAAGATATCAGTCTGATATCGGCAACTTCTTACACAATGATATCATACAATATGATATAACTAAGATATCAGTCTGATACCGGCAACTTCTCACACAAATGATATCACACATTATGATATAACTCAGATATCAGTCTGATATCGGCAACTTCTCACACAATTATATCATACAATATGATATAACTAAGATATCAGTCCGATATCGGCAACTTCTTAGACAAATGATATCATACTTATGATATAACTCAGATATCAGTCCGATATCGGCAACTTCTCACACAAATGATATCATACATTATGATATAACTCAGATATCAGTCTGATATCGGCAACTTCTCACACAATTATATCATACAATATGATATAACTAAGATATCAGTCTGATATCGGCAACTTCTTAGACAAATGATATCATACTTATGATATAACTCAGATATCAGTCTGATATCGGCAACTTCTTACACAGATGATATCATACTTATGATATAAGTTAGATATCAGTCTGATATCGGCAACTTCTTACACAAATGATATCATACTTATGATATAACTAAGATATCAGTCCGATATCGGCAACTTCTTAGACAAATGATATCATACTTATGATATAACTCAGATATCTTTCCGATATCGGCAACTTCTCACACAAATGATATCATACATTATGATATAACTCAGATATCAGTCTGATATCGGCAACTTCTCACACAATTATATCATACAATATGATATAACTAAGATATCAGTCTGATATCGGCAACTTCTTAGACAAATGATATCATACTTATGATATAACTCAGATATCAGTCTGATATCAGCAACTTCTTACACACTGATGATATCATACAATATGATATAACTCAGATATCAGTCTGATATCAGCAACTTCTTACACAATGATATCATACAATATGATATAACTAAGATATCAGTCTGATATCAGCAACTTCTTACACACTGATGATATCATACAATATGATATAACTAAGATATCAGTCTGATATCGGCAACTTCTTACACAATGATATCATAATATGATAGAACTGGGATATCAGTTTGATATCGGCAACCTCTCACACAATGATATCATATACATATAATTTAGATAGGCCTATCAGTCTATCAGAAACTTCTCATACTAATGATAATACAATGATATAATTCTGATATGAAACTTTTAATTGTATGATATCATTCGATAATCTCAGACTTACATCAGTCTCATACCTTGGGATAATATTTTATTTCATACCTCGCCATGCTCATTAAACTCTAACAAAATATATCCCAGTGGGCACAGAACATAATTTCAACGTTTGAATCAACGTTAAAATTTCGTTGATGTGTTGAAATGATGTTAACAGCGTATTCTAAACGTTGATTCAACGTTGAAATAACATTGTCTTTCTAACTACTAACCTTTTACGTTTATTTATCAATGCTAATTTAACGTTGAAAAAATGTTCAAATTTAGTTGATATTTTTGTCAAAAAAGGTTGAAGTTATGTAGTGTTTTTAACCAACTATTATGTTTGTTTGTTTATCAGTGTCATTTTAACGTTAATTTAACGTTGAAATTCATTTGACAATTTTGGTTAAAATGACACCATGGTTTTATATATTATACAGTATTTGTTTTTAATACAAATGTTCTACATATAGTAGGCCTAATGTATAAAAACTATAGCCTATACCAGTTGTATTGAATCAAAATGACCTTTCACGCAAGATCAAATTTCATAAGATACAAGCTTGTCATTGGTTGGTTTCATTTTGATACACTTTTTAAACTGTTGTCAGTTGCTTGGTGTTGATGGTGGTGGTGTTGAGACAAAGACTCATCTTTTTGATAATTGTAAATACAGGTAAGAAAACAATCTTGTTTTTATTTAGTAATCTACTAATTTATAAGCTTAGTTCTTACAGTTTAACTAGTTTACAATAATAACTATAGCCTTAGTTCACTTGACTTGTGTTGTGATAATAAGAAACTAACTAGAGCCTGGCAGGGTGCTGAACTCAACTGTATTATAATTACTGGATACTATGCCAAGGATAACTCCAGTACTTTTTATGAAGGTTATAAAATGGTATGTTGTAGGCCTGGCTAGGCTGTCTGCAGCTCCTATAAACACATGCTAGGTATCACAGCTATACAATACATTCACTCACTTTCTTTTTTTTCAGATGTAGGCCTATAGCCTAGTAAGTAGCTAAGTAGGCCATAACAAGCCATATACTTAGCTAGAAAAGACAGCAATGGAATAATAACTGTTTTAATACAGTTAACTGTAATATCTTCTGATATACGTTGACGGTTGTTTTACATTAAAAGGAGTAATACACTGATACTGTTGAATGTATATGAGCTTTATTGAATTGAACTAATTTTGCTTGTCCGAAGACTGGAGAGAATATGATAATCTATTAACTGTTCACTGAGTTGGTATATTGTGGAATTTATAATTGTTCTAATGGGATTTCTAACGGGAGTTACTACAGTATAAACAAGTGTTGCTGTCCAGTGGTCCGATTTGCCCTAGCTTTCACTGAGGTGAAGGTGATGTGACATGATGTGCATCTAAACATATACAGATGACCATTGAGATAATATCTAATATGGGATGATCAATGATTTCAGAAATAAAAGGTTGGTATAGTGCTTAACTCATTGACTTGATAATATGTTGTGCAATAATTATTACACTGTTAATAATATTTATATTCATTTATAATTTGAGACTTTATATAGTGATTGTGTATGCATTATTTATCTAAGTACAGTACTACATATTGAACTATTTATAGACCATACATAACCTTTAAAAGTAAGTACTGTAGCCCAATGCTTATTATAAATACGAGATTAAATTATCTATTTTCAACATATAATGTGGTTGGGTGCACACGGAACAACAAATTTAACTGATGAATTATTCATGTATATTTTGTGACGTTTCATGAGGGGTCCCCAACTTATGTACGAAAAAAAAAATCGCGGCCCGGATCTCGGCGAATTAGATTTGCTTTTGAAAGGGGGGTGGCACATATTTCTCAAATTGGGTAGTGCAATAACTGATTTTTTAATAAAATGAAATATAATATATTATTTATTTTGCTGTTGCAGCTACAGTGAAACACTTCCACAAGGATGACAACATAAAAGTGAAGAGGGGAAAGGAGTACATCAATACAACAGTAAAAATGGAAGCCGGAAAACAGATGGAGGTTTTTCTTTCAAATGCTGCGAGCAGAATTAAAAGAAAAGCAGCCCCACCAACTCCAAGACACACATGGAACTACTATTTTTTTAAATAACATCATTATAACTCCGCTTTAACCACGTGCCATAGGACTTTTTTCAGCTTCCTTTTTAATTTTAATAGACACTTTGCTTACTATTTTTTGTTTTAATCAAGATTTTAAAATAGCTTGTAATAATAAAATGTTACTTTCCTATTATTACATTACTTGTATTGGTTTATTTATGACTCTCGCGGTATGGGGAGGATCATGTTATTGAGAGTGTAAAATCTAGTCCGCAAGAATAGGCACTAAATCAAGGATATTTCTATGGTATATTTATTATTGTTAAGCTCACAGCGATCTCACCATAATCTCCTATGATTATTTATTATAATTATCTCATGGCGACCTCATCAGGATCTCATTGTGATCTTACCATGATCTCATTAGTATCTCATGGCGATCTCACTATGATCTCATTATTATCTCATGGCGATCTCACCATGATCTCCTCATTATCTTCATGGTGAGATCTCACCATGATCTAATTTTATGATATCAATTGCTGATATCACTTTGGTATCTATTTGTGATTTCAATATGATATCATAATTGATCTCTTGAATATCTCATAGGCTGACATCAATGTTGAGATTGCCATGAGATCATTCTATGATATCAATTGCTGATATCACTCTGGTATCTATTTGTGATTTCAATATGATATCATAAGTGATCTCTCAAATATCTCAGAGGCTGACATCAATGTTGAGATCAACATGAGATCATTCTATGATATCAATTGCTGATATCACTCTGGTATCTATTTGTGACTTCAATATGATATCATAAGTGATCTCTCAAATATCTCAGAGGCTGACATCAATGTTGAGATCGCCATGAGATCATTCTATGATATCAATTGCTGATATCACTCTGGTATCTATTTGTGATTTCAATATGATATCATAAGTGATCTCTCAAATATCTCAGAGGCTGACATCAATGTTGAGATCAACATGAGATCACTATGAGATCAAATTCTTACCTGGGTTGTACCATTGAATGGAACAAAATGATTAATTGCTGGCCATTGTATTGAGTTGTACCATTCAATGGAACAAAATGATTAATTACTGGCCATTGTATTGAGTTGTACCATTGAATGGAACAAAATGATTAATTACTGGCCATTGTATTGAGTTGTACCATTGAATGGAACAAAATGATTAATTACTGGCCATTGTATTGAGTTGTACAATTGAATTGAACAAAATGATTAATTACTAACCATTGTATTGAATTGTACCATTGAATGGAACAAAATGATTAATTACTGGCCATTGTATTGAGTTGTACCATTTAATGGAACAAAATGGTTAATTACTGGCCATTGTATTGAGTTGTACCATTGAATGGAACAAAATGATTAATTACTGGCCATTGTATTGAGTTTTACCATTGAATGGAACAAAATGATTAATTACTGGCCATTGTATTGAGTTGTACCATTGAATGGAACAAAATGATTAATTACTGGCCATTGTATTGAGTTGTACCATTGAATGGAACAAAATGATTAATTATTAGCCATTGTATTGAGTTGTACCATTGAATGGAACAAAATGATTAATTACTTGCCATTATATTGAGTTGTACCATTGAATGGAATAAAATGATTAATTGCTGGCCATTGTATTGAGTTGTACCATTGAATGGAACAAAATGATTAATTACTGGCCATTGTATTGAGTTGTACCATTGAATAGAACAAAATGATTAATTACTGGCCATTGTATTGAGTTGTACCATTGAATGGAACAAAATGATTAATTACTGGCCATTGTATTGAGTTGTACCATTTAATGGAACAAAATGGTTAATTACTGGCCATTGTATTGAGTTGTACCATTGAATGGAACAAAATGATTAATTGTTGGCCATTGTATTGAGTTGTACCATTGAATGGAACAAAATGATTAATTACTGGCCATTGTATTGAGTTGTACCATTGAATGGAACAAAATGATTAATTACTGGCCATTGTATTGAGTTGTACCATTGAATGGAACAAAATGATTAATTACTGGCCATTATATTTAGTTGTACCATTGAATGGAACAAAATGATTAATTATTAGCCATTGTATTGAGTTGTATCATCGAATGGAACAAAATGATTAGTTACTGGCCATTGTATTGAGTTGTACCATTGAATTGAACAAAATGATTAATTGCTGGCCATTGTATTGAGTTGTACCATTCAATGGAACAAAATGATTAATTAATGGCCATTGTATTGAGTTGTACCATTAAATGGAACAAATGATTATTTACTAACCATTGTATTTAGTTGTGCCATTGAATGGAACAAAATGATTAATTACTGGCCATTGTATTGAGTTGTACTATTGAATGGAACAAAATGATTAATTGCTGGCCATTGTATTGAGTTGTACCATTAAATGGAACAAAATGATTAATTACTGGCCATTGTATTGAGTTGTACCATTGAATGGAACAAAATGATTAATTATTAGCCATTGTATTGAGTTGTACCATTGAATGGAACAAAATGATTAATTACTTGCCATTATATTGAGTTGTACCATTGAATGGAAAAAATGATTAATTGCTGGCCATTGTATTGAGTTGTACCATTGAATGGAACAAAATGATTAATTGCTGGCCATTGTATTGAGTTGTACCATTGAATGGAACAAAATGATTAATTACTGGCCATTGTATTGAGTTGTACCATTGAATGGAACAAAATGATTAATTACTGGCCATTGTATTGAGTTGTACCATTGAATGGAACAAAATGATTAATTACTGGCCATTGTATTGAGTTGTACCATTTAATGGAACAAAATGGTTAATTACTGGCCATTGTATTGAGTTGTACCATTGAATGGAACAAAATGATTAATTACTGGCCATTGTATTGAGTTTTACCATTGAATGGAACAAAATGATTAATTACTGGCCATTGTATTGAGTTGTACCATTGAATGGAACAAAATGATTAATTACTGGCCATTGTATTGAGTTGTACCATTGAATGGAACAAAATGATTAATTGCTGGCCATTATATTGAGTTGTACCATTGAATGGAACAAAATGATTAATTGCTGGCCATTGTATTGAGTTGTACCATTGAATGGAACAAAATGATTAATTACTGGCCTTTGTATTGAGTTGTACCATTGAATGGAACAAAATGATTAATTACTGGCCATTGTATTGAATTGTACCATTGAATGGAACAAAGTGATTAATTATTGGCCATTGTATTGAGTTGTACCATTGAATGGAACAAAATGATTAATTACTGGCCTTTGTATTGAGTTGTACCATTGAATGGAACAAAATGATTAATTACTGGCCATTGTATTGAATTGTACCATTGAATGGAACAAAGTGATTAATTATTGGCCCATGTATTGAGTTGTACCATTGAATGGAACGAAATGATTAATTAATGGCCATTGTATTGAGTTGTACTATTGAATGGAACAAAACGATTAATTACTAACCATTGTATTGAGTTGTACTATTGAATGGAACAAAATGATTAATTACTAATCATTGTATTGAGTTGTACCATTGAATGGAACAAAATGATTAATTACTGGCCATTGTATTGAGTTGTACCATTGAATGGAACAAAATGATTAATTACTGGCCATTGTATTGAATTGTACCATTGAATGGAACAAAATGATTAATTACTGGCCATTGTATTGAGTTGTATCATTGAATGGAACAAAATGATTAATTACTGGCCATTGTATTGAGTTGTACCATTGAAGAGAACAAAATTATTAAAAACTGGCCATTGTATTGAGTTGTACCATTGAATGGAACAAAATGATTAATTATTAGCCATTGTATTGAGTTGTACCATTGAATGGAACAAAATGATTAATTACTTGCCATTATATTGAGTTGTACCATTGAATGGAAAAAATGATTAATTGCTGGCCATTGTATTGAGTTGTACCATTGAATGGAACAAAATGATTAATTGCTGGCCATTGTATTGAGTTGTACCATTGAATGGAACAAAATGATTAATTACTGGCCATTGTATTGAGTTGTACCATTGAATGGAACAAAATGATTAATTACTGGCCATTGTATTGAGTTGTACCATTGAATGGAACAAAATGATTAATTACTGGCCATTGTATTGAGTTGTACAATTTAATGGAACAAAATGGTTAATTACTGGCCATTGTATTGAGTTGTACCATTGAATGGAACAAAATGATTAATTACTGGCCATTGTATTGAATTGTACCATTGAATGGAACAAAGTGATTAATTATTGGCCCATGTATTGAGTTGTACCATTGAATGGAACAAAATGATTAATTACTGGCCATTGTATTGAGTTGTACCATTGAATGGAACAAAATGATTAATTATTAGCCATTGTATTGAGTTGTACCATTGAATGGAACAAAATGATTAATTACTTGCCATTATATTGAGTTGTACCATTGAATGGAACAAAATGATTAATTGCTGGCCATTGTATTGAGTTGTACCATTGAATGGAACAAAATGATTAATTACTGGCCATTGTATTGAGTTGTACCATTGAATGGAACAAAATGATTAATTGCTGGCCATTATATTGAGTTGTACCATTGAATGGAACAAAATGATTAATTGCTGGCCATTGTATTGAGTTGTACCATTGAATGGAACAAAATGATTAATTACTGGCCTTTTTATTGAGTTGTACCATTGAATGGAACAAAATGATTAATTACTGGCCAATTTATTGAATTGTACCATTGAATGGAACAAAGTGATTAATTATTGGCCATTGTATTGAGTTGTACCATTGAATGGAACAAAATGATTAATTACTGGCCTTTGTATTGAGTTGTACCATTGAATGGAACAAAATGATTAATTACTGGCCATTGTATTGAATTGTACCATTGAATGGAACAAAGTGATTAATTATTGGCCCATGTATTGAGTTGTACCATTGAATGGAACGAAATGATTAATTAATGGCCATTGTATTGAGTTGTACTATTGAATGGAACAAAACGATTAATTACTAACCATTGTATTGAGTTGTACTATTGAATGGAACAAAATGATTAATTACTAATCATTGTATTGAGTTGTACCATTGAATGGAACAAAATGATTAATTACTGGCCATTGTATTGAGTTGTACCATTGAATGGAACAAAATGATTAATTACTGGCCATTGTATTGAATTGTACCATTGAATGGAACAAAATGATTAATTACTGGCCATTGTATTGAGTTGTATCATTGAATGGAACAAAATGATTAATTACTGGCCATTGTATTGAGTTTTACCATTGAATGGAACAAAATGATTAATTACTTACCATTGTATTGAGTTGTACCATTGAATGGAACAAAATGATTAATTATTGGCCATTGTATTGAGTTGTACTATTGAATGGAACAAAATGATTAATTACTGGCCATTGTATTGAGTTGTACTATTGAATGGAACAAAATGATTAATTACTGGCCATTGTATTGAGTTGTACCATTGAATGGAACAAATGATTATTTACTAACCATTGTATTTAGTTGTGCCATTGAATGGAACAAAATGATTAATTGCTGGCCATTGTATTGAGTTGTACCATTCAATGGAACAAAATGATTAATCATTGGCCATTGTATTGAGTTTTACCATTGAATGGAACAAAATGATTAATTACTGGCCATTGTATTGAGTTGTACTATTGAATGGAACAAAATGATTAATTGCTGGCCATTGTATTGAGTTGTACCATTAAATGGAACAAAATGATTAATTACTGGCCATTGTATTGAGTTGTACCATTGCATGGAACAAAATGATTAATTACTGGCCATTGTATTGAGTTGTACCATTGAATGGAACAAAATGATTAATTATTAGCCATTGTATTGAGTTGTACCATTGAATGGAACAAAATGATTAATTACTGGCCATTGTATTGAGTTGTACCATTGAATGGAACAAAATGATTAATTACTGGCCATTGTATTGAGTTGTACCATTCAATGGAACAAAATGATTAATTACTGGCCATTGTATTGAGTTGTACCATTGAATGGAACAAATGATTAATTACTGGCCATTGTATTGAGTTGTACCATTGAATGGAACAAAATGATTAATTACTGGCCATTGTATTGAGTTGTACCATTGAATGGAACAAAATGATTAATTACTTACCATTGTATTGAGTTGTACTATTGAATGGAACAAAATGATTAATTGCCGGCCATTGTATTGAGTTGTACCATTGAATGGAACAAAATGATTAATTACTGGCCATTGTATTGAGTTGTACCATTGAATGGAACAAAATGATTAATTACTTACCATTGTATTGAGTTGTACCATTGAATGGAACAAAATGATTAATTATTGGCCATTGTATTGAGTTGTACCATTGAATGGAACAAAATGATTAATTACTGGCCATTGTATTGAGTGTACCATTGAATGGAACAAAATGATTAATTGCTGGCCATTGTATTGAGTTGTACCATTCAATGGAACAAAATGATTAATTACTGGCCATTGTATTGAGTTGTACCATTGAATGGAACAAAATGATTAATTACTGGCCATTGTATTGAGTTGTACCATTGAATGGAACAAAATGATTAATTACTGGCCATTGTATTGAGTTGTACAATTGAATTGAACAAAATGATTAATTACTAACCATTGTATTGAATTGTACCATTGAATGGAACAAAATGATTAATTACTGGCCATTGTATTGAGTTGTACCATTTAATGGAACAAAATGGTTAATTACTGGCCATTGTATTGAGTTGTACCATTGAATGGAACAAAATGATTAATTACTGGCCATTGTATTGAGTTTTACCATTGAATGGAACAAAATGATTAATTACTGGCCATTGTATTGAGTTGTACCATTGAATGGAACAAAATGATTAATTACTGGCCATTGTATTGAGTTGTACCATTGAATGGAACAAAATGATTAATTATTAGCCATTGTATTGAGTTGTACCATTGAATGGAACAAAATGATTAATTACTTGCCATTATATTGAGTTGTACCATTGAATGGAACAAAATGATTAATTACTGGCCATTGTATTGAGTTGTACCATTGAATGGAACAAAATGATTAATTACTGGCCATTGTATTGAGTTGTACCATTTAATGGAACAAAATGGTTAATTACTGGCCATTGTATTGAGTTGTACCATTGAATGGAACAAAATGATTAATTGTTGGCCATTGTATTGAGTTGTACCATTGAATGGAACAAAATGATTAATTACTGGCCATTGTATTGAGTTGTACCATTGAATGGAACAAAATGATTAATTACTGGCCATTGTATTGAGTTGTACCATTGAATGGAACAAAATGATTAATTACTGGCCATTATATTTAGTTGTACCATTGAATGGAACAAAATGATTAATTATTAGCCATTGTATTGAGTTGTATCATCGAATGGAACAAAATGATTAGTTACTGGCCATTGTATTGAGTTGTACCATTGAATTGAACAAAATGATTAATTGCTGGCCATTGTATTGAGTTGTACCATTCAATGGAACAAAATGATTAATTAATGGCCATTGTATTGAGTTGTACCATTAAATGGAACAAATGATTATTTACTAACCATTGTATTTAGTTGTGCCATTGAATGGAACAAAATGATTAATTACTGGCCATTGTATTGAGTTGTACTATTGAATGGAACAAAATGATTAATTGCTGGCCATTGTATTGAGTTGTACCATTAAATGGAACAAAATGATTAATTACTGGCCATTATATTGAGTTGTACCATTGCATGGAACAAAATGATTAATTACTGGCCATTGTATTGAGTTGTACCATTGAATGGAACAAAATGATTAATTATTAGCCATTGTATTGAGTTGTACCATTGAATGGAACAAAATGATTAATTACTGGCCATTGTATTGAGTTGTACCATTGAATGGAACAAAATGATTAATTGCTGGCCATTGTATTGAGTTGTACCATTCAATGGAACAAAATGATTAATTACTGGCCATTGTATTGAGTTGTACCATTGAATGGAACAAATGATTAATTACTGGCCATTGTATTGAGTTGTACCATTGAATGGAACAAAATGATTAATTGCCGGCCATTGTATTGAGTTGTACCATTGAATGGAACAAAATGAATAATTACTGGCCATTGTATTGAGTTGTACCATTGAATGGAACAAAATGATTAATTACTTACCATTGTATTGAGTTGTACCATTGAATGGAACAAAATGATTGATTATTGGCCATTGTATTGAGTTGTACCATTGAATGGAACAAAATGATGAATTGCTGGCCATTGTATTGAGTTGTACCATTGAATGGAACAAAATGATTAATTGCTGGCCATTGTATTGAGTTGTACCATTGAATGGAACAAAATGATTAATTACTGGCCATTGTATTGAGTTGTACCATTGAATGGAACAAAATGTTTAATTGCTGGCCATTGTATTGAGTTGTACCATTGAATGGAACAAAATGATTAATTACTTGCCATTGTATTGAGTTGTACCATTTAATTGAACAAAATGATTAATTACTGGCCATTGTATTGAGTTGTACCATTGAATGGAACAAAATGATTAATTACTAACCATTGTATTGAGTTGTACCATTGAATGGAACAAAATGATTAATTATTGGCCATTGTATTGAGTTGTACCATTGAATGGAACAAAATGATTAATTACTGGCTGTTTTGTCCCAGACATATTGACTTTGTAAAGTGTGCCCTCTAAAGTTGAAACTGCCTCTTGTCTTCGAAGTTGAAGATGAAGCACACCGTGTTCGGATTTTCCGAAGAAAATTGATAAAAAATTAGTTTTTAAAGTTATTAATGACTAATGTTTGGATATTGGTGAGTTTAATATAAACTTGTGACTTGCTTGTATAAGTCTGAAGTATTACCTAAGCATTGTTAGGCTAGTGGATTGGAACTTTCACTCATCACATGTGTATAATTGTTGTAGTGATGCGAGCGTGGTCGCTTGCATACATGTCCTGACTTGTACCTAATGAATATTCATGAGGCCGTCAGTCTTAGGACGAAAGATTGTAATTTTATATAATTATCGATATCAGCCGTGATATTTATGTATAATATCTAGTTTATTTAGTTCTATTAAACTACCGTATAACCTGAGATTAAAGTAGCTAACGGATTTTAGATCATTAATATTTCAAGACTTATTTTTGGTGAACTTGTATTATTCGCAGTATTTATGACAATGTCTGAACTACATGTGAGTAGTTTTCTGATTTTGTCATTTGTGCGTTTACTTATAAGGTTACAGTTTGGTTGGTCGATACCATTCTCATTTGAGGTAATTTGCCTCACAGTTGTGTTTTGACTGTGTTGGATACCTATAGAAGTCAGGAGAGATCAACATTCACGGTATGCATAATATCACTACAGTGGTAAAATATATAGTCCATGGCCTGGAGGGGGGTTACCGTGCACCCGCCCCCCCCCCCCCCCCCACAGTTAAACTTCTTTGGTATCATTTTCTTCCCACGGACATATAGAGTGAAAAAATCGATGTTAACAAGAAAAATATAGGGATGCATTGTATGTACTTGCGTCATTTGTAATGATCATCAGTGTTTTATCTTCAAATATTTTTTGGGGTTGGGGGTAACATTTATCCTAATAACCCAAGAATCCAACATCTAATTAGTATTATCTTAGTAACATTGTGTAGCATACATCTTTTAAAATCTTTTAAAATTTAAATAAAATTAATCGGAAGATTATTAAGGTCAGTAGAGGTCAAAAGGTCATTGACCTTTTGCAAAATGCAAATTTTTCCCAAAATATAGATAAATTTCAATATCGTTTCTACAATTTTCAATATTTTTTATCTTAATTGTGTTTTACTTGTGCTTACTGACATATTGAATAAGAAAATATATGTTAACAAGATAAAAATTGCAGTTCATTATATACAAATTGTTATTTTTTTATTGTTAAAAATTGCAATAAAAATACATTTTTTGGGGTAGGGGGTAACAATAATAGTAATAACCCAAGAATCAAACATCTAATTAGTATGATCTTGGTGTCGTTGTGTACACAGCTGTATGGAAAGCCAAACCCGCCAAAAATACATAATACATACCATCCACCAATAATTAATTCGTACAAAATTCAAACCATCCAATATTATCTCATGCAGTTCAATGAAAACTTAAACCATTCACCTAGTATCTACACCATCCAATACAATGTGTGACCATCTACCACTAGCCCAAACGACAATACGCCGAACAAACTACCCATAACACAAACCATCTAAAGAATGTTGAGCCCAGGCAGCAATAATTGAATTAATCTAACGTTAATACAAGTATATATTAGCCAACTCATTTATCAACATTTCATGTAGTTCATGAACATTTCAAACAAAGCATCTTAATTATAGTTCATCGAATTCTAATTCTAATACATTGCCTGTTTTATACACCGTTCGTCTGTTCAACAGTTTAAACAACTGTTTTGCACACGATACGCCCGTTCGTGAGTTCAAACCATGATATTTGAAGCATCGACTTTCCAAATGGCGATTTTTCGCACCGAACGCATTTTCTTGAGTTAAAGTGGTTGCATTTCAATCACTTACTTTCGATTGGCCAGTATTACACACCGTTCGCTTGTTCGTGTTCAAACCATGATATTTGAAGCATCGACTTTCCAAACGGCGATTTTTCGCACCGAACGTATTTTCTTGAGTTAAAGTGGTTGCATTTCAATCACCTACTTTCGATTGGCCAGTATTACACACCGTTCGCTTGTTCGTGATTTCATGTGATAACATTTCATTCGACAACTTTTCAAACGTTAGTTTTTGGCTCTGCTTACGTATATGTCAGTTGATATACTATTTTTTAATTTTCATACTTTCCATAGTCAGTTTTGTACATCATTCGCATTTACGCATGTAAAGTGTAGATATTCCACTCGACAAGTTTTAAACGGTAGTTGTTCGCACATTTATTGTTTTATTGTTAAATTGTAGGCCTAACTGTTGGCGCCGATTTAATATTGAGGGGCGGGGGGTGAATGTCAACTTTACGACTGTATGACACTTACTTAGGCCTAGGCCTACGTTACACACACAGGGAGATGTAAACTAATTTATAAATTTATTTTACATCTCCCTGGTTACACACATTATCACAAACTTAAATAATGAAAAAAAAAAACAGAATGAAATAATATAATTTAGCTTGTGGGCCTGTTACAATTAACATGTCCATTGTTCCTAAAATGTTCTCATCTTACGGTTGTGGTTGTGGTTGATTTAATATTACACACTACGGAAAAAACCCCCCTTTTTTGAGAGAGTGTAATTTCCGGACATGTAGAGGTACCATATTTAAAAATGTGTACTGTTCACATTCAGTACCGAACACCTCCCCCCCCCCCCCCAATATAAAATCGGCGCCAACAGTTACAATTTAACAATAAAAAAAAACTACCGTTTTAAAACTTGTCGAGTGGAATATCTACACTTTACATGCGTAAATGCGAATGATGTACAAAACTGATGTATGGAAAGTATGAAAATTAAAAAATAGTATATCAATTGATATATACGTAAGCGGAGCCAAAAGCTAACGTTTGAAAAGTTGTCGAATGAAATGTTATCACATGAAATCACGAACAAGTGAACGGTGTGTAATACTGGCCAATCGAAAGTAGGTGATTGAAATGCAACCACTTTAACTCAAGAAAATACGTTCGGTGCGAAAAATCGCCGTTTGGAAAGTCGATGCTTCAAATATCATGGTTTGAAATCACGAACAAGCGAACGGTGTGTAATACTGGCCAATCAAAAGTAAGTGATTGAAATGCAACCACTTTAACTCAAGAAAATACGTTCGGTGCGAAAAATCGCTGTTTGGAAAGTCGATGCTTCAAATATCATGGTTTGAACTCACGAACGGGCGTATCGTGTGCAAAACAGTTGTTTAAACTGTTGAACAGACGAACGGTGTATAAAACAGGCAATGTATTAGAATTAGAATTCGATGAACTATAATTAAGATGCTTTGTTTGAAATGTTCATGAACAACATGAAATGTTGATAAATGAGTTGGCTAATATATACTTGTATTAACGTTAGATTAATTCAATTATTGCTGCCTGGGCTCAACATTCTTTATATGGTTTGTGTTATGGGTAGTTTGTTCGGCGTACTGTCGTTTGGGCTAGTGGTAGATGGTCACACATTGTATTGGATGGTGTAGATACTAGGTGAATGGTTTAAGTTTTCATTGAACTGCATGAGATAATATTGGATGGTTTGAATTTTGTACGAATTAATTATTGGTGGATGGTATGTATTATGTATTTTTGGCGGGTTTGGCTTTCCATACAGCTGTTTCAACTAGTGTTAAGGTATCAGAAAAAGTCAAGCGCCCTCAGTGTTAGCAGACGAGGCTCCCCCGAGTCGCGCGGACATATAATTTTTGTTTACAAACCATTATTTCGCGAACGCCAAATTAAATTTCGCTATCGTCAGTTTTTATGTAGTAAAAACATTTTATACAAAACTAAACGATTAAAAAAAGTGTATGTTCAATTAAAAAATAAATATTTTATTGTTTCTTTACTATAAATTAATAAATAAACGAGGATATTGTCCATTTTACTGAAATACTCTCCCGCACATAAACCAGGAAGTTGAGATAAACTGTGTAATGAAATAGTAAACAATCGTAAGTAGAAAATATCATTGTATTCTTTACTTTATTTTTGGATATAATTCATTTTTTTAGAAAAAGAACGAACTAGAATATAGTCCATCATTATTATATAAACAAAATAATACTAGTTTTGTTAATATAGCCTGGTTCAGTTTTTAGTAAAACTCGCATATTTTGCAACTCTTTTATACATTGTTATTGTTATCGGCGAGAAAACGGTTTGGCGATAGGCTTAGAAAGTGCGTTGACGCGCGCGATGACCGTGACAGTAATGTGGGCCTAGAATGAAGCTAGGCCGAAACATAGAAAATTCGTAATAGTTAAACCTTTAATTACCTTAATCCTAAATGTAATCATTATAACTGTTACCAAATAATTAATGGCATGTGTTTATAATAATAATTATTGCTTTCCTGGTGCATTTTTAGGCTAGCTGGTGTGACTGAAGTGACAGTCACAGCCTAGGCTAGGCCTTAATAATATTAATACATTTTTACAGCATAATAATGGTTTAATATTTTGGCTATTAGCTCTCTTGTTTGGATTTGTTTGGACACAAAATTTGAAGTACTGTAGATTTAAAAATTGATTTATTTTTAAAGGAAAGTACAGTTGCATCTATTGTTTTTGTAATCAAGATGACATCAGAACCAACAATGTTCCTCAAGCCTGTAGATATCTCAAGGCCTACAAGTCTTTTGTAGACCATGGCAGTGAAAAAAAGAAGCAAAACAATATCGCACAGCGTTGTTAGGCCATACCTGGTAGACATTGAATTAAACAGGATAGGTAAATAATCATAACCACCTCTTTAGAAAGTTTAATACACACTCCAAACAATGAAATGTGTGTTTGTACTTCATATTAAAGAACAATGTTAGTATAAAATAACTGTCGAAACAAACAATTGTTACAGTAATTTATAAATATACCTCTTTTCTTTATTAAATATTTCCTCAATCAACTATTTTTCCAGGTGTCAATATGTTATAATATTCAACATGCGACAGGATGCTGACATCTTGACTGGTAAATTCAAATGTTGTTTCAACTTTACATTGACATTACATAATAACTCAATTGGTCAAGTTGCTCTTTAAATATACATTGTCCCTTTGAGCATAGAATTTCAAAATTGTTTATCCTGTTTTTATGCATAATAAAGCAAACCTTTGGCTGGAACTTATTTTCCTATGAATTATCCATATCATTATCTGCTACAAGAAATAGTTGTTAACATTTTTTAAATATAATAATTTTGATGCTCATTTTTTATGCAGATTGACGTTTATTTGGTTGACCAATATTGTTTAATCTCAGGTGATCATCTAGCAGAAAGAGAAAATCAGAAGCTGCAGCACATCGACATGCTACAAAGTACAATGATTAAAATCCAGTCTTTAGAAGAGAATCTTGAGCATTTAAGAAATGAACTCTCAGTGTCACTTGTGACAAAACAGCATAGTAAGATTGCAGAGACTGGCCACAGACTAAATCTAAAAGAACAAGAGGTCAAAGACTTGGTCAGTCCTACATTATACACCTTTCAAATTTTGTCTAAAACATGCAAATACTATAAAAATTAATGCCATATTTCTTTTACATATTTTATATAGTGAACTACTATGAACCAAGAGATTTGAAACTGGACCTCTATGTACAAAAATGGACGAGGTATTTAGAAAAAATTAATTCCTCGACAGCAGTACCATGGAAAAAGTTTTGTGGGAAATCATGAAGTCACATCTGACGTTTATTTCACCTGAGATCCAGCATGAAGTAACTAAGTGGAGAAAAGTTGAGGAATAGTTTGCTATTTCTCAGTTAATTGTTACAGTATTGCATATTATTATGTACAGTATACTGTATGAATGGTAGTATTTTTTTGTGTTATTGCTAGAACAATGATTTTGTAAATATTTAACAAATGGTATATGAATTGTAAATGAATTTAATTTTTTGGAAGCTATTTTATTTTAATTTGGTTTATATATATTATTGATTGATAACGGAAATTGATGTTATTTAGTGATTTAGATTGTGATTGCATATATAATACAATACAAATATGAAAGAAATATACATTTATAATTAAATATCTAATGTCACAGTACTCTATAGCTTCTTTCTATTAATATATTACAGATCTTTGACTAAGACATGCTAGGTAGGCTGCTAGTCTTTAACCTGCTGATGATGTAGCCTAGCCTATATATAATATAGGCCTAGCTAGGCTAGGCCTGTAACCTGGCCTACTCTGTACTCCTCTCTCCCAATATGAATGATTATTAAAAAAGCTTAGGCCTAGGCTAGGCCTAATTTTTAATTAGGACCAGGAACAAGTAATTAATCAGCTTTATAACAGGTCAACTGTCACTCAGGCCCCCGAATAGACATGTTGACGTGTTAAATATAAACAGTTATTTTATTTTAATTTGGTTTATATATTAATAATTATTGATTGATAACGGAAATTGATGTTATTTACTGATTTAGATTGTGATTGCATATCAAAATAATAAATATACAATACAAATATGAAAGAAATATGCATTTATGATTAAATATCTAATGTCACAGTACTCTATATCTTCTTTCTATTAATATATTACAGATCTTTGACTAAGACATGCTAGGTAGGCTGCTAGCCTTTAACCTGCTGATGATGTAGCCTAGCCTATTATGAAGGCCTAGCTAGGCTACTAGGCTAGGCCTGTAGCCTGGCCTACTCTGTACTCCTCTCCCAATATGAATGATTATTAAAAAAGCTTAGGCCTAGACTAGGCCTAATTTTTAATTAGGACCAGGAACAAGTAATTAATCAGCTTTATAACAGGTCAACTGTCACTCAGGCCCTCCGAATATACATGTTTACGTGTTAAAAATAAACAGCCATAATATAGTCTTACACAGCTGGTTTTAACCACGCAATGGGGCCTGGGCATAGCCTATTATAAGCTAGCATAGGAAAAAATCCAGCCAGGCAATATGAATACGATCCTTGTTAAAACATTCAAGGATAACTAAAGTATCCAACTAAATCAAAGAATTCAACAGAAAAAATTATTTTTAAACTGATATGGAAAACAACATTTATACCTACTTTTTAAATGTATCGCTTGAGAAAAAAACTGGCGTTGGGTGTACAATTTTCAATTACATTACCTCTTAAAATCCACGTGATAAAACGACGACAACATGTTTTTCACCTTCATCCAGGGTTGTTCTAATGAATATTCATTATTTTTCTGACTTTCGCGGTCTTTATTTGTTTTTATTGGCTATTAAAAAACAGTCGTTTTATGCTTGATTGCTTCCGGGTTTCCTCATGTGGTTTGTATACAATATGTTTTCGGAATCGCTACTCCATAAAACGCTATGAAACGTTGGGGGAACTGCACTTAATTCATATTTCTGGAACAGCTGTGTGTAGCATTCATGTTTTTAATCATATAAAATTTGAATAAAATTAATCGAACCATTTTTAAGGTCAGTAGAGGTCAAAAGGTCACTGACCTTTTGCAAAATTGCAAATATTTGCCATAATGAGATACATTTCAATATCAAATCTCCAATTTTCAATATTTTTTATTTTAATTGTGTTTTACTTGTGTTAAGTGACATATTGAATAACAAAATATGTGTTAACATGAAAAAAATTGCACTGCATTAATACCAATTGTCATGTAATTTTGTTATTCTTCAAAATTACAATAAAAAGACATTTTTGGGGTAGGGGGTAACAATTATCCCAATAACCCAAGAATCCAACACCTAATTAGTATTATCTTGGTACCATTGTGTAGCATACATCTTTTAAAATCTTATAAAATTTAAATAAATTAATCGGACTATTAGTAGGGTCAGTAGAGGTCAAAAGGTCATTGACCTTTTACAAAAATAGACATTTTTGCCAAAATATAGATAAATTTCAACATAGTATCTATAATTTTCAATATGTTTTATCTTAATTGTGTTTTACTTGTGCTTACTGACATATTGAATAAGAAAATATATGTTAACAAGATTAAAATTGCAGTTCATTATACAGAAATTATCATTTTTTATTCTTAAAAATTCCAATAAAAATACATTTTTTGGGGTAGGGTGTAACATTAATAGCAATAACCCAAGAATCAAACATCTAATTAGTATGATCTTGGAGTCGTTGTGTAGCATTCGTGTTTTTTAATCATATAGAATTTTAATAAAATTAATCGAACCATGTTTAAGGTCAGTAGAGGTCAAAAAGGTCACTGACCTTTTGCAAAATTGCAAATATTTGCTATAATGAGATACATTTCAATATCAAATCTCCAATTTTTTCAATACTTTTTATTTTAATTGTGTTTTACTTGTGTTTACTGACATATTGAATAGCAAAATATGTGTTAACATGAAAAAAATTGCACTGCTTTAATACCAATTGTCATGTAATTTTTTTATTCTTCAAAATTACAATAAAAAGACATTTTTGGGGTATGGGGTAACAATTATCCCAATAACCCAAGAATCCAACACCTAATTAGTATTATCTTGGTACCATTGTGTAGCATACATCTTTTAAAATCTTATAAAATTTAAATAAAATTTATCGGACTATTAGTAGGGTCAGTAGAGGTCAAAAGGTCATTGACCTTTTACAAAAATGCACATTTTTGCCAAAATATAGATAAATTTCAACATAGTATCTATAATTTTCAATATGTTTTATCTTAATTGTGTTTTATTTGTGCTTACTGACATATTGAATAAGAAAATATATGTTAACAAGATTAAAATTGCAGTTCATTATACACAAATTATCATTTTTTATTCTTAAAAATTGTAATAAAAATACATTTGGTGTAACATTAATAGCAATAACTCAAGAATCAAACATCTAATTAGTATGATCTTGGTGTCGTTGTGTAGCATTCGTGTTTTTTAACCATATAGAACTTTAATAAAATTAATCGAACCATGTTTAAGGTCAGTAGAGGTCAAAAAGGTCACTGACCTTTTGCAAAATTGCAAATATTTGCCATAATGAGATATATATATATATATGTGAACTTTATTCAATCAATCGTACATTTGTAATAATGGTAACCACAATAAGGTATAATATTACAGTAGTTTTTTACACAAAAAAAACAAGACCAATATAAATATAAATTATAAATATATACAATGATTATTTACAGTAATGATAAAAATAAAAATTAATTGTTTATATTGACGATTATTGGAAACAGAAGTTGAATAATAAAAAACTGGAAAGTTTAGTTAGAGGTTTACAATCAATGGAAAAGATGAAAACATATAATATTGGAAGTATTAAAAGTAGCATTGTTTAGGGAGATTACTGTATATTGGCAACGGCCTACAGTTGAACATGGTTTTAAGCAAAAGTTATATATTGATTGATTGAATCGGGCATCACTATAAGCAAAGCTTTAAAATGTGATGTCCTATGTAAGAATTAAAAATTGGAAAAATTAAATAAATAAATAAATTACAATAAAAACAATAACAATTAGTAAATATATATGTAAACAATAGAGACAATAAGCAATAATCATAAATGACAGTTGAATAAAAAAAAATATATATATATATATTATTATACATGTAATAACAATTTCAAAAATATGACCAGAATAGATCATTCATAAAAAAAAGAAAAAAAGAAATCGATAATGAAAAATATTTTGTTCATAATACGTTGTGATTTTAGGTATTAGAATATTTTTTGAGGAGATTAGTATGAATTGTTTTTTTAAATAGTCCTATACTCTTGATTTTTCTTACTGAGTTTTCAAGGCTATTCCATATCTTGGCACCCCTATAGCATATACTTTGTTGTCCTATTTTGGTTCTTTTTAGTACAGTGGTATAGTTTTTTTTATTCCTGGTATCATAATTATGTGTTGATTCAATTGTTTGAAAGTAAGTGTCAAACGTAATTGGGAGCTGTTTATTATAAAATTGGAAGAGTAGTATTGCCATATGTTTTTCATAAAGATCGAATATATTTAATGTGTTGGTTTGTATAAATAGCGGTTGGGAAGGATGTTGATAGTGGTTTTTTCTGGAGGATGTGAAGTCGGTTTAATTTACTTGGTCCAAAGGAGCCCCATACTACTATTGCATACGTTAAATGGGGAAGGATTATAGATTTATAAATTTGCAATAGAGTCATATATGGTAAAAAATACTTTAATTTATTCAGAATTCCTATTATCTTTGAAACTTTGTTTGCAATGCCATCAATATGGGTACAGAAGGACAAAAATTTGTCTAAGGTAACTCCTAAGAATTTGATATGGGTTACCTCTTCGAGTGTGGTGTTATTTACGTATATATGCATGTCTGTGAAGTCGGTTAAATTCTGGCGCCCTCTAAAGATTATATATTTAGTTTTATTTGTATTAATTGAGAGTTTGTTAGCTCTAAACCAAGTGGTTAGTCGTTGTAATTCGCAGTTTAGTATATTACATGCAACTATGGGGTCATTATGTTTGAGGAATATGTTTGTATCGTCCGCGAATATGATAAGTTCGACAACTTTGCTTACACAAAATATGTCATTTATAAATAACAAAAATAGCAATGGGCCAATGATAGATCCCTGTGGAACACCAACTTTTACTTCTCTTTTTATTGATTTGTGTGATTCAATAGTAACATACTGAGTTCTGTGGTTTAGGTAACTCCTGAACCAGTCTAACACAATACCACGTATGCCATAGCATTCCATTTTATTGATTAGAATTCTATGATCGATCGTATCGAAAGCTTTCGACAGATCTAGGAAAACACCTATAATGAATGAGTTGTTATCAATTTCTGATGTTATTTTTTCTAGTGTGTGTAGTAGAGCATGTGCAGTTGAATGTTTTTGTCGGAATCCATATTGAGATTGATTTATTATGTTGTATTTATTAAGGTATGAAATGGTTTGGTCGTAGACAACTCTTTCATATATTTTATAAAGACATGGTAAGATTGATATGGGTCGATAATTATTAAGGTTTTGCCTATCGCCACTTTTAAAAACAGGTATAGTTTTGGCACATTTTAGTTCATCAGGGAATCGGCCAGTGGCGAGTGAAACGTTTATTAAGTGTGAAATAGGTTTTGTAAGGTAGACGGAATTGTACTTGATATAGTGAGCACTGATATCATCGTGACCTGGTGTTTTATCTGTTTCTAATTTATTAATGTATGTCATTATTTCGTATTCTGTTGTGGGTCTGAAATACATAGAATTAAGGTAGTTACCAGTCAAATATGACGTTGGATCAATGGCAGGGTTGTTATCATGGTTAATTTTGTCAGCTAATTGTTTCCCAATATTAATAAAGTAAGAATTGAATGCATCGGATTTTGTTTCTGGGTTAGTGTATGTCTCTGTCCCATGTTTTAGGTTTGATGGCAGTTTGGATTTTGTCTTCCTACCTAAAAGTTGATTAATGGCATTCCACGTTTCTTTCATATTATTTTTATTTTTTTCAAATTTATTAAAATAGTATTCCTTTTTTCGTTTTCTAATAATATTGGTAAGTACGTTTCTATAGTTTGTATATTTAGATTTATTTATGTTTGTCGGTCTACGTTTGTATTTGCTATATAATTTGTTTCTAGTAACAATTGACTTAGCAATTGATTCCGTTATCCAAGGAGATTGAAGTTTATTAGCTTTGAGTTTTATCTTGTTTATTGGAAAGCATATATTAACTAATGATTGCAGAGTTGTGGAAAAATGTTGATATGCTTTGTTTGCGTCATTTGATTCTAGGACATCCTGCCATTGTTGATTTGCAAGTTCATGCTTAAAATGATCAATGTTGTACTGTTTGTTTTCGCGTTTATAACAGTATTCGTTGTTATGATAATGGTGAGTTTCGGATGTGTTTATGCAGAATATTGGAAGGTGGTCGGATATATCCGAATATATGATACCAGTGTTTATGTTATTTGTTAGATGGGAATTGTAGAGAATATTATCTATTATGGAAGCAGAGTTTTCTGTTATTCTTGTGGGCTTATTAATAAGAAAAATGAAGGACTGGGACTGGATATTGTCAAGGTGGGATTCGATGTTTTTGTCTCTCATGTGTTGGCTAATGTCTAAGTTCATATCACCAGTAATGTATGCTAGCTTATTTTCTTTGTTAATCATCTGCATGACTACCCACCCACCCATATCGTTCCAATTTTATCCCATTCTTAATCCAAATCATAATACTTAATAGTGAGTGAATGAAAGCAATAGGGAGTCGTGTGTTGTGTTAAGCAATTGAGTTTTTCACTACTTGATTCAAAAACAATAGGCAAAGTATGTGACACGCAACACAGCAACAGATTACGTAACATGGTATTTAAGTCAGTGTGCCAATTCTTTCACCTGTTAATGTTTAGGTTATGTAAACACATAATCGCGATCGTGTTGATGTTTCAATTCCGTACAGTTTGAATTCTCCTAGTGGATACAATAAGTGGTACCCATTTTCTGCATATGGTTTAATGCAGGCAGGATATAGTCACAAATTGAATTCAATTAAAAACAAACGAACGAAAATAAAGAAGTTATGTATACATTTTACCGTTAATGTAAAGGTTGCCATTTCTGAAGACAGTCTTTTTACCTTCTTCATACGCTTTCTTCATAACTTCTCGCAGGCCTCGCTTTTTGATAATATCTGCTACTGGCATATCTTCTAGTACAAACATCTCGGAATTTTTCATTATCGACTTAGCTCTTCTGAGTACTTCAAATCTCTGTGGTCGATATATAAATTTAACAATGATATGTCTTGGCTTACCACTTATTGTTGATGGTTTTCATGTGCGATGAGCCGTTTCAATGACGATGTCGTTTAGGTTGAGTGTTTTATTTAGTAATTCCTTAATCTTTTTTGTTGCATTTTCGTTTGGTTCCTCAGTTATCCCACCAAATCTCAGGTTAAAACTCCTTGAATACCGTTCAAGATTCAGAATATCATTTTGTATACTGGTAATTTTTTTCTTTTCTGTTTCAAGTGTTCTTGAATCTTTCATTTCGCTATCATACGTTGTTACTTTCTTTTCAAGATCGTTGATTGAATCGGAGGTAAAAGTAATGGATTTCTCCATATCTAATTGTTTTGCCTCCATTGAGTCAATTCTATTCATAATTGAGGTTTGATTTTTAAGTACGGAGTCTAGTTTTGTTTGCATTTCAGTTGTTAGCGTTTTAATCTCCCGCCTTAATAACTGGATTTCGCTGGTTTCTTCGGTGGGTGTCGCCTGGGTCGTTGAGGTGTCCGGAGGGGTACGTTCAGTTTGGTCCTTTTTTCTGACCATTTTCTTAGTTTTAGATCAAAAGACGATGACAGCATTAACCAATTTGTAATACTCACTTATTTAGCACAGTTGTCTTATGGCTATTTTTGGCAAAACCTTACTTTATTTTTAATGAAGACGGAGCACTGGTTATACGGTTGCTAACTCATGATGCGCCCTCAAGCTAGATACTGCATTAATACCAATTGTCATGTAATTTTTTTATTCTTCAAAATTACAATAAAAAGACATTTTTGGGGTATGGGGTAACAATTAATGCTACCCCCTACCCCAAAAATGTCTTTTTATTGTAATTTTGAAGAATAACAAAATTACATGACAATTGGTATTAATGCAGTGCAATTTTTTTCATGTTAACACACATTTTGTTATTCAATGTCAGTAAACACAAGTAAAACACAATTAAAATGAAAAGTATTGAAAAAATTGGAGATTTGATATTGAAATGTATCTCATTATGGCAAATATTTGCAATTTTGCAAAAGGTCAGTGACCTTTTTGACCTCTACTCACCTTAAACATGGTTCAATTAATTTTATTAAAATTCTATATGGTTAAAAAACACGAATGCTACACAACGACACCAAGATCATACTAATTAGATGTTTGATTCTTGGGTTATTGCTATTAATGTTACACCCTACCCCAAAAAATGTATTTTTATTACAATTTTTAAGAATAAAAAATGATAATTTGTGTATAATGAACTGCAATTTTAATCTTGTTAACATATATTTTCTTATTCAATATGTTAGTAAGCACAAGTAAAACACAATTAAGATAAAACATATTGAAAATTATAGATACTATGTTGAAATTTATCTATATTTTGGCAAAAATGTGCATTTTTGTAAAAGGTCAATGACTTTTTGACCTCTACTGACCCTACTAATAGTCCGATTAATTTTATTTAAATTTTATAAGATTTTAAAAGATGTATTCTACACAATGGTACCAAGATAATACTAATTAGGTGTTGGATTCTTGGGTTATTGGGATAATTGTTACCCCCTACCCCAAAAATGTCTTTTTATTGTAATTTTGAAGAATAACAAAATTACATGACAATTGGTATTAATGCAGTGCAATTTTTTTCATGTTAACACATATTTTGTTATTCAATATGTCACTAAACACAATTAAAACACAATTGAAATGAAAAGTATTGAAAAAATTGGAGATTAGATATTGAAATGTATCTCATTATAGCAAATATTTGCAATTTTGCAAAAGGTCAGTGACCTTTTTGACCTCTACTGACCTTAAAAATGGTTCGATTAATTTTATTAAAATTCTATATGATTAAAAAACACGAATGCTACACAACGACACCAAGATCATACTAATTAGATGTTTGATTCTTGGGTTATTGCTATTAATGTTACACCCTACCCCAAAAAATGTATTTTTATTGCAATTTTTAAGAATAAAAAATGATAATTTGTGTATAATGAACTGCAATTTTAATCTTGTTAACATATATTTTCTTATTCAATATGTCAGTAAGCACAAGTAAAACACAATTAAGATAAAACAAATTGAAAATTATAGATACTATGTTGAAATTTATCTATATTTTGGCAAAAATTTGCATTTTTGTAAAAGGTCAATGACCTTTTGACCTCTACTGACCCTACTAATAGTCCGATTAATTTTATTTAATGACCTCTACTGACCCTACTAATAGTCCGATTAATTTTATTTAAATTTTATAAGATTTTAAAAGATGTATGCTACACAATGGTACCAAGAATACTAATTAGGTGTTGGATTCTTGGGTTATTGGGATAATTGTTACCCCCTACCCAAAAAATTTCTTTTTGTTGTAATTTTGAAGAATAACAAAATTACATGACAATTGGTATTAATGCAGTGCAATTTTTGTCATGTTAACACATATTTTGTTATTCAATGTGTCACTAAACACAAGTAAAACACAATTAAAATAAAAAATATTGAAAATTGGAGATTTGATATTGAAATGTATCTCATTATGGCAAATATTTGCAATTTTGCAAAAGGTCAGTGACCTTTTGACCTCTACTGACCTTAAAATTGGTTCGATTAATTTTATTCAAATTTTATATGATTAAAAAACATGAATGCTACACAACGACACCAAGATCATACTAATTAGATGTTTGATTCTTGGGTTATTGCTATTATTGTTACCCCCTACCCCAAAAAATGTATTTTTATTGCAATTTTTAACAATAAAAAATAACAATTTGTATATAATGA
Organism: Antedon mediterranea; assembly: GCF_964355755.1. Classification (NCBI taxonomy): domain Eukaryota; kingdom Metazoa; phylum Echinodermata; class Crinoidea; order Comatulida; family Antedonidae; genus Antedon; species Antedon mediterranea. The sequence continues at coordinate 11,132,485 of NC_092678.1, forward strand.
ACTGCAATTTTTATCTTGTTAACATATATTTTCTTATTCAATATGTCAGTAAGCACAAGTAAAACACAATTAAGATAAAAAATATTGAAAATTGTAGATACGATATTGAAATTTATCTATATTTTGGGGAAAATTTGCATTTTGCAAAAGGTCAATGACCTTTTGACCTCTACTGACCTTAATAATCTTCCGATTAATTTTATTTAAATTTTAAAAGATTTAAAAAAATGTATGCTACACAATGTTACTAAGATAATACTAATTAGATGTTGGATTCTTGGGTTATTAGGATAAATGTTACCCCCTACCCCAAAAAATATTTGAAGATAAAACACTGATGATCATTACAAATGACGCAAGTACATACAATGCATCCCTATATTTTTCTTGTTAACATCGATTTTTTCACTCTATATGTCCGTGGGAAGAAAATGATACCAAAGAAGTTTAACTGTGGGGGGTGCACGGTAACCCCCCTCCAGCCCATGGAATAATAAGCTTTGTATTAATTAAACAAAATAGTAGTAGCCATTATACAATAAAGGATCTCTTATATTAAAGGATAATTATAATCACATTTTTGTAACTTTAAACCAATATATTACAGTACTTTGTTATTCGTTTTGCTAATAATAATAATACCTTTTATTATAGCAACCTGTTTCTATGAATAAAGTTTGATTCAAGTAACTTGTTTTCGTGATTCGTAATTCCTGCCTGTACATCTTGCGTGAATTTGCATCATTCGAATCAAGAATGTCGTCCATTAGAAGTAAGAGTAGTAGTGGAAGCAGTGCAAGGTCATTCAGAATCAGTGCAGCTGAGGCAAGAGCAGACCTGGAAGTTGCAAAGGCTAGAGAGTCGATAGCAAAGAAGAAGAGAGAAGCAGCTGCTGAATTGGAAAGGTTAGAACTGCAAGGTGAAGTCGAAATAGGAGAAGTGAGACTAAGAGTGCTTGAAAATGAATTAGAACAAATAGAAGAAGAAGATAAAGAAGATATATCAAGCTTCCAAAAATGTTCGGAAAATGTATCGGATTGGGTCAATAAGTATGTTAATCCCAGTGTAGGTCTTAAAGATGAAGTAGTTTTTTTTTTCTCTTTTGTGGCGCAAACACCACTTTTATTCACATTCATATTATCTCATATTACATAAAATCAGTACAGTACAGTATTATTTAACTTGTAAATGTCGTTACAGTTCATAAGTAACATTTTTACATATATGAATTCTGTATTACTCCTTTTTTCATTAATTTTCTTATATTTTGTTATACACTTGACAGGATCATCATTATCATCTATCCCGTTTTAAAATAGTTCACACATTTTCATTTGTTTGTTTTTATTTTACAACCCGGATTATACAATATATTTATATACATGATAAAAAAAAAACAATAATAGCTCAGTACCACCAGTAACCCGTATCCATGTAATTCTTTTTCTGTTAATCGTATCAAATTAGAAATTATATTATCATAATCGTATTTTTTAAAGCTACCCATTTTTCTATACTTGTTTCTTTATTGTTATATGTTTCACATTCAATGTTATATAACATATTGCTTTTAAATGAATTCCATAAAGATTTACCCACTGGCTTATTTAGTGCAGATAACATTTTTATTCTATAAATAGTAAATGCTGCAAAAGTGTAAATATAATCTATTAGCTTATCTCCCGTTCCTAGTATTAATTGTTTAAATGATATATTATTGTGATTTAAACTTACAAAGATACTAAGCATTTTCCTCCAATATTTCTGAATAAATCTACAACTAAAAAACAAATGATTTTCATTTTCAATTTCTCCACATTTGTCACACGTTTGTGTTTCCTTAACTTTCCACTGATACAGCCGTTTGTTGGTAGGCAGTATTCTATGTAACATCTTATAATTGAATTGTGCTAGTTTCTTATCTTTCATTTTACATACTTTCCGTAACCAAGAAGTTTTCCAATCAATGTTGTTATCATTGAAGTACTCTTCCCATTTTAGTTGTGACATTGGAATAATGAAATATTCTTTCACAAACCATGAGTATATTAGTTTGGTAGGAGTAATCTCATACTTGGTCCCAACTAATTCATCATTATCATCACAATTGAAAATATCTACCTCCTTAATAATACGTTTCCATTGAATTGGTATTGCCTTAATAATGCACAAATACTCATTTAACCAGTTTGTTTTACATTGTAGTTTCACCAGTATTTCGTTTGATGTTAAAAAAGCGTTCTTATTAACAATGTCTTTAATACTGATAATGCCACTGTCAATCCAATGCTTGTAGAAAAGCGATTTTTTTTTTAGTTTAACGTAGTGGTTTCCCCACAGTTGCTCATTCATTATATCGTTTCAGGGTTTTTTTTAGAGATTCTGTTATAATTTATGTTGGCTTTTATCATATTTTTGTAAAACAGTGGAATTTTATCAGAATTAACATCAATAATGTTATAACATGACATATTAAGTAAAACATTAACATCACATATTTTTTTAATATAATACATTGGAATATTTTTCCATTTAGCACCATCATCATTCATAATTCTTTTTAACCAGCCACACATGAGTGCGTTAACATGAAGAGTAAAATCAGGCATTTTAATGCCTCCCATCTCAACTTCACCAATTAGAGTTTTTCTTTTTATCTTTTCCCTTTTATTGTTCCAAATAAAATTATATATTAGATTTGTAACTTTTGTATATACATATTTTGGAACATCAGTGATATTTGCAGCATATGTTAATTTAGATAGTGCAAGACTTTTCAGGATTAGTATTCTACCAAAAATTGAGAGATTTCTAGCATTCCATTGTTTTAAAGTCTTTTCTAGCTCTATTAATTTAACATCCCAGTTTTTTCTGGTACATTCTTCTGTATTATACCCTACATATATGCCTACAATTTTGATCGAGTGTTTTACCCAATTTAATTCTAAAGGTCTATCTATTCTGTTCTTCCATTTACCAATCCAAAAAGCATTCTTTTTTTTTTTATTTAGTGTCATTCCAGATACTTCACAAAAACGTTCAATTACACTGACTGCTGACTTAATACTTTTGTCATTACCAACATACAAAACAGTATCATCTGCTAATTGGCTTATTCTAGCTTCTATGTTATTTTCATTATTTGGAAGTTTAATACCCTTATAGTCATCTTTGTTTCTTATTCTAGATGCCATTACTTCAACCACTAAAATGAATAACAGAGCAGATAGAGGACAACCTTGTCTAATACCTCTTTCCATTTTAAAATTGTTTGAAACCCAACCATTGTTAACTGTGACACATTCAACGTTATTGTATAATACTTTTACCCAGTTACAAAAGAACATTCCAAAGTTAAACTTTTCTAGAACATTGAACATAAAATCTCTACCAATAGAGTCAAAAGCCTTCTTAAAATCTACGGTAATTATTGCCCCTTCGATATCATTACACTCTGTATAGTATGAAGTAGTTAATGAAATAGTTAACACATTTGATAATGAAGTTGTTAACGAAATAGTTAATGAAGTTGATAATGAAGTAGTTAACGAAATAGTTAACACATTTGATAATAAAGTAGTTAATGAAGTTGATAATGAAGTAGTTAATGAAATAGTTAACACATTTGATAATGAAGTAGTTAACGAAATAGTTAATGAAGTTGATAATGAAGTAGTTAACGAAATAGTTAATGAAGTTGATAATGAAGTAGTTAATGAAATAGTTAACACATTTGATAATGAAGTAGTTAACGAAATAGTTAATGAAGTTGATAATGAAGTAGTTAATGAAGTTGTAAATACTGATAATGTAACAGGGCTATTACATAATGCGAACCTATCACCAAATGCAGTTCCCTGGTCTCAACATGAGAAACTAAATGTGATTCACCAACAGCCTATGAATGTACATAATATTAGTAGGCCTAGCCCTGCGCCCAATAAACTTTTCGTTTCAGGCATCAAACCAACAGCAGCACTAGATGTGTCGCCGGAACCATCAGTAGTTGAGAAGTCTACGAAAGATATTGCAGATGGGTAGCAAAATCTTCTTCAGAAGCAAGGAGAGGTGTTTGCGCAATTCACTATTCAACAGTCTTTGCCCAAAAGAGAGCTACATCCGTTTAATGGAGAAGCAGTCGATTACGCACGCAAGGGAAGTTCCAAATAACAGAGATCGATTATACTATTTAGAGCAGTACACCGCTGGTGAGGCTCAACAATTGGTTAAGAGCTACATCACCATGGATGAAGCTGTTGGCTATAAGGAAGCAAAGAAAGCATTAGCTAAAAAGTATGGTGATCCGTTCAAACTCGCAGAAGCTTATATGGAAAGGGTCTTACAATTTCCTGATATTAAATCTGAGGACAAGGATGCACTTTCTAATTTCTCACTCTTGCTGTTAGAATGCAAAAATGTAATGTCAAATTTAAAACATCTAGAAGAGCTTAACCACACCAGAAGCATACAACAATTGATGCGAAAATTGCCTTTCGAGTTAAGAGATAGATGGAGGACAAAGACCGATTTCATTCAGGAGGACAGACAAATCGAATACAAGGACTTTGTCAAATTTGTTGAAAACCAGGCTAAATTATTAAAAAATCCTACATACGGTGACATCAAGGACCACCACCAGCCTAAACCAGCAAACAAACCACGGCCAAGGAACAACTATAGATCGTTTGCTGTATTGGAGGAAGCAAAATCATGTTTGCATTGTAAAGGCGTGCATGATATTTTAGATTGTACTAAATTTAATGATATTTCGAAGGACGAGAAGGTGAAATTTATTAAAGAAAATAAATTATGCTTCGGATGTCTGGGAGCAGGTCACATGAGCAAATCTTGTGAAAATCGACAAAAAATGCAAGAAGTGCAACAAGAGTCACCCAACATCTCTACATTGGGACAAACCAACGGTGGTCGATCAAAATGAGCTTTCCGTAGCTTGCGTTAGTGATTCGTGTGCGTTAGCAGTTATACCAGTCCAAGTGAGGTCAAAAAATGGTGTGTTGATGGTAACTACCTATGCATTTATAGATCCCGGCAGTACAATATCGTTTTGTTCGCAAACATTAACCAAAAGGCTAGGTATCAGAGGAAAGCCTACAAAGATTCCTGTGGGAACCATCACGTCCAGGGAAGAATTGAAAACCGAAGTAATTAAAGACTTGAAATTAGTAGCCTAGAAGGGGGCAGTGAAGTCATAATACCTGCCCCATACCTAAAAGAGAGTCTACCACTTGATAGAGTACATATTCCAGTCCAAAATGATGTGAACCAGTGGCAACACCTCAAAGGTGTAAAGGTTGGCGAATTAAATGCAGATGTCGAATTATTGATTGGTATGAGAGTCGGTGGTGCCTACACCCCACTTGAGATTAAAACCGGAGCAGTTGGTACACCGCATGCTACTAGGACCAGTTTAGGCTGAGTCCTATGGAACCTTGTAAAAAACCCATCAAACTCTAAGAACATTTCTAAATCTGCTCATCACCCTGTCCATTGGACCAAATCGGAAAGATATGATAAGGTGGCCGAAGAGAGTGAACTACTGAGAATCGTTAATAAATCGACGGAGATAGACTTTCCTGAGAAGGGGCTTGACAGTAAACTCCATCACTCGGTAGATGATTAGTTATTCTTAAAACAAGTATCGGAAACAATATGTAAAGAAGACGATGATATTCACTATACCATTGGTTTACCATTTCGTCACAGTGATGTTTTACTACCAAATAATAGACATATGGCCGAAAAACTACTTCAACTTCTCAGAAGTAAACTTAAGAAGGACACGAAGCTGCATTCTCAGTATACAGAGTTTATGCAGAACCTATTGACCAAAGGGTATACTGAGAAGATCACCAACAAGCTAGCAACAACAAAATGGTACATTCCGCATCATGGCGTCTTTAATCCACACAAACCAAAGCTAAGGGTCGTCTTAGACTGCGCTGCTAGATCTCAAGGAATTGCACTAGACGATGTTTTAATAGCAGGTCCAAATCTTACGAACAGTTTCTTAGGAGTGTTGTTACGTTTCAGGGAATGTAAGGTAGCTCTGATGGCAGATGTTGAAGCTATGTTTTTAAATAATAAACAAACGCAGTTCAGCACATTTGTAGCGAACAGAATCAGCATTATCCATAACGGCTCAAGTCCAAAGCAGTGGAGGCATGTTGGAGGCAAGCTAAACCCGGCAGACATAGCGTCTCGAGGCCTTAACCTGAAGGACAATGAACAAGTAAGAAATGGTTAGGGGGGCCGGAGTTTCTTTTGAAGGGAATTGATAGCTGGCCTAAGCCGTTTCGTAGCAGCAACCTTGATGAAAGTGATCCTGAAGTTAAAGAAGCCACCTGTGTTACAATTGAGCAGCCAGATTCTATTGAACTTCTAATACAACATTATTCGTCGTATTATAGATTGAAACGTGCGATAGCATGGTTACTTAGACTAAAAAAGGCACTTGTACAGCGTGAAGTGAAGAAGACTGCTATTTCCCTAAATGAGTTAAAGAATGCTGAAATGTCCAAAGTAGAAGCTACCTTGATGAAATAACTTCTATTAAGGAAAATAAACAGAAATCTAGTAATATTGGTAGACTAGATCCATTTATCGATGAAGGAGTATTACGAGTTGGAGGCCGCCTGCGACGGTCAAATCAACCGAGCACTGTTAAACACCCAGTTATTTTACCTAGAAATCACCATATTGCAACTCTTATAATGACTGAGGCACATCAGATTTATGGTCACTGCGGTAGAAATCATCTAGTTTGTGCTGTAAGAAAGAGGTATTGGATACCAAACCTGCCGTCGGCAGCAAGACGACTCGTTTTGAAGTGTGTTACATGTAGAAAGTATCATCGGAAAGCAGAGAGTCAAAAGATGGCTGATCTACCCGAGCAACGAATCACTGTAGGTGAACGTCCCTTTTGCTGCACGGGAATGGACTATTTTGGTCCCTTTGAAATAAAGCGAGGTCGAGCGACGCAGAAACGTTACGGTGTCATATTTACTTGCCTCAAGACTAGGGCTGTGCATTTAGAAGTTGCATGTTCACTGACAACAAACTCATGTATCCATGCGATTAGACGGTTCATCTCTCGAAGAGGACCCGCTCAAACAATAAGGTCCGATAACGGAACTAATATAGTTGAGCACAAAGGGAATTGCAGAAGTCCCTTAAAGAACTTGATGTAGACAAGATCCAAAGAAATATGCTAAAGAAGGGAATAAATTGGCAATTTAATCCACCTGCTGCATCTCACTATGGAGGAATTTGGGAGCGGATGATCCGCTCAAGCAGGAAAGCAATATACGGAATTCTCAAAGAACAGCCATTGAAATTGAACGACGAAGGCTTGTCCACATTGTTTTGCGAAGCAGAATACATCATAAACAGTAGGCCGCTAACAGCAAATTCAGACAACCTCAAGGACTTAGAACCGCTCACACCCAACCACTTTTTGATAGGTGCAGGAGTTGAACTGACAGCACCGGGATCATTTACAAAGAAAGATGTAGTAATGGGTTGGAGACAAGGCCAGTATCTTACCAATCTTTTTTGGAAGAGGTTGGCGAACGAGTATCTTACCACACTTCAAGAAAGGCAGCGTTGGATACAATGTAAGAGGAATATTGCTTTCGGTGATGTTGTTTTGATAATGGAAAACTCCCCCAGGAATAGTTGGCCAATGGCCAGAGTAGAATCAGCCCCCAAGGATGATAAGAATGTAATAAGGTCGGTCCAACTGAGGACAAAGTCGTCTACATTAGTTAGACCTATCGCTAAGCTTATTCTTATTTTAGAAGCCGTGACTAGTTAGGATCTCCTAACTTACTTATCTCAAGTAATTTATTTACATTTATGATACTTAGTTATGTTGAATTTTATTTTTTAATGCTCATTGTTTTACTCGCATTAAGAGGGCCGGGATGTTTTGTCCCAGACATATTGACTTTGTAAAGTGTGCCCTCTAAAGTTGAAACTGCCTCTTGTCTTCGAAGTTGAAGATGGAGCACACCGTGTTCGGATTTGTCCGAAGAAAATTGATAAAAAATTAGTTTTAAAGTTATTAATGACTAATGTTTGGATATTGGTGAGTTTAATATAAACTTGTGACTTGCTTGTACCTTAATTGTTATTTCAAATCTTTCATTAGGAAGGTACTGCTGTCTCTTTTGCCATCATACCAAACATCAGATATGCAGAGGTGATGTTCCAAAAGACCACAGGTCTATAAAGACATTGAATGAAGACTATCAATTGTTTGAAGATCATGGAATGGTAAACTCCAAGGAGGTATCCAGGAGTGTAATCAGAAAAACGATGGTGCCTATTGACATCGACCATGTAGGAAATATATATATTTTGGTTAAATATTGTTTTCATAGTTATGCACTTATCAATTGTGTGACTTACCATATGAACCCCGGTAGAAGTGCATCATTTGTCCAATGTGCATCCTTTAGGTGACCATGACACACATTATGGAGAATGATAAAATGACACACCATTGTTCATTGATGTCTACTATCATCCTTTCTACTACAACACCATGATGATGCTGCTCACCAATTTGTATCATAATACAGTCCGACACTTGTACAAGTACTGAAATAATAAAGTAATAGTACTAATATAAAATCTTGAGGTTACATTTGAAAATGTGTTATTATTGCAGGTATCTGTACCAAGCCTCCATATTTCTTTAGGAGTGTTTAAGAAATTATATGACCTGTTAGAAAATGAAATGCACGCATTGGATGCAGAGATTTTCAGGTTAAGGCAAAAAAATCCCGATGGAGGTGTCAACAATTTCGACAAAATTATTGTAGAGCAGGCTGCAACAAATTCAGCATTGATGAAGCACATCTCAGATATGCAAGCACAAATTTCCCACCTAGAAGATGAAATTCCGCTTGTATTTTTAAACTGCAAATCAGAAGCATCCGCATCTGATTCTGTAAAGACACAAATTATGAGTATTGCTGAAAAGCAACAAGAAATCAAAGACATGGTATGTTAAGTACGAATAGTATTACACATACATATACTGTATTCTGAATGCATAATTAATTATTCAAAAGTAGTTTACACAGATTATGTATTTTTTTTAGGAAACAAAATTGAACAAAGGTTTGAAATATGGCACTGGGCCAATTGTTTGTGCAATGGAGGAAGTTCTCCAACAAAACAAGGTTCCTCGTCAAGCCTATCATGGGAAGGCCTTTGTAGGCAACCATGTACACAAGTGTTGCCAGGTGATTATAAAAATAAACAATACACCATCTACTTAAGATAGTATACAGTTTAAATTTAATGACAATACTATTATTAAAAAACTAAGTGTTGTATGTTGCAATGTTTGAATATTTACCCAATTGACAATATTGTTCACAGGTTGATATTATTCACCAGCTAACATCTGCATCAAACCGGGTTCTAGAGGAACAAAGCTCAGATATCCCAATTGGATTTCTTGGAAAATTGCAATCACGCCTTAAGAAAATTGATGTAACTTATACACCTATCTTCCACCAATTTTCAGACATACACAAGGCAATAAACCATACCAATGCAATGACTGAGAATGAAATTGATATTGTTGGTAAGAAAAAAAAATGTTAACTATAAAATCTGAATTGAGTTTCTATCACTCAGCTGCTTATTAAAGAATTAATTAAATTTAAATATTAATTTACTTACAGCTTCAAATATATCAGACTTCATGTCCAACTGCAGAAAATTGGAGATCAACATATCTCCAAAATTACACATGCTCGAATTTCATGTTGTGGAATTTTTAAAGCGATGGCATGTTGGAATCGGCTTGTTAAATGAGCAGGGGGGTGAACTTATTCACTCGTCATTTAACAAAAAAAGAAGAAGTCTCTATGGTGTAAAGTCAGCTCTGGCAAAAACAATGTCAGTGATGAAGAATCACTTAATCTTCACACAACCTGAAGTTCAAGCAAAAATAAAACATGCTATGAAAAGGAAGCACAGTATGTATTTTAAATACCATCAGTAAACCTTTGATGATTTTGTAGAAATAATAGTATTATCAAAGTATTTGTTTTTGTTTGCAGATGCAGAACAGTAGATGGTTGAAGTGCTGCTATGTCAACTAACTGTTGCAATATTAGAAATATCTGTATAAACAAAATTTAGTTAGTTGTGCCTGCATACATTTATGCAGAGCAGTACATGGTTGAAGTGTTGCTATGTCAACTAACTGTTGCAATATTAGAAATATCTGTATAAACAAAATTTAGTTAGGTGTGCTTGCATACATTTATGCAGAGCAGTAGATGATTGAACTGCTGCTATGTCAACTAACTGTAGACAACATCGTAGATTTCTTTTTTCTTCACTTAATTAGTGTTTAATATAAATATTCAAACAAATGTTAGTTTATATACATACCATTTAAACAGTATCTGAATATTGATTGGAGCTCATCCATGTGTTCTGAAAAATATTATATGTTCCAAATAGTTTTAATTAATGGAAATTATCATAAAACAGTTTGACATTTGTCAAAATGTCAAGACATGTTTGGATAAGTAAATATTAATTTAACGGCAGCGTTGTCAACTGAAGTATTTATTTAAATAGAGGGACTATGTGTACAAAACAAAGGTAACTAAAGTAAAAAGTACATATTTTTTCCTCACTTACTTTAAAAAAAACTGTTTAATACTATAAGTATTAATACAAATGGTTATAGGTTAAATAATATACATACCATTTAAACAGTATCTGTTATATTACTGAATTCATTCCTGTTATTGTGGATGTATAGTACGAGAACTGTCATTTGATATTCTTATACATTCTTTGCCAAAACCATTGTAATACACCTCAATAATTCTATGCAAATTACTCTTTTCGTTTAACTTCAATGCCCGTCACTTTTGACTGTGACAATATTGATTGGAGCACATCCATGTGTTCTGAAAAAAAAATAATATTATATGTTATTTGTTTAAATGCCAAGACATGTTTGGATCAGTAAATATTAATTTAACGGCAGCATTGTCAATTGAAGTATTTATTTAAATAGAGTGACTAGGCCTATGCGTACAAACATTTTGACAAAAGCTGACTAAAGTAAAAAGTACCTATTTTTTCCTCATTACCCTTTAAAAAAAACTGTTTAATACTATAAATATTAAAACAAATGGTTTTAGGTTAAATAATATACATACCATTTAAACAGTATCTTTTATATTACTGCATTAATTAATTAATGGGTGGATATACTAGCCTAGCTAGCCTAGGCCTACTAACTACTACTACTAGGCCTAGACCTATCTAGCCTAACTAGGCCTAGCCTAGTATACTGGACATCATCGCTGATGTAATCATTATTATTACCCAGTCCACCCCATCCAGATATCCATCCTAGTGCTAGGCCTATGTTAAGTTTTAAAATTTTAAATTAATATTATCACTTAAACTAAGCCTAGGCTAATGTATTTTTTTAAAATAAAAAATAATCATTATCTTTATATACAAGCCAAGCCAAGTCGCGTCAACCTGGTAAGTGGACTTGACTACCCACGTGGGTAGATGGGGCGATCTTTGGCCATGCTGTTACAATTCAAATACGGTTCACGTCAAGCTGAAACCTTATTTTAACAATTCTCGTAACAATTGCCTACCAAATAAAATAAATATCAGTTCCTAAAGTGACTAACAACTAATTATATATAAATATCCAAATTTAACCATATTTTTACATTGAATAATTACTAATTTTAAGCATATTTACACTCTAATTTCAACTACTCACCAGGCTTCGAAGAAACACGCTTTCTTTCTCGCCATCCCATAGTAAGATAAAATAACCGCTCATTTAACATTTTCTCATGAATATTCATATTTTTTTTCGTTTTTAAGGCTCTAATTCGTTAATTGTAGAGGTCAATCACAAAATCTCAGAAAAAACGTGGCTTCCGGGTAAAATTATAGTGCGCCCTCTCTGGTTAGTTTATGGAAAATATTAGATTAAAACTATAGAGGGGGTATGACTTTTTGTCAATAACGAAACCACCGTGAAGTCTGAATAATTACCTAAGCATTGTTAGGCTAGTGGATAGGAACTTTCACTCATCACATGTGTATAATTGTTGTAGTGATGCGAGCGTGGTCGCTTACATACATGTCCTGACTTGTACCTAATGAATATTCATGAGGCCCTCAGTCTTAGGACGAAAGATTGTAATTTTATATAATTATCGATATCAGCCGTGATATTTATGTATAATATCCAGGTTATTTAGTTCTATTAAACTACCGTATAACCTGAGATTAAAGTAGTTAACTGATTTTAGATCATTAATATTTCAACACTTATTTTTGGTGAACTTGTATTATTCGCAGTATTTATGACAATGCCTGAACTACATATGAGTAGTTTTCTGATTGTGTCATTTGTGTGTTTACTTATAAGGTTACAGTTTGGTTGGTCGATACCATTCTCATTTGAGGTAATTTGCCTCACAGTTGTGTTGTGACTGTGTTGGATACCTATAGAAGGCAGGAGAGATCAAAATTCACGGTATGCATAGTATCACTACAGTGGTAAAACATAAGCTTTGTATTAATTAAACAAAATAGTAGTAGCCATTATACAATAAAGGATCTCTTATATTAAAAGATAATTATAATCACATTTTTGTAACTTTAAACCAATATATTACATTACTTTGTTATTCGTTTTGCTAATAATAATACCTTTTATTATAGCAACCTGTTTCTATGAATAAAGTTTGATTCAAGTAACTTGTTTTCGTAATTCGTAATTCCTGCCTGTACACTGGCCATTGTATTGAGTTGTACCATTGAATGGAACAAAATAATTAATTGCTGGCCATTGTATTGAGTTGTACAATAGAATGGAACAAAATGATTAATTGCTGGCCATTGTATTGAGTTGTACCATTGAATGGAACAAAATGATTAATTGCTGGCCATTGTATTGAGTTGTACCATTGAATGGAACAAAATGATTAATTACTAACCATTTTATTGAGTTGTACCATTGAATGGAACAAAATGATTAATTATTGGCCATTGTATTGAGTTGTAATATTGAATGGAACAAAATGATTAATTACTAACCATTGTATTGAGTTGTACTATTGAATGGAACAAAATGATTAATTACTAACCATTGTATTGAGTTGTACCATTGAATGGAACATAATGATTAATTACTGACCATTGAATGGAACAAAATGATTAATTACTGGCCATTGTATTGAGTTGTACCATTGAATGGAACAAAATGATTAATTACTGGCCATTGTATTGAGTTGTACCATTGAATGGAACAAAATGATTAATTGCTGGCCATTGTATTGGGTTGTACCATTGAATGGAACAAAATGATTAATTACTAACCATTGTATTGAGTTGTACCATTGAATGGAACAAAATGATTAATTATTGGCCATTGTATTGAGTTGTACTATTGAATGGAACAAAATGATTAATTACTAACCATTGTATTGAGTTGTACTATTGAATGGAACAAAATGATTAATTACTAACCATTATATTGAGTTGTACCATTGAATGGAACAAAATGATTAATTACTGGCCATTGTATTGAGTTGTACCATTGAATGGAACAAAATGATTAATTGCTGGCCATTGTATTGGGTTGTACCATTGAATGGAATAAAATGATTAATTACTGGCCATTGTATTGAGTTGTACCATTGAATTGAACAAAATGATTAATTACTGGCCAATGTATTGAGTTGTGCCATTGAATTGAACAAAATGATTAATTACTGGCCATTGTATTGAGTTGTACCATTGAATGGAACAAAATTATTAATTACTGGCCATTGTATTGACTTGTACCATTGAATGGAAAAAATGATTAATTACTGGCCATTGTATTGAGTTGTACCATTGAATGGAACAAAATGATTAATTGCGGGCCATTGTATTGGGTTGTACCATTGAATGGAACAAAATGATTAATTACTAACCATTGTATTGAGTTGTACCATTGAATGGAACAAAATGATTAATTATTGGCCATTGTATTGAGTTGTACTATTGAATGGAACAAAATGATTAATTACTAACCATTGTATTGAGTTGTACTATTGAATGGAACAAAATGATTAATTACTAACCATTGTATTGAGTTGTACCATTGAATGAAACAAAATGATTAATTACTGGCCATTGTATTGAGTTGTACCATTGAATGGAACAAAATGATTAATTACTGGCCATTGTATTGAGTTGTACCATTGAATTGAACAAAATGATTAATTACTGGCCTTTGTATTGAGTTGTGCCATTGAATTGAACAAAATGATTAATTACTGGCCATTGTATTGAGTTGTACCATTGAATGGAACAAAATGATTAATTACTGGCCATTGTATTGACTTGTACCATTGAATGGAACAAAATGATTAATTACTGGCCATTGTACTGAGTTGTACCATTGAATGGAACAAAATGATTAATTACTGACCATTGAATGGAACAAAATGATTAATTACTGGCCATTGTAATGAGTTGTACCATTGAATTGAACAAAATGATTAATTACTGGCCATTGTATTGAGTTGTGCCATTGAATTGAACAAAATGATTAATTACTGGCTATTGTATTGAGTTGTACCATTGAATGGAACAAAATGATTAATTACTGGCCATTGTATTGACTTGTACCATTGAATGGAACAAAATGATTAATTACTGGCCATTGTACTGAGTTGTACCATTGAATGGAACAAAATGATTAATTGCTGGCCATTGTATTGAGTTGTACCATTGAATGGAACAAAATGATTAATTACTAACCATTTTATTGAGTTGTACCATTGAATGGAACAAAATGATTAATTATTGGCCATTGTATTGAGTTGTAATATTGAATGGAACAAAATGATTAATTACTAACCATTGTATTGAGTTGTACTATTGAATGGAACAAAATGATTAATTACTAACCATTGTATTGAGTTGTACCATTGAATGGAACATAATGATTAATTACTGACCATTGAATGGAACAAAATGATTAATTACTGGCCATTGTATTGAGTTGTACCATTGAATGGAACAAAATGATTAATTACTGGCCATTGTATTGAGTTGTACCATTGAATGGAACAAAATGATTAATTGCTGGCCATTGTATTGGGTTGTACCATTGAATGGAACAAAATGATTAATTACTAACCATTGTATTGAGTTGTACCATTGAATGGAACAAAATGATTAATTATTGGCCATTGTATTGAGTTGTACTATTGAATGGAACAAAATGATTAATTACTAACCATTGTATTGAGTTGTACTATTGAATGGAACAAAATGATTAATTACTAACCATTATATTGAGTTGTACCATTGAATGGAACAAAATGATTAATTACTGGCCATTGTATTGAGTTGTACCATTGAATGGAACAAAATGATTAATTGCTGGCCATTGTATTGGGTTGTACCATTGAATGGAATAAAATGATTAATTACTGGCCATTGTATTGAGTTGTACCATTGAATTGAACAAAATGATTAATTACTGGCCAATGTATTGAGTTGTGCCATTGAATTGAACAAAATGATTAATTACTGGCCATTGTATTGAGTTGTACCATTGAATGGAACAAAATTATTAATTACTGGCCATTGTATTGACTTGTACCATTGAATGAAAAAAAATGATTAATTACTGGCCATTGTATTGAGTTGTACCATTGAATGGAACAAAATGATTAATTGCGGGCCATTGTATTGGGTTGTACCATTGAATGGAACAAAATGATTAATTACTAACCATTGTATTGAGTTGTACCATTGAATGGAACAAAATGATTAATTATTGGCCATTGTATTGAGTTGTACTATTGAATGGAACAAAATGATTAATTACTAACCATTGTATTGAGTTGTACTATTGAATGGAACAAAATGATTAATTACTAACCATTGTATTGAGTTGTACCATTGAATGGAACAAAATGATTAATTACTGGCCATTGTATTGAGTTGTACCATTGAATGGAACAAAATGATTAATTACTGGCCATTGTATTGAGTTGTACCATTGAATTGAACAAAATGATTAATTACTGGCCTTTGTATTGAGTTGTGCCATTGAATTGAACAAAATGATTAATTACTGGCCATTGTATTGAGTTGTACCATTGAATGGAACAAAATGATTAATTACTGGCCATTGTATTGACTTGTACCATTGAATGGAACAAAATGATTAATTACTGGCCATTGTACTGAGTTGTACCATTGAATGGAACAAAATGATTAATTACTGACCATTGAATGGAACAAAATGATTAATTACTGGCCATTGTAATGAGTTGTACCATTGAATTGAACAAAATGATTAATTACTGGCCATTGTATTGAGTTGTGCCATTGAATTGAACAAAATGATTAATTACTGGCTATTGTATTGAGTTGTACCATTGAATGGAACAAAATGATTAATTACTGGCCATTGTATTGACTTGTACCATTGAATGGAACAAAATGATTAATTACTGGCCATTGTACTGAGTTGTACCATTGAATGGAACAAAATGATTAATTACTAACCATTGTATTGAGTTGTACCATTGAATGGAACAAAATGATTAATTACTGGCCATTGAATTGAGTTGTACCATTGAATGGAACAAAATGATTAATTACTGGCCATTGTACTGAGTTGTACCATTGAATGGAAAAAATGATTAATTACTAACCATTGTATTGAGTTGTACCATTGAATGGAACAAAATGATTAATTACTGGCCATTGAATTGAGTTGTACCATTGAATGAAACAAAATGATAAATTACTGGCCATTGAATTGAGTTGTACCATTGAATGGAACAAAATGATTAATTACTGGCCATTGTATTAAGTTGTACCCTTGAATGGAACAAAATGATTAATTATTGGCCATTGTATTGAGTTGTACCATTCAATGGAAAAAAATGATTTATTACTGGCCATTGTATTGACTTGTACCATTGAATGGAACAAAATGATTAATTACTGGCCATTGTATTGAGTTGTACCATTGAATTGAACAAAATGATTAATTACTGGCCATTGTATTGAGTTGTACCATTGAATGGAACAAAATGATTAATTACTGGCCATTGTATTGAGTTGTACTATTGAATGGAACAAAATGATTAATTACTAACCATTGTATTGAGTTGTTCTATTGAATGGAACAAAATGAATAATTACTAACCATTGTATTGAGTTGTACCATTGAATGGAACAAATGATTAATTACTGACCATTGAATGGAACAAAATGATTAATTACTGGCCATTGTAATGAGTTGTACCATTGAATTGAACAAAATGATTATTTACTGGCCATTGTATTGAGTTGTGCCATTGAATTGAACAAAATGACTAATTACTGGCCATTGTATTGAGTTGTACCATTGAATGGAACAAAATGATTAATTACTGGCCATTGTATTGACTTGTACCATTGAATGGAACAAAATGATTAATTACTGGCCATTGTACTGAGTTGTACCATTGAATGGAACGAAATGATTAATTACTGGCCATTGTATTGAGTTGTACCATTGAATGGAACAAAATGATTAATTACTGGCCATTGAATTGAGTTGTACCATTGAATGGAACAAAATGATTAATTACTGGCCATTGTATTGAGTTGTACCCTTGAATGGAACAAAATGATTAATTACTGGCCATTGAATTGAGTTGTACCATTGAATGGAACAAAATGATTAATTACTGGCCATTGTATTAAGTTGTACCCTTGAATGGAACAAAATGATTAATTATTGGCCATTGTATTGAGTTGTACCATTCAATGGAAAAAATGATTTATTACTGGCCATTGTATTGACTTGTACCATTGAATGGAACAAAATGATTAATTACTGGCCATTGTATTGAGTTGTACCATTGAATTGAACAAAATGATTAATTACTGGCCATTGTATTGAGTTGTACCATTGAATGGAACAAAATGATTAATTACTGGCCATTGTATTGAGTTGTACCATTGAATGGAACGAAATGATTAATTACTGGCCATTGTATTGAGTTGTACCATTGAATGGAACAAAATGATTAATTACTAACCATTGTATTAAGTTGTACCATTGAATGGAACAAAATGATTAATTACTGGCCATTGAATTGAGTTGTACCATTGAATGGAACAAAATGATTAATTACTGGCCATTGTATTGAGTTGTACCCTTGAATGGAACAAAATGATTAATTACTGGCCATTGAATTGAGTTGTACCATTGAATGGAACAAAATGATTAATTACTGGCCATTATATTGAGTTGTACCCTTGAATGGAACAAAATGATTAATTATTGGCCATTGTATTGAGTTGTACCATTCAATGGAACAAAATGATTACTTACTGGCCATTTTATTGAGTTGTACCATTGAAGGGAACAAATGATTAATTACTGGCCATTGTATTGAGTTGTTCCATTGAATGGAACAAAATGATTAATTACTGGCCATTGTATTGAGTTGTACCATTGAATGGAACAAAATGATTAATTACTGGCCATTGTATTGAGTTGTACCATTGAATGGAAAGAAATGATTAATTACTGGCCATTGTATTGAGTTGTACCATTGAATGGAACAAAATGTTTAATTACTGGCCATTGTATTGATTTGTATCATTGAATGGAACAAATGATTAATTACTGGCCATTGTATTGAGTTGTACCATTGAATGGAACAAACTGATTAATTACTGGCCATTGTATTGAGTTGTACCATTGAATGGAACAAAATGATTAATTACTGGCCATTGTATTGAGTTTTATCATTGAATGGAACAAAATGATTAATTACTGGCCATTGTATTGAGTTGTACCATTGAATGGAACAAAATGATTAATTACTGGCCATTGTATTGAGTTGTACCATTGAATGGAACGAAATGATTAATTACTGGCCATTGTATTGAGTTGTACCATTGAATGGAACAAAATGATTAATTATTGGCCATTGTATTGAGTTGTACTATTGAATGGAACAAAATGATTAATTACTAACCATTGTATTGAGTTGTACCATTGAATTGAACAAAATGATTAATTACTGACCATTGTATTGAGTTGTGCCATTGAATTGAACAAAATGATTAATTACTGGCCATTGTATTGAGTTGTACCATTGAATGGAACAAAATGATTAATTACTGGCCATTGTATTGAGTTGTACCATTGAATGGAACAAAATGATTAATTACTGGCCATTGTATTGAGTTGTACCATTTAATGGAACGAAATGATTAATTACTGGCCATTGTATTGAGTTGTACCATTGAATGGAACAAAATGATTAATTATTGGCCATTGTATTGAGTTTTACCATTGAATGGAACTGAATTATTAATTACTGGACATTGTATTGAGTTGTACCATTGAATGGAACAAAATGATTAATTACTGGCCATTGTATTGAGTTGTACCATTGAATGGAACGAAATGATTAATTACTGGCCATTGTATTGAGTTGTACCATTGAATGGAACAAAATGATTAATTACTAACCATTGTATTAAGTTGTACCATTGAATGGAACAAAATAATTAATTACTGGCCATTGAATTGAGTTGTACCATTGAATGGAACAAAATGATTAATTACTGGCCATTGTATTGAGTTGTACCCTTGAATGGAACAAAATGATTAATTACTGGCCATTGAATTGAGTTGTACCATTGAATGGAACAAAATGATTAATTACTGGCCATTATATTGAGTTGTACCCTTGAATGGAACAAAATGATTAATTATTGGCCATTGTATTGAGTTGTACCATTCAATGGAACAAAATGATTACTTACTGGCCATTTTATTGAGTTGTACCATTGAAGGGAACAAATGATTAATTACTGGCCATTGTATTGATTTGTTCCATTGAATGGAACAAAATGATTAATTACTGGCCATTGTATTGAGTTGTACCATTGAATGGAACAAAATGATTAATTACTGGCCATTGTATTGAGTTGTACCATTGAATGGAAAGAAATGATTAATTACTGGCCATTGTATTGAGTTGTACCATTGAATGGAACAAAATGATTAATTACTGGCCATTGTATTGATTTGTATCATTGAATGGAACAAATGATTAATTACTGGCCATTGTATTGAGTTGTACCATTGAATGGAACAAACTGATTAATTACTGGCCATTGTATTGAGTTGTACCATTGAATGGAACAAAATGATTAATTACTGACCATTTTATTGAGTTTTATCATTGAATGGAACAAAATGATTAATTACTGGCCATTGTATTGAGTTGTACCATTGAATGGAACAAAATGATTAATTACTGGCCATTGTATTGAGTTGTACCATTGAATGGAACGAAATGATTAATTACTGGCCATTGTATTGAGTTGTACCATTGAATGGAACAAAATGATTAATTATTGGCCATTGTATTGAGTTGTACTATTGAATGGAACAAAATGATTAATTACTAACCATTGTATTGAGTTGTACCATTGAATGGAACAAAATGATTAATTACTGACCATTGAATGGAACAAAATGATTAATTACTGGCCATTGTATTGAGTTGTACCATTGAATTGAACATAATGATTAATTACTGGCCATTGTATTGAGTTGTGCCATTGAATTGAACAAAATGATTAATTACTGGCCATTGTATTGAGTTGTACCATTGAATGGAACAAAATGATTAATTACTGGCCATTGTATTGATTTGTATCATTGAATGGAACAAATGATTAATTACTGGCCATTGTATTGAGTTGTACCATTGAATGGAACAAACTGATTAATTACTGGCCATTGTATTGAGTTGTACCATTGAATGGAACGGAATTATTAATTACTGGCCATTGTATTGAGTTGTACCATTGAATGGATCAAAATGATTAATTACTGGCCATTGTATTGAGTTGTACCATTGAATGGAACAAACTGATTAATTACTGGCCATTGTATTGAGTTGTACCATTGAATGGAACAAAATGATTAATTACTGGCCATTGTATTGAGTTGTACCATTGAATGGAACGAAATGATTAATTACTGGCCATTGTATTGAGTTGTACCATTGAATGGAACAAAATGATTAATTATTGGCCATTGTATTGAGTTGTACTATTGAATGGAACAAAATGATTAATTACTAACCATTGTATTGAGTTGTACCATTGAATGGAACAAAATGATTAATTACTGACCATTGAATGGAACAAAATGATTAATTACTGGCCATTGTATTGAGTTGTACCATTGAATTGAACAAAATGATTAATTACTGGCCATTGTATTGAGTTGTGCCATTGAATTGAACAAAATGATTAATTACTGGCCATTGTATTGAGTTGTACCATTGAATGGAACAAAATGATTAATTACTGGCCATTGTATTGACTTGTACCATTGAATTGAACAAAATGATTAATTACTGGCCATTGTATTGAGTTGTACCATTGAATGGAACAAAATGATTAATTACTGGCCATTGTATTGACTTGTACCATTGAATGGAACAAAATGATTAATTACTGGCCATTGTATTGAGTTGTACCATTGAATGGAACAAAATGATTAATTACTGGCCATTGTATTGAGTTGTACCATTGAATGGAACAAAATGATTAATTACTAACCATTGTATTGAGTTGTACCATTGAATGGAACAAACTGACTAATTACTGGCCATTGTATTGAGTTGTACCATTGAATGGAACGAAATGATTAATTACTGGCCATTGTATTGAGTTGTTCCATTGAATGGAACAAAATGATTAATTACTAACCATTGTATTGAGTTGTACCATTGAATGGAACAAAATGATTAATTACTGGCCATTGAATTGAGTTGTACCATTGAATGGAACAAAATGATTAATTACTGGCCATTGTATTGAGTTGTACCCTTGAATGGAACAAAATGATTAATTACTGGCCATTTAATTGAGTTGTACCATTGAATGGAACAAAATGAATAATTACTGGCCATTGCATTGAGTTGTACCCTTGAATGGAACAAAATGATTAATTTTTGGCCATTTTATTGAGTTGTACCATTCAATGGAACAAAATGATTACTTACTGGCCATTTTATTGAGTTGTACCATTGAAGGGAACAAATGATTAATTACTGGCCATTGTATTGAGTTGTACCATTGAATGGAACAAAATGATTAATTACTGGCCATTGTATTGAGTTGTACCATTGAATGGAACGAAATGATTAATTACTGGCCATTGTATTGAGTTGTACCATTGAATGGAACAAAATGATTAATTACTAACCATTGTATTGAGTTGTACCATTGAATGGAACAAAATGATTAATTACTAACCATTGTATTGAGTTATACCATTGAATGGAACAAAATGATTGATTACTGACCATTGTATTGAGTTGTACCATTGAATGGAACAAAATGATTAATTACTGGCCATTTTATTGAGTTGTACCATTGAAGGGAACAAATGATTAATTACTGGCCATTGTATTGAGTTGTACCATTGAATAGAACAAAATGATTAATTACTGGCCATTGTATTGAGTTGTACCATTGAATGGAACGAAATGATTAATTACTGGCCATTGTATTGAGTTGTACCATTGAATGGAACAAAATGATTAATTATTGGCCATTGTATTGAGTTGTACTATTGAATGGAACAAAATGATTAATTACTAACCATTTTATTGAGTTGTAC
Source organism: Antedon mediterranea (assembly GCF_964355755.1). Classification (NCBI taxonomy): domain Eukaryota; kingdom Metazoa; phylum Echinodermata; class Crinoidea; order Comatulida; family Antedonidae; genus Antedon; species Antedon mediterranea. The sequence continues at coordinate 11,155,256 of NC_092678.1, forward strand.
TATTGAATGGAACAAAATGATTAATTACTAACCATTGTATTGAGTTGTACCATTGAATGGAACAAAATGATTAATTACTGACCATTGAATGGAACAAAATGATTAATTACTGGCCATTGTATTGAGTTGTACCATTGAATTGAACAAAATGATTAATTACTGGCCATTGTATTGAGTTGTGCCATTGAATTGAACAAAAAGATTAATTACTGGCCATTGTATTGAGTTGTACCATTGAATGGAACAAAATGATAAATTACTGGCCATTGTATTGACTTGTACCATTGAATGGAACAAAATGATTAATTACTGGCCATTGTATTGAGTTGTACCATTGAATGGAACGAAATGATTAATTACTGGCCATTGTATTGAGTTGTACCATTGAATGGAACAAAATGATTAATTACTAACCATTGTATTGAGTTGTACCATTGAATGGAACAAAATGATTAATTACTGGCCAATGAATTGAGTTGTACCATTGAATGGAACAAAATGATTAATTACTGGCCATTGTATTGAGTTGTACCCTTGAATGGAACAAAATGATTAATTACTGGCCATTGAATTGAGTTGTACCATTGAATGGAACAAAATGATTAATTACTGTCCATTGTATTAAGTTGTACCATTGAATGGAACAAAATGATTAATTATTGGCCATTGTATTGAGTTGTACCATTGAATGGAACAAAATGATTAATTACTGGCCATTGAATTGAGTTGTACCATTGAATGGAACAAAATGATTAATTACTGGCCATTGTATTAAGTTGTACCATTGAATGGAAAAAAATGATTAATTACTGGCCATTGTATTGACTTGTACCATTGAATGGAACAAAATGATTAATTACTGGCCATTGTATTGAGTTGTACCATTGAATTGAACAAAATGATTAATTACTGGCCATTGTATTGAGTTGTACCATTGAATGGAACAAAATGATTAATTACTGGCGATTGTATTGAGTTGTACCATTGAATGGAACAAAATGATTAATTACTGGCCATTGTATTGAGTTGTACCATTGAATGGAACAAAATGATTAATTACTGGCCATTGTATTGAGTTGTACCATTGAATGGAGCAAAATGCTTAATTACTGGCCATTGTATTGAATTGTACCATTGAATGGAACAAAATGCTTAATTAATGGCCATTGTATTGAGTTGTACCATTGAATGGAACAAAATGATTAATTACTGGCCATTGTATTGATTTGTATCATTGAATGGAACAAATGATTAATTACTGGCCATTGTATTGAGTTGTACCATTGAATGGAACTAACTGATTAATTACTGGCCATTGTATTGACTTGTACCATTGAATGGAACAAAATGATTAATTACTGGCCATTGTATTGAGTTGTACCATTGAATGGAACGAAATGATTAATTACTGGCCATTGTATTGAGTTGTACCATTGAATGGAACAAAATGATTAATTACTGGCCATTGTATTGAGTTGTACCCTTGAATGGAACAAAATGATTAATTATTGGCCATTGAATTGAGTTGTACCATTGAATGGAACAAAATGATTAATTACTGTCCATTGTATTAAGTTGTACCATTGAATGGAACAAAATGATTAATTATTGGCCATTGTATTGAGTTGTACCATTGAATGGAACAAAATGATTAATTACTGGCCATTGAATTGAGTTGTACCATTGAATGGAACAAAATGATTAATTACTGGCCATTGTATTAAGTTGTACCATTGAATGGAAAAAAATGATTAATTACTGGCCATTGTATTGACTTGTACCATTGAATGGAACAAAATGATTAATTACTGGCCATTGTATTGAGTTGTACCATTGAATTGAACAAAATGATTAATTACTGGCCATTGTATTGAGTTGTACCATTGAATGGAACAAAATGATTAATTACTGGCGATTGTATTGAGTTGTACCATTGAATGGAACAAAATGATTAATTACTGGCCATTGTATTGAGTTGTACCATTGAATGGAACAAAATGATTAATTACTGGCCATTGTATTGAGTTGTACCATTGAATGGAACAAAATGCTTAATTACTGGCCATTGTATTGAGTTGTACCATTGAATGGAACAAAATGCTTAATTACTGGCCATTGTATTGAGTTGTACCATTGAATGGAACAAAATGATTAATTACTGGCCATTGTATTGATTTGTATCATTGAATGGAACAAATGATTAATTACTGGCCATTGTATTGAGTTGTACCATTGAATGGAACTAACTGATTAATTACTGGCCATTGTATTGACTTGTACCATTGAATGGAACAAAATGATTAATTACTGGCCATTGTATTGAGTTGTACCATTGAATGGAACGAAATGATTAATTACTGGCCATTGTATTGAGTTGTACCATTGAATGGAACAAAATGATTAATTACTAACCATTGTATTGAGTTGTACCATTGAATGGAACAAAATGATTAATTACTGGCCATTGTATTGATTTGTACCATTGAATGGAACAAAATGATTAATTACTGGCCATTGTATTGAGTTGTACCATTGAATGGAACAAAATGATTAATTACTGGCCATTGTATTGAGTTGTACCATTGAATGGAACAAAATGATTAATTACTGGCCATTGTATTGAGTTGTACCATTGAATGGAACAAAATGATTAATTACTGGCCATTGTATTGAGTTGTACCATTGAATGGAGCAAAATGCTTAATTACTCGCCATTGTATTGAGTTGTGCCATTGAATGGAACAAAATGCTTAATTACTGGCCATTGTATTGAGTTGTACCATTGAATGGAACAAAATGATTAATTACTAACCATTGTATTGAGTTGTACCATTGAATGGAACAAAATGATTACTTACTGGCCATTTTATTGAGTTGTACCATTGAAGGGAACAAATGATTAATTACTGGCCATTGTATTGAGTTGTACCATTGAATGGAACAAAATGATTAATTACTGGCCATTGTATTGAGTTTTACCATTGAATGGAACAAAATGATTAATTACTGGCCATTGTATTGAGTTGTACCATTGAATGGAACAAAATGATTAATTACTAACCATTGTATTGAGTTGTACCATTGAATGGAACAAAATGATTAATTACTGGCCATTGTATTGATTTGTACCATTGAATGGAACAAAATGATTAATTACTGGCCATTGTATTGAGTTGTACCATTGAATGGAACAAAATGATTAATTACTGGCCATTGTATTGAGTTGTACCATTGAATGGAACAAAATGATTAATTACTGGCCATTGTATTGAGTTGTACCATTGAATGGAACAAAATGATTAATTACTGGCCATTGTATTGAGTTGTACCATTGAATGGAGCAAAATGCTTAATTACTGGCCATTGTATTGAGTTGTGCCATTGAATGGAACAAAATGCTTAATTACTGGCCATTGTATTGAGTTGTACCATTGAATGGAACAAAATGATTAATTACTAACCATTGTATTGAGTTGTACCATTGAATGGAACAAAATGATTACTTACTGGCCATTTTATTGAGTTGTACCATTGAAGGGAACAAATGATTAATTACTGGCCATTGTATTGAGTTGTACCATTGAATGGAACAAAATGATTAATTACTGGCCATTGTATTGAGTTTTACCATTGAATGGAACAAAATGATTAATTACTGGCCATTGTATTGAGTTGTACCATTGAATGGAACAAAATGATTAATTACTGGCCATTGTATTGAGTTGTACCATTGAATGGAACGAAATGATTAATTACTGGCAATTGTATTGAGTTGTACCATTGAATGGAACAAAATGATTAATTATTGGCCATTGTATTGAGTTGTACTATTGAATGGAACAAAATGATTAATTACTAACCATTGTATTGAGTTGTACCATTGAATGGAACAAAATGATTAATTACTGACCATTGAATGGAACAAAATGATTAATTACTGGCCATTGTATTGAGTTGTACCATTGAATGGAACAAAATGATTAATTACTGGCCATTGTATTGAGTTGTACCATTGAATGGAACAAAATGATTAATTACTGGCAATTGTATTGAGTTGTACCATTGAATGGAACAAACTGATTAATTACTGGCCATTGTATTGAGTTGTACCATTGAATGGAACAAAATGATTAATTACAGGCCATTGTATTGAGTTTTACCATTGAATGGAACAAAATGATTAATTACTGGCCATTGTATTGAGTTGTACCATTGAATGGAACAAAATGATTAATTACTGGCCATTGTATTGAGTTGTACCATTGAATGGAACGAAATGATTAATTACTGGCCATTGTATTGAGTTGTACCATTGAATGGAACAAAATGATTAATTACTAACCATTGTATTGGGTTGTACCATTGAATGGAACAAAATGATTACTTACTGGCCATTTTATTGAGTTGTACCATTGAAGGGAACAAATGATTAATTACTGGCCATTGTATTGAGTTGTACCATTGAATGGAACAAAATGATTAATTACTGGCCATTGAATTGAGTTGTACCATTGAATGGAACAAAATGATTAATTACTGGCCATTGTATTAAGTTGTACCATTGAATGGAAAAAAATGATTAATTACTGGCCATTGTATTGAGTTGTACCATTGAATGGAACAAAATGATTAATTATTGGCCATTGTATTGAGTTGTACTATTGAATGGAACAAAATGATTAATTACTAACCATTGCATTGAGTTGTACTATTGAATGGAACAAAATGATTAATTACTAACCATTGTATTGAGTTGTACCATTGAATGGAACAAAATGATTAATTACTGACCATTGAATGGAACAAAATGATTAATTACTGGCCATTGTATTGAGTTGTACCATTGAATTGAACAAAATGATTAATTACTGGCCATTGTATTGAATTGTGCTATTGAATTGAACAAAATGATTAATTACTGGCCATTGTATTGAGTTGTACCATTGAATGGAACAAAATGATTAATTACTGGCCATTGTATTGAGTTGTACCATTGAATGGAACAAAATGATTAATTACTGGCCATTGTATTGAGTTGTACCATTGAATGGAACGAAATGATTAATTACTGGCCATTGTATTGAGTTGTACCATTGAATGGAACAAAATGATTAATTACTAACCATTGTATTGAGTTGTACCATTGAATGGAACAAAATGATTAATTACTAACCATTGTATTGAGTTGTACCATTGAATGGAACAAAATGATTAATTACTAACCATTGTATTGGGTTGTACCATTGAATGGAACAAAATGATTACTTACTGGCCATTTTATTGAGTTGTACCATTGAAGGGAACAAATGATTAATTACTGGCCATTGTATTGAGTTGTACCATTGAATGGAACAAAATGATTAATTACTGGCCATTGAATTGAGTTGTACCATTGAATGGAACAAAATGATTAATTACTGGCCATTGTATTAAGTTGTACCATTGAATGGAAAAAAATGATTAATTACTGGCCATTGTATTGAGTTGTACCATTGAATGGAACAAAATGATTAATTATTGGCCATTGTATTGAGTTGTACTATTGAATGGAACAAAATGATTAATTACTAACCATTGCATTGAGTTGTACTATTGAATGGAACAAAATGATTAATTACTAACCATTGTATTGAGTTGTACCATTGAATGGAACAAAATGATTAATTACTGACCATTGAATGGAACAAAATGATTAATTACTGGCCATTGTATTGAGTTGTACCATTGAATGGAACAAAATGATTAATTACTGGCCATTGTATTGAGTTGTACCATTGAATGGAACAAAATGATTAATTACTGGCCATTGTATTGAGTTGTACCATTGAATGGAGCAAAATGCTTAATTACTGGCCATTGTATTGAGTTGTACCATTGAATGGAACAAAATGCTTAATTACTGGCCACTGTATTGAGTTGTACCATTGAATGGAACAAAATGATTAATTACTGGCCATTGTATTGATTTGTATCATTGAATGGAACAAATGATTAATTACTGGCCATTGTATTGAGTTGTACCATTGAATGGAACTAACTGATTAATTACTGGCCATTGTATTGACTTGTACCATTGAATGGAACAAAATGATTAATTACTGGCCATTGTATTGAGTTGTACCATTGAATGGAACGAAATGATTAATTACTGGCCATTGTATTGAGTTGTACCATTGAATGGAACAAAATGATTAATTACTAACCATTGTATTGAGTTGTACCATTGAATGGAACAAAATGATTAATTACTGGCCATTGAATTGAGTTGTACCATTGAATGGAACAAAATGATTAATTACTGGCCATTGTATTGATTTGTACCCTTGAATGGAACAAAATGATTAATTACTGGCCATTGAATTGAGTTGTACCATTGAATGGAACAAAATGATTAATTACTGGCCATTGTATTGAGTTGTACCATTGAATGGAACAAAATGATTAATTACTGGCCATTGTATTGAGTTGTACCATTGAATGGAACAAAATGATTAATTACTGGCCATTGTATTGAGTTGTACCATTGAATGGAACAAAATGATTAATTACTGGCCATTGTATTGAGTTGTACCATTGAATGGAGCAAAATGCTTAATTACTGGCCATTGTTTTGAGTTGTGCCATTGAATGGAACAAAATGCTTAATTACTGGCCATTGTATTGAGTTGTACCATTGAATGGAACAAAATGATTAATTACTAACCATTGTATTGAGTTGTACCATTGAATGGAACAAAATGATTGATTACTGACCATTGTATTGAGTTGTACCATTGAATGGAACAAAATGATTAATTACTGGCCATTTTATTGAGTTGTACCATTGAAGGGAACAAATGATTAATTACTGGCCATTGTATTGAGTTGTACCATTGAATAGAACAAAATGATTAATTACTGGCCATTGTATTGAGTTGTACCATTGAATGGAACGAAATGATTAATTACTGGCCATTGTATTGAGTTGTACCATTGAATGGAACAAAATGATTAATTATTGGCCATTGTATTGAGTTGTACTATTGAATGGAACAAAATGATTAATTACTAACCATTTTATTGAGTTGTACTATTGAATGGAACAAAATGATTAATTACTAACCATTGTATTGAGTTGTACCATTGAATGGAACAAAATGATTAATTACTGACCATTGAATGGAACAAAATGATTAATTACTGGCCATTGTATTGAGTTGTACCATTGAATTGAACAAAATGATTAATTACTGGCCATTGTATTGAGTTGTGCCATTGAATTGAACAAAAAGATTAATTACTGGCCATTGTATTGAGTTGTACCATTGAATGGAACAAAATGATTAATTACTGGCCATTGTATTGACTTGTACCATTGAATGGAACAAAATGATTAATTACTGGCCATTGTATTGAGTTGTACCATTGAATGGAACGAAATGATTAATTACTGGCCATTGTATTGAGTTGTACCATTGAATGGAACAAAATGATTAATTACTAACCATTGTATTGAGTTGTACCATTGAATGGAACAAAATGATTAATTACTGGCCAATGAATTGAGTTGTACCATTGAATGGAACAAAATGATTAATTACTGGCCATTGTATTGAGTTGTACCCTTGAATGGAACAAAATGATTAATTACTGGCCATTGAATTGAGTTGTACCATTGAATGGAACAAAATGATTAATTACTGTCCATTGTATTAAGTTGTACCATTGAATGGAACAAAATGATTAATTATTGGCCATTGTATTGAGTTGTACCATTGAATGGAACAAAATGATTAATTACTGGCCATTGAATTGAGTTGTACCATTGAATGGAACAAAATGATTAATTACTGGCCATTGTATTAAGTTGTACCATTGAATGGAAAAAAATGATTAATTACTGGCCATTGTATTGACTTGTACCATTGAATGGAACAAAATGATTAATTACTGGCCATTGTATTGAGTTGTACCATTGAATTGAACAAAATGATTAATTACTGGCCATTGTATTGAGTTGTACCATTGAATGGAACAAAATGATTAATTACTGGCGATTGTATTGAGTTGTACCATTGAATGGAACAAAATGATTAATTACTGGCCATTGTATTGAGTTGTACCATTGAATGGAACAAAATGATTAATTACTGGCCATTGTATTGAGTTGTACCATTGAATGGAGCAAAATGCTTAATTACTGGCCATTGTATTGAGTTGTACCATTGAATGGAACAAAATGCTTAATTACTGGCCATTGTATTGAGTTGTACCATTGAATGGAACAAAATGATTAATTACTGGCCATTGTATTGATTTGTATCATTGAATGGAACAAATGATTAATTACTGGCCATTGTATTGAGTTGTACCATTGAATGGAACTAACTGATTAATTACTGGCCATTGTATTGACTTGTACCATTGAATGGAACAAAATGATTAATTACTGGCCATTGTATTGAGTTGTACCATTGAATGGAACGAAATGATTAATTACTGGCCATTGTATTGAGTTGTACCATTGAATGGAACAAAATGATTAATTACTGGCCATTGTATTGAGTTGTACCCTTGAATGGAACAAAATGATTAATTACTGGCCATTGAATTGAGTTGTACCATTGAATGGAACAAAATGATTAATTACTGTCCATTGTATTAAGTTGTACCATTGAATGGAACAAAATGATTAATTATTGGCCATTGTATTGAGTTGTACCATTGAATGGAACAAAATGATTAATTACTGGCCATTGAATTGAGTTGTACCATTGAATGGAACAAAATGATTAATTACTGGCCATTGTATTAAGTTGTACCATTGAATGGAAAAAAATGATTAATTACTGGCCATTGTATTGACTTGTACCATTGAATGGAACAAAATGATTAATTACTGGCCATTGTATTGAGTTGTACCATTGAATTGAACAAAATGATTAATTAATTACTGGCCATTGTATTGAGTTGTACCATTGAATGGAACAAAATGATTAATTACTGGCGATTGTATTGAGTTGTACCATTGAATGGAACAAAATGATTAATTACTGGCCATTGTATTGAGTTGTACCATTGAATGGAACAAAATGATTAATTACTGGCCATTGTATTGAGTTGTACCATTGAATGGAGCAAAATGCTTAATTACTGGCCATTGTATTGAGTTGTACCATTGAATGGAACAAAATGCTTAATTACTGGCCATTGTATTGAGTTGTACCATTGAATGGAACAAAATGATTAATTACTGGCCATTGTATTGATTTGTATCATTGAATGGAACAAATGATTAATTACTGGCCATTGTATTGAGTTGTACCATTGAATGGAACTAACTGATTAATTACTGGCCATTGTATTGACTTGTACCATTGAATGGAACAAAATGATTAATTACTGGCCATTGTATTGAGTTGTACCATTGAATGGAACGAAATGATTAATTACTGGCCATTGTATTGAGTTGTACCATTGAATGGAACAAAATGATTAATTACTAACCATTGTATTGAGTTGTACCATTGAATGGAACAAAATGATTAATTACTGGCCATTGAATTGAGTTGTACCATTGAATGGAACAAAATGATTAATTACTGGCCATTGTATTGATTTGTACCCTTGAATGGAACAAAATGATTAATTACTGGCCATTGAATTGAGTTGTACCATTGAATGGAACAAAATGATTAATTACTGGCCATTGTATTGAGTTGTACCATTGAATGGAACAAAATGATTAATTACTGGCCATTGTATTGAGTTGTACCATTGAATGGAACAAAATGATTAATTACTGGCCATTGTATTGAGTTGTACCATTGAATGGAACAAAATGATTAATTACTGGCCATTGTATTGAGTTGTACCATTGAATGGAGCAAAATGCTTAATTACTGGCCATTGTATTGAGTTGTGCCATTGAATGGAACAAAATGCTTAATTACTGGCCATTGTATTGAGTTGTACCATTGAATGGAACAAAATGATTAATTACTAACCATTGTATTGAGTTGTACCATTGAATGGAACAAAATGATTACTTACTGGCCATTTTATTGAGTTGTACCATTGAAGGGAACAAATGATTAATTACTGGCCATTGTATTGAGTTGTACCATTGAATGGAACAAAATGATTAATTACTGGCCATTGTATTGAGTTTTAACATTGAATGGAACAAAATGATTAATTACTGGCCATTGTATTGAGTTGTACCATTGAATGGAACAAAATGATTAATTACTGGCCATTGTATTGAGTTGTACCATTGAATGGAACGAAATGATTAATTACTGGCAATTGTATTGAGTTGTACCATTGAATGGAACAAAATGATTAATTACTGACCATTGAATGGAACAAAATGATTAATTACTGGCCATTGTATTGAGTTGTACCATTGAATGGAACAAAATGATTAATTACTGGCCATTGTATTGAGTTGTACCATTGAATGGAACAAAATGATTAATTACTGGCAATTGTATTGAGTTGTACCATTGAATGGAACAAACTGATTAATTACTGGCCATTGTATTGAGTTGTACCATTGAATGGAACAAAATGATTAATTACAGGCCATTGTATTGAGTTTTACCATTGAATGGAACAAAATGATTAATTACTGGCCATTGTATTGAGTTGTACCATTGAATGGAACAAAATGATTAATTACTGGCCATTGTATTGAGTTGTACCATTGAATGGAACGAAATGATTAATTACTGGCCATTGTATTGAGTTGTACCATTGAATGGAACAAAATGATTAATTACTAACCATTGTATTGGGTTGTACCATTGAATGGAACAAAATGATTACTTACTGGCCATTTTATTGAGTTGTACCATTGAAGGGAACAAATGATTAATTACTGGCCATTGTATTGAGTTGTACCATTGAATGGAACAAAATGATTAATTACTGGCCATTGTATTGAGTTGTACCATTGAATGGAACAAAATGATTAATTACTGGCCATTGTATTGAGTTGTACCATTGAATGGAGCAAAATGCTTAATTACTGGCCATTGTATTGAGTTGTACCATTGAATGGAACAAAATGCTTAATTACTGGCCATTGTATTGAGTTGTACCATTGAATGGAACAAAATGATTAATTACTGGCCATTGTATTGATTTGTATCATTGAATGGAACAAATGATTAATTACTGGCCATTGTATTGAGTTGTACCATTGAATGGAACAAACTGATTAATTACTGGCCATTGTATTGAGTTGTACCATTGAATGGAACAAAATGATTAATTACTGGCCATTGTATTGAGTTTTACCATTGAATGGAACAAAATGATTAATTACTGGCCATTGTATTGAGTTGTACCCTTGAATGGAACAAAATGATTAATTACTGGCCATTATATTGAGTTGTACCATTGAATGGAACAAAATGATTAATTACTGGCCATTGTATTGAGTTGTACCATTGAATGGAACAAAATGATTAATTACTGGCAATTGTATTGAGTTGTACCATTGAATGGAACAAACTGATTAATTACTGGCCATTGTATTGAGTTGTACCATTGAATGGAACAAAATGATTAATTACAGGCCATTGTATTGAGTTTTACCATTGAATGGAACAAAATGATTAATTACTGGCCATTGTATTGAGTTGTACCATTGAATGGAACAAAATGATTAATTACTGGCCATTGTATTGAGTTGTACCATTGAATGGAACGAAATGATTAATTACTGGCCATTGTATTGAGTTGTACCATTGAATGGAACAAAATGATTAATTAATAACCATTGTATTGGGTTGTACCATTGAATGGAACAAAATGATTACTTACTGGCCATTTTATTGAGTTGTACCATTGAAGGGAACAAATGATTAATTACTGGCCATTGTATTGAGTTGTACCATTGAATGGAACAAAATGATTAATTACTGGCCATTGAATTGAGTTGTACCATTGAATGGAACAAAATGATTAATTACTGGCCATTGTATTAAGTTGTACCATTGAATGGAAAAAAATGATTAATTACTGGCCATTGTATTGAGTTGTACCATTGAATGGAACAAAATGATTAATTATTGGCCATTGTATTGAGTTGTACTATTGAATGAAACAAAATGATTAATTACTAACCATTGCATTGAGTTGTACTATTGAATGGAACAAAATGATTAATTACTAACCATTGTATTGAGTTGTACCATTGAATGGAACAAAATGATTAATTACTGACCATTGAATGGAACAAAATGATTAATTACTGGCCATTGTATTGAGTTGTACCATTGAATTGAACAAAATGATTAATTACTGGCCATTGTATTGAATTGTGCTATTGAATTGAACAAAATGATTAATTACTGGCCATTGTATTGAGTTGTACCATTGAATGGAACAAAATGATTAATTACTGGCCATTGTATTGACTTGTACCATTGAATGGAACAAAATGATTAATTACTGGCCATTGTATTGAGTTGTACCATTGAATGGAACGAAATGATTAATTACTGGCCATTCTATTGAGTTGTACCATTGAATGGAACAAAATGATTAATTACTAACCATTGTATTGAGTTGTACCATTGAATGGAACAAAATGATTAATTACTGGCCATTGAATTGAGTTGTACCATTGAATGGAACAAAATGATTAATTACTGGCCATTGTATTGAGTTGTACCCTTGAATGGAACAAAATGATTAATTACTGGCCATTGAATTGAGTTGTACCATTGAATGGAACAAAATGATTAATTATTGGCCATTGTATTGAGTTGTACCATTGAATGGAAAAAAATGATTAATTACTGGCCATTGTATTGAGTTGTACCATTGAATTGAACAAAATGATTAATTACTGTCCATTGTATTGAGTTGTACCATTGAATGGAACAAAATGATTAATTACTGGCCATTGTATTGAGTTGTACCATTGAATGGAACAAAATGATTAATTACTGGCCATTGTATTGAGTTGTACCATTGAAGGGAACAAATGATTATTTAATTGGATCTACCAATTAGGTCAGCTGCTGTTGATTCCTTGTTTTAATGTACGCAGCTCTCACAACATACAGAAATTAAAAGAGTAAAATTAATGTTTAAAGTACTTCCTTTAATATGCACCATCCACAATAATGTCAACATTTGCAAAGTAATTCCAAAACAAAGTAAAATCCCAGAGATATCCAATAGTAATAAAGTGTAAATAATAAACTGTAGAGCTAGAGCTGGTAAAAGAAAAATAATGGCTGCTGTGCACTTGCACAGACCTGTACCCTTGCACAGGCAAACAACAACTGAACAGAACAAAAGAAAATTAGGACAAAGGAAAACAAAGGAGAAACAGCACACTGTGCACACTTGGCAAATAATATGTAAATGAGAATGCAAATAAGAAAGTAACAGAATAAATGAATATTCATAGGGCAGAAACTTCTATTATAATAGGAACTAAAGTAATATAAAATAAATACATGCACTCTGCAGTAACATGGCTCCCTCAAGGACGTAAAGTAATTACATTAACATTGAAGTCCTTGTAAATTAAATATAAAAGTTCTTGTTGAAACATAAAATAAAAGTACACTCAAAAGTTCTAATGCATATCCAAGCAAAACGTTCATATGAAAATAAACAAATTTCTTGATTCCATTTTCTCAATACGCATCAAACGGTTGGCTCCCTGACTGGGATTGGACCACTTCAAGAATCACTAGCCACTAACAATATCAACTTGTGAATAGGTCGTTCGTAATGACCACTCTGATGACGAAGTTTGACCTTCCTTACGAGATCATCCTTGCTCTTCATCACTTCCACAATTCGACCAAGCTTCCAATCATTGCGTGGTGCATTTTCATCCTTGATGATAACTATGTCACCTACACAAAAATTCCTTCTAGTGACGTTCCACGTTTGTCTGGTTTGAAGAGTGGTGAGATACTCGTTACGCCACCGATGCCAAAACTGATTGGCCATAAACTGGACCCGCCGCCATCTCCTTCGGCAATATATATCACTTGCCTGGAATTCGCCTGGTGGTGGTAACAGAATATTTGACTTCATTGTCAATAAGTGATTCGGTGTGAGTGCTTCTGGAGCTGTAGGATCTGAAAGATTGTTTACAGTTAACGGACGTGAATTTACAATACTCTGTACCTCACACAAAAATGTGCGAAAAGTTTCGTCACACAGATGATCTCCACAGCTATTCAATAATGGTGTCAACGCACTGCGCACAGTCCTTATTTGACGTTCCCATACGCCTCCCATGTGACTTGCTGAGGGAACATTAAGTATCCATCTACATTGCTGGTCACGTAGAAAGTTTTGCACTTTAGAGAACTCGTTGATCGCCCCAACAAAATTTGTTCCCTGGTCCGATCGCATCTGGTATACTGGACCTCTTATGCTTAAGAAACGTCGTAAGGCGTTTATGAATGAATTTGTTTCTAGTGAGTTGACTGATTCAAGATGTATAGCCCGAGACGCCATACAAGTAAATATTACACCATATCTCTTGACTCGACTCCTTCTCTCTTTGATAATAAATGGGCCAAATAAATCAACTCCACAATATGTAAATGGGGGCGATTCCGACAGTCTATCAATAGGTAAGTCGGCCATTTTTTGGGCACCTAGTTGACCTCTGGATCGTCTACATGTCACACATTTTCGTAAGTATTGTGAGACAGCGGATACTGCGCCAATCAACCAGAAACCACCTTGTCTTAGACTGTTTAACGTGGCACTTCTGCCCATATGGTTTACTTTCTTGTGGTGGTGATCAACAAGAAGAGTCATTAAAGGTGAGTATTTTGGTATGATTATAGGATGTTTTATTTCCATAGGCATAGACGAATAATGTATTCGACCGCCAACTCTCAGAATTCCAGATTCATCTAGAATTGGATGTAATTTACACAAACGGGAATTCTTGAGTGCAAATTTCTTGCTTTTAGCCACATCTCGGTCCGGTAAGTCATCTTTAAAGTTTTGCAAAACATTAAATTCAGGTAAGTAATGTTCACATTGTACAGAACGAATGATTATTGTCTCTGCTACCTGCAAATCATCAACAGTCGGTATGAAGTCACCAGATAACTTGTTCATGATGCCATAGGTTTTAAGTTTGATTTTTGCTGCAGTAATTAATCTGGTCTTAAGGTTTAAAAGTCGAGCAATCACTATCTTTACCATTTTCCATTTGGAGAACTTCTTAATTATTCTACCAATCACATCATTCTTACTTGTAATTACAGCTGTGACAGCAAACGAGCGTTTAAATTCTGTGGAAACAAGTTTTGTTGCTTCCTCGTCGACGGCATTTTGTCTCAAACATTTTAATTCACCATCCTGCTTCAGAAAATCCGGTCCACCGATCCACTTTGAAGTTGTGAGTAATTTGAGAGTTGTCAGCCCTCGGCTTGCCTCATCACTTGGGTTATCTAAAGAATTGATGTAGTGCCAATCATCAACATCAGTTTGGTCATGAATTTGTTGCACTCGATTACCAACAAACATTTGATACCGTGTAGCTACATTCTGTATGTACCCTAGTACAACTTTACTATCGGTCCAAAAGTAATCCTTTATTGGTACTTTAATATCCATCTCATTCTTCAGAATATGACTGACTCGAGCTGATACCACTGCTGCGTTCAACTCAAGGCGAGGTATCGTAATCTTCTTATTAGCAGGAGTTACCCTGGCCTTGCCAAGCAAAAAGGAGACGGCTGCCTTCCCATCTCCATCAATTAATCGCAAGTACGAGCATTGACCGTACGCAGCTTCACTTGCATCTGAAAAATGATGACATTCTGCGGTCACTGCTTTAAAATTGATTGGTTTATAACAACGTGGTATGCTTAGTGTATTTAAGTTCTTAATGTCTTCGCACCATCTCTCCCATTTGCTCTGCTCTTCGGGACCCAAAGGATCGTCCCAATCAAGATTCTGTGCACAGACACTTTGCAGAACCATCTTTGCAACAATAAGGACAGGAGCGATAAATCCTAACGGATCGTAAATGGAGCATACGGTCTTGAGAACATTTCGTCTGGTAGGGAGATAATCATTTAGTTGCACCCTAAATTTGAACTCATCACTTTCGATGCACCACGATACGCCTAACACTCTTTCAATAGGTAGAGTGTCAGACTTCACATTGATGTTATATAATGACTTGCCTCGTTGTCCTTCTGGAATACAGCTGAGAACTTTCCTATCATTTGAGATCCATTTATGCAGTCTCAAACCGGCTTTAGCACATATACCTGTACTATTTTGTATTAATCTTATTGCTTCATCAGCTGTAGACAGGGACTTTAAACCATCATCGACGTAGAAGTCATTCTTTATGAAGTTTGCTGCTTCTTTTCCATAGAATTTTTCGCCATCTTCAGCTGCTCTCTTCAAACCAAAATTAGAGCAACCTGGCGAGCTAGTTGCTCCGAACAGATGAACCATCATTCTATATTCAATTACTTCATTGTTTGGATTATTGTCTTTAAACCACAGGAACCGCAGCAGATCTCTATCCGCATTAGCAACAAAGAATTGATGAAACATCCCCTTGATGTCAGCCATTATTGCGACGTTCTCCTGTCTAAACCTCAGCAAAATTCCAAGTAGACTGTTAATTTGGTTCGGACCGGGCAACAAACGTTCATTCAATGATATACCTTGATATATGGCAGAACAATCAAATACCACTCTTATTTGACCAGGTTTTTTTGGGTGATATATTCCCGTGTGTGGTACATAGTTTATTCTTCCGATAACAGGCTTTGTGTCTTTAGGAACTTCTTCCGCTACATCAGCCAGTACATCCTTCATGAAACCTAAATAATCTCTCATGAACTCTGGTTGCTTTGTAAATCGTTTCCTCAGACCGTTGAATCGTTTAACAGCCAATGGTTTATTATCAGGAAGATTTACATTTGGTGAACGGAGTGGTAATGGCATCTCGTAATGTCCGTCACTTCTCTGACGAATATTATCACTTAGGATATTCAGAAACCGTCTTTCTTCAACTGACATGGAAACGCCAACACCTCTATCTGAAAAATCAACTTCCATCATTTCTTTAATGTGAATTGGTAATATTATTTCTTTGTGTTTAACCGTGTTAGTAATGTAGGAGACCAAACGATGAGACGTAACATCCTCCGGTTTACAAATGGTGCCAATTATTCCCCAGCCAAGTATAGATTGTTGAGCATATGGATGGTTTTCTTCACCAGCAATAATGTTCCGAGGTCGTAGTACACAGGGCACATTATTTCCTATCAACAAGGCAACTGGAACATCTTGCATATGAGGAACAATTTTATCAGCAATTTGTTTTAGGTGATCCCACTTGCTCGCTACCTCTGGTGTCGGTATCTGCGACCTTTTAGCTGGTATGCTGTCTCTCGTGTAGACGGCTGGTAGAGGTATTACTTCTTTCCTGTCAAAGCTTACTATTTCGAGATCAGCTACCCTCATACAATCTATTAAGGAACATGAAGCATGCATGGTAGAAAGTTTAAGTTGTGCGGGATGAGATTTCACACCCAGTTTACCAACCATATCTTCTTTAATGAAGCAGGTATTGCTTTGTGAGTCTAAGATACAGTAAACCAGTCTTTCGGATATACTACCTCTACCTCTAACCCATACCGGTAAAATCATAGAGTTATCATTGCATACGGTTTCATCTCCGCATACCACAGTGCATTTGCCATCCACACTCGCTAGCTTGTCGAAGTGAAGACAGGATATATGGCCTTTGCTATTACAGTGATGGCATTTCACCTCAGTCTTGCAGTGCGCTGCAAAATGACCACCAGTACCACACCTAAAGCATAATTTGGATGCAAAGATAAATTTCTTCTTTGTATGCACTGGCTGAACCTTAAAGGAATCACATTTGTCTAATGAATGCGAGGACTTACAAAAGGGACATGTAGTAGGTGCCTCACTCTTCTTTTGGTCTGTTTTGATGTTCTCAGTTTCCGTCGATACATCTGTTTTCAAAGTCAAATGGCTGGATTTTCTTGGTTTGTGGTCCTCCTTTGCATAACGAGAAGAATCCTTCATCTGTCTCGTAGCTTCCAGCATAGGAAGATTAGCTTCTTCTGCCTTATTTGTCAAAAAGACAGCAAATTGCGCAAAGGATGGACTTATTTGATTCTTTTGACACGAAGCCACTATCCCTCTCCATTTGGTCTCAATGTAAACTGGCAACTTATTAAGAATCTTGCAATTCTCCGCAGAGTAGTTAAGTATGCCTAAATCTGGGATTGTGGCCTGAGCAGTTACAATTTCATTTATGTAGTCAGAAAAGTCGCGTAACCCTACGTGATCTCTTCCATTAATCTTGGGCCAGGAATCCAACTTCTTCATGAATGCCTGTGCTAAAACGGAGCTGTGACCATACCTATTGCGCAACTCTTGCCTAGCCTTCAAGTACGCATTTTCCGTTCCAAGTAACAAGTAGTTCTCCACCAAACTTTTTGGTTTACCATCCAGATGTTGTCTTAGCAGATACAATTTTTCATTAACTGAGACCGCCTTACATTCTATCAAGGAAGAGAATGCTGCTTCCCACGTAGGAAACTTCAGTGGGTTTCCATCAAATTTCTCCACTACAACAGGCGGTAGCTTAAATGAATCGGTAAGTTGACGTAAAATGTTAGTGTCATAAATGGATACTTGATCTGGTCGCACATCAGCTGCAGGCACACCTACAGTAGACGACTGAATAGATACTACAGGTACACTCTTAGATGATGATATAGAAGTTGTGTTAATTGATGAAGTATATAGATGCGTCGAAGGTGTAGTGCCAGATGACACACACACCGGAACAGGAAGGTAAGTCATTGGTGCTGCACTAAATGGCACGTAAGTACTAGGTACTTCTGACGACGCACAAATTGGAACGTAATTTGACGTGGGCTGTATACTCACTGACGCTGTACAAACTGGTAAGTAATTCACAGGTACACCAACTGACGACGCACTTGTAGCGTAAGTTGACGTCGCACACACAGGCACGTAGGTAGAGGTGTAAATTGGAACGTACAGTGATGGTACATTAGCATAAATTGAACTTGCAGGAACTGTGTACGCCTGAGAAGCTGTTGAATTAATATTAAAGTTAGTTGCAGGCATTGTACTAGAAGCATTAATATTTGGGACCTTGGTAACAGTAGTGTTGCGTACATCTGCAAATGATAATGGTTGGTTAATGTTAGTGGAAATAATATGGGTGGAAGTGTCTATTGCCGACTTTGCAATATAAGTAGAAGTGGCAGAGGTACGTACAGTCACACTCGTGGTTGTAGATACATTTGAGGAAGGAATAGTAAATTGAGCCGATTCTGCAACAGATTTAGATCTTGCCACAACTGCCGTTGGTTCACCAACCGCCTTTGGTAGATCATCAAGAAATTTCTGCAACCCAAGAGGAATGTAATCATCGTCATCGCCACTTAGCAATGCCTGTGAGTCATCACTCACTACATCCTCCTCACGCAAGACATCTATTCTAGCTTCCATCTTTGCTAACTCCTTCTGTTGCTCAATCAAAGTAGTTTCAAACTCAATTTCTAACATCTTCTCCTCCATCTTAAATTTATGTTCTGCCGCTTCACGTTCAACCTTAAGTTTATGTTCTTTAAGTTTGTGTTCCATTCCACTAAATTCTAATTCAGCTTTCAATTCTGCCCTTTTGGCTTCTTCGAGAATTCTTAAGTGTTCCCTTTTTGCACTTGACGAAGATCTCCGGGAAGTAGAAGAAGCATTAGATGACTGTTTCGACTTCCGAAACGAATGTCTTGATGAATGAGAGTGATGTGAAGAATGTTGTGTTGAGTGCCTAGAGGAATTACTTTTTACTGAACGACATGGTTTCACACTAGCTTGTACATTACCAGATGTATCTACACCTAGATTCTCAGCTTCGGCAACTTGACCTCGTCGATGCAGATCTTTTGTCACTTCATTATGCGACAACTGCAACATATTAGTGTATTCTTCTCTTTCAACAACATTCAAAAGTGGACAGAGCTCTGAGTATACTTCACGCAGTATTATCTCCTGGTCTACCATGTCACTTATGATACCCTCATTTGGTTCTACGGCGTCACTCACAGCGTCTATAAGTCTGTGCAACCGCCTCCTTTCACTAGTAAAGGCCCTAATCTTCACATCACGATTATATTCGAGACCCTTCTCGGTTAACGTTCTCTCTCTTTTCTCCATAATTATTACTATATAATTATTTTTCTTTTACTTTAATTGGATCTACCAATTAGGTCAGCTGCTGTTGATTCCTTGTTTTAATGTACGCAGCTCTCACAACATACAGAAATTAAAAGAGTAAAATTAATGTTTAAAGTACTTCCTTTAATATGCACCATCCACAATAATGTCAACATTTGCAAAGTAATTCCAAAACAAAGTAAAATCCCAGAGATATCCAATAGTAATAAAGTGTAAATAATAAACTGTAGAGCTAGAGCTGGTAAAAGAAAAATAATGGCTGCTGTGCACTTGCACAGACCTGTACCCTTGCACAGGCAAACAACAACTGAACAGAACAAAAGAAAATTAGGACAAAGGAAAACAAAGGAGAAACAGCACACTGTGCACACTTGGCAAATAATATGTAAATGAGAATGCAAATAAGAAAGTAACAGAATAAATGAATATTCATAGGGCAGAAACTTCTATTATAATAGGAACTAAAGTAATATAAAATAAATACATGCACTCTGCAGTAACAGATTAATTACTGGCCATTGTATTGAGTTGTACCATTGAATGGAACAAAATGATTAATTACTGGCCATTGTATTGAGTTGTACCCTTGAATGGAACAAAATGATTAATTACTGGCCATTGAATTGAGTTGTACCATTGAATGGAACAAAATGATTAATTACTGGCCATTGTATTAAGTTGTACCATTGAATGGAACAAAATGATTAATTATTGGCCATTGTATTGAGTTGTACAATTGAATGGAAAAAAATGATTAATTACTGGCCATTGTATTGACTTGTACCATTGAATGGAACAAAATGATTAATTACTGGCCATTGTATTGAGTTGTACCATTGAATTGAATAAAATGACTAATTACTGGCCATTGTATTGAGTTGTACCATTGAATGGAACAAAATGATTAATTACTGGCCATTGTATTGAGTTGTACCATTGAATGGAACAAAATGATTAATTACTGGCCATTGTATTGAGTTGTACCATTGAATGGAACAAAATGATTAATTACTGGCCATTGTATTGAGTTGTACCATTGAATGGAACAAAATGATTAATTACTGGCCATTGTATTGAGTTGTACCATTGAATGGAACAAAATGATTAATTACTGGCCATTGTATTGAGTTGTACCATTGAATGGAACAAAATGATTAATTACTGGCCATTGTATTGAGTTGTACCATTGAATGGAGCAAAATGCTTAATTACTGGCCATTGTATTGAGTTATGCCATTGAATGGAACAAAATGCTTAATTACTGGCCATTGTATTGAGTTGTACCATTGAATGGAACAAAATGATTAATTACTAACCATTGTATTGAGTTGTACCATTGAATGGAACAAAATGATAACTTACTGGCCATTTTATTGAGTTGTACCATTGAAGGGAACAAATGATTAATTACTGGCCATTGTATTGAGTTGTACCATTGAATGGAACAAAATGATTACTTACTGGCCATTTTATTGAGTTGTACCATTGAAGGGAACAAATGATTAATTACTGGCCATTGTATTGAGTTGTACCATTGAATGGAACAAAATGATTAATTACTGGCCATTGTATTGAGTTGTACCATTGAATGGAACGAAATGATTAATTACTGGCCATTGTATTGAGTTGTACCATTGAATGGAACAAAATGATTAATTACTAACCATTGTATTGAGTTGTACCATTGAATGGAACAAAATGATTAATTACTAACCATTGTATTGAGTTGTACCATTGAATGGAACAAAATGATTAATTACTAACCATTGTATTGGGTTGTACCATTGAATGGAACAAAATGATTACTTACTGGCCATTTTATTGAGTTGTACCATTGAAGGGAACAAATGATTAATTACTGGCCATTGTATTGAGTTGTACCATTGAATGGAACAAAATGATTAATTACTGGCCATTGAATTGAGTTGTGCCATTGAATGGAACAAAATGATTAATTACTGGCCATTGTATTAAGTTGTACCATTGAATGGAAAAAAATGATTAATTACTGGCCATTGTATTGAGTTGTACCATTGAATGGAACAAAATGATTAATTATTGGCCATTGTATTGAGTTGTACTATTGAATGGAACAAAATGATTAATTACTAACCATTGCATTGAGTTGTACTATTGAATGGAACAAAATGATTAATTACTAACCATTGTATTGAGTTGTACCATTGAATGGAACAAAATGATTAATTACTGACCATTGAATGGAACAAAATGATTAATTACTGGCCATTGTATTGAGTTGTACCATTGAATTGAACAAAATGATTAATTACTGGCCATTGTATTGAATTGTGCTATTGAATTGAACAAAATGATTAATTACTGGCCATTGTATTGAGTTGTACCATTGAATGGAACAAAATGATTAATTACTGGCCATTGTATTGACTTGTACCATTGAATGGAACAAAATGATTAATTACTGGCCAATGTATTGAGTTGTACCATTGAATGGAACGAAATGATTAATTACTGGCCATTCTATTGAGTTGTACCATTGAATGGAACAAAATGATTAATTACTAACCATTGTATTGAGTTGTACCATTGAATGGAACAAAATGATTAATTACTGGCCATTGAATTGAGTTGTACCATTGAATGGAACAAAATGATTAATTACTGGCCATTGTATTGAGTTGTACCCTTGAATGGAACAAAATGATTAATTACTGGCCATTGAATTGAGTTGTACCATTGAATGGAACAAAATGATTAATTATTGGCCATTGTATTGAGTTGTACCATTGAATGGAAAAAAATGATTAATTACTGGCCATTGTATTGAGTTGTACCATTGAATTGAACAAAATGATTAATTACTGTCCATTGTATTGAGTTGTACCATTGAATGGAACAAAATGATTAATTACTGGCCATTGTATTGAGTTGTACCATTGAATGGAACAAAATGATTAATTACTGGCCATTGTATTGAGTTGTACCATTGAATGGAACAAAATGATTAATTACTGGCCATTGTATTGAGTTGTACCATTGAATGGAGCAAAATGCTTAATTACTGGCCATTGTATTGAGTTGTACCATTGAATGGAAAAAAATGCTTAATTACTGGCCATTGTATTGAGTTGTACCATTGAATGGAACAAAATGATTAATTACTGGCCATTGTATTGATTTGTATCATTGAATGGAACAAATGATTAATTACTGGCCATTGTATTGAGTTGTACCATTGAATGGAACAAACTGATTAATTACTGGCCATTGTATTGAGTTGTACCATTGAATGGAACAAAATGATTAATTACTGGCCATTGTATTGAGTTTTACCATTGAATGGAACAAAATGATTAATTACTGGCCATTGTATTGAGTTGTACCCTTGAATGGAACAAAATGATTAATTACTGGCCATTATATTGAGTTGTACCATTGAATGGAACAAAATGATTAATTACTGGCCATTGTATTGAGTTGTACCATTGAATGGAACAAAATGATTAATTACTGGCAATTGTATTGAGTTGTACCATTGAATGGAACAAACTGATTAATTACTGGCCATTGTATTGAGTTGTACCATTGAATGGAACAAAATGATTAATTACAGGCCATTGTATTGAGTTTTACCATTGAATGGAACAAAATGATTAATTACTGGCCATTGTATTGAGTTGTACCATTGAATGGAACAAAATGATTAATTACTGGCCATTGTATTGAGTTGTACCATTGAATGGAACGAAATGATTAATTACTGGCCATTGTATTGAGTTGTACCATTGAATGGAACAAAATGATTAATTACTAACCATTGTATTGGGTTGTACCATTGAATGGAACAAAATGATTACTTACTGGCCATTTTATTGAGTTGTACCATTGAAGGGAACAAATGATTAATTACTGGCCATTGTATTGAGTTGTACCATTGAATGGAACAAAATGATTAATTACTGGCCATTGAATTGAGTTGTACCATTGAATGGAACAAAATGATTAATTACTGGCCATTGTATTAAGTTGTACCATTGAATGGAAAAAAATGAATAATTACTGGCCATTGTATTGAGTTGTACCATTGAATGGAACAAAATGATTAATTATTGGCCATTGTATTGAGTTGTACTATTGAATGAAACAAAATGATTAATTACTAACCATTGCATTGAGTTGTACTATTGAATGGAACAAAATGATTAATTACTAACCATTGTATTGAGTTGTACCATTGAATGGAACAAAATGATTAATTACTGACCATTGAATGGAACAAAATGATTAATTACTGGCCATTGTATTGAGTTGTACCATTGAATTGAACAAAATGATTAATTACTGGCCATTGTATTGAATTGTGCTATTGAATTGAACAAAATGATTAATTACTGGCCATTGTATTGAGTTGTACCATTGAATGGAACAAAATGATTAATTACTGGCCATTGTATTGACTTGTACCATTGAATGGAACAAAATGATTAATTACTGGCCATTGTATTGAGTTGTACCATTGAATGGAACGAAATGATTAATTACTGGCCATTCTATTGAGTTGTACCATTGAATGGAACAAAATGATTAATTACTAACCATTGTATTGAGTTGTACCATTGAATGGAACAAAATGATTAATTACTGGCCATTGAATTGAGTTGTACCATTGAATGGAACAAAATGATTAATTACTAGCCATTGTATTGAGTTGTACCCTTGAATGGAACAAAATGATTAATTACTGGCCATTGAATTGAGTTGTACCATTGAATGGAACAAAATGATTAATTATTGGCCATTGTATTGAGTTGTACCATTGAATGGAAAAAAATGATTAATTACTGGCCATTGTATTGAGTTGTACCATTGAATTGAACAAAATGATTAATTACTGTCCATTGTATTGAGTTGTACCATTGAATGGAACAAAATGATTAATTACTGGCCATTGTATTGAGTTGTACCATTGAATGGAACAAAATGATTAATTACTGGCCATTGTATTGAGTTGTACCATTGAATGGAACAAAATGATTAATTACTGGCCATTGTATTGAGTTGTACCATTGAATGGAGCAAAATGCTTAATTACTGGCCATTGTATTGAGTTGTACCATTGAATGGAACAAAATGCTTAATTACTGGCCATTGTATTGAGTTGTACCATTGAATGGAACAAAATGATTAATTACTGGCCATTGTATTGATTTGTATCATTGAATGGAACAAATGATTAATTACTGGCCATTGTATTGAGTTGTACCATTGAATGGAACAAACTGATTAATTACTGGCCATTGTATTGAGTTGTACCATTGAATGGAACAAAATGATTAATTACTGGCCATTGTATTGAGTTTTACCATTGAATGGAACAAAATGATTAATTACTGGCCATTGTATTGAGTTGTACCCTTGAATGGAACAAAATGATTAATTACTGGCCATTATATTGAGTTGTACCAATGAATGGAACGAAATGATTAATTACTGGCCATTGTATTTAGTTGTACCATTGAATGGAACAAAATGATTAATTATTGGCCATTGTATTGAGTTGTACTATTGAATGGAACAAAATGATTAATTACTAACCATTGCATTGAGTTGTACTATTGAATGGAACAAAATGATTAATTACTAACCATTGTATTGAGTTGTACCATTGAATGGAACAAAATGATTAATTACTGACCATTGAATGGAACAAAATGATTAATTACTGGCCATTGTATTGAGTTGTACCATTGAATTGAACAAAATGATTAATTGCTGGCCATTGAATTGAGTTGTACCATTGAATGGAACAAAATGATTAATTACTGGCCATTGTATTGAGTTGTACCCTTGAATGGAACAAAATGATTAATTATTGGCCATTGTATTGAGTTGTACCATTCAATGGAACAAAATAATTACTTACTGGCCATTTTTTTGAGTTGTACCATTGAAGGGAACAAATGATTAATTACTGGCAATTGTATTGAGTTGTACCATTGAATGGAACAAAATGATTAATTACTGGCCATTGTATTGAGTTGTACCATTGAATGGAACAAAATGATTAATTACTGGCCATTGTATTGAGTTGTACCATTGAATGGAACAAAATGATTAATTATTGGCCATTGTATTGAGTTGTACTATTGAATGGAACAAAATGATTAATTACTAACCATTGCATTGAGTTGTACTATTGAATGGAACAAAATGATTAATTATTGGTCATTGTATTGAGTTGTACCATTGAATGGAAAAAAATGATTAATTACTGGCCATTGTATTGAGTTGTACCATTGAATTGAACAAAATGATTAATTACTGGCCATTGTATTGAGTTGTACCATTGAATGGAACAAAATGATTATTTACTGGCAATTGTATTGAGTTCTACCATTGAATGGAACAAAATGATTAATTACTGGCCATTTTATTGAGTTGTACCATTGAAGGGAACAAATGATTAATTACTGGCCATTGTATTGAGTTGTACCATTGAATGGAACAAAATGATTAATTACTGGCCATTGTATTGAGTTGTACCATTGAATGGAACAAAATGATTAATTACTGGCCATTGTATTGAGTTGTACCATTGAATGGAACAAAATGATTAATTACTGGCCATTGTATTGAGTTGTACCATTGAACGGAACAAAATGATAAATTACTGGCCATTGTATTGATTTGTATCATTGAATGGAACAAATGATTAATTTTTGGCCATTGTATTGAGTTGTACCATTCAATGGAACAAAATGATTACTTACTGGCCATTTTATTGAGTTGTACCATTGAAGGAAACAAATGATTAATTACTGGCCATTGTATTGAGTTGTACCATTGAATGGAACAAAATGATTAATTACTGGCCATTGTATTGAGTTGTACCATTGAATGGAACGAAATGATTAATTAGTGGCCATTGTATTGAGTTGTACCATTGAATGGAACAAAATGATTAATTACTAACCATTGTATTGAGTTGTACCATTGAATGGAACAAAATGATTAATTACTAACCATTGTATTAAGTTGTACCATTGAATGGAACAAAATGATTACTTACTGGCCATTTTATTGAGTTGTACCATTGAAGGGAACAAATGATTAATTACTGGCCATTGTATTGAGTTGTACCATTGAATGGAACAAAATGATTAATTACTGGCCATTGTATTGAGTTGTACCCTTGAATGGAACAAAATGATTAATTACTGGCCATTGAATTGAGTTGTACCATTGAATGGAACAAAATGATTAATTACTGGCCATTGTATTAAGTTGTACCATTGAATGGAACAAAATGATTAATTATTGGCCATTGTATTGACTTGTACCATTGAATGGAACAAAATGATTAATTACTGGCCATTGTATTGACTTGTACCATTGAATGGAACAAAATGATTAATTACTGGCCATTGTAATGAGTTGTACCATTGAATGGAATAAAATGATTAATTACTGGCCATTGTAATGAGTTGTACCATTGAATGGAACAAAATGATTAATTACTGGCCATTGTATTGAGTTGTACCATTGAATGGAACAAAATGATTAATTACTGGCCATTGTATTGAGTTGTACCATTGAATGGAACAAAATGATTAATTACTGGCCATTGTATTGAGTTGTACCATTGAATGGAACAAAATGATTAATTACTGGCCATTGTATTGAGTTGTACCATTGAATGGAACAAAATGATTAATTACTGGCCATTGTATTGAGTTGTACCATTGAATGGAACAAAATGATTAATTACTGGCCATTGTATTGAGTTGTACCATTGAATGGAGCAAAATGCTTAATTACTGGCCATTGTATTGAGTTGTGCCATTGAATGGAACAAAATGCTTAATTACTGGCCATTGTATTGAGTTGTACCATTGAATGGAACAAAATGATTAATTACTAACCATTGTATTGAGTTGTACCATTGAATGGAACAAAATGATAACTTACTGGCCATTTTATTGAGTTGTACCATTGAAGGGAACAAATGATTAATTACTGGCCATTGTATTGAGTTGTACCATTGAATGGAACAAAATGATTACTTACTGGCCATTTTATTGAGTTGTACCATTGAAGGGAACAAATGATTAATTACTGGCCATTGTATTGAGTTGTACCATTGAATGGAACAAAATGATTAATTACTGGCCATTGTATTGAGTTGTACCATTGAATGGAACGAAATGATTAATTACTGGCCATTGTATTGAGTTGTACCATTGAATGGAACAAAATGATTAATTACTAACCATTGTATTGAGTTGTACCATTGAATGGAACAAAATGATTAATTACTAACCATTGTATTGAGTTGTACCATTGAATGGAACAAAATGATTAATTACTAACCATTGTATTAAGTTGTACCATTGAATGGAACAAAATGATTACTTACTGGCCATTTTATTGAGTTGTACCATTGAAGGGAACAAATGATTAATTACTGGCCATTGTATTGAGTTGTACCATTGAATGGAACAAAATGATTAATTACTGGCCATTGTATTGAGTTGTACCCTTGAATGGAACAAAATGATTAATTACTGGCCATTGAATTGAGTTGTACCATTGAATGGAACAAAATGATTAATTACTGGCCATTGTATTAAGTTGTACCATTGAATGGAACAAAATGATTAATTATTGGCCATTGTATTGAGTTGTACAATTGAATGGAAAAAAATGATTAATTACTGGCCATTGTATTGACCCTTACCATTGAATGGAACAAAATGATTAATTACTGGCCATTGTATTGAGTTGTACCATTGAATTGAATAAAATGATTAATTACTGGCCATTGTATTGAGTTGTACCATTGAATGGAACAAAATGCTTAATTACTGGCCATTGTATTGAGTTGTACCATTGAATGGAACAAAATGATTAATTACTAACCATTGTATTGAGTTGTACCATTGAATGGAACAAAATGATTACTTACTGGCCATTTTATTGAGTTGTACCATTGAAGGGAACAAATGATTAATTACTGGCCATTGTATTGAGTTGTACCATTGAATGGAACAAAATGATTAATTACTGGCCATTGTATTGAGTTTTACCATTGAATGGAACAAAATGATTAATTACTGGCCATTGTATTGAGTTGTACCATTCAATGGAACGAAATGATTAATTACTGGACATTGTATTGAGTTGTACCATTGAATGGAACAAAATGATTAATTACTGGCCATTGTATTGAGTTTTACCATTGAATGGAACAAAATGATTAATTACTGGCCATTGTATTGAGTTGTACCATTGAATGGAACAAAATGCTTAATTACTGGCCATTGTATTGAGTTGTACCATTGAATGGAACAAAATGATTAATTACTAACCATTGTATTGAGTTGTACCATTGAATGGAACAAAATGATTACTTACTGGCCATTGTATTGAGTTTTACCATTGAATGGAACAAAATGATTAATTACTGGCCATTGTATTGAGTTGTACCATTGAATGGAACAAAATGATTAATTACTGGCCATTGTATTGAGTTGTACCATTGAATGGAACGAAATGATTAATTACTGGCAATTGTATTGAGTTGTACCATTGAATGGAACAAAATGATTAATTATTGGCCATTGTATTGAGTTGTACAATTGAATGGAACAAAATGATTAATTACTAACCATTGTATTGAGTTGTACCATTGAATGGAACAAAATGATTAATTACTGACCATTGAATGGAACAAAATGATTAATTACTGGCCATTGTATTGAGTTGTACCATTGAATGGAACAAAATGATTAATTACTGGCCATTGTATTGAGTTGTACCATTGAATGGAACAAAATGATTAATTACTGGCCATTGTATTGAGTTGTACCATTGAATGGAACAAACTGATTAATTACTGGCCATTGTATTGAGTTGTACCATTGAATGGAACAAAATGATTAATTACAGGCCATTGTATTGAGTTTTACCATTGAATGGAACAAAATGATTAATTACTGGCCATTGTATTGAGTTGTACTATTGAATGGAACAAAATGATTAATTACTAACCATTGTATTGAGTTGTACTATTGAATGGAACAAAATGATTAATTACTAACCATTGTATTAAGTTGTACCATTGAATGGAACAAAATGATTAATTACTGACCATTGAATAGAACAAAATGATTAATTACTGGCCATTGTAATGAGTTGTACCATTGAATTGAACAAAATGATTATTTACTGGCCATTGTATTGAGTTGTGCCATTGAATTGAACAAAATGACTAATTACTGGCCATTGTATTGAGTTGTACCATTGAATGGAACAAAATGATTAATTACTGGCCATTGTATTGAGTTGTACCATTGAATGGAACGAAATGATTAATTACTGGCCATTGTATTGAGTTGTACCATTGAATGGAACAAAATGATTAATTACTAACCATTGTATTGAGTTGTACCATTGAATGGAACAAAATGATTACTTACTGGCCATTTTATTGAGTTGTACCATTGAAGGGAACAAATGATTAATTACTGGCCATTGTATTGAGTTGTACCATTGAATGGAACAAAATGATTAATTACTGGCCATTGTATTGAGTTTTACCATTGAATGGAACAAAATGATTAATTACTGGCCATTGTATTGAGTTGTACCATTGAATTGAACAAAATGATTAATTACTGGCCATTGTATTGAGTTGTGCCATTGAATTTAACAAAATGATTAATTACTGGCCATTGTATTGAGTTGTACCATTGAATGGAACAAAATGATTAATTACTGGCCATTGTATTGACTTGTACCATTGAATGGAACAAAATGATTAATTACTGGCCATTGTATTGAGTTGTACCATTGAATGGAACAAAATGATTAATTACTGGCCATTGTATTGAGTTGTACCATTGAATGGAACGAAATGATTAATTACTGGCCATTGTATTGAGTTGTACCATTGAATGGAACAAAATGATTAATTACTGGCCATTGAATTGAGTTGTACCATTGAATGGAACAAAATGATTAATTACTGGCCATTGTATTAAGTTGTACCATTGAATGGAAAAAATGATTAATTACTGGCCATTGTATTGAGTTGTACCATTGAATGGAACAAAATGATTAATTATTGGCCATTGTATTGAGTTGTACCATTGAATGGAAAAAAATGATTAATTACTGGCCATTGTATTGAGTTGTACCATTGAATTGAACAAAATGATTAATTACTGTCCATTGTATTGAGTTGTACCATTGAATGGAACAAAATGATTAATTACTGGCCATTGTATTGAGTTGTACCATTGAATGGAACAAAATGATTAATTACTGGCCATTGTATTGAGTTGTACCATTGAATGGAACAAAATGATTAATTACTGGCCATTGTATTGAGTTGTACCATTGAATGGAGCAAAATGCTTAATTACTGGCCATTGTATTGAGTTGTACCATTGAATGGAACAAAATGCTTAATTACTGGCCATTGTATTGAGTTGTACCAATGAATGGAACAAAATGATTAATTACTGGCCATTGTATTGATTTGTATCATTGAATGGAACAAATGATTAATTACTGGCCATTGTATTGAGTTGTACCATTGAATGGAACAAACTGATTAATTACTGGCCATTGTATTGAGTTGTACCATTGAATGGAACAAAATGATTAATTACTGGCCATTGTATTGAGTTTTACCATTGAATGGAACAAAATGATTAATTACTGGCCATTATATTGAGTTGTACCAATGAATGGAACGAAATGATTAATTACTGGCCATTGTATTGAGTTGTACCATTGAATGGAACAAAATGATTAATTATTGGCCATTGTATTGAGTTGTACTATTGAATGGAACAAAATGATTAATTACTAACCATTTCATTGAGTTGTACTATTGAATGGAACAAAATGATTAATTACTAACCATTGTATTGAGTTGTACCATTGAATGGAACAAAATGATTAATTACTGACCATTGAATGGAACAAAATGATTAATTACTGGCCATTGTATTGAGTTGTACCATTGAATTGAACAAAATGATTAATTGCTGGCCATTGAATTGAGTTGTACCATTGAATGGAACAAAATGATTAATTACTGGCCATTGTATTGAGAGTTGTACCCTTGAATGGAACAAAATGATTAATTATTGGCCATTGTATTGAGTTGTACCATTCAATGGAACAAAATAATTACTTACTGGCCATTTTATTGAGTTGTACCATTGAAGAGAACAAATGATTAATTACTGGCCATTGTATTGAGTTGTACCATTGAATGGAACAAAATGATTAATTACTGGCCATTGTATTGAGTTGTACCATTGAATGGAACAAAATGATTAATTACTGGCCATTGTATTGAGTTGTACCATTGAATGGAACAAAATGATTAATTATTGGCCATTGTATTGAGTTGTACTATTGAATGGAACAAAATGATTAATTACTAACCATTGCATTGAGTTGTACTATTGAATGGAACAAAATGATTAATTACTGGCCATTTTATTGAGTTGTACCATTGAAGGGAACAAATGATTAATTACTGGCCATTGTATTGAGTTGTACCATTGAATGGAACAAAATGATTAATTACTGGCCATTGTATTGAGTTGTACCATTGAATGGAACAAAATGATTAATTACTGGCCATTGTATTCAGTTGTACCATTGAATGGAACAAAATGATTAATTACTGGCCATTGTATTGAGTTGTACCATTGAACGGAACAAAATGATAAATTACTGGCCATTGTATTGATTTGTATCATTGAATGGAACAAATGATTAATTTTTGGCCATTGTATTGAGTTGTACCATTCAATGGAACAAAATGATTACTTACTGGCCATTTTATTGAGTTGTACCATTGAAGGGAACAAATGATTAATTACTGGCCATTGTATTGAGTTGTACCATTGAATGGAACAAAATGATTAATTACTGGCCATTGTATTGAGTTGTACCATTGAATGGAACGAAATGATTAATTACTGGCCATTGTATTGAGTTGTACCATTGAATGGAACAAAATGATTAATTACTAACCATTGTATTGAGTTGTACCATTGAATGGAACAAAATTATTAATTACTAACCATTGTATTAAGTTGTACCATTGAATGGAAGAAAATGATTACTTACTGGCCATTTTATTGAGTTGTACCATTGAAGGGAACAAATGATTAATTACTGGCCATTGTATTGAGTTGTACCATTGAATGGAACAAAATGATTAATTACTGGCCATTGTATTGAGTTGTACCATTGAATGGAACGAAATGATTAATTACTGGCCATTGTATTGAGTTGTACCATTGAATGGAACAAAATGATTACTTACTGGCCATTGTATTGAGTTGTACCATTGAATGGAACAAAATGATTAATTACTGGCCATTGTATTGAGTTGTACCATTGAATGGAACAAAATGATTAATTACTGGCCATTGTATTGAGTTGTACCATTGAATGGAACGAAATGATTAATTACTGGCCATTGTATTGAGTTGTACCATTGAATGGAACAAAATGATTAATTATTGGCCATTGTATTGAGTTGTACTATTGAATGGAACAAAATGAATAATTACTAACCATTGCATTGAGTTGTACTATTGAATGGAACAAAATGATTAATTACTAACCATTGTATTGAGTTGTACCATTGAATGGAACAAAATGATTAATTACTGACCATTGAATGGAACAAAATGATTAATTACTGGCCATTGTATTGAGTTGTACCATTGAATTGAACAAAATGATTAATTACTGGCCATTGTATTGAATTGTGCCATTGAATTGAACAAAATGATTAATTACTGGCCATTGTATTGAGTTGTACCATTGAATGGAACAAAATGATTAATTACTGGCCATTGTATTGACTTGTACCATTGAATGGAACAAAATGATTAATTACTGGCCATTGTATTGAGTTGTACCATTGAATGGAACGAAATGATTAATTACTGGCCATTGTATTGAGTTGTACCATTGAATGGAACAAAATGATTAATTACTAACCATTTTATTGAGTTGTACCATTGAATGGAACAAAATGATTAATTACTGGCCATTGAATTGAGTTGTACCATTGAATGGAACAAAATGATTAATTACTGGCCATTGTATTGAGTTGTACCCTTGAAAGGAACAAAATGATTAATTACTGGCCATTGAATTGAGTTGTACCATTGAATGGAACAAAATGATTAATTACTGGCCATTGTATTAAGTTGTACCATTGAATGGAACAAAATGATTAATTATTGGCCATTGTATTGAGTTGTACCATTGAATGGAAAAAAATGATTAATTACTGGCCATTGTATTGAGTTGTACCATTGAATTGAACAAAATGATTAATTACTGGCCATTGTATTGAGTTGTACCATTGAATGGAACAAAATGATTAATTACTGGCCATTGTATTGAGTTGTACCATTGAATGGAACAAAATGATTAATTACTGGCCATTGTATTGAGTTGTACCATTGAATGGAACAAAATGATTAATTACTGGCCATTGTATTGAGTTGTACCATTGAATGGAGCAAAATGCTTAATTACTTGCCATTGTATTGAGTTGTACCATTGAATGGAACAAAATGCTTACTTACTGGCCATTGTATTGAGTTGTACCATTGAATGGAACAAAATGATTAATTACTGGCCATTGTATTGATTTTTATCATTGAATGGAACAAATGATTAATTACTGGCCATTGTATTGAGTTGTACCATTGAATGGAACAAACTGATTAATCACTGGCCATTGTATTGAGTTGTACCATTGAATGGAACAAATTGATTAATTACTGGCCATTGTATTGAGTTTTACCATTGAATGGAACAAAATGATTAATTACTGGCCATTGTATTGAGTTGTACCATTGAATTGAACAAAATGATTAATTACTGGCCATTGTTTTGAGTTGTACCATTGAATGGAACGAAATGATTAATTACTGGCAATTGTATTGAGTTGTACCATTGAATGGAACAAAATGATTAATTATTGGCCATTGTATTGAGTTGTACTATTGAATGGAACAAAATGATTAATTACTAACCATTGTATTGAGTTGTACCATTGAATGGAACAAAATGATTAATTACTGACCATTGAATGGAACAAAATGATTAATTACTGGCCATTGTATTGAGTTGTACCATTGAATTGAACAAAATGATTAATTACTGGCCATTGTATTGAGTTGTGCCATTGAATTTAACAAAATGATTAATTACTGGCCATTGTATTGAGTTGTACCATTGAATGGAAAAAATGATTAATTACTGGCCATTGTATTGACTTGTACCATTGAATGGAACAAAATGATTAATTACTGGCCATTGTATTGAGTTGTACCATTGAATGGAACAAAATGATTAATTACTGGCCATTGTATTGAGTTGTACCATTGAATGGAACGAAATGATTAATTACTGGCCATTGTATTGAGTTGTACCATTGAATGGAACAAAATGATTAATTACTAACCATTGTATTGAGTTGTACCATTGAATGGAACAAACTGATTAATTACTGGCCATTGTATTGAGTTGTACCATTGAATGGAACGAAATGATTAATTACTGGCCATTGTATTGAGTTGTACCATTGAATGGAACAAAATGATTAATTACTAACCATTGTATTGAGTTGTACCATTGAATGGAACAAAATCATTAATTACTGGCCATTGAATTGAGTTGTACCATTGAATGGAACTAAATGATTAATTACTGGCCATTGTATTGAGTTGTACCCTTGAATGGAACAAAATGATTAATTACTGGCCATTTAATTGAGTTGTACCATTGAATGGAACAAAATGATTAATTACTGGCCATTGTATTGAGTTGTACCCTTGAATGGAACAAAATGATTAATTTTTGGCCATTGTATTGAGTTGTACCATTCAATGGAACAAAATGATTACTTACTGGCCATTTTATTGAGTTGTACCATTGAAGGGAACAAATGATTAATTACTGGCCATTGTATTGAGTTGTACCATTGAATGGAACAAAATGATTAATTACTGGCCATTGTATTGAGTTGTACCCTTGAATGGAACAAAATGATTAATTTTTGGCCATTGTATTGAGTTGTACCATTCAATGGAACAAAATGATTACTTACTGGCCATTTTATTGAGTTGTACCATTGAAGGGAACAAATGATTAATTACTGGCCATTGTATTGAGTTGTACCATTGAATGGAACAAAATGATTAATTACTGGCCATTGTATTGAGTTGTACCATTGAATGGAACGAAATGATTAATTACTGGTCATTGTATTGAGTTGTACCATTGAATGGAACAAAATGATTAATTACTAACCATTGTATTGAGTTGTACCATTGAATGGAACAAAATGATTAATTACTAACCATTGTATTAAGTTGTACCATTGAATGGAACAAAATGATTACTTACTGGCCATTTTATTGAGTTGTACCATTGAAGGGAACAAATGATTAATTACTGGCCATTGTATTGAGTTGTACCATTGAATGGAACAAAATGATTAATTACTGGCCATTGTATTGAGTTGTACCATTGAATGGAACAAAATGATTAATTACTGGCCATTGTATTGAGTTGTACCATTGAATGGAACAAAATGATTAATTACTGGCCATTGTATTGACTTGTACCATTGAATGGAACAAAATGATTAATTACTGGCCATTGTATTGAGTTGTACCATTGAATGGAACGAAATGATTAATTACTGGCCATTGTATTGAGTTGTACCATTGAATGAAACAAAATGATTAATTACTGGCCATTGTATTGAGTTGTCTCATTGAATGGAACAAAATCATTAATTACTGGCCATTGAATTGAGTTGTACCATTGAATGGAACAAAATGATTAATTACTGGCCATTGTATTGAGTTGTACCCTTGAATGGAACAAAATGATTAATTACTGGCCATTGAATTGAGTTGTACCATTGAATGGAACAAAATGATTAATTACTGGCCATTGTATTAAGTTGTACCATTGAATGGAACAAAATGATTAATTATTGGCCATTGTATTGAGTTGTACCATTCAATGGAACAAAATGATTACTTACTGGCCATTTTATTGAGTTGTACCATTGAAGGGAACAAATGATTAATTACTGGCCATTGTATTGAGTTGTACCATTGAATGGAACAAAATGATTAATTACTGGCCATTGTATTGAGTTGTACCATTGAATGGAACGAAATGATTAATTACTGGCCATTGTATTGAGTTGTACCATTGAATGGAACAAAATGATTAATTACTAACCATTGTATTGAGTTGTACCATTGAATGGAACAAAATGATTAATTACTAACCATTGTATTAAGTTGTACCATTGAATGGAACAAAATGATTACTTACTGGCCATTTTATTGAGTTGTACCATTGAAGGGAACAAATGATTAATTACTGGCCATTGTATTGAGTTGTACCATTGAATGGAACAAAATGATTAATTACTGGCCATTGTATTGAGTTGTACCATTGAATGGAACAAAATGATTAATTACTGGCCATTGTATTGAGTTGTACCATTGAATGGAACAAAATGATTAATTACTGGCCATTGTATTGACTTGTACCATTGAATGGAACAAAATGATTAATTACTGGCCATTGTATTGAGTTGTACCATTGAATGGAACGAAATGGTTAATTACTGGCCATTGTATTGAGTTGTACCATTGAATGGAACAAAATGATTAATTACTGGCCATTGTTTTGAGTTGTACCATTGAATGGAACGAAATGATTAATTATTGGCCATTGTATTGAGTTGTACCCTTGAATGGAACAAAATGATTAATTATTGGCCATTGTATTGAGTTGTACCATTCAATGGAACAAAATAATTACTTACTGGCCATTTTATTGAGTTGTACCATTGAAGGGAACAAATGATTAATTACTGGCCATTGTATTGAGTTGTACCATTGAATGGAACAAAATGATTAATTACTGGCCATTGAATTGAGTTGTACCATTGAATGGAACAAAATGATTAATTACTGGCCATTGTATTAAGTTGTACCATTGAATGGAACAAAATGATTAATTATTGGCCATTGTATTGAGTTGTACCATTGAATGGAAAAAAATGATTAATTACTGGCCATTGTATTGAGTTGTACCATTGAATTGAACAAAATGATTAATTACTGGCCATTGTATTGAGTTGTACCATTGAATGGAACAAAATGATTAATTACTGGCCATTGTATTGAGTTGTACCATTGAATGGAACAAAATGATTAATTACTGGCCATTGTATTGAGTTGTACCATTGAATGGAACAAAATGATTAATTACTGGCCATTGTATTGAGTTGTACCATTGAATGGAACAAAATGCTTAATTACTTGCCATTGTATTGAGTTGTACCATTGAATGGAACAAAATGCTTACTTACTGGCCATTGTATTGAGTTGTACCATTGAATGGAACAAAATGATTAATTACTGGCCATTGTATTGATTTGTATCATTGAATGGAACAAATGATTAATTACTGGCCATTGTATTGAGTTGTACCATTGAATGGAACAAACTGATTAATCACTGGCCATTGTATTGAGTTGTACCATTGAATGGAACAAATTGATTAATTACTGGCCATTGTATTGAGTTTTACCATTGAATGGAACAAAATGATTAATTACTGGCCATTGTATTGAGTTGTACCATTGAATTGAACAAAATGATTAATTACTGGCCATTGTTTTGAGTTGTACCATTGAATGGAACGAAATGATTAATTACTGGCAATTGTATTGAGTTGTACCATTGAATGGAACAAAATGATTAATTATTGGCCATTGTATTGAGTTGTACTATTGAATGGAACAAAATGATTAATTACTAACCATTGTATTGAGTTGTACCATTGAATGGAACAAAATGATTAATTACTGACCATTGAATGGAACAAAATGATTAATTACTGGCCATTGTATTGACTTGTACCATTGAATGGAACAAAATTATTAATTACTGGCCATTGTATTGAGTTGTACCATTGAATGGAACGAAATGGTTAATTACTGGCCATTGTATTGAGCTGT
The DNA here is from genome assembly GCF_964355755.1 of Antedon mediterranea. NCBI lineage: Eukaryota > Metazoa > Echinodermata > Crinoidea > Comatulida > Antedonidae > Antedon > Antedon mediterranea. The sequence continues at coordinate 11,194,605 of NC_092678.1, forward strand.
ACCATTGAATGGAACAAAATGATTAATTACTGGCCATTGTTTTGAGTTGTACCATTGAATGGAACGAAATGATTAATTACTGGCAATTGTATTGAGTTGTACCATTGAATGGAACAAAATGATTAATTATTGGCCATTGTATTGAGTTGTACTATTGAATGGAACAAAATGATTAATTACTAACCATTGTATTGAGTTGTACCATTGAATGGAACAAAATGATTAATTACTGACCATTGAATGGAACAAAATGATTAATTACTGGCCATTGTATTGAGTTGTACCATTGAATGGAACAAAATGATTACTTACTGGCCATTTTATTGAGTTGTACCATTGAAGGGAACAAATGATTAATTACTGACCATTGAATGGAACAAAATGATTAATTACTGGCATTGTATTGAGTTGTACCATTGAATTGAACAAAATGATTAATTAATTACTGGCCATTGTATTGAATTGTGCTATTGAATTGAACAAAATGATTAATTACTGGCCATTGTATTGAGTTGTACCATTGAATGGAACAAAATGATTAATTACTGGCCATTGTATTGACTTGTACCATTGAATGGAACAAAATGATTAATTACTGGCCATTGTATTGAGTTGTACCATTGAATGGAACGAAATGATTAATTACTGGCCATTGTATTGAGTTGTACCATTGAATGGAACAAAATGATTAATTACTAACCATTGTATTGAGTTGTACCATTGAATGGAACAAAATGATTAATTACTGGCCATTGAATTGAGTTGTACCATTGAATGGAACAAAATGATTAATTACTGGCCATTGTATTGAGTTGTATCCTTGAATGGAACAAAATGATTAATTATTGGCCATTGTATTGAGTTGTACAATTGAATGGAAAAAAATGATTAATTACTGGCCATTGTATTGACTTGTACCATTGAATGGAACAAAATGATTAATTACTGGCCATTGTATTGAGTTGTACCATTGAATTGAATAAAATGATTAATTACTGGCCATTGTATTGAGTTGTACCATTGAATGGAACAAAATGATTAATTACTGGCCATTGTATTGAGTTGTACCATTGAATGGAACAAAATGATTAATTACTGGCCATTGTATTGAGTTGTACCATTGAATGGAACAAAATGATTAATTACTGGCCATTGTATTGAGTTGTACCATTGAATGGAACAAAATGATTAATTACTGGCCATTGTATTGAGTTGTACCATTGAATGGAACAAAATGATTAATTACTGGCCATTGTATTGAGTTGTACCATTGAATGGAACGAAATGATTAATTACTGGCCATTGTATTGAGTTGTACCATTGAATGGAACAAAATGATTAATTACTAACCATTGTATTGAGTTGTACCATTGAATGGAACAAAATGATTAATTACTAACCATTGTATTAAGTTGTACCATTGAATGGAACAAAATGATTACTTACTGGCCATTTTATTGAGTTGTACCATTGAAGGGAACAAATGATTAATTACTGGCCATTGTATTGAGTTGTACCATTGAATGGAACAAAATGATTAATTACTGGCCATTGTATTGAGTTGTACCAATGAATGGAACAAAATGATTAATTACTGGCCATTGTATTGAGTTGTACCATTGAATGGAACAAAATGATTAATTACTGGCCATTGTATTGACTTGTACCATTGAATGGAACAAAATTATTAATTACTGGCCATTGTATTGAGTTGTACCATTGAATGGAACGAAATGGTTAATTACTGGCCATTGTATTGAGCTGTACCATTGAATGGAACAAAATGATTAATTACTGGCCATTGTTTTGAGTTGTACCATTGAATGGAACGAAATGATTAATTACTGGCAATTGTATTGAGTTGTACCATTGAATGGAACAAAATGATTAATTATTGGCCATTGTATTGAGTTGTACTATTGAATGGAACAAAATGATTAATTACTAACCATTGTATTGAGTTGTACCATTGAATGGAACAAAATGATTAATTACTGACCATTGAATGGAACAAAATGATTAATTACTGGCCATTGTATTGAGTTGTACCATTGAATGGAACAAAATGATTACTTACTGGCCATTTTATTGAGTTGTACCATTGAAGGGAACAAATGATTAATTACTGACCATTGAATGGAACAAAATGATTAATTACTGGCATTGTATTGAGTTGTACCATTGATTTGAACAAAATGATTAATTAATTACTGGCCATTGTATTGAATTGTGCTATTGAATTGAACAAAATGATTAATTACTGGCCATTGTATTGAGTTGTACCATTGAATGGAACAAAATGATTAATTACTGGCCATTGTATTGACTTGTACCATTGAATGGAACAAAATGATTAATTACTGGCCATTGTATTGAGTTGTACCATTGAATGGAACGAAATGATTAATTACTGGCCATTGAATTGAGTTGTACCATTGAATGGAACAAAATGATTAATTACTGGCCATTGTATTGAGTTGTATCCTTGAATGGAACAAAATGATTAATTACTGGCCATTGAATTGAGTTGTACCATTGAATGGAACAAAATGATTAATTATTGGCCATTGTATTGACTTGTACCATTGAATGGAACAAAATGATTAATTACTGGCCATTGTATTGAGTTGTACCATTGAATGGAACGAAATGGTTAATTACTGGCCATTGTATTGAGTTGTACCATTGAATGGAACAAAATGATTAATTACTGGCCATTGTTTTGAGTTGTACCATTGAATGGAACGAAATGATTAATTACTGGCAATTGTATTGAGTTGTACCATTGAATGGAACAAAATGATTAATTACTGGCCATTGTTTTGAGTTGTACCATTGAATGGAACGAAATGATTAATTACTGGCAATTGTATTGAGTTGTACCATTGAATGGAACAAAATGATTAATTATTGGCCATTGTATTGAGTTGTACTATTGAATGGAACAAAATGATTAATTACTAACCATTGTATTGAGTTGTACCATTGAATGGAACAAAATGATTAATTACTGATCATTGAATGGAACAAAATGATTACTTACTGGCCATTTTATTGAGTTGTACCATTGAAGGGAACAAATGATTAATTACTGACCATTGAATGGAACAAAATGATTAATTACTGGCCATTGTATTGAGTTGTACCATTGAATTGAACAAAATGATTAATTAATTACTGGCCATTGTATTGAATTGTGCTATTGAATTGAACAAAATGATTAATTACTGGCCATTGTATTGAGTTGTACCATTGAATGGAACAAAATGATTAATTACTGGCCATTGTATTGACTTGTACCATTGAATGGAACAAAATGATTAATTACTGGCCATTGTATTGAGTTGTACCATTGAATGGAACGAAATGATTAATTACTGGCCATTGTATTGAGTTGTACCATTGAATGGAACAAAATGATTAATTACTAACCATTGTATTGAGTTGTACCATTGAATGGAACAAAATGATTAATTACTGGCCATTGAATTGAGTTGTACCATTGAATGGAACAAAATGATTAATTACTGGCCATTGTATTGAGTTGTATCCTTGAATGGAACAAAATGATTAATTACTGGCCATTGAATTGAGTTGTACCATTGAATGGAACAAAATGATTAATTATTGGCCATTGTATTGAGTTGTACCATTGAATGGAAAAAAATGATTAATTACTGGCCATTGTATTGAGTTGTACCATTGAATTGAACAAAATGATTAATTACTGGCCATTGTATTGAGTTGTACCATTGAATTGAACAAAATGATTAATTACTGTCCATTGTATTGAGTTGTACCATTGAATGGAACAAAATGATTAATTACTGGCCATTGTATTGAGTTGTACCATTGAATGGAACAAAATGATTAATTACTGGCCATTGTATTGAGTTGTACCATTGAATGGAACAAAATGATTAATTACTGGCCATTGTATTGAGTTGTACCATTGAATGGAGCAAAATGCTTAATTACTGGCCATTGTATTGAGTTGTACCATTGAATGGAACAAAATGCTTAATTACTGGCCATTGTATTGAGTTGTACCATTGAATGGAACGAAATGATTAATTACTGGCCATTGTATTGAGTTGTACCATTGAATGGAACAAAATGATTAATTACTAACCATTGTATTGAGTTGTACCATTGAATGGAACAAACTGATTAATTACTGGCCATTGTATTGAGTTGTACCATTGAATGGAACGAAATGAATAATTACTGGCCATTGTATTGAGTTGTACCATTGAATGGAACAAAATGATTAATTACTAACCATTGTATTGAGTTCTACCATTGAATGGAACAAAATCATTAATTACTGGCCATTGAATTGAGTTGTACCATTGAATGGAACTAAATGATTAATTACTGGCCATTGTATTGAGTTGTACCCTTGAATGGAACAAAATGATTATTTACTGGCCATTTAATTGAGTTGTACCATTGAATGGAACAAAATGATTCATTACTGGCCATTGTATTGAGTTGTACCCTTGAATGGAACAAAATGATTAATTTTTGGCCATTGTATTGAGTTGTACCATTCAATGGAACAAAATGATTACTTACTGGCCATTTTATTGAGTTGTACCATTGAAGGGAACAAATGATTAATTACTGGCCATTGTATTGAGTTGTACCATTGAATGGAACAAAATGATTAATTACTGGCCATTGTATTGAGTTGTACCATTGAATGGAACGAAATGATTAATTACTGGCCATTGTATTGAGTTGTACCATTGAATGGAACAAAATGATTAATTACTAACCATTGTATTGAGTTGTACCATTGAATGGAACAAAATAATTAATTACTAACCATTGTATTAAGTTGTACCATTGAATGGAACAAAATGATTACTTACTGGCCATTTTATTGAGTTGTACCATTGAAGGGAACAAATGATTAATTACTGGCCATTGTATTGAGTTGTACCATTGAATGGAACAAAATTTTGTACAATTGAATGGAAAAAAATGATTAATTACTGGCCATTGTATTGACTTGTACCATTGAATCGAACAAAATGATTAATTACTGGCCATTGTATTGAGTTGTACCATTGAATGGAACAAAATGATTAATTACTGGCCATTGTATTGAGTTGTACCATTGAATGGAACAAACTGATTAATTACTGGCCATTGCATTGAGTTGTACCATTGAATGGAACAAAATGATTAATTACTGGCCATTGTATTGAGTTGTACCATTGAATGGAACAAAATGATTAATCACTGGCCATTGTATTGAGTTGTGCCATTGATATACAATCGAGAAGCGATGCGAGTAAGACGTGTCGAATAATCGCTCCTGGAAATCAAACATTTCACGTGTCACACCAGCTGAATGCATTGTTACACATAGTCGCAACCTACGTTTACTATTGTTCATTTACCTCAAGGAATTTTGTTTACTCGATTTCAGTGTTTTATTTGCCCGCAACATGGGCGGTGGTAAGCCAAAAGGAGGACAGAGGGACGATTCGCCTGCAGCCAGGCCACGTCGTAACCAAAAAGAGGCTGAAGGAAAAGGCATCCCTTGCCTTAATGATAAATTAGATAAGTCCAATTGCGACATAGACTCTAAGGAAATCGCTGGCATTATCCAATCTGAATTGAAACTCTTATTTGATGGCAAATCGGACATATTGGATAACTTAGCGAAACAAATAACATCGATGATCAAGGACCAACTGGCTGAGCATATTATGCAAATTGTTAGTAAAGCCACTATGGATGCTCTTAGATTTGAACTTGACGAGTCGAATGATCGCATGAAGAAAATGGAACAGGAAATCGAGGACATTAGGGAATCACTGGATGAAAGTGAACAATATTCCAGGAGGAACTGTTTGGTGATACACGGACTGGAGGAGAAAGTAGGTGAGAATACCGATAATATTGTTACACAATTATTTAGTTCTAAGATGAACCTTACGGTGAATCATAATGACATTGATAGGAGTCACAGACTAGGCCCCAAGAAACCAAGTAACGGCAAGCCCCGGGGAGTTATTGTGAAGTTCGCTCAATACAATAAAAGAAATGAAGTTTATAAAGCAAAAAGAAAACTGAAAGGTACCGATACCTTTATAAACGAGAACCTAACAATGAAAAGGATGAAATTGTTAAGAACCATCAAAACCCAGCATAATTCCGCCTTGACCGCAGTCTGGACCCAAGATGGACGCATACATGTACTAACTAAGAATAATAAGAAGATTATCGTAACAAAATTTTCCGATCTCAACAAACTGCATTCCACCTAATTTACCGTGTGGTAGTACATTAAATGTGAAATTTTGAGATTTCTTGTTTTTGCCCTGAAACCAGAATTTTAACTATTGTATACATTATAGACTGCATTAACTGTTTGGTGTGTGTGCTTTATTGTGATTCTTTTTATTGTAAATTGTGTTTTTTTTTTATTATTGTATTGCTAACCTGCCGGTTTTTAGTCATTTATTTGAACGCCATTTTGCTTAACAGCTTTGGTGAATTGATTATATTTTGTTCTTTTTCCAATACTACTTTATGAGCACGACTCAATATGAAAATAAATCGAGTCCTACACATTCCATAGATTGCTTTGAAAGTGACGAGGCTGGTTTATGCAAATATTTCACTCCAACACAACTTAATGAGCTACAGGCGCAAATTGATAACAATGGTATCTTTACAACGTTACACATGAATGCACGTAGTCTTCCAAAACACTTCGACGAAATTAGCATTATGTTAGATACCATAGGTCGTGCGTTTGATGTACTTGGTTTCTCGGAAACCTGGATAAATAAGAACACGCCAATTGACTTATTAAATATCAATGGATACAATATGTACACTTGTAATAGAGAAGGTAGAGTCGGTGGTGGAGTTTGTCTATATTTAAAAGAACAAATCAACACCGTAACACGTGATGATTTTGTATTTAATGATAACTCCATTGATTCACTTTTTCTAGAAATAATAAACACAAACGGCAAAAATACTATTGTAGGTATGTTGTATCGACCACCAAATTCAAACGTCAACTCATTTAACTCTGATCTGGAAGAAATCTTACATAAACTTAATCGCGAAAACAAAAACTGCTATATCTTAGGAGATTTTAATCAAGACTTATTAAAATATGACATTCAAAAAACAACACAGGAATTCACAAACATTATTTACTCAACATCTTTTAATCCATTAATCAACTTACCCACCAGAATAACATCGTCTTCTGCTACTATTTTAGATAATATTATTACAAATGATGATAACATTTCGCATTGTGGAGTAATAGTCACTGACATTACCGATCATCTACCCATTTTCATGACAACACACTTGTCATTAAATACTAACACACAAGCTCCAATTACAAAACAAAAAGTAATTAATGATACAACATTAAATAACTTGCTTATTGCTATTTCTAATGAGGATTGGGGTGAACTATATTTATGCACAGATACCAATACATCATATAACCTATTTATTAATAAACTATCCAATCTCATAGATAGTAACATACCTACAAAAAGTAATAAGCCAAATGGTAATACAAAGAAAAAACCATGGATCACAACAGGAATTTTGATTTCAATAAAAAAGAAAAATAAACTTTATAAAAAATACCTTAAAAACCCAACACAATCATTAAAAAATATATATAAAAAGTACAAAAATAAATTAACTCATTTAATTAGAATTCGGAAAAAACAATATTATTCCAAAAAACTGGATGCAGCTCGACACGATTCAAAGCAAACATGGAAAGTTTTAAATGAAGTTCTAAATAGAAAAAAATCGAGTGTTAAGCCAAATGAGGTAATTAACCATAGTAATAAAACTTTGGTATGTGATCCAAAAGGTATGTCTGACGCTTTTAATGACTTCTTCTCCAACATTGGAAATGAATTAGCAAACAAAATACCAAATGTAAACAATTCTGACTTTAAACAATATATGAAAGAGAGTCAATCCCAATCCATATTTTTCAATCCTACGAATGAAGAAGAGGTCATTGAAATAGTTAGTCAAATCAAAAATTCAAATTCAGAAGGTGTTGATAACTTAAGTAATTGCATTCTAAAACATATTATTGCTGCTGTGGCATCTCCTCTTGTACATATCTTTAACCTCTCTCTTGAGACAGGCATGGTCCCTGATAGTATGAAAGTAGCTAGAGTAGTTCCAATTTTTAAATCTGGCAATAAAAGTGACGTCAGTAATTATAGGCCGATCTCTATTCTGCCTACCGCTTCAAAAATTCTTGAAAAAATTGTTCAAATTAGAGTAAATAATTATATCACAAAGTTTAACATCCTTAATAATGCACAATATGGTTTCAGAAAAAACAGTTCTACTTTTATGGCCGTTATAGATCTGGTTGAACGAATAACCGATGCGCTTGATAAGAAAAAAAATACCATCGGAATATTTATTGATTTGTCAAAAGCGTTTGACACCATCAACCATGATATACTTCTTAAAAAATTGGAACACTATGGCATAAGAGGCACGGCCCTTAAATGGTTTAGAAACTATATTAGTGGAAGGAAACAATTTACGTCTATTGATAACACAAGTTCGTGTTTGATGGATATAAATTGCGGTGTACCACAGGGTTCAATTCTGGGGCCTCTACTTTTTATTTTGTACATTAACGATGTATTTAATTGCTCAAACTCGTTATCTTTTGTTTTATTTGCTGACGACACAAACATATCTGCATCTCACGAAAACTTGGATACGCTCATAGAACTAGTTAATGGTGAACTAAAAAATGTTTCGGATTGGTTCATGTGCAATAAACTATCAATCAACGTTAAAAAAACTAATTACATAATTTTCCGCAATCAGCGAAATCCAAGTAATTTAGAGAATGTAAATATTTATGTCAACAATAAAAGAATAGATAGAGTTAAATCGACTAAATTCCTTGGAGTACATATTGATGAATTTCTCACATATAAGAACCACATCAATGTTACAGCTAGGAAAATATCTCGATATGTAGGCATACTATATAAAGTAAGACATTTTTTACCAACCTATGCTCTCTGGACAATATACAAATCACTCATTGAACCAGTATTAAATTATTGCAACATAATATGGTGTAGCACATTTCCAAGTTATTTAGATGAGTTATTTAAACTCCAGAAAAGGGCATTACGAGCTATAACATGGTCAAAGTTTAATGATTCAATGACTGAATGTTTCTATAAATTTAAACTTCTTAAAATTGCTGATATCAATAAGTACCAAATTGGGCTTTTCATGTATAATGTTACTACTAATCAGGACGTGCGTTTTTCATCGCTCTTTATTAAAAATGGTTCTTACCATAATTATAATACAAGATCTAAAGACAAAATGAGACTCAGAAAACGTAATCGTACTTCTACTAGTTTTACTGTGTCATGTGTGGGACCCAAATTGTGGAATGACTTGAATTACGAACTACAAAGTACCAAATCAATATATATATTTAAATCATTGTTTAAAGAACATTTATTATCATTTTACAAATAATTTTAAAAATTATACTTGTTGCAGGATTTAGCTTTTTTATTATTTATGTTTTAGTTTTTTAGGCTAGTTAGGGACTTAGGGGGACACAACTAATCAAGCTCTTTTGAGTTTTTATGTGTTTCCTTTTCATCTTTTTTATGTTCTCATATATTGTTGTTGTATATTTTCATGATAGAGGATGAATAAAGAATATTTGAATTTGAATTTGAATGGAACAAAATGATTAATTACTGGCCATTGTATTGAGTGGTACCATTGAATGGAACAAAATGATTAATTACTGGCCATTGTATTGAGTTGTACCATTGAATGGAACGAAATGATTAATTACTGGCCATTGTATTGAGTTGTACCATTGAATGGAACAAGATGATTAATTACTGGCCATTGTATTGAGTTGTACCATTGATTGGAACAAAATGATTAATTACTGGCCATTGCATTGAGTTGTACCATTGAATGGAACAAAATGATTAATTACTGGCCATTGCATTGAGTTGTACCATTGAATGGAACAAAATGATTAATTACTGGCCATTGTATTTAGTTGTACCATTGAATGAAACAAAATGATTAATTACTGGCCATTGTATTGAGTTGTACCATTGAATGGAACAAAATGATTAATTACTGGCCATTGCATTGAGTTGTACCATTGAATGGAACAAACTGATTAATTACTGGCCATTGCATTGAGTTGTACCATTGAATGGAACAAAATGATTAATTACTGGCCATTGTATTGAGTTGTACCATTGAATGGAACAAAATGATTAATCACTGGCCATTGTATTGAGTTGTGCCATTGAATGGAACAAAATGATTAATTACTGGCCATTGTATTGAGTGGTACCATTGAATGGAACGAAATGATTAATTACTGGCCATTGTATTGAGTTGTACCATTGAATGGAACAAAATGATTAATTACTGGCCATTGTATTGAGTTGTACCATTGAATGGAACGAAATGATTAATTACTGGCCATTGTACTGAGTTGTATCATTGAATGGAACAAGATGATTAATTACTGGCCATTGTATTGAGTTGTTCCATTGATTGGAACAAAATGATTAATTACTGGCCATTGCATTGAGTTGTACCATTGAATGGAACAAAATGATTAATTACTGGCCATTGTATTTAGTTGTACCATTGAATGAAACAAAATGATTAATTACTGGCCATTGTATTGAGTTGTACCATTGAATGGAACAAAATGATTAATTACTGGCCATTGCATTGAGTTGTACCATTGAATGGAACAAAATGATTAATTACTGGCCATTGCATTGAGTTGTACCATTGAATGGAACAAAATGATTAATTACTGGCCATTGTATTGAGTTGTACCATTGAATGGAACAAAATGATTAATCACTGGCCATTGTATTGAGTTGTGCCATTGAATGGAACAAAATGATTAATTACTGGCCATTGTATTGAGTGGTACCATTGAATGGAACAAAATGATTAATTACTGGCCATTGTATTGAGTTGTAGCATTGAATGGAACGAAATGATTAATTACTGGCCATTGTATTGAGTTGTACCATTGAATGGAACAAGATGATTAATTACTGGCCATTGTATTGAGTTGTACCATTGATTGGAACAAAATGATTAATTACTGGCCATTGCATTGAGTTTTACCATTGAATGGAACAAAATGATTAATTACTGGCCATTGTATTGAGTTGTACCATTGAATGGAACAAAATGATTAATTACTGGCCATTGTATTGAGTTGTACCATTGAATGGAAGAAAATGATTAATTACTGGCCATTGCATTGAGTTGTACCATTGAATGGAAGAAAATGATTAATTACTGGCCATTGTATTTAGTTGTACCATTGAATGGAACAAAATGATTAATTACTGGCCATTGTATTGAGTTGTACCATTGAATGGAACAAAATGATTAATTACTGGCCATTGTATTGAGTTGTGCCATTGAATGGAACAAAATGATTAATTACTGGCCATTGTATTGAGTTTTACCATTGAATGGAACAAAATGATTAATTAATGGCCATTGTATTGAGTTGTGCCATTGAATGGAACAAAATGATTAATTACTGGCCATTGTATTGAGTTTTACCATTGAATGGAACAAAATGATTAATTACTGAGTTGTACCATTGAATGGAACAAAATGATTAATTACTGGCCATTGTATTGAGTTGTACCATTAAATGGAACGAAATGATTAATTAATGGCCATTGTATTGAGTTGTACCATTGAATGGAACAAAATGATTAATTACTGGCCATTGCATTAAGTTGTACCATTGAATGGAACAAAATGATTAATTACTGGCCATTGTATTGAGTTGTACCATTGAATGGAACAAAATGATTAATGTCACTAATGTCATACAAAATCAAAAAATTAAACTAGATTTAATTCGTCACTATGACGAATTATAGGTTATATGCATTAATTTAAATAAAGATAATTGATTGATTTAAGATATATTGATTGATTGATTTTCTCAGAATTAGTTATTTATAATTAATATATGATAGGATCTTGCTAACGCAAATACAATAGCCGGTATCATAATCCGATCAAAGATCCTTCTGCGTATATAATGTCATAAACCACATTTGTGTTTTTATTTAGATTTCATTATAAACCATGTGTATAATCTATACACTAAGAAATACAATTGAACAAACAATACGGATAATAAAATAAAATCTTATTTCGTTTCGTTTCCCAAGGTGAGACTCGAACTCGGTACCTTGAATGCTATAGACACGAGCAAAGACCACCGAGTCATACACAACTGACTAAAAGTTATGGAAAGATTCCTCCGTGTACTATGCAGTAACCACTTTGTTACAGATAGATTATTACATACCGCAATGAATTATAATGTTTTACTATGATGACATCTTTAAAAATTTTTTTAAATGATGCACTGTCAAACTATATACTTTTAACTTTAATATATGAACTTCTTAAGGAAGAAAGTTAATGTTAAGTTTGTTATTTCGGCCTAAGAAAATGTTGTAATTTGTTTGGTTGTCGAAATTAATTTTTTTAAATTTAAAATGCCATTAATGATGACTTAATCAACTTTTGTCCTCTTAATTTCATAATAAATCATACATATGATACAAACACTTCAAGAAAATAGGTGTTCCTGAGCATTCTAACGATATATATTAATTTTAAAATTTAGCATATTTTCACCATTTTGTTAACTTACACGTGCTCGTATAACGCTGTTTCGAAAAGTGAATAAAATATGATATTATTAAAGAAAAATTATACAACAGTAATCGGACAAAAACAGTGCAAATTAACGTTTGACGCGCAGTGTGCGTGCAAAAATCTGCGCACTCATGGCAATTTTTTAAACGCTTAAAATTGCCTGAAACGTCGAAAATAAATTCTGACAATATTGAACATTTTAAGCTACGCACGTGATTGTATTGCTATATGATGAAATATGACCTGAAATTTGTGAGTACCAAATTTTGTTTAAAAGTGATTCATGCTTGTGAAGATATGATTACAAACGTGATTTCGTTAAATCGCGCGTAAACTGCGTAATGTTTGATTGCGCACCATGAAAACATAACCACATCGATTCCTGGCCATAAGGAATATACTCTGAAAAATTGACTTAGCTAGATGAAACTGATGCCAAGATAATTCACGGACAAAATAGGGCTAAGGAAAGAATAAATAAATAAAGATCCTGACAGAATCAAGAGGTTATATACATGATAATGCATATAACCTAATTACGTCATCATGATTATTTTATTGTCTTCAGTCCTAATATAATAGTGCATATTATTACTGAATTAATATTACAATATTTTGCCTTAAGTTCCAAGTTAATTGCCTAACCATAATTACTGGAATAAACAATTGATGACTTACGATTTGCAACTAGAAGATGAAATACAGTAGTAGGAAGCAATGAAGTACGAAACCTACAAAAAATATGATTAACATTAAATGTTTATAGTAAACACAAGTTTTGAAATAATTTAATAAATTAATCTGTAAAGTTAAATGAGGCACTGTTACAAACGGAAATTTGGGAGGGCAATGTGGAATTATATTTCATTATTTACAGGTAAGTCAAACTGTTTTAAATATGGTTCAGAGTCATGTCACAAAAACTATTTTAAACATGGTTCACAGTTATGTCACAAAAATTATTTTAACAAATTGTTCAGAGTCATGTCACAAAAACTATTTTAAACATGGTTCAGAGTCATGTCACAAAAACTATTTTAAACATGGTTCAGAGTCATGTCATAAAAACTATTTTAAACATGGTTCAGAGTCATGTCACAAAAACTATTTTAAACATGGTTCAGAGTCATGTCACAAAAACTATTTTAACAAATCAAAATATCAATAACTATAAAAAGAAAATTAATTAATCTTAAAAAAATATCCTCAGCAGGAAGTGAACAAGGGATCTCAACTGTGAAAGGCTGGAAATTTTAGGTACGGGAATTATACTGTAGGTGAGGGTATGCACTCTCGGAGTGCCTTCTCTAATACTATATATTAATTGTATTTTCAACATAAATTGTTAATTGTTATAATTTTGAAATTGAATTTCACCTTGCTAAGTTGTCTATGTGTGTCTGGAGTCCACCTAAGAATTCATTGTTTACCTGAAATAATAACATTAATATCAGTGTTTGTCATGCACATTCTGTGAACCAAAGCAATCAGGAAAATATAGGCCTGCATACTTTAATTATAGACAAAATCAGCAGCGTGTAAGACAAATTATAGTTGATTGGTGTCATTTAGTTCAATGAAAGTTACATTAGTATCTCTATGCAGTCGATCTACCTACATATTGTTAGGCGTTGTTGTGTTTTCGGCCCTATGGAACAAGCTCTCAGATAATTTTTAAAATAATACGGCTGAGATAATTAAAAAAGGTCAGCAATGGTTATATTTCCTCAGAAACGTCAAGAAACCGTCATTTTGTACCAAATTCCACGCACATTTTTAACTCAAAGATTGTTAGGTCATAATAGCACAAATAAATATATATACAGTGTATATTTTTTAAGTTTTTAAATAGAAATATTATTTCTAACCTATATTACATAGTAATTTTATGTGGGATTTTATGTTTTAATGAATGTTTTTGATTATAATTTTTTCTATGTATGATGTATTTGTGAATGTTTTGTTTGTTTTTACCCTAATTTTTCTCGAGGAAAACAATATTTCTATGTACACATTTTCATGGAATAAATAAAGATTCGATTGATTGATTAAACATTACATTAAATAGTTTTAAAGAATATAGTTTTTAAGAAATCCCTATAGTCTCTGTAAATGTTATCTAAATGTCTTACAAATTTATATTACATTTTATTATCTTCTGCATATTTTCTATTTGTATATTAAAAAGTTACTGCATGCCATTTTCTTTCTTTTTCTTTAAACCTGGTTGTTTTTAAACACTGTCAATCACTAAGATGCATAACAGTAAACCTCTATATTTAGTGGGGAAAAACAATATATAATATGGTGTTTTTTCGAGAAAAAATTTTTTTCAGAAACTGCTTGTTTTCCAGAGACAATTGAGTGCACTTAAAAAAACACCTCAAATGTTAATTTTCAAGAATAAAATCAAGGTCAATATACATTTTATAATCTTGCTTCTATTTAAACATGCATTACAAACATTGGTCTATATTTAGCAAGCATATCAATCAAGAATATCTGAATATACACAAAATAAAAAGATTTTAAAAGAAAAAAAAGACACAAACAACGTTTTGTATTGATATGGTTATACTATACCTGTTCTTTGTCATATTTGCTCAGTAATCTCTTTAAACTCTTTTGAAAAACAACTTGGTCTACATCTGCAGAAAAAAAAAATTAAAATTATACTTAATAGTACGATACTTGTTACTGTATGCAGATATCTGATTTCATTGAGTATGTTGCAGCCTCAGAATATTGTTGTCACTGTAAGTATTAACACCAAAAAAGGTTAACAAACTGTTTAGTAACAATGATACAAGAAGTGAAATTTCTTATATTGCTAATCTACCTTCTACTGTAGGTAGCATAGTAGACTAGGTGGTCTGTGATGTTGAAATAATTCAAAGTATATGCATTATAAAACAAATAATGACCTTTTTTGTATTGGTTGAATGTTGAGAATACTTCATTCATGAAAAAAATTGACTGCTCTACTTAACTAAGGCTGATTCCATAAAATCATTCACTCAATTTATGAACCTTCATTATTTGTATACTAAAATAGTTTTTGAAAACTGTAAACATTACATTGTACTAGATCGAGAAACAACGAGAAAAACTTGAAAACTGGAGACCAATCACATTACTAAATGTGGACTATAAAATTATGACACACGTTCTCTCATGTAGAATGCAAAAAGTGATATTCACCATAGTCAATGATGACCAAAAAGGTTATATCAATAAAAGATTTGGAGGTGAAAATGTAAGGCTTGTAGAAGATATTCTATCCTACACAGAAAATAATAATAAAGCTGGTGCTAACTCGACAATTTAAATGTTTTATAGGCCTAATTCTTTAAAGAATACCGATTTACCCTTTATGACATTCTAACTGTAATTACAGCAGTGAAGGTGTAAATAAACATCTAGTTATTCATCATTGTGTTAATTACTAACATCGAAAACATCCAATGTATAAGTATACCCTTCGTAAAACTTATGTCAGATGTTGCAGTAATTAGTTCCGTAAACTAAGTTTGATATTCGCCATAACATTATGTCATATCATCAAACGACTTGTCAAAGTAATTATTCTTTTAGAAGATTGTTAACAAATACCGATTTACCGGAGTAAAGCGGTCCGCTAGTCACACTAAACGCCCAGTCATTGTCATTGCGTTCTTAACTTGAATGTTCATATAAGTAGTTGAAGAAAAGGAAAAATTGTAACAAGAATCATGAAACAATTATTTTTTATGTAACAAATTTAATGACAAAAAAATTTTATAACAAATTATGATAAACTTAAATTTATGTAAAAAAAGATTCTCGATAAATTATTTTTTATGTAACGAATTTCATGACAATTAATTAAAATGTAAAAATGCATCTTTTTAAACGTAATAGTATGTAGCCTACATTAACGTCATGAAACCATGAAGAAACACTAACCTGTTTTCTAGGTATATTAAACCATCTATCAAACACTTTCACCTTTGAAAGATCACATGTAAAATAATCAATCTCTTCCTCAAATTGTTTATACAAAGTATCAGCTGAGCTTTTATCAAGAAGTTGAATGTAATCACAATCTAAATTTTCTCTTGATATTTTGTGTACTGGAAACTTAAAATATGAGGAAATCATCTGCTGCTGATCTGATTTGATTAAATTCCGAGTGAAATCTATTTCATTACTTTTACGTGCCTCTGTTGGTTTCTTTGTGTAGTCATCCTTTACCTTTTCAGAAGGTACGTTGCATTCTGTGGATTTTCCTTTGGAATGGGTGAAATCAACTGTTGGTTTATAGGCATTCATTCTGGTAGAGATCTACTGAAATGTCTATTTTGACTACAACCTTATACACAGAATATTGTATATAAAATAATTTATGCATAATGTCAGTAGCGTATCTCTTTACCCATTTTTGTTTTATTTTAAAAGGAAACAAAGAATTCTTTTTTGTAAACGTAACCATTTTAAATGAAAATGAAACTAAACATTGGCAATGAAAACGACTTATTATTTCTCACTTTATGCATTCGTATTCTTTATTTGTATTTTGTTTGAGATTCATTGCGAAGCTCCATTGTTAAAATTTCAGGAAGAAATTAAGTACTACATGTCGGTATAGTTCAATCAAGACATACTTATAATATCACTTCATTATATTCTTGTCTTTTTATTGTTGTCATTCATTAACTTCCAAAACCAAACAACTATATTGTCTTACTTCCTTACCATCGTTAACCATTGTCTTTTTCAAATTAAATAACAACTCCATTGTCTTACTTCCTTACCATTGTTTACCATTGTATTAATTATAATAGGATTAACTAATGTCATCCCCTCAAACGCCCTCTACGGGGGCTAGGCCAGTTTATTTTACTACAGGATTGTTCTACCAAGAACAGAAAACGTTCATGAGAACACTGTAAAAATTGCTCAATTAGCAGATGACACAGTCATTTTTACAAGAGAAGAAACGAGTTTAAAATATTTCTTTCATGAAATTGAACGATTTTGTAAAATATCCAGCCTAAAATTAAATAAAAATAAAACCAAAGGGATGTGGATAGGTTCAAAGAAGGACTGTAATGATACCCCTTTCAATATCACATGGACACAAGAACCAATCAAATTTTTGGGAATATACGTAGGCTATGATAAAGATATATGTAATAAAAAAACTGGGACGAAAAAGTTATTGAACTACAAAATGTTCTTCAGTTATGGAAAAAAAGAAATCTAACTTTCTTTGGAAGAACAACAATCATCAAAACGCTTGCAATCTCTAAATTGACTTATAACTCAAGCATAATTAACGTACCCTTACATATAATTCCACTTGTTGAAAAAATACTTTATAATTTTCTGTGGAATGGTCAACGTAAAAAAATTAAAAGACTTGTTCTTATTAAAAAAGCATGCGAAGGTGGCTTGAATATGATAAATTTCAACTCCGTAATAGATTCATTAAAACTAACATGGATAAAAAGATTACTCAGTCCAGATCCAGGAAAATTGAAAAATATTCCGAAATACTTTATGTATCCAATAGAATACACTATAGGTGCTACTCAGCTTAACTTTGAAGATCATATTGACTTGAATAGAATGCCTGATTTTTATGTATCAATGTTAAAATCAGCGGTTAAGTTGAATAATATTGTTAGTGTAGTTCCACAAAATATAGAAGACATTTTAAAACAACCACTTTGGGAAAATAAATATATAATTTCCGCAAGTGGAAAATCTCTTTATTTTAAAATATGGCTACATTCCAAATACAAATCGGTATGTGACATTATCGTTAATAACAGATTTCTAACTTCAGATGAAGTGATACCTACTTTAAGCAATAAACAAAAAGGACTTATCGAATATTTTGCGCTCTTGTATTCAATTCCATGTTTGTGGAAAGAAATCATCTTTAATTCAATAGAAAACAATCAAATTAACCTGCAAGTCAAAGAAACCGTATTTCATAAAAAAAAAACACAAGGCATCTTTTCATTATACCCTTTTTGTTAGCAAGGTTGCTAAAATCCCTAATATACAAGCAAAGTGGGAAGTTGAGTTAGGTAAAAATGAAATAGACTGGGACAAGACATGGTACTGTAAAGTTCACAATATGAAACATTTACCAAAAATCGCCCAATTTAATTTTAAATTATTACATCGTATCTTAGCTTGTAGAAAAAACTTAAAGAAGTGGAATCTTAATGAAAGTGATTGTTGCGAAAAGTGTTGTATAGAAATAGAAAGTGAAAAACATATGTTGTACACCTGTAATAGCATTCAATCAGTTTTAAGGAAGTTCCGTAAACTGATCGTTAAATGTATTCCGACTAATGAAACATTACGGCCAAGTTTCCCCGAATGGTCAGACATAGTTTTAGGAACTCAGAACACGCTTGTTAATGAACTCATCTCTTTATTTACATTTAGTATTTACAAATCTTGCATTATTTATAAAACAAGCAAACGGATTATCACTTGGAATTTATTTAAGATAGAACTAAAAAATTTAATTTCAAACGAATACTTATGTAATCTAAACAAAGCAGAAAGAAAATGGAACGACGTTAAAGAAAAACTCCTTCAATCAATTAAGAAATACACAAGAATAAACATAAACGTACGGTATACAGTATATTTTCTTGATTTAGATCAATTGTTAATTTACCATCATTATTATATTATTGTTTTCTAGGAGGCGCCCGAGTCCGGGATGACCGAGACGCAACTGGTGCTAGCCAGGATTTAAACTAGAACTATTAAAATAAACCTGACTAGCGACGAGGGCGTATCCCCATACTTCGGTTTGGGTTTAGCTTTGCAATATGTATTAGTTTGTTATTTTATCAAAATAAAAAAAAAAAAAAAAAAAAAAAAAACAATATTATGTTCAAAATGTAAAACTATACAATTTTATAAAAGTATTCAAACAAAACATAATCTTATAATGCAATATACCATTTTATCATATATATTTATATTATATCAAATCTCTTTTTAATACTGAATATCAATCTTTATATCGTTTTAGCTCTGTAATATAAATTTTCTCTGTATACATGTTTGTTTTATCTAGATTTCAACACAATATCAAAATATTTTATATAATCTTTTAACCTCTGTCTGTGTAATATCACTTATATATTCATTGATAAATAGATAAATAGACATATATACTGTAACCTTCACCATATTGTTTATCATTGCAATAAAAGTGGGTTGCCCCCACAAAAGAAAAAAAAAATATTTATAGATTAAAAGCAGAGTCCTTTTGTGGAGCCTTTTTCCCCAAGACCAAATACATGAATACTAATAGTAGCTTATTATCCCATTTGGAGACGTTTTAAACCATATTGAGCATTTCGAAAAAATTTGTTAACATAAAAAAATCAAAGTGCTAAGAATAGCTTGAAATCGCATTTGGAGACGTTTTAGACTATTTTGTGCATTTCGATGAAACTTTGTTACACAAATATATCAAAGTGCTTAAAATCACATTTGAAACCGTTTTAGACCATTTGGAGCATTTCGAAAAAACTTTTTCAAACAAAACATCAAAGTGCTAAGAATATAGTGTAGGCTGGTATGTCGTTTATATGAATGTCGTGTATATTTTTTGTTAAAAGCAAACTTTGACTTTATTTCATATCTTGATAATATAAGGAATGAAAAAAAATATGTTGCCATTTTTTCAAAAGACATTTAAAGGACCAAATTCAAGATGGCCGCCAACATTCAAATAACCCTATTAAAAATCAGAATATCACCAATAATACAAATTATGAATGTGGAACAAGTCCGTTTTGATGGTATTACTGTACCCTTTATACAATCCTAACTATGTAAAGCGATAATATGTCGGCCATCTTGGATTTCAAAATGGCCGCCATTAAAATTAAATTCTTTAAATAATTTTTTTTAAATGTGTGCATAAATTGTTGTTTGTACACAATGTTCTAAAATTGTCACTTCCCACAGGATTGTAAATTGTAAATATAAGGCTAAAGTTGTCAATGTCCTCTATAACAGATATATAATACCCCACTATGACTATTAAATTAAATAATCGTTCAAAGTTGGAGTTGCAAAAGTATGGAACAAATTAACAATTTATATCTAATATTCAACAACAATTACGTCTAACTAGAGGGTTAGACCTCTAGGTCGCTTGCTCCCCTCAAGGAAGTGTAAACGAAGGTTCTCGGAAGGATAATGACTCGGGTAAAAAGGTTTTAGAAGGGCGTTCTCTTTGTACGTTTTCTGTCGGTTACCATTATTGAAAATGCTTGACATTCGAAAAATTAAACCTACTCTGTTTCACAGTGTCTTAGATGATTAATAACATTTTAAAGTATAGTGTTTATTGTTTAATAGGGCGGAGGTGGGGAGGCAGAGTTCATTTGAGGGAGATGCTTATTCGAGGGATTTTTTAGTTTTAATAATATCGTAACATTTATAATCAAATAAAATCCTCTAATAGATATGAAAAGTGGTAAAAAATTATAACAAATGCTTGGTAAATTATAGTTAACAGTGTAATGAATTCTATTATAAATAGTATATACAATATTATGTGTATAATTAATGTAGATGGGCGTTTATTAGATAGTTGGGTAGGTGGGACGGGGGGGTGTAGGCGATTATTATTCAAAGTGATGTTTTATTGGGGAGGCATTTATTCAAATAAATACCATCATAATACATTATTTCATTTAAACATCTTTTGAAACTAACTTCCGCGACAGTGTAGGCCGTTTCGGCCCAAGAAGGAAGATGTTTTTAGACTGCTTGCAATATGGGCCCTAATGGGACACAGATAGCCTACAGTTATTCCTGCCAGCTTACTCAATACAACTCGGCTATCGGGATTTAATTTTTTAACTACTGTACCTTCACACGCGCGGTCCGATCCGAAAATAAACAAAAAACTAAAATAGCTATAGCCACTAACGACCAACTTAACTGAAACCAGGTAGTTGCAAGGTGAGCCTGTGAACTCATCGTGAACCCGGAAATTACTTTGACCGCGTACAATTGAAATTGAGTTGAAAATCTACCGATGAATCAGAAATTTTGTTTTAAAACTCTTTATAATATATTCCTAAGATAGAAATATGGAACAATATCGTAATAGTGAAAACTGTTTTACATTTTGCGGTACACCTGAGATAGTTCAGGTAGGTATCCAAGGCAGAAATTTGTTCCAAAGTTTTTCCATTGTGCTCGCCTATGTCAGAATTAACCATAATTTATATATAGATTCTAAATTACAGATCTCATTTCTTTTCATGAAACTGAAACTTGACAGGAGACAGGACCACAATATAAAACAAGTGCATTTATACCTTATTGTGAAATCCTGTATAAATATGTTAAATAATAAATGCGTTATTGCTATGTAATTCAATGTCTGAACCTTCAGGGCCATAGTCACGAGTATGGTTGGTAAGTTTTCAACCTGTCAACTTTTGGCAGAAGCTTGAAGGAAATACAGATACAGCTCTGCCTATAAATAACCTTGTAAATGAATGAACTCCTACTTCTCATCTTCTACAATCTCAACCAATTTCATTAGATATGTACCCCCTACAGACAGACCAGCATTATACACTGGTTTGATGAGTGCACATGGTTGTGGTATAAAAACTCATGTACTAGGGAAAGACAAGAATGCCTGTTGATGACTCTTGCCCAAGATGAGTGGAGGTGGACAGAGATGACATCAAAAAGCAATTATTATGTCGACCTGGTGAACTATATGGCTTTTGGACATGTAGCATTGTGAAAATAGTTTTGAGGCAAGTGCTTTTGTTGAAACTGAACTTGTATTACCTATACAACCAGTGACACAAATCGGGACACAAATATCTTAAATGGAAAACATCTGTAAAGGACAAAAGCACACTAAATCTGCTTTCTCTCTACAACTTGCTTCTACAAATGCAGACGGAGAAAGAAATTCTAAGTTAAGTATCATTTTGTTTGAAAGAGGCTGATCATAAAGATATTAACTTGAATACAGAGAGTCGACGAAATCTAAATGATGTGGTTAAACTATATCCCTATATATGTATATGAGAGGACATGTATGTGTGGGACTTGCTGGATTTACATCAATTGATCAGGGTCATTGAGCGTGGTATCATTGGAATAACACAAATTAATGATTTCATCAGAGCTGGCAAATATAGTTAACATTTAAAGGGAGATGATATCCCGATTAATGAAGAATGCTGCAATTCGCATAAAGGTGTTTGTTGGCCATGGCATGATGAAATTGGACAGAAAATGTTTGAGGCATTTGTAAAAGTCTTGTAGAAGGCAAACTGTCTATATGGGATCCTAAGAAAAAGACGAATATTGGCAAAAAATATATATGACGGTGAATACAGGTGACAAACTTATCAAAGTAAAAGAAGACTCCTATAGAGATTATTTGCCGGTGAAATGAGGTATTTCAGTTATTTTGCCAATTTGTTTCTGAACAAGGTTGTTGAGAACGCAGATCAGTCTGTGGAAGTTTGATGGATACAGTAGTACAGAACGAAGGAAGGTCAACTTACTGTATCGCATTCAAGATTAGAAATATTTCATTGAAGGACTTTGGCAGAGTTAGTTGTCATTTAACTGAAGAAGTTTATGAGATGTTTTAATATGAAGAAGTGTACAGTCAGTACTATAGAACTCCTGATGGTCAACATTTTGTGTTAATCACCATGTTGTTGTCATAAGCATATCATTTTGTATATTTCAATCTAATTTTATTTAACTTATACAAGTTTTAATAAGAAATTTAACCCATTTAAAAAAAATGTTGTTGTCATAGGCCTATCATTTTATGTGATTTCAATCAACGTCATAACTTGCACATGTTTTAATAAGAAATTTAATCCATTTTTTAAAAATGGCGGCCATTTTGAAATTCAAAATGTCAGAATACTAATGAATATAGGTTTATAATAATTCTTATATAGCAGAGAACCCATATGAACTTAAAATATTATTCATAATGGGTGTTACTTTGTCCAATATGGTAAATGTATTGGATATTTTACGTATTGGCGGCCATCTTGTATTTGACACCCTTAAGCTTTTTTTAAAAAAATGGCAACATATTTTTTTCATTACTTTACATCCTAAAGACACTAAATCAGCTGGAATTTTGCTTTTAACAAAAAAATGACACAAAATTACATAGTGGCCTACACTAATAGCTTGAAATCGCATTTGGAGACGTTTTAGACCATTTTGCAATGGAACACAACCTAAATGTGGCAAATACGTATTTCAAAAAACATAAGACTAGGTACTGGACTTGGGAGAGTCCCAACAGAAAACACAAAAACCAGATTGACTACATACTAAGCAACCAGCGGGAATAATTCAGAATTGTGAAGTAATAACCAGTGTAGATATTGCAAGTGACAATAGAATGATCAGGGCAACTCTCAAAATCAACAAAAGACTAGCCAGGCTGAAGTTTATCCAAAATAAAAAGAAGAGAAGAATTAACATCATGAAGTTGAAAGAGAATAGAGAGGAATTTCAACTAAAAATAAAAAACCGCTTCGCAGGGTTGGAGTTGGAAGAGTCGGATATTGATGAAAAATGTAATATGGTGATAACCATTATGTTAGAAGAAGCCAGAGCTGTAGCTCCAGCAGAAAAAATAAAGGTCCAAAGATCGGAGGAGGATAAAGAAATAGAGGAGTTAGATCAAAGAAGGAAAGAACTTAGATTAAAAGAAACAATGTCTGTACATGAAAAGGTGGAATATGCCGAAGTAGTGAAAACAGTGAAGAAGAAGCGCAGACAAAGAAAGAGGCGGAGAACTGCTAAATTCATCTTAGAATCACTGGAAAGAGGAAGGGGGCCAAAGACAATACAAAAAAAGCAATGCAAAAAATCTAGAATGAGTAAACTAAAGAAAAAAGATGGAACTGAAACTTCAAAGAGATCTGAACTGCTAGATATTTGTGCAGATTTCTACCAAGATCTCTACAAATCATCAACCCAACAGTCTGAACATATAAACATTTCATCAAGAAATACAGATATACCACCGATACTGGAAAAAGAAGTGGAGGAAGCATTAAAGAGCATGAAAGATGATAAAGCACCAGGAAACGATGAACTTACAAGCGACATCATCAAGCAAGGAGGGGAGGAGATAATCCAACAGCTAATAAAACTTTTCAACCAAATCTTAGTGATACAGAAGATACCAAGAGCATGGAAAGAAGCCAAGATCATTCTTTTGTTCAAGAAAGGGGACAAAGCAGATGTTAAAAACTACCGTCCCATTAGCCTCTTGTCTCATCTGTACAAAATCTTCACTAAAATAATCCATAACAGAATAAGAGATGTTTTAGACAACAACCAACCTAGAGAACAAGCAGGTTTCAGAGCAGGGTACTCGACAATAGATCATCTACAAGCAATAAACCAGCTAATTGAAAAGGCAAGTGAATACCAACTCAAACTCTGTCTTGGCTTTGTGGATTACCAAAAGGCATTCGATTCTATTGATCATTTGGATATGTTTGAGGCGCTCCGAAAAATAAATTTTGATGAAGGTTACGTCAGAATCATAGAAGATATCTACACTGATGCAATAGCCAGAATCCATACTGATAATGATATATCAAGAGAGGTTCATATACAGAGGGGGGTACGACAAGGTGATACTCTGTCCCCAAAGATATTCACAGCAACCATCGAAGAAGTATTCAAAAAGGCTCAGCTTAATGGAGGTATAACTATTGATGGAGAAATGCTTACAGACCTCCGTTTTTACGGATGACGTGGCATTGATTTCAACATCAGTTGCAGATATGAAAAACCAACTCTCAAGTCTGAATAAGGAGAGCAAATCAATCGGACTAACTATGCACAAAGACAAAACAAAATACATGACTAACTTTGACACACAGGACGACATTGAAATAGAGGGCCGGAAACTAGAAAAAGTGGAAGAATATAAATATCTAGGACAAACACTGAGAATGGAAAACACCACGAAGGAAGAAATTCTGTTAAGAATAAAAGCAGGATGGATGAATTTTGGCAGACACAAACACATGTTGACTGACAAGAGTATACCAATGTCACTGAGAAAGAAATTATTTAACCAATGTGTGCTATCAAGTATGACATATGGTTCAGAGACATGGGCAATAACAAAGGAACTTGAACAGAAACTTACAACTACTCAAAGAGCAATGGAAAGGAAGATGATGAACTTATCGCTTCGAGACAGGGTAAATCATACAATCATAAGAAAAAAGACAGGTGTTACAGATATAATGGAGAAAGTAAGACAATCAAAATGGAGATGGGCTGGGCATGTGGCGAGATTTCAAGATAATAGATGGACATACAGATTAACAGAATGGCAACCAAGGGTAGGAAAGAGGAAAAGAGGAAGACAAAAAAGAAGGTGGAGAGATGATCTAACAACATACATTGGAACGGCTGCATGGACTAGGACAGCAAGAATTAGACAGAAATGGAAATGTTATGAGGAGGGCTTCATTCAACAATGGATGAACTAATGCCTAGATAGATAGATAGATAGATAGACCATTTTGTGCATTTCGATGAAACTTGGTTACACAAATATATCAAAGTGCTTAAAATCACATTTAAAACCGTTTTAGACCATTTTAAGCATTTCGATAAAACCTTTTACACAAAAATATCAAAGTCCACAAAATAGCTTAATATCGTATTTGGAAACGTTTTAGACCATTTTGAGCATTCCGACAAAACTTTTTCAAACAAAACATCAAAGTGTACAGAATAGCTTCAAATCGCTTTTAGTGACGTTTTAGACCATTTTGAGCATTTCGATGAAACTTGGTTACTCAAATATATCAAAGTGCTTAAAATCACATTTGAAACCGTTTTAGACCATTTTGAGTATTTCAATAAACTTTATACACAAAAATATCAAAGTGCACAAAATAGCTTAACATCGTATTTGGAAACGTTTTAGACCATTTTGAGCATTTCGACAAAACTTGTTCACACAAAACATCAAAGTGTACAGAAAAGCTTATTATCCCATTTGGAAACGTTTTAAACCATATTGAGCATTTCGACAAAACATTTTCAAACAAAACATCAAAGTGCTAAGAATAGCTTGAAATCGCATTTGGAGACGTTTTATACCATTTTGTGCATTTCGATGAAACTTGGTTACACAAATATATCAAGGTGCTTAAAATCACATTTCAAACCGTTTTAAACCATTTTGAGCATTTCGACAAAACTTTTTCAAACAAAACATCAAAGTGCTAAGAATAGCTTGAAATCGCATTTGGAGACGTTTTAGACCATTTTGTGTATTTGACGTGAATGAGTTATGGTTAAACTTTAAATGTAAATTTATTGCAGCTATTAATGATGTTGTACCACTAAGGTCGGCCAAAAGGCGCCCTAAAAACCTTGGATCTCAAGGGAGATTCTTAGTTTAATTAGAAAAACTAGATGGTACGCTCGCTTCGCTCGCGTACCATCTAGGTCGTGTCCACAGATGGCTCTCGAATACGTACCGCAGGACTATAGTACATTGTCGTTTACAGAAACGAATAAATAGACACGATGATTTATGTAAAATTAGCACCCTGGGAATTAGGCCTTGTCTTAAAAAAATGAGTCCCAATTTTTTATTTGAACTCATTTAAACAAACCCAATTTGTGTTTTGTATATAACATTAGAGTTGAGGGATGGGGAAGAGGATGGGAAGAACAATTTTAAAATATATTCTCTATCCACCTAGTAACGAAATATTGTTTTAAATGTTGTATAGGCCTATTAATAATATACCACTAAACACAGTAAAACATTTACGATTTATAATACTTTTTTAAAACTGTCCCTGTTATACGGTAGTCAATTGAAATAGTAAAGTCCATGTAACGATACACCACTACGACGTTTATATTTTTTTATAATTATTAATTAATACAAACGTTGAGAAGCAACTGTCAGTAATCTACCCACAGTCACAGTAATAAATGTTCTTTGTATATTTTGTTTATATATCTAACAGTAACCACATTCACAGTAAGACAATTTCGATTCAAATGGTGACCAAAAATGGTTAATACGTACAGTATTTACAATATTGTCAAAGTATTGCAATACTATATATAAGTTTTATTCTCCAAGGACCCATAAATTTACCTACTTGTTTTAAACCAAGGGCTCATAAATTTAACTACAAACTGGGAGTCTGAGAGATTGGAATGTTCCATTCATCGCAAATCAATACATTTGTATAAACGTATATTAAATCTATCAAAATAGTATTTTTTAAAGAAAATCGGCCTGTCTTCAACATTATGATACTGTACTCGAGCTGTTCAACCGGTTTTCAGCTATTAAAAACAATTATCGTAGGAGGAGATAGGAAAATGCGAAGTATCCTCGTATTATTGTGTGCAGGTATTTTTCATGAGGACATCCATTAGACAGTGTATACCACGATCGGAAAACACCCCTATTTGGGTTCTCGAATACATAATAATTTCAGCGTTAAAAAACTGGCGATTATAAATGTACGTACCGCAGGACAATAATACATGTCGTTTACAGGAACGAATAAATAGACACTGTGATTTATGTACTCAACTAAAATTAGCACCCTGGGAATTACTTCCGAAAGAGAAACTTTTTCAATTCAATTCAAATAAACATTTATTTCTTTCATTCATATTTGAGTAAAAAACATTATAATTTCTGATATTTTATAAATAAATATTTTTTTTTTTCGAGATATAATACAGTAAATCATAATGTATAAAAAGATGATTCAGTTATATACAAAATGAAAGAGGCAAAAAAACCCAAGAAAGTATCGATCAATTGGAAAAAAAAAAATCCAATTGAAACTTGTATGTTGGGAAGCCATGTAAGAACATTATATACTTATATATATAAATGTAAACATATGTGGGGATTAATCTAATCATGTGATAATTAAATACTGCCCCCTATAGGTGTTGCTGCCCCCTATAATTGTAACAGTCTTTTTCAAATGATTTGCTTTCTTTTGTATTCATGAACCGGTCAAGGAAGCAGATAGTTTTGTCTCTTACTTAATTAAAGATCTGATTAAAAGGTAATTACTCTACTTTATACATATATTACTTTGTTATACATTTATAAGATTCTGTTATGTTTAAGAAACATTAATGTTGTATTTTAAGATGATTGCATTCATAGGCCTAGACATTTGTTTTGGGTTAACCTTGACTCATGGAATGTGCAGTTAGGAAGCCTATTGAATAGTATTGTGTTACAATCTTTGAACTAGGATTTTATGCCATATAATGTTATAATATATACTTTTGTGATAAACCTTCTTTGTATTAACAAAATATGTTTAGATAGATTTAGTAATGTTTAGTTTATAGAAGATAGTTTCTAGTTAACAGTTTGTATAAAATAGTTCATCCTACAGTTCACACTTGATTAATTTGTACACACGAGGCTACCATGCTCGTGATAGATCGTCATGTAGTGCGCCCTCTATTTATCATACAAAATGGCTGCGCCCATGGATTTGTTATTTATATATTTTACACAAACCTAAGATTATAACTCCTTGATTCAATGAATAGACTAAGTTTAGTATTCAAATAGTGTGAGTAAATTCCAACATGCATTTATTCTAGTAATATAATAGTAATATTCAGGCACTTATGATGCAATTGTGTAGGTAAATAATTAGGTATTTGTATACTCTAACAAAGTATACAGAGGCTGTTTAGGTAGACGTGCCGTTTGACGTAATAGTCGCAGTCCTCAGAGAGAATCCTTTTTATTAGAGTCGCCTGTTAAGTTGAGGTCGTTACTAAGAATTGGCTTGTATTTTAGAATATTATTTACTTTTGTTTCTCATTGTATTTATTTTGTGGTTTTCAGGACCATACTGATCTCTATTGTTATGCTAAAAACAAATTAAAACCAAATACACCACCGGACCGTGGTAAAAGTGAGAAAAGGCGTGTTTTTCCTTTTGTGTTGTCGTCCACATCCTTACAATTTGGTGTCAGAAGTGGGATCGTGGATCGTATTTGGCTTTAACATTAGAGATCAGTGATGGCAAGCAAGGCATCGTTGCGAGATGTGCAGAGGACGGTTGATGAGCTAAGAGCCGAACTAGAAGCAACTAGGCGTGCTGCCCATGGGAATGGAAACACAGTATATGTTCTCCCAGAGAAGAAGATGAGACACTTTGTGGGAGCCGAAGGGGAATGTGTAGAGTCCTTTGTTGAAGACATCAAGGCAGCTATAAAAGTCAGAAAATTGCGAGGACAGAATGCAGCTGATTTTGTTGTTTCTCACCTAGAAGGCGCCGCACGAAGAGAAATTAGGCATCGTCCACGGGTAGCAGATGACTCGGAGCTAATACTTAGGACCTTACAAGATACCTTTGGCGAGCGGATGTCACTAAATACCATTATGAGGCAGATATATAATGCCATTCAGAAGAGAGGACAATCCATTTCGGATTATGCATTCGTTTTGCTAGGATTTTCAGAGAAGTTGGGTAGAATTCCAAATGCTCCAGATCCTGAACGAACAATTCGAGACCAGTTTTGTGAGGGTTTAGCCGATAGCGTGTTACGAAGAGAGCTGAAAAAGATGTTAAAGGACGATCCAGGTGTTACTTTCTTTAGGTTAAGGGATTGGGCGATGGATATGGAGGAGGAAGATGGCCTTCATCGAAAACCTGTAAAAGCTTATTCTTACGTCACCGAAGCAGATGATCAGATTTTGAAAACATTAGAAAATCTCTCGCTGGCAGTAAAGATGCAAACGGAGATTACAGAAGACATTCGTAATAAACAGGAAGAATTCACTAACCGGCTAGAAAAGTTAGAGAACCAATCCAAAGAAAGAACACAGAGAAAATCTACAAGGCGAGACAAATCCACTGTTCAGTGTCACCGATGTAAACAGATGGGACATTATGCTAGCGAATGCCCTAGTCCATGTGTAGTATCGAGTTCGGAAAACTAACATCACCCAGCTACAAGAGCCGTGTCCTGGGTGAGTGTGAGAGTGAAAATGGCTCAGTGGAGCCCAACGTATCTAATTTAATTGGAACCTGTCCAACTGTAAATATCAAACTATTTGGGAGACAAGTGGAAGCGATACTAGACACCGGTTCTCAAGTTACCACATTGTCTGAAGACTACTTCCATGAACATTTCAACCATATCTCATTGGAAAAGCTAAATTGGCTTACAATTCGGGCTGCAAATGGGTCATCTATACCCTATGCAGGTTATTTCATATCCGACATCGAGTTGAACGGAGCGGTTATTTCGAACTGTGGTATACTAGTAGTAAAGACGTCAACTAGGTTTCCAATGTTATTGGGGATGAATGTCATCAAACACTTCACATCTGACATAGAGAAGCAACTTAATTTTACCAAACCACCAATCAATCTGTCGCAAGCCATTCAAGGCTTATTACGAGTTGATATACCAAAAAGCCTAGTCGTTCCACCTACAAGCGCTATTTACGTTCCAGTAACTGGTCCTATGTGCTCCGAGAGTGAAGTGCTCATAGAACCAATCGAAAATACTCCGAAAGGACTTGTCACCAGTTGTTCCCTGGCAAGTATAAAGAATGGACGCCTTAATGTACAAGTAGTAAATGTAACTGATGAGGTGATATGGCTGAAACCGAGAACACCTGTTGGTAAAGTTCAAACTGTTGTTATGGTCGACGATGGAAGTGTGTGTATGGACAGAATCAGCGTGGATAGTAATGATGTATATTCTCTATCTCTGGAAACATCCTGTAAAGAACAAGTTTTTAAACAGCTTTGGAATGGACTAAGCAATGAAGAAGAAAAATCAACTAAAGCCTTTCTGTTAAAGCATGCAGATATATTTGCTGAAAATGATGAAGACCTTGGTCATACAGATAAAGTAAAGCACCCCATTCAACTTTCCGATGAAACTCCAATCAAACAGCCATATCGGCGCATACCACCATCACAATTGGAAGAAGTACGAGAGCATATTAGGAAGTTGCTGAAGAAAAATGTTATTCGAGAGAGTACCAGTCCGTTTGCCTCGCCAATTGTTCTTGTTCGTAAACCAGATGGTTCATTAAGATTGTGCGTTGATTATCGCCAGTTAAATAAGAAGACAATCAAAGATAGTTATCCCATTCCACGTATTGATGAGTCTTTGGATGCTCTTCATGGCGCTAAATGGTTCACTTCAATTGACTTAATTTCCGGTTATCATCAGATAGAAATGGAAGACAAAGACAGAATAAAAACCAGTTTCACTACTCCTTTTGGATTATTTGAATATAACCGTATGCCATTTGGACTGTGCAACGCTCCTGGCACTTTTCAACGACTTATGCAAGCCTGTCTTCGTGATCAATTTTTCAAATCCGTTTTGTGTTATTTAGATGACATACTGATTTATTCTAGTAGTTTTGAGGATCATCTAGAACACCTTGATGTTGTTTTCAATCGACTACGAGAATTTGGACTGAAGATAAAACCAAGTAAATGTGACTTATTTTGTCCAAAAGTTAAATATCTAGGACATATTGTAACCAGAGATGGAGTTGCAGCAGATCCAGAAAAGCTGACTGCAGTAAAAGATTGGCCTGTACCTTCCACTGTGAAAGAGTTGCGTTCATTTTTAGGTTTTTGTTCGTTTTACCGACGATTTGTACCTGGTTTCTCGCAGATAGCTGGACCTCTACACAACCTAGTTGCAGAGTCTTTGAAAGAGATTAAGGAGAAGAAATTTGTTAATTTTAAATGGAGGCCCAAACACCAAAGTGCATTTGAGGTGTTGAAGACCAAGCTCTGTTCAGAACCAGTACTTGCTTATGCAGATTTTACCTTGCCTTTCGAAGTAGAAATAGATGCATCATTTATTGGGTTGGGAGCGGTGTTGTCACAAGTACAGGATGGGAAAAGACGTGTAATCGCATATGCAAGCCGAACGTTACGAGGTGCAGAACGAAATATGAAAAAGTATTCTAGTATGAAGCTGGAGATGCTGGGAATGAAGTGGGCAATTTCAGACAAGTTTCGTGATTATCTTTTAGGAAACAAATTTATTGTGTTTACAGACAATAATCCGTTGGCTCACCTTAACTCTGCCAAGTTAGATGCAGTTAGTCAGCGATGGATTAGCGAGTTGTCATCTTTTAATTTTGAAGTTCATTACAAGCCGGGGAAAAACAATCAAGCAGCAGACGCTCTATCTCGAAGAGCTCACAGAGAAGACCCCGTTATAACTTCCGAAGACTTCCGACAGACAGCTGGAATGACCAGTCTCCCTGAATGTTTAGCTAATCACAATTCCAGTTCTATAAACATCCAAACACATGTACAAGCACTCAAGGCGGTACCCGTATTTCCTGGCTACGACAACCAACAGCTGGCTGAATTTCAACGGAAAGATTCATCCATTGCAAGACTTTGGCACTACATTAGTCTCAACCGTAAACCTAACCCTGACGAGAGAAGCAATGAAACCGAGGAAGTTCGACTACTTCTACGACAGTTAGATCGTATACAAGTCAGAGATGATCTACTTTACCGAGTGAGCGCTGATGGCGACCAGTGGCAATTCATTCTACCTGACGTATTAAGAGAAGATGTCATGAAAGCCTGTCATGATCAAACAGGTCACCAAGGAGCAAACCGAACTGTAGGTTTAATACGCAAACGTTGTTTCTGGCCGAAGATGTATGAGAACATAACTTCATGGTGTGAACAGTGTGACCGATGTTCAAAGGCTAAAGTTGGTCCTAAAGTCCGGGAACCGTTAAGAAGTATCGTCGCTTCAAAACCAAATGAAGTTGTTGCTGTTGACTTTACTTTACTTGAGAAGGACTCTACCGGAAAAGAAAACGTGCTCGTGATCACCGATGTCTTCTCCAAGTACACATTAGCTGTTGCAACCAAAAACCAAACCGCAGAGACAACAGCAAAGATACTGGTAAGGGAATGGTTCACCAAGTTTGGTATTCCTCAAAGACTCCACTCCGACCAGGGACGGAATTTTGAATCTTCACTTATTCGTTCACTTTGTACAATGTATGGAGTAACCAAGACAAGAACAACACCGTACCATCCTGAGGGAAACGGACAAGCAGAACGATTCAACAGAACTCTGCATGATCTATTGAAATCACTACCAAGCAATCAGAAACGAAGATGGTCCGAACATTTGCCTGAAGTACTTTATGCCTACAATGTAGCTGAACATTCATCAACTGGCTTTTCTCCATTCTTCTTGATGTTTGGAAGACAACCTAAACTACCTATCGATTTTCTGTTAAATAACCACCCAGAACAAATAGTAGCGGTACCTGAAGAGATAAATGATTGGTTAGCCTCGAGTATGGAAACCATGAAGATGACGTATGAGAAAGCAGGGGAGCGTCTCAAACAGGAAGCAGAGAACCGGAAGAAGATCTACGACCAGAAAGCTAAAGAGAAACCGTTGGCAACGGGTACAAAAGTCTTTACCAAGTCGCATCCACTAGGGAGACACAAGATTGCTGATGAATGGGACCCAGCAATTTTTGAAATTATATCCAGACCTGGAGGTAACACTTCTTACACTGTTAAACGTGCAGATGGTACTGGTGGAGAGAGAACTGTTCATCGTCGCGAAATAAAACCATGTCCTTTGGTGTACCAACAACCAGAGCAAGAAAATCAACAACCAATGTCCTATGTGTTCGGTAACTCACAGTCCGATTCTGATGGCGTTAGTTCAGACGATACACCTCGACGCAGCATCCGACTAAGGAAGAAGTTTAATCAAAGATGTCAATCAGTACATGGATCCAATGATATGCTCAACCAACGTCTAGTTAATATTAATGATATTTTGATAAGTGTGCGTACCAAATGTAAAATGTTTCTGCATATTTAGTGTAATCTTAATCTTACATTTTATTTCATAATATTAAGTTTGAGGACAAACTCGGCTTAAACAGGGGAGTGTGGGGATTAATCTAATCATGTGATAATTAAATACTGCCCCCTATAGGTGTTGCTGCCCCCTATAATTGTAACAGTCTTTTTCAAATGATTTGCTTTCTTTTGTATTCATGAACCGGTCAAGGAAGCAGATAGTTTTGTCTCTTACTTAATTAAAGATCTGATTAAAAGGTAATTACTCTACTTTATACATATATTACTTTGTTATACATTTATAAGATTCTGTTATGTTTAAGAAACATTAATGTTGTATTTTAAGATGATTGCATTCATAGGCCTAGACATTTGTTTTGGGTTAACCTTGACTCATGGAATGTGCAGTTAGGAAGCCTATTGAATAGTATTGTGTTACAATCTTTGAACTAGGATTTTATGCCATATAATGTTATAATATATACTTTTGTGATAAACCTTCTTTGTATTAACAAAATATGTTTAGATAGATTTAGTAATGTTTAGTTTATAGAAGATAGTTTCTAGTTAACAGTTTGTATAAAATAGTTCATCCTACAGTTCACACTTGATTAATTTGTACACACGAGGCTACCATGCTCGTGATAGATCGTCATGTAGTGCGCCCTCTATTTATCATACAAAATGGCTGCGCCCATGGATTTGTTATTTATATATTTTACACAAACCTAAGATTATAACTCCTTGATTCAATGAATAGACTAAGTTTAGTATTCAAATAGTGTGAGTAAATTCCAACATGCATTTATTCTAGTAATATAATAGTAATATTCAGGCACTTATGATGCAATTGTGTAGGTAAATAATTAGGTATTTGTATACTCTAACAAAGTATACAGAGGCTGTTTAGGTAGACGTGCCGTTTGACGTAATAGTCGCAGTCCTCAGAGAGAATCCTTTTTATTAGAGTCGCCTGTTAAGTTGAGGTCGTTACTAAGAATTGGCTTGTATTTTAGAATATTATTTACTTTTGTTTCTCATTGTATTTATTTTGTGGTTTTCAGGACCATACTGATCTCTATTGTTATGCTAAAAACAAATTAAAACCAAATACACCACCGGACCGTGGTAAAAGTGAGAAAAGGCGTGTTTTTCCTTTTGTGTTGTCGTCCACATCCTTACACATATAAATACACAAACACATATAGATCAACAGACACACACACACACACCAACAGTAAAGGAAGCAATTTCGAAAAAGTTTCTAAAGTTAAAAAAATATTACAAAATAGAGAAAACAATTAGTTATAATTTGAAATAAGATATTCTTTAAGTTTAAAAGAGAACATTTTGCTAGAAGACGATGATGAAATTTCGGGAGGTAGATTACTGAATAGTTTAGAACCACTATAGCGAATGTTATGTTTCATGTTAGTTAGTTTAGGTTGAGGAAGATGAAGGTCTCGTGATGCTCTTGTGTTATACGAATGGATTTCAGAGTTAGTTAAAAAATTACAGGAAAAGTTAGAAGGCAGTTTGGAATTAATATGTTCATAAACGAAAATGCATTGTTGGAGTTTATTAATATCGTGCACAGTTAAGAGTTTAAGGTTATAAAAAAGAATATTAGTATGAGCAAGACGTGAGTTACCCGAGATAAGACGAACAGCTTTCTTTTGAAGGACGTGTATTTTATTAAGATTTAAAGGGTAATTATTGGCCCATACAATGTTACAGTAACTAATAAAAGGCAGAATAAAGGAACAGTAAATATTGCGTAAAATTTGAGACGGTAAAAAGGAAGACAGACGATAAAGTATGCCAATGTTTTTAGAAATTTTTAATTCAATTTCTTTTATATGATTTTTAAAATTTAGCTCTTGGTCAATTAAAACACCTAGAAATTTGGTTTGCTTAACATGGGGAATTACTTGATCACCAATCAGAATTTTATGAGACTCGTCGGTCAGTTTTTGATGACGTATTCCAAACAACATAAAGTTGCATTTACTTAGGTTTATTGAAAGTTTATTCACATTAAAATAATCGTTAATATTAATTAATTCTTGGTTAAAAGTATGAAAAATTGATTGAAAGTTAACACTTTTAAAAAATAAAGTCGTGTCATCTGCATAAAGATAAAAGGTAAGGATATCTGAGGCGTTTGGTAAATCATTGATGTAAATTAGAAATAAAAGAGGGCCAAGCAAGGACCCTTGGGGAACACCACAGGTAATGGGCTTAAGATCAGAGGTATGATTGTTAACAGAAGTACATTGAAATCTATTTGATAAGTAATTGTTTAAAAGTTTAAGAGCAACACCACGGATACCATAATTTGAAAGTTTAGTAATCAGAATATGATGGTCAATAGTATCAAAAGCTTTCGACAGGTCAATAAACAAGCCAGAGGGAAAAGAATTGTTTTTAATTGCATCAATAATGTTGTTGGTTAAATCAATTAGCGCAAAAGACGTAGAATAGTTTTTCCTAAATCCGAATTGTTTATTATAAAGAATATTGTGCTTGCTTATAAAATCATAGACGCGGTTATAAATAATCTTTTCAAGAATCTTTGAAAAAAAGGGAAGGATGGAGATTGGACGATAGTTATTTGGATCGGACTTGCTACCTTTCTTGAAAATTGGAATAACTTTACCAATTTTTAGGGAGTTGGGAAAAACACCAGATGTAAGAGATAAATTAAAAATGTAAGTGAGAGGAGAGAGAATAGTGTCAATGGATTTTTTAATAACTTTAGCACAAATGTCATCGATGCCAGAGGCCTTGTTGCTTTTAAATGAATTTGTGATTTTGTGCACTTCTTGTTCGGTTACAGGTGAAAGAAAAATTGAGTTAGGAAAACTGCTAAATTGGATGTAAGAAGTGATGAAAAGTTTTATCAGAGTCATTGTTTATTTTTCCAGCAAGGTTGGGTCCAATATTTGTAAAGTGGTCATTGAATAGATTTGCTACTATTAAAGGTTCTTTTATTAATTTTCCATCAGCTAAAAGTTCAATATCGGCAGGTGCATTTTTATTTGACTTAAGAAGAGAATTGATGACACGCCAGGTGGCCTTGATATTGAACTTAAGCTTAGTAAAAGTTTCACAAAAGTAATCCAATTTAGCAGTTTTTAAAACGTTGTTTAATTTATTTCGATAACGCTTATATTTGGATATATTAGAAAGTGTTGGATGGCGTAGACTTTTAGAATAAAGTTTCTGTTTGTACAAAATCGAGGTCAAAAGTCCATCGGTCATCCATGGTTTAAGTTTAACTTTAGCTTTGGATGGTTCAATTAAAGGAAAGTGTTTATTATATAAGGTGGTAAAATTATTAATAAATGTGTCATATGCCAGATTTGTGTCTTGCGTACTCACGACATCATTCCATGGAAAAATTGATAAATCATTACGAAAATTAAGGATATTGTGTTCACTAGTATTTCTAAATTTAAGATTGGTATTGATTACTCGCTTACTCGGTTTATTTGAACTGATGTTAAAACAGGAAGATGATCTGTAGCATCATTAATAATGATACCACTAACAGACGATTCAAGATCATTAGTGAAAATGTTGTCAATTAGGGTAGCGGAATGTTCGGTGATGCGTGTCGGTCTATGAATAAGCGAAATGAGAGAATTGTTGAAAAGACAATGAACAAAATCATTAATATTGTTATCAGATTCAAATTTGAGTAAGTCAATGTTAAAATCACCAAGGAGAAATATTTTTTTATTTTCTTTCGTTAAGTTTTTAATAAGGAGTTCAAAGTTCTGCGTAAAGAAAGGAATAGAAATATCATGGGGTCTATATATAGTTCCGATTATTATATCTTCTTTTCCGGTTTTAACTTCAATAAACTGAGATTCACAAAAATAGGTTAAAGGAGTTAAGTCATCTCTAATTTTATAATGACACTTATTATTGATAAAAATATTGATACCTCCGCATTTATATGAACGGGGTTTGAAAACTAGTAAATAAAATGGTAAATGAATAAGTGGACTAACACAGTCCATCCAAGTTACCGAAATGACATCAAAGTCAAAATTAAGAGATTGAATGCAACTTGAAATAGATTCAAAGTTTTTTGTAAGCTTCTAGCATTAAAATGTATACAAGAGAAACGATTTTCAAATTCATTGTTATTGAATTTCTTTGTGAATTCATTTGGTAAATAGTAATTAGAAATATTTTGATCATTAAAAAAATTATTGTCCGGGTCGATGTCGTCAAATTGACTAGCAGTTGATGAGGGTTTAAATAGATGGTTTGATAATCGATTTAAATTATCATTGTTACTGAAAGTTGGTGCTTCCATATAAGACAAAAACACAAAAAACACAGACAAAACACAGAACAAATACAAATTAAGAGTTAGAAAAATTGAGGTATAGTAAGTAACGTGCTTAAGCGTAAAATGTAATTTTAAACTGCTCAAAACAGAGTCTCTTTATGTATAACTATGAATCAATTGATAAAGTTAGTCAGTTGTAACATACATACATATAAACACACACATATACATATATATATATACATATACATACATACATTATTATATACATACATATATACATATATATATAAATCATCATACTGTCAATTATAAAAGCAGTGCTGATAGTCGGAACAAGGTCTCATAATCGCGTCGAGCAAAGTTCCGTATTATATACATATATACACATACACACATAAATACATATTCATACACAATAAGCACATACATCACAGGCACAGAGTTCTAAAATGCCCAGAGATGATAAAATTTAATTAAATGATTTAAATTCAATGCATTTAATGTATGGGGAATAAAATAATGATGAAGTCAGCATAGAGACACTAAATGTGATAAGTATGTGATGGAATAGCAAGATAATAATAATAGTAACTAATACCGCAATGGTATAAATATACATGTGAAAAATGGTTTAATCAGAAGTGTTAATTTGGAACTGATACGCAAAAACAGCAGATTAAACGATTATAATAAAGTATATCAATAACTATAGTAATAAGAATAATAATACAATAGTTTAAAATTAAGATTTGCCAATGTCAGAAATAGAAAGTATAGGAGTTACAACTTCCCTGCCATTCTTCAAGATGGTTGCAAAAATACGTCCATCAATCGACCAAACACTGTTTGTATTCTGATGTTGCTTCAATTGAGCCAGAAGATTGCGTCTTTTTAGGGTAAGATCCTCTTGGATAGATATCCCAGAGCCTTTTAATTTCTTTCTCACTGTTATAACGTTTCTTCGACTTCTATATGAGGTAAACTTTACAATAATTGGCCTAGGTCGACGTGCTTTAGCATTCTTTCGTCCTGTTCGGTGTGAGCGGTCAATGTCGTGTAAGTTGATGTTTACACCCAGCTTGTTGCTTGCTAATTTGCATACAAATTCATCAGTGTTCTCGTTGTCAGATTCAGGCATTCCAAAAATTCTGATATTATTTCTGCGTGAATATTGCTCTAGATCATCAACTGAGTTGTATATATTGTGCATTTCAGTTTTTATATCATCTACAAAGGAGCTGATGGACTCAAATTCATTTGTTATGTCATCTATTTTGCTTTCACAAACAAATAGTGAGCCTTCAACACGATCGATTCTGTCCATAGTCGCCTCAAGGCTTTTCTTAACGGTTTTGTTAATTAAGTTAATAAATGTTTCATTTGAAAACGTATCCAAAATTAGCTTACCGATAAGTTCAGCCATTAATGGTCCATTAAAAGCTTTTTTGATGTTATCTTCAATGAGTGAGAGCATATCGGTACTGTTAATAATTTTCGACAAAGTCGATCGAGCTTGTTTGGACTGCCGTGTAGACGGGCCAGTTGAGGCGGGAGTTTCCTTCGAGTTAGATGTCATGAGGCTAGCTTTTAGAAACAGATTCTATTTGTTTAGTAGGCTAAATCACAGTTTAGGTTCCGTCTTCAGTAAGACCTGTTAGACTAACTTCATAAAAAATGATGATTTGAGACCCGTTTGAGATTTAATGCAGTTTAAATCATTACAAAATGAACATTGTTGGCGTACACGTCCAATCGTACCGACTCGCACAGGTCATATCTAGATGGCTACAACTATCTAGAGGGCTTCTAATTGATTCCTCAAGGTCAGATGATTATTTACTAGCATCATGTTTTTCACCTCAAATTATATTTCATATTCATAAATCCAATTCAACGGCCGGTCGTTGAAGCTTAGCTAACAAAAAATCCTATTGTTCCACGTGTTGGACGGAGAATCAGATAAATTGCCACAAGAAATCAGGTAGTTTTTAAATATTTTATTATTTATAACTCGCTTGTTTTTATTGTTTTTTCGCTTGT
Organism: Antedon mediterranea; assembly: GCF_964355755.1. Lineage (NCBI taxonomy): Eukaryota > Metazoa > Echinodermata > Crinoidea > Comatulida > Antedonidae > Antedon > Antedon mediterranea. The sequence continues at coordinate 11,235,669 of NC_092678.1, forward strand.
TGGGTGATTATGTCGAGGTCCTTTGTCTTGCATTTGGCTGAGCTGTAACAAAGCAGTGCGTGGCTTGACCTCCCTATTGCATAGTCTCATTCTTGACAAAATGAGATCAATTGTTTAAGTCAAATTTAAACAAACTTAATTTGTGTTTTATATGTAACATTAGGGTTGAGGGATGGAAAAGGAACAATTTTTAAATATATTCTTTATCCATTTAGTAACGAAATATTAAGAGCCATTGTCTGTAAGAATCAAAGAAATATCAAAAAGAGTGGCAGACTCAAAAAAATGGATTTCTTTCAAATTTTGCACATGGCTATATATGTGTTGAGAGAAATCAAATATGAAGTATTTTTTATTTCACACGTATATTTCCATGGCAACGGCCAAATTTGTGTTTTTGACAAATTTTGTCCTTTTTTAAGGTTTTTTAAAATGGATATCGGTACTACTTTGATGAACGATATTTTTGTGTTGTTCATTTAATTATAAAAAATAATTAGTGTATGCATAATAACAATGCATTGTGTACCTGTTTCAAATTTTTTTATTTTTTTTTTATTTCATACTTTGGGAGATACCATTTATTTAAAAAGGGGTGTTTTTCACTTTTTTTAAATTGTTCAATGCAACTAAACTTTACTTCACCATAACGCCCAAAGTGGTGTATTTTTTTAGCTGATTTATTACAAATAGGTAGTTCTAATGTTTAATAATTGATTTCTAAAATAAAATACTGAGGTAAATTTAAAATCTACAAGCAGTGTTGCGAGAAACATAGGCATTTTTATAAAAAAAAAACATGGTATATTAGTAAAAACATTTTATTTTCTTTGATTATTTGATTTGAAACTCATTGGTCAGAAAAATTCTTAATGTTTTATATAGTTCTAGTTGTGTTGTGAGAAAAAAAAAATAATTTTTAATTATAGATTCTGTAATTCCCAGTTTTAATGTCATTTTATAGGTTATATCCTCTGGAAATTTGAATAAATTATCAGATCGTTGTGAATTTTAATCTTTGCAACAGATTACTCCTCTCTTATTTTGAAGCTCCTCTTTCATTTGTTTACTTCTTTTATTTTCTAACCTAAGCAGATTCCACATGCCCATCCACCACCACTTTCGACTACCACCCCTCCCCCCCCCCCCCCCACCCCGACTATAACCACAAAAAGATAAACTGCAACACTTTGGTCGATCATCCACTATAGAGTGTCAAATGCATGCATTATTCAAGCACCACCCACACTGCCGCTACCATCGCCCCAATGAATAGACGGATTCAAACTCCTCCATCCCACTCCATCCCACCCCTCCCCCTTTCTCCAAGCCCCCACCCACCCCAAGTTAAAAATTGCAATGCAAAAGATAGGACATAAAGTTAAGTTTTTAGACCCTCGCCTTCAACCACCTAACTATTTAAAAGTCCTGGATCCACCACTTTCCCCTCCCCAAAATAGAACCAATCAAAAGTCAATGATATACTCAGGTATGTTAATGCTACATAACAAATATTGAAGCCCTGATTTGAAATTTCATTTCATTTAAGGTCAGCATGTAAAATATCACTTTATTATTAAATATTGGTTTTAAATTCTATATTTTTTTTACTGTGATGGTTGGATTCAGTATTAATTATTAATTAATAATTATCTGATAATTATTTAATTTCCCTTAGTTATGCATAGCAACAGTTACTATGGTAACTAAAAATGAGATATTCTTTAGATTTTGCATATTTATCTCATACAAATTTAAATTTGTAGATTATTAGCAGGCATGCCTTATTTGCATTTTCAAATTACCGTTTCACAAGGTCATATTCGTAAGCACTTTCTTCTGTGATTATTTTTATTCATGAAAACCCCATATTTTATTTACAGCGGCCACCTCCCTTAACGGACGCACTTTGAAAAGCCTGTTTGTTCTTCCTATCTAATTAGTGCATTTGGTGCTTACCGTAAGCAGCTGCGGGCACCTTTTTATACTAAAAATGAGATTTTTTGTAAGCGGCCAATCGAAAAATGTGATACTTATTTGCATGGACCTACTGTATGAATTAGAGGTGCATGTTTATTGTATTTCTTTATATATTAGCTTTATTTTGAAGAGGTTTTAAAAACATTACTGTGAAGAGATGAGAAAACTACACAGATTTTGACCGACCATTTTTCATATGATAAAAGTTTTTAAAATTTGTCTGAAAATGCTAAAACATACTAAACCACCTGATTATAAATAATAATAGGCCTACAAGTAGCTGGAAAATACACGCTCGTTTCGTTAATAATATCGTATATAGCCATAATAAGTGATTTTGGCCCTTTATCGGCAGAACCTCCCGTAAGGGGTCACCGCCCGTAAGCGGCCACTTTTCCAGGTCCCGAGGGTGGCCATTTACGGGAGGTTCAACTGTATTTTAAAAAAAACAATTATCCTTAGTTACGCATAGAAACAGGTTCTAAGATAACATAAATAATACATTTTGACATAACTTGACCCAACAAATGACCCTTTCACAAGGTCAGACATTTTCTGGGATTCAGTTGATAAGTAAATTTGGGAAAAGGTAGTAAAGCTATGTAATCAATTGTTTGTAGTCATGAAACCCCATATTAAAAATATTGTACTTAGTTACGTATAGAAACAGTTGCTACAATACACTATAGGTAAAATGTTGATGTCATTTGACCTCAATATGTAAAATTTTTTTTTTTTTCATGAAACTCCATATTTGTTTGTTATTTGTTACGTAAACAGGTTTAAGATAACACTAAACGCTTTTTTACCTTTATTCAGATTCGTCAAGACTTTCTTTCTGAGATTATTAGGATTCAGTATTTAAAGTAAATTTGGCAAAAAGTAGAAATGTAAAACTATGTAGAAAAAATGTTTTGTATTTATGAAAAACCCCTTATTTTTTTTAAATTTTCGCATAGAAACAGTTACTATGGTAAAATATTGACCTCAAAATGAATGAATTTACAAGATCAAGTTTGTCATTAATGGAATGCAGTAGAAGTCAAATTGAGAAAAATTACAAATGCAATCAATTCTTTGTATTTATAAAAACGCCATTTTTTACGTTTTTTAAAAAATTACTTTCCTTAGTTACACATAGAAATGGTTGCTAAGGTAACACTATAGGTAAAATATGAAAATTTTTGAGAATTGTTATGAACTATCTTGTAAATTGTGATCAAACATTAATAGTTGTAGTAAAGTGGGGACCTGTCCTGTTTTGCATTCTGACCCCTTTTGACCTCAAATGACCTATTTACAAGGTCAGATTTTTTGGGAGGTCTTTCTGTATCTCTTTACACAAAATAGATTTAAAAATTTATAAAAACCATTGACTCAATTATTTCCAAGTTTAACATTATTTTCCATCAACTAAATATTTCAATGCAAAATACTGTTTTTCTGGCAATTAATTGAAATAAACCTGGCAACACATTCTCCTATTTGATCTAAACTATTCGTATGACTCTAGTAGCATTATGACAAGCCATATATACATTTTATTATTGGATTAGCCATATTTAAATTGTGTTTCATGTGTTTTGTTTGTTGATATTTTGTTATATTTTTTGTATTTTTCGCATTTTCCTGGCAACACAAAACCTATTTACGAAATTTACCCCAGTGTTTTTTTCGTAATTATTGTTGACAAACCTATTGACTATCAAATTAAAAAACCTCATTGATTTAAAAACACCACTTTGAAAGTTATAGGTACGTTTATGAGGTATACTTTTATAAAAAAAATATTTTTTAAAAACACCCCTTTTTAAAATAATGGTATCAACCAAACTCCATTTTGTAATTTATTTTTTTTCTAAATTAAATGGAACTCAATACATGTTGTTTACACTGCTATAAACAAAAACTGTATACTGTAAGTATTTTTGGTTAGAATAAGTATACAAGTTTGTACTTTTTCACTATAGAAAATCTGTGAAAAATGGCAAAAACATCAAAATTTGGATAATTGACCGTTGTCATGGCAACGGAGGCTAAAAATTAAAATGAATGTTGTAGATATGCTTTTTATTGAAATGTCTATTCATGGTAAAAATATGAGAGAAATCCATTTTTTTACATCTGCCACCAAATCTTTGATTTTTACAGACAATGGCTCTTAATTGTTTTCATGTTTTACAAATAATATAACACTAAACACAGTAAAACATTGCGATGTAATACTTTGTTGAAACTATCACCGTCCTAGTCGATTGAAAAGTACATTACGTTTAACGATACATCACTACGACGTGTATAGGCCTATGTTTATATAATGTAAAACAATTTGTGAAAACCACCTCTATTCGGGGCAAAGCATAAATTGGATTTAATCGTCAATAAATATTAAATTATCTAACTCAACTTAATTAGTAGGCCTAATGGTTTTCAACTGTTTCTTAGAGCTAATTCATACTTAAGTTGGTTCCTACCCTACCCACCAAAGTTGTTCTGCGTTTAGGGCATGTGATGCACTGTAGGCTCATCCTCTACTGGCTTTATAACGCTACTCATGCCAGTGAGGGAAGGGTGATGATGTGGATGGTTTAACTGCAATAATAAAGATTTGTACATAATATACGGCGACTGAAAACGCTAGCTCATTATCCGTTTAAAAAAATCTATATCCAACCTCGCATTATTGCATGCGGGTATTTTTCAAGATGGACATGCATTAGACAGTGTATACCACGATCGGAAAACACCCCTACTATTTGGAGCAAATCGTTGAACCTAAATTCGTTTTAATCGTCAATAACTAATTATCGAACTCAATTTAATTAGTAAACAGGGTTACATCAGGTGGTTAAAATTAGTATCGAAAGTACGAACCAACTTTATATACCATCGAGTAAACATTCTAGAAATAACGCGCGATTTACCGAATTTTGCCCTTACGTAAATTTATATATAGAAGAATAGATTTTATAAAGCAGCTATTAGGTCTGTAAATAAGGACAAGTGGGATAGATACAAACGTAGTCGTAAGGACTTGAAATCTAAAATTAAAAAATCATATAAAAGTTATCCAAAGAACCTTTCCTTAAAAAACGACCATTGTAAACAGTTCTGGTCCTTCGTTAGAAGCTCCAGAGCTAAACCCGGCACTGATACCTTTGTCATTGAGGGTAATCGTGTCAACAACCCAAAGATCATAGCTGAGGCCTTCAATAAAAGATTCTCAGCTAATTTTTCTCATGACGACCCTGACCACCTTTTCAATCATTCTTGTATTTTGCATGCTGGCTACCCCAAATTCACTGATATCCAAACCACTGGTGCTGAGATATTATCTGTTATTAACAAACTAAAAACAGGTAAATCTCCTGGACCTGATGGAATATAACCAAAACTATGATTAAAATTGCTGCTAATTACATAACTGAACCATTATGTAAAATATTTAATCTATCTCTCAGCACTGGTGTGTTTTCCATTGAAATGAAGGCAGCCAACATCATTCCAATCCATAAGTCAGGTGACTATAGTGATGTTTCTAATTATAGACCGATTTCCTTATGTTCTACAATTGGTAAATTGCTTGAGAGTTACTATCTTTTCTTGAAGAAAATACACTTCTCTCCGAGAAACAACATGGCTTCTTGAGGGTTAGGTCTTGTACCACCTTACTTACAGATGTTATAACTGATTGGTCTAAAATACTTGATGAGCATTCTCCGCCCCATACCGATGCGATTTTTCTCGATTGGCGGAAAGCTTTTGATAAAATTAGCCATAAGATTCTGTTAAGTAAATTACATAATTTTGGTATCTGTGATTCAATGCTGGACTGGTTTAAATCCTGTAGATCTCAAAGAGTTACATTTAGGGGCTCCACTTCCGAGAATATATTGGTAAAACCCGGGGTTCCTCGGGGATCAGTGATTGGGCCAATCTGCTCTTTAATCTCTTTGTATCCGATCTCCCCTCCTGCATTGAATCACAGATACAACAATATGCTGATGATACTCTCATATACAGAGCCATCAGAAACAAAAACAAAGATAAAGATTACCATAATGATAATGATGAAATGATCTTGCAGTTGGATCTTCATGCTATTAACAACCGGTGTGTGACGAACAAAATGCTACTAAATACTGACAAATGTTTTGTGATGCACATAACTATATCTAACAGTCGCCTTGAACAAGCATGTGATTATTTTATTGGAGATGATAGATTGCCCGTTACGAATTCCATTAAATATCTTTGAATGCACCTGAATCGCAAACTCACTTGGGCTGATCATGTCCAATATGTTAAATCCAAATCTAATCGCTTGTTTGGTTTTGTGAGACGCATTGTCAAATGTCGTGATAAAGCTATTATATTGCGACTATATATATCGTTAGTTAGACCATATATTGATTACGGTTTACCTGTCTGGATCCCCTTTCTTAAAAAAAAAATCGCTGCTCTTGAAGCTGTCCAAAGGAGGGTCACCCGTACATGCTTCCCAAGATCAGCCAGTCTCCCTTACCCTGAACGTTTGAAACGCCTCAATCTGATGTCCATTAACAATCGTATTAGGTATTTATGTATTAATTTTGTTACCAAATGTATATACAAAGTATATGATGTTAAAGTTTTTAAATATTTATCTATTAATTGCAGAAATGTTAATAACCTTAAGTTGCGCAATAATTTTATAGCCCGGACTGATTTATTTCATAACTCTGTCTTTAATTTTTTTGTTAGACATTTTAGAGATCTGCCTGCGGATCTCTGCGACCAACTTTTAATTAATATAAACTGTTTTAAGCATAGCCTTAAGAAATATTTTAATAATCTGTTTTAATCTGAACATATGTATATTTTAAAGATATTTTCTTAATTCTATCTTTTTAAATTAACAATTTTTTATAAAAACCCATTCCTGAATTTTGTAGTTTTATCTAAATTTTAATAGAATCCATGTATTATTCATTTTATGTAAGTATTTCGATGTGGAGAGCCTCTCGACGGTTATTTTTATATATAACTTTTAGGTTATCCGGCCTCATTGACTTACTTTTGTATTGTTTTTTTTTTTTGTACTGTTCTGTATATTGGCGAAATAAATGATATGATAAAATGATATGATATTTTGGTTTGCCAGCTGTTAAAGCGGCACCCCAGTCGGGTAAGCTCTAACTTCAACGACTCTGTTGTGGGTTAACCGTCGACTTCAGGCGAATTATGCCGATGATGCATGTGTAACATATTGGCGTCACAGAAGCCTGTGGAACGACTGGTCCCATATTCACGCCGATGGCGTACATCCTAACAGAAGTTCTTCAAATGGCCGATCGTCAGGGATGTGTCGGTACGCACGTAGCGTCCGACAAGCTATTCTACACGCATAAAAAATGTTAAGGCCAGTAGTTTTAATTTCAATTTATATACAGAGGTTCAGAACCTCCACATACTTTGCGTTCGGGCAAGAATTTTGGCCTTCGGGACTAATGTTTGCTTTTGGGCCCTGTGTTTGCCTTTCGGGCACTATGTTGGCCGTCGGGCCTAATGTTTGCCTTCGGGCCTTATGTTTGCCTTCGGGCCTTATGTTTGCCTTCGGGCCTTATGTTTGCCTTCGGGCGTTATGTTTGCCTTCGGGCCTTATGTTTGCCCTCGGGCCTTATGCTTGCCCTCGGGCCTTATGCTTGCCTTCGGGCCTAATGTTTGCCTTCGGGCCTAATGTTTGCCTTGCGGCATTCGGGCTTTGGACACATCCTCTTGTTCTCAGCAGTCCGGTGAATTTCAGGCGGACCATGGATATAGCACATACTATGGAAACCGGACGATTGTTACAAATGCAACTCCGCTTTTCAGTGGTCACTGTGTCAACCATGTTTTTTATTTCTAACCATCAGAGATGTTTCTTTGATTTCTATACAGGTATAATGCCGAAAGCTCAAGAGGCCGTACAACGTCGGCTGCGGTCCCAAAACCCACTAGGAAGAAGGCAACGGCGAACAAAGAGACCCCACCACTAGACTACGCCAAACTGGCGGCTGAAGTTGAGAAGGTATTGAAGGCGGGCGAGGCAACTGGCCCCATGAAACCAGGCGGCAGTCCTCTAACAACTCAAGCCGTGACTGTGGATAATGCCACACAGGCTCAGCCATTGGACGCGTCTGTAAACGTTCTCTTTGAAGGTGAGCCGTCTCGGGCCGACATAACAATAACTGTCTCGATTGCTCTGGGCAGTAATGTGCCACTATTGGTTAAAAATAAAATATGGGCAAATGGATACATTGACCTCATGACTCTGATCAATAACGACAATGATACTACTGGGGTCTCGTTATCAATTATTGATAAACAACTCCGTATATTCCACATTTATTTAGTCATCAATTACAGTACATCATAATTACAGTACAACTGAAAACAGGGATCCTGCATAAAAAAGCTGTAGCTTCGGGGTTTTTTGTAGGACCCTTTTACATAAGAACAAGTATATAAACAAAGGTGTTGTTAATCAGCATATAGTGATAAAAAGTATTTTTTGACCTGTTTTTTTATACATTTATTTTGTTTCTTTAAGAAAGTTTATTACCACCATTACAAGTGAATTCTTTCCACAATTTTGGTCCATATATGTTGACTGCAAGTTAGTCTTGTGAAGGGAATTTCGAATTCAGTTTCTGTTCTGAGGTTATGAGTAGGCCTAATACTGTCACAGTAATTAAAAATATTTAAAATGTGATGTGGTAATTCATTGAATTTTACGTTTGCCATAAATCCTATGACGTTTACTTTGTAAATATCATAAACGTTTAATATTTTTAGTTTCTTAAACAGTGGCTCTGAGGCTTGTCTGGATTTAGAGAAGGTAATGCATTTTACAGCTCTCTTTTGGAGTTTTAATATTACTTCTAACGTGCTCTTGTATGTATTTCCCCATATTAAGTTACCATACTGAAGGTGAGGTAATACTAAGGTGTTATAAAGACTAATACGGACTTTATGAGGAAAGAATTCTTTTACTTTTAAAAGTATACCAATTGCCCTAGACATTTTTTTCCTAATAAGCTGTATGTGATTAAGATTTTCGTTTAAAATTACACCTAGAAATGTCACATTTTCTTTTCTATTTAATAACACATTATTCATTTTTATTTTAAACTGGTTTAAGAGATACAGACAACAGTAAGAAAAAGTTAATCACAATTACTGAATGGATGCGGGCAGTTACAATATACATGTCCATATTTGTTGAAAAATCGCCTGCTCAATGTTTGCCTATGCTTAAATATGTCAACAACATACTAGAATTACATGCTTTGGGGAACCTGAACTGGCGGACCTATGACGAAAGTTTTCGCAAAGCACGACAGGGCAGGCCTTTAAATTCGGATGTGCTTCACAGGTTTCCTACGACACAATCGATGATGTAGTTAGATTAGTATTTAAAAATGGACCTAGGGCATTAATGTCTAAGACCGACATAGAAGACGCCTTCATGATTATCCCTATTCACCCAGATGATTACCATTTGCTGGGGTTTTCTTGGGACGGCAGGTTCTTTTATGACCGGTGTCTGCCTATGGGCGCCAGTCGCTCATGCAATATTTTCGAATCATTTAGTAAAGCGTTAGTATGGATACTGCATAATAAATTTAATGTAAGGGATGTATCCCATATTCTGGATGATTTTTTCTTCGTCGGCCCTAAAGATTCTAATGACTGCCACAACGCACTGTCTCAATTTTTATATCTTTGCGACAAGATCGGGGTTCCTATAAAGGCGTCTAAGACTGTAACTCCGACTAATGTCATTACAATATACGGGATTGAGGTGGACACAGTCTTGATGGAATGTCGCCTCCCGTTACCTAACATTGAAAAACCTGTAACAAAAATAAAAGAATTTTTAAATAGAAAAAAAGTCACACTGCGCGATATGCAATCAATGGTTGGCTTGCTTAATTACGCTTGTAGTGTGGTAGTGCCGGGTAGGGCGTTTTTACGCCATATGATAAACCTCCTGTCATTAGCTAAACATCCATCTCATTTCATTCGCTTAACTCATGGAGTTAAGGACGATTTGCGGATATGGGTAACATTCCTTGAATCTTTTAACAGAAAAGCCCTTATCCTTCCAGAAAAATGGCTAAATTCTTCGACACTGCGCTTATTCTCCGATGCAGCTGCATCTATTGGTTGCGCCGCAGTATTTTGCGACAAATGGTTTTTCGATCGCTGTTTTGGAGTTATTTCCAATTGTTATTGCCCTAGAAATATGGGGGCATGAGCTCGCTAATCGCCGCATTTTGTTAATTATAATTCAGCTGTTGTGGCTGTTATCAATAAGAAATCTGCTAAAGACAAAACGCTTATGCGTCTTATTCGGCGGTTAGTACTTATATGCCTCCAGTATAAGAAACAATTCCGTGCAATGCATATTCCTGGAGTAGATAACGTGTTGGCGGATCTTTTATCAAGGAAAAAAATTTACAGAGGCTTTGGAATCTTTCCTTCTATCAGTCCAAATCCAATTCATGTTCCGTCCTACCACATTTATATTTAATTCATTCCTATTTACAGGTGTTGTGTGTTCTGCAAACAACATGGTACCCCTTAGCTGTGAAGCTACAACACTCATTCACTCGTCATTGGCGCCAGCCACGGTTAAGGCGTATCAACGCAATATTCAAAAGTTGGCATCACGGTTGGGAAAACCCGTTCAGCTCTCTGTAAACCCGGCTACGGTATGCAACTTTGTGACACATTTACATGGTCTACAATATGCACCTAGAACGATTTCGTCTATCATTTCGTCTGTCTCTTTTATACACAAACTAGCAGAATTACCCGATCCTTGTCATTCGTTTTTGGTTGTAAACATTTTACGTGGCGTGCATTATGCTTCGGATCGTCCGGATGTACGCTTGCCTATCACTGCAGAAATTTTGACTAAATTGTTAGCGTGTCTAGAGTCGATCGAACCCAGTTTTTCTTATAGATTACTTTTCAGGGCTATTTTCCTTACCGTGTTCCAAGGGTTCTTCCGGATTGGTGAATTGGCCGTAGGAAAAAGGGACGCGGATAAGAAGGTCGTGCAACGCAGTGATCTATGTATTTCTGGTAATTCAGCGTCCTTAACTATATACCATCACAAAACCGGCGTAGGCAAGCCCCCTATCCACATTTCATTCAATAGTGCTACGGGCGCTCGGTTCTTTCCAGTAAAATGTTTACATGATTACACCAAACATTTTCGGCATACCTCTGGTCCTTTGTTCCAACATATGGACGGTCGGCCGATTGCGGCTCGGTTCATATACGCAAAACTAAAATAGTCGATTTGTTTCATTGGTCTTGACCCTACATTATATAAAGGTCATAGTTTTTGTATCGGCGCCGCAACTCATGCTGCTTCCCTGGGTTTAGCGGAGAACACTATACAACAATTTGGGCGATGGAATTCTAAGGCCGTACAAAATTACATAAGAATCCAATCATTTTCCATAACTATAGAAACGCTTTCGTATTTCGGATTGTTCGAGCTTGGCCTCGCGAGACAAGTTTGTTTCTGTTGGTCCTATCTGTCGAGCTTAGCTTCAGATATTTTTTTATGTTTGTTTGTCTGGGTGGTAACCCTCTTTGTTTGTCGGGTTTGTGGCATGTTCACCCAGCAAACTTGTATTTTAATTAGTTTTAGTTTAGTAAGTGTCGTGGGCCACACACAAAGAACAAAAGAATGAACCTCGCACTCTGTTCTGTATTTACGTTGTAAGACGTTTATTAAAACTGGACCGTAAATCGAATCATTAAACAGACTAAACACACAAACACAAACCCCTGTAATACCAATCAGAGAAAAATAACATTACAATGATATAAGGTAAACTCTTCAACTTATACCTACGCATGACCTCAATTTATCATAAATAATACAACTCAAATAATAACTTCTCAAAGTTATCTATCTCCATCAGTTTACATCATTATAGCATTCAGCCAATAACACATCTTTAACTCGGGAAATTATATCATAGCAAGTCCTCAAAATAGTAATGTTATTAAACAATCACAATACCTGCAATGCCCTCCTGTAACACTAACACAGCTTAGTATAGTTACAATTAAAAACGAGTTGCCCTCAAATCAGCTCGATTTACTGCAGTCAGCAATTGTCAGTAACACCAACCATCTAAAATAATCAATTACAACTACTAATATAACTACCGTACTTATATGCAACAACATAATCAGAAACTTAACGCTACCGATATCGTACATGGGCGCCGCCATCTTTGTTGTTTACATTATAAGAATACATGCTAGAGGGCGCTCGACGAAACCAAAAACTCAATGTAAACGATCGGTAACTGATCAACTCTCAACAGTTCTTAACTTATCAAAGTGATTAAACAATCTACAAGGTGAAATATAACTTCAACTTCATAAAAGAGTACTGTATACAGTACATAACATGGCAAACAAGGCCATAGAACCCGTTACTGTCATTATTCTAGCTCATTTATATACAATACAAAGTCTTTGATTGTTACATATGGTAATCAAATTCACACGACCATGCAGACATCACATGGTAATCACTACTACTACTAGGCCTAATTTACGTTACATCACTTGTCATTTAAAATGTCGATTACCGTCAACAACATTAATTTAAGCTAATAATCAAAATCACTATAAACTACTTGAGGAAGCATAGCATACTAGACTTACAATTAAAGTGGTTTTCTTCGCAAAAAATTAACAAACCAACAATCTTTAAACTCTTCTTAAACACGGCTTATCCTCCTCGAGCCTTTATCTCAACTCCCACGAGGTAATTGCTCTCCCCACAACCTTATAACAACGACGCTACCTAAATATTAATGCGCATACGTACAAAATCACCAAGGCAAACATTCTATAATAATAAAGTAGTTCCAATCAAAATAATTATTTAAGTGTAAAATATGAATAAATTGAATAGAATCATTCTCAATAAAAGTAACAAATATAATTCCAGTCTCCGACATAAGTCAAGTTAATCTTTGGATTCTTGATAACCATGCATATTATATTTAACATTCAATATATATTTATGTGATTTTATGTAATAACCAAGGTGTTTAGTTAGTAGTAGCTATTGTCCGTACATATACGGTACACTTGATAGGGGAAGCCCATACATTATGTATACGTCTTAGATGGAACTAAATTAGTTATGGGCTGCCCCATTATTACAACTCTATTATTATATATATATGCTATTATGTGTTTCGTCATTTAAATAAATATGACAATTTCCATCCGAGTTGGTGTCTAATGTATTTTTCCGTCTGGCCTATTGCGGCATAAAAGTTTTGTCGGAATGCTCAAAATGGTCTAAAACGTTTCCAAATACGATATTAAGCTATTTTGTGGACTTTGATATTTTTGTGTAAAAGGTTTTAACGAAATGTTTAAAATGGTCTAAAACGGTTTCAAATGTGATTTTAAGCACTTTGATATATTTGTGTAACCAAGTTTCATCGAAATGCACAAAATGGTCTCTCCAAATGCGATTTCAAACTATTCTTAGCACTTTGATGTTTTGTATGAAAACATTTTTTCGAACTGCTCATAATGGTCTAAAACGGTTTCAAATGGGATTTTAAGCACTTTGATATATTTGTGTAACCAAGTTTCATCGAAATGCACAAAATGGTCTAAAACGTCTCCAAATGGGATTTCAAGCTATTCTTAGCACTTTGATTTTTAGTTTGAAAAAGTTTTTTCGAAATGCTCAAAATAATAATAATAATAATACCAGATTTATATAGCGCCCTTTTCATGAGTAATCATGCTCAAAGGCGCTTTACAAGCATTATTACCCCAGTATTTTTTGGGATCAAACACATATGGAAACATACTTCCATAATGCAGCCGGTAACCAGCGCAGTTGTGTCTAGATCTAACTGGGTACCCATTTATACACCTGGGTGGAGAGAGGCAACGTAAGTAAAGTATCTTGCCTACGGATACAAGCAATGCGGCGAGAGTTGGATTCGAACCTAGGTCTGACGATCGGTAGTCCAACGTCCAACACACTGCGCCACACGAGGCGTGTGGCGCAATAAATAATAAAACAATTACAGAAGCAAAAAACAAAAGCAGATAATAAAACAATTACAATAAAATAAATGAAACAAGGATACACTTACTAACTATAAAATTAAATAATACACTACATTTGAATAAAGCTACATGAAATTAGCAGTTAACAGTTTCTTAAAAAGAGAGACAGTGTTCACATTTTTAATATCTTCATGTAGCTCATTCCAAACCTTGGCACCTCTATATGATAAGCTACGTTTTTTGTAGTTTGTTTTTGGTTTTGGTACTATTAAATTTGGCTTAGTTCTAATATTATAGTAATTGTTTTTGATATTGAACTTATTTAATAAATATGGAGGTGCAAGGTTGTTCATAATCTTAAACATAACAATAGCTTCATTTATATATAATCTTTCATCTAAGTTCATCCAATTTAGACTTTGTAGAGCTTGAGTACTAGAGTCGGTTTGAGATTTGTTTGTAATAGCTTTTGCTGCGCGATTTTGAAGAACTTGTATTGTTTTACTTTGAGTTATATTTGAACGTCCCCAAACAACATGGCAATACTCAAGATGAGGAGCCATAAGTGATTTGTATAGTTTGCATTGAATTTCTTTTGGAAATATATTATTAGTGTTTTTTAAGTAGTACAAGCTCTGCAAAGCCTTAGATTTTACATTATCGATTTGTGAGCACCAAGAAAGATTATTATCTAATATCACACCAAGGTGTTTACATTTATTTACACGAGAGATTGGTTCTCCATCTATGTTAATGTTGACTTGTAAGTCAGATAGTTTACTTAACCTCTGTCTCGTTCCAATTAACATAAATTCAGTTTTTTTAACATTTACTGTGATTTACTGTATCAAAAGCCTTCTTCAAGTCTATCATTACTAACCCAATATAATTTCCAGTGTCAATGGCTTCTAGCCAGGTCTCTGTGATATTAAGCAATGCAGTCGTAGTTGAGTAGCCTGGTCTAAACCCAGACTGATTTTCATATAGCATTTTGTTTAGATTTAGGAAATCATAAACTTGTTCAAATACAACTTTTTCAAGAACTTTAGATAATATTGGAAGAATTGAAATTGGCCTATAGTTATTACATTCATTTTTATTTCCACCTTTGTGAAGAGGGCAGATCTTGGCCCTTTTCCATTGTTTTGGAAAAGTTAAATTTTTTAAAGATAAATTAATTATATATGTTATTGGGTAAACAATTTCATCGATAGCGATTTTAGAAGATTAGCTGGTATTTCATCAGTTCCAGTCGCTTTTTTTGATGAAAGTGAGTTAAGAAGTTTATGTACGTCTTGTTTATTAACATATTTAAAAGTTAATTTGTCGTTAGTATTATTTACATCATTAGTAAAGTTAGAGAGTTGATTAGTAGATTGAATACTTTGAGCTAATGTTGGACCCACATTGGAAAAATATTTATTTAATACATTTGCAATATCTTTAGAATTAGTTACTTCATCATTTTCTTCATCATTTGTGGTTTTAATACTTGTTATATTCATGCTTTTAGTTTTGCCAGGAATAATTAATTTAATATTTTCCCATATCTTTTTCTGATCTTTAGTATTGAGTTGTTCAGAAAAATAGTTCTTCTTACTTTTTCGAAGTTCATAATTTACTTGATTTCTTAATTTTCTATATTCGGGCCAAGGCTGATTTTAAACACTTTGATATATTTGTGAAACCAGGTTTCATCGAAATGCACAAAATGGTCTCAAACGTCTCAAACTGCGATTTCAAGCTGTTCTTAGCACTTTGATGTTTTGTTTGAAAAAGTTTTGTCGGAATGCTCTCTTTGAGTAAAAGCCTCCTTCAAATAAACGCCACCATTCCCTCTAATAGAACACCATGTGGAATATGGCCGCCACATGCATTTGCACAATAATTGTATCACAACATTAACTACCATAATCTACAATTTACCAAGCATTTTTTTCACTTTTTGATATTAATTGTGCTCTATTTTTTTTTTACATCTAGGTGGTATTTATTTGATTATACATATTACCTTATTATAACCCAAATAAAGATGCCTCCCCTCCCCCTAAAAACCCTTTTGAACAATAAATGCCCGGGGAGTTTAATCGGATACACATGGCAAGTTACTTCTAGCATTCTGAAAAGAACTGTTGAGCTTGACGTTTATATCAAAATGTTCTCGCGGACAGCAATAACTAGTAGGCCTACTTGAAATTGAAACAATTTAAAGTATCATATTGCATAAAATTACTGTCTAAGGATAAGTTGTGTAGAGATATGTTTTTTGTTTGAAACATTTGTAATAGTATTTTCTTCTCATCTTTTAACCACATTTTCTATTACAATGAATGTAATTATGTATATTTCGAACAATTTGATACCAAATTTAAGTTTCTACGACCAGTACTTACAGAGATATGAAGATGTCCTGGTATGTGGGTCAAAGATCAGAAATGGCATTTCTGATAATTTTTGACTAAAATTTGCCATTAGATTGAATATGAACCAGTGGTTGCCGAGATACAAGTACCTTTATTTCTTTGTTTATATAACCCTTGACCCTGACCCTTTGACCTTTTGTAACATTTTTCAAAATGTATAACAAATAACAGAATATATATTTCGAAAAATTTAAAACCAAATTCAAGTGTCTACGACGAGTAGTTATGGAGATAAATATGCCCTGGGTGGTGGGTCAAAGGTCAGAAATGGCATTTCCGGTCATTTTAAACTAAAATGTCCCATTAGACTGAATATAAATGTATACTTTCTGATCAATTTGAGACCAAAATTACTTCGCTGTGACCAGTGGTTGTTGAGATTTAAGGACATATTGGTGTTTGGTCTTATGACCTTTCACCTGACCTTTTGACCTTTCGCCACATTTTCAAAATGTGTAACCAAGCCAAAAATGATTGTTTGACCACCCTAAACCTAAACTAAATTTCTGAAGTCAAATTCTCTGGACCTCAAAGTGCATACGAAAGTTGATCTAGCTACTATAGTATTTAGACCATATTGAGCATTTCGACAAAAAATTTCATACAAAACATCAAAGTGTTAATAATAGCTTCAAATCGCGTTTTAGACGTTTTAGACCATTTTGTGCATTTCGATGAAACTTGGTTACACAAATATATCAAAGTGCTTAAAATCACATTTGAAACCGTTTTAGACCATTTTGAGCATTTCGAAAAAAACTTATTCAAACAAAACATCAAAGTGCTAAGGATAGCTTGAAATCGCATTTGGAGACGTTATAGACCATTTTGTGAGTTTCGAAAAAACTTGTTAACATAAAAACAGCAAAGTGCTTGGAAAAGCTTCAAATCGCATTTGGAGACGTTTTAGACCATTTTGTTCATTTCGATGAAACTTGGTTACACAAAAACATCAAAGAGCACAAAATAGCTTAATATCGTTTTAAAAACGTTTTAGACCATTTTGAGCATTTCGACAAAACTTTTTCACACAAAACATCAAAGTGTACAGAATAGCTTCAAATCGCATTTGGAGACGTTTTAGACCATTTTGTGATTTTCGAAAAAACTTTTTAACATAAAAACACCAAAGTGCTCAGAATATCTTCAAATCGCATTTGGAGACGTTTTAGACCATTTTGTGATTTTCGAAAAAACTTGTTAACATAAAAACACCAAAGTGCTTAGAAAAGCTTCAAATCGCATTTGGAGACGTTTTAGACCATTTTGTGCATTTCGATGAAACTTGGTTACACAAATATATCAAAGTGCTTAAAATCACATTTGAAACCGTTTTAGACCATTTTGACCATTTCGAAAAAACTTTTTCAAACAAAACATCAAAGTGCTAACAATAGCTTGAAATCGCATTTGGAGACGTTTTAGACCATTTTGTGTATTTCGGTGAAACTTGGTTACAAAAATATATCAAATCAAAATCACATTTGAAACCGTTTTAGACCATTTTGAGGATTTCGAAAAAACTGTTTCAAACAAAACATCAAAGTGTTAAGAATAGTTTGAAATCGCATTTGGAGACGTTTTAGACCATTTTGTGCATTTTGATGAAACTTGGTTACACAAATATATCAAAGTGCTTAAAATCACATTTGAAATCGTTTTAGACCATTTTAAACATTTCGATAAAACCTTTTACACAAAAATATCAAAGTGCACAAAGTAGCTTAATATCGTATTTGGAAACGTTTTAGACCATTTAGAGCATTCCGACAAAACTTTTTCAAACAAAACACCAAAGTGTACAGAAAGCTTCAAATCGCTTTTAGCGACGTTTTAGACCATTTTGAGCATTTCGATGAAACTTGGTTACTCAAATATATCAAAGTGCTTAAAATCACATTTGAAACCGTTTTAGACCATTTTGAGCATTTCGATAAAACTTTATACACAAAAATATAAAAGTGAACAAAATAGCTTAATATCGTATTTGGAAACGTTTTAGACCATTTGGAGCATTTCGACAAAACTTGTTCAAACAAAACATCAAAGTGTACAGAAAAGCTCATTATCCCATTTGGAAACGTTTTAAACCATATTGAGCATTTCGAAAAAATGTGTTAACATAAAAACATCAAAGTGCTAAGAATAGCTTGAAATCACATTTGAAACCGTTTTAGACCATTTTAAACATTTCGATAAAACCTTTTGAACAAAAACATCAAAGTGCACAAAATAGCTTATTATCGTATTTGGAAACGTTTTAGTTTTACTCTAGTAGCTAGATCAACTTTCCTATGCACTTTGAGGTCCAGAGAATTTGACTTCAAAAATTGGTTTAGGATGGAGATACTTGTATCTCGGCAACCACTCGTCGCAGCAAGTCAATTTTAGTCTCAAAATGTTCAGAAAGCATGCATGCTTTCATATTCAATCTAATGGCACATTTTAGTCAAAAATTATCAGAAATGCCATTTCTGACCTTTGACCCACATATCATGGCATCTTCATATCTCTGTAACTACTGGTCGAAGAAACTTAAATTTGGTATCAAATTGTTCGAAATATACATATTTACATTCATTGTAATAGAAAATGTGGTTAAAAGATGAACAGAAATACTATTACTAATGTTTCAAACAATGCCAGGCATTAGAAGAGATACTTATCAGGATAGATTGAAACAACTACAACTACCTACTCTTTATTATAGAAGGCTGAGATCTGCTCTAATCCAGGTTTTTTTAAATTTGTAGTCATATTGATAATATAGATGCCAGAAATCTGTTCACTTTTGTAGGAGAACTAGAGGCCATAAATGGAAAATGAATAAAGACATATCTCATCTACGAATTAGACAAAAGTTCTTTACTCAAAACATATGCAATGTCTGGAACAAATTACCGTCAACCGTCATAGAATCTGACTCAATCAACCAGTTCAAGTCAAGGCTGGAAAATCATTTGTCTACTTCTTTCTGCAAGTTTGCCCCCTATAGTAGACAGGATAATATTTAGAAACACGTCGAGGGACACACAAGCTTCGGCTTTATAAGTCTCAACATCAAGTAAATCAAGTAAAAAACATATCTCTACATAACTTATCCTTAGACAGTAATGTTATGCAATAACTGATACTTTAAATTGTTTCAATTTCAAGTACTAGTTATTGCTGTCACCAAGAACATTTTGATAGAAACGTCAAGCTCAACAGTTCTTTTCAGAATGCTAGAAGTAACTTGCCATGTGTATCCGATTAAACTCCCCGGGCATTTATTGTTCAAAGGGGTTTTTAGAGGAGGGGAGGCATCTTTATTTGGGTTATAATAAGGTAATATGTATAATCAAATAAATACCACCTAGATGTAAAAAAAAAATAGAGCACAATTAATATCAAAAAGTGAAAAAAATGCTTGGTAAATTGTAGATTATGGTAGTTAATGTTGTGATACAATTATTGTGCAAATGCATGTGGCGGCCATATTCCACATGGTGTTCTATTAGAGGGAATGGTGGCGTTTATTTGAAGGAGGCTTTTATTCAAAGCGGGTGTTAATTCGAATAAATACTCTAATTTTAATAATTATAATTCGTTTCTCAACTGATAAAAGGTACTTTACATGATTCGTTTTCTTCTTTATGCTTTTTAACGAAATGTTTCTGTCTTTTAGAATAAAAGTGAGACTGTCATAGATAACATTAAATGGATCTTCTCCTCCAGGTGCCAGTATAATGATATAAAACAATGACATATCATTATCCTGACACGATTGCACTCATAATGGATCTTCATTCTATCATCTGTTTGTTTGTGAATACAATTTGACAACAATCTTTTGCATATTTTTAAATGCCAATACATAGTTCCATTACTATTGTACAATATGTCCAGCTTTCCTGAAAACACCTTTGTGTACTGTAGTACAGTGTTGTAGTATGATTTTATCATGATAACTTCTGATGCTTTTATTGTCAATGAATTCAGTACCTAAAACATGTCAAAGTTTCTAGTGGTATTGATAATAAATCTCCAGAAACATATATTGTTTTATTATCTACACTGGGAACAGACGTGTATAATATACACCGACAAAACTTATACATATTATGTATAAGTTTTGTCGGTAACATTCACAAATATTATGCAACAGTGTTACGGAATAATGACAATGAATTGGTCTATTATAGTTGTCTGTGATACCTTTTATTACATGATTGTACTTGCAACAGGATAGAATGAGGTTTAATCCAGTAATTATTCTTATTATATTAATCAATTTTTTTTTTTATCTGGGGTGTATTTATTTGATTATATATGTTACCATTATTACACCCAAACAAAATAAACGCCTTCCCTGAATAACTAAATGCCCGGACCTTTTATTCGGGTAACTATTGTAATTTACTTCTAGTTTAACTGTTGAGCTCCAGTATTTATTCGAATTAACACCCGCTTTGAATAAAAGCCTCCATTCCCTCCAATAGAACATCATGTGGAATAAACGCTCCGCCACATGCATTTACAAAATAATTGTATCACAACACATTTCATTAACTACCATAATCTACAATTTACCAAGCATTTTGAAATAATTTAATCATTTTTTGATATTAATTGTGCTGTATTTTTTTACATCTAGGTGGTATTTATTTGATTATACATGTTACCATATTATACCCCAAATAAAGATGCCTCCCCTCCCCCTAAAAACCCTTTTGAACAATAAATGCCCGGGGAGTTTAATCGGATACACATGGCAAGTTACTTCTAGCATTCTGAAAAGAACTGTTGAGCTTGACGTTTATATCAAAATGTTCTCGTGGACAGCAATAACTAGTAGGCCTACTTGAAATTGAAACAATTTAAAGTATCATATTGCATAAAATTACTGTCTAAGGATAAGTTGTGTAGAGATATGTTTTTTGTTTGAAACATTTGTAATAGTATTTTCTGCTCATCTTTTAACCACATTTTCTATTACAATGAATGTAATTATGTATATTTCGAACAATTTGATACCAAGTTTAAGTTTCTACGACCAGTACTTACAGAGATATGAAGATGTCCTGGTATGTGGGTCAAAGATCAGAAATGGCATTTCTGATAATTTTTGACTAAAATGTGCCATTAGATTGAATATGAACCAGTGGTTGCCGAGATACAAGTACCTTTATTTATTTGTTTATATAACCCTTGACCCTGACCCTTTGACCTTTTGTAACATTTTTCAAAATGTATAACAAATAACAGAATATATATTTCGAAAAATTTAAAACCAAATTCAAGTGTCTACGACGAGTAGTTACGGAGATAAATATGCCCTGGGTGGTGGGTCAAAGGTCAGAAATGGCATTTCCGGTCATTTTAAACTAAAATGTCCCATTAGACTGAATATAAATGTATACTTTCTGATCAATTTGAGACCAAAATTACTTCGCTGTGACCAGTGGTTGTTGAGATTTAAGGACATATTGGTGTTTGGTCTTATGACCTTTCACCTGACCTTTTGACCTTTCGCCACATTTTCAAAATGTGTAACCAAGCCAAAAATGATTGTTTGACCACCCTAAACCTAAACTAAATTTCTGAAGCCAAATTCTCTGGACCTCAAAGTGCATACGAAAGTTGATCTAGCTACTATAGTATTTAGACCATATTGAGCATTTCGACAAAAAATTTCATACAAAACATCAAAGTGTTAATAATAGCTTCAAATCGCGTTTTAGACGTTTTAGACCATTTTGTGCATTTCGATGAAACTTGGTTACACAAATATATCAAAGTGCTTGAAATCACATTTGAAACCGTTTTAGACCATTTTGAGCATTTCGAAAAAAACTTATTCAAACAAAACATCAAAGTGCTAAGGATAGCTTGAAATCGCATTTGGAGACGTTATAGACCATTTTGTGAGTTTCGAAAAAACCTTGTTAACATAAAAACAGCAAAGTGCTTGGAAAAGCTTCAAAACGCATTTGGAGACGTTTTAGACCATTTTGTTCATTTCGATGAAACTTGGTTACACAAAAACATCAAAGAGCACAAAATAGCTTAATATCGTTTTAAAAACGTTTTAGACCATTTTGAGCATTTAGACAAAACTTTTTCACACAAAACATCAAAGTGTACAGAATAGCTTCAAATCGCATTTGGAGACGTTTTAGACCATTTTGTGATTTTCGAAAAAACTTTTTAACATAAAAACACCAAAGTGCTCAGAATATCTTCAAATCGCATTTGGAGACGTTTTAGACCATTTTGTGATTTTCGAAAAAACTTGTTAACATAAAAACACCAAAGTGCTTAGAAAAGCTTCAAATCGCATTTGGAGACGTTTTAGACCATTTTGTGATTTTCGAAAAAACTTGGTTACACAAAAACATCAAAGTGCTTAAAATCACATTAGAAACCGTTTTAGACCATTTTGAGCATTTCGTTAAAACTTTTCACACAAATCATCAAAGTGCACAAAACAGCTTAATATCGTATTTAAAAACGTTTTAGACCATTTTGAGCATTTCGACAAAACTTTTTCACACAAAACATCAAAGTGTACAGAAGAGCTTCAAATCGCATTCTGAGACGTTTTAGACCATTTTGTGATTTTCGAAAAAACTTGGTTACACAAAAACATCAAATTGCACAAAATAGCTTAATATGGTATTGGAAAACGTTTTAGACCATTTTGAGCATTTCGAGAAAACTTTTTCACACAAAACATCAAAGTGTACAGAATAGCTTCAAATGGCATTTGGAGACGTTTTAGACCATTTTGTGATTTTCGAAAAAACTTTTTAACATAAAAACACCAAAGTGCTCAGAATATCTTCAAATCGCATTTGGAGACGTTTTAGACCATTTTGTGATTTTCGAAAAAACTTTTTAACATAAAAACACCAAAGTGCTCAGAATATCTTCAAATCGCATTTCAAAAAACTTGGTTACACAAAAACATCAAATTGCACAAAATAGCTTAATATGGTATTGGAAAACGTTTTAGACCATTTTGAGCATTTCGAGAAAACTTTTTCTCACAAAACATCAAAGTGTCTAGAATAGCTTTAAATCGCATTTGGAGACGTTTTAGACCATTTTGTGCATTTCGATGAAACTTGGTTACACAAATATATCAAAGTGCTTAAAATCACATTTGAAACCGTTTTAGACCATTTTGAGCATTTCGACAAAACTTTTTCATACAAAACATCAAAGTGTACACAATAGCTTATTATCTTATTTGGAGACGTTTTAAACCATATTGAGCATTTCGAAAAAAAATTGTTAACATAAAAACATCAAAGTGCTAAGAATAGCTTGTTTAGTAATTGTCGGCGCAACGGTAAAACAAAACAACTACTAAATGTATACAGTAAACTATGCAATTTATTCCAAGTGAATCAAGTGAGGATTCTCAATAAATAGATAAAATATACAATATACAATATTTGATAAGACAGAGCAATAAACGGTGTAGATAAGATGCTGGTTGAGAAAAGAGTGTGTTAATAATGTGGTCAGTGCATGGTAATATTGGGCTTGGCCCACCTCATCTGACCAATTAGGATTAAGAGAATTAATGTGGTTTTCTGTTAGAGTCATTAACATTCTTAAAATCCATTAGCTAGAAAAGTGAAGGTAACAGGAAGGTAACCTGTCAATGTGAGGTTAAATAAAGAGATATATAGAGGATGTATAAATAATCAAATTAAAAGTAAATGTTGAATTGTTTAAAAGCTATGTGGTAGGTCTGCTACAGGAGCCCCCTTCCAGTGAAAGAATTAATGATAGAACGAGACAAAACGTTGAGGGAAATGAACATGTCTACCAGAACGAGTAGTACGGGGAGGGGTTGCCAAAATGGGTGACGGGTTGGTTGGTTTGACTAGGGGTGATGCTTGTAGCTTGGGAGTGAGGGTTTGCTCTTGGCTTTTAAATATATCAGTATCCAAATGAGCTACCTTTAAGCGATCAATACTGACTGTGTCCTGTCGACCATTTAGATCGAGAACAAAGTGTTTGTCTGTTCGACTTAATACCTTAAATGGACCATCATATGGACGTTGTAAGGGTTTTCGAACAGAGTCCCTTCGCACAAAAACATGGGTACAATTAAATATTTCTTGATTGATATAGGATTTACGGTTAGAGTTGGTGCGGGTAGGTGTGGGACGTAGTTTACTCATATTATCACGCAATCTATCAATATAATTAGAATAATCACAATGTTCAGAGTTTGAATTAAAGAATTGTCCAGGTAATCTTAAAGTAGTGCCATAAACAAGTTCAGCAGCACTATGACCTAGATCAGCCTTAAGGGCTGTACGAATGCCTAAAAGTACTATAGGTAAATGTTCTGTCCATTTAGTGTGATCATTATGTGCTTTGAGAGAACCCTTCAAATGTCGATGAAAACGTTCTACAAGTCCGTTCGCAATAGGATGGTATGCAGTTGTATGAATGTGCTTAGTTCCTAGTAAGTTGGCGAGTGAATGAAATAATGCAGATTCAAATTGTCTTCCTCGATCTGTTGTAATGGTTGAAGGTATTCCGAATGAAGCGATCCATCGATTGACAAATGCGTGTGCGACAGTATCGGCTGTGATATCCGGAATAGGTACGGCTTCGGGCCATCGAGTAAAACGATCGATAAAAGTGAGTAAATAAGAAAAACCATTTGACGGAGGGAGAGGTCCAACAATATCTATATGTACATGGTCAAAACGGGCGTCAGGTGTAGAAAAAGTAGAGAGTGGCGAAACGGTGTGCCGGTGTACTTTGGAACGTTGACATTGAATGCATGTTTGAGACCATCGTCGTACATCACGATTGATTGCTGGCCATACGAAACGGTCAGTAATTAAACGTTGTGTTGCTCGTATACCAGGATGTGATAGCGAATGTAGAGTGTCAAATATTATGCGTCTGAATTCTTGTGGGATATATGGACGTGGATTGCCTTTGGAAATATCACAAAGAATTGTAGAGTCAGAAGTTGGAATTGGAAAGTTTTGAAATTGTAGTGAAAACGGTGATTCAAGTAGCTTGTGCAATTCATCGTCATTCTTTTGTGCAGCAGCAATAAGACTAAAATCAACAATGTTAGTTGTGTTGTGACTGAAAGTATTAAGTTCGATTCGCGACAAAGCTACAGCTGCTGCATTAGCTTTTCCACTCACATGGCGTATGTCCGTTGTGAATTGAGATATGAAATCGAGATGACGGATTTCGCGTGGCGAGTGACGATTTGGTTTGGCGAGTAAAGCATACACAAGTGGCTTATGGTCAGTAAAAATATGAAATGAGCGTCCTTCAAGTGAATGACGAAAATGTTTAACTGAAAGGTATGCCGCCAAAAGTTCACGACCAAATGTGCTGTATCGCGTCTGCGCTGGTTTCAACTTCTGTGAGAAAAATGAAATAGGTTGCCAATTGTTGTCAATGCATTGTTGTAGTATACCCCCTATGGCCACATCCGAAGCGTCAACCATGATACTTAAAGGTGCATCTGGCTGCGGATGGGTGAGAAATGTAGCACTTGCGAGGGCGACTTTAATATTATTAAATCCCAATAAAGCTGCGTCGGTCCATACCAGATCCTGTTTCTTACCTGCCCCAACAAGTAGAGCTGTGACAGGTTGTAAAATCTGGGCACACTGCGGTATAAATCGCCTATAAAAGTTAATAAGTCCAAGGAATTCACGAAGTTTGCGTAAAGAAGTTGGTTGTGGAAAGTTTTGTATCGCTTCGACCTTTACTTGAAGTGGTCGGACACCTTGCGAATCAACATGATGTCCAAGAAACTCGAGTGACGAAACTCCAAATTGGCATTTCGCTGGGTTGAGAACAACGCCATACTCATTAAGACGTGTGAATAGTTGATGAAGATGAGTTTCGTGTTCCTCGGCGTTGGAACTTGCAACAAGCAGGTCGTCGATATAAGCGTAGCAAAAATCCAATCCACGCGTTACCTGATCAATAAAACGTTGAAAAGTTTGAGCGGCATTGCGGAGGCCAAATGGCATTCTAACAAATTCAAAAAGTCCAAATGGTGTAGTAATTGCTGTTTTATGAACATCAGCAGGTTCAACTGGTATCTGATGGTAAGCTCGGACGAGATCAATCTTAGAAAATATAGTGGATCCGTGCAGAGATGCTGTAAAATCGTGCATGTACGGGATAGGATACCGATCTGCAACAGTAGCATTGTTCAATGCTCGATAATCCCCACAGGGACGCCAATCCCCAGGAGTTTTCTTAGGCACCATATGTAAAGGTGATGCCCAGTTACTTTTAGAGGGGCGTATAATTCCAAGCTGCATCATGTGTTCAAATTCATGTCTGGCTGTTTTGCAGCGGTCATGTGCGAGCCGTCGAGGATGTGACGAAATTGGTGGACCATGGGTCTGAATATGATGTGTCACATCGTGTTTTAGCGACGCTTCCTGATAACAAGGGCATGTAATGTTTGGGAATTTTGTAAGAATGTAGTCCCAATTGGACTTAGCCTCAAGGGTGGTAAATATAAGACCGAGAGGCGAAGTTTTGGAGGCGACACCTTGAATACTCAGGTTGGTGGTAGTGTCAATGAGTCGTCGATTATTCATATCGACTAACAGTCCAAAATGTCTTAAAAAATCAGCCCCTATGATGGGGTGTGTGACGTCTGCGACAACAAATAACCATTGAGATGTTCGTCTCAAACCTAAGTCTAAGGTTACAGAGCGATGTCCATAAGTGTTGATAGATGTATTATTTGCGGCAGTCAAAGTAGACTCTTGTCGCCTATGTAGACGCTCATGGTGAGTAGGTGGAACAACGCTAACTTCTGCCCCAGTGTCTATGAGGAAACGTTGTTTGGATAATTGATTAACAATAAAGAAAAGGCGACTTACGATTTGACGGCCAGCAACATTCGTCGCATTTAGTTGTCGGCGTTGGAGTTTTCCGAACACGGCGGATTGCATTTTCGAGCATTTACTCCAAATTTTTCATGGTACCAACAGAGTTGAGGAGTGTTGTTTGAATGTTGAGCTGAGCGATCGGTACTGTTAGGTTGAGCAGGAGATGAATGCCTACCACTCGATCGATTTCGGTGTCGACTTGTGCTTCGACTTTGATATCTGTTGTGCCGTCGGTCAGATTGCAAGGAATTAACTTGCGTCGACAGTTGTTGAATCTGTTTTTGCAGGTTTTCAAGGGTCGCAGACAAGGAGGGTGTATTGTCCGTGTGTACTGCCGATACACTTGTTGGCGCAGTTGCAGTTACAGATACTTCAATAATTTTGTCAGCCAATGATGTCAAGCTTCCCAGGTCCAACTCATCCTTGGTTGAAGCTAGGATAAGCTGTACATTAGTTGGGAGGCGACTTAAGAATAGTTGTTTCATAATTGAAGATTCAAGTGGCCTGTCGCCTAAGAGTTGTAACATCCGTCGGTATAATTGCGATGGTTTCCTATCCCCCAACTCCTCGGCCGTCAGGAGTTGGCGGAGGCGCTGTTGGTCGGAGTCAGTTGTCCGACGTATTAAGGTATCTTTCAAGTTCACATACCTGTTATCAGTAGGCGGGTTGAGAAGTAGATCCCGAACTTCCTGCGCAATTTCAGGTTGCAATGATCCGACTAAGTAAGCGTATTTTGTAGCATCTACTGTAATCCCACGCGTTGTGAACTGTGCTTCCACTTGGGTGAACCACAATATCGGATCATTGGGCCAGTATGGAGGCAGTTTCAACGCTACCGAAGAAATTGGCCTGTTGACGGTTGCTGCGTCAGGAGCGGGCATCACAGGTTGTTCCTGGTGCTGGGGTTGTGCTGGAGGTTGCGGTAGCTGTCGTTGTTGCTGTTGTCCTTCCATTTTAAGTTAAATTCGGTATAAGAAAGTCGAGGGTCACCACTTTAGTAATTGTCGGCGCAACGGTAAAACAAAACAACTACTAAATGTATACAGTAAACTATGCAATTTATTCCAAGTGAATCAAGTGAGGATTCTCAATAAATAGATAAAATATACAATATACAATATTTGATAAGACAGAGCAATAAACGGTGTAGCTAAGATGCTGGTTGAGAAAAGAGTGTGTTAATAATGTGGTCAGTGCATGGTAATATTGGGCTTGGCCCACCTCATCTGACCAATTAGGATTAAGAGAATTAATGTGGTTTTCTGTTAGAGTCATTAACATTCTTAAAATCCATTAGCTAGAAAAGTGAAGGTAACAGGAAGGTAACCTGTCAATGTGAGGTTAAATAAAGAGATATATAGAGGATGTATAAATAATCAAATTAAAAGTAAATGTTGAATTGTTTAAAAGCTATGTGGTAGGTCTGCTACACTTGAAATCGCATTTGGAGACGTTTAGACCATTTTGTGCATTTCGATGAAACTTGGTTATACAAATATATCAAAGTGCTTAAAATCACATTTGAAACCGTTTTAGACCATTTTGAGCATTTCGAAAAAAACCTTTTTCAAACAAAACATCAAAGTGCTAAGAATAGCTTGAAATCGCATTTGGAGACGTTTTAGACCATTTTGTGCATTTCGATGAAACTTGGTTACACAAATATATCAAAGTGCTTAAAATCACATTTGAAACCGTTTTAGACCATTTTGATTATTTCGAAAAAAACTGTTTCAATCAAAGCATCAAAGTGCTAAGAATTGCTTGAAATCGCATTTGGAGACGTTTTAGACCATTTGTGCATTTCGATGAAACTTGGTTACACAAATATATCAAAGTGCTTAAAATCACATTTGAAACCGTTTTAGACCATTTTGATTATTTCGAAAAAAACTGTTTCAATCAAAGCATCAAAGTGCTAAGAATAGCTTGAAATCGCATTTGGAGACGTTTTAGACCATTTGTGCATTTCGATGAAACTTGGTTACACAAATATATCAAAGTGCTTAAAATTACATTTTGAACCGTTTTAGACCATTTTGAGCATTTCGATAATCTCCAACAGTAAACGTATCCGCCGGTGGAACTGTATCTCAAACCGTGGCTATCTTGTCTATCTTTTCCTTATTATCTCTCCTTTTTTATTGTGCTCGAGTTCACCCTCCATTGCCTTCCTTCTCCAATCTCTCTCTCCCCTTTTTCTCACGTCCGCTCTCTGCTACTCCTCCTGCCTAACGTCCATCTGCCGCCCTCTATCTATTTCTTCAATCCCAAAATCATTACAATAAAATTTTATAGACCAATTTAAAATGGCAGCCATTTTGGACGCCATCTTGGATTTCTCGGAGAGCACAAGGAGGATTTTTCGGGACTTTTAGTATGATGTTCCAATCATAGTTCTCGACCTTTCCTGAAAAAATTAGCTTGTTACCAGAAATTTCCGGGTCTGCCTATACTTATGAACTAATGCTCTTGGACTATAGAGGAGATATTAATGGAAGGAATATCTTAGATGGGATAAGAGGGCAAAAAAAGGAAATCAACTGTTTAAAAATTGTAATAACAATACAAGATATAAACAAATTAATTAATGTTATTTACTGTTATTATTTTTAGTGTTATTAATTATGTTTCAACTTCATTGTATTAAAAAAGAAACACAATTTTAATTAAAAAATTATTTATACAGTAGGAAGGCCAAACAAAATTATTGTGTTGGCCACGCCCGACCGACCCTAAAGTTGTGACAACAACAATCGTGAAATCAAATAGTGAAAATATATTGTCTTATTCGCCAAATTGGCGAATATATTTCACCTCCACCGGACTTGTTAAAACAACATTTAGGTATATTTATTCATAAAAAGACATCAAAATACAACGGCAGCCAAAAGGCTGAAAAGTAGTATTTTACAAAACTTGATAAAAATATATAAATACATTATGTATAAAAGGTAAAACTAGTTTAAAAAAAAAAAACAAATTTACCACTTTAAAATTGGTCCACCAAAGTCTTTTTAAAGATAGCCACGGTTGGAGATACAAGAAGTGTGCAATCAACCGTGACTCAATCATGTGATAATCGGAATACGCGATTATCAATTTTGGGAGGATCGAAGTTTAAAGTAAATAAACGCTTTTATTACACAATGGTTGAGACACGTTTTTAAATACCCTCATAATTAATGGACTCTACCAATGTTGATCTGCAAATCGCTACAAATAACTCAATGTGTGCTGTAGAATTGATAGGCAGTTTGCTGCAGCACGTCGCTGAGGATATGCCCTACATATATTGCATTTTTCTTGAGGTATTGCTTGTACCATTTGTTCGTGGGTATTTGTTTTCCACTGTAATTTCGCGTCAAGTGGCGTTACTTTTGTGTTTGTAACTCCCGCAAACCGTCATATAAATCTGATTACAGTATTTCTTCGTATCGTGTGTGTGATGAAGAGGAACGCGACAGCAGCAACTGTTGCCGTGTGTTTCGAGGAACGGGTGAGTGCCTAGCCCTGGTGGGCCTAGGCGGTAGGCCTACTAGTACTAGACTAGAGGAAGGCTTGGATGGGCAGGACTTTAACGTCGAAGAAACCTAGGCCTAGTCTAGGCGGATCGTTTAGGCTAGGCTGTCTTTTCAATTCATTCATGGTAGTTTTTAACTTTTGTAGCCTAGGCTAGGCCTGGTTTAAATTAATGTTAAGCCTAGCTAGCTTATACTATAGTGTAGCCCTACTAGCTAGAAATAGAAGAGTGTAGCAGTAGGCTAGTAGTAAGCCTAGATAGTAAAATAGGCCTGGCCCTAGTAGTAGTAGTAGCAGGTAGCCTACTATACTACTACTAGTACTACTAGTACTAGGCGGGATGAAGCAAGCAAGTAAATGCTAGCTAACATTCAATTATTAATCAATGTTATACATGTACATTTTAATTTATAAATACATTTTTACAATGTAAAAAACAGTAAAAATACTGCCAGATTACTAAAAAGTTTAACAATATTAATATTTATTTTAACTTGTTTCTTGAAAGAAAAATGTATATTTAAAGTTAAATTTTAATATTAATGTACTACTAGATACTATATCTATTTATATCATAGAAGATTAATGTGACCATTGTAGCATCTCTTTTACTGTAAATAGTGTTATAACTACCTACTACTAGACCTATAAAATAGATTGTGAAGTAATTATTGGTCGTGTTGTATTTAAAAAAAAAAAAAATTAATTATGGTATAATTAATATTCATATCATCACACTCGTCAGAACAAGTGCATAGGTGTGTTATTTGTATACATGTTGCAGACTTCTATATAGAATATTTTATGATTTTTTTTCTTTTTACCATAGGGTAATAAAAATCTGCTGTACCAAAACACTTTCCTGACCTTGATTGGACTTGCAGTTGATAATGCCGTAAGGACTTGTGATTTTACCCAAGAAATTTAAATACATTTTCAGGTAAATGGATTTATAATATCAAAATGTCCTACAATAAAACCTGGTGAATAAGAATGTTTAGTTTTATTTATATGATATTAAGAGAAACTGTGGCTGATATAATACTTTTGTTTTTTGGTGCTCAATCTAGTTCCTGGTTGACATTTAATATTTGTTTGTTCTTTTTAGAGTGTATGGTAGCTGAATTATTTTGTCTTCCATAGCTTGTTGGCTCCTTAACAAACTGCAGCATCTGTTGAAAACAAATTTGCAAAGATACAAAAATATCAAGGTGCAAGATGTTGTATATTTGTCTGTTACTCTACAGTATTATTTAATCGGGTCAATTTATGTACAATATCTTTTATTCACATATTATAAATATTAATATAACACACTATCAAGGAAAAATTATTATTATATATATTTTGGTTCCATGTGATGAACACTAATAAAATCAAGCTTATTTGAGCAATTGAATGCTGTTTAATTAAACAGCATTCAATTGCTTAAATAGACTTGATTTTTCTTGTTTGAGTTTACTTTAGTTCCGTGTGATGAACACTAATTGCACGACGGAAGAAGATCTACACCAAGGGATAAGCGATTATGAACAGATGATCAATGACGTCAAATCAAAATCACCAACAACAAATGTGATTTTGTCCACCACATGCCCTCGTACTGATAAACTGGAACACCAGGAGAGAGTTGTTCGAATGAACAATAGCATTAAGGAAATTGCAACGAAAACAAATGTTCAAGTAATTGATAATGATGAGACCTTCTTGCTGAGAAATGGATCTACTGCTCAATGGAACCTAAATGGTGGTGGATTACACCTATCGAGATCAGGAACGAGACTACTCCTCAGCAACATGAACGCAACCCATCCCATCATAAAACCAGCGTCTACCAGATCAAATATCAAACAGTCACGAGGCCACTATGAACGTCATAACAAGGCTCGTCACCATCGACACTTTGAACACCAGCAAAACCCTCGTTTCAACAACAACAACAGACACGACTATGGTTTACAGGACTACAGCCCTGCCCAGGATCGTCAAGCATAGGGACGCGCAAGCAACAATACAGCGGGAATAACTATGAAAAACAGTTTTGGGGGACTTACAGATGAACTTAATAATTCAATAACTGATTTACAGATAGAAACTGATAAAATAAACTCTGATTATAGCTCAAATAATGCAAGTGATTCTAAAAGAAGAAAACACAGACGACGTGGAAAGAAATATGGTAGATCAAAAACAAGCAAGTGTAGTAATATTAAAATAGTATTTAATAATATCAATAGGTTAACGTCTGTTAGACTCAATGAGATTGCTCATTTAATCAAAGAGAATAATATTCAGGTTTTTGGCGTTGCAGAAACCTTTCTAACTAATGATAATAATATTAATATAGATGGTTATAATTGGTTTGGTAAATGTAGAAAACACAAGCGAGGAGGGGGTGTAGGTGCCTTTGTTGCGAAAGATATTACTATTTTAGATGACAATGTTTTTAATTGTAATTCCGATGAATACGAAAGAATTTGGGTAAAAGTGTGTTTTGATTCAAACACACCAGTGTATATATCGGTAGTATATTATCCTGTTAATGGAGTTGACAGTGAGAAATCAGATGAATTGACTAATCAATTATTATCAGAAGTTATCCAATTAGAAAATAATGCAGAAAATCATGAGCCTCTCATTCTGATAATGGGGGACTTTAATGGTAGAATTGGTCATGAAATTGCTAATGGTGATCCACAGGTTAATAGTAATGGTAAGCGCTTACTACAATTTAAGGATGATTCAAATATGTTTATTTTAAACTGTAGTCCTTTATGTGAAGGGGTGGTTACTTGGTGCAAGGGTAATCAGAAAAGCACCATTGATTACATACTTTGTTCTCAAAATATGTTGAATAATGTAGTAAAGTTCATTGTTGATGAAGACAGAAAGCTAGGCACAGGAAGTGATCACAATAGCCTTTTGTTAGAATTAGATACTACCCTAATCACTCCTGTCAATCATCATTCTTATGCTAATCATGTATGGAATACTGCAGGTATTCAGGATTTTATTAAGTATCAAGAAAATATTGAAAACAACTTTTCCAACTGGAATGCTGATGGCTTTAATAATGTTGATAACTTGTGGGAATCCTGGAAATCTATTGTTGTTTCTTCAGCTAAGGATGGTATTGGTATTAAGAAATTAAGTAAAAAACGTAAACATTGGTTTGATAATGAAGTTCAAAAAGCAATAGCAGAACGAAGAGAGGCTGCTCGTGCTCATAGACGCTCAGTTAAATTAGATCCCAATTGTGCTCACACAGATAATCTGTGGCAATATTATCAAGAAAAAAGGATACATGCCAAAAAAGTTATATCTAAGAAAATTACTGAAACTAGGGTAAATAAATCGGTAGAGATTGCTAATAAAGGAGGACCATCCTGTAGGGACTTTTGGAACATATTAAAAGGGTCTAATGACAAACATAGTAAATCAGGCATTAATTGTGTAAAAATCCCAGAATCAGATGAAACTACTTGTGATAAAGGAAAAATACTTTATTTTGTTAAAGAGTATTGGGAGAACTTAGGTAAGGCTAATAACGATTATGATTGTTTTACTTATTTAACGAAGCGGGCGGTTGATGAGATGCGTTCTAATACATTAGGTAATAATAACGATGACGAAAATTTACTATGTGACATTAATATAGACCTTGATATAATCATTGAGGCACTTGCAATCGCTAAAAATAATAAAGCTCCGGGAGTTGATGGAATAACCAATGAGCTTTTAAAAAATGGTGGAGACGCTTTAGCGGCATCACTCGTTTGTTTATTTAATAAAATTATCAAATTAGAAACAATTCCAAGTGAGTGGAATATGAGTATCGTTGTACCAATATTTAAAAAAGGAGATCGTAAAGACCTAAATAATTATAGAGGCATCTCATTAACATCTTGTGTTTCCAAAATATTTAATAGAGTAATCTCAATGTATATATCTTGCTTTGTTGAAAAAGAAAATGTACTTTCGGAAGTCCAGGGAGGCTTTAGAGCCTATCACCGTTGTGAAGATCACATCTTTACATTGAAAAGCATTTTATCTTGTCGTTCAATTGAAGGTAAAACTACACATCTAGCTTTCCTGGACTTCCGAAAAGCATTTGATAGTGTATGGCGTGATGGTCTCCTAAAATGTGCCTGGGATACGGGAGTTAGAGGGAAAATTTGGAAAATAATAAGCTCACTATATGACAATGTTAAAGCAAAAGTAAAAGTGGGGGAAAGCATGACTAATGAGTTTAATATCCACAAAGGAGTAAAACAAGGGTGTGTACTCTCACCAATTTTATTTTCTATATTTATTAATGAATTTGTTAAACTTCTTCGTGAAAGCAACTTCGGGGTAAGAATGAATGGTGTCTGGATGGGAGGGCTCTTCTGGGCTGATGATGTTATATTGATTGCTAATAATGAAAGGGAAATGACTGAAATGTTAGAAATTGCCAATATATTCGCCAAAGAATGGAAACTTGGTTTTAATCATGAAAAATCAAATGTCATGGTTGTTGGAAAACGCATAAATAAAGATAAAGAGTGGAAATTAGGTGAAAAATCGATAAAAGAAGTAAATAGTTATAAATATTTAGGGGTCTATATTTCCTCAAACATGAGTGAACATTCACATTATGAACATGTTATCCAAAAGGGCAACCGGCTTATAGCTTATATCAAAGGTATCATAGCTAACCTTGATGACTTTAACCGGGTGTACTATGGAAACATACTGTGGAAAACCATTGCAATTCCTTCAATAAATTATGCTTGTAGCATTTGGTATAATAAATCCAAGAAGGATAACGAAGACCTAGAGAAAGTGCAATTGCAAATGGCCCGCTTTCTTCTCAAAGCTCCACGGTATACTCCAAAAGAGGCACTCTATGGTGACCTTGGGTGGGTTCCATTATCCAAGTTACACAAACTGTCCAGAGTTAAATTATTTAATCGTTTTATAACTATGGATGACCACAGGTGGCCTAATATTGTACTTAATTCTATGCTACAATTGAAATGTGACTTTGATCGTTTAAAATATAAATTTCTTAGTAGTTGTGTTGACATATTTGAAAAATGTACAGATATAGGCTTTTACAACAATGTTTTTGATAATGATAGTTTAACTCTTGTTCCTTTCTCAGTTAGCAATGTCGAGCGATGTTTGTCAGAATCATATAAATCAGAGTGGTCAAATAATATAATGCAAAAAACCTCATTAAATTTATACTCAAAATTGAAACCTTTCCCTAATTTAGAAAAATATTTACTTGATAAAACACATTTTTATGAGACAAGTCTGAAATTTAAATTAAGATCTAACACTCTACCTTTAGATTGTAAAACTTATAAATGGTCCAATGATGTGTCCGGTCTTTGTACTTTATGTGGGAATGGCGAAATCGAAGACATTAAACATTTTTTATTAAACTGTAAAGCATTTGATAATATTAGAATGAAAGAATTATCCAATCTACAAAATAATCTTGTACTCTGTAATGATTATGACACATGGAATCGTTACACAACAGCAACTGCTGATGATAAATTACAGTATATTTTAGGTGGAGATTCTATCGCGATTTGTAAAGAATCTGAGACCTTTTTTGATTTGTTTTGTAAACAATACACAAGAGCTGCATGGGAGAAACGGTCAGAACTTAAATCTCCCAATATATAGATTGTTTTTCTTTTGTATTGTTGCTTTTATATATTTGTATTTAGATTTGTAAATAGTATACACCTGTGATAACAACTATAGGTCTTCGGTACCTGATGTTGAAACACAATGGTTTGTAATGTAAACTCTTTACTATATTTTATGTTTATTTTTATATACCTCTTTATCAACTCAAACCTATGATACCGTAGGACAATTTAATACAGTACCTATATTACCATGTTGGTATTGATTTTTCTTTTATATTTTTGCAAATAGTTTAAGAACCTGTATCCGTCATATAATGTATTGTTTTGATGTATTATGTTAAATTGGATGCACCACTTCTGTGTGTGCCACCGATGCAAAGGTGTCATTTCCTAATAAATTATTATTATTATTATTACTAATAATTTCATTCAATAAAATTAAATTTAAAGGTACAGTTACGTAATTTCTGTGATTTTCCTTGAGAGCGTGTTTATTTAATTAAACAGCATTCAATTGCTTAAATAGACTTGATTTTTTCTTGTTTGAGTTTACTTTAGTTCTATGTGATGAACACTAATAATTTCATTTAATAAAAATAAATTTAAAGGTACAGTTACGTAATTTATGTGATTTTTCTTGAGAGCGTGTTTTTTATTTAAACCACATTCAATTGCTTAAATAGACCTGGTTTTTTCTTTTTTGAGTTTACTTTAGTTCTATGTGATGAACACTAATAATTTAATTCAATAAAAATAAATTTAAAGGTACAGTTACGTAATTTATGTGATTTTTCTTGAGAGCGTGTTTTTTAATTAAACAGCATTCAATTGCTTAAATAGACCTGGTTTTTTCTTGTTTGAGTTTACTTTAGTTCTATGTGATGAACACTAATAATTTAATTCAATAAAAATAAATTTAAAGGTACAGTTACGTAATTTATGTGATTTTTCTTGAGAGCGTGTTTTTTAATTAAACAGCATTCAATTGCTTAAATAGACCTGATTTTTTCTTGTTTAAGTTTACTTTAGTTCCATGTGATGAACACTAATAATTTCATTCAATAAAAATAAATTTAAAGGTACAGTTACGTAGTTTCTGTGATTTTTCTTGAGAGCGTGTTTTTTAATTAAACAGCATTCAATTGCTAAAATAGACCTGATTTTTTCTTGTTTAAGTTTACTTTAGTTCTATGTGATGAACACTAATAATTTAATTCAATAAAAATAAATTTAAAGGTACAGTTACGTAGTTTCTGTGATTTTTCTTGAGAGCGTGTTTTTTAATTAAACAGCATTCAATTGCTTAAATAGACCTGATTTTTTCTTGTTTTAGTTTACTTTAGTTCCATGTGATGAACACTAATAATTTCATTTAATAAAAATAAATTTAAAGGTACAGTTACGTAATTTATGTGATTTTTCTTGAGAGCGTGTTTTTTAATTAAACCACATTCAATTGCGTAAATAGACCTGGTTTTTTCTTTTTTGAGTTTACTTTATTTCTATGTGATGAACACTAATAATTTAATTCAATAAAAATAAATTTAAAGGTACAGTTACGTAATTTATGTGATTTTTCTTGAGAGCGTGTTTTTTAATTAAACAGCATTCAATTGCTTAAATAGACCTGTTTTTTTCTGGTTTGAGTTTACTTTAGTTCTATGTGATGAACACTAATAATTTAATTCAATAAAAATAAATTTAAAGGTACAGTTACGTAGTTTCTGTGATTTTTCTTGAGAGCGTGTTTTTTAATTAAACAGCATTCAATTGCTTAAATAGACCTGGTTTTTTCTTGTTTGAGTTTACTTTAGTTCTATGTGATGAACACTAATAATCTAATTCAATAAAAATAAATTTAAAGGTACAGTTACGTAATTTATGTGATTTTTCTTGAGAGCGTGTTTTTTAATTAAACAGCATTCAATTGCTTAAATAGACCTGGTTTTTTCTTGTTTGAGTTTACTTTAGTTCTATGTGATGAACACTAATAATTTAATTCAATAAAAATAAATTTAAAGGTACAGTTACGTAGTTTCTGTGATTTTTCTTGAGAGCGTGTTTTTTAATTAAACAGCATTCAATTGCTAAAATAGACCTGATTTTTTCTTGTTTAAGTTTACTTTAGTTCCAACACTAATAATTTCATTCAATAAAAATAAATTTAAAGGTACAGTTACGTAGTTTCTGTGATTTTTCTTGAGAGCGTGTTTTTTAATTAAACAGCATTCAATTGCTAAAATAGACCTGATTTTTTCTTGTTTAAGTTTACTTTAGTTCCATGTGATGAACACTAATAATTTCATTCAATAAAATTAAATTTAAAGGTACAGTTACGTAATTTCTGTGATTTTCCTTGAGAGCGTGTTTTTTAATTAAACAGCATTCAATTGCTTAAATAGACCTGGTTTTTTCTTGTTTGAGTTTACTTTAGTTCTATGTGATGAACACTAATAATTTAATTCAATAAAAATAAATTTAAAGGTACAGTTACGTAATTTATGTGATTTTTCTTGAGAGCGTGTTTTTTAATTAAACAGCATTCAATTGCTTAAATAGACCTGGTTTTTTCTTGTTTGAGTTTACTTTAGTTCTATGTGGTGAACACTAATAATTTAATTCAATAAAAATAAATTTAAAGGTACAGTTACGTAGTTTCTGTGATTTTTCTTGAGAGCGTGTTTTTTTAATTAAACAGCATTCAATTGCTTAAATAGACCTGGTTTTTTCTTGTTTGAGTTTACTTTAGTTCTATGTGATGAACACTAATAATTTAATTCAATAAAAATAAATTTAAAGGTACAGTTACGTAATTTATGTGATTTTTCTTGAGAGCGTGTTTTTTAATTAAACAGCATTCAATTGCTTAAATAGACCTGGTTTTTTCTTGTTTGAGTTTACTTTAGTTCTATGTGATGAACACTAATAATTTAATTCAATAAAAATAAATTTAAAGGTACAGTTACGTAGTTTCTGTGATTTTTCTTGAGAGCGTGTTTTTTAATTAAACAGCATTCAATTGCTTAAATAGACCTGATTTTTTCTTGTTTTAGTTTACTTTAGTTCCATGTGATGAACACTAATAATTTCATTTAATAAAAATAAATTTAAAGGTACAGTTACGTAATTTATGTGATTTTTCTTGAGAGCGTGTTTTTTAATTAAACCACATTCAATTGCGTAAATAGACCTGGTTTTTTCTTTTTTGAGTTTACTTTATTTCTATGTGATGAACACTAATAATTTAATTCAATAAAAATAAATTTAAAGGTACAGTTACGTAATTTATGTGATTTTTCTTGAGAGCGTGTTTTTTAATTAAACAGCATTCAATTGCTTAAATAGACCTGGTTTTTTCTGGTTTGAGTTTACTTTAGTTCTATGTGATGAACACTAATAATTTAATTCAATAAAAATAAATTTAAAGGTACAGTTACGTAGTTTCTGTGATTTTTCTTGAGAGCGTGTTTTTTAATTAAACAGCATTCAATTGCTTAAATAGACCTGGTTTTTTCTTGTTTGAGTTTACTTTAGTTCTATGTGATGAACACTAATAATTTAATTCAATAAAAATAAATTTAAAGGTACAGTTACGTAGTTTCTGTGATTTTTCTTGAGAGTGTGTTTTTTAATTAAACAGCATTCAATTGCTTAAATAGACCTGATTTTTTCTTGTTTTAGTTTACTTTAGTTCCATGTGATGAACACTAATAATTTCATTTAATAAAAATAAATTTAAAGGTACAGTTACGTAATTTATGTGATTTTTCTTGAGAGCGTGTTTTTTAATTAAACCACATTCAATTGCTTAAATAGACCTCGTTTTTTCTTTTTTGAGTTTACTTTAGTTCTATGTGATGAACACTAATAATTTAATTCAATAAAAATAAATTTAAAGGTACAGTTACGTAATTTATGTGATTTTTCTTGAGAGCGTGTTTTTTAATTAAACAGCATTCAATTGCTTAAATAGACCTGATTTTTTCTTTTTTGAGTTTACTTTAGTTCTATGTGATGAACACTAATAATTTAATTCAATAAAAATAAATTTAAAGGTACAGTTACGTAATTTATGTGATTTTTCTTGAGAGCGTGTTTTTTAATTAAACAGCATTCAATTGCTTAAATAGACCTGGTTTTTTCTTGTTTGAGTTTACTTTAGTTCTATGTGATGAACACTAATAATTTAATTCAATAAAAATAAATTTAAAGGTACAGTTACGTAGTTTCTGTGATTTTTCTTGAGAGCGTGTTTTTTAATTAAACAGCATTCAATTGCTTAAATAGACCTGGTTTTTTCTTGTTTGAGTTTACTTTAGTTCTATGTGATGAACACTAATAATTTAATTCAATAAAAATAAATTTAAAGGTACAGTTACGTAATTTATGTGATTTTTCTTGAGAGCGTGTTTTTTAATTAAACAGCATTCAATTGCTTAAATAGACCTGATTTTTTCTTTTTTGAGTTTACTTTAGTTCTATGTGATGAACACTAATAATTTAATTCAATAAAAATAAATTTAAAGGTACAGTTACGTAATTTATGTGATTTTTCTTGAGAGCGTGTTTTTTAATTAAACAGCATTCAATTGCTTAAATAGACCTGATTTTTTCTTTTTTGAGTTTACTTTAGTTCCATGTGATGAACACTAATAATTTCATTCAGTAAAAATAAATTTAAAAGTACAGTTACGTAATTTCTGTGATTTTTCTTGAGAGCGTGTTTTTTAATTAAACAGCATTCAATTGCTTAAATAGACCTGATTTTTTCTTGTTTAAGTTTACTTTAGTTCTATGTGATGAACACTAATAATTTAATTCAATAAAAATCAATTTAAAGATACAGTTACGTTGTTTCTGTGATTTTTCTTGAGAGCGTGTTTTTTAATTAAACAGCATTCAATTGCTTAAATAGACCTGATTTTTTCTTGTTTGAGTTTACTTTAGTTCCATGTGATGAACACTAATAATTTCATTTAATAAAAATAAATTTAAAGGTACAGCATTCAATTGCTTAAATAGACTTGATTTTATCTTGTTTGACTTTACTTTAGTTCTATGTGATGAACACTAATAAATTCATTCAATAAAAATAAATTTAAAGGTACAGTTATACAATTTCTGTGATTTTTCCCTGAGAGCGTGTTTTTTTTAGTTAAATATCATTCAATTCAAATCCCCATTTTGTAACCACCATGAGTTCGGGTCCATTTAAACAAGCTGGGCAAGCTGTAAATTGTATTAATCCACTATGTATGTATGCGTATTGTTTGTATTACATAATATGCAATAGTTTTGTAATTAATCGATACCATTAATTCCAACAAACAAATGGTAGGGCTACTTAAAATTATTTATGTGGTCCATAGTTACCAACCGTCTCGCATCGTTCGGGACGGTCCCGCATTTCAAGTGATTTTAATGAAACACGCGTTTAAACCTAAGTAGGCCTATATACGATGCGTTATCATTTTTTAACACAAGTTGAGAGGAAAATGCATTCAAATTAATTGGTATATTTTAAAAGTATAGAACATTACACGAGTAGGCCTATTTATATTATTACATCATGACACATCAATAAAATACGTAATATCAGGGAAAGTTACAATTAATGTGTCCGTGGTCGTTCGCCGTGACGAGGATGGGCCTATAACCACTTGACGTTTGTCATGATCGCAATTACACATGACATGATTTTGTGTGCGTTTATAAAAGGTAAACCCAATTTTCTTGCTATTGGTTGGTGGATCAGTTCAATTTTCACCCTCCAAAAAATGTTTTTTAATAAAATAAATTCATGAATCAGCATGAAAAACGTTGAATTAACAAAAAAAAGAGTAATATACAATCTAATAATATTTGCATCGTTTACCGTACCGGAATCAAGAGGTGCCATTCATCATGAATTTTACGTGCGAGAGTAATATTTCCGGCCATAGGAGTGCCAGTGAACTAAATTTGTTTCCGTCGCAAGTCGCCACGAGGGGGTGGGGGCTGTAAATACTTTGTGTCCGATCACGCATTTTAAATCTCTCAGGTTGGTACGGTAAGTATGGTGGTCATCGTTAAATTGGCTGTTATTACAACAATTAAATACTTTTAAGTATTTAATTGTATGTATTAAAATAAGTACAACAAAACAAACTCGCTTTAAAAATAACAAAAATTGCATATTTAACTTGGGACTTTGTTTATGTTTAATTTTAGGTTTGTTATATTGGAACAAAATTAGAGCAATAAAAAGAGCATGTTAAAAAGATGAATCTGTCATTGAGTAAGATGAAACTTAAATTGAATTAAAACCGATTTTCTTAATAATCATACTTAGAGATGCAAATCATCAAAATAATATTTATATGAAATTTAAACACTTTTATAGCCTATGCATGTACGCCTGTGCCATGTTATGCTTTAAAAAAAATTATCTAGTATAGTATGACCCGTGCCGGGTATTTTCTTTTTAATACCGTCGATGGAAAATTGCCTTGATCATTTTGAATTTATATCTCCATATTTTGACCTTGTGTTATTTCTTGTATACGGCAATTGAAATAAAACCTTAAATCATACTACAAAAATACACCGTAATTTATAAAAGTAGAAATGTGAAAGAAAACACGAGAGAGAAAAGAAAACAAACTTTACAGTAGGTTTCTACAATATACAGCAAATAGTATCTTTGAATACAGTTAAAAATCCACGGAATAAAATATATAGAGGGCAGCAATCAGGAAATCGTTTGTATATACCTGCAGTTTTTCAATATTTATTATAAATTTGACCGCAAT
Organism: Antedon mediterranea; assembly: GCF_964355755.1. NCBI lineage: Eukaryota > Metazoa > Echinodermata > Crinoidea > Comatulida > Antedonidae > Antedon > Antedon mediterranea. The sequence goes on from NC_092678.1 coordinate 11,279,039, forward strand.
TACCCACAGTAAAATGGAATAGCCCGTGCTATTCTTTAACAGGCAATACCTCAAGACAAATACAATATATGTATGACTAACTCTCAGCGACGTGCTGCATGCAGCAAACCGCAATTGGTAGAATTGGAACATGAGTTGTTCAATTCAATGGCCTAATTTGACCAATCAGAGCACTGAGAGCACTGATGACGTCACTACAGTGTTCAAATTGTTGAACAATCAGAGCACTGGAAAGTGACGTAATTAATATCTGACTTCTCCACACATGTTTCACACATTCACAACAATGATAAGATTTTGCCAATAGACAACATCTTTTTACAAATTCTCTCGACTTAGTATTAAATTCATTTGAAAAAGATCTTCTAGTAGTAGCTGTATTTATGTTGAACGTGTGCTTGCATTTAAGGTAGGAGAAGAAGTTTATTTTATGCTATAAATCAGCATTTAAAAGTTTTGAAAATGGTTTGGCCTAGCTAGCCTAGCCAATCATAATGTCATGTTATGTATGGCATATGTGGTAAGCCCCATGCCAGCCCCGCGAAACCAGTTGGCCTGCTCGTATTTGTCGTTATATGGTAGGCCTTTTTTTATTAGTAACAATAGGCCTAGAGATGCATTTGTTAGCCCATTCTACTATGGTGTTGTTATTTACATTGTTTGCACACTATAGGCTAGGCCCTAAAAAATGATGATAATTTATATTATTAATATTACAGTAGTATTAATATTATCATTTATTAGTTAGGCCTAGCTAAGCTATGTAAGGTACTACTACAGTATTGTTACTTTAGCCTAGTAGTTTAGTATTATTAGCCCCTACTAGGCCTAGCTATATTAATTATTATTAACAAACAAAGGTAGGATTTTCTCTGTGCCACTCTTTTAGTTAGCCTAGATCTTTGTTTTCCAATGGGCCTGCTGCTAGTGCTAGTATATTTTTAGGGCTCCCTTTTGGCCTAGACTTTTTTATTTATTTAATATTTTAACAATCCTACTACTAGTAGTAGTAAGTAGGCCTAGTTAGTAATTGTAATAGATGAATTTTTCGTTTAAAGTGAGCTATTCTTCAAAATTTAATTTTGATGCAAAAAATGTTAATATTAAATTATTAATTTTTTTAAATAGATTTTAACCCTAAATTTAAACAATATAAAACAATTAATCACCGTGGTATGACAAAACAAACTAAATAAACCTATGTCTACCCTTCTATGATATAGAAAAACAATTTAACTTTTATAATGATTGTTTATTGTATTATTATTGTAAGTGTAGGCTTCAACTCTTTGATCCAAATCATTCGTTTAATTAGACAATCAATTGTATTTGTGGATTTAGATAAGATTCTCAAATAACTTGATTGCATAAAAGGAAATGCTCTGAATCAAAGATTATACATTAATAAACAAAGACTATTCAATTACATCAAATTTATGTTGTAATGCTGTCTTTGTAAATTGTTTTTAATTTCGTAAAACAAAAAAACACTATTTATAATTCATAAAAGTGTGTATAATAATATTTTCTTAATTCTTAATTCAGATAAGAAAATTAATTTGTTCTTAGTAGATATGTTTTAATACTACATTTGATTCATTTTATTGATATTTTATTTACATTTAAAGTCTTGGCCTACTATTAATTATCACTTGAGAAATTTCAACCCACCGATATTTTATTTAGATCTAATTTTCTTATAACTACAGCCATTTACTACAACTTCATGGTGCACAGTGGCATTATACGGTAACATTTTGTTTTATCATATATTTTAATTTACATTATATTCTTGCCTTTAATCAGTTTCTTTAGTTTTCTTAAGACCAACCTTTCAGCGGAGTGAAGATACACACCTGCTGCAGTAATATTATTTAACAAGACCAACCACAAGTGTCTAAATCCTGATGCTGTACTTCAAGATGCCTTGAAGGAGGTGTGAAGGGTGGACGGAAACACCAACAATGAATGTGATGTCTTGGGCTCTCTGGACACATCGCCTGCATACAGAACCCAGAAAAAACCAGTGCGAGATGATTAAGGTTAGAGTAGTTACCTTGCCAAGAGACTCCACTTCTTCTTTGGAATCAATTCGCCTTTACCTTAACAGGTTCAATCCAGGTATTACTGTTTATTTGGTATCCACTTAATCTTTAAACCTATCTATTTATTTTTTTAATTATTTAATCATTATGGATGGAGGTTTTATTTTCTCTCAGGTGAGCGTGCTAGCAACTTACATTTCCAGGCTTACATGATATGAATGGACTTGTTCGATGGAACGCAAACCGGGCACTAGATGCTACCCAGTCTGGAGCACCCATCCTCCAGTACATATAGTGGGCTGCACCAGCGTGCTCTCAACAAACTAGCAAAGCAAATGATTGGAAAAAAAGTGTACAAAAGTTTTATCATCCCAAAAAAGTACACCGGAGCACTCATCGGAGTGGAGTACCTGAATTTCCTGTCAAAACAGATACCATTTATGATGAAGACTTTGATGAAGAAATTTACACTTTTGATGTTGATGAAGGGTATGATGACAAGACTCAACCAGACTACAAACCACCTAAGCGTTGTTTTAAACCTCGAAATGCTAAAGAACCCTCACCACCCCAGCTGGAGCCCTTGCCTTCATGTGACGATAATGATGATGATGGTGAAGGAAAAGCAGCCCTTTTATGACACAGTGAGTTAAATTTGTATCATTAGCTTCTACCTCACGAATTTTGTTTCTGTTTTGAAATACAATGCACGAGTCTGATTATATATTTTGTTTTCATATTTTACAATTTAGGAACTTGAGGATTCCACTGGACCAGACAACATTCCAGGCTAAGCCAAAGTTGAAGCCCTGGCAGACTACCTTATGCAGTTTAAGGAAGACAGTGGAGTGATAAGTCAAAGTCATGCTGAACATGTCGCAAAGTTGTGGAACAACCTGGATGCTTATGACAAAACCATTAAACGCAAAGCACGGCATCAAGATTACCTGACGAAAGGCAGGTTCAAGAAAAGTAAAACTACTTCTGTAATACCTGGTGTCGAAAGCACTCGACGGTAAGGCAGTTTCCAGCGTTTTTTACTTTGTTGCATGATGTGTCTTAAATCTAACTTGTTTCTTTGGTTTTTTTTGAAAAGATGCTTCTTAGGTCAGAACACCGGGCCAGCTCAGTGGCCGGACTGCAATCGATATATGGAGTGCATTATTACAAAACTATGTGAAGCGTATCCATCTACCGTATCTATTATCGAAGGTAAACGTTTCCAGCGCTGGCCGCTCATTACCAAAGGCTACAAGAACATTCGTCGGAAAGTGCTATCGAATGGACACCTGATGTTGTTTGCTAAGCTTCAGTTGATGGAGATAAATCGTACGACACTCATCCAGTGGTGAGTTTTTACTTGTTATTGATTGTTATTTTACGCTACAGTAAATACATTAAAGTTTTTAAATACTGTGTTTGATTTATTTTCAACAGGTACAACAGAACATCAAAGAAGCAAGAGCGGCAAGTGTTGGAATCTGGCATCTCGGCAACAATACCCAAACTTGTCTCTGATAAAACCCTACTTGAAACTTTAACCAAGCCAGCGGTGCTAAACGTTCATACAAGCGCTCCATCTTTCACATTTGACCTACCAAAAAACACTTCCGGCCTAGCGACTCCAGGAAACGGACCGTCGATCCCAGTTCCAGGCGAGATAGCCAAACCACCACCGTCAGTCCCTGAGGCTAGCAGTACTCGTATTCCTAGAACTACCCTCTTGTACAGAAAACGAGTGGCTAAAGACATATCGGAAGGGAAACCGATCAAAATATACAAATCAAGAACGTCTGCGATTGTGTGCTCAAAGTGTAAGCAACCAAGATTAAATAAGAACCACACTCAGTGCTATGGAAATTGGTATTGTGCTGCAACATCTGATGTGACTTTTAAAGAAATCGGCTATGGTTGCCATCCGTCGCCTTCGTCAAGAGAGGAAAAAAAAGCAGCAAAAAGAATGATTCCAAATGATTGTTGTAGCCATGGATAGTTTTTATACTGTTTCGTATATCTTCAATTTTTATTTGTTCTGTGATTTTATATTCACTTTTTACAAAATATTTGTATTTTATGCAATTTGGCCATTGGGCCACCATATCTAATGGTATTCTGAATGTGCAGTAAAGTTAATAATAATAATAAAAAAAGTTTTTAATGCTGCCAAATCCAAAGAGCAATGATTAATGTTATAAATTATTTTGTAATTTTTATAAATTACATTCAGTTTTAATTATTACATTATAATTTACATTATATCATTCATTGCACTTTGTATTTGAAGGTCCCAAGCCCTTACAAAAAAAGCAGAGGGGAAACTTTTGCAGTTGAGTGTACATTAAATGGTGAATTCTATATTCTTGTCAAGACTATTTCCTTAGTATTGTAAATTCTCAAATATTTTATATTTATTTCAAGAGCAATTCCACTACAATTCATTTTGATGTGAATCAAATAATTCATTCCACCAATTCTAATAATATATTTTGATAATAACTCATACTATAGAGGTTATTATCCAGTAACCTTTAGTTACTCCTCTTACAGTTACACATACCCTATGATACCATGTGGCCTAGAAAAAAAGCCCCAGACAAAGTTAACGGTAATTTTGTCTCAATTTTTTAAAAAGGCTAACTTATCAAACTACTTGGAATATGGTTGGCCAATCAGAAGTCAGGGTGGGTTTTTTAAATAGTTACATAGTAACATATATATACAATTTTGATTGACAATTGTTCACACCCTAAAAACACAACAAAAAACGTCTCGTCATATTAAAAGAACTAACAATTAATACAACATACATATTGTAGTCGAATTTACCGTGTTTTAAAAAACAAAATTCATGTACTGTAGTACAAGGATTTTTTTCGAAAATTGGATAAAAAAATGCCGACTTTCTCAACTTTTAACAAAAAATTTAAGTCTTATTATTCTATTATTTTTATTCATTTAATACATCGATCATGTGATAAACCCCTAAAATTGACAGTTTTTAATATGCCGGTATTCAAAACAACCTCCTAGATTCTTGGGTCCCATTGGCCAATTGTCTAGTTTCCTCATTATCTAATGACCCAGTCCAATTCAGTTTTAATGACCCCACATGGCTCTGTCCATTTCTTGTCCATTTCTTTTTGCGTTCTTTACCGTTCCGAGTGAGAAGATTGAGCTGTACCCTTTGCGCACGAGGTTGTTGAATGTTGAGCATAGTTGTTGCCATTTCTGGCATTATTATGCTTTTTGGCTTTATTTAGAGACTCACTGCATCTGCCATAAGGCCGCGGCATTATTTATCCGTTTTTAGTATAATCTGGCATAATTTTGTGTTTTTTGAATAACTAAAAAAATAATATACCACAGAACAAGAATAATATTTGTTTAATCTTGCAATTTCGTGTATATCACCTTACACAATATCATATCGTACAAAACAGCTAGTCTGTCAGGATTTGTTCGTACAATAGTGCATCCATCCTTTTGTTTCGGACTCGATCGACTCATTGGATAGTAAGGCTGCTCACAAACTAGGGTGCTATGAAAAGTGTTTTTAAAAGTCTTGTTTTTTTTTTATTATTTGTGTAAATTGTTCGTTTTTTTGCCGGCAACACATTTTTTGGAAAAATTTCCTAACGACCATTTGGGATTTACCTACAACACATTAATTTTTTATTTTTTTGCCTAATAATTACTTTTATCTTGAAAAATAAGCATGAACGAGTATATTGGAATGCTCGGTGTCAATAAATGGACATTTTTAATGTTCTGAAACAAATAATTATGCGGTGTTTTTTTTTTATAATTTAAATAATTTTAAAAGCACTAGAAAAGTAAAATCTAACACTAACAGTTGACCTTAGGAATTCAATGGTTGTAAATACACCACCCCCCCCCCTCCCCCCCACCCACCCAATGCCTTGCCGCCCCCTTGCGTGACCCTCGCAATACGTTCCAATCTGCGAGAGGCAAACGAGAAAACAGAAGGGGTAGAATTTTAATTGTTTCATATTTTCACCATCTGTCGGGCAACTGTCAGAAGAATGAGAAACCGAGAACGAACCCGGATTGATAGTGAATTCTAGAGTAGTCAGTGGCCTGACATCAATTATTTGTATAATTTGCACCCAAGGTTGAATAGCAAGAAATTTAGGTCCAGTTACATTTGTGTTCATTGGTCAATGGGAAATGAACAGCACACTTTTAGTTTTAGTTATTGAAATTGTCCTTGGACCGGAATTGGGCTGACCATGGGCTGACAGAGTTAACGACTTCGTAACGCTATCCGGGGCGCGATTTTTTTTTTCGTACATAAGTTGGGGACCCCATCATGAAACGTCACAAAATAAACATGAATAATTCATCAGTTAAATGTTCTTGTTCCGTGTGCATCCAAGCGTATAGCAACAAGAAGTGATTACACAAGTGCGGTACGATTCTAGGCCTATCTCCGCTGTGGTTGCCGCGTGCGATTTCATAATAATAGCGGAGTTTTGTGGGGTGTGTAGAAAGCGACGACCTCGAATTGGACGACCCCAACGACCCGGGCGACCTCGAATTGAACGACCTCGAATTGAACGACCCATAACACGAAACCGACGACCCCTATCCTAGCCTAGCCTAGGCCTAAGTGTGGTATAACATCCCAAAGCCGAACATAGCCAAAGATCTTTAAACTATACCTTATTATATAATACTCGCAAGCAAGCAATTGATTGAAAAAATACAGAAATATCGCCATTTGATACTGACACGAACAAACGAAAAGATATGGAACGCCAAGAGTGCATCATTAAAACTGCATTCGACATATTAAAAATAAATTAAAAAGAAATAAATATTATACAATACATGGTTAAACCATGGACGTATAATTACATCTCGTCTTCTTATAACGAACACTATAGGCCTACCAAGCAGCGTAACATGTGCATGGGGGGATATGACCGGTTGGGCCGCCGACAACAAGTTGAGCCGCCGGTAATTTCTATGAAACGGCCAGTGCGTCTTTTACGACATTTCGCGTAGTGATAGAGTGGTGTCCTAGAGGCCCTACATAAGTTCATGGTCTTTAGGTTTATTGTGTCATGAAAATAAATAATAATTACATACTACAATTTTGTTGGTTTGAAACAGCAAAGGAAAGTAGTCATATTTAATAATTTAATTGTTTTTAATCTTTCAAGGTAAAAATGCAGTGCACTCCATAATATTTTTCTCGCGTGTATGCCTACCACGTAAAATCACGTTGTCTCTCAGGACTAATAGAGTATTGATATTCTTCGAATGAGGTTAAATAATTATTATTTTTTATTTACTATCTTTTAATATCATATTTTATTGAATTTTACAATGTTAATACACAAAATATTTTTCTAAAAAACGGTGATTTTATGCAAATATTTTACTTCAACTGCCGCCTGAGAGGGCAACATGTTTACGTCATTTTTGGCTAAAAACGATCATTTTCATTCATGTTTTAGGCCTTATATTTTGGAATCTACAAGTCAGATATTCATAATTATTTCTCTTTAATTATAATATTTAATAATATATACTAAAAACCGTGATATATAAACTTTGGAATATACATCGTTATATCTAATAATTAATATAAATAGAACTTCTATTAAATAGAAACGAGCACCGGCGAAAGTAAGCATTTGGCGTTTCATAGAAAATAACGTTTTTCTGGCGGCGCCTCAACTTGTCGGCGGCTCAACTTGGCCTAATCCTGCATGGGGAGGGCCATAAGCGGGGCCATAAGAAAGCTTTACATTTCACACATGCATTGTATACGGTCAAACCATGGAGGTATAAAAATATTTTTATACCTCCATGGTCAAACCATGATGGAGCTGGTCAAACCATGGAGTACTACCTCCATGGTCAAACCTTACCTGCCGCTGAAAAAGGGGCCTGGTTTGCCATGTTTATGATATTTCGTGTGCTAATCGAGTCGAATGCAGTTTTAATGATGCACTCTTGGCGTTCCATATCTGTTCGTTTGTTCGTGTCGACACATTCAGTATCAAATGGCGATATTTCTGTATTTTTCCAATCAATTGCTTGCTTGCGAGTATTATAAGGTATGGTTTAAAGATCTTTGGTTATGTTCGGCTTCGGGATGTTATACCATACTTAGGCCTAGGCTAGGCTAGGCTATTATAGGGGTCGTCGGTTTCGTGTTATGGGTCGTCCAATTCTAGGTCGTCCAATTCGAGGTCGCCCGGGTCGTTGGGGTCGTCCAATTCGAGGTCGTCGCTTTCTACACACCCGAGTTTTGTGTGGATTGTCGAAATAATCAGCCTTTAGTTTATTACTAAAGAATTACGTGTTAAAATTATAGTTTCTATTGATACTATTAGGCCTAATTACTACTAGTAGTCTCTAAACCCCTGTATATTCTAGTAGTAGCTGTGTGGGTGTGTGTGACTTGTGTGTTAGGTATGACACAGTCCGAGTAATAAGTCAGTTAAACAATAAACATTACACAAAAATACATTTTTTTATTTTGCCTTCGCGCACTCTTCTTCACACAAAATGTGTCGAGTCGAGGCTAATCGACAGCTAGGCAAGACATTAAACTAAGTAGTAATTCATTGGACATAGGCCAAAGAAAGCTTAGACCCACAGGAATAAAGAATGTGTATAATTTGTGTACTGTATTTTTTAAATTCTGCTATTTTATTATCAAACATATGCATGTACTCAGAGGAACTTTAAAAATGCGCGTATATGAACACATGAGATGGGAAGATTTGACCCACGAGAATAAAAAATGTATTTTTGTGTATTATAATGGTTATTGTTTAATTTTGATGAATTATTACTCGGATTGTGTCATACCATGGAGAAATATAATAATAATAATAACTTATTTCTCCATGGTCATAGTTACACTATCTTTGGTCATACCAACACACACACGTCACACACACCCACACAGCTACTACTAGAATAGACATGGGTTTAGAGACTAATGATTAGGCCTAATAGTATTAATAGAAACTATAATTTTAACACGTAATCCTTTAGTAATAAATTATATTAAAAACACCATAAACTAAAGGCTGATTATTTCGACAATCCACACAAAACGCCGCTATTCTTCTATGAAATCGCACGCCGCAACAACAGCGGAGATAGGCCTAGAATCGTACCGCACTAATTGTGTAATCACTTCTTGTTGCTATACGCTTGGGTGCACACGGAACAAGAAAATTTAACTGATGAATTATTCATGTCTATTTTGTGACGTTTCATGAGGGGGTCCCCAACTTATGTACGAAAAAAAAAATCGCATCCGGGGCTCCTGCGCCTAATGAAATTGGCCATTGTTGGTTATAAAAGGAGACGCAAAGAAAAGGGGTGACATACGTGCCTACGAAAATATATATATATTGATTAAAATTAATTATAATATTACAGTATTGTTAAATATTTATTTTTTTTAGACCTCGATCAAGAATGGCCGCCCATAATATTATAACATGTATTATTGTTTTAACGGCATTTGACCGTTTCGGCCACATTTCTATGGCGCGCCATTCACGCATATATTATAGTATTTTTTATTTTATTTTTTTATCATTCTTAACGTTATTCCACTACAATTTGCATTTATTAGATTTGTTGTTTTCATTCCAGTTTAGTTGTATCATGGAGTCTTGGCGAAAAACAAATTCAACTGTCAGTGATACTCTCTTAGTAGGCCTACAGATGGCGTATTAATAGTTTGGCTATGAAAAAAGAAATGCTAAGAAAAAAAAAAGAAATTTAATTAAAACGTTTTTCCTTCCATTGCTTAGGTTACCTAAGGAACAAAGAGGATTATCAGGAACCCACACATCAATACAAGCAGAATCAACAAGAAAATTAGTGATAAAAAAAATAAATTTAATAAAACTTTGTCGTCTTCATTTGATTGGTTTTTAATACAATACAGGAGTAATTCAATGTTTATCATGGAGCTTTGGTCTTAAGAACACATGTGCATAAATAAAACGAACATATCAGACCCAACACAAAAATAATAATTGAGTAATTTGCGGCGATATGCATTTAACATATTTTAACATGCACAGAATAAATGAACATATATCATGTCAATATACAAACAAAATGAGTAATAATTCGGATAAAAATGCGACTAAAAATAACATTTGTTGCGAATGCGAACGTCAGAGGAAGTCCCCAAACTAATTACTAGGCCTATTATCAATTAATAATTGCTGCTATAAATATATTGAGCAAAACGTTTTAACCATAATCTGACTGCGCCCTCTATACAAAAGGTTTACTTGTACCAAAGATCTTATAATTATACTATACATACATAGTTGCCATTTCTGGCATTATTATGCTTTTTGGCATTATTTGGAGGCCCACGGCATCTGCCATAAGGCCGCGGCATTATTTAGCCGTTTTTAGTATAATCTGGCATAATTTTGTGTTTTTTGAACAACCAAAAAAATAATATACCACAAAACAAAATTAAAATATTTTGTTTATAAATCTTGCAATTTAATACATTATTATCACCTTATACAATATCATATCGTACAAAACAGATCTGTTCGGGTTTTCCGTACAATACAGTAGTTCTTCCATCCTTTCGTTTCGGACTTAATCGACTCTTCGGATAGGAAGGCTGCTCGAAAACTACCGTGTGTGCGATATTATAGGCAGTACAACAAATCCGAAGAGGCTAGCTATTGGCCAATTATGTTGTATTTCAGAGTTCATGCAGGTTATTGGATCCCCACGGGTGTAGAGACAATTGAACGAAAACATTATGAAAGGGGTTTTGTTTTTTCAGTTCATAATTATAAAGCGGCCACACCCCTACCCCAGCCCTTAAAATGTCAATTTCTGGTAACTTACAAGCTCTAATTTTAAAAAGAATTTCTTCTAGAGAATTTGTTTTCCATATTTCAAATTATGTTCCATTTGCATCGTCGTAGCAACCCTATTTTTCCAAATGTTCTTCACCTCTCAGCCCCAGTAGTGGGCGAGGTAATTTTTATTTCAAATTAAGTGCCATTTCCGCCCATCGAGCAGCTCTATTTTTCCCATTTTTTTTACCTCAGCCCCAACCATGGTGGGGCTGAGGTCCTAAAGACACTTATATATTTTTATTTCCTATTTTAAATTATAATTGCCATTTTCGAACTATGGTGGGCTAAGATCCTGGAGGTACTAATAAATATATTTTTATTTCATATTTGAAATTAAGTGCCATTTCCGGTCATCGAGCAGCTCTATTTTTCCAAATTTTCGGACCTCAGCCCCAACCATGGTGGCACTTAATATATATTTTTATTTCCTATTTTTCATTATAATTGCCATTTTAGAACTATGGTGCCATAAGTTTCTGGAGACACTAATAAATATATTTTTATTTCATATTTTAAATTAAGTAGCATTTCCGGCCATCAGCATTTTTCCAAATTTTCTTATCAACCATGGTGTGGGGCTGAGGTCCGGGAGACACTTACTTATATATAATTGCCATTTTCTAATTATGGTGGGCTAAGATCCTTTCATATTTTAAATTAAGTGCCAAGATCGAGCAGCTCTCATATCTCAGCTCAAAAATTCTAAATTTCCATGTGTAACAGGTTTTTTTTTTTTGTGGTGGGGGGGGGGGGGGCCTGGGTTCGTGTTGGTGTCATTTGCAATTACCATTTTTGCACCCCAGATATTTTTAGAATTATTAGTTATTTCTCACAAAACTAAAAATATAAATTTTGAACGACATAGGGATACAATTTTAGGCCCTATTTTGTGTCAGTTGGGGTTTTACAAACGTTTATTAGACATACAACCGTTGGTGGCGCTGTTTAGGGCCACATTTTGGGGATCTTGTATTATTTTTCCCAATCTGGCATTATTTGAGACAGGATACGGCATAATTTAAATTTTATTGCTGGCAACGCTGATACTATAGGCCTAGTAGTAGTAGGCCTAGTATATAAGATCTTTGCTTGTACTGGGCGTTTGACGATCGATTTTGACAGAAAAATCACATTTTTGTTAACTAGGCCTAGGCCTATCTGTTGTTTTTTCCGGTAAATAGTCATTTTTTTTGTGGTAATTTCAGGTTTCTTTTGGTTTTTTTGTTTTTTTTTCCGATATTTTTGGGTATTTTCCGGTGTTTTTTGTTTTTTCCTGTTTTTAGGCGGACCGTATCCTACTTTATTAGAGGCTAGGCCTAGGCTAGGCCTACGCCTACTAGGCCTATGCCTACCTATTAGCCTAGGCCCGGATAACCCCTAGGCCCAGGCTATAGTATAGCCTAGCCTAGTATAGGCCTAGCTAGAGGCCTTAGATAGGTTGGCTGGCCTCACTACTACTATTAATAATAGGGATTGCCTAATTATTAGGTAGGCCTGGGCCTGGATGTCCCTCATAAATATAAACTCGCCCCATCGCAAAGTCGCCCCAAACACAAAATAAACATGGATGGAACGTATTGTACTTACTTGTTGTAGGCGTAATAGGGGCCTAACCAAAACTTTAAAAGGCGGGTGACAGATGAAATCAGTTGCGCTTGAAATCGGATGCATCTAATTTTGGTTGCGATAAAATCAACATCTGGTATTTTGGGTGCTACTGCAGTTTCACACCACACAATTTTGGGCCATTATGTAGGGTAACTGTCACGCTAAGACCCAAGACCTAATGCACTTGTCAATTGTATGACCCACTATACGACCCCCGGGAGAGGTGCGTCATGGGTGCGTCATTTACAAATAATTACTGTCGCAGGGGTGCGTCAAAAAACCTAGATGGTACGTCACATCAATGAACAAGGTGTGTAAATGTCCGTCACTTTACCACCCATCATATCATAAACAACATGGTCACAGTGCGTCAAAATGGGTGCGTCATGGTCACCTAAAGGTAAGTCACATTTTTCACTGTGCTCTCCTGGCTCCAAATTGGGTCCACTTGAGCACAGTGTATTAACATACGAAAAGATATTAAAATTCAGTGATTTATTTCTATTTTATATTATTGTGCTCCTCACTGGCGCCAAATTGTGTCCACTTGAGCACAGTGTATTAACATACGAAAAGAATATTAAAATTAGTGACTTATTTCTATTTTATATCACTGCGCTCCACTAGTGCTAAATTTGGTCCAGTGGAGCAGCTACCGTAGTACTATTTCTATTTCGTAAGTAAATAAAGGCATAAATGGCGCTCCGTAGAAGTAGAGAATGCTCGATCGTCGAAATGACGCTCTGAATATACCTCTGTGTTTACAACGAGTTCAGTATCGTTTAAAATGTTTTGAAAACTATTGTTATTTAACAAAAATTACTTTGTAAGTGGTCGCATCGTATAAACATGTTACATAATATTATGTTGTGAGTGTGAAAAAGTCAAGTTTAGGTGAGAAATCGAAGATATAACGATGTGGTGCGAAATTGCAGAGCTCCGTATTTTCTATGGAGAGCCAATAATAGGCTAGGCCAAGATACGCTGTTATTGTATCAGTTACTTTTGATATCGGTTGCATTTTATTTTGTATTGGGCACTGTAACGGTAGTCGTGTCGAGGGCCAAGGCAATAACGATGGCACACAATTATTCAATGTACAAAATATAATATTTATTCAATCAAAAAGTAATATTATAAAACAATGTGAAACGTAGTGATTCTGACTGATGTTATAGTCTCAAGAATCAATACCCGAACTAACTAACTTAACTACAAAACATATATTTATATTAAGGGGACAGGAAGGATGACTAATTAAATGGTACCACATCCTGATTGACTTTCCTTGGAAGACCCACCTCAGGAATGTAGTGTTCCAAGTTAAGTAGACATCGGGGAGAGTAAGGGGTGAATAGCCTGTGTGACTAATAGGGTTTGGTCCCACCATGTTACAGGCACACTAGATAGATTACAAGCCAGGGGGGTTCGTAGGGTTCGAAACCCCCTTTTTCGAAAGTGCCCTTTTTTTAAAACTAGGCCTAGCCTACAGTAGGCCTAGAGTTCATAATCTTAGGCTGGGCCTGAGTCAAAGCTCAAGCCTATTTTTCACCGATACTATTATCTGAAGACAAATGCAAACAATCATTCTCAGTCTGATGATAAAAATTAATCAAACTTTTTTGGATCCTACTTCATTTTATGGTGTGCGCCGAGCCACCACCCGCCGGCGGAGCAACTTGGCGAGTACAGAAAAAGTACAGTACTGCTCACAATCCACATTTCACAACCACAGTACACAACCAATCGGTAAATTCACTCTGCGCATGCGTCAGATTAACCGCACAGAGCTGAGCAGGGACGAGATTAGTACTTAATATAGAGAGTTCACAGAAGTTGAAATTTTACCCAGTTTTCTTCTGCGGTACCGCAACATGTGTGTTGTAGTTTGTACACGGCCAGGCGCCACCATCTTCTCTTCGTCATATCGCCGTGTTGTCATTAATATTAATAATTATTGTAAAAATACAAATCAAGTGTATTTATTATTAATATTTTAAATTGTTTTTAGTCTTTTACACGGACAGTCACAAAAAAGTATAGGACTAATCTGTTTCCAATCAGTTACACTGCGCATGTGTCTCTCTCTAAATAGCTTCACCTTTTACCCAGTTTTTCCCAACACTGGCTACTATCGGGTAGCGCACAAGTGTGTTATATTTATCGTCCACATTATTATCCGATCACATTCGTAAAAACATGCCGTCGACAAAAAGAAAAAAAAAGAGAAGAGCAGCAACATTTAAAAAATAGCGCAAAGCAATGTAAGAAGCTTACAGATTTTTTCAACAAAAGGTATAGTATGCTGGCCTATTAATTAATTTTAAATAATTGGTTTATGTAAGCCTGCCCTTTTATAAAAAACAAATCAGTTCCCCTGGCTGACTGTAATGATTCTTAATGAATTGAAATTATTCCTACATCTTTCTAAATGTTTTAATTATTAATATAGACAGGTTCCATTTCTCAAAAAACGGCCTAGAAAACGAATCAAGAAGCATTGGGTAGAAGCTGGGATCCACTTGATTTAGGATATTTCGACCTCGCTGATTACGAAATGGCGGATCCCAAGCGAAATTCGGCCATCTAAGCCCTTAATTTGCATAATTAAAAATGGCGGCCATTTTTTATAATTACCCTATATCTCGAGAACCACTAGTCACAGATAATTAATTTTGGTGTCAAAATGTTTTAAATATATGATTTTATATTCACTTTAATGACACATTTTGTCAAAAAATGGATGCAAGTCTTATTTCTGACATTTTGACCTTTGACCTTGATTTATCATATCTCAGTAACCAATAATCGGAGAGACACGAAATAAATTGTTCAGAAACTATACATTCATATTTATTATAATATATATTTTTACAAAAAATGGCCAATTCTACAACTATTGACCTTTGAACTATTAGTCAAATATAATTAATAATATAACTCTGAAAATGTTGGTCTTATGACATTTTTTTTCTTTTTAAATTATTTAAAACATGTGTTTCTATCCAGTCTAATGGCACATTTTGTACAAGAATGGCCGATAGTATTGTTATTGACCTTTGAACTACAGCATAGGCCTACTGTATAATAAATATAATATAATTGCATAATTATGAAATTATTTACAGTATACACAATAATAATTAGTAAAATTATAAAATTCACTGCCATCAAATATGATGTGTTATGATTTATATAGATTTTTTTTTTTGATTTTTTAAATTGAACACGCAAGTATACATTTGGAAATTACCTGCCATCAATATGATGGAGCATGATATAGATTTTTTTTAATGTGAACATGTCAGCTACATTTGGAAATTACCTGCCATCAATATGATGGATTATGATTATAGATTAAAACAAGAAATATTTTTTACAAAAAACTGGACAGTTGTAAGAACAGTCTTCATTAATTTAATATAATAGGTCGGCCAATCAAAACGCAAGTGAACAATTGGGACTTTACTTGTGATTTATGTCATTGGCCTGTCAGCACAGTCATTTCTTTCTAGAATTAAACACACAAACTTGTATTGGGAATAATTTATGTTTATGTGGTTATTACTATCACATTTAGGTATTGATAATAATAATAATATGGCTTTTGAATATATAATTACTGTCTGTAGAATAACATTTATACATTTTCGGTTCGCGATGAAAAGTTATATGAATGGATTTGTAATAGGTATTTATAATAATAGTATATGGGTTTTATTATTGCTAAGCTATCACCAAATCGCGTTATACCATTATTTCTCAGGGTTTTTTGCACCATTGATCAATACCAAACGCTTATCGGTATTATAGTTTTTAGTGAATCATTACATTAATAAAAATACCCAATTAAATCAATCGCGTCAGTCCAATTCCGACTTATGTTTCGATCACATAGTTCTGTGTCTACACTGTCCCAACTAGTTTAACAAAAAAAGTGTGATGTGCCCAAATATGGTAGTGATATGCCCGAATATCGTAGTGGACATCATCATGTCTATATAATATGGGCACATCATATTTAGTTTGATAGTATAGACAGAGCTTAAGGATTATATTTTAAAAATGTTTTCTTACATTTTGAAAAAAAGTATTTATTTGTTTATACGCCCAATTTTCCAGTCTTAATTTTACATTTTGAAAAAAAAGTATTTTATTTGTTGATAAGCCCAATTGTGCAGTCTTATTTTACATTTTGAACGAAAGTATTTATTTGTTGATAAGCCCAATTTTGCAGTCTTATTTTACATTTTAAACGAAAGATTTATTTGTTGATAAGCCGAATTTCCAGTTTAATAATAATGACCCCTTCCACAGTGCTTATACCATATAAATTTTACATGATATTGACCGTGGGTTCTTTACGCCTCTGATGCATTTGTTTTTATTGTACCTTTTTAATAAATTATTATATGTTTAGGCCTAATCACACCCAATTTAATGAAATGGTCAGATTCCGATTTCAATTGAACGAAAGTAGTACTGTATTTATTATTCATTGATAAGCCAAGGGTCCCATGGCGTTAGCCAATATCTTGAGCATTTGACTCATGTGTCAACCTGTAACACAAATCATTCTTCAAAATCTAAAGAAAGAACCTCACACGTCTTTTTTTGTGAGTGATATGATACACTATGGATATGCCCACGGAAATAATATGTGGACATTGCAAACAATCATAGGCCTACAGTAACAAACATAACATGGCTAATAAGCATAACATTCAGACTTGTTTGTTTTCTAGTGGATTTTTATTTACTTTAGCATGTAGAATAAAACTAGTAACAGTGGCTATATTAATAATTATTATACTGATTATCCTTGATATTATAGCGTCTAATAATAAAATATTTTGTTGTTGATAAGCCCAATTTTTTAGCCTTGATTTTACATTTTTAACGAAAGTATTTATTTGTTGATAAGCCCAATTTTGCAGTCTTAATAATGACCCTTCCACAGTGCATTTTACATGATATTGACCGAGGGTTTTTACGCCTCTATAGCCACTGATCAATACCACAATTAATGTACTTTTTTAAATGAATATTGAAATGTTTCAACATACCCAATTCAAAAAAACGGTCCGTTTTCGAGTTCAATCTTTTGATTAGAGAGGTTGGAGTTTCATTTTGAACAAAAGTATTTATTTGATTGATAAGCCAAATTTCTAGTCCTAATTATTTGAGATTCAACGGGTTTTGCTTTCAATTGTATAATAATATAATTATATATATATATATATATATATATATATATATATATATATATAATATTAAGTATAATTATGAATTCACCAACACTTTCAGGCCCACTAACAATGATCCCGGGCCCGCGTTTTTGTAGACCGGACTTCCATGCACAGCCACATGTTAAGGAATATGAATCTCTTTATGATTTTAATATGGTTCGAAATGATATTACACAACAACGATTAGACAGCAACTGTGCAAGAGTCCAACTAATAAAATCGGAATGATCAATTAATTGAACATTTACAGCATAAGGCCCATACACTAGGACGATAACGATCAACGATAAATAGACAAATGTGCATTTTTAATACATAAACCAAAAGAAATATAAACAATTCCTTTGATGAAAATTATATTTTCACACGTCCAATCAAATGACGTCATGATTAGTAAGACCAATAATATCGTGACAATACAGCGATTTTATTGTTTTTATTTATCATGACGTCATTTGATTGGAATTTGAAAAACATTATTTTTATCAAAGACAGCATAAATGATTATCCTATAGGTCTAGAACGAAAACCTTTCTAATTTCTTTTGGTTTATGTTAAAAAAATGCATGCTATATATTTATCGTCCGTCGTTATCGTCATAGTGTAATTGAGCCTTTATACAAAAAAAAATAAATTGATTACGAAGTTACATGTCATTTTCACCTATCACAAAAAAACTAACCTTTTCAACACTAATTAATTGTTACGAAGCCAATTTATATTATATATTTCATTAAAACTGAACTTTACGGTAAATGAAGAGTAAGTATCAGTTAATATGAATAATATAACTAGTAGGTCTATGAACTTGCATCCAGACACAGAACTGTGACATTACTATCATAAATGTTGAAACCACTTATAAAACCTTTTTTTAAAGAAAATATAATTGTGTTAGGAGAAGGCTAATAAACAAATAGATAATGTACAAACCTTTTTCTGGATTAATTAATGGAGCAGGCGTTCCTATACTAATAATCTGCTGCTGCTACCTAGACTGATTGTTCACCTTCTGACGATAATTGATTGGGCCCCCCACAGCATCTGATAACCAAAAAAAATTTACCAGGACTGTTTCAATGATTTAATATCTGACGGCGTATTATTATAACATTGGCCTAGATTGACAGTCAAAAGAAAGTCATTGTAAATACCTCCCTTTTTGTTGACAGAGCCAAAATAAAGTTTTGACCATTATCGAATGATTGTTTGACAGTGACTTATTATAATACCGGCCTGGTTGACAGCAAAAACGAAGTTATTATTTATTGAACAAGATTTTACAGATTTCCGTCTACATCTCAATAATACTGTATTATCAGCAAAGGCTTTCATATAGACTCTCTTCTCCCAGACGTTTTTTGGGTCCAGCAGCTACCTATAAATCATAGTCGAGTTTCCAAATTCACAAAACTGTCAGCCTTAGATACTAAAGCTACCGCTATGAAACAGCTTATTAATGAATGTGTCCTCCTGGGACATAGCTGGCTAGAGCCGCGGCGCGAAAAAGGTGAACACGTAAGCTACATTTGGAAATTACCAGACGGGTGCAGGTCAAGTCGGCCCTAAACCGTCTCGGCCAAAGTCAAGTCGGCCCCACGTCAAGTCGGCCCCAAGTCAACTCGGCCCCAAGTCAACTCGGCCTCAAGTCAACTCGGCCTCACGTCAACTCGGCCAAAAACTAATCGGTCAACTCGGCCACAATAAAGTATGGAATGCAAAAAGTGCTTAATATTATTATGATTCTTACTATCCACGCTTTAAAAAAAATGAATAAAAAAAAAAATATAATTAAATAATATCATATAAAAAAATGAACTCATTGCCAATATGAATATAAGTACCCACGTGCAGGTACCGCATTTTAGTAAATCGAAGACGGAGGCCTACGTTCCACCATTTGGCCATAGAAAAAATGATTGTACATCGTTTTTGTCCATGATTTGCGTTTAAAAAAAAGGGGAATACCCCGGTCAGTGAAAACACGTAGCAGTTGTAGATATCGAAAAAGCTGCCAAAGGCGCAGGGAGGCGCAGCTACGAATTGTTTTCAATTGTGCAATTTGAAATTTTGTTAAACGTATTAATAAAGGAAAGTTGGTGAAATCATTCCTATTTTTTTGCTAAATATATTATTGTCTAAATATTAATATTCATTAAAAGTCAGAATTATTTATAGTTAAAAAATTGTGATGAAATATTATTTTATCAATCCCCTTCATTTGCACTTTTTGCGTTCCATACTTTAACGGGGCCGAGTTTACCGATTATTTTTTAGCCGAGTTGACGTGAGGCCGAGTTGACTTGAGGCCGAGTTGACTTGAGGCCGAGTTGACTTGAGGCCGACTTGACTTTGGCCGAGACGGTTTAGGGCCGACTTGGATCGAAACCCATTGTAAATACCTCCCTTTTTGTTGACAGAGCCAAAATAAAGTTTTGACCATTATCGAATGATTGTTTGACAGTGACTTATTATAATACCGGCCTGGTTGACAGCAAAAACGAAGTTATTATTTATTGAACAAGATTTTACAGATTTCCGTCTACATCTCAATAATACTGTATTATCAGCAAAGGCTTTCATATAGACTCTCTTCTCCCAGACGTTTTTTGGGTCCAGCAGCTACCTATAAATCATAGTCGAGTTTCCAAATTCACAAAACTGTCAGCCTTAGATACTAAAGCTACCGCTATGAAACAGCTTATTAATGAATGTGTCCTCCTGGGACATAGCTGGCTAGAGCCGCGGCGCGAAAAAGGTGAACACGTAAGCTACATTTGGAAATTACCTGCCATCAATATGATGGATTATGATTATAGATTTAAAAAAAGGTGAACATGTAAGCTACATTTGGAAATTACCTGCCATCAATATGATGGATTATGATTATAGATTTTAAAAAGAATTTGAACACGTAAGCTACATTTGAAAATTACATTCAAATGTAGCTTACGTGTTCACATTTTTTTTTAAATCTATAATCATAATCCATCATATTGATGGCAGGTATTTCCAAATTTCCAAATGTAGCTGACATGTTCAAATTCTTTTTTAAATCTATTATCATAATCCATCATATTGATGGCAGGTAATTTCCAAATGTAGCTGACATGTTCACATTTAAAAAAATCTATAATCATATTCCATCATATTGATGGCAGGTAATTTCCAAATGTAGCTGACATGTTCACATTTAAAAAAATCTATAATCATATTCCATCATATTGATGGCAGGTAATTTCCAAATGTAACTTGCGTGTTCAATTTTGTTTAAATCTATATAAATCATAACACATCATATTTGATGGCAGTGAATTTTATAATTTTACTAATTATTATTGTGCAGGGAATAATTTCGCCAGTGTAGCATAGCAAAAAGCTATACAAAACAACCTTTTTGCTACACATTTCTACAATTGTGTAGCAAAAAATACAATACAAAAATATTTTTCTTCACTAAAAAATAAGTTTGATTAGCAATTTTGCTAAACAAAATTTTCAAATGAAATTTTTCCCTGTTGTGTATAAATAATTTCATAATTATGCAATTATATTATATTTATTATACAGTAGGCATATGCTGTAGTTCAAAGGTCAATAACCATACTATCGGCCATTCTTGTACAAAATGTGCCATTAGATACGATAAATCAAGGTCAAAGGTGAAAATCTCAGAAATAGGACTTGCATCCATTTTTTGACAAAATGTGTCATTAAAGTGAATATAATATAAAATCATATATTTAAACATTTTGACACCAAAATTAATTATCTGTGACTAGTGGTTCTCGAGATATAGGGTAATTATAAAAAATGGCCACCATTTTTAATTATGCAAATTAAGGGCTTAGAGGGCCGAATTTCGCTTGGGATCCGCCATTTTCGTAATCAGCGAGGTTGAAATATCCTAAATCAAGTGGATCCCAGCTTCTACCCAAAAATGCTTCTTGCACCATATTTCAGAGGAAATAGAACTTGCCTAATAATATTTATAGCATGTATAAATAAAAAAATGTGTAGGCCTTTTTTGTAAACAGTGATAAGAACATACTATTACTGGTAAACATGTGCATTATTAATGTTAGATGGACATTTATGTTATTTGTGCTATATTTAATAGAATCATCATTGAAATCATGCCCCATCTAAATTAGTAAATCCAGTTTATTCAGTAACAATCATTCACAATTACAGAGCTTTACATATGCGCAGGAAAATTTGAAATTTTTTTTTATGCTAAGTGGTCACTATACTACTATAAATTATTTTAAAATCTAATTAGACCTTCTGCGTTGTGGGTACTTCCATTGCTGCAGATTCTGATGCTGAGGCTTCAAATCAAAGTGACACTGACATTCCTTCCTGCAGTCATCAGTCATTTGAAAAGCTGTATGGTATAGTTCCCATATTTTATTTTTCATGTGTATAATAATGAAACTGTATGTATATTTATTAAATGATGATTGTTGTAATATTAATAGTAAGCCATATTGTCCTTTTCTTTTGTAGATGACCTGGGCTATTTCATTGATAAAAGATAAATTGAAAGAGATGAGTGACGCCTAGACTTTACATTTGCTGCAAAAGCATTTTAAACCAGAAGATATACTTTCCCGACTGTCTTTATGAATGGCTGCAACCGTTCATTCAGATATTCTTGGATTGAAAGGTATCCATGGATTGTGTACAGTACAAAGCATGATGGTGTTTTCTGTATTTACTGTGCCCTTTTTACAAAGGACCGATGTAATAGAGTCTCTTGTAAATCAACCATTCACTAAGTGGACACGAAGTTCTTCAAAATCACACATTAATGCCATAACAGATGCTGAAATATTTCAAGAGAGTTTGAAGCACGCAGATAAAGCCATTCCATGAATGCTCAATAAAAAGGCAGAACAGATGATGCATGAAAATCAAGGCAATAATTTTTTGTGGAAGACAGTGCATCGCTTTAAGGGGAGATGCAGAAGCACTTGATCAGCCAGGAAATCTAGGTAATTTTTTGGCAATACTGAAATTAATAAGTAAAAACAATATAGTTCTTAAAGATCATCTCAGTAATACAAGGCTAAAGAATGCGAAATATATATCCCCAGCCCTGACATTCAAAACCAGTTGATCAACAAAATAGGTGAGGATATTTTACAAGCTAAATTAATTGATGAAGTAAGAGGCTAAACTGTATTCAATTATGGCTGATGAGGTGACCACACACAACAAAGAACAATTATCCATATGTTTGCGATTTGTGTACAGTGAAAAAAATGTGCGTGAAGATTTCCTGTCATTTGTTTCCGTTACTAGAACTACTGGTGAGGCAATAGCAAACACATTGTTAAGAACATTGCAACATGTTGGCCTGCCAATTGAAAATTTAAGGGGTCAAGGTATAATGGTGCAGCAGCCATGTCTAGTGGAGCTGTTGATGTCCAAGCTAGGATACGCAGAGAAGCCCCACTAGCTGTGTATACCCATTGCAGCAATCATTGTCTTAATTTAGTTTTAGCACATGCATCAGCTATAACACCAGTCAGAAATATGTTGGACAAGCTAAAAAATAGCAGTCCCAAGCATGATGCCCTTCTAACTAATATTATTAGAACAGGCTGTAATCCACACGACACATCAAGGAGAAAGTCACTACTTGACCTGTGTAAAACAAGGTGGGCACAGCGACACAAGTCACTCCATCTGTGATTTTCAGTTCATTATAACTTTTTTAATTGTATACAAACTTTTGTCCCGTCTCCAGGGAATTGCAGTTCTTTTGCAAAAAGAAGCAAGAGATAACAATGATAGAAGAGGTCAAGTTGGAGTAATTAGAAGCAACTTCGAAAAATATTTTGAAGGGGTTTACATTCAACCATGCAGTTGATATGGCAGCTTCAGTTGGCACTGAACCAAAAGCACAAAGGATAGCTAAGAAACAGACTCATCGTGAGAATGCAGATTCAAATGGTCCTTTGCAGCACTATCTTCGAAATATTGGCATTTCATTTATTGATCACATTATTGTAGAACTTGATGTCAAATTCTCAGATATTTCTACAAAAGCATCCAAATTGTGTGTACTAGTTCCAGGTGTTTTCCTTTCTAAGGATGCAAGTGTTAGCTTTGACGACATCAAAGGTTCTGCGGAGTTGTACAGAAATGATTTACCTAGCCCTGAAGTTCTTGAAGATGATTTTTTAGGTTGGCAACTGAAATTTAAAAATGTACCATCTGAACATATACAACTGTGCTGATGCACTAAAGCATTGCAACGAAGTGCAGTTTCCAAACATTTTTTTATTACTTAAGATTGCCTGTGTCATTCCAGTAACGTCATGTATTTGTGAGCGCAGCTTCAGTGCCATGAGAAGACCGAATACCTATATGCGGTGCAGTATGGGTCAGGATCGATTAAGTACGCTTGCATTAATGCATACATTATGACAGGGAGATTTTGATAGATGATGTTATTGATATGTTTTGTGTGTGTGTCCAAGTTCAATTTAAAAAAGGCTGTTAGTTTTTAATTTATAGTCAATTTAAGAATTTCAGAAAATTACGAGTACACTACTCAAGTATATTTTCATTAAACCAATGTCGGGTGCACAACTACATATGTATGTGCACCTAGTGGCCGAGTTACAGCTGAACTTTTTCGCTGCGAGACACAAAAAATGAGCAGAAAAAGGGAAATTTTTTACAATAACAATAGGCTATCGCTTAAAAATAGCCTAAAAAAAGACCCTGACAATAACAAGGGGTTGTCCGCCAAGTGCGGATAACATACTAGATTTGAACTCGTCACTTTGACGAGTTCGGGTTGTCCGCGCAAACGCCATATGCACATACATTAAAATATGAAAGCCGAAAATGATTTTTCCATCCTATTACATGAATTAAATATGTTTACAGGGCTGAATTTTACCTATTTTGTGTCCTAAAGCAAAACAGTACTTACGGAATATACTGTATGTTATATACAGTGTAGCATAGATGCAATTATGAGACCCATCTTTTAATACAATTTTTAACATGATAATGTCATTAAAATGTAACATAAAGATAGCAATTTTAGAAGATAATTATCTAGATAATTACATTAATGAAAGTTTGAAACAGTTTAGACACGAAAAAGCGAGATGCACGCTATTTTAAATGAGTTGAATGAATTTTTACGAAAGAGATAAAAACCTGACCTTTTGAATTCAACTGGCCTATGATGAAGTTATGACCTCAGATAGACAACATTTTTATATGAATTCATATCTAAAATTCAACAGCTTCCATAATAAGTTTTATTCATGTGGGTCACTTTTTATTCCGAGGAACTATAACAGATTGAAATATACTGTAAAGATGAAATTAAGTAATCACATTATTCTAATTTTTTAATATGATGATGTAATGAAAGTCATATTGTTAACTTGGCACCAATTAGTCACAGGCTTGATTGCATTTGACTTCATTGAATTTCCTTCACTTTATTCCAAATCACAATTTTTTTACTTATTGTTAATTGTTATAACAATTTTAAAACAAATGCAATAATATGAAAAGGAATAGGGCAACCACGAACAAGCAAAATCTTTACAACTGTGGCACCCTTTAAAAATATAAATCAAATTATTTTAATAGTATGCATGAAAGAATCGAAATTTACTAAAAACATTTTTTTTATAGTACTGCAAGATAATAAATATGAAACTATACTAACTTATATATATATATAATTAATAGCATTGTAAATAATAACAATAATACATAATGATGATTACTTTTTTTCTCTGCAAATAAGACAGTTTTCTTCTTGACACAAGTACTTTATAAAATGATAACGTTCAATATAAATACAATCTAACTTCTTCTTAAATAATGATATATTTCTACATGGTTTTAGATCATCCGATAGATTGTTCCACACCTTAGACCCAGTATACGAGAAGCCTTGACGGCCAACATTTGTATGCTTCAGATCTATTACAAGATTATTTTTATTGCGCGTGTTATAATCATGATACGAGTCGAAGGTGTGGAAAAATCCATCGAATGACTGGTAATTTTCCATTTTTGTAGAGGAACATTAAATTTGCTACATTTTTTTCATATAGATCGAATATGTTTAAGGTATTAGTTTTAATGAACAATGGAGAAGATGGATGTAGGTAGTGGACTTTACATATTATTCGGAGGGCCTTTTTTTGTAAAAGGTGAATTCTATTTAAATTATTTATGCTACCAGTACCCCACACAGTAATGCCATATGTAATGATGGGAAGGATAAGGGATTTATAAATAATGAGCAATATTTCATATGGTAGTATGGTTTTTAAGAGATTCATAGCTCCAATAATGGCAGAAATTTTACTAGTGATTACATTATGCTGTAAGAAATTTTTTTTTTCATCAAGTATGACTCCTAAAAATGTTGTTTGATAAACTCTTTCAATAACGTCTTGATAAATAACAATGTTTACATGAGATTATCAATAGTACTATTTCTACCACTAAAAACCATAAATTTGGTCTTTTTAGTATTTATGGTAAGTTTGCCTTAATCCACAAATTTAATTTTTTTAATTCATTATTCATAATATCAATAGCTTCGTTTACATTGTTGTGTTGTAAGAAAACACTTGTGTCATCGGCAAACATTATTAGTTGTGTACTGGTACACACTGATGGCATATCATTTACAAACATTAGGAATAATAACGGACCCAAGATTGATCCTTGAGGGACACCGTATTTTATCAACTTTTTGTCGGAATTTATTCCGTCAATAGTTACGAATTGTTCTAATTCGCTTAGATAACTGCAGAACCATTTACGGTATGTACAATACCTCTGATCCCAAAATAGGGTAATTTTTTAGTAAGTATGTTGTGGTCTATCGAATCAAAGGCCTTAGATAGGTCGAGAAAGACGCTATAAACAAACTGCTTATTGTCAATTGCCATTGATATTTTCTCAATTTTCTGCAAGAGGGCGTGGTTTGTCGAGTGCCCTTTTCTAAAACCGTATTGTCTGTCGTTAAGGATTTTGAACTTATTTAGGAATGATAATGTTTGTTCATGAACAATTCGTTCATACATCTTTGACATACAAGATAGTATGGATATAGGCCTATAATTTCGTATATCGTCTCTAACGCCACTCTTATATACCGGTATAGTTTTTGCCAATTTAAGTTTATTTGGAAAGACTCCTGTGCTGAGTGATAGATTGACTAAATACGAAACAGGTTTAGTTAATATATCAGCATTTTTATTTATGTATTTTGCCCGGATATCATCATGGCCTGGAGACTTGCTTGTGTTCAGGTCCAATAGGTTTTGACGTCATACTCTGTTAACGGAGTAAAGAACATGGAGTTTTGTATGCTATGATTATTCGTAGTCTATTGGATTTACATGTGGGTAATTTTCATTTGCCTTTTCTGCCATTTCTTCACCAATACTATTAAAATAAGAATTCATGACTTCCGCTTTATCAGTGGGAGTTTCAAATGTTTCAGAACAATATGTTACTTTTGCTAGGATTTTCGATTTTTTATTTCTTCCCAGAATAGCATTTATAGCACTCCATGTTTTTTTCATGTCATTTTTTCGTTTTTCGAAGTCCTCTTTATAATAACTTATTTTTCTTTGTCTAAATGATTGTTGTTAGTTTGTTTTTGTATTTTTTATATTTTGATTTATTAACACTCGAAGGATTCTTTTTATATTTGATCCCGGGGGGGTCACTTGTATATAAACCAAACGGTGGGGGGGGGGGGGGGAGTGCAGCAACCACTTCAAGACATGAGGCACTTGCGCTACCTGTTTTACTGAAAAATACTACGGACTTGAACTACCATTTACCAAATAAAAATCCAGTGTTCTCTAAAAAGACGGCAGAAACAAGGCCACGCCAGGGAGGGCGCAATATTTGTACTGGTTCCCGGCATGATCTGCGCATGGCCAAAGAGACCGTTCATGGCAAAATCACGTGCACGAACGTGTTTTGAAAAGTTTATCGCTCGTCGTCCGCGGTGGTGCATCCGCCGTGAACGACGATGATCAAGAGTCAAGAAGAGTGGTCACAGTTGAATGATTTTGTCCTAGGCTATGTTTCGTGTTCTTCTGCTGATGCGAAAACTCTAGGCCTATTCAAAGGTATTTAGCGATGGGCTTATATAGCCGGGCTTATAGCATCCATTATGCTAAAATACCTGCAAAATTTGGCGATAAATTGTGACATTTTGACACGGGTGGGCGAGCCAGGGACTTAAACTACTAATTTCACCCTGTCATTTCCCACACTTGTGCTACCAACTCTCCATAATTTCCCACACTTGTGCTACCAGGCCCTCGAAAATATACCCCGTAAATGCGGCACCTCCCGGTATGGAAATATTTAAGAGTAACGACATTTGATATATAATTTCTCTTTAGTATTTAGAGACCGTTCTATACCATCAGTCATCCAGGGTGACCTTATTCTATTTTTTAACGGGAAACATCTATCAATTAGTGTTGTAATTGTATTTGAGAATCGATTATATGATACACTTGCATCAGAGCAATTTAAGACATTATCCCACTGTTGATTTTGTAACTCATTTCGAAATAATTGATTTTGTTCAGTCGAAAAGTTACGCTTAAAAACATATGTGCTTGTTTTACTTTCCGTATATTTTTGTGATTTATCAATGCTTATTACTGGACAATGATCAGATATATCACTAAACAAAATATTAGTTTCAATGTCATGAGTGTTTGGAGAGTTTGTATAAATGTTGTCTATTATTGTTGACGTTTCCTCAGTAATGCGCGTCGGTTTATTTACTAGGGGTATAAATGATTCTGAGATCATAGAGTCGACATGTTCTTGGACATTACCTACAGAGTTGTACATATTTAGGTCAACATTGAAGTCGCCCATGAGATAAGTTTGTTTCTTTTCGTTTGTTCATGAGTCACTCATTTGAGCGTTAAAGTTAGAAACATCGGATTTTGGTGGTCTATAAATAACTCCACAAATAACTGTCTTATTGTCTGTATCAAGTTCAATAATAATACTCTCAGCGGCATGCAGAAGCTGTGATAGGTCACTTCTTAATCGATAAGACAAATTTGACTTTATATATAAAGCAATGCTACCTGCCTGTGTGTTCCTATTGTTATGTATAGTTATTTAATTGATTCAGACCAGTAAAGTGTTCAGCCGGTAAAAAGGCTGGTAAAGCTTTTAAATCTAAGAGCGGTAGTTGACAGCATATAGAGGCAAAATAATCATTCATTTTTATCGCTGATTCAGTATAAGATCCACCTGGAAACTTTATGTTTGGTTTATTTTTAAAGTTGTACAGGTTACGTACGCTTTTGTACCTATTTTTAATCAATATAGCTCCTCAGGATGGTTAACCCATATTTTAAAATGTATTATGAAGGGGATGAGAAGATACGAATTCATGTAAAATTTGTACCTACCGGATGTTCTGACGTCACCATATGGCCACTCTAATTTTTAAAATAGATTTGTTTTCTTTTTCATACTAGTTAATCCAATTTAATAGAGCGCAATTGCGTTCCTCAATTTCTCCTAGACTTTGATATGTTATTCCTCACTCAAACCTCTTTTATGAGTTACAAGTTTTGTTTTTTATTACATCATCATATAAAAATATTAGAATAACGTGAGTTACTTAATTTCATCTATACAGATGTTAATCTGTTATAGCTCATCGAAATGAAAAGTGACCCATGTGATTAAAACTTATTATGGAAGTTGTTGAATTGTATGAATTCATACAAATTTTGTCTATCTGATATCATATATCCAGTTGAATTCAAAAAGTCATATTTTCGTCTTTTTCATATGTTCATCACATATAAGTGAGCGCATTTCACTTTTACGTGCCCAAAATTCTTCAAATTTTGAAATCTTTATAATATGTCAATTTGATGACGTCATCGTGTTAAAAATTGGATTAAAAGATGGGTCTTGTAATTTCATCTATGCTACACTCTACATAACATGTACAGTGTATTTTGTAAATACTGTAATATGCTGTATGATACAAATGATACTTTAAACATATTTAATTCATTTCGTAGGATGTCATAACAAGTTCAGGTTAATTGTCCGCATTTCCGCGGATAACCTAATAATTGACCTGTAGCTTTAGATGTGCAAAATGTTTTTATATGATGTCAGAGTTGCGCAGTGTAAGTTACACGCGATTTTATGAAATTTTATGGTTGATCATAAATTCTGAGGTAAAAAATATTTTATCAAAGTATGAAGCAACTTTTGACATAATGAAAATTACATGAGTATTGAAATTGATTGTTGTTTTCACCTGTAGTAGATTTCTTTCATTTTGATGAACTTTAATTTAATTTTGATGAATATAATTTTGTACTCTCTGGTCGGCACTGCTCCTATGAGGGGAAGCCCTGTTGTCATTACTGTGCGGTTGCTTGCACAACTAATGCGCTGAGCTCACCACCAGGGGAAGCCCCGTAATTACTCCTCTTTGGACGCACTACTAACACAGCAGCTGAAACATGATAACCTTGCCGTAGGCACTTTGGTTTTTACGATATTGTTTGCCTTAATCAGTCAAGTTTAATTTTTAACAAAATTTCTGATTTCCTAGGTAGATTTTGAATTCAATTTCAATTGTACGCTGTTGAAGTAATTTCTGGGTTCACAATGAGTTCATGGGTTCACCTTGCAACTTCCTGGTTTCAACTAAGTTGGCCGTTAGTGGCTATAGCCGATTTTCCACTAGGCGAATTTGATCGCGCGAATCAAAAGCGTCA
Organism: Antedon mediterranea; assembly: GCF_964355755.1. NCBI lineage: Eukaryota > Metazoa > Echinodermata > Crinoidea > Comatulida > Antedonidae > Antedon > Antedon mediterranea. Next base: position 11,309,644 of record NC_092678.1, read on the forward strand.
GCTTATACGCATGCGTAGAGAGGGATTTTGAAGATGGAAACATGAATACGCATGCGTATAAGCTGACGCTTTCGATTCGCGCGAACAAATTCGCCTAGTGGAAAATCGGCTTATAGCCATTTTAGTTTTTTGTTTATTTTCAGATAAAATTGCGCGTGTGAATTGGTACAGTAGTTAAAAAATAAAAATTATACTGCAAATTAATAAAGATCAAATTAAATATATGCCATAAAACATCAGAGTATATTGTGGGGAATAGTAAAAATTACATAGGGAGATCTGATAAGACCTTTTGTTTAAAATCGAGTGAAATCCCAATAGCCGAGATTTATAGGATAAGCTGGCAGGAATAACTGAGGGCTATCTGTGTTCCGTTAGGACTGGGATACGTCTGCCCATGTTGCAAGCCGTCTAAAATGTCTTCCTTCTTGGGCCGAAATGGCCCACTCTGTCACGGAAGTTAGTTTCAAAGGATGTTTAAATTAAATAATGTATTAATTATTAGGATGGTATTTATTTGAATAAACACCCAACACCTCCCCAATAAAACATTACCCCCAACCCAACTATCTAATAAACGCCATTTATACACACAATATTGTATTAGGCCTGTATCTATAATAACACATACTATTTGTAGTAGAATTCAACGCACTGTTATCTACAATTAAGCATTTGGTATTCTTTTTTACCACTTTTTATATCTATTAGAGGATTATATTTGATTAAAAATGTTACCATATTATTAAAACTAAAAAATTAAATCCCTCGAATAAGCACCTCCCTCAAATGAACTCCGCCTCCCCACCTCCACCCTATGGCCCCTGTCAATTAATAAACACTATACCTTAAAAAGTTATTAATCATAAAGACACTGTGTGTGAAACAGAGTAGGTTTAGTTTTACGAATTTCAAGCATTTTGTTAATGTTAACCAACAGAAAACGTACAAGGAGAACATCCTAAAACCTTTTTACTCGAGTCATTATCATTCCGAGAACCTGAAGGCTACTTCTGTGTCTTATTTGATGCAACAAATTACGTAAAACAATTTATTAATAAACATTGCTGTTTGAAAATTCTTGACTAATACAGTAGCCCTAATTATTATTTTATTTATACATTTATAAAATTATTCTAAAACTACTATAAGCAAGTATGAGCTGGTATCCACTTTAAGGCATTATAGAAGATTCGTAATTGTGGTTAAAAAATACATAATGTGCTCTGTTGGAAGAATTTCATCTGGTTGTGAAATAGGTATTAAATAAAATTTCTTTTGAACAACCAAAAAATAATATAATAATAATATAAGGTTTCATTTTCAACTGGCGTTTCATCGTCTAGCGTTGTTAATCCCATGACGACGATGAATTGGTATAGCGCCACCAATGGTTCAAACGGACGATAAAAAGAGTTTTCAACCAACATCAAATTGACACCTTTTTCATCCCATCCAATAAGATCAGGCAAAACCTTGTTCATCCGAAGGACCGCATCAAAAAAGATCAAGTATGCGGTTGCATCTACAAACTACAATGTCTGAACTGTCCACAAGCTTACATAGGGGAAACAAGGGAGGGCTTTAAAAACACGCATAAAAGAACATCGCACAGACACAGAAAACAACACGGGAGGGATTTTAACCAGGGCTCAAAGATCGTCCACATCATCAATCATACATAAATCTGCAATAACAGATCATGCACTACAACACAATCACCTCATTGATTGGAGTGCTGCTATCCTTGAGAAAGTATGCAACACTCAAAAAAGGCAAATAAAAGAGTAGATCAACATCAGAAAGCATGGAAATATCATGAACAGAGATGAAGGAGCCCACGAATTGTCACATATATATGATCTACTATTAAAGAAGAAGGAGGCAACACGTCCGTTTGGACTTATTGGTGGCGCTATACCAACTCATCGTCGTCATGGGATTAACAATAACAACGCTAGACGATGAAAGCCAGTTGAGAATAAAACCTGATAGGTTCGCTTATATTATTTTTGGGTTGTTCAAAAGAAATTTTATTTAATAATAGGCTCTGGTAACTAATTTTAAAATCATTACAGTGGCGCCAGGATCTTTCCGACGCGGGGGATAAATTCCCCCGTGGGGCTTTTCTATGCGAGCATCACTAGCCCCTTGGAAGCAACACGTTATATCGTAATTTGAGGCTGTTTTAATCAGATTTAAGATAGCCAACTTTTTCAATTTTTTATGGTACATAAATAAAATACTTTGTGAAAAACACATTGCACGAGGTCTGATGCGATGTGTAAATCCATTATTGTAATTTGAAAAATGGTATAATAATAATAAAAAATATATATAATATATGCCTATCATAGAAAATATACGCAAACGTAAAACCACGGGCCAAGAGTTATATTGTTATTCACAGAGGCTTTAGACTTGTTGCTGTCTGGGGGTGTAAACTTTGTAAATGCGCGAGACTAAACACCCATGGGCTGATCTGTAAGAAAAATTTTAAAAAGAGAGATGCTACAGTAGGTCCCCGAAAAATTCAATTACACATTGATGAAAGGAAATTAGTTAGAACCAAACTAGCTATAGGAACAATTAGAAAAATAGAGTTGTTTAGGTCCCTGGAAATTGGATTAGGCCTATAGTATTTCGAAGAAAGAAACAAAATATAAGTCTCCAGGACCAGCCCTACCATTAGGGTGGAGCTGCTACGAAAATTGTAAAAAATAGAACTGCTGGGGCTGGTCCCTGGAAATTGCACTCATATAGGCCTCTATTGATTAATGAAACAAAATTATAAGTCTACAGGACCAGCCCGCCATGGATGGTTTTGTGGAGGTAAGAAAATTTTGAAAATTACAGCTGCAGGTCTATTACAAAAAAATATCAGGTCTAGAGGCCTAAAAAAGTAGCTTTTGCCTTTTATTTGGAGGGGAATGCGTCCGCAAGCGTAGACCATTTTCCATTGAGGAAATCAGTTTATTTCCCAGATGTATATGCGTACGATCTGGACTTCCGGTGTACATGACATATAGGACATTGAAAAGTAATAAATTAGCTGTAATAAGATGTTGGCTAAATGAAAATGGCATGTTTTTTGTTTAGTAATGTAGACCTACAGTAGGCGAGCTTACAGTGAAACGTCTATTCGTACCCTTTTCTGTATAGCGACGTCGATACACACTACACAATGTAACGCATCAATAAACTAAATAAAAGTTACTACAGGTACAGTGGAACATTATATCACGCGTGAAACCGCAATGTGCCGGCCCAATGGTAAACGATTCGTATAAAGGAACACTGCCAGACAAGTGCGTACATAATTGTTTATTAGGTCGCTGGTAATATTACATGTATAAAGTGTAATAGCCCTCCGACGTACTAAAAAAATGACACGGTTTTCTAGGTGCTGAAGCTATGAAGTGATTGTGAATGATTTTAACTGTATATTATATTCCCCGACAGAAAATACTCGCGTTCCCCGACGGGGGTCTAGGCTCCCCAACAAGGGAGGCGACACCACTGGGTAGGGGTAACCACTCACCAAGTACGGTGCATGAGGCACAGGCTAAGGTTGGTTAAATGACATCTAGATGGTCGGAAGTGGTACTCGCACATAAAATTCATAAATGGAACCTATAGTTGGCCGGAAATGATACTCCCATAGTGAGTTAACAATCTTTTCCATAAAATCAGACATTTTAGTCCAACCGGGTGTTGGGAGAGTTGACTGTATGTTTTCCTTTTTCCAGGATAACAAAATCTAAAGTACCAACAAAAAATCTGTTAGAACCAAAATGGAGGAAGAAACTGTAATACTTGAAGGGTTTATCTGTCCTATGTGTAAGAGAAATTTGAATTCTGTCTATCAGTTACAAGCACACTTTGAAGATGTTCATAGAGCAGAAGAAAAAATTGGGGTACAGCTAAAAGAATTCATAGGTAAACATTTCAATTAAATTAGTGATCATGTACTGAATCTACACAAACTTATTTTATTTTTAAAATTTCCCTGGCATTACATGGTTCTATTTTTATTCCACCTGTTCACATTTTGTTAGTGTAGGATAGTAATGTCTAAAAATGCTGCTTCTTTCTTTCTGTCTGTCAAATTAATTAATCAAAAGTATTCTTGGTTAATAGGAAAAGCTAAAAGAAAAATCTTAAAGAAGAGAGAAGATATTAATTATGAAGAAGGGTACACCCCATCACAGTCACATCAATCAAACTCAGAAAGTTTTGAAAGTGGTGGGACAGATCCATTTACATGGAGTTCTGAACTTGGTAGGCCTTTTTATTATTTTGTATGGCGTTGGATATTAATGATTCATCAATTTATTTTGTGTCCTTTCTGACACAAAATCATACAAACATTAACTTTCACTCTAGTTATAGATCAACTTATATGCACATTAAGGTCCAGAGAATTTTGACAGACAGAAATTGGTTTAGGCCGGTCAACATCATTTTTTTGGCTTGGTTACATTTTAGAAATGTTGCGAAGGGTACAGTATATAAACAAACACAAACAGCTTGTTAAATCTCCGACAACCACTGGTTATAGCAAGATAATTTTTGTCTCAAATTGTTCATCTAATGAGACATTTTAGTGAAAAATGACAGAAATTGGTTTCCTGTAAATGTAATAACAAACTAGATTTAATTTGTCACTATGACGAATTATAGGTTATGTATTGATTTAAAGATATATTGATTGATTGATTTTCTCAGAATCTTTATTTATTTTAATATGATAAGATCTTGCTAATAGGAATACAATAGCCAGTATAACAATCCGATCAAAGATCCCTCTGCGTATAATGTCATAAACCACATTGTTACATAAGTAATAAAGACATTACTTACTTTTTATAGATTTCATTATAAATTATGTGTATATAAATCTATACACTAAAAAATATATTTGAACAAACAATACGGATAACAAAAATTTGTTTCCGAAGGTGAGACTCGACTCGGTACCTTGAGTGCTATAGACACGAGCACATACCACCAAGCCATACACAACTGACTAAAAAAAGTTGTAGAAAGATTCCTCCGTGTATTTACTATGCAGTAAACACTTTGGTGCATACCGCAATGAATTATAATTTTTTAATATGATGACATCTTTTAAAAATGTTAAAAAATGATGCACTGTCAAACTATATACTTTTAACTTTAATATAATATGAACTTTTGAAGTATGAAAGTTAATGTTAAGTTTGTTATTTTGGTCTAAGAAAATGTCATAATTTGTTTTTTTTAAATTTAATATGCAATTAATTATGACTTAATCAAGTTTTGTTCTCTTAATTTCATAATAAATCATACATATGATACGTACACTTCAATTTTATGAAATAAAAAATAGGTGTTCCCGAGCATTGTGACGATCTATATTAATTTTAAAATTTAGCATATTTTCACCATTTTTTTAACTTACATGTGCGTAGCCTGTAACTTTTGACGTGCTCGTATAACGCAATTTAGCGTTGAAAAGTGAATAAAAGTATGATGATATTATTAAAGAAAGGTTGTACAACAGAAATCGGACAAAAATATTGCGCATTAATGTTTATCGCGCAGTGCGCATGCAAAAATCTTCGCACCCATAGCAATTTTTGAAACGCTTAAAATTCCCTGAAACGTACTTTTTTCATCGAAAATAAATTTTGACAATTTTGAAACTTTTAAGCGCGTGTATGCATTGCAAGCGTTATGCACTACGCACGTAATTGTATTGTATATGATGAAATATGACCTGACATTTATGAGTACCGAAGTTTTGTTTAATTGTGATTCATGCTTGTGAAGATATGATTACAAACGTGATTTCGTTAAATCGTGTGTAATTTTTGATTGCCCACCATGAAAACATAACCACATCGATTCCTGGCCATAAGAAATATACTCTGAAAAATTGACTCGGCTAGATGAAACTGATATCAAGATAATTGACGAATTAGTGCTAAGGAAAGAATAAATAAATAATTTAAAGATCCTGACAGAATCAAGATATACAGATATTGACTGCTTAGAGGTTAAATATAAGATTTGACATCCCCGAAGGAATGATATTATGTTCGAGGGAATATATATTTCCCGAAGCGATATAAAAGGCGATATCTGTTATATTACATAGCCAACAACAAGTAGAATATCTGCTGGGTCGGGTAGCTAGGCTAGGCCTAGGCCTCCTTTTTTTATTGTATTTCGAAGAATAATATACAGATAATTACTAATTAATGGCAATAAAATATTCACGATAGCCTAGGTCGTTTAAATGATAACAGAAGAATTTCTATCAATAAGCCTACATTAATAATAATAATATTATTATCAGATAGGCCGAATAAATAATGAGGGCGCTATTTATGCATAGTTTAAATAGTTTAGTTGAGTAATTTCTTCAAGCATGTTCCGTGGCATGAAGCGTTGTCTTGTGATGGAGTGACAATTGCATCGCAAGTTCAAGACCCAGTAGATGACTTTTGTTTATTTATCAGCAAACGCGAGTGTTGCACACGAAAATTACACAGTCAATATCATCGTACTCGATAATTTATATGATTAATGACAGGGACACGATAATTACGCGAAAATTACACAGTCAATATCATCGTTCTCGAGGATATATACGATTTACGATCCTCGCAGCGGTAGTCATGTGATGCAGTTTCAACCAATCACGTTTGCGTATTTACATAGCTATGTAAATACGCAAACGTGATTGGTTGTAATGTAATGTAATGTGTATGTAATATAACCTAATAAACCAGACTAAAGGAGGGGTGTCCTACTATTACTAAATTTACTTCACCTACGGCAATTAACATTACCTACATTATTACTGAATCATGCCTTTTAACGTTGCAACTAACAATTGTAAAGATTAGTAAATTTATACATTTTTTTATAAGGTGCCACTCAAAGCCACATTCAACTTTTTAAGTCCATCAGAGGCTCAATAATTAATCACATCGTTGTTGAAACAAATAAGCTGGTGATTCGCCTTGAGAAACTGGTATGTTTTTACAACACACATCCTGAGAAATCTAAAAAAAAAGGTAAGACAAAGGCTACTTTTAGACTTTAGCACCTAGCTTTTGATATTGAAATCAAATGGAATAATTGAACAATTTAACAATGACAATGACATAGAATGTTTGTAAAAGCCTACAGATACATGTCTATTTGGTGCAATACCATTCTATGGGTCTCTCAATATACTGTCTCCACCTTCTTTGATCTTTATATAGAAATTCTCACTGAAAAAAAAGATTCTAACAGTATTAAACAAAACAACTTGGCGAGGTATTCAATTTTTTTGCACAAATTTTTAAATTAAACTACACTTTCTAATTTTATTAAATAGTGTATATTAAAACAGTTTTATTAAAACGCATTTTTTTCGCAGACGAAATTAGGAAAAAACGCAGTTAATTAAGGTAGCAATATGACAGCATACATTCATTCAACCATTAGTAATAATGAGTAATAATAATAATTCATTTCTCTAGTGAACTATGGGCTTTTATTTTGAACCTCTTTATCAACAAGACAAAAGGGCAAATGCCTGTCATTATTATGGAATAATAATTATGCATTTTGATTTAAAAATTATTTTTTAATCTGTATGATATTCATTCAATTTGTGGAATGATTTGTGGAGCTCCATTAAGACTTCTTTCTTTATTAGTTTATATTATATGTTTAAGTATGTTTAATTGAAAGTGACTACATAAAAAAAAACAGGGAGAATATGGAAATATTTTTAAAAAAATAATTTCTAAAAAATCGGTTAGAAAATAGTGTTTTTTATACATTACACCTTTTCAGTAACTCAGGGGTTTTTATTTACAATATATCGTAAAACTATAGTTACACTTGGCAACTGACGTGTTTTAGTCACCTTTGAATGTGTTGGTTTAATGTCTCCCCTTTGGTAAATTACAGTATAGCGAATGGCAAATCAATTTCATAACACAATTAATGCAATTTGTTTAGGCCCAAGTAATATTTCAGATAAAAATATCAGTATAAACTATAATTTACATGTAGCACTAGCAATGCATCATGATTTGGTACCTCAAATTAACATTCTAGATGATTATAAGCTATAATACAATGTATACAATATGCAATTATTAATAATAATATTAATAATAATAATTTAGGTATTTGTATAACACCAGAATCAATTAAACCAAAGTAAAAATCAAAGGTGCTTATATTGGATGTTAAAAAGATGCGTTTTATTATTAAGTTCTTTTTTAAAAATAGCAATAGAAGTTGATTTAGTAAAATGATGAGGGAGAGAATTCCAAAGAGAAGCAGCAGAGAACATAAAAGACCTTTGTCTATAAGATTTAGTGTTAATTTGAGGAACAAGTAGTAGGTTTTGGTTCAGGGACGATTCGGCCCTGAGACGATTCAGCCCGGGACTATTCGGCCCACTTTTGGTGGGACGATTCGGCCCACTTTTGGGCCGAAACATCTCACTTTAGACCAAATTCATATTCATTTTTTGGGTATTTATCAAGTTTTTAAAGGTGTTTAACAATCCGTATTTTATTGATATTGACAATTTTGATATAATATGTATAATAAATTACTAAAAAAACGTAATTTTTGTTCAATTTATTACTTCGAAAACCTTGTTTATTTCGTGCAATCGCCAAGCGGTCAACAGAGGGCGTAACTTGTTTACATCGTTCGCGTGACTAAAAATTGATCATTTTCGACAATTTTTTCAAAATGTTTGCTTTATTGCATCTTTATCCCTAGTACTAGTAGTACTACCCCATAGTCTCTCTGGAAATAACATTTGGGGAAAAAGCTTATTTTGTGCTTATAAAATGCATATCAAAGCCGATAAATTTAAGTGTGCCGAATCGTCTCAGGGCCGAATCGTTCCGGGCCGAATAGTCCCGGGCCGAATCGTCTCAGGGCCGAATCGTCCCGTTACCGTAGGTTTTGATCAGCCGAACGAAGACAAGCAAGAGGGGTGTAAGAGGGAAGAAGATCAGCGAGATAAGTAGGTTGTTTAAGAAGTAGCGCTTTAAATGTTAGTAAAAGGATCTTATATTTTATACGGGAGTCAATAGGTAGCCAATGGAGGTTATATAAAACAGGAGATATTTGTGAGGATCTTCTAGTAACAGTTACAATGCGTGCAGCAGTGTTCTGGAGACGTTGAAGTCGATTCACTAAAGATTTCGGTAGGGCAAAAAAAAGAGAGTTGCAATAATCAAGCCGAGAAGTGGCATTTATTAATGTAAAGGCAGTACGCTTTGACAGATACATTCGAATGCAAGCAATGTTACGTAGATGGAAGTTAGTAGTTTTTGTAACATGACTTATATGTTTGAAAGATAAAAATTCATAAAAATAAACCCCAAGATTTTTAACAAAAGGTGATGGAAAAATTGTACAGGAATTAAAAGAAATCGAGGGAATATTGAATTTTGAACGTATGTGTTTGGTGGAAAAAATGATAAATTCGGTTTTAGAATTGTTAAGCAAGAGCATGTTAGATGCTAGCCAGGAGGATATTTTTGAGAGACAACTTTCAAGTCGTTTAGTTATATCGTGAGATTCAGAAAGATTAAAATCGACATATAGCTGTAAGTCATCAGCATATAGGTGGTAGTGTAAATTGTATTCTTTAATAATTTTAGTGAGACTGAGGAGAAATATAGAGAGAAACAAGCAAGGGCCCAAGGATAGAACCCTGTGGAACTCCGCATTCAAGGCTCTTAGGAGCAGATCTAGTATCATTGATTTCTACGCACTGGGTCCGGCCAGTCAGATAAGATCAAAACCAATCTAAAGCACTATTAGACACTCCATAGTAATCTGAAAGACGACAAAGCAGATGAAAGGTCTAGCATAACAAGTGCAACAGCACGCTTTCGATCCAAGGCACAGACAATATCATTATGAATTTGGGTGAGGGCAGTTTCAGTACTGTGACCAACTCTATATGCAGATTAAAATGGATTTAAACAAATGGAATTTGTAGAGATAAGATATAAATTGATTTGAAACAATTTTCTGAAGGAGCTTTCCAAGGAAGTGAAGATTTGATATTGGTCGGAAATTTTTTAACAAATTGGAGTCAAGGGATGACTTCTTTAGAATAGGTTTCATAACGGCAGTTTTAAAGATTTCGGGAACGATGCCTGAAATAATGGATTAATTAACTATAACTGTTAGTGGATCTAAAAATGAAGTAAGGCATGATTTGAACACATTTGTTGGAATAGGATCATTGAACAGGAGGCAGAGTATAACGAAGAGACAAATTTCATAACAGTTGAGCATCAACAGGAGTAAAAGCAGAAAATGAACAACTAGACATGAAACTCGTCACTTTGACGAGTTAGTTATCCGCACCACAAACGCCACGTGCACGTCATACGTTGGAATATTGCACACAGAAAAAGATTATGGCATTATGATCTGAACTGAAGAATATGATATGTTTTTATTGCTGAATTCTGTTATTTTGTGTCATATCGTATACACAGTATAATCTTATACAGTGTAGAATAGGTGAAATTACGGGACTCGCTATTTATTCCAATTTTTAACATGTTAACGGATTCAAAATGAAACGCAAAGGTAGCAATTTTTAGAAGGAAATTATCTCAACAACAAAATATTAACGTGTAGAAGAAATTTGAATACGTGAAATATTGATGCGCGCTCTTTTAAATGTAATAAACTATGACGCAAAAGATGAAAATACAACTTTTTTAAGTCAAGTGGCCATATGATGACGTCAAAATATCCGATTGGCAAAATGTTCACATGAATTCGTATCTGCAATCCAATAGCTTCCAGAAAATGTTTTAATCGTGAATGACAGATTAAAATTTACTGTAAAGATAAAATTAATGACCCACATAATTTAAATTTTTAGGCACGATGACGTCATAAAAATTAAAATATTTGAAAAATAGTTGATTGACCTAGACAATATTAAAATCTCGGAGAAAAAAGAATACAGATAAGCGTGATGCACTCCATTGAATGTGATAAGCATTAACGAAAGAGACAAAAATCCTATAATTTATATTCGGGTGGCCATACGATGACATCACAATGTTTTTTTTAGCCTAATTGATGCATGATCCGATATCTACAACTCATCAACTTCTAGATTTTGTAATAAAAATAACAGTTCACGGTTTACTTTAGAAACTATGACTGTTTTAAAAAAGACAGTATTTTGACGATTTTTTAAGCTTTTTCATTAAAAACGCGTGCGAATTGTCTAATTCAACGTGTTCGTATGGCGTTATTTAAAGTGGAAAATGTCTAGATTGTTTTCAAAATTACTAGGAAAGGCTTGAAAAATATAATTCAAGAGAAAAAAACATTTTTTCATACTCCGTGTGCACCTTACACGTAAAATTGTTTGCGCACGCGGGAATTTTTGACATGCTCAAAATGTCATGATCAGATTAGAAATTAATTTTGCGCAATTTGAAATGCGCGTGCGCGCGTAACTTCTTGTGAAACATGCCATTTTTAATCCATAGAAAGTTTGACCTTGATATAACTTAAATTTTCACCAAGTATAAAAAAAAAATTACACTTAGTTTTTAATCTATGAGCAATAATAAAAAATCATAAAATCGCGCGTAAGTCACGTTGCGCAACTCTGACGTCTTTCAAAAAAGGGGGTGCACAACTTCAGGTAAATGTCCATATGTGGTCAAAGTTATGAAATGTTATGTTTACACATTTTAGAGAAACGCGCTGCACAAAAATAGCGAGAAAGGGGGTGCACAACTTCAGGTAAATGTCCATATGTGGTCAAAGTTATGAAATGTTATGTTTACACATTTTAGAGAAACGCGCTGCACAAAAATAGCGAGAAAGAAAGAAGAATAATACAGAAAAAAATATTGATCCATACAATAACAAGGAGTTATCCGCCAAGTGCGGATAACTAATTAACAGGTGGATAAGTAATTGGCGGAGGTAAAGAACAGTGCGTTTTGGAAAGTTCATTTCGTATTTTAGCAATCTTATCAAAAAAAATAATAGTTAGAAAAAAATTCGATCAAATCAGGTAAATTTTCATGAGTAAGATATGAAATTACAGGGTTTCGATCCAAGTCGGCCCTAAACCGTCTCGGCCAAAGTCAAGTCGGCCCCAAGTCAAGTCGGCCCCAAGTCAAGTCGGCCTCAAGTCAACTCGGCCTCACGTCAACTCGGCCAAAAAATAATCGGTCAACTCGGCCCCGTTAAAGTATGGAACGCAAAAAGTGCAAATGAAGGGGATTGATAAATAATATTTCTTCACAATTTTTTAACTATGAATAATTCTGACTTTTAATGAATATTATATATATAATATATATTTAGCAGCCTCCCTGCGCGTTTGCCAGCTTTTTCGATATCTACAACTGCTACGTGTTTTCGCTGACCGGGGGATTCCCCTTTTTTAAAAACGCAAATCATGCACAAAAACGATGTACGATCATTTTTTCTATGGCCAAATGGTGGAACGTAGGCCTCCGTCTTCGATTTCCTAAAATACGGTACCTGCACGTGTTTTTTGTAACACGCGGGTTCATTTTTTTATATGATATTATATTTTTTATTTCTTCATTTTTAAAACGTGGATAGTAAGAATCGTAATAATATTAAGCACTTTTTGCGTTCCATACTTTATTGTGGCCGAGTTGACAGATTAGTTTTTGGCCGAGTTGACGTGAGGCCGAGTTGACTTGAGGCCGAGTTGACTTGAGTTATTCCTCGGTTCATTCTATTAATATTGTTATCTTGTGCTTTTTTTCTGTTATGTTTGTCTTTGTATTTTTGAGTGAACCGAATAAAACTGAACTGAAATACCAGACGATCAAGCAATTATAACGGATTTGACACCTAAAGGATATACTTTCATTTATATTTATTGCCTTGATATTTCTTCTCTTTATCTGTTATGGGATGGCGTATTTATCATTTTAGACAGAAAAATAACAGGGACCATAAAATCTATCACGGAGTGATAACTGAAAATGAAACCACGATCCTTAATGTTACAAATGGATGTAGAAACTTTAGTGATAATCAAATCCAGTAGTTAGCCTTATTGTGAGTTGGAAAGTATATATGTTGAATTAGGTTATAATCGTTAAAAACGTCTTTTAATTTGCTAGCAAATGGGTCTTGATCATTCGTTAAGTGAGCATTAAAGTCTCCTAGGAATATTGTTGTACAATTCAAACTCAAGTTGTCATCTAGCGAAGAAGAAAATTTCTCAAAAAAACCATCCGATTTGGCTGATGACGGACGATAAATAGAAATAATCCGCAAATTAAGTGATTTCGACAAAATTTCACAGAATTCGTACGAACAACTATGTTGTTCGACAGGTTTAAAACCAAGTTCTGATTTGAATAAAACACCAACACCTCCACCTCGTCTACCCTGTGGTCTTTCCAACATGCAAGGATAACCTATTATCTGCCAGACATTCGTAACATGACGATATGTTTTTACTTAGAACCTCTTCGATTACCTTTGGATCAGAGTGAGAAAATGTAATGGCACTATCATCAGCATATTGGCGTAAAGTACACAGTGAATTAATACTAATTGCCATTATCATTAATATATACCAAAAAAAGCAGTGGCCCCAAAATCCGTCCTTGTGGGACACCATGCGTAATGTCTTCAATAGAAGATTTTTTGCGGTTGATTTCAACATACTGTTTCCTTCCGGAAAGGTATGAGGAAAACCAGTCTGTTTTGTTGACACCTATTGCAGAAAACTTTCCATTAAGTATAGCGTGGTCAACCGAATCGAACGCCTTGCGTATCTAACACCACCATACCAGTGTAAAGACCTCTAGATGTGTTCTCTTTTATACAATCAATAAGGTCAATTAAACAAGTGTCGGTAGAGTGACCAGCGCGATATCCAGATTGATTAACGTTAAGAAGGTTGTTGTCGTTCAAGTATCTTTTAAATTGAACTTTTGAAACAATATTTAAAACGCTGACAGGCCGGTAATTATTTACATCAAGACGGTTCCCTTTCTTATAAAGGGGCTTTACCCTGGCAATTTTGAATTCTTCCGGATAAATGTTAGAAGTAATTGAAAGGTTAATGATGTGTTTGATTGGCCCAGTTATTTGAGTAACGGCGTCTTTTAAAAATCGTGCTGATATAGCGTCAAAACCTATTCCCTTGTTAGGATTAAGACTTTGCAGTTCCTTCTCAACGAATTCATCATCAACCATGGCAAGAACAAATTTAGAGGGGGCTGTCTTTGTGATGATCTATCTTACTGACGGATAATGTCAAATTGATGTATAAAATCAATATTGTTATATTTTGGAGGACGGTACACACAACCAAGAACAATTGATTTTGATTTAGGCTGAAATATTTCTATCCATGCAGCTTCAAGTTCATCACAGTTCAGTTGATCCGATTCCTTGAAGGCGAGATCACTTTTAATGTAGATGCAAACACCACCAAATGTGTTTTCTCTTCTGTCTCTGTGTATTATGGAGTAGTTGTTGATGCTGATTTCTCTGTCAGTGACTGAGTTGTTTAGACGATTCTGTAACGCAGAAAACTGATGGGTAGCATTTTTTGACGAGTTCACGAATTTCCGAAAGTTTAGGGATAAGAGATCTGACATTCAGGTGTTCTGACATTTCAGACCCTTTCGTTCCAAACTTTTAAAATCGATTCCATTTTCAGTATCGTCAAAGTTTTTAACATTGTCCTCTAATTTAAAACCTTGGTCCGGTTTAGTTAATTCAAAAACGTCAAATCCTGGTAATTTTGCAAATAGGCATTTGGAACATGTCCAATATTTGAAATTATTTTGTAACCTGCCTACCTTGTAAGTCTTCGGCGATATTTGTCCACATTTAACGTGGCAGGCTATCGTGCAATCATTGCATTGAACAGAATGGTGATTTTTGGCCACAGCTTTTCACAAATGCTACAAGGATTTTTTACTGGCCCTGGATTTGTATGTATATCACCAGAGAGTAACAGCGTATTAAATGTGGCATCCGCATTTCTTTAATATGTACAAGGACAGCCAAACTTTCTCCTGATCCTTCTCGCCGTATAAGAAATGAATAACGTGACCTTTCTTGTAGATCTGGTAGTAGAGAATATCTACAACCGGTAGCGTTAGTGATATAGCATATAGCATATTTGTCCGATGATTTATTTATATACCGGTAGTTGTTGGATTGTAGTATGAGTAGGCCTAGTATATATAGACACACGCCTAGTAAGGTTGATTTGAACATTTCTGGCAACAAAATATTCAACACTGTCTTAATAATACGTTCAGCACACGATTTCTTCCGATGGTATCCGGCGCCCCGTACTTTGGAAAGCGTAACCTAATACAGTCGGTTGCCTTATTTGGCCGTGTCCATGTTTGGACTGCGTAGCGAAAAGCCTGTGATCGTAGCTGCTATAGGCCTTGCTACAAATTCTGGTTAAACTTACGGGATCGCAAAAATACGAAGTGTTCTAGTGTACCTGTGTTGACTAACTATCAGGATATTTGATAAAGAATAATTGTATCCACTGGAAATGCGTATATTTAGGCCAATATTTAGTAATTCTTTCCGAGAATTTCAAATCTAACCACCACTCAATAGCGCCACCTAAGACATTTTTTATATTTTTTTTTTTCAAGAAAAAAAAAAATGTGTAGGCACTTTTATCTCTATGGAGACTGATCTCTGGTATTCCACTTGGTACATTTATTTTTCTCATTAACCTGTCCCCAGTTTTTCTGGTTTTTTTTTTTGTGTGTGTTTTGGATTTGTACTTATCTCACTTTCTTCCCAAATGAACCCCTGTAACGAAACATTTCCTAACCAAGATCGATTAAATAATTTAATCTTCAACCCATACGCAGACTATGATAAACATGTCAGGCCCGTATCCAGGGGGGGTGCGTTGGGTGCAGACGCACCCCCCCAAGTCCCAAAAGGTCCACTATTTCCTCGGTTGGTATTTTTTCTTGTCTTGTTTAACTAAAGACAATATCATTATATATATACAAAATTTACATTATCAATGGTATACAAACAAAAATATGCTAATATAAAATGAAAAAATACCGGTAATTAAATTACGGAATCTGAACTGACTACAAACTCGATGTAAAACATGCGCAGTCGATCATGTGACGACAAGCAATAGCTTAGCGCTTCATGTACGCGGTACGCGGTAAAGTGTTTGCTGGAGAAATACAGACAACTTAAAGTCAGGGAACACGTGTACTTTTTGTCGGGGAATATAATATACAGTAAAAAGCGTTCGCGTTCACTTAGTAGCTAGCTTCAGCGCCTAGAAAACCGCGACGTTTCATTGACCGTGAGAGTACGTCAGAGTGATATTATGCACTTTATATGCATTCATTATTGCCAGCGATCTAACTTACTACTAAACAATAGCTAGGTACGCACTTGTCTGGCGGTATCCCTTTGTACGAATCGTTCAACGTTGGGTCGAGACGCGTGATATCAAGTTTCATCCAGGGACCAAAATGTGTAATGTGTTATTTTCCAGGCGAAGTTTACCGACGGTTACGTCGTGTACTGCGTCGACGTACGCTACACTACAGCAAAAACGAATTATGTTAATTGTTCGTTTGTTCACCAATTTTTTAATTTACAAGTAACCTTCTGTACCGTGGGGCACCTAAAATCAATTTTTCATCCATTACTAAACAAAAAAACATGCCATTTTCGCTTAGCCAACATTATAGCTATAGTTATTACATTTTCAATATCCTGTATGTCATGAATTTCTCACCACTCGGAAGTCCAGATGGTACGCATGCATACACCCTGGGAGGAATAAACTTTTTTCCCCGACTGAAAAAGGTCTACGCTTGCGTTTTTTAAGCCTCTAGGCCTGATGTTTCCAAAGTATAAAATGCAATTTTTTGAAGACCTGCAGCTCTAGTTTTAAACATTTTCTTAGCTCAGCCCCAACAATAAAGCTGGTCATATTTCGAAGAACAAGAAGTACATTTTCCGGGACCTAACATCTCTATTTTTCAAACATTTCTTAGCTCAGTCACAACCCATGATAGGGACTTATATATTTTTTTTCATGTTTTGAAGTATAATAAGTCCAATTTCCGGGACCTCCAACTCTATTTTTCAAAATTTTCTTTGAACTTTTATTTTTTAAATTGAAAAATATGGATTGAAACCGTCATCGCGCATCGTTTTTTTGCACGCAGTATTTTATTTATGCATTATAAAAAATGGAAAAAATGGCTACCCTAAATCTGATTAAAAAGACCTCAAATGACGCTAGAACGCGTTGCTTCCGGGGGCTTCGCCCCCTGGACCCCCACCGGGGGCCCTTGGTGGCCCCCAGCCTAGTGATGCTCGCTTCGCTCGCATAGCCCCCTCGTCGGGGAATGTAGCCCCCGCGTCGGGAAGATCCTGGCGCCACCCCTGCTGAGTTGGCCTCATCATGAAAGCGTTAAGTTCTGGTGTCCATCGTTCAACTAGCCCAAGCCACAACAGAGAGTCTTACATCAGTCTTTAGAACGTCAAATAACGCAAATTTTTCCAGGGCCTTCGGCCCCTGGACCCTGACCGGGGGCCCTTGGCGGCCCCCTGGCCCCCCAGCCATTGTTGCTCGCTTCGCTCGCACCCCCCCATTATAAATGCTGCATACGGGCCTGCATGTTCATGACTTTGACCCTGATACCAATTTTTTCTCTTCCTCTATCCAGCTCAATTGTAAGTACTATCAACCTGACCAACTAACCCACTTAATTGGAGAGCTCAGTAACATGAAACACTTTTCGTCCTTGCATATTAATTCTAGAAGTTTACTTCATAACATTGATTCTTTCAAATTATTTTTAACCAATGTAAATTATGATTTCGATATAATTGCAGTCTCGGAAACCTGGTTGAAAGATGATAATCCATTAACCAATATCTCCAGTTATTCTTTCATTTCAAAAAACAGACTAGGGCGGGCTGGTGGAGGTGTAGGGCTGTATGTTCGAAATAACAATGTGTTCAAAGAGAGAACTGATCTTTTCCTAGACCCCTCCCTATGCGACTCCCTTTTTATTGAACTTGAAATTGAATCCAATCAAAACATTATTGTTGGTGTAATCTATAGGGCACCATCTCTTGATACGAATGCTTTTTTTGACGCTTTTGATCTCCTGTTAAATAATTTAGCAAAAACCAACAACAAAATTTACTTATTAGGTGATTTTAACATTGACCTACT
Organism: Antedon mediterranea; assembly: GCF_964355755.1. Taxonomy (NCBI): domain Eukaryota; kingdom Metazoa; phylum Echinodermata; class Crinoidea; order Comatulida; family Antedonidae; genus Antedon; species Antedon mediterranea. Next base: position 11,327,924 of record NC_092678.1, read on the forward strand.
TAAACATCAGTCCGATAATCAATCCAACAATTTTGTTAAAATTCTGTCTTTAGTAATTTTCTTTTACCCTTAATCAATAGACCAACTCGTATTACCCGAACGTCAGCAACATTAATTGACAACATATTATCTAATCAAATTGAATCATCAAGTCTATGTGGACTTTTCTATAGTGACATTAGTGCATGATCATTTGCCCATTTTTAACATTACACCCTTTACTTATCAAATATACCAAACCGTCCCAAAAACTATGTAAGCCCTATTCATACCTACAGAAAATTTAACAAAACAAATATTTCAAACATAAAAAACGATTTGTCAAACATGAATTGGACTGGTGTTTATGGTACGGATGATCCTAATATTGCTTTACTTTCATTTGAAACTGAATTTAAATGACTGTATGATAAACATTTTCCAATTCAAGAGCAGTCTGCAGGTAAAAAAAAATAAAGACCTGGATGGCGAATGAACTCTTAAATTCAATATAGCATAAACAAAAACTGTATTCCAAATCCCCCCGCTATCCGAATGACAAAAACATAAATGAATATAAGCAATTCCGTAACTCCCTTAACTCTTTAATAAAATTAACAAAACGCGATTATTATGAAAAAAAGTTTAAGCAGCAGAAAGATAATATCAAAGGAACATGGACAATTATAAATAGTCTAATAATAGGTATCCCAATGAAAAAATTCAGATTAATTTTTTTACATTTTCTTTCAGTTAACCACAAAGAACTTAATGTAATTAGCATTTTGCGATTTAAATGATTGAAATCCGATTACCCGTTCTAAAGTTATGGTTATTTAAAGTGGTAAAAAAATATACGATTTTTTGCCTAAAAATGGTGTTTTTTGCAGTTGAAATTGGAAGCATTTTTAAAAGGTTATAACTTTTACAATAATTAGTTAAAAGTTTTGAATTTTGTTAAACCTATAGATATCACAGAGTTGTACAACTCTATTTTTTTTGGAGCCTCAACGAAACTTATTTTTTAAATTATTGGTCCGCAAAGTGGTAGGAAAGCATTTAACGCCCATTTTTGCTGGAATTCCCTAAAAAATGAAAAAACTGCTATTTTTCAATGATCTGTAACTTTTGAACTACTGTACTAATTCATTTAATTTTTTTTGTACTTGTTAGAATGTAGTGTATATTTCATTAATAAATATATTTTAGATGTGTATATGAAAAAAAATTTTTTTAATGGTGAAATTTAAAATTATAAAAAGAAAAAATGAAAAAGTATGTTAAAAACGGTGTGTACTGTTTCCTTTCTTTTACACTAATTTTCGGTAAGTATAATTATTAGAATATTTTAATATACTTTATATTTATAATTTCAATCATAAATACTATTATATATAACTTTTGAATACGTAAAACAAGATTTTAGGCCCATATGATTATGACACCAAATCTAAGCCGGGCTGCTAAGTAAGATATGCTCTTTTAAGGCAAACGCACAATATGGGTCAAAATAAACTCATTTAAAATAATCAATGTTAATTAAAACAATTAATTGTTTACCTGAATAGTATATATAACATTATAAAAATTGTTTTCTTTTCGTATTATTACGTTATTAAATTGAAATACGGAGCTAAAGTTTAGGCCAAGTCACGGCTTACTCGCGATCAGTAGTCGCTCCGTTAAAGTATTTCGGTCGCAGTTAATGACTTTCGGCCGCCGTCTACAGAGTCAAATGTTGGTAAATTAGCTTAATAAATTTCCTCGGTACATTTTAACCTAACGCATTTGCATTGTATACTTGCATAATAAATCTTCCGCACATTACATCAATTTTAAGTTGTTAAATTAATGTGTAAAACCAGATATTCTACGACGGAAAAGGACATGTCAATCTCCGACATCGCTGCTGTCACACATCTCGCGTCGAGCCGGTCGAACTCGAGCGAGGAAAACTAAACAACGTGTTCAAAATATGGAACGTACCATTCGCTGATAGGGTGCATTAATGTATTTAACGGAAAACGCCACAACAAACACGCGCGTATTTTAGAGTACAATATTTTACTCACTACAATATTCACCGGATTATAATGGTTGGATCTTTAAAATTTTGAACGGGATTTACGCCTCATGCACCATTTTAAAATGTAGTTCGCTCAATTACCATGCACAATACGTTTGTAAACTATGTTTTATCGATTTCAATGTAGATTTAGCTAAAATTTAATACCAAAATCCATAATATTTTTCCATAAACGGTGAATCAAAATTGGATTTTTGTCACAAAAATTGACTTTTCGTTACGAAAAACCTATTTATAGAAGACGATTTTCGTATCAAATTAAAGCTTATTTAAAGCCTGATAACATACAACAAAAATTAATCCGCTAGCTCCAATGGTAATCGTGCGATCGTGTTTTGAAAACTGATGGGGATTTTCCGATGAGGTTTTCAACGCGCGGAAATCGGCTCGACGGGATTTTAGAACCGTTTTAAAATCGCATTTTCTCGGCAACTAATTCATTAATTTTAATTATAAACACACTTATACATAGATTAAAACAAGTACTTTCAAACAATATAAATTTTGTAAGTATTAATTAAGATTGAATACGATTTATTTAACATCAAAGTCATACTACTTTTTCGAATTTCGTCAATATTTCAAAAGTGATACCCCTCTGTGCGCTTTCATTGGGATACCTACTAATAAAAACGAATGAAAGTAAGCATTTCGAAGAGTCCACTATAAATTGCGAAGGACACTTAACGGATGATCCCAACCTAATTTCAAATCATTTTAATAATTTTTTTGTTAATATTGGACCTACCCTCGCCAAAAATATTGACACATCTAATGCAAATTTTAAGGATTACCTCCCTCCGCCATCCACAAATTCTTCATTTCTCAATCCTGTGACTGTTTTTGAGATTATGGATATTGTTATGCGCCTCAAAAATAGTAAAGCACCTGGCATTGATGATATTAACCCGTCTATTATTAAACAACTTATCCCTTTTATTTCTGAACCCCTCTGCTACATTTTCAATCTTTGTTTTATAAATGGCACATTTCCTGACACCCTTAAACTAGCTAAAGTAACTCCTATTTTTAAAACTGGTGACAAATCTGATTCCAGTAATTACCGTCCTATATCAGTGCTACCGATCTTTTCTAAAATACTTGAACGCCTTATTTATGATCGAACATACAATTATCTTCAAAAAAATAATATACTTTACAATAAACAATTTGGCTTTCGTAAGAACTATAATACATCCACCGCACTTCTTCAATTAACAAATGAAATTGTTGGGGCTTTCGAGAGGGGTGAATTTGCCATTGGTATTTTTATTGACCTCTCGAAGGCCTTTGATACAATTGATCACGATATTTTATTATATAAGTTACATAATTATGGAATCCGTGGCCCTGTATATAATTTATTCAAAACCTAACTTTCAAACCGCAAGCAATGCACTAAATTTAAACACACCCTTTCTGATTTTCTTCCAATTATTTGTGGAGTCCCTCAAGGTTCCCTGCTTGGGCCTCTATTATTTTTATTATACATAAATGATATCCATAATGCCTCAAATATGTTTTCTTTTCTGTTGTATGCTGATGACACAACCCTAATTTACACTGATAAAAATATAGATTCCCTTTTTAAAATGTCAATCGAAAATCTACCCAAAATCTACCCAAAATTTTAACATACTTTTCTGCAAACAAACTTTCTGTTTTGTTTTGGTGTTCAAAAATTCACAAATACCACTAAATACTAGTACAGTACTTTCAAACTAAAAATTAAAGATCAATTAATACCTATTGTTGAGAAAACTAAATTTCTAATTTGGAAACATCAGATTACTCAAGTCGAAAACAAAATATCCAAAAGTTCTGGTATCATATAGATTATCATCTTTCATCCCTCAAAACATACTCCGGATTCTTTACTGTTCACTAATCCTCCCTTACCTCACTTACTGTAATATTATTTGGGGTAATACATACCCGTCCTACTTAAACAAACTGTTATTGATCTAAAAGAAAACCGTAAGATACATAGCAAATGCTCCTCCTTTATCCCATTCCAATCCTTTATTTTCTTCATTTGGTCTTCTTAAAATTCAGGATATTAATCATCTTCAACAAAGTGTTTTCCTCTATTCATGGCTAAACTCGATCCTGCCATCACACTTTGATGATTTATTTAGTTTCAATCTTAATTTTCATAACCACAGTACTCTGAGCGCAAATCAAATACGTATTCCTTTTTTTTAAACTACTTCTTTTAAACATAGCATTAAGTTCACTGATCCTAAACTCTGGGATAACGTACCAGTTAATATAAAAAGTGCTTTGTCTAAGAAGAGTTTTTCTTTTAAATTGAAACGGCACCTCTTATCTAGTTATGTGTAATTATCTTTCACTTATTGTAGTTTTGATATTTAGTCTTTTCGGTACCCTGAAACTAAAAGTCTTCATTACTGTTTTTGTCCTTTTTCCGGTTCCTGTGTTGTCCTGTTTTTTTTTTTCAGTTTCTATGGGCTGCCTTATACAAGCTTCGCTTTTTAGGAATGTTGCCCCTCTTATTTTAATCATATTTATTTACTGTTAATTTTTATTTTCTATGAATGACAAGAAGAGAAATAAATGTTACTTTGATTTGATTTGATTTGAAAGGCCAAAAGTGCCAAAAGTATAATGTTACAATAATGATACAGACGTCACGACAGTAGGTGGCGCTGCGTGGTTGCTAGGGCACCCAAAAATGCGTTCAACCTGCCTCCCTGAGTGACTCCAAGGTCACCAATGGTTTAGAATAGGCTATTGAAATAGGCTTATTGAAGTAGTCATTTTAAAACTTAATAATTTTCAATAAAAACAAACTAAAATTTCAAAAGATCACTAAATATTTGTTTTTAATAATCTATTTATTCTTCAACTACAGTTTAAGTTAAAAAAAATCAAGCTAAGATACATAATTTGATAGAAATACAGATCTTTACAGTTTATCAACATAGTAGCGTTGAACGCATTTTTTGGTTGGCTAGCAACCATGCAGCGCTCTCTATTGTTGTGACGTCACACCGTGATACTCTATAAGTAGGTATCCCAATGAAAGCGTACAGAGGGGTATCACTTTTGAAATATTAAAAAAATTCGAATAAAGTAGTATGCCTTTGATGGTAAATAAATCGTGTTCACTCTTAATTAATACTTAAAAAATTTATATTGTTTGAAAGTACTTGTTTTAATCTATGTATAAGTGTGTTTACATTTAAAATTAATGAAGTAGTTGCCGACAAAATGCGATTTTAAAACGGTTCTAAAATCCCGTCGAGCCGATTTCCGCGCGTTGAAAACCTCATCGGAAAATCCCCTTCAGTTTTCAAAACACGATCGCACGATTACCATTGAAGCTAGCGGATTAATTTTTGTTGTATTTCAGTATTTATTGGTACTCACTTTCGAATCAGTGGCACACACCTTTCGGTGGTGCGTCCATACAAATATAAACAACAACATATAAAAGGTAAATGATGATAAAACTTACATAATTAACTTACATTGAACCCCCCCCCCCCCCCAAAAAAAGCACATAACAAAGCAAAAAACAAATGTACAGTAGTAATTGCACACTTGAATAGATACTTAAAAACAATAGTATAATGAGCAAATCAATATATCGAAGCAATAGGTCAGTAGTAAATACACATTAGGGCCTACTTACAAAATGTCTGACAAGTGACAGAAGAAAAAAAATAACTTATACATAGTAAATAAAACTAAAAAACAATTGAATAACAGTATAAAGATACAATAGGTCAACAGTATAAAAAAATACATAATCATGATTATTTTTACATAAATCGAGATAAACACAAATATATGTTTATATGTATTTGAAGTTAGATAAGCCAATGAATGATTTTATTTGCTTAATTAGGCCTAGTTATTGATACAACTAACTAGTCTATCAATTCAAAATTTCAATTAAAAATTTATTAGCATTCACCTTAACATCAAGGTATGGTTAACAAACAGAAAATAGACAAAAATATAAAAGAAAAAAAACAATAATAAAAGCATTCAATCAATGTAAAAGCCAAATAGGCTAATTATTGGGGTAATGTTGGTAATTTCTTATATATATATATGTCATCAGGCTTTAACCGATTCACCACGATAAGCGCTTAAAGCCTGTTTTCCTGTCGACGTTATTCAACGTAAACATAGAAATGTTAACGATTTACAGGAAAAGGGACTTTTTAACTAACGATGACGATACAAAATGTCGGCGATTTACAAGAAAAGGTGTAATAATCGACGGTAATCGACGCTACAAGTCGCGATCGTTGACAATCGCAAGAGTTGAATCCAGTTCCAGTTCAACTCAATATCGCAACGCTAAAACGTAAGAACTGACCAATCATCATGGCGATACAGCACATGACGTCACATAATTGATGGCAAATTCTGCTGAATACATTTATTTTTGTTGCATCGCGGCGAGGTCAAAGCTAGGCCTAGCCTTACCAAAGTTACTATAAAATGATGTTCCGGAAAGTAGGCGCGGGGATATTAGGTAGGTCAAGTCTTCAGCCTATTCCAAAATGCTATTTGGACTAGGATAGGCCTACTGAAAACGAAGAACCATATATATATATATATATATATAGATATTAGTATGCCTAGGCCCACGTGTCTTACACTGTGAGCCTACTGCTAGAGGCAGGGGAGTCCTCTATTCATTTTTGCGCGTTACGACGACGTCGAGAAAGAAGACCGGAGTTTCAACTCTATCGTTAACATTTCAACTTGATCGTTTTCAAACGATCGTCGTTGAACTTTTAACGATTAACGATGATAGCGTCGAATAACGTCGACAGGAAAACAGGCTTAAATGAGCTTTAATTTGATGTGAAAATCGTCTCATAAATAGGTTTTTCGTAACGAAAGATCAATTTTGGTGACAAAAAACAATTTTGAATCACCGTTTATGGAAAATATCTATGGATTTTGGTATTAAATTATAGCTAAATCTACCGTACATTGAAAACGATAAAACATAGATTACAAACGTATTGTGCATGGTAATTGTGCGAACTACATTTTAAAATGGTACATGAGTATGGACGGCCATTAGGGCCAAAATAGACAAACGTTGCCGTACGAACACACACACACATTGCCATATGAACAAATTGCCGTATGGTTAAATTGGCGTAAGGACAAAAATTGGCGTAAGGACACAAATTGGCGTAAGGACAAAAATTTAACAACTTAAAATTGATGTAATGTGCGGAAGATTTATTATGCAAGTATACAATGCAATGCGTTAGGTTAAAATGTACTGAAGAAATTTATTAAGCTAATTTACCAACGTTACATAGGTTTCGTTGAGGCTCCAAAAAAAATAGAGTTGTACAACTCTGTGATATCTATAGGTTTAACAAAATTCAAAACTTTTAACTAATTATTGTAAAAGTTATAACCTTTTAAAAATTCTTCCAATTTTAACTGCAAAAAACACAATTTTTAGGCAAAAAATCCTATATTTTTTACCACTTTAAATAACCATAACTTTAGAACGGGTAATCGGATTTCAATCATTTAAATTGCAAAATGCTAATTACATTAAGTTCTTTATGGTTAACTGAAAGGAAAAGTAAAAAAATTAATCTGAATTTTTTCATTGGGATACCTACTATAAGAATTAGTAACAGAACTAATAGCACTGGTCAAGAATGTTATCTCCTCTGCAACAACTCTCATTTTTACAGAACTTATATATATATATTCCTACTAAACATACATCCACATTTATTTATTTTTTTTAAGGTTAACTTTTAAAATGCGAAAAAATCGAATTGGATAATTTGTGCGCGTTTTTGATCAAAAAGTTCTACAAATTGTCAAAATTATGCCTTTTTTTAAACACTCGTAGTTTCTAAACTAAACAGTGAAAGTTATTTTTATTACATATTCTGGAAGTTGATGAGTTGTAGATATCGGATCATGCATTAATATGGCTAACCGGACATTGTGACATCATCGTATGGCCACCCGAATATAAAATATAGGATTTTTGTCCCTTTCGTTATTGCTCATCACATTCAATGGAGTGCATCACGCTTATCCGTATTCCAATTTCTCAGAGATTTTAATATTGTCTAGGTCAATCAACTATTTTTTGCATCAGTTAAAAATATTATAATTTTTTGGACGTCATCATGCCTAAAACTTTAAATTACGTGGGTCATTAATTTCATCCTTACAGTAAATTTTAATCTGTTATAGCTCGTAAGAAAAAATGCGATAATCACGATTAAAATGTTTTCAGGAAGGTATTGCATTTTAGATACGAAATCATGTGAACTTTTCACCAATCGGATGTTGTGACGTCATCATATGGCCCCTTAAATAAAAAAAGTTGTATTTTCATATTTTGCGTCGTAATTCATTACATTTAAAAAATAAAAAGAGTGCGCATCAATATTTCATGAATTCAAATCTCTTCTAAACGTTAATATGTTGTTGCTTAGATAATTTCCTTCCGAAATTACTACCTTCTAGTTTATTTTTGAAACCGTCAACATGTTAAAAATTTGAATAAATAGCGGGTCCCGTAATTTCACCTATTCTACACTGTATGTGATATGTATACAGATTATACTGTGTATACTATATGACACAAAATAGACAGAATTCAGCAATAACAACATCATATTCTTTAGTTCAGGTCATAATGCTATAATCTTTTTCTGTGTGCAATATTTCAACGTATGACGTGCGCGTGGCGTTTATCGTGCGGATAACTAACTCGTCAAAGTGACGAGTTTCATGTCTAGTTATATATATATTTGAATAGTTTGCCAACCGAAGTCGTCATTTCTGAAACCACCAACACATTTAAAAACCGATTGGATTCATTTTAGAAATGAAGTTAAAAGAGTAAACAAGTTTACCTATCAAAACTAATCAGAACCAAATATTCTAAACACTAAGTGGATGATTGATAGAATCATTGGTATCAAGAAACGCTGTAATTCATTGATAGGTTCTGCATGACATGGTCAGACTGATCACGAATCACACATAAATACACAATATTCTTTCGACCTGACAGATGACATTCAAAGTAACAACTTATTAAAAGAAAAAAAACAGTAGAACTTAGAACTTCATGAGCCACTGAGAAAGCATCGCTCTAAACCTTTGCGGATTTCTATAAGGCAACAGTTTCGATAAAGTATATCAAAACAAAAAAATTGACAGAAAATCTGCTGACCAACCATTGGAGTATGATCATAGCTCAATTTTAATATTAAAATTAACCAAATCTGACTTCAGATAACTTGATGGATGGCATTGAAATACCCACAGATGTTCCAGAAAACTTTAAAACACGATCGTCATGCACTATAGGATTCAGTAAACATAGCTGTCAAGCATCTGTTGACTATGGAAGTATTTATGCAAGTTAGATATTTTGTATTTGATCATAAAATTGGAAAAAGCAGTGAAACGATTGAAACGTACAATGTACAATGTACTAATCTGTACTTCCGTGTGTTAGGAGCCACATTCATTGGTTTGGAGGAGAACAAATATGACAAACATTCTTCTATGTCTATCACAAAGAAGCTTATGCAATTATACATGAAAGTTGATGTATGATATGCACTTTGTAACTCCAATAGCAACTGTACTAAAGTATGGACGATGTCTGGTATAGTGAACAATAAAGTGGTTGAAAACCTATTAAGACTAATCTAACCAGCTTCCATGCCATTACAGGTTGCAGCACGTCATTATTTAAAGGTTATGGGAAGAAATCCTACTGGAAATCGTTCTTAACGCATCCACTTCTTGTAAATGGAATTGATTAAGATTAAGATTAAGAATTTGCAAGTACAGTGTACAGTAAAGTTTATTTTCCAAATATATGGTACTCTCTTGAGCAGATAACTGTATAATAACAGACTACTCTTTGGAGGATCTTGAAATGCTACCTCCATCTAGACTCAGTTACCATATACCATTAACACTAATATATTTAGGGAAACACTTAACATTTAAAAAACTCACCTATAGTGAATACAGACATCTTAGAACCTAACATACGGGCAAACTATCAGACATAGATCAGTATGTGGCATATATGAATCGGGTCGTTTGGAAGCCCCAAACCCAGTTGTCAGTTTGGAACTTGTTACATGTGTATGTAAACTAAAGAGCCAGATGAAGTTGTTACCGAAAGCATGCATGTGTGGTTGTGATTCAATCGTTTGCTGTACCCAGATGGCCAGTAGGCATTATATCAGTGCTGGAAAATATACCCACCTCAGAGCGTTTACCTCCTTCCATCCCAGAAAACTCCGGATATTGACATGGGCCCATTACTCCCAACCCACAAATCCTCTGTGACTGTTTTTAAATGAAATTTAAGACATTCCAGTATGCCTCCAATTTTGGTTATTTTGATACTCTAGAGCCCCTTTCTCACAGATGTGCCTGCAATATACCGGTATTATGCTGGCGTCGTGCCCGTATTGTTACCGGCATATACCCATTCTCATCGGACTATCGTGCCGGAAATATAACCGGTATATACCGGCTTTCTGTGAGATATTCCGCCAATAAAAAGTCTCTGACAAAATAATTATTGAGGGCGTCCTTTATTGTTATTATTTTTGTCTAGCGATATATGGCGGCGAATCTGTCAAGCTCCTACCTACACACTACGCACCACTGCAAATCCATGGATGCCACTCGGTGGACAAAATACCTGGATGAACATAGTAGCACCTATTTCGATTTAAAATCTAAATAGTTTAAATTTTGCAGTCTGCCACAAAGTTTCTGTGGTTAACCATCTTGAGGGTTGATTGATAAAAAGGGGAAGAAATTATGTAAACAAAGTAAAATAGACCTTTTTTTTCGGATGTGGGCAATTTATTTAGTTTACATTGACTTGCTTCATTAAAAAACTCCGTCTTTGACCAAAACATATAACAATATTGCCTTGACAAAGGCTATGTTTATACAACACCCTAAATTTGAACATGTCTTTAATTTTTAGCGCGTTGCACGGGCCGAGGTCAACCCCACAAAAACCTTGCAGTTATACATTAAATCGTAATACCGTGTTAGTAGTTCCTAATCCTAAGTTGTATATACGTGCATGCATTATGAATTAATATGAGTTTATTAAGGATTTTAATATTAAGGATGATTTCGTTAAAAATTTTGTTTATTCAGTTATTGATTTTTTAAATCTGCTTTTGAAATTAGAAAAAAAAATTGTTTTAGAATTAGGATTAAACTATATGCTACATTTTGCCAAATTATGCTAACATTTGATTAGCGTTAATGTTGAGTGCTAAATCGGTTAAAATACCCCAAAAAAGCTCAATTATCTACTAGATTTGGTCAACATTTTCACAGCATATACTTTTATTTAACGAAAGGTCAAAACAATACCCTGAAGACACTTCCAACACGCCAACAGCAACCGGGAATCAACAAAATTTTAGGATTCAGCCAAGTAGCCTTTTTGCAATTAAAATCTCATTACATGGAATCCTCTTCGATGTTAACACACTTCTCGTAGGCGTGTTGATTATGCGTGTAATAGCGTGTTGTATAAACGCGCCCAAAGACTTATTCCAGTTCAAATTTGTTCGGCGGAATGGCATCCATAGGATTACGAATATTTCACATAGTTATCTATCTTAAAATGGTGTATAGTAATATATACTCAACAAAGTTCATCTGGTTTTAAATGGATATTCAAAAAATAAATGTTAACTTTTTGGTTAACTTTTCTTTATTCTTATTCTTTACTCCATGGTTAAACCAGTTGAAAAGTACTTACTTGCTACGTTTTAGCTACTTTCACTAGCCTTGGTCACGCAAATGACGTTGACATGGTTCGGTGAATTGCACCATCTCTCGTCTGATGTTCAGCTTTCTGCTGGTGTCCCCCTTTGGATGCTCGGGTGTCCCTTTTTATTAAGTCATCATAGATGTGGCTCAGTTCATGTCCTCCCTGGTCTCTGTTGATGTTCATAATCGTTTTTCTTATCCAAATGGCTTCTTTTATTTTTCTTGATAAGTAGTGTTGTTCTTTGTCTAATATTTTTGTATTTTCAAAATCCGGTATGTGGTTTTCTATGCATGACCAAGGCTACTAAAAGTAGCTAAAACGTAGCTGGTTTAACCAAAAAGTTAACATTTATTTTTTAAATAGTAATATATAGTTTTGTAAAACACTATGATATTCTCAACTTGCAGTGTAGGTCATTGCTTTTATGAAAACAACTTGTGATGTCTTTCTATTATTAAGATATTGTCTTTTTCTATTCATTGTATGACATTTTAACACCAACCTCTGTTTTGTATTAATCCTTTTATTTTATTCTATGATTTGTTGCAATGTACCAAGTAAATTATTAATAGTAATAATTTTTTTTTTCTTCAGCATATGAGAAAACAGTAGTTCCCTGGGCACCTGATGCTGATGTGAAGTTTTGTCCAAGCTGTGGTAGAAAGTTTAATCTTGCCGTCAGACGCCACCATTGTCGACTCTGTGGCAGTATCATTTGCAAAGACTGTTCTGAGTTTCTCTCAGATGAACTATGTGGTAACATATCTTTTGTACCTATCTATCAACTATCCTTTTGATACTGTAGGCGAGTAAAATGCAATTCCTTTGTTCAAATTCTTTCTCAAACCTACAAACGTAAACAAAACATTTTGTTTATCCATCTCAGGTTGATTAAAAAATGATGTTATTTGTAATTACCTTAAAGTACAACTTTATTGAGAACCATATTTTGACAACATAATTAGGGATGCACATATGATTTCAGAATAATTGTGTGATTTACGATACCTGTCGCCTTAAAGGCCAGGTACGGGCAAAAAATTTCTATTGATCATACATTCCAATAATTATCGATCTAAGTTTCCCCTATGTTTCATAATTGTTTGGGATTTTATTTGTGTCACACGAGCTTGTTGAAAATAAGCACTTTCTTATCAGTAATAAGATAGATAGTTCAAATTACACAGTAAAATCTCTATTCTTTTGTACACAAATTTTGTAAATAGAGAGGCAATTTAAAAAGCTATGAAAACTAAACAGTGTGGTAAAAAATGTTATCAGATCACTAAATATAGGTAGTATAACTTGAATTTTACCATATTAAGGGAAATTCATGTTTTTTGGTCTTGATTTTTGTTACAAATATTTGATTTATCTACAATTTACCAGATATTATATTTAAAATTCATGCCTGTACCTAAGCTTTAAATTGCTGTGATGTCAAGCAAAATCTACCTCATGAGTTTTTCACTGTTGTTTACATACAAGAGATAGGTGCCTGACATTTCAAATAATTTTAGCTGCATTATACTATAGGCTTAAATTTTTATTTATTTTATTTCATCAAAACCAACAGCAACGAAAGTTGCCACTTAAAGGTATGAAACCGAAAACAGATTCAATAAATACTCTATATGAAGCAAACTTAAATAAATAAGTAAATAGTAAAAGTCTATTGAGCACAATTATTTAAAAAAAGAATACAATGAAGAATAACTATTTAAAAAAATATCAACATTTACATTAGACTCACTTAAATCGGGCTGCCAGGTTAATTTACCAAGTACCTATGTTTGTTAGTTCTAGACCTCTGCTTTATGAATTGCATTGGCTACCTGTTGAAAGTAGAATCACTTTTAAAGTGTTACTTCATGTCAACAATTGTATAAATAATAATGCGCCCTGTTATCTGAGCAATCTCTTACGGGTGTATAGATGTGCTACTGTAAGAGAGGCCTGAGGTCCGAGATAGATCACACTAGATTGGATCACTGTCTCGAAAAGCGGACCTCTGGAAATAATACTTTCTCAAAATTTGGAACGGTGATGTGGAACGAACTCCCGTCTGTGATCCGGAAACAAACCACGGTTTTAAAATTTAAAAAAGCCCTCAAAACACATCTATTTCCTAAGAAGTGAATCATTGTTGGGTGTGCTGATGTAAAGCGCTTTGATCATTTTATACTAATTTGGAAAAGCGCTATATAAATAAAATAATAATAATAATAATAATTAAATAGTTATACAAAGAAGGCAAACGTGAAGTGTGTTTCCATTGTAAGGTAAACTTTCATTGTTTGTATATTTAACATTTATCATAAATATTGGGTATGTATGTATTTATAAATATTTTGACTAATAATAGTCGAAAGACGATAGACATCGATAGAGGCCTAGGCCTTACCTTTGAAATGTTGATATTTTTTTTCTCTTTAGCCTCCATATGCGCTCATCTATCGCTGCTTGTTGCAGGTCTCTCCATGTCATCGGATACTGTTGGGGTAGCATTTAATGTTTTTTATAGCTTGAAAAATCAAATAATGTAGAGACAGCATCTCCTTGTGAAAATTAGCAGGGTTTTATTTTTAAAAGCTCTGCTTTTAAGTCTCACATACAGTAGCCCTCTGTGAAAGTGATGTTTCGTTGTTAACACGTTGTGACGAATGGAAAAGTTTCTTATAACAGTTTTTTGATAATGAACCCAAACTGAATCCAGTTTCAGTATACTGCTTCCAGGCGAAGCAGTATATGAGAGACATGTGAAATATTGTTGCCGACCTGAAGAAATTAATCAATCTAGAGTACTCTAGGATATTGTAATGATTTTGGGGTAGAAGGAACAGATAGAGGGCGGCAGATGGAGGCAGAGTTAGGCAGGAGGAGAAGCAGAGAACGGACGTGAGAAAAAGGGCAGAGAGGGATTGGAGAAGGAAGACAATGGAGGGTTACCTCGAGCTGGGTTAAAAAGGAGAGAGAGATTGGGGCTGGAAAAGCGGAGAAGCAGGGAGAAGACATGTTAAATAAGTAGGGACATTAGAGAAATTGGAAAACAAAGTGTAGAGAAGATTAGAGAAAAGAAAGAGAAAATTAGAGTTGAATAATAAAAGGAGAGTTAAGACACAGCAGGTACAGCCTACCGCTTGTGCTACTGTTGGAGACATAGTGAGCCGGAGGTTGCACCTACTGTACTGGTTGTATCACTATTTGAGACATAGTGAGCCGGAGGTTGCACCTACTGGCACTGGTTGTATTACTATTTGAGACATAGCTGAGCCGGAGGTTGCACCTACTGGTTGTGTTACTGCTTGAGATACAGTTAGCCCGTGGTACACCCTGTGGTTGTGATACTGCTTTGCTGGTGGGTACACCTAGCCAGTGGTTAAGACTACTGGTGGTTACCCTGTTAGCCGGTACGTGGTTACGCCATTGTTGGTGGTTACGTTGCTGTGGAGGTTACACCATTGTTGGTAGTTACGTTGCTGTTGGAGGTTACACCATTGTGTTGGTGTACGTTGCTGGTTGGAGGTTACGCCATTGTTGGTGGTTACGTTGCTGTGGAGGTTACACCATTGTTGGTGGTTACGTTGCTGTGGAGGTTACACCATTGTTGGTGGTTACGTGCTGTGGAGGTTACACATTGTTGGTGGTTACGCTACTATTGGAGGTTACGTCATTACTGGTGGTTACGCTGTTGTTTCAAGTCCGGCGTAATAGCAGAACTAATCTAATTAATTATTATAATCGGTTGTTACCAATAATTTGGAATCAAAGAAGAATAAAGGAGGTCACTCCAAAAATTGTAATTGATTTGTTTGTTTCATTCGAGTGTGCCGCAGTACCGCAGACCCCTCCCCCCAAAAGGGAACGAACCCGAGAGCGGATTTTCGTTACAATATTCCCGCACAATCCAAAATCATGAAGTTTCCAAAGAAGGTGTAGAGTGGCTGACACAAATAAGGAAGGAAGTTAGAGGGCATCATAATAAGCTGATCAACTGAAAACCAAGCTCCTATAAAATATTTATAAATCACTATTTCTGGCATCTATCTCCATCCGATCGATCGCTGCAGTTTGACTACATTAGTAAGTAAGCAAGTAAGATAAAATAAATAATCAAAATGCCTATGCGACCTAGCTGTTAAAACCCTTGTATACCATATCCACAACCTCACCAAGGAATTTTATATTTTGTGTCGAATACTATTTGCAGTATACATAGTATATTAAATCTGTATACATGTTACAGTACATACAGTGTAGGATAGGTGAAATTACGGGGCTCATCATTTATTCCAATTTTTAACATGGTGACGGTATCAAAATGAAACGCTAATAGCTTCCAGAAAACGTTTTAATCGAGATTATCACATTTTATTCTTACGAGCTATAACAGATTAAAATTTACTGTAAAGATGAATTTAATGACCCACGTAATTTAAATTTTTAGGCATGATGACGTCATAACAATTATATATATTATATATTTCAATAACGAAAGAGACAAAAATCCTATATTTTACATTTGTGTGGCCATACGACGATGTCGTTGGTTAGCCATATTGATTCATGATTCGATATAACTCATCACCTTCCAGAATATGTAATTGAAAAAAGGTTCACCTCGTAGTTTAGAATCTATGATTGTTTAAAAAAAGGTATAATTTTGACGAAGTTTTCAACTTTTTTCTTAAAAACACGCGCAAATTGTACAATTCGACGTGCTCGTATGACGTAATTTTAAGTCGAAATTGTTTTAAAATTGGTAAAATTACTATAAAAGGTTGGAAAAACATAATTCGCGCAAAAAAAAAGATGTTTTTAGCGTTATGTGCGCACCACGAGCGTAAATTGTTCGCACAGGTGGGAATTTTTGACATGCTCAATCAGCGTAGAAAGTTGATTAGAAATTAATTTTGCGTATTTTTTATTTTAAATGCGCGTGCACGCATAACTTCGTGTGAAATATGCCATTTTTAATGCACAAGAAGTTAGCGCAAGATATAAATTAAACTTTTGCTAAGTTTCAATTTAAATTGTTATATAGTTTTAAATCTATGTTAAATACGTGAAATTCATAATATCGCGCGTAAGTCACGTAGCGCATTTCGGACGTCATTCACAATAGGAGGTGCACAACTTCACGTGAATGCCCATATGTTGACAAAGTTATGAAATGTTATGTTTACACGTTTTTGAGATACACGAGACACAAAAATGAAAGAGAAATGCGCGTGCGCGCGTAACTACTTGTAAAATATGCCATTTTTAATCCGCAAAAAGTTTGCCCTTGATATGACTTAAATTTTCACAAAGTGTCCATAAAAAATCACTTTTAGTTTTTACCTTATGATAAATCATTGAAATTCATAAAATCGCGCGTAATTCACGTTGCAGAACTCTGAAGTCATTCAAAAATAGGAGGTGCACAACTTCACGTAAATGCCCACATGTTGTCAAAGTTATGAAACGTTATGTTTACACATTTCAGAGAAACGCGATCCACAAAAAAGGAAGGAAAGAAATAAGAATAATACAGAAAAAAAAAATGATGATCCCATACAATAACAAGGAGTTATCCGCCAAGTGCGGATAACTAATTATATCTTTAAGAGCATAATACAGAAGTTGGTTGTCATTACATCTCATTCCAAGGAATAAAAGTCTGGAATGCATTGCCAGATAAATTAAAAGAGATCACATCAATTTTTAGTTTTAAACTTGCACTTATCCCTTGTTTCCCTAAATGCATCATCCATTGTTTAATAGTTATCAAATACTTTGTGTTGTGTAAGAGACTTTATGTAGACTTACTTATTATGTTTATGCTTATCATGTTATATTATTTATTGATAATTGTAGATTCCCACACTAAAAGCTATTAAGCTTACAATAGGTACCAATTTCACTCAAACCATTATGTTAATATTTATCTATATAATTTTTTCTGTTGTGGTGAAATTTGAATTGAAATAAATGTCTTCTGCCAATAATGAAATACTGCATCAATATCAGGAGGAGTGTCAAGATCAAACCCAATCATGATACAAAAGAAGTTGCTGAGAGTGACACAAGAGCGTCCCGGATAAAGCTACAGTTACTATAATAATTATTTTTATTAATTAACCACCAAGTACTTTACTCATGACTGAACAAAATAATTATATTGTTGATTATAGTAAAAGAACCCTGATTAGAATTGATGGTTAAAAGCTTGGGTTTGGCAGCATCAATTTAACTGTTCCATTATTCAAAATGTGCTATTTTTTTTACCATTTTGTTCTGTTAATATTAAAGACTATTCTCCAGTTTTAAAATAAATGTTGAATTTTAATAAAAATGTACTTACATTTGTAAGTGTTGTTGATTTTTAGAAAAAGTTGCAAAGAAATCTTTATCACAAAGGCAGGGAGGTGAAGAAGAGCCTGGAATGCGTGTTTGTAGAAATTGTAAGAAGATGGTCCTGCGGGTACATCAACAAAACCAGGAAGGTTTTGTAAAGACAGATATTGTGCAACTATATGAGGTCAAGTTCTGAACCAAATTGTAACAAAAATGAAATGTTAATTTGTCATTAAAAGCAGCAATGCCATACTAATAGCCTTAACCTACATAGTGTTGGCGGCCACATGCCTAATTTTTCTTATGGTAGGACAAATTTAAACTTGGTGGATTTGCTTACTTTTTTCCAGAGACAATAAACGACAGTTATTTCCCTTTGCGTTGAATTTGCCGACAGTTTCCATGGCATCGGTAACTTGTACCTGGCTAAAGGGTCTTTTACACCTGTTCGGCACAGAAAATCGAATGTCAATGTTCCGTTTTCACGCAGCTAAGCTGTTGATTGCCATATCGCCAGTCGTTGAATATGAAATGTCACACCAAAATCATTCCGGGCCAAAATCGGTCCGGCGGATCAGTTTTGATACAAGTAGTTTTAAAAAACCTTCTTTTCAAATTGCTGTTCTATTGTTAGTCAATTAAAATAAGTTAAATGCTGGTTTCCATTACACCAAATTTGCATACACATGGTTGTAGTGAAATTAGCCTATTAAATCACACATAGCATTAAGACACAAAAATAAAAATAAAAATTATATTTTTTTTCCCGGTAAAATCATATGTAGGAGAATTTTACAGTAAGCGGAGGTACTGTATGCACTCTCGGAGTGCCGTTCTAGTTTCATATATTTTTTGTAACAATTTTTCGATTAATGTTTAATATTTATGTATTTCTTGCCTAATTTTATATTAAGAAATAATATCTGCAATTCAGCTTTCATTGGTTGCAATATAAAAATGTTCAAGTTTTTAGTTTTTAACTTAAACTTTCTGAAATTTGTAAAATATTATTTATCTTATTATATACATACACTATGTATTGTAAAAATGTGCAATGATTTTAATTTCAGAAACTATCAAATGTCAAAGAACAATTGTATACAGACATACCAAGATACAATGCTATTGCCGAATCCTTAAAGTAAGAATGATACATTAATTTGCCATATACAGTACTGTATAACACATTTAACCTAGTACCCCATTCCGTGACCAAAATCCTCTTGGAAAACAGGCATAATTAATCAACAAAAAAGATGTCCTACTCTATTTGGAGGTTCATGATCAAATATGTGTGGGCATGTGGCACAGTATGTTGTACATTGGATTACTCATTTTGTGGTTATGAGTTCGAATTCAACTCATTCCACATTGCTTGTATCCTCAGGCAAGATACTAGTTATGTTCGCCTCTCTCCACCTGGTTTATAAATGGGTACCCGGTTAGATCAAGACACAACTTTGAGCGGATTACTAGCTGCATTATGTGAGGGAGTGTGTTTCCATATGTGTTTGATATTGAAAGTGAGGTTTGAATTTAGGAACAACAAAGTCATGCTTGGTTACTCTGATAACTTAACTTTAGTCAAATCTTTGGATAAATAAAAATTCAACTAGCAGCTATCAATGCACCATGACCAGCACACTTTGATTTAGTGACGAGGAGGTTCCAACTGTTAAGGGGTGTTTGGCCTACACATTATCTCTAATATTATGCAATGTTACATCTGGGCAAAGCGATAGAAAATTATTGTATATGAATAATATAATATATGAAATTGTTTATCCTTATCCGAAGAATTCTACAGCAATAGGTACAGTAAGGCTGTTGTGATCAAATAATTTCTTGGGGAAAGATAATAGAAAATCTGGTTTGCGTAGTATTGCATGAACATTTTTGGTTTGATTTTTCATAGGTCAACTAAATCTCATTATTCAGAAACTGTTTTCCGATGCATTAATTTAATAATTTTTTAATTGCAGTTTTCAAAAATCATCCTAATCTATTGATCCACATGTCTTGCTGTTTTACTTACTGTAATTCAATTTACCGTAGGTCCATAATTTTTACATTTTGAAACAATGCACTATAGTTCTGTTGAATCTTTTTTATTTTCTTTTTAGCTCTGGTGAGATGGACCATGATCTCAATTATGCAACTGAGTTCAGAGGCCAAGTTCTTAAACTATTTGATCTAATGGATTTGATAAGGTATTCCACCATTTTACAATAACAGTGCCGAAGCTTACATGCGGCAGATGAGGCGGTCAGACCATCATTTTGAAAAATGCAATTGCAATCCTCCTCGTATATCTCTGCTCCTAAAAATGATCTAAGGAACTGAGAGCCAAAAAATACATGGTCCTTAAAGAGACTTTTGGGTTAATGTCAAAAAATTATTTGTAACAAAATACTGAGCTGTTTAAAAGATCAAACAATCGGCAGTTATAAAAAACACAGGCATCTGAAGCTTTGTTCCCACTAGGATGCAACGACATAAAGCACAACGCAAGTAATTTGACCAACCACAAACTGTCATCTGTCATGGTCAACTTGGTTGGGTTGTGACGTACGTCCTTGTGTTGCGTCCTAGTGGAAACTAAACATTTCATTGCTAAAAATATGCAGGCCTACACTGTTTAGGATATATATTTAAATATTTCATATAAATAAGCCTCTAAGTGTTGTTCCAGGCGGAGCTATACATTCATGGTTTAATATTCAATATGGTAGACCAAATATTCATGCTACAATCAGTGTGGTTAATGACTTAAAAAACAAAACATGAATTACCCGGTCTGATATTTTGTGTATTCTATTATGTGAAATTTATTGTGAAGATTAGTGCATGATAAAATGCTATGGTAAAACAAGGCCATATACATGACTGCAGTCGCGTGCGCAAATTTGAGTTAGTGTTTACCGACCGACCAACATATAGATAATATCAACTTAAATATGTGTAGCAAATATGACCTAGTTACCTAATGAAACATGTTCTGTGCAAATTTCTGCAAGGGTATGGTACATGAGTTGTGGATGGTACTGTATTATGAATTGTATGTGTGAGAGAGTATCATTTCCGGCCATTAAAATTATTCCATAAATATGAATACTATAACATTAGCGGTTTATTTATTTTACAGTAAAAAAATCTTGACTCTGGGAATGAAAAGTGAACCTCTACCACCAGCAAGATTTCAAAATTTGCAAAAAAAGATTCGTATGTATGCTACTAATTTTATGCAAGATCAGATGCTCCAGTTACAAACACTTCCAACTGAAGATGAACTGGTGTTCTTGCATGAGCAACGGAAGTTGGCGATTTCTCAACGGATCACACAAGAAAGGAAGGAAGCTTTAGAGGTACAACGATTGGAGCAAGAACGACAAGAAAAAAAGAGGATTCAACAGATAAAAGGTCATCAAAGGAATACTAGTTGGCCATCAATGGCATGGGCAAAAGGTACAGATACCATGAGAATGAAAGTAGATCATGACAGATCTATAGGCAGTACAGGTGATGAGTCAATAGGATGGAAACCACAAGTGATTGATCAAACAAAATTAGGTGCAGAGGACAACCCGTTAGAACAGCAAATTACTATCATATCAAACTTCCTTGAGCAGGCAAAAAAGGCTGGAAAAATCGATGAGGTTAAAATATTGCAAGACAACCTTCAAGATTTGGAGAAGGAAATGCATTTAAAGAAACTTTAAATAATACAAATCAGGACGTCATATTTTTATTATGTACTTTTATGTACAGT
Organism: Antedon mediterranea; assembly: GCF_964355755.1. Taxonomy (NCBI): domain Eukaryota; kingdom Metazoa; phylum Echinodermata; class Crinoidea; order Comatulida; family Antedonidae; genus Antedon; species Antedon mediterranea. Next base: position 11,349,917 of record NC_092678.1, read on the forward strand.
ACAAATATTTTTTCTGTATATTATACTCTAAAGCCATTATGATGCTTTCAGAATATGTAATACAACTTGTGGATACCCATTCATTCTAAGGAGCTACACCATAACTAATTAAAAGTAGGCATGGTTTTGGCTTACAGTATGTCACTTTATGTCAAGCAAAAAATATGTGCACTAAATGCACATGGTTATTTTCTAAAAATGGCTAATGGGAATTTGTATACAGTATATACATTGTTAATCAATTCATAACTGTAGATAGTGATACTAGTAGTGCAATTTGGCACAAGTCTTTTTTTGGTATTTTTATATTTCATATGCCTATCCATTGAACACAAACAATAATGTTAACATTCAGTTCCTGAGATAGGTTTTTAATGCTTTTCAAAAACAATTAATTTTGAGATTTTTTAACAATTTTTGGGTAGGTAAAAGGTACAGTTTTTCTTGATTCAAAAAAATAATAAAATTTGAACAAAGCAAAGAAAAAGCAACATATCTGTATAGCAACTGTATGAATGTTGGAGCTTCTATGATGAGGATAAAAGTAATGTTTTCTCGGGTCGTATTCTTCCACAAGTGCAATGTTATAAAGTACATATATAGTCCAGTAAAAATATGGTTGGACCTAGAACAAATTGCAACAGAATTTTTTTTATTTTATCTGGTTGATATGGTCCAAATAAACATCATATCCAAAGTTTACCAAAATCGAACATCGAAAAGTGGATTAATTAGCATAAATTCAAAATGGCCACCATTTTCTATTTTAAAGCCCCATATCTCTTTAACGGTTGGATTTAGACCACCTAAGTGCATTACGATTAGATATAAATGTGATATTAAACATTCTAATTAGGTTATTTGAATTCCCATATGAAGTACCTATGACGTCATATGCTAGTTGTGACGTCATATATTGTGTTATAACTTCTTAAATGACATTATATTATGCGAACAATTTACAAACTGCAGGAAAACAAGTTTCTTAACATTCTCCTTGTTGAAATAAACATCATTTCCAAAGTTTACCAAAATCGGACGCCAGGAAGTGGGTTAATTAGCATAAATTCAAAATGGCCGCTATTTACTATACCATTTTGAAGCCCTGTATCTCCTTAACGGTTAGATTTAGACCACCTAAGTGCATTGCGAGTACAGTAGATATAAATGTGATATTAAACTTCTCAATTAGCACATTTAAATTACCATATGACGTAACTATGACTTCATAAGGTAGTTGTGACGTCATATATTATGTTATAAATCAATCAAAATCAATCAATCAACTGCTTAAATGACACTATCCTATGCTAAAAAATGTAGAAACTGCAGGAAAACAAAACATTTTCCTGTTCAAATGAACATGATATCCAAAGTTTTCCAAAATCGGACTTAAAGAAGGGGGTTAATTAGCATAAATTCAAAATGGCCGCTACCATTTTGAAGCCCCATATCCCCTATAACGGTTGGCTTTAGACCACCTATGTGCATTACGAGTAGATATAAATGTGATGTTAAAGTTTCAATTAGCATTTAAATTATCATATGACGTACCTATGACATCATATGGTAAATGTGATGTCATAAAATGTCGCAATACTGTTCAAATGACATATCCTATAAGGAAAATGTAAAACCCATATCATTGTCTTATTTACAAAGTCTCATGAAAATAGTAATTCTACAGAACAGTTATGAAAGGTTGTGATCATCAACTGTATTTCCGCAACTGATTTGCACACATCTTGTTTTGTGTTTGCTACAACTGCATCTTTTAGAACTTCATCTCTTTAAATAAAAAATATTGTAACGAGGCCATTGTCTGTGGGTCAGGCTATTCAAACCCATCCCACAAACTCATCTCAATTCCCCAACTGGGTTTATCACAGTTTCCCATCCAAAATTAAGATGACACATTAAATGATAAATGTCATACTGTAGTTTCGGTATAGTCAGCATCTCCATTCTGCTTTCAAAGTTGCTATTTCACTGCATATTACAACTTTTTATGACATAATTTTATGACATCAGTTAAAGATACTGCTTAACACATCACCGGAATTCAAAAGGGTTGTTAAGGTTATTATAAAGTCATTTTCAAACTTGCCACTACTCATTACAGTATTTAATTTTTCGACAACAAGCAGTATTCAACTTCTTTGACAGAAAATGTCAGAAAAATGGAATACAAACTTTGAATGCAGATGGGGGATCTATTAAATCTTTTACTTTGCCATCATTAAAAAAAAAACGATTGCGTTTTAAGACAGAAGTGAACAGTAGTGGAATAATCGGTAGTTAAAGAAAACATCTTAAGGAGCAAATTTGCAACATCTTTGTAACGTTCTACATTTGCAAAGAAAGAGAGGGATGAATTATATTCGAAGTAAGAACTGCTCAGTCCAAAATTAACATGCTGTGCCTACATGTATGGTGGAAATATTTTGACGGCACCAACTATTACATTTTCTATGTATGTACTTTGGATAGGAAACTCTGATCCAACTCCATATTTAGGATGGGGTCGAATTATTAAACCCCAGACTCATTACAGACTTAAGAATCTCTTTTCTTTAAATTAGATTGCAGTTATAAATAGATGCAGTTGCAGAAAATTAACTGCATGTTGTGAAGGGTGGTCGAATTACTTCAGCTAGATACCCATGATCTTAATCTGGATGTGTTAAATGTTCTACTACTACTTTCCTACGGTTTCTATATTTTTCCCTTAGAATAATGGCAATTGAGCATTATTGTGACATCATATGACGTCATAACTATCTTATGACATCAGAGGTACATTATATGGTAATTTAAATATGCTAATTGGAAAGTTTAATATCACATTTATATCTACTCGCAATGCACTTAGGTGGTCTAAAATCAACCGTTAAGGAGATACGGAGCTTCAAAATGGTATAGTAAATAGTGGCCATTTTGAATTTATGCTAATTAACCCACTTCCTGATGTCCGATTTTGGTCAACTTTGGAAATGATGTTCATTTCAACAAGGAGAATGTTAAGAAACTTGTTTTCCTGCGGTTCCTAAATTGTTCACATATAGTATGTCATTTAAGCAGTTATAACATGATATATGACGTCACAACTACCATATGACGTCATAGGTACGTCATATGTAAATTTTAATATGCTAATTAGAATGTTTAATATCACATTTATATCTACTCGTAATGCACTTAGGTGGTCTAAATCCAACCGTTAATGAGATTATGGGGCTTCATAATAGCAATGGCGGCCATTTTGAATTTATGCTAATTAACCCACTTCCCGATGTCTGATTTCAGTAAACTTTGGATATGATGTTCATTTGAACCATATTTACCAGGCAAAAAAAAAAATTCTGTTGCAATTTGTTCTAGGTTCACCCTATTTTTGACTTATCTTGACTGGACTAATATAGTATATTTTACAATAGCAAAGTTCCATAAAGTACATCGGATAACAAATTACCTTCATTGCAGCTGACTAGTCCTGTTTCCTTTAATTTGTTTTTTTAATCAGTCAGTTGACTGGGTTCTGTTTCCATAATACAGTTCTTTCTTTCTGGCAGCATTTTAAAATGCTACTAGTGCAGATGACAACTCCAACTTCAAAATTGGTCAGTATGACTTGCCATCTCCTATTTATGTGGTGTCTCTTTGGTGTCCCAAAGTAATTTAAAAAAAGTTAGCTTCTTTGATTGTGTTTATCATATGTAAAAATGTATGTTTGAATCATTTGTGCTATGCTGATGTTATGTTTCGTATTATTTATTCAACCAAGTAAAAAAAAAAACATGTATAATAGTACATAAAATAAATGATCTGATTCAGTTAGCTGCCTCTGATTCAGCCCTTTGAAGGCTAGTGGTTTTTTATCTTTTGTGGTTAACCACCACCACCTTTATTCATTCATTATTTTCAATTTTTTATACATCTTCTACCTTTTTTCTTCGTAAAATTCTATTTTTGTATCCTCTTTAATATTATTTTAACACATATTTCATACTAATATTAAAACTAATAATACTAACAACATTACTGAACATTGTTAATGTTAAATCATACTTATATTTACAGTAATGCTAACAAATTGTAGCATTTTTCTTTTTTTTTATTTTCTATATTTCATAAAACAGTATACATTACTTAACTTGGTTACCGGTACATTACAAAATAATAATAAAGTAACCTTTTCAAGTTACAAAACATATATATGGCTATTTTTATACATAAATATCAAAACAGATTTCATATAAACAAAAAAAAATAATGATACAAAATAAAAGTTCAGCTATTTTTAAAAACAATTACTTTTCAATTTCTTAATACCTCTCATATACAGATTTGAAGTGATTTATGTGAGATTTTTGTTCGTTAACTTAGCAGTTATAAATATACAATTTTGCAATCAATTTGCATGATTATTTCTATGATTTTCAATACCAAAACATTTTCTTTAAGTAAGTTTAAGTTACTTTTCTTTTAACTGTTCCTCCACATGATATCAATTACTTTGCATTCCACGAACATGTGTATCAAAGTTTGTTTTTTTTTTCTAAACAAAATTCACAAATTGGTGATTTAACAATTTATCTTATGTAAAAAAGAGTAAATTTTTATTGAAAGTTTTTAAGTTTCGGATTGATTGTGCATTTATGCAAAGTTGTGAATATCATATCCCATTTCAATTGTGTATTATCAAGTTCATTTTCCCATCTGGACTCGATTCTATCGGGCACTGTTGCATATTTTTTAACGTAATGAGAATACAAGTGTTTACAGCTTCTTTTTGTTTTCATCAAATTATTTATTTTAGAATTTTCGATTATTAAATTTGATGGGTTTGTATCGGTATTCTCAAATATTATTTGCTTCCAGTGCCTTGGAATCGAGTGTACAATTTGATGGTAAAGTAAAAAATTTGATTTAAAATTATTTTTTTATTTATTAAAATTCCTTTTCTATCATACATTTATATCATACACATATATATCATAAGACATGTTTTTATATTTATAGTATTACAATATATCACTTATTACATTTTAGCCTCCATATTTATTTTCTCATTAATAGGGCTTTCATCTTTTATTTGAGTATAAAAAAACATAAATGTAACCTATAAGAGGTTTTATCATTTTCTAAATGAATATATTTGTAGTGTATAATTATAATTTCTTCTGACAATGTGTCGACTCTGATAAATCATTTTAATTTTTAACAAATATGTATACCTTTAGGCAAATATATCATTTTTTAAAAGAATACATATAAATATACATATATATCTTGTAATTTACATTATCTTATACTTAATGTGGTGTTAACAATAGTATATAGCAAATACATTTCTTATTTTCTTCATCTTTAAAGCACTTTATAAGTATGTTCTACATTGTTACATTTATCTGAATCATATTGCCTAAAATATTTATACTCTTGTGTAACTTTTATAAATGAGAATGAATAGCATAATCAGTCATTACAATCAATGAAAACTAAATAAAAAGAGGCATCACACAGTAACAGGCTATTGAGTGAATAAAAGGTCCATATTTTTAGAACTTTTAACACTTTGGCTTTAAACTTGTGTGCGAGAAAAACGTCTGTAAAATCATCAATCTAAATGTATTTGTTACTTTTTATGTGATTCTTTTTCATAAAAGTGCCAATTCTAAGGTGTGGCGTATTCAGAATAAATGTTGGGAGTTAAAATACAAGGCAGGTGCGAAAGATAAATATTTGTAATCTTAGGTCTTGGGTCTTAGCTTTCGTGATCTTAGGTCTTAGGGGGTCTTAGGTTTCGTGACACCCCCCATTCATTTTACTTGAGATATTTGGAGAGGTAAATTTCTATACTATTTGTATAGATATAATTTTTTTTTAAGTTCATGGTTATTAACATCGGGTGTCTAGAAAACTCAGATCTCAGATATATCTGAGTTTTCTAGATCTAGAAAAGTCAGATATCTGAGTTTTCTAGATCTAGAAAACTCAGATATCTGACTTGTCTGGATCTAGAAAACTCAGACATCAAATAGATCGTTCCATTATTATTAGAGGGTAGCATATTTGAAATACTACACAATATTTTACGTTTTCTTACTAATAATAATAATGATTGTAACTTGCAGTAGCAGCCTACGACTTAAATCATAAAGAAATACAACATAAACCTTTTAAAATGTAGGCTTAGCATTTAGGCCTAGCTAAGCAAACTCAAGGCTCAACGTGTGGGCGCTATGTTATCGCGATGTATTGTAAAGAGTAGGCCTGGTCCTACAGTACTAGACTAGAAGTGGTCAACTCGTACCCAAAATAACTCGTACCTATTCCCAACTTGGCTAACTCGTACCTCAACCAACTCGTACCCACACCAACTCGTACATGTCTCATTTTTAAGCCTACATTTTAACGGTAACATGCACTGTATTTTCTTTATGATTTAAGCCATAGTAAGAAAACGTACACAGTAATCAGTTTTAATAATATTTCAAATGACCTACCTGCTGATTAATAATGGAACGATCCAAATGACCTACCAACCAATCAAATGATGATCTGAGTTTTCTAGTTCCATTTTGGAACTAGAAAAGTCAGATATATCTGAGATCTGAGTTTTCTAGACACCCATTAACATCTGCATTTTGATTATTTATCTTTCTTTTCCAGTTGTATGGAATTGAGTTTTTTTATTTTCAAGAATTCTGCTACCCAATTTTTGTTTTCGTTTTAATTTTCTTAATAATGTGTCCGAATTTATAAACCCATATTTATTTACAACGTCTCTTATTGTTATAAAACCGGAATCAATCCAGTGTTTAAAGTACAGTAACAGAGGATTTCTCTTTAGGATAAAATCTTATTATTACCCCATATATTAATTGTTTCATTATGTCATTACCATTATCTGGTTGTCACATTAGTCATATTTAGACAGCAGTCCCTCGGTCTTATTTTGGAGAAGTAGAATAGTGAAATTTCTTTTCACTTTTTAATCCAGTTTATATGTAGCGTCTTTATTTGGACAGAGAAGTCACGAATGTTTAAAAGTTTATATTCATAACGAGGTGGACATGTACGCAACGTACAAGAAACGTGAACAGAACGTTGCGATACTATACTTTATGGTTAAACGTACACTAACGAAGTCCGAACGTGTTAATATAGCGTTGATAACTTATGCCGAACGATAGATATTTACTTACTATACATGTAGTAATAATTAGAACTAGATTTAATTCGTCACTATGACGAATTATAGGTTATATGCATTGATTTAAATAAAGATAATTGATTTTTAAAAGATATATTGACTGATTGATTTTCTCAGAATCAATGCAAATACAATATTCGGTATCACAATCCGATCAAAGATCCCTCTGCATATGAAGTCATCAACCACATTTGTTACATAATAAAGACATAGGTTACTTTTTATCTAGATTTTAATTATAAAATCATGTGTACAATCTATACACTAAGAAATAAAATTGAACAAACAATACGGATAATAAAAAAAAAATCTTATTTCGTTTTGTTTCCCAAGGTGAGACTCGATCTCGGTACCTTGAATGCCATAGACACGAGCACAGACCACCACCGAGCGATACACAACTGACTAAAAGTTGTAGAAAGACTCCTCCGTGTATTTACTATGCAGTAACCACTTTGGTGCAGATAGATTATTACATACCGCGATGAATTATACTTTTTTACTATGATGATATTGTTAAAAAAAAATTTTAAATGATGCACTGTCAAACTATATACTTTTAACTTTAATATATGAACATTTTAAGGAAGAAGTTAATTTTAAGTTTGTTATTTCGGCCTAAAAAATGTCATAATTTTTTGATTGTCGAAACAAATTTTGTTTTATTTAAAATGCAATTAATGATGACTTTATCAACTTTTGTTCTCTTAATTTCATAATAAATCATACATATGATATATACACAAAATGAAATAAAAAATATGTGTTCCCGAGCATTCTGACGATCTATATTATCTATTTATATATTTAGGTAAGGGCAAAATTCGCTAAATCGCGCGTTATTTCTAGAATGTTTACCGATTTTGGTTGCACTTGCGAACAGTGATTATAAATAGGATTTTTAGTTTAGCACTGTGCGCTACCATACCGATTTTGGTTGCACTTGCGAACAGTGATAATAAATAGGATTTAGTATAGCACAGTACTTTCGATACTGATTTTAACCACCTGCTGTAACCCTGTTTACTAATTAAATTGAGTTCGATAATTAGTTATTGACAATTAAAACGAATTTAGGTTCAACGATTTGCCCCAAATAGGGGTGTTTTTCGATCGTGGTATACACTTTATAATGCATGTCCACACTTGCGCACAGTGATAATAAATAGGGTTTAGTTTAGCGCTGTGCGCTACCATACACATTTTGGTTGCACTCGCGCACAGTGATAATAAATATGATTTAATTTAGCACTGTGCGCTACTATACCCATTTTGGTTGCACTTGCGAACAGTGATAATACATAGGATCTATTTTAGCACTGTGCGCTACTATACCCATTTTGGTAGCATTCGAGCACAGTTAAAATAAATAGGATTCATTTTAGCACTTTTGAATGGATCGATCTACATAATGACTGACGAGAAACCTGCTGTTTTTGTTACACGAAGAAGAACATTATATTTGGACAGTAGTTAGGTAATATTAAACATTACACATTCTCTCTTTTATTTATAATATTTATATTCCGAACTTTTAGACAGCTATAGCTCCCGATTTGCTCAAAGGTCTACATTTTCTATATATCAAGTCTTAATGTACGATCTTTAAATCATCAACTTAATGAAACGACCTTTCTATATGAAACAGTAATTAAAAATAAGTTTAAATTTATTGGATTAACTGAAATTTGGAACATTGATGATAAAGACAAATACCAATTGAGTTCTTACAATTTCGAGTACATCTGTCGTGAGTTCGGTAGGAGTGGTGGCGTTGCTGTATATATCCATAGTTCAGTTATGATATCCATAATGCCTCAAATATGTTTTCTTTTCTGTTGTATGCTGATGACACAACCCTTATTTACACTGATAAAAATATAGATTCCCTTTTTAAAATATCAACCGAAAATCTACCCAAAATGTTAACATACTTTTCTGCAAACAAACTTTCTGTTAATCTAAAAAAGTGCTGTTGTATGGTGTTCAAAAATTCACAAATACCACTAAATACTAGTACTTTTAAACTAAAAATTAAAGATCAATTAATACCTATTGTTGAGAAAACTAAATTTCTTGGTGTTTATCTGGACTGTAAGCTAAATTGGAAACATCAGATTACTCAAGTCGAAAACAAAATATCCAAAAGTTCTGGTATCATATATAGATTATCATCTTTCATCCCTCAAAACATACTCCGGATTCTTTACTGTTCACTAATCCTCCCTTACCTCACTTACTGTAATATTATTTGGGGTAATACATACCCGTCCTACTTAAACAAACTGTTATTGATCCAAAAGAAAACCGTAAGATACATAGCAAATGCTCCTCCTTTATCCCATTCCAATCCTTTATTTTCTTCATTTGGTCTTCTTAAAATTCAGGATATTAACCATCTTCAACAAAGTGTTTTCCTCTATTCATGGCTAAACTCGATCCTGCCATCACACTTTCATTATTCGAAAAAGAGTAGGGGGTTACCCCGGTGAACTGGTTCACACAATAGCCCCTGTATCAGGAGGATTACCACCTATCTGATAGGACAGTGATTAATTCACTATTGGTAATCCTTGGCCACATTGCCTAAAGACATAAAATAAAATAAAATAAATAAATAAATTTAGTTTCAATCTTATTTTCATAACCACAGTACTCGGAGCGCAAATCAAATACGTATTCCTTTTTTTAAAACTACTTCTTTTAAACATAGCATTAAGTTCACTGGTCCTAAACTTTGGGATAACGTACCAGTTAATATAAAAAGTGCTTTTTCTAAGAGTTTTTCTTTTAAATTGAAACGGCACCTCTTATCTAGTTATGTTTAATTATCCTTTCACTCATTGTAGTTTTGATATTTAGTCTTTTCGGTACCCTGAATCTAAAAGTCTTCATTACTGTTTTTGTCCTGTTTCCGGTTCCCGTGTTGTCCTGTTTTTGTTTTTTTTTTCATTTTCTATGGGCTGCCTTATACAAGCTTTGCTTTTTAGGAATGTTGCCCCTCTTATTTTAATAATTTTTACTGTTAATTTTTATTTTCTATGAAAGACAAGAGAAATAAATGTTACTTTGATTGATTGAGTTAAGTATAGACGTCTTGATATAAATATTTGTAACTCTGAATCATTGTGGTTTGAAGTATGTGATGGGGGTAAAATGTACGTGTTAGGGGTAATTTATCGAAATGGTAATTCCAACATAAATGAATTTAGAGAAGACCTCTTAGATACCTTAAAACAAATGAAAGTCAACAAAAAACAATGTATACTCTAATGGGCGATTTCAATATAATTCTTTTTAATGCAAACAACACTGATATAAACTCATATTTAACGGCTACTGAATGTTTAAATATGACTCAGTTAATAGAATCGACAACTCGTCCTACATCTACCACCCTAATTGACCACATATATAGTAACATTATTTGTAATAGTATAATATCTGGGACGATATCGTGTGACATATCCGATCATCTACCAATATTTGCAATTTTTGAAAATAACATTGACATTACTTCTAATGATAAGCATTATTATAAATCAAGATTGATTGATTGATTGATTGATTGATTGATTCTTTTATTTTTCACACAACATTCATAAAAATATAAATAAAAAATTAAGTACAATAAAGTGTGAAAAACAGGGTAACCACAAGCAAGCAAAGCTTTTAATCTGTGGCACCCTAACTTAAAATATAAATTTACAAATATATTACAAAAATGTTTTCATGTAGTAAAAAAATGAACGAAAATACAACGTACTATAATAATTATAATATATATATATATATATATATATATACTTCACAGTCTCAGAATATATACGAAAATGTAATTAATTAAGTTAATGTTAGACATATTTTACAAATGTTGTTTTCGCAAAGATATATTGTTTCTTTATAGGCATTTTAACAAAAACGATTTTTTAAATGATTTATCTAACATGTCATGGGAATCAGTTTATTTATGCAATGATACAAACTTGGCCTACGATAGATTTAATACTAAATTCAAAAATATTTGTGACAAGCATGTGCCAATAAGAACGATGTCATTAAATCATGTAAATAAGAAAAAACCATGGATCACCCGAAATATTAAAAAATCTATTAATTAAAAAAAACAAGATGTACCAGAAACTAATTAAAGTAAATTTGATAATTCTGATTTTATGAAATATAAAAAATACCGAAATACCCTTACAAAGGTGTTAAGAACTGCAAAAAGAAATTATTATTCACATATGTTTTCAGCTAACGCAACAAATTCAGTAAAAACGTGGACGATAATAAATGATGTACTTGGTAAAAATAAATTAAAATCTGTTAATGCTATTCCTGAAAAACTAATTCGTAATAATAATGATGGGACAACATCAATAGTAGATAATCCGGACGAAATTATTAATGTATTTAATGATTATTTTGTTGGCGTAGCCGATCAACTTGCAAACGAAATTCCCCCCTCACAAAAATGTTTTTCTCAGTATCTGGCCAATCCCTTACCAAATTCTTTTTTTCTTGAACTTATCACTGTTAATGAGGTATTTAATTTAATTTGTAAAATCGACCAAAATAAAGCAACTGGATCAGATGATCTACCAGCAAAATTAATTTCAATTGCAGCATTACATATTTCAAATTCCTTGTGTTATATATTTAATTTATCATTTAATAACTGTATATTTCCAAATCTCATGTTAAAGTGTGCTCGAGTTCAACCAGTCTTTAAAAAGGGGTCAAAAGAAATACCTGGAAATTTCCGTCCTATCTCAAATTTACCAGTTCTTAGCAAAATACTTGAAAGGTTGTTTTGTGACAGGTTAACAAGCTTTTTTGAGAAATTTAATTTAGTTTAATTTCATCAATATGGGTTTCGAAAACGTCATAGTACTAAGTTATTATTAATCAATTTAGTTAACACTTTGCTTTCTGATATTGATAAGGGTAACGTGTCACTTGGTATTTTCGTAGACTTCAGCTACTATTAGGTAATATTAAACATATACTATATCCATTTTGGTTGCACTTGCGCGCGCACAGTGATAATAAATAGGATTTATTTTAGCACTGTGCGCTACAATACACAATTTGGTTGCACTCGGGCACAGTGATAATAAATAGGATTTAGTTTTGCACTGTGCGCTACTAACCCATTTTTCACTCGCGCACAGTGATAATAAATAGGATTCATTTTAGCACTGTGCGTCACCATACACAATTTGGTTGCACTCGGGCACAGTGATAATAAATAGGATTCAGTTTTGCACTGTGCGCTACTAACCCATTTTTCACTCGCGCACAGTGATAATAAATAGGATTCATTTTAGCACTGTGCGTCACCATACCAATTTTAGTAGCACTCGCGCACAGTGATAATAATAGGATTTAGTTTAGCACTGTGCGCTACCATACCAATTTTTGTTGCACTCGCGCACAGTGATAATAAATAGGATTTAGTTTAGCACTGTGCGCTACTGTACTCCTTTTCGTTGCAATAGAGAACAGTGATAATAAATAGGATTTAGGTTAGAACTATTGTAACGGTGGTATTTTAGTGTATCCGTTACTATACCATATAGTCTCAGTGGCAGGATTTCACACAGTCACAAAATGTACCAACAGCAAATATGGTTTATGGTCAGATACAGCTTTATTTAAATATGCAATGTAATACAGTCTGTTCTGGCTATATTACATACCTTTTCTTCTCTCTATTATAAATGTTTTATTCTACAAAGCTCTTTTCCTTTTCTTCTCTCCTCTTACCAGTACATCCATATTTTAAGGAACGGTCCTAATTAATATGCATGTACTGGGAGGGGACTATTTAGTAAAGGGAACATTCCATGATGATGAGGAAACAGTAATTGATTAAGGATGTGGGTTATAGGAGAGTGAACAAAGAGTACCTAGGGATAGGAAGAAACCACTAGGAATGTTAATAGATGGAGTAGGGAGAAATAGTGAAAAAGGGTTGTTGACCTGATGGTCAGAGTGTTACACTATCATATCCATTTTGGCTACACTCGCAAACAGTGATTATAAATAGGATCTAGTTTAGCACTGTGCGCTACTACACCCATTTTGGTTGCACTCGCGCATAGTGATAATAAATAGGATTTAGATTAGCACTGTGCGCTACCATACCCATTTTGGTTGCACTCGCAAACAGTAATACTAAATATGATTCATTTTAGCACTGTGCGCTACTATATACATTTTGGTTGCACTCGCGCACAGTTAACATAAATAGGATTTAGTTTAGTACTGTGCGCTACCATACCCATTTTATTTGCCCTCGCGAAAAGTGATAATAAATAGGATTTAGTTTAGCACTGTGCGGCGCTACAATACCCATTTTGGTTGCACTCACGCACAGTTATAATAAATATGATTTAGTTTAGTGCTGTACGATACCATACCCACTTTGGTTGCACTCGCGAACAGGGATAATAAATAGGATTTAGTTTAGCATTGTGCGCTACCATATCCATTTTGGTTGCACTCGCGTACAGTGATAATAAATATGATCCATTTTAGCATTATGCACTGCAATATTCATTTTGGTTGCACTCGCGCACAGTGATATTAAATAGGATTTAGTTTAGTACTGTGCGCTACCATACTTATTTTGGTTGCATTCGCGCACAGTGATAATAAATATGATCCATTTTAGCATTATGCACTGCAATATTCATTTTGGTTGCACTCGCGCACAGTGATATTAAATAGGATTTAGTTTAGTACTGTGCGCTACCATACCTATTTTGCTTGCACTCGCGCACAGTGATAATAAATATGATCCATTTTAGCATTATGCACTGCAATATTCATTTTGGTTGCACTCGCGCACAGTGATATTAAATAGGATTTAGTTTAGTACTGTGCGCTACCATACCTATTTTGGTTGCATTCGCGCACAGTGATAATAAATATGATTCATTTTAGCACTGTGCTACCATACCTATTTTGGTTGCGCTCGCGCACAGTGATAATACATAGGATCTAGTTTATTACTGTGCGCTACCATACCCATTTTAATTGCACTCGCGAAAAGTGATAATAGGATTCATTTTAGCACTGTGCGCTACCATACCCATTTTGGTTGCACTTGCGCACAGTGATAATAAATAGGATTTAGTTTAGCACTGTGCGCTATAATTCCCATTTTGCTTGCACTCGCGAACAGTGATAATAAATAGGATTTATATTAGCATTGTGCGCTACTAATATACCCATTTTGATTGCACTTGACGTTTCTTGGTGCCTTCAAAATAATTCTGGCCATTTGGTATTGTAAATTATCTAACTTATTTAGTGAACCTTTAGAGTTACATAACCATATTGCAGAGGGGTAATTAATTGTTGGTAGTCCTATTGTTCTCCATAAAAGATCACCGTAGTACAGTATACCCTATTGAAATCATTCTGATTGTTTATAATAGAGGTAATAATATAGGCTATTATCCGATTTCCCTTTTTGCTTACTTCATTAATATTGTCTGAATCTGTATATGAACGTGATATTATTACACCAAGATGTTTATACCTTTCTATTTCTGTGATATAATGATTACCATGGGCTCCATGTTCTGTATGGATTAACTCTTTGCCCTGTGACCAGCACATTTGATTTGTCAAAATTAAACTCTAATTTCCATGTTTGTGAATAATCACTTGCTACTTTAAGTAGTTTTTACAAGTTCAGACTCATTGTCACCGATTAAAAACCACGTCATCAGCAAAGAATATTGCACCTATTTGTGTGCCATAGATTTGAACACCTAGTTTATGATATTTGATTAGGTTATTTAGTTCATTAATGTAAATAGAAAAAAGAACTGGTGACAATGAACAGCCTTCATTAATGCTAAACTTATCAGATTCTGTCATTGAAAAAAAATTTGCATTTAACATCATTGTACATATTTCTTAGTAAGTTAAGGAGTTTACCACGGATACCAATTCTTTTGGCAGCAGCAATTAACCCTTGTCGCCAGACTGAATCAAAAGCTTTTTTAAAGTCCAAAAAGGCCAGAAATGTTTTTTTTTTACCCTCAGCACGCCTTGTGGCGATAATGCTTTTCAAGACAAAAATGTGGTCTTCACATCTTCTGTCTGTCCGAAAGCCCCCTTGGACTTCACCAAGGATGTCATTTTCTTCTAAAAATTGAGAAATATTATATGCAATAATTCGATTAAAAATGTTAGAAGCACATGAATTAAGTGTGATACCTCGATAGTTGTTGAGATCACGTCGATCTCCTTTTTTAAATATTGGGATAATTATCCCTTCATTCCATTCATTCGGTATAGTTTCAGTTTGTATAATTCTGGTAAACAATTTTTGGAGTGATAATGTGATTAGATTGCCTCTGTTTTTTAACATTTCATTTGTTATAGAGTCAATACCTCCTGGACTTTTGTTATTTTTTGCCTTTGATATAGCATAAGCGACTTTAAGATTGGGATCCTACTCGACATCATCAAATGATAACAAAAATATGATAACAACACTGAATATCATTACTGTTACTATTATTATTATCGTGGGAAGAGTGAAGAATATCGTTATTATTAGTTGTATTAAATTTTGCAATATTGCCGAAGTGTAATTTTAGCGAATTTTTCATATCGTCATGGTCTGAAAAATATCTTGAAGTTCCTGGTATTATAATTTTTTAGCAATTTGATATTTTCTTTTGCATAATTTTGCGTTTAAAAGGTGATTTAAAGAATTTCCGCTTCTCTTGGTATGTTTTTCATAGAGAATTACAATAATTGATATCAAAATCAATATTATGTAATCTATGTGCTCGACACGATTGTCTTCGTTGTATTTATCGCATATTTTGTTTCTTTATCAAACCATATCTTTTTGTTTGATCTCGTTTTCTTATAGCCTATTGTATTCTCTGCAACTAGCGTAACTTTTTTTTTCCCCTCTACCCAAGCATCGTTCACATCTAAACGACTAGAGTCATAGTTAATTGAACAGTACTAAAATCACTCCAATCGTTAGGGATATTCCAATGTTTTGTGTTAGTTTTTGTCACCTTACTGGTTTTACAAATATTATTCTCTATTACTGTGATTACAAGCATGTTATGATCACTTACAGTCCAAATTTATCAATAAACAACTCTTTTGTTACTCCATAGGTTTCTTGTGAAACAATGGCGTAATCTAGTATGCTGGCTTGGTTCTTTTGTACCCAAGTTAAAGTACCAGCACATTTGTCAGAGGCGTTAAGCATAGTTAATTCACCATTATTACAAAGGTCAATTAACCCTTGACCATTATCATTAGTAATAGGATTTCCCCCTTTAATCATGTTACCTACTTTACCATTAAAATCCCCAAGGATAATGATTTTGGCATCTTCATTATTATCTTTAATTATAAAAATTTCCGAAAGCAGAGCTGTATACAATTCATCGGTGAGGCATTTATCAGACCCTTCACATGGGAAGTAACAAACTGCAACATGGTATATAAAGTCTGTGTTACCTCCAAATTGTACCTTTGTCCAACACATTTCTAAGTCATCTGATTGTGAATTTAAAAGATCATTTTCCAAAATTTTAATATTTTTATTTATAAGCAATCCAATTCCCCCTTGTGATTTTTTGGCACCCTTTTGTCTGTTTTTTGTAATATCTATGACTTCATCATTATTTAGAAAAGTTTCAACCATTCCAAAGATATCAAATTTTTGTTGTTGGATGATATAACTTATTTCCTTTTTCTTACTCTTATATCCTCTAATATTATGAAAGGCAATTTTGATGTTTGAGTTCAATTTTAAAGATTTCTTTTTCCCTCTTCTAACTCTTTTTCGTTTTAAGGGTGAACTATTGTGTTCATTATTTACATAACTATCATCATAATATTGTTTCTCATTATTTACAGAGGTAACATGATTAATGGGGTTGCATCATATTTGCATTATCAGTACAAGAGAAACAATCAGTACATTCATCAAACAATAAATCAAAATTAAAAGAATGGTTAATAACATAAGAATTAGTTAGTTTATATTTGTACATATTATCATAATTTACACTTAAGTTAGTATTAGTATCTTTCCGCTCAGATGGCTTCCCATGGTGGGTACGGCATCATCTTCTTTGCCAAATTCCTACATACGTTATGATTCTCCTTGTGGCCTTGTTGCTTGCAGGATCTGCATCTGATTGGCTGTCCATGCTTACAGTCCTTCATTACGTGATTCGTTTCTCCGCAAAAGTAACATCTTGTTGTTTTCTTTGTTTGTGATTGGTGTAAACGGGGTTGAAATTCCTTCTTACCTTGATGAGTTTTCCTGATTTTAATTATTTGGTGAACGTCGTTGATGTTATTGATAAGAAGCTTGGTTCCCTGAGTACTTAGATGTAGTTTACTTCTGTTTAAAGTAGATGTTTCGCATTTATTGTTTGAAAGTTTAAAAGATAAGTCATTGTCAGACACCACACAATCCATTTCCTTAGCCATTTCTGTTATGTTATGTTAACGTTCAATCGATCCACTCTCTGCTGGAGTATTTCTTCATCACCACGTGGGCATACAGTAGATAGTATTAGCTTTGTTTGTAAAATTTACACTGAAACAATTCAGCATATATTTTATGGTTGTATCCATGCAAATACTTTGTGGGCTTTTGTTATTCAACAAATTAAAAGCAAACAAATGAATAGAAGGAATTATAATTTAGAGAAACCCCTTACAAGAGAATGCATTTCATTTGGTAATGCTTACAATGCTGTAAATAATCTTGTCATAGTTATTGTCTTGGGTAAATGGATAACTAAGAAGATATACCTTTTACATTTTATGTTTGCCTTTTGTTTTTGCCTTTTGAGAATTTAATTTTGTTTTGCCTCATGTCACCGCTGTGTCGGTTTTGTTTTTTCTTTTGCATATTTATACTGAATTTAAAAAAAAGTTCGCTTGCCAGCTCCGGTTAATCCAATACATTGTGGATGATATTATAAGCACCATGGCATAACGAGCCCTCAATTGGTTTTCCTTTGTAAGATTTTATAGTACAATTGTTGGTACAGGTTACAGGTTTATTTGTGATTGTTGTGTTCTGTGAAGCTGGGGATCGAGTTGGTGAACTCGCCATAGTTTGTTATAGTCAAGCTTGGCTTTCTTCAGTACAGGAAGTATTATATGTAATCAATTGTAGCTTGATGCTGGTAAAGACAATAGGGTTGTTTGGCTTGGCTTTTAACCTCAGTACTCTCCTTTCAAGTTGGCTTCTATTTTAAGCACTGGCCTAGCTTTGAGGCTACAAAAATCGATTTAAATTTACTTGAAAAAATTACGAATATCACCAGTCATATTCGTAACTAAAAAACGAGTATTAGTTTTTTATACAAAGCAACGCACAGTAGGCCTACCTGCGCTTCGCTCAAATTTCTGGGAATTATATTGACATTTTCAATTACCATTTTCGCACCCCATATATTGAATTTACCTTGAATTACCTTGAATTTACCTTGAACTTCGGACATTGAGAACTAGCTCATTTGTCCCTCCATCGTCATAACTGCAGACTCTTCATTAACGTACGGGCGAAACTTGATGTGGTGGTCAGTGGTCAGACCAATTAATATTTAGCAATGCCCGATTTGAACTCATTGACCGATTGTGCCTCTACTACATGACTGGGTAATGAGTTCCAATCATCTACCACTCTTACCGAATATGCACTCTTTCTAACGTTTAATTTTATCTTGGGTTTAGAGACCTTGAAACTGTGTCCTCTAGTTTGTTTATAATTAGATTTTGCAAAGAGCTTCTCATCATTTATTTTCTCATACTTATTAAATATTTTAAATGTTTGTAATACATCAGCCCTTTTCTTTCTAAATACTAACGTAGGTAGGTCCAAAGCCTTCAACCTCTCTTCGTATGGTTTGTGTCTTAATTAGGACACCAGCCTTGTTGATCTCTGTTGAACTTTCTCCAGTCTGTCTTTATCTTTTTGATATAGTGGGATCTATGAGCTACCTCCATATTCCATCTTGGGTCTAACCATAGCTTTATACAGATACATGTAACTAGAGCTATCAAGATATTTGAAGGACCTACATATTATCCCCAGCATCATATTTGCAGATCTAGCAACTTTTGTAGTATGAGCCGAAAAATTCAATTTATGATCTATTAAAATCCCCAGATCGGTTTCTTGTGTTACACTCTCAATGATCACTTTGGAAGGACCTTCTCCAATAAATTATATTAGTTCACAAAACTAAAAATATAAATTTTTAACGACGTGGGATAACATTTTAGGCCCTATTTTGTGTCAGTTAGCTAGTTTTACAGACGTTTTTTAGACATGCAACCGTTGGTGGCGCTAATTAGGACCACATTTTGGAGATTTGGCATTATTTTTCCCAATCTGGAATTATTTGAGACTAAATTTTATCGCTGGCAAAAACGCTGTACGTCTGTTCACCATAGCAACACGGCGGACGTACAACAAATAACAGCCAGGCAGTGTGTGTCGCATCAAAGAACTTCTTTGGTCGCATGCATGATGCTCCTGCAGCAAGATCATCATCCCCCGGCCGTATAAGAATAAGTTGTTTGTTCCCGTTTGTTCCTAGCATGTATGGCAATTTATTCAATATCCTAGCCTAGGCCTAGGCTACATCATACAGTAGTCTAATCATGGTCCATCCATGGAGGGGTTATACCTCCATGGTCTAATAATATAATAGTAGCCTAGGCCTAGGCTGCCTAGGCTAGAGAGGCTAGGCCCCTCTACTAGCTACCTACTAGGCCTAGCCTAGGACTCTAGCCTAGTACCAGTAGTAGTATTAGTAACTTAATTTATTTATGCCTCTAGGCCTAGGCCTAGTTGGCCCTATTTAGCCTAGGCCTAGCCTAGATATCGTAATTCGATACATTAGGGATTACGGTCGAAGAGCAATATGGCAATGCAATAGCCTATAAGGGCTAGGGCCTAGGCCCTAGCTAGGCCTACTGTGTATAATTGTAAAGATTTCTGTATCTACAATCAATCGTTTCACTTGTTTCACATTCAGGTAATCAGTAAAACAATAATTAGGCCTCTAGCTAGGCCTTGCTTGGCGGAAGCCGATCACTCCGGCCGCGATTCACTCCGGCCGCCGTATCAGTTTAGCGCGATGTTATGTACTCCGACCGCTATTCAATTCGACTTCCTGTGCAAAGGGGCTGTTACATTAGTATGGATTGGAGCACCCATATTTGGGCAGTTTTGAAAAAAATGGCTCCTTTCAGTTTTTGCCTAGTATAACTAAATTGAAGCCATTTCCAGATTAGAGAATTATTCTGAAATATGTGCAAACATAATACTATTTTTATGTCAAAAGATTATCTTCTTACAATTACATGTTTGTAAAAAAAATATTATGCCCGATTATGATGCAGAAATGGTCAGGAGTGTAACACTTTTTTTAGACATGAAAAAATGCATATGCATTTTCAAAGATCTGTACACTAAAACCACTCCTCAAATTTAACTGGCAGATGCATATTCTGAAAAAGTAAATTGTATAAATTTAAAAAAAAGCAATCATGATGACATTTATCTTGTATACCTTACTTAAAATATTTGATATGACATTAATAAACCATAATATAAAAATAACGCTTAAAAAAGAACGACGTTTCGACTCCATCATGGGGTCATTATCAAGTCCAATGAATAAAATATAAAACAACTAATTAAATAGCACAAGCCAAGGGTCAAAGTTTAAATAACAAAAGACCTATTGTCTAACATCCTGTCAAATGAAAAGCTTAGCTTTTACAGAGTCACTTTGTTTATTCAGACTAGGTTTTAATTGTCTGATATACAACATTTCATAGATAAGACAGTCAAAACCACTTATTAAAAAACGAGGACAAATTGCAATATTTGGAAAAAATATTAAAAATATTAAATAAGGTAGGAAGTTAAGCCATTTTTCTTTCTTGTTGAATGCTGACAGTAGTTGTTGTGGCACTCAAAAATATGATATTGAATGCAGTTATCAATTTAATGAATGAATGGTTCATAATTGCCTATCAACTACCCCAAAATGTCAGGAGTGTTATGGTTAAACTATATTAGAATTGCGATTAATGTATATTGTTATAATAAGTACAGTATTTCCCATTAGAATTGTAATGTTTGTGTAAACACACATCTTTTTTACCACTATTATGTCTACCTCATGATTTTGAAGGGACTTGTTTTGCTCTCATAACCATGCTATAATAGTAAATACTAATGTCAGGAGTGTAATACCCCACAGAGCAATGTACTGTATAGCATTACAATAGCGGAACACTGTATTGCCATACCCTGTAGTGAAATCCAAACTTTCAGTATTTATTGGTTTTACCAAGTTGTCATTTTTAAAAATAGTTACAAGCTTCTGTACAACAGATTATTTGAAAAATAAAAACTTTTAGCATACTGGTTTTAAAACATATGATTTTTTTTTTATATTTATTATATTTTTTCTATCTTTGTCTACTGTATGTAAAAAAATTGTATTTTTTCTGTTATCCAATTAGTATACTGACAGTTGAAACTTACAAATATTATACTAATAAATACTTATAAAAATCAAAAGAAGTGTTTACATATTTTTTTCAAAAAATAAAATTGTTTTTTTGTATTAAACATGTAAAAAAAAAAGGTTAATCAAATTGTTTTGTCAGATCCTTGATTTGTTCCCTAGAATGTAACCTTGTGTCAACATAATAAGACATAAATGGTAGTAATATGCAAGAAAAAAAATTCAATATGTCCCAATTTGGAGCCATTTTTTTCAAAACTGCCCATTTACGTTTTCTATACTGTTTAGTGTTAACAGTGTTATGGGCAATTTCACAGTAACCTAGGCCATCAGTAATAACTGAGAAATAAGCAAATAGCTCTTCATCAGGTTGTATTTGTCTGATTTAGTTTGTCATTTTTGATAAATCACCTGATGGGCAAACTACAAATAAAAATTGTATTGAGCTACGATGAAAACTTTTGTTACAGCAGCCAAAAATGTCATGTTTTTGGACAAAATTGAGTGTCTCATTACAAAAGATCATTTTTATGAAATGCATTGTTGTTGTTTGTATGTATATATATTTATAAGAATTATGTACATTTAAATTGGTTGATCTACCCCCAAACGTATAAGGTGTAAACAATGAGTGTGAAATGTATACATGTTTAACTTTTTTGTTGTTTTTATTATTGTAATTCTGTCCGTTCAAAATGTCCACTCCGACACGTTGGCTTTATCCAGAGCAAATAAGTAAGCAAGTCTACTGTTTTTCATCTATATACAACACTAATAAGATTGACCATACATTAAAACTTAAATAATATATTTAACTGACAATTTGGCTGAGTGCCGGGGAATCGAAATCTGTCCACTCCGACACCTCATAAACTACTATTAATTTTTATGTTAATAATATAAAAAGTTGAATATTCATAGCAAAAATTATAAGCTGACATACTACAATTAATATAATGTACATATAATGTTTCTAAACCCAAGTAATTCACTGTAATGCACTCTAATATGGTGTTCACTTAATGTCCACTCCGACACACATATTTGATCAAAGTAAAATGGCTGATTTTTTAACAACTATGAGACAATGATATGATATGCATATAACCTCTTGATTCTGTCAGGATCTTTATTTATTTATTCTTTCCTTAGCACTATTTTGTCCGTGAATTATCTTGATATCATTATCAGTTTCATCTAGCTAAGTCAATTTTTCAGAGTATATTCATTATGGCCAGGAATCGATGTGTTTATGTTTTCACGGTGCGCAATCAAACATTACGCGGTCTACGCGCGATTTAACGAAATCACGTTTGTAATCATATCTTCACAAGCATGAATCACTTTTAAACAAAATTTGGTACTCATAAATTTCAGGTCATATTTCATCATATGGCAATACAATTACGTGCGTAGCGCATATAATGCATGCGTAAAAAGTTCTAAATTGTCAGAATTTATTTCGATGAAATTAGAGTACGTTTCAGGCAATTTTAAGCATTTAAAAAATTGCCACGTTAATGCGCACTATTTTTGTCCGATT
The DNA here is from genome assembly GCF_964355755.1 of Antedon mediterranea. Lineage (NCBI taxonomy): Eukaryota > Metazoa > Echinodermata > Crinoidea > Comatulida > Antedonidae > Antedon > Antedon mediterranea. Next base: position 11,373,252 of record NC_092678.1, read on the forward strand.
ACTGTTGTATAACCTTTCTTTAATAATATCATATTTTCAACGCGAAACAGCGTTATGCGAGCATGTCAAAAGTGACAGGCTACGCACGTGTGTAAGTTAACAAAATGGTGAAAATATGCTAATCATGCTAGTCATCATTAATGGCATATTAAATTTTAAAAAATTAATTTCGACAATCAAACAACATTTTCTTAGGTCGAAATAACGAACTTAACATTAACTTTATTAAAGTTAAAAGTATATAGTTTGACAGTGCATCATTTTTTTAAAGATGTCATCATAGAAAAACATTACAATTCATTGCGGTATGTAATAATCTATCTGTACCAAAGTGGTTACTGCATAGTAAATACACGAGGAATCTTTCTATAACTTTTAGTCAGTTGTGTTTGGCTCGGTGGTCTTTACTCGTGTCTATAGCATTCAAGGTACCGAGTTCGAGTCTCACCTTGGGAAACGAAACAAAAAAAGATTTTTTTTTTTATCCGTATTGTTTGTTCAATTGTATTTCTTAGTGTATAGATTATACACATTACACACATTTATAATGAAATCTAGATAAAAACACAAATGTGGTTTATGACATTATAATACGCAGAAGGATCTTTGATCGGATTATGATACCAGCTATTGTATTTGCGTTAGCAAGATCCTATCATATATAAATAAGTCTAAAGATTCTGAGAAAATCAATCAATCAATTATCTTTATTTAAATCAACCACAAATTAACAATCCTTTGTTAAAAGACAGTTTTTATCATACTAAAGCTTAAAAAGTACAAAATGTTTAACACTGTACACTTATGAAGTGCCAACTGGTTGGTTTTAATGTGTTTATGGAATAGTAAGACCATTAATTTTTTGATTTGGATAAAACGTTCTATGACAAATTTAATTTTGTCTTACTCAAATGATGTTTTAGGCGTGGTCATGAGTGTTATACTGTAGTTGTACATTTTTGTTTTGTGTCAATTGGTGTCACTGTCATGTACTTATGCATAAAATAGCAAATTGAATTCATGCTTAATATAATAACAAAGTTTTTAATTTATTTATACTGTTATTCATGTCCAAAAATGTCTCCGACACAAATGAAGGGTATTGCTAAACACCGCAAACCCCCGCAAACCTCCAAAAAAACATAGCAAACCCCACCGAACCAAATAAAAGTGATTGAATCATGTAGTGTACAACGCACTGGGTATATCAATGTAAAAAAATAATTAAATTTCTACTGTTAACAACTTATTTTTGGGGTAAAACATCATTTTTTGGTCAAAAATGATTGCTAAACCCCGCAAACCTCCAAAAAACCATAGCAAACCCCACCGAACCAACATAAAAGTGATTGAATAATGTAGTGTACGACCCACTGGGTATATAAATTATTAAATTTCTACTGTTAGTGTTAACTACTTTTTTGGGGATAAAACATCATTTTTTGGTTAAATATTAGCAATCATTTTTGACCAAAAAATGATGTTTTACCCAAAAAATAAGTAGTTAACAGTAGAAATTTAATATTTTTACATGGATATACCCAGTGGGTTGTACACTACATGATTCAATCAGTTTTATGTTGGTTCGATGGGGTTTGCTATATTTTTTTGGAGGTTTGCAGGGTTTAGCAATCATTTTTGACCAAAAAATGATGTTTTACCCCAAAAATAATTAGTTAACTAACAGTAAAAATGTATTATTTTTTTTACATGGATATACCCAGTGGGTTGTACACTACATGATTCAATCACTTTTATGTTGGTTCGATGGGGTTTGCTATGTTTTTTTGGAGGTTTGCGGGGGTTTGCGGGGTTTAGCAATACCCCAAATGAACAATCCTTGTTAAACGACAGTTTTTATCATGGTAAAGCTTAAAAGTACAAAATGTTAACACAGTAAGCTGTAGAAGTGGCAATTAGTTGGTTTTATGGTGTTTGTAGCTATATAATTATAATACCACAAATTTTTTATTTGAGTCTAGTGTTTGCTAATTATTCAACATTTATTGTTAAAATTCTCAGACAAATTTAATTTTTCCACTCATATGATGTTTATATAAAGCGCGAGTACATTTTTTGAATTGATACTCTGTACTAGTATTAGTAATTAAATATTAGCCAAATAAGTAGTGGCTTTTGTGTTATAATAAAAAATATTGAGATGGGCAATTCCATGGTCACTCGCATTACACATTACAGTCATTTTTGTTAGTCTAAGCTTTGTACTTTCTATACTAATTGGATTTTTAAGTCAATGTTTTATATGAACATACTTTAGGTGCAAGTCTTTAATAAAATACTATAAAAAAAATTGTATGTCTTTTACTTTGACAATGACGCCATTGCGAAATTCTGTCACACGCATTACACAAAAAGGACACAACAAAAATTTGATTAGATTTAATAAGAACGTGTCCTTAAACTAAAAATATATGAATCAAAAGATCTTATATTTTTAATTGCTGTACTTTTAAAGTATAAAATAGGATAATAAAAAAATTCAATATTACATAGATTTTAAAAATATTTTACATTTTAACAAAAAAGTCCCGTCACTCGCATTACTGTCACTCGCATTACCGTAAGAAATGAACTTAGTATTTACTAAGCAAAGCAGAAAGAAAAGTAGACAATAATTAAATAATGCAACATTAAACCACTCAAAGAATTTTATATCAATTTTCAAGTAAAAACTTTTATTTCAACTCATTTGGATGAAGTTCTAAAGGACATCATCTATTTTTAACACTAACAGAATATCTTGATTTTTTACAAACACAGTAACAGAACACTTATACGGTCACTAAAAATGAAAATAGAAAATTCAAACAGCCATTTTACAAATTATGGAACTCAAAGCTCTTCGCAAACCAGCATCAAGCATTCTTTTTGCCCTGGTAGTGGCTTTAGCAAAGCCATAGCACTTCTAAAAGGTGATGGCCCGTCTGATGCCAAAGCAGCCTTCTTTGCTCTGAACTAATAGCCACACGTTTTCTATTAGCAACTTTAAGAGCATCAATCTTCTGCTTCTTCAAAGCTGGTGGCAGAGCTAGAATTTTCTCTTTTCTTTTACTTTTTTACTTCTTTTCGAAATTTCATTTTGTTTGTTTCTGTATGAGGTGTATTTTCCCTCGACTTTCCGTTTTTCTAGGTACTTTCTCTGTCGTTCGGCCATTTCTAAAGGCAGGATGCAAATGTGAATGATATTTTAAAATTATTTTTAAATAATAAGCAATTATATATTTTGTTTTTAAAACTACAATGCTTTAGACCTGGTGGTGTAAAATATGCCTAGTAAATAATAATATATAAATAATAATAATAATATATAAATAAATTATTATAGCCTAGGCCTATATGCGGTGTTTTCAAATTATAGAATTTGAAATAATTAACACTAACAATATAAGAAAAAAAACTTAAAAATTGTGATTAAATATAAATGTATACTTATTCTTACCTTCTTATCTTCACAAAAGATTGTACCAAATTTGTTAAATCTCACCAGATTTAGTGTTTTTTATTTAATGAGCTCTTATAATGATTGATTTTTCAAATGATTTAACTGCAAAAAGGTCGTTGCTAGGGATTGTGCCCTCAACAAACCTAATGCTATAATTATTATACTGTAGTGCCTCCAAATAAGGGCCAAATCACACATTGTATTATGAAATTAATGTATATACTAATTCTGGGACTAATTCATAACTAATGATAGATTAATTACTATTTTACTTTACAAAAAAAAAGAGTTTTAGTAATGTCACTCGCATTACATTGTCCATTTTTTAACGTCACTCGCATTACATGTCACTCGCATTTCACTTTTCAATGTCTCAACAATTTTGTATTTACGGGGATTTTTTATTTTTATTTGTCAAATTTTAATTGTTCAAAGTAGTATAGCTAAATTATAAAATTTCATTAAAAAAAATTATCATCATGATGGTATAAAAAAAAAATCATTTTTTTTGTCACGCGCATTACATACCCTAATATATAACAGAATATACACAGCACTCCTATATGGGATATTCAACATTTGTAGTTATATCATATTTTCCATACATCTTAAGTGTACTACCGTATTACTTAGACATGTTACTTTATAAATATTGCTTTGTTGGGAAAATAATAATCAGTTAACGTAATTACCTATTTTTCACACCTAAAAAAAAATATATATTCAACATTGAATAAACGTAATTTTTTGGCTGCAAAAAGTCATAAATGAATTGAAAAAGTTAAAAACCTAGTTCCCACATATTCAAAGAGTAACATAAACACAAATTTTGAGCTGACTAATTAATTTGAATTTTTTTGGTCATGTCCATGTTTGCATGGAATTGCCCTTATGTTGATTTCGAAATTTTTCAATAAAATTCTTGCAGTTACTAAATTCCTACTATTACTGTGAAAATGTCCAGATAGTTGTAGCTTTATAATATTATTTTTTATTAAATATAAACCTGTATGTTTCAAAATTAATTGAAAAATATGTTTAAAAAAAAGGACTCTGAATGTTTGACCCTGTGAGACACTTCTTGGTGACCAAAAGAATTAAAAGAAAAAAGAATTTAAATGGAACTAGTTGAATATTTATTAGCAACAATTTTACTTTTTTCATTAACAATAACATTCAAAGAAGTTGGAACTGCTTTTTCTTTCATACTAAACTTAACTTAATATTTTCCTTTCAAATAATCAAATACTGTACCTGTCTAATTAATGCTTGAATAACAATATTTAATTTCTTTCTATGTACATTTTATAGCTTTACATTAACATTAAAAATTAGTTAAAAACCTTATTTTTTATAACACTTTATCTTGCCAGTACCCATACTTACTAATTATAGTTAATAACAATATGTAAAATATTAATTTATTTATTTCAAATAATCAATTATTATTGATGTTTGTTATAGTTAATAACAATATTTACAATATTAATTAATTTATTTAAAATAATCAAATATCCGTCTAATTAATGTTTGAATAACAATATTTAATTTCTTCCTATAGGCTAAAAAATAAAAGCAATAGTGGATGGAACTTTAGACTTTACTTTTGACTGTTCAGACTTTACGAAAATAAAAGACGCTAAAGATAAATTATGCTGTGTGAATTAGATGATGCACACAAACACATAACGAAAGTATAAAATGCCAAGCTATATTATTTTGGGTGTTTTTAGTTGTGTATTAATTATTTGATACATAGAGATAAAATAAAAAAGTGGACACAAATCGAATGAAAAACCCATTGCTGCGGAAACATGAATTTTTAAGTTTATTCATTTACATTTTATTTTTATTTCACTGGTTTTGATATTTTGCAATTTATTTTGTATGTACTTATTGATCTTTTGCAATTATTGACAAGTATGTCTATTGTTAATATTTAATATTATTTATGGTTCCTCCATACTTTTATCGGCAGGCCTAGCGATGATTTTCACGAAGCAAGCTGGCGATGGATTTCTGAAGGTGCTTAATTATTAATTGATTAAAAATAGTTATAGATAAAAGATTATCAATTTTTTGTTAATCAATTATCTATCGTATGTGTTACCTCCATTTTATTTTGATGACAAGTTTTTTTTTCGAATGGCTCGATGTTTTCGATCTTGTCTTGTTTCATAAAAATTTTATTAATTTGACTTTTTAAAATTAAAATGCCTAAATTTCTGTTTTTTTAGGTATTCAAATCAATACAGTGCAGGTTCTGCTAAGCATATTTCCTACAAATGTACCTGAAACTAATGCTCACCATTGCAGCATTATGTCAAAACTCTATTTCTTTGATCAGAAACTTCAACGCAAACTAAAGAAGAGGTCACGAAAATTTCCAGATGAACTCCCAAGAAGTCTTAGGTTTGCGAACTTAAATCCTAGATTAGCCGCCTTTCTTTCACAACAAGATAAACAACAAAGGCTTGTTGGAATGAAACAAGAAGGACTTGCCAATGAAAGAACAGTGTTTGACAATTGTGAAATCAGTGAAGATGTGGTGGGTGACCAAACTAAAGGAAGCATCCTCCCTGATATCCATGGAAGTGAAAGTCTCTTTCGACGAATTTCAATGCTAAGAAGCCTTCACGGTGGCACTCTAGAAGATGCAGCATTTGAATTTGAAGGTGAATTTGCACAAAGGCAGTTTTATAAGGAAGCAGTGGTCGCCGCACCAGCTCTTCTCCTACATTTGGCAAAAGTCTTGTATATTTTTGAAAATGAGCATTTAAATATGCCTAGAGAGGTTATCAACGAAATGCTGTACAACTTTAAAGATTTGATCAAAGAAGCTCAGTACACAAAGCGAGAATGGCAGTGTCATGAGAACTGGTTGATACACAAACAAAATGAGGATGCCAAAAATGCTGTCAATGCAAAATTAATTGAGGAAGATCATTTTGAAAATAAAGAGAATGATAATGACATTTTTGTTGAGGGGGAAAAGAAAAAAAAACGGAAAAAAAAATCAGAAGTAGATGACAGTGATACATGTAATAAAAGCAATAAAGATGAGGCAATGATGATGACATGTGTAAAAAGTAATGACTTCTCAAAGACCTCACATATTAGTCTAGGTCATCACCATTCCAGAGTTATATCAAGAAGTGAAAAAAATAGGAATTGCCTTAAACCAGATCATGGTAAGTAAGAATACATTTATCTTTGTGTTTTATTTGACAGGATTATGCTTGGTTCCCACTTGGACGCAAAACGTAATTTGACCAATCACAAGTAACGGATTATTTTAATTTTCACCTGTCTTTGGTCAACTCGCTTGCTTTGCACTTTACGATTTTGCATTTCATCCTTCCTAGTGGGAACAAAGCTTAAATAACAATAACATGGATAAAATTGTAAAACAATTTCATCAGGTTTCAATGTAGTAATTTAGGTAACAAAAATTATAAACCAGTGGTTATAACCTTTACTTGTATTGTGTTCAAGACAGTTTTGTCTGGCTCACCAGCTAGACTAAAGAAGTCTACCTGTATTGATAAACTGTTTTGACAAGTTTTACCACTGACTTATAATTTATGAACCTTATACTAATTTTGCATAGAAATAATACCCCTTTCACACCAAAACTCCAGAGTGTCTCCGGAGACACCCCGGGGTTTATGACCATTCAAAACGTTGAGGAGCTCCGGAGATACCCTTTTCACACCAACCTAGCAACACCGGGGTTTATAAAATAAAATTGTAACTGTCGCCCTCTATTTTGTTTGTTTACATAGCGACGATCATTAGAATAATTTTAATTAACAATATTATTTTAAATTTAATCATTACTTTCAAAAGTCTCAGAAGTAATATAATGTTTTATTGATACTACTTATTATTTTTTAAACCCGATATATATTTTGTACAAATATTTAAAGTATTTTGAAATAAAACTAAAGCAATGAGTGATCGTGTGAGGATGACCTTTTGACCCGAAACACTCCGGAGTTTGATGTTGGTACCTTTCACACCAAAACACTGGAGTGTCCCCGCAGTTCGCTCTCCGGAGAATGTTCAGCTGTTCAACCCTGCAGTTTTAAACTCCGGAGTTGCTTGATTTTACCTTTCACACCAAACAGCGGGGCGTCAACTCCGGGATGTCTCCGGAGTTTTGCTTTTGGTGTGAAAGTTATAGTATAGGTATAGTTAAAGGCGATTTTAAATCAAGTATGAAAGATTATATTTTATTTTAATTGAAATTTGCTTGATTAAAAATTCTAACACAATTAGATAATGTTTTTAAAAAGTAACGTTTGGCAATTGTTTATAATGTCAGCATGGATGGAAGCAACCATATTAATGTACTGTATGTATAGCACTTTTGATTTGAATATAATTTAAGAATGGCTTTTTTCTTTAGGAAGCAGTGGTGACAGGTTAAGAGTGCTCTCAACACGAAGCAAGAGTGATAGCATGTCAATGTTTTCAGAAGGTTATCCTGATGGACAAAGTACTTTTTTATTTGTTGCTTTCAATTCATATTTTCTTATGACATTTTTTTCAAAATAAATGACTTAAGTGTATACAAATATGCAAAAAAATTATTATAAAATTAATTAGTTTATTTATTTCTTTAATATTTAAAAAAAGCATACTTGGATATAAAATGATAAAAATAGCATATAGGCCTTCATAGTGATTTCAATCATTTTATTGTATTCCAGGTATTCATCAACCTAGCTTTCTTCAAGTCATCAACTTCTCAATGCAATCTAAAGTTTGTGAGGATAAAGGATGGATCATTCACCAGAATGTAGAAGAAATACAAATAGCCAAGCAGACTCTAGTACACTGGGCTCAAGAAAGATTAAAAATGAGCATATTGCAAGCGTAAGAATAGAACCTATAGGATTTTAGATAAAAAAGTCTGGAAACAAAGTGAGGAAGAGAAAAAAATGGAATGGAAATACAAGTAATTAGTGTCACACTAAGGGTCACAAATTAAAAACGCAATAATAAGTCAAAGAACAAATTTAGTAAACGCAAAATGTAGAAAGGCAAGTCATTTAGCAGGAAAGACAGTGGACAACAGGGAAATAAGACAAAAACATAAAGAGATCACCTCTAAACAAATGCAGCAACTACTTACACAAGAACAGAAATGGTTGGCTGCATTCAACAGAGAATTATGGAGCCATAAATGATTGAATATTTTTAGTCATACCCATTCACCTACCTGTATTTTTATGTTTGTTTTTGTCTTTAGTCAACAGCAGCAATGTAGAATGCATGAACTGGGCTATGACAAGCCACTTATCAACCGATATTATGGTGACACGAGGCGTGAAAACATAATGAAGTACACAAGTAAGAAAAATGCAAAAGAAAAAGGTTTGCAGTCTATGAACAAATTACCACATCCCAAGATACCAACAATGATTCAAGATAACCATCCAAAGTTCTACACTAGCCTGCCTGATGGTTGTGCAGTTGTTTAGTATCCTTTTTGTACTTGATTTAGGTGTAAATGTTATTATGTACAGTAGAAAGAATTAATGTTTGCCTATTAAATTTACTTTATAAACTTTTTAGATATGGTTTGATCGAAATGAACATTTGATCCCGAGGTACGCCGAAGATATTCCCTATATTGGGCATGTGTGTGTACTGTGTTGTGGTCTGTTAACCTCAGATATATATACCCTACAGCCCGGCGAATAACTCAGTGTAACAAAGAGCGAGCTAGACGCTGGTAGTAGGAGTGCGTGTGTTTTGAAAATAGCTCAGTCGTGGGTATTTTCTGAAGATTTTAAATCATGTTTTCTTTTTAAATTCTTGACTTCATACAGTAAATAGTAAATATATCATAAACTCTTTGCTCTTTCATAAAGCTCTGTCTACACTATCAAACTTTATGTGACAAAAAAGTGATGTGCCCATATGGACATGATAATGTCATATCACTATCATATTTTTCATCACACTTTTTTGTCAAACTAGTTTGATAGTGTAGACAGAGCTTAATATTATGTTTACTGTTTCTAAAAAGTTGTAAAGACACCAACATTGCAAATATTAATAGTAAAAATACTTCAAACCCTAATGACATTGCTGCTACACTAAATGCTTATTTTTAAATCTTGGCCCTAAATTAGCAGAAAAGACACCAAGTTATACGGATGAAGGAGTAAACAAACAAACTTGAAAAAAATTAAATGTAAAACACTATCTTCACATGTTGACTATTGCTGTGTTATCTGGGGCAATGCCATAGTAAAAATGCTTTGAGAAACTCCGCTGCCAAGATTATTACAAGAAGCCTCACAAAACTTTATACCCATCAATTCTTGATGTTTTGTAAAAATAATGCATATATAATATTAAAAACCAGGTCATTTCTTGTCTTAAATGTATGTTTAAGGTTAAGTATAAAAAAAAGAGAAAAACAATGCACTACTTAAGTAGCTATCGTCGAATATTCTAGACGTCTCTAGATCTAGCTTAGTTAGCCTTAGTTTTGTAGGCCTGGTCAAAGAGCGGTAACGTACAAACACTGTATGCTAGCTATAGTACTAGCCGGACATCTTGTTGCTGAATTAATTGTCTTTCCTCCTTTTTTGGCAGAATCTGTTAATACAAATTGGGGATTAAAACAATTTGTTTACCTTTACAAGCAATCAATCAAAGTGGGTGCATCACATCACAATATGGAAATATCAACCCGCACGCGATGTATCCTGGTATTTATAGCTTGACTTTTTGTAACCGTTTAATGGCGAAAAACTTAATAGGTCCATATATTATTTATTTTTATATAAAATATAGTGTGTAGAAGCAATAATTATAAAATCTTGAGTAAATGTTCCTCTATCTTTCTTTCTGACCATTTTCATATCACAGAAAATATCTATTATAGCTAATAGTAGAAACGTTAGTATTCCTAAGCTAAAACAAGCTATAAGAAAAATAGTCATTTCATAGTAATAAGCTCTGGAAAACCTTTCAGATGATCTAACCGTCTGATTTATGATGTTTTAGAGCGGTCGTCCGGGTGGGCTTATACTCGAGTGCCTCATTTTGCATAAAAATTATTCAAAAGGAGTGAAGTCGTGGCTTGGTGGTTATGATGCTTGGCTACCACTCCAAGGGTCCTGGGTTGAAGTCCCGTCATATGTCAGGATTTTTTCTAAGGACAAAATTACAACTCCACTCCCAAAGACTTGTAATAAGACTTTGTTTATGTAGAGCATCTTGTGTATATGTTTGTCTGAGGGTCCCTAATGATTAGCAATTGCTGGATGGATCACCCTCAGTAAATATGGTTTAAAAAAAAGTCGAAGATGGGCTTATACCCGAATATGGGCTTATACCCGAATATGGGCTTATAACCGCGTCAGTACAGTATTTAAATCTAGTTTAACTGCATAAATTTGGTTTTATAGTGTTATACCTGAAAGCCAGTTTAAAAATACCTGATTGATGTCCGGAAGGACTTAGTTTATCTTTTAAATTTAGGTTTATTTTTCTTTATATTTATTTTTTTTTTTTTAATATTCAATGTTTTGTTTTTTAATTGCCTTAATGAAAAATACCTTTGGGTGAATCAATTGTTTTTTAAAAGAAAAACTTGTCTAAAAAATGAATTATCGATTTTGGATGTGTTATTCTCCATAAAATGTAAAAATGTCTTTTGTACCAATTTTTTTCGGATAGGGCCTATATTAATTGGTCCAACTACCAGACAATTGGTTTTCAGTACGTTTCCTTAAACTTTCTTTTTAGTTACCTCTCTGGTAGGTCTGCCATTATCATCAGTAGAAATGGTATTGATAAACCTGGAATCTATGCCATTGTTTATGCAGACACAGATGAGCATTCCATGATTGCAACATTCACACCTTATGGAAAAGCATGTTGCTATCACCCTAATGGAGTTGCAAGGTATACATTAAAGGTTCATAATCTCTCACTAAAATGTCTTCAAAAGTTAAAACTTATATCTTATGTAGTTTCATCCTCAATTGTGTGGATTTTACTTTTTTACAATTCTATATAGAAGATTTGGACTTTTGACGCATCACAAAAGAATATGTAGTGTTACGAATTACTAGATTATATTTCTATGGTATTTATAGCAATTTATGGCTAAATAATGAATCTTCTCTCTCTCTCTCTCTCTCTCATACTCATCCAACAGCGAGTAACTCGCCAATTACAGGATGGATAAACTATTTAATAATTTATCGTGCTTATAAACTAAGTCTCATTTGAGGCTTAGGGAGTGGAGTTGAAAGAGTCATGAGTTACAACCCTGCACTAGGTCAGGAGTGAACCCGGGACCTTGGGATTGGAAGGCAAGCACGTTAACCACCAAGCTACAGCTCCACTCCAATCTAAACTGTGTTATTAAACTCTAAAAGACCTAAACCTTATTATTGATTTTTTTAAATACAGATTTATAGCTATGGAGAAAACAGCAATGCTTTTGGAGATTGATGGAAAGGTATCACAAAAAATAAACTGGCCACTACCTCATACAAAGCTTGCAACACCAATCTTTATTCAACTCAATGAACAGATTAGCTTCAAATGCATCAACCGAAACCAGATGGTTTTAGGGTTTTACTGTCAGAAAGAATCTGTCAAGTTTCAAGTTGGACATAATATAAATAGTATAGAGCCACAGAGCCAAGAGGAGTTGGTAAGAAATTCTGTTTAATGATTGCTTGTAATTCTCAGTGTGTGCTTTATGTATATTCTATACAGTTGGACTTTATAACCTGGGTGCAGTACAAATTTTGCGGGAAAAAAGTATAGGAAATTTTTTGGCCTATATAACACAAACAAATGCCTATTAACACACACAAATACCTATATATAGGGGATAGGGAAAATCAATTAACGGTTTTTGTTACTTGCAGTTGTGTTTTAATGATTAAAATTAGTAGAGGCTTACTTTAATAACTACTTCTCATAGTAGTTGATGAATCAAGTCGATACGATGACGTCATCATGCCAGAATCCAATATGGCGTCCAATTTGGCGGAAAAAACAGGGTATTGCTAAACCCCGCAAAACCTCAAAAAAACATAGCAAACCCCACCGAACAAACATAAAAGTGATTGAATCATGTAGTGTACAGGAATTTGTGTGTTAAAAGTGGCGTAAAAAAAAATTTTTTCTGACATTCTATATGGTACACTCTATCAGAAAAACCCAAAAAAAATTTTCCTATACTTTTTTCCCGCAAATGTGTATATTAACTGTTCTGTACCCAGGCTATTAAACATATCATGCACATTTTAATCGACTATAGAGCGAGTATCGTTCAAGATATTCGTAATATTCTTGAGTGATACATTAGGTGACGTATGAACGACTTAGCAGCAAGTTATGTGTCTAAACCGTTACAGCGTAATGCAACGCTTCATACAAAATTGTAGTTTATTAGTGGAAAACAGAAGACAGTATTGTTCAAGCATACAATGCTTCTGTAATACAACATTTATTATATCAGTCACACCATTTTGTGATGTGAAACAATGCCTGACCCATACTTGCCCCAGGCCAACGTATCCATGTCGATGTGAGGTGATGGAATAAATGGTCTACTGAAAAAAGAAGGGCAACAGAAATTTGGTTGTGCTACATAACTATATTTGTTGATAAAGTTTGCGGTACACCACGTATATTAGTTCTGAAAGAAATTTTGGATTTTCTACACCAAATTGCTGTAAATATAGATAGAGCTAATAAGCATTGAATTTGCCTTCTCACACCAAAGTGTGCCTTTTTGGGGCTTCCCCTAGACGTATGTTCGCATTGAACTTGAACACAAAACAAAATATCGAGTGAATGATCAAACAATCGGCGGTTCCGCACAGAGCGCGCGCATCTAACATACGGCAACAAATGTTATCATTCTTTTAAATAGTACATGTGTGTGAGGAGGAGGAAAAAATATGATCGTTTTGCTCATAGGTGCTACATGAGAGTGTCTTTTCCGGCCATTAATCATGAATGTTATGTGCAAGAACACCATTTCCGGCCATCTAGGGGTGTCATTTACCCTGGCTATGGCCCTGATCAGCCTAAAAGAGCCTCCCATCCAGAGAACATTCATGTTTACACCTAAATTGTTTTCATAAAGGAGTTTAACAAATTCATTAATAAAAATAGAGAATAAAATTTGTCAAAGTACACTCCTTTGTGGATATTAAACTCAGGAAGCTATTAATGTATAGTTTTACCTCAATTTAACAAGAAGATGAATTACTCTTCAATGTAAATATGTGGTCTTTGAAATGATGATTGAATCTATAGCCTCCCTGGACTGTTGGAATATAATAGATAAATGTCTTTCTCTCAAATAGTATTCAAATAACGAGTGCGATGGTATAAATAATTTCATGAGGGGAAAGATGAAATTCTCTATTCTTATTTTCACCAAAAGAAGTTATTTTTACCATTGCACAAATACAAAACATTCATTATTTAAGTATTATTTTTTAAATATTTTTATATGCCAAAGTCAAGCAAAACAACAGGCATCGCTTTTGGATTTAACACAGGGATTTTCACAGTTGGCCTGGGTTTTTTTCATTTTTGTTTTCCTACAAATAAAGCTAGAAAAAGTAATATCACACAATTGTTTAATAGTACCATCTAACAACATGTGTCATACAGTCATCCAATCAAATGGCAAGAATATATATATATATTTAGGTGTAATGTTGAAACTTGCACAATACTGTATAACAAAATTGTCAACAAGAGTAATCCATGTAATCATAAGCTGTTTCAACAAGAGTAATCCATGTAATCATAAGCTGTTTCAACAAGAGTAATCCATGTAATCATAAGCTGTTTCAACAAGAGTAATCCATGTAATCATAAGCTGTTTCAACAAGAGTAATCCATGTAATCATAAGCTGTTTCAACAAGAGTAATCCATGTAATCATAAGCTGTTTCAACAAGAGTAATCCATGTAATCATAAGCTGTTTCAAACAACATTGTCAGCCTTAAAATGGACCTGAAATGGATTTTCGATTTTTTTCATTTTAGAATGATGTTTTGGGGGCTATTAGGTGTTGCTAGAATGTATATTGTTACAAAATATAAATTGACCCTTTTGGGGAAAGCCCCATTTGAAAATCAAAAAAATTTGCGGGTGACGTCACTTTGCGAATATATTCCTATCCCTCCAATGGACAATTTGCAGTTTTTTGGCTATAGTATAACTCTTGAAATCTATGGAGTATTTTCTAAAAAATGCTTGTGCATTTGCAGAAACGTATTTAGAATTTGTTTAGATAAAATTATTACCGTATAAACGGTTATTCATCGAGTAAATGACGATTTAAAATCTTAAAATCAACGGTTTTTTTCTGGCAATACCGAAGTTGGCCTGGCAACGTTGTCCGGGATACAGCTCCGTGCGCAATGATGCGTATCCATATTTTCCGTTCGTGTATTTTGTATCGTTCGTAATTTATACTGCTAAAATGTGTTAGTTTCTTTAGTTTTTAGTTTAGCAGAATTAAATTAGTAATATGAGATGATAATTTATTTGTCACGAATCAGGCAGTTCGAAAACGAATTTTATTCATATTTTACTTTGGCTTGACAATGAGCGCAGCAAGTTGTTGATATCGCTTTGGTCCTTGGATGCACATGAAACGGAGCCTCGCCGCATGATGTGGGTGGTGGATCGACTCCGCGCACTGGATTGGGGGCCTAGGCCTAGTAAAGGTTTGGGAGGTAGGCCTTCTAAATTCGGGTTTTAGAACAAACGAAGTACATTTTAGGGACCTATATTTCAACAACATTAGATATTGAATAAATTAGTATTAGTGTCAACGCTTCGCGTATCTTTCCAGGCCGTCGATCATTCACTGACTATCGGGCGGCATACACGCTCTCGATATCATCGTGTGTATATGTGACGTCGTGAATATAGAGGCTTCCGACGGCCGTTGAAATAGAATATTGCAATGGCGTGAGTAATTTTCGCTAATTTACCCTGGTATCTTAAAATTTCGTTTTTACTCAAAATACTATACATTTTGTTTTTATTTGTATGGGTTTGTGTTAATTTGATACATTTAAATAACATGTGTGAATTTCTTGAAAGTAGAGTACCGAGAAAATGGCAATCTTCATCTTTGATACCTTAATTATTTCTGGCATAAACAATAATGGCAATTGGCCTGCAGAATGATTAAAAATTACAATACTGTTATAAAGTATTATAATAGAATGAATTTAACAATGCAACTTTCAACATCTTAAATCAGATAACCTTTTTTTATCTTTTATTAAGGGCTATCTTGTTACTAAAGAATTGTTTATGTCAAAAGCAGCAGAGGAGAGTGTTAAGCTCACATTACAACCTCCCAAGAAAATGGCTAGTTTTAAGGATGGTAAGAGGGTGGGCAAAAAAGCTTCTAAGCCTAAAACTAGCCCACAGACAGAGTTTATTACACTGATAAGAAACATGGAGATTCCTGAGAAGGTACACTATAGCATACCAGATGAGCGGGAACATAGTCGAATCTTGCGCAAAATCAAGTAAGAAATTTTTTCATTGAGTTCCATCCGACATTGGTAAAAAACAAACTTCTCTCAAGGCCTTTGTTTATAATGACCTTGTTCGAAAACTTAGGCCCTGTTCAGACCCATGGCGTTAGACCGTTTTAGCGTACGACGCTAAAAGAATGTGTGTCTGAACAGTTGGGGATTAGCGTACAACGCGTCGTACAACGGTTGTAGCGTTGTAGTGGAAAACGGTTGATAGTACCGTTTTAGCGTACGACGCTACTGTAAGTCAACGTTGTATCCAATCAGAACGTTTCCTGTTATGACGCGTTACAAGGTTTGACCTAGGCTGACATCTTGTATCGTCAATGTGTGAGATGGATTTCAATAACAAAAAGGCCAGAATAAATAAGGCCTAACTACACTACAAATACAACTGTTACAAAGGCTACAAACTACTATCAACTGATTACCATTATATTTTCTAACAAATGACATAAATACATGCACCTTGTATTTAAACATAGATCCCATCCGCTTTTAGGCCTAGCTAGGCCTAGAGTCATTCACGCATTTCATTCAAGCTAAAAACTAGCGTGGGACATCAAGTCACTCATTCATATACAAGGCAGACTAGACTGGACAAGTGCTGAAAACCCCCTAACTCCTAAAAAAATCAGTAAACAAACAAGGGGAGCTGTATCCCTTTTATTAGCAAGTTAAGGGTTATTTTCAACCTACTGGAACAAAGAATATATATCTTTGACTGGACTGGATAGACTAATCACAATCAATTTTTTCTCATCATTAGAATAGGAGGCCTGCTTTATTTTCGTAACACAAGAACCTGGGGAAAATGTTTTTTAATACAAAATAAAAACAATAGAAACAGAAATTTGGCTTTACAATATTTTTCTTAAATAAATGCTGAGGTATGTTGTTTTATTTACGGCAAATTTTGTCATAATTGTAGGGCTGAGATCTAGGCCTATACACAGTGGAAATAATGATGAAAACACGTGGGTAAGAGGACATGAATATGCAACTAGAAACAACCTGAATGACGTAGTTCCGTTGTAACGATAATCGTACGCTATGGGTCTGAACACCTCGTTTTTTTCTCTGCGGTTTGTAACGTGACCTTGCTAGTAACGTTGTACGCTAAAACGGTCTAACGCCATGGGTCTGAACAGGGCCTTAGATTGAAAAGAACAATAGAGTAAATTTTTTGGAAAACTGGAAAATTAATGTTTTTGATTAATTCTGTTAAATCTATTGGTTAAAGGGTATATTTCTGTCAAATTAGGAAAACTATACCATAATAAACATTTTGTAACCGTGAGCATTGAATATGTTAAAAAAAAAATGTTATAGGCAAAGTAAGTTACTTCTAACAATCATTAGGCCAAAAAAAAAAAATAGTTTGTTTGCTGTCATCCGCCGCCCCTAATTTCGCCAAAAATTTGAGGTGGAGATAAGAAAAAGTTTTTTTTTTACGTTGAGGGCGCTTTTAAAAAAAAGTTTTTTATGATTTTTTTTGGCCGAAAAGGTGTAAAAATGGAGTGTGCGAGGATGAAACAATAAAAATAACGTAGCGTATATTTCGGTGTATAATCGCACTTTTGACACGCAAATTTAACCTCTAAATTAAGGGTGCGTCTTATACACCGAACATAAATGCCTCAACACACAGATATCGCCACCTCGTTGGCTAGGCCTGGGCTTTTTAAGGTAAGGCCTAGGCCTATTAGTATTACTAAAGTCTAAAGAGTAGGCCTAGCCTAGCTACAGTGTACTAGCGTAACAGCAACCTGCTAGTTTTCAAGGCATTTTAGCGTGATTTTGTACTAAATATGATGAAAAGATTTTTTCATTATGGAGCTGTTTTAAAGCGCTCCGATAAAATTTCATTTGTAAACGTTTACGATTGGAATAGTATTATAGTTATACGCACGACCGTCGTACCCCCAGCGCGAGCTAGCCCTTCAAGCTTGGCAACCACATTGTGTACACAGTATTCGACTAGTATATTCTCCAGTTGATTATAGCATAGACCTAGCGTACACACTTCTAGGATACATAGATACTAATCGAATTAGATTGTCCGTGAAAACGTGCGCCTCTCTCGATAAAAGGATCGAGCGAGGCTAGCCCACACACACACGTGCGGTCATGCACTCCATGTTGCGGGTGCGAAACTCATGAATAACAAGTTAGAAAGAACTGACGGAATGGGGGACTTCCCTTCTTGTTGAGGCTGGGCTTTTATACATTGACGATATACAAAATACCGATATTTTACTCTCAGGTAGGGGTGCGTCTTATACAGGTGCGACTTATACACCGAAATATATGGTACACTAACTTCTAAAATATTTAATTAGGCCTGCTAACAACGACCTACTGTGTAGTAGGGCTAGGCTAGTTTAGACACGGGGCCTAACGCGCCGAAAACAGAATTAAAGTGTGAAACAAATTATGAATAGATGTACGTTTGAGCTCGTTGTTTATTCAGTGTGTTTTGTTAAAATATTAATGGAAATTACAGTGCTCATAAAATAGCGTGTTATCAAAAATTAATATGATTGTAGTCTATTTTTTTCGCCGGTAAAACCAAGGGCGGACTAAATGTTTCTTCTGCCACTAAATTAAAATTTAGATCCCATTTCATCATAATAATAACCAGGGTTGGAAGAGCCTATGTAAATTGACAGACTGCAGCGTACAATTAACCAGCAGTCAACAATACCACGCACAGTTTACTGGCGATCAGTGTATTCTTTTATGTGGATGTTTCTGAACATGCTCAGAATTAATTTCTGACTGTTTAGATTGCTTGTGTGTGTCATGAGTCATATATTACAAGATAAGATTACTTTTCTCTCCAAATCAATTAATTTTAACATTTACGAAATTTGAAAATACAATCGATCAGTCTACCTGTCATGTTGCTATCTGTCTGGTGTTGTCCCATCTTGATTATTGTAATTCTCTGCTCCATGGTTGCTCTGAGAAAGATATTAAGTGTATTCCACTACTTCAGAACATGGCTGCTTAACTTGTTTTGTCTAAAAATTTAAATAATGTGGGTCACTTATTTTCATCTTTACAGTAAATTTCAATTTAAAGAAATTCAAATTTTTGAAACGCATGTGAAAGAAAATTGATTGAGAAAGAATATATTAAAATGTAGAAGAAAATGGGGTAAGCAAGCGCGATGGGCTCTATTAAATGGGAGTAACTAGTGCAAAAGAGAAAAAATCCTTTTAGCCATATGGTGACATCAGAACGTCTGGTAGATACAAATTGTACATGAATTGATATCTACAACTCATCAGCTTCCATAATACATTTAAAAAAATGGAGTCACCAGTCATCCTGAGGAGCTATAAACCGATTAAAAATAGGTAAATTTGTGTAAATATTTGCATCCAATTATTTTATTAAAGTTTAACGTGCACATGCGTCGTTATTTTGCAGTTAAAGTTCATCAAAATTAATTAAATCTACTACAGAAGGTATGAAAAACAAAAATTGATTGCAAAAACGCAAAGAAAAATATGGACACATCTATATGTTTGTAAATATTATGTAAGTGGAAGATCTTCAACACTTCTATTACTCTGATAGGCAAATTGCAGTGAATCGAGAAAGAATTTGACCGGATCAAACAACTACCTGAGTACAATTTTTGCTAGGCACTTTAACAACATTAGATGTGATACTGAGTTCCTTAGGGTTTGTTTTTTTTCGTAACTGGTGAGATATAGGCCGTTTTCCATTGATTGGGCACTGTACCATTTACTAAGCTCTCATTATAAAGTTAATTTTGCTAATCTGCTAAATTATTTTGCTGTTTATCTTGTTGTTCCTCTTTATCATTTTGATTTAGCTTTTTGCTTATTTTATTTTGTATGTCCATTGAGATCCAGCCACTGATACCCACAGCAATGTCATTATTTTCAGTAATTTGCTTTTGGATTTATATGTATTGTATGAATGATGAAAATAGAAAAATGACATTTTATAGAGAAATTAAGAAAAAAATTGCATTTACATTTAAAGAAATGTGGTTGGCATTTATTATTTGTTTATATTTTTGGTTAAGCTAAAATATTAAAGAAGTGCTTATAAGCAAATAAATTATGGTGTGTTTTTTGTCTTGGATTTAATAAAAAATTAAGAAAATAGTTTTGCTTAGAAATATTAATAAACCTGACTTTTAAAATTAAGGATTTAGATTTTTTTATTTTTTTTTTTGCTATTAAAGCAAGTTTGATAAATCCAGTCCATGCATCTCATAACATAAACAAGCATGCTGGTATTTAAACTTAGCTGCCTTTACTACCTTTCCTATGCTAATTAAAATCTTCTGAGCTCTCTTTTTGCATGGTAAAATGTCTACTTTATTTTGCTGCTGAAGGAGTCTTATCTTCTCGTTTTAAATTTGAACATTGTTGTTTTGTATTTTTTTAAATAACTAGGAATATATGTGACGATTGGATGGAGCATTACAGGCTAGCAATTGGTATCACCTCACCACATCTACGCAACATGAGTATTGGTCCAAGGCGACGTACACGCTCTACACACTCGGCAAAATCTGTTCCCGGTTGTTTTGCTCCTTGTCTAAAAGAAAATGTAGATGAGATGAAGGAATATAATCCAACATTTGTCCCAGAAGTATCTATATCTTCTCGTGTTCCGTCAGCACCACCAATTAAATATGGAAGTGGTCAACGGCCCATCAGTTCCTATTCTACAGCTTCAAAAGCATACAGCCTCGCATCTAGTCGAAAGCGTACAGAAGACAAAGTGCGAATAGAAGTCGATGGACAGTCTGTGCATTCTAAACCACAAACTCCAGCTCCATCAACTTGGTATGTATACATGTAAATTTTTAAGAAATGATTTTAATCCAGTTGCACCTAGTAGTTGTTAATAAATTTCCTATTCCTTGTCTTATTTAGCCCTGAGACCTATGCAGCTTCATTGTCAGCAGGAATCTCTATTTATGCATCACCAGTTGCAAAATATTCAAATGCATCAGTAGTGGAATTAAATGAGAAAAAGCAACTTCTTACACCTCTTAAAGGCTGCACTGTGTATCCTTTGTATTTAGTTTTGTTTGTAATGTACACTAGAAATTGAAAGAATGTAGAAAAAAGGTATATAAAATATATAATAATTCTACATTTGTTGGTATAGTAAAAACATGAGCTGTGAGGCAATTTTCGTTTAGTACATATATATTGACCATGTTAGCTGGTGTTAGATATTTTTCTTACATTACCTAACATCAGTGTATTACGTAATGAATTCTTTGGTGAGAGTATATCCACTTGCAAATGTAGTCGTCATCATATCCCAATTTTGACCGATATTGAGTTTGATTGTTTCATCAATAAGGAAGTGACTCCAAATCAGTTAGTAGTTATCAGCATTATTTCCACGCTTTATCCTGATTTAACAACCCGCTCAATGCTCACCAAACTATATGAACATCAAAACAAAAACAGGACAAAACCTTGTTATCAGGTAATATTAATTGTCCTTATATTATTACACTTGTTTTGTACTATATTTGTTTCCCTTTCCAAAAAAATGAATGAATGAATGAATGTAATAAAGACTTAATTTACTTTCTGCAGGTTCATAATCATATAGAACATCATGATATAAGAAACTCACTGTAATTTCTGAATGTGAACCTAATGATATATCATGCAGATGGATTTATGTGATGTGTATGGTGTGATATCATTTATTATAGGCATCCAATGGAGTATAACAAATTAGTGTGAGCAAGTATTCTCAAATGTACTTGGAATAATTTATGTTGTTTTCAGAGTCACCTAGATCCATATCGTCTTCTAATATATGATGTTACAAATGCTGCTTTGTACACTGAGCATAATCAACCGATGTTGTTAAGGCGTCATAATGCGGTCCCTGGCATGTTTCTGGTGAGTCGTGTATTTTGTTATACAGCTTTGAATCTACAGCATGTGGCTAATGACAATCAATAGAAATCAAATTTTGGTTGAACCAAGGTGTTTTCAGAATGTTTGCTGACATTTTAGACACTACAATACACTTTGCAAGATGTAAATTAGTAAAGCAGTTTTGTTTGCCATAAAGTTATGCATTTTACAATCAAATTAAATATATATTTTCCGAATTCAATTTTGAACTTTTCCGATATGGGCGTCTAAACCAAATATTTTTGTTATTATCATCCATAAAGTTTTCTTTGTTGTTAGTTTCAGTAATTTGTATTAGTTGGATGAAGTAAGCGTTTTATTATAATTATTGAGAAAATCCATTCCAAATATATCATTTTTGTGATTGCTTTAATTTCTATTTGGTCCAAGGCCATTTATTGGTCAATTAATGTGTTTGTGACACTTTTATAAATTTGTATAATATATATGGGATAGATGAGATCAGATCATCAGATTCTTACAATTGAAAAATCAAATTATGTTCTGTTTTTATTTGGAAATTATTCAGTGGATATACCCTGGAATCAGGTTGCACTATTTATATTGCATAAAACTGGCATACACCAAAACTGTGATACATTCAAACATTGATCTGTATTGACAAGCAACTGGATTCAGACAAACAAAATGATTGGCCCTGCTCAATATTTCCTGTTAACAATTTGAAATCAATATGTAGAGTATATTAAATTGACAGTTTTATTTATATCTATTATGAATTTCTTTTTTTTTTCAATAACTTTATTAAAGCTGCATTTTGTTTGTAACAAATTATAAGCAGAGGAGGCGCATCCAGCATGTTGAATTAGGGGTGGGCGGTGGGTCCACACCAGACACCAAATACACTCGCTACAGGATCCAAAATCAATCAACCATGAGCTTTGCCAATCACAGAAAAGCTTGATTGAATTACAATGACATCATACCACTGGTATGGTGGTTTTTAATTTTGTAGTCGAGCTCTTACAGAAATATTCACAAATTTGTTCAAAAATGAAATAAATGGACCTTCTTTATAGTATATTTTCTCTAAAGGATTTGAATAATAAATACATGATGATATTTAACCACATATTATTGATCATGTTTGATGGTGAAATGTTTTTTTAAAAAAGTTAACGGGGTCCTACTAAATACCTATCAGAGCAACAAATTTACCACCAGAGAGCAGCAACCTGCTTGTAATTTATTATTAATGGTATATTACAAATTTCAAAGCTTAATTCTTTTCAGGAACTGATAAAATTGAATTGAATGCGTTCGATCATAATAACGCGTTCATCCGTGTCTATTGTGTATTGTATTCAGCGGGCAACTGTGTAGCGCTACCGATGCATTTATTTGGTCAAATAAATAACTATAACATTTCAAAATAAATAACAATTGTTTACTCCGTCAACTGCTCTCACAGCATTTATTTGGTCAATTGAAATCAGAAATTCTTTTTTGTACATTATAACATTTAAAAAGTAGAAAAAAGGCACTCCGAGAGTGCATACCTTCGCCTAATGTAAAATTTCTCTACATAAGATTTCTCCGGGCAAAAAAAAAGTAATTTTTTCTTAATTTTTGTGTCTTAATGCTGTGTGTGATTAGGCTAATTTCACTACAACCATGTGTTATGTGAATTTGGTGTAATGGTTATGTAACATGCTTTCAACTAACTATAGTTTCAGTTGACTAACAAAAGAACAGCAGCGCCAAAAACAAACGGGTAAATATGAAAAGAAATAGGTTTTTTTAAACTACTCCTATTCCTATTAAAAATCCTGTACATTAAATCAAATTATGTTTTAAAATTACAAATCACCAATTATAACTCTTGCCTCTTGTACAAAAATAAAGTTTTCTGGACAAGTAGTTCTCGAGAAAATGCAATTTCAGTTTACTCATTACTTTAAAACTGCTCGCTGGCTCTTGAAAATTGTCTCCTAACTTTTAACACTGAAAATAATACTAAGAAGTGGTCCAGAAATGGGACCATGGTCCAGATATGGGACCATGGTCCAGATTTCCTCCAAAATTTAATGGAGTGGTCCTTGATCACATATCTATCTGTAGTTTCATTTTAGTAAAGATCTTTCAATAACTTTTTGAGTAATCCTGCTAACAAACAGACAAACAAACACACGATTGACTACATACAGTCCTTGGCAGAGGTAAATTTATAAAACTATGTTCACACAATTTGTCTTTTTTTTTTGTAGTAGAAATGTATTCTTTGGTTGATTGATAGTTTTTTGGTCCTTTTTTTAATGAAACCATAGAATTGACTGCTACGGTCATTGCAGTAATCCGACATGCCTTTTTGTCAGTGATGATATTCTGTTTAATAATTACTGTATTCTTCCCAAAGTCGATTATCATTTAAAAATTAGTTAGGCTTTCGTACTTATGTTAAACAAAATTTTTCTTACAAAAAACGCCGCTCGACATTTTAGAATTAATCATTGTTCTTTCTTCTGATATATTAAATGATTAATTATTAAAAAGATGTCCTTTAATCGCAAAAATACATACAAATCAAAGATAGTTCTTTAATTATGAATCACATTATGCCCATTTTTTCAATAGTTAATTGTAATATAAATAAACAACTTTTAATAATTTATGGACATTTTGTTACCATGGCAACGTGTAACAAAATAAAAATATGTTGGTTAATAATACAGTACTGTAATAGCAAAAATACACAAAATCTAACATAGCTATTTAATTATAAATCACATCATGCCCATTTTGGTGGGTATTAGTAATCTGGTTGTATTTCATTGAATAATTGATTCTTCTGCTAATTTTCAACAGCATTTCAAAGAAGACATGTGTTTGTACCTTTCCAACAATGTATTATTTACCAACAAATATTAATCTACTAATTAAAAAATGGCATTTAAAAATGGTCAATTTTGAACTTTAATGTGCTCATAGACTCTCTTTTCCCATACGTTTTTTGGGTCCAGCAGCAGTTTACAAATTCCCAAAATTGTCGGCCTTAGAACTATAGCTACCGCGATGATAAAGCTTCTTAATGAGTATGTAATAAAACTAAAGACTAAAAACCCATTTAGTAGGCCAGGGCTAGGCTGATAATATTTTTTCCACCAAAACAAATGTATGAACATCATTAGAACAATAGAAATATACAATCAAACTCCCAACACCCAAGCCAGAATATACAGTAGATAATAATAGTGGATAAGAGTACTTTAATAATATGTATTGTTTTTATTATTAAATAAATAATATTCAAATCTTTGTTTTTTTCAGATGTATATGAATGGTAAACTAGTTTTCTGTGACCACATCTTTAATGGATATGGCAATACAAAAAAGGATTTCTTGAAGCAGGTTATCAACTGTAAAAGAGAAGCTAATCATGGAAGTTTTCTACCAAACGATTTCAGATTCAGGTATTGTAGTTTGCTAGTGCCAACAAGTTTCTAAAATAGATTTTGGAATAGCATAAAACCAGCCGCTCAGTACCAACGACCATATAATAATACAATACATCACTGAATGCATTATTGTTGGATATGAAATTCATGGACAAAACAACAACAAAATTCTGCAAATTTTTCAAACCATCCAGCAGCCCTTAAAAAATGTTTGAAGACTTATAAATCAATTTTTAAGACAAGTATTAAATACTAGGCCTATAGCTATCATCCGATCATTCCTTGGTTTACGATGTTTCCCCTAAAGGTGTTTGGAAGTTGTATGGATTATGTTTTATCTCAAGTGATCTTGCCGCTGCTGTAAGGTTTTGTGAATCTATTTCAAACTTATAGTACTTTAAAAAATGTTTCCACCTTCTGCTTTATGTAACCGTGTACTCCAAGAGCGGCATTGCTGTTGCATGCATGAGGGATTCTTCTATCTAAGATCGCATTTCCGCAGCCATAACACTAGCCTTATGCCCACCACAATGAAACAATTTGGCCTTCACGTCAAAGGTTAAACATTTTTGTATTTATAAGATCATTATCTGATTGCCTAGATTAATATGTTTTTAATACATTTAGTCTAGACTAATTGTTTAGCATAAGAAACACAGTCCCCGTAGGGGTCTGGTTTCACAAATTATACTGAACAACATTACATCAGTGATGGCAATGACATTTTAATAACTTAAAGCATTCTAAAACATTTATTGATGCAATATATATTTACATTGGATTTTATATTTATTTTAGTCCAAGCAGGGGACCTTCTGGATGCCGCTCCCCATGGGGGGGAGAAATTGGTGGTACAGGAGTGGACTTCTTTGCTGGGACTGGTTTACCAGATCTTCAACAGACCATTGAAAGAATTAATTCTCCATCATCTACAATTGAGATTGCTCCAACTGGGTTTATAAAACCTTTTGAACGAACAACTTCAGCAGCTGATTTCCTAACCTACAGTTTATCAAATGCCAGCGTAATGTTTCCTGGAAATGAAATTCGACCATTGACACACCCTGGTCATCGCAAGAATATACATACAACATTAATAGAGACTGAATAGTTACCAGTAAAACGAGCGATTTAATGTTTTAAATGCTGGTATGGTGATAATCAGACATTGATCAAACCATCGTCTATTTCTTAGTGGCCAGAAATTTTCCAAAAAGGTGGTTTAATGGTTTCCATAATTTTTTGTTTGTATATTCTATCTAGCAATGATGAGGTTAAAACAAGCAACTTAGAAGCAGCAGTTAGAAATTGGTTCTGCGCATGTTCAGAAACATATCTACAAATATGCTGACTGTCGATACATTGAGCGCTGTATTGGTCACTGCTGGTTACAGTTTACGGTGCCAATTTACAAATACTCTCTTCCAGCCCTGGACTTCTATAACGTTATATGGATATTTTATACAGTGAAATTGGATCTAAATTTAGTAGCAGAAAAAACATTTAGTATGAAATTAAGGGTGTTACCCGGTTCAATAGGGCAACACCCCTGAGACCGCCCACTTTATCTCTTAATTATAAGTCTACTTTGGATTTTGTTTGCTACTTATTAATATTAGTATATTTGTATATTAGTATATTTGGAATGTATAGCGCTAACAAAAAAGGGCCACCACCTTTGAGGTTAATGAAATGTCGAGGAGTTACTGTAATCATAAAACAACACCTTAAAAACACAAACAAATATTTTATCAATTGCAATGAAATTTTATGATTTGCAGCTCTAAAATATGTTTTGAAGCCAAATATTCAAAAATTGGGTTGATTTCTAAGGGTGTTTTTTTTTTTTTGTTGACTTTTCCGTTTTGTGTTGGTTTTACAATTTTGAGAAATCGTGTGGTAGGCCACTGATTTTCTCAAATCTTATTTGCATAGTGGTTGGTATTTATTAATTTATTTTTTTCAATTTTCTGCCATATACAATACAAAGAAGACAAAACAAATATAAAAGGCAAGGAAAGACCAAACAGGTACTAAACACCTATGCTAGTTGGGCAACCCAGAACAGAGCACAGAAATAAACCAAAAACAAATTACAATTAAAGCATTGTGTATATTAAGGTGATTTTGCCAAGTGCACGGTGTCATGTACTGCATGTTGATTGGTCATGCATGTTAATTTTAAACTGGAATCTATTATAGATTATTATTATATAGAGGAGGCATTTCATTTTAACTTATGGTCATTTTTATACACATTTTTTAAATTGAGGTAACTGAAGTAGAATAAAATTTAAAACAAAAGTAATTAGTAGTTTAACCCTTTGACGACGCAAGACCTCAAGTGACTAAGGCTAAATAAGCTATTTTTAATAGGTTTAGGAAAAATGCAAAATACATTTTTATGACTTTCTGCAATTATTGGTTATCTGCACTTGGCGGATGATAACCCCTTGTTAATATTGGCACGATGGTTTTTTTTTCTTTTTCTATATACTTCTTTTTTTCAATGAATTTTATTTGCAGCGTATCTCTAATTCTGGCAAACATAAGAAGAAAAAAATTTTTCGCATGAATTATGTTTTTTCAGCCTTTTCTAGTAATTTTACCAGCTTTTAAACGTTTTATTTAAAATCACGTCATATGAGCACTTCGAATTGGACAATTTGCTCGCGTTTTTGATGAAAAAGTTCAAAAACTCTTCAAAATTATGCCTTTTTTAAACAGTCATAGTTTCTAAACTACATGGTGAAGTTTTTTTTTTATTCCATATTCTGGAAGTAAATGAGATGTGGATATCCGATCAATAATGCTCACCGGACATTGTGACGTCATCGTATGGCCACTCAAATATAAAAAAACAGGATTTTTGTCTCTTTCGTCATAGATCATCATATTTAATAGAGCGCATCTCCACTTTTCCGTATTACCATTTTTAAAATTGTGATGACGTCATCATGTTCAAAAGTGTGAATAACTTGGTTCACTTATTTTCATCATTTCATTAAATTTAAATATGTTATAGCTCCTAAGAATGAAAAGTGATACTCATGGTTAAAACGTTTTCTGGAAGCTGTTGAATTGTACATACAAATTTATGTACAAAATGTTGCGTATCGGATGTTGTGAAGTTATATGGCCAGTTGAATTATAAAAGTCGTATTTTCATATTTTGCGTCATAGTTCATGACATGTCAAGAGCGCGCATCCATATTCTACGAATCCAAATTTCTTCAACACATTAATATGTCGTTGCTCAGATAATTCCATTCCAAAATTGCTATCTACACCTTTTATTATCATGCCCCCATCATGTTAAAAATGGGAATAAAAGGCGGCTCCCGTTATTTCCACCTTTTCTGCACTGTATGTAGTATGTATACAGTATAATGTGTATACTGTATATACTTACCGGTAGACACAAAATATAGGGCACACTAACATTTTATTTCCTTCAGGTCACAATGGCATAATCGTTTTTCTGTGCGTACTATTCTAACGTATGACGTGCACGTAGCGTTTGCGCTGCGAATAATCTAACTCGTCCATAGTGACGAGTTCAAATCTAGTTGGTTTTATTGTTATGAGAAATGTTTTGGCCTAAAGTCAAATGCTCAAAAAGTGCAATTTAGTGACCAAAAAGTCAACTCGTACGGCCACGGCTTCAAAGGGTTAATTGCAAAACTTTCTTTCATCCATATAACCTTTATTTTTTTATTATCAACCATATGATAATTTGTTTTGTGTGTGAATCATAGCTGTGATTTATTATAAAGTTGAATTGTGAAAATGTATAACCTCTACGCTATTTGTATATCAAATATAATTTTTGAAAGGGTCACTTTCAAATGAACTGTATTTTTTATACCAAGACAATAAGCATATAGCCTTTACCTTTTTTCTTCAAATAATTGGGGCCTAATATATAAAAGCACTTTTAGAGTTTGTCACTTTTACATTTTTTAAGATGTCATCATAATAAAGATTATAATTTTCGGTATCTAATGATCTATCAAAGTGGTTACGGTATAGCCAATATGCAGAGGGATCTTTTATTCAGTTGTATATATTATATGACTCGATTGTCAGTGATACAGTATTTATAAACAAAGATTCAATACACCAGTAGGCTACTTTGTGTACATGTAGTTATAGTATTTATGTTATTAAAGTTTGAATATATATATATATATATATATATATATATATATATATATATATATATATATATATATATATATATATATATATATATATATATATATATATATATATATATATATATATATATATATATATATATATATATATATATATATATATATATATATATATATATATATATATATATATATATATATATATATTTTTATATATATATATATATATATATATATATATATATATATATATATATATATATATATATATATATATATATATATATATATATATATATATATATATATATATATAAAAATATATATATATATATATATATAGATCCTGCCACTGATACCCACAGCATTGTCATTTTTTTAGTAATTTGCCTTTGGATTTGTATATATACTGTATATATATATAAATCCAAAGGCAAATTACTGAAAAAAATGACAATGCTGTGGGTATCAGTGGCTGGATCTCAATGGAGATATAAAAAGCGAAAAGCTAAATCAAAACGATAAAGTAAACAGCCAGAAAAGTTAGCAGAGCTTTCGGGCAACACTAGCCCTTCATCAGTACTAGCCCTTCATATAGCCTGATGAGTTTATATATATATATAAATCCAAAGGCAAATTACTGAAAAAAATGACAATGCTGTGGGTATCAGTGGCTGGATCTCAATGGAGATACAAAAATAAAAAGCAAAAAGCTAAATCAAAACGATAAAGTAAACAGCCAGAAAAGTTAGCAGAGCTTATATATATATTTATCGTTTCAAATTAATTAATTAAATTTCAGTATATCACACCGGGTGGTTTAGAATTAATGTTCTTTGCCTCTTGTGTTTATATATATAAAAGTATCTCTTCGGAGATCCCGCCTCGTGAATAAAACTACTGAAAGATGAGGGCGTATCAATTTGATCTCTGTTGCGCGTGCGTACGACTGAGGACTAGTGCTGTTCCGCGGTACCACGCCGAGAATGTTCAGGCACAGATGTTCTTTGCCTCTTGTGTGTATATATATATATATATACACAAATCAGGCACAGAACATTAATTCTAAACCGCCCGGTGATATACTGAAATTTAATTAATTAATTTGAAACGATAAAGATGAGGAAATCTGTGAGAATGAGAAAAAGTCGCCCCAACCGAGACTCGAACTCGGACCGCCTGCTTGATATACAGATGTCCTAACCATTAGACCACTGGGGCTTTCATGGTATTGTTCGAACTCGATTGGATAGCGACTCTTTAACATTCTCGGCACATCGAACATCGAAAGCATCTGGTCCGGATATGATACTGCCAAGGGTACTGAAGGTCTGTGTCGATCAGTTATCCTCTGTTTTTTAACAGATTGTTCAATCTCTGTCTCACAGAACAGGTGGTTCCTAATATCTGGAAGAAATCATGTATTGTACCAATACCTAAACGACCAGTGATCAGTGTGATAAATGATCTTCGTCCAATAGCTCCCACGTCTACGACAATGAAAGTTCCAGAAAAAATTGTAGTTAATATGTTAAAGCCACTAGAAAGAACTCTATGGACCCTCTGCAATTTGCGTATTGTAATAATCGTTCCACTGAAGATGCATTACTTTTTAAAAATGACAGAATATACTTAGTCGAGTCAAACTGTTTCATTACCCCAAAAAAATTGCAAGAAAATGTTTTTTGATGAATTACAATAAAAAATGGTCTTAAAAAACATATATCAAAAGTTTACCAAAATCAGACTACCGCAAAGGCTCAAAATTTGACGTTAAAAAAGATGGCCGCCAATTTTTGAAAATCGGTAACCGCTTGTAGTAGACAGCTGTATTTGGTGTCAAATTGTTCAAAATATATATGTTTATATTTACACTTTTTGAACATTTTGTTGAAACATGACCGGAAATTCCATTTTGTGACCTTTGACATATATGGCATGATGTTTATATATCTACGTAACTGCAAATCACAGAGTCTTGATATTGGTGTCAAAATGTTCAGAACATACATATTTATATTTACCCTTTTAAAACATTTTGTTGAAACATGACCGGAAATTCCATTTTGTGACCTTTGACCCATATATGACATAAAAAAAATGTTCATATCTACGTAACTAAAAATCATAGAACCTTGATATTGGTGTCAAAATGTTCAGAACATACATATTTATATTTACTGTTTTTGAACATTTTTTTCAAAAATAACCGAAAACATAAGGTTTTGACCTTTGATACTTATGGCATGAAATATTTTCACATACATGTACATGAGGCATGTTTTACGCGAATGATATTTTCATGCAAAGCCTATAATCAGCTTTAACGCACTTAGACACACAGCGTGTTGCAGATTCAAACGTAGTGTTTTGTAAAAATTGTTAAATATAAAACACCTAAATTATTCCTAACTTGATTACAGAATAGATTAATATAGAGGAATCTTTATTTGTAATAACTGCCAGGTTTGTGGACGTTCAGTTTAATTATTTGTTCCGACATACCACTCTTCTGCTCTTTTGTAATTTCGTCCTCGTATAAATGCTCCACACACTTTCCAAAAAAAATCTGGAATGGGAATATTTGATGCACATTTACATTTCGATGGAGAGTTCAGATGTTTTTATGATTCTTGTTGCCATATTTTGTAGCAAAAAGTTAAATTATGTCATCTTTGGTTTGTAAAGTATTTGGATTTTGTTCACAGTTTTTGTCTTTCGTCTGAAATTATTTGCAGAGAAAGTGGATGCGGTGTAGATTCTTCAGCAGAGCCTGTATAATGGTTGTGGTGAATGATGATGACACTTTCAAATTTGATAATTAATTCATCTGTTGATTTGCCATCATGGTTCCCAGTTTCCCATAACTTTTGGTAGATGTTTCGTGACAATTCCAACTGTGCCATAGTTTTCTCCTTTTAAGACGTTCCATCTAGATGTAATGTATGATTGGATTTGTCAAGCAGTTCTTGCGAGGATGACAACTAATCCATGTGTATTTTTGATAACGGCTCTGCCTCCAAGTTGTTAAACACCTGTAGTCTATAGCATTTCTAGCTCTAACAATATACTTTGTTGATGTTGTTTAATAAATCCATAATTTAACTATTTTATCATTGTAATGTCTATGTTCATATTACGTCTTCATCACTCTGTTTTTTCACTTCTTCGTCATTTCTTCAAGTTTGCTTGCTCAAGATTTGAGGTATGTTCAAGAAGAATTCCATTATATTTTGTTTTCATTATTGCACCACAGCTCTTACATCTTTCTCCCCCTTTAACCTCCTTCCTTTAATCTTTGTAAACGTGCTAGTTTGCATTGTTTCACTTCTCCCTTGATATTGCTTCCAATTTACTTTGATTTAATCTGTAACTGTTCAGCTTTTAACTCATTGATATCATATCAGAGGCCAATGTGCTATAGATGGTTTTAATTCTTCCTTTTGTTGACATTTCTTGGTGTGTATCGTGATATTTTTCTCTTGCATCTATTATTTTTACATTATTTTCAAACTGTATAGTTACACAATCGAGTTCCTTTGCCATTGTTTGCATTTGATTGTTTTCACTGTCATTTGCCTTTCTTTTAATCCATTTTCACATGCAATTCTTCCAGATCCTGTATATTACAGGCTCTGCATAGACATCGTTTCAAAGGGAAAACCTTGTGTTTTCGATTATTTTTTAACAACATTTTCAAAAACAGTAAATATAAATATGTATGTTCTGAACATTTTGACACCAATATCAAGGTTCTATGATTTTTAGTTACGTAGATATGAACATTTTTTTATGTCATATATGGGTCAAAGGTCACAAAATGGAATTTCCGGTCATGTTTCAACAAAATGTTTAAAAAGGGTAAATATAAATATGTATGTTCTGAACATTTTGACACCAATATCAAGACTCTGTGATTTGTAGTTACGTAAATATATAAACGTCATGCCATATATGTCAAAGGTCACAAAATGAAATTTCCGGTCATGTTTCAACAAAATGTTCAAAAAGTGTAAATATAAACATATATATTTTGAACAATTTGACACCAAATACAGCTGTCTACTACAAGCGGTTACCGATTTTCAAAAATTGGCGGCCATCTTTTTTAACGCCAAATTTTTAACCTTTGCGGTCGTCCGATTTTGGTAAACTTTTGATATATGTTTTTTGAGACCATTTTTTATTGTAATTCATCAAAAAACATTTTCTTGCAATTTTTTGGGGGTTAGGCCCTATATTTTCATATTTTGACCCGACTAACTCTCATTTAGAACAAGTTAGCAAAGGACATTCAGTGCGGCTGATGTATTTTGACTTTTCATCAGCTTTTAATACAATTCAACCAAAAAAATTCCAGTTGAGACCAGTTGGAAATTTCAATGTGGTCAACTGGTTTTTTTCAACTGGTCAACTGGTTTTCAACTAGTCAACTGGTGTTTCCTACTGGCCAACTGGTGTTTCCAACTGGCCAATAGGTTTTCCAACTGATCAACTGGTTTGTTCCAATTGGTTTTTTTCAAATGGGCAACTTTTTCAAATATTTTTTTCCAAGGAACCAAAGGAAGAAGAAGGGAGAAGGAGGATGACTCCATCGACGAGGCTAGCCGTGATTGACCAATTATGTATTGTATATTGTCGAGGGCCTAAATGATCAGCTTTGTTCGATGGGCTACCCCCATGAAACATGGTTAAATAAAAATGATATGAAACAAAATTATAAGTCTACAGGACCAGCCCACCATCGTTGGGTGGGGCTAATAATTTAGAAAAATAGAGTTGCCCGGAAATTGGACTTCGAAATATGGAAAGAATATAAGTCTCCAGGACCAGCCCCTGCCTGACCTAAATTAACTTAACTCTCTAAATATCTCTCTTTCAAAATATAAGAAAAACATTTTATATTTATTTTAAAAAAAAAAGAAATCCGTGACTTGAACCCCAGCTAGTAGAATCCAAACGATAGAAGAGCACTAACCCGTTATGCCACAATGTACAGGAGTAATCATGAAAAGTGACAATAGTATAGTCTTATACGCGCTTCATATTACGTCATCCTAATCGTTACGTCATAAATTTGCATATTCATGACGTACTTTTGAAGAAACGAATCTAGTTTTAACCTTGCTATAAACCGGAGGGCCGGATGCGATTTTTTTTTTCGTACATAAGTTGGGGACCCCTCATGAAACGTCACAAAATAAAGATGAATAATTCATCAGTTAAATTTGGTGTTCCGTGTGCACCCAAGCGTATAGCAACACGAAGTGATTACACACAACTGCGATACGATTCTTTCTACAATAATATAGGCCTAGGATTCTAGGTCAATTCACGTGATTGCCTTCGCGCACTCTTCTTCACACACACGTCCACTATGCAGAATGTGTCGAGGCTAATCGACACAGCTAGGCAAAACATTAAACTAAGTAGTAATTGGACATAGCCCAAAGAAAGCTTAGACCTACAATAATAAAGAATGTGTATAATTTGTGTACTGTAATTTTTTAATTCTGGTTTTATTATCAAACAATATGCATTACTCAAAGGAACTTTAAAAATTCGCGTATATGAATATGATCACATGAGATGGGAAGATTATACCCACGAGAATAAAAAATGTATTTTTGTGTAATGTTTATTGTTTAATTTTGCTGACTTTTTACTCGGACTGTACTGTCATACCTACACACAAGTCACACACACCCACACAGCTACTACTAGATTATACAGGGGTTTAGAGACTAGTAATTAGGCCTAATAAATAGTATCAATAGAAACTATAATTTTAACACGTAATTCTTTAGTAATAAATTATATTAAAAACACCATAAACTAAAGGCTGATTATTTCGACAATCCACACAAAACTCCGCTATTCTATTATGAAATCGCACGCGGCAACCACAGCGGAGATAGGCATAGAATCACTTCTTGTTCCGTGTGCACCCAAGCGTATAGCAACAAGAGAAGTGATTACACAACTGCGATACGATACTTTCTACAGTAGGCCTAGTATTCGAAGTCAATTCACGTGATTGCCTTCGCGCACTCTTCTTCACACACACCACCACTATGCAAAATGTGTCGAGTCGAGGCTAATCGACAGCAGCTAGGCAAGACATTAAACTAAGTAGTAGGCCTAATTCATTGGACATAGCCCAAAGAAAGCTTAGACCCACAAGAATATAGAATGTGTATAATTTGTGTACTGTATTTTTTTAATTCTGCTATTTTATTTTTGTGTAAAACTGTAATGTTTATTGTTTAATTTTGCTGACTTATTACTCGGATTGTGTCATACCTAACACACACACGTCACACACACCCACACAGCTACTACTACTAGAATAGACATGGGTTTAGAGACTAATAATTAGGCCAATTTTAACACGTAATTCTTTAGTAATAAATTATATTAAAAACACCATAAACTAAAGGCTGATTATTTCAACAATCCACACAAAAAGACGCTATTCTTCTATGAAATCGCACGCCGCAACAACAGCGGAGATAGGCCTAGAATCGTACCGCACTTGTTGCTATACGCTTGGGTGCACACGGAACAAGAAAATTTAACTGATGAATTATTCATGTTTATTTTGTGACGTTTCATGAGGGGGTCCACAACTTATGTACGAAAAAAAAAATCGCGGCCTGGCTAGTGTATTCTCTCTATTTATATCAATTACATGCATTATTTTAATAAATAATTTTCACAATTTGTTGAGAATTTTTAACTTTGAACAAACGAAAAGGATTTCAAACCATGTACTACATTTTACTTCCCCGTCGGGGAACACGGGTACTTTTTGTCGGGGAATATAATATACAGTAAAAAACGTTCGCGTTCACTTCATACAGCTTCAGCGCCTAGAAAACCACGACGTTCCATTGACCGTGAGAGTACGTCAGAGGGCTACTATGCACTTTTATGCATTCATTATTGCCAGCGATCTAACTTACTACTAAACATTAGCTAGGTACGCACTTGTCTGGCGGTATCCCTTTGTACGAATCGTTTAACGTTGGGTTGAGACGTGTGATATCAAGTTCCATCCAGGGACCAAAATGTGTAATGTAGTTATTTTCCAGGCGAAGTTTACCGACGGTTACCGAAGGGAACACGGGTACTTTTTGTCGGGGAATATAATATACAGTAAAAAGCGTTCGCGTTCACTTCGTAGCTAGCTTCAGCGCCTAGAAAACCGCGACGTTTCATTGACCGTGAGAGTACGTCAGAGTGATATTATGCACTTTATATGCATTCATTATTGCCAGCGATCTAACTTACTACTAAACAATAGCTAGGTACGCACTTGTCTGGCGGTATCCCTTTGTACGAATCGTTCAACGTTGGGTCGAGACGCGTGATACAGTATCATGTTCCATCAGGGGACCAAAATGTGTACTGTAGTTATTTTCCAGGCGAAGTTTACCGACGGTTACTGTGTCGACGTACGCTACACTACAGCAAAAACGAATTAAGTTAATTGTTCGTATTTTCACCAATTTTTTAATTTACAAGTAACCTTCTGTACCGTGGGGCACCTAAAATAAATTTTTCATCCATTACTAAACAAAAAAAACGTGCCATTTTCGCTTAGCCAACATCTTATTATAGCTAAGTTATTACATTTTCAATGTCCTGTATGTCATGAATTTCTCACCACTCGGAAGTCCAGATGGTACGCACGCATACACTTGGGAGGAATAAACTTATTTCCCCGACTGAAAAAGGTCTACTTGCGTTTTTTAAGCCTCTAGGCCTGATGTTTCCAAAGTATAAAATGCAATTTTTTGAAGACCTGCAGCTCTAGTTTTAAACATTTTCTTAGCTCAGCCCCAACAATAAAGCTGGTCATATTTCGAAGTACAAGGTGCATTTTCCGGGACCTAACATCTCTATTTTGTTTTTCTACATTTCTTAGCTCAGTCACAACCATGATAGGGACTTATATATTTTGTTTCATGTTTTGAAGTATAATAAGTCCAATTTCCGGGACCTCCAACTCTATTTTTCTAAATTTTCTTTGAATTGAACTTTTATTTTTTAAATTGAAAAATATGGATTGAAACAGTCATCGCTCATCGTTTTTTTGCACGCAGTATTTTATTTATGCATTATAAAAAATGGAAAAAATGGCTACCCTAAATCTGATTAAAATGACCTCAAATGACGCTAGAACGCGTTGCTTCCGGGGGCTTCGCCCCCTGGACCCCCACCGGGGGCTTTTGGCGGCCCCCCCTGGCCCCCAGCCTAGTGATGCTCGCTTCGCTCGCATAGCCCCCTCGTCGGGGAATGTAGCCCCCGCGTCGGGAAGATCCTGGCGCCACCCCTGCATTGATTGCACCCCTATACAATACAAATATTAAACAGTTGGTATGCCGTGCGTTATTATGCAAATGAGTTGGTGAGTTTATATTTTTAGTTTTGTTTGTGTGTATAATTCCCAATATCTGAGGTGCGAAAATGGTAATTGCAAATGTCATCAAACACCACCAGCTAGGCCTACCCCCACCCCCGACCCAATTTCAAAACCTGCTACAGCCACGGAAATTTTGAATTTTTTAGCTGAAATATGTTTGGAAATATCATAAAATTTCCGTGGCTGTAGCAGCAGGTTTTGAAATTGGGTCTGGGGTGGGGGGGGGGGGGCGGTAGCTGGTGGTGTTTGGTGACATTATTTGCAATTAGTTACCATTTTCGCACCTCAGATATTGGGAATTTAAATACACACAAAACTAAAAATATAAATTTGTAACGACATGTAATCACATTCTTGGCCTACTTTGTGTCAGTTGGGGTTTTACAGATGTTTTTTAATTAGGGCCACATTTTGGGGATTTGGCATTATTTTTCCCAATCTGGGATTATTTGAGTCAGGCTACGGCATAATTTAAAATTTATCACTGGCAACATGCACAGATGCGGCGACTTGACTCTACTCTCTAGCATCCGACTTTGCATGGGGCGAATTTGCGATGGGGCGACTTGACTAGCATCCCCTTAGACAGGGGCCTACTCTCAATGAAAAACAAAGGAAAGGGGGCTGGCAGAGTGTGTTGCCTATTTGGGAGTTAAAAAGAAGTGTCTGTTTTTTTAGTGTTTCGAATCGATCCAGTGTTTTCATCAATCAAGGTAGGCCTAGGCCTCCTACCTAGCCTAGCCTAGACTAGGGCCTAGCCTAGCTAGGCTACGAATTCATACTAGGCTAGGCCTATAGGCCAGATTACGATTACCTACTAGGCCAAGGCCCTAGTACTACTACTGCTAGGGTTCAAGATATATGGTGCACAAAATTAGTCATAATAATGTATCATTCAAAAAAGGCCATGATTAACCATTGTTATTATTGAAAACTACTTGGTTTCATTTGTTATTTTAATATTATAAATTAAGTCTGTTTTTTAATTATCATTATAGCAACTCATTAATAATTACTACTTTTGTTTATAGGCTTTTTGTGTACAATATATCTGTTTTTAATCCACGTTGTTCTTTTGTTTTAACATCTTCATTCCCCCATGATGTTAAAAACAATTTAATGACTAATGTAATCGATCGTGGTTGTCTTTTTGTTAGCAGGATTAGTCAAAAAGTAATTACAAGATCTTTACCAAAATGAATATTATACAGATAGATATGTGGTCAAGGATCATTCCATTCAATTTTGGGACCAATGTCCCAATTCTGGACCACTTTTTAGTATACTTTTCAGACCTGCTAGTGTTAAAAGATAGGACAGAATTGTTAAAAAGCCGGCGAGCAGTTTTACTCAGGTTAGGGTAAAAGTAAACTGAAATTGCATTTTCTCAAGAACTACTTGTCAAAAAAACTTCATCTTTGTACAAGAGGCAAGAGTTATAATTTGTGATTTGTATAAAGTTTAAAACAAAAATTGATTTAAGTTACAGGTTTTTTGATACAAGTAGTCTGTTTTTAAAAACCTATTTCTTTTCAAATTCACCCGTTTGTTTTTGCCGTTGCTGTTCTATTGTTAGTCAACAGAATCTATTGTTAGTTGAAAGGCTGGTTACAAACCATTACACCAAATTCGCATACACCTGCTTGTATTTGTAGTGAAATTAGCCTAAATCGTCAGTTATATTCCGTCCTCATGTTTGGTATAGGACATAATCCTGCATTTCATTGTTGTTTGTAAAAGCTTCCAAAATATGTTAATAACATTTCACATAAAATGTAATACAAAACATAATATTTCGTATATAATGAAATTAGAAGCCTCTCTTAGTCAGACATTATATCCGCCTAAAAGTGGGCCGATTCGTCCCGTCACACCTGGGCCGAATCATCCCGCATTCAACTATTGCCTATATAGCAGCTTTGGAATATTAATTAGTAAGAAACTTAACCTAGCCTAGTGTTATCACTGCATTTGGTGTTTGCAAATATGGTAAAAGGGATGCTCAATCTTATGTTTGGAAGGTGCCAGAAACATGAACAAGAATACAGTTTTATTATACTTACTGCTCGTTGCATTTGAAATGGCACACGGCAGCACTACCGCTATACTATAACTGCAGCTGCGCTGATCACATGTGGTACTTTCTTTTCTCGATATTGCTAATTACCTGAGTGACTTAATTGTGAAATAGAAAAATGGCCAAGAATTTACGAAAGCAGCGTTCGAAGAAATTAGCCTAAAAACACATTTTTTCATAAATTTGCCGTGCTAATATAGACTAATGGATAGAGAGGAATAAAAAGGCGCTAGTATCAGACTTGCAGTGTAGGAGGAGATAGAGGAACAAATTTTGGCTTAGTGCTATTATATTAGATATTAAATGGTTTAGTTATTTTTTACTTTTTGTTATTAATATTATATATGGATATTAATTTGTTTTTGTCTTGCCTAATTCATAATTTTATCAAAAATTGTTTTTCAGAGCTTCTTGCATCAGAATCTAGTGAGGAGGTTTCTGGCATTATGTCAGTTCGTTTAGATGACCCTGAAATTAAGGTTGAAAAAGGTTAGTAAATTAATAAGAAAAATATATATAATATATTCTACATTAGCTGCAGATAATAACTACATTAGCTGGGAGGCAATTTTCCTTACTACATTAGCTGTTGACCGTTCTACATTAGCTGGTGTTGATTTTTATTTACTACATAAAAGCTGTTGGTGTTTCTATATTAGCTGGAGGTTTTACTACAATAGCGGTGGATTGTTCTATATTTAGCAGTTGTTTCGACATTAGCTGGCGTTTTCTACTTTAGCGGTTGTAACAGCACTCTTAAAAGTAGACACCAATTATGAAGGTTTATTCAAATCAATTGTCAAAGAGTTTTAAAATATTTTAATAGTTTTGTCAACATTAAAATGATTAAGTTTTCTCAGTGGGTAAAGTCTCTGATTTCCCCTTTTTGCTCCCAGCTAAGGTTGTCCTAAACAAAATCGTCCAAAGTGGACCCATGACCGTCCTAGTGAAGGAGAACAAAAACAAGAACAATAACAAGACTAGATGGTAGGACAAGATTACTGTAGGTCGTGCCCACAGATGATTCTCAAATACACAGTAATTTCCAGCGTAAAAAACTGGCAATTTCCAATGAACATACCGCAGGACTATAATACATTGTCGTTTACAGAAACGAATAAATAGACTCGATGATTTATGTAGTCAACTAAAATGAGCACCCTGGGAATTAGGCCTACATCCAAAAGAGAAACTTGTCATATTAATGAGTCCTAATTTTTTATCTGGACTCATTTATTAAAGATTGTCCCTTTGACTAATTCCCAAAAAATAATAGATTTCGAAAAAAGGTGGGTCATTTTGAAGTATCAAAATAGTTATTAACTATCACCAAAAATTTGTCGAAAAAAAAATCATTTAACTGAAATACAGACGGTTTTTTGTTAAAAAAATAACTTTGACTTCCAGTCAAAGTTTTCAATCAAAACATATCCCATAATGAAATGCGCTTTGTTTGGCTACTCTGTATGCATAATCATAAAACTTCCTCATGATCTGTGTAAAAATTAAAAATATCTTTTCAACCGTGACGAGTTGTAAACAATCCTAATTGTTTTATGCATAATGCGTACTCGTGGTTTGAAATCTTTTTTTACTTTTGCTCGCGACAATTTTCCAGACGAAATGTAATCAAACTAATTTACCTGTTAATTACGTAAACTTGTTTTTTTGCTCTAATTTTAGACTTATAAGTGAATAACTTTGATATGGCCAATTTAAATTTAGAATATTTTGACCTTCATTTTTGTGTGTTTCAAGGGACAATACATCTTTAAATATTGAACCCAATTTGTGTTTTGTATGTAACATTAGGTTTGAGGGATGGGAAAGAGGATGGGTACAAAGAGGAACAATTTTTTAATATATTCTTTATCCACTCAGTAACGAAATATTTTTTTCATGTTTTATAGGCCTATAAATAATATACCACTTGAATTGAATTGAAATTTATATTTATACTGAGTAACCTCTTCAGTCAAAGACTGGTCTCCCAAAGGGCCCAGTTGGTGATCAGTGGCTGTGATGTACTAATACACCGGGGTAACCCCCTACTCGTCTCGAAAGATGTACTAGGTTCTTTAAAGTGCACACGAGCTAGATGTGTACACTGGACCTACGGTTTATAGTCCTTATCCGAGAAGACTCATTCTACCACCAGAACCATGGAGTGAGTGAGCCTCGAACCCCTGCTGATGTTATGGCTACGTAATTACGGTTCCACTGTCTTAACCGCTCGGCCACTCACTCACTTAATATCAGTAACACATTTGCGCTTTAATACTTTGTTAAAACTCTCACTGTCATAGTCGATTAAAATACTAAAGTACATGTAACAATACACTAACTACAACGTTTATCATTTTTTGTAATTATTAATACAAATGCTAACAACTGTCAGTTTATTTGTATATTGTGCGTTTATACTACTGTATAACAGTAGAGCCTACCCACACTCACAGTAATAAGTTTATTTGTACATGTGTTTATATCTAACAGTACCCACATTCACAGTAAAAAAATTGCTATTCAAATGGCGACCAAAAATGGTTAATATATATTTACTGTCCAAGTATTGTAATACTATTAAGGTTTTAGGTTTATTCCCCAAGGGCCCATAAATTTACCTACAGGTACTTGTGTTAAACCAAATAGTTATATTGGAATGTTCCATTCATCGCAACTCAATACATTTGTATAAACGTATATTAAATACATCAAAATAGTATTTTTTTAAAGAAAAATCTGCCTGTCTTCAACATGATGCTGTACTCGAGCTTTTCAACCGGTTTTCAGCAATTAAAAACAATTATCATAGAAGGAGATAGGTAAATGCGAATCATTCTCGTATTGTTGTGTGCAGGTATTTTTCAAGATGGACATCCATTAGACAGTGTATACCACGTTTGGAAAAAACCTCTATTTGGGACAAATCGTTGAACCTAAATCCGTTTTAATTGTCAATAACTAATTTATAGAAACTATTATGATGTTTGCTTCATCATATCTCTGATGATAATAATATAATAATAATTGCTATACAGCAGTCTGTGTTTAGCATGGTTTATACAATAAAATGTTGGGAAAATAATTTTTTAGTTGGTTGGTTTCTTGTAATATCTCTTTTAAACATCAATTTAACAACTAAAATGGTATCTACAGTATACTGGTCCTTAAGATTAACTGGAAAGAAAGTTAACTGAGTAGAAAGTCGTCAATGCTGGTTAACTCTTCAGTAACTAACTTGTCTCTGTTGTCTAACATAGAGTCACCATCATCATCATTGAAGCAACACTGCTTCAAACACTTCTGTATGTCGCTGTCTCTCTCTATGCTGTGGATGTCCAATTCACTAAATCAAAGACTATGATTTGTGCTGCCAGATGCTGAATGTTTTTGGTCGTTTTTACTAGGATGTTTCACATTAATTTGATTTTGTATTTGCTTTTGAAGTCATTGATGTCTGAAGGCTGGAAGAAATGCAACAGGATTTTTATTTACACAGTTTACAGTGCCCTGATTACAAAACAGGTAGTGGGTAGCCTGACTGTCTGAGTAGACTAGATATCCAAATTCTTTTTGTTTGCTATGTACCACTATAATGGTATTTCCCAAATTGGTTTTCATCATGACACAAACATGTTTGAAGGTCGAAGGTTGTTTTTATGTTAAAAGACAATTACACAAATGTGTGGTAAACATTCTGGCTTTTTTGGAAGGTTTGTTTTGAAATGGTGCTCTCTAACTTATGAATAATGAGGTGCAGATTAGAATGGTTGAATGTCAAACACTTTCTTTTCATTTGAAATAAATTACCAAAGGCATCTATTAACAAAATTGTTTATTAATATTAAAATTTCTGCTAAAAT
This sequence comes from Antedon mediterranea, assembly GCF_964355755.1. Lineage (NCBI taxonomy): Eukaryota > Metazoa > Echinodermata > Crinoidea > Comatulida > Antedonidae > Antedon > Antedon mediterranea. Next base: position 11,417,176 of record NC_092678.1, read on the forward strand.
ATTTTGAGGAAAAGGAGGATGTTGCAAAAATCCTTTTTAGTGTAAATACCATTCACTCATTACATTTTTTTTAGATGAAATTCCAATGGATGAAGATTTGTATGTGAACCACAATGCTGTGGCGATAATGGGATTTGATGAATCAACAAGTACAGAAAACATGAATGAAGTAGATTATAAAGACAGAGGTAATTTCTGGCCAATTTTATGCACATTGTTAATGCAATTCTCATCTATTTATTAACCATTTCTGAAACAACAAATCTCCTATGAGTGAGACAATATAGCATAATAAATAATAGTAAAGTTATACAAATTATATTTGATAATGCCTCATATAAAATAAATACCAAGTACTCCAGGCTAGATCCTAACAAAAGACGCTTAAATTTTTAAACAAGTGAGTATGTATAGCCAATAGCAAATTAAGGTGTGGCTCAACCACCATGCAAATATAAATACATCAATAAAGGTAATAAACTTAAAACTCGCTAACTAATTCTGTACCAGAATAATATTATTAGAGTGGTTGACTCTTAGTGAGAAACCATAGATAGACTTTCTGATGTTTTCTTTGAAAGATAATATATATTTTTTACACAAGTTTTAACACATCGTGCATATCAAGTTTTTTATCGCAATAAAATATGAAAAAAATCTTTTCTAAAAGTAGGCCTCAACTAGGACTAGTGTAAAAATTGATATAATAAAGTTGGAAATCATGCTATTTATGATAATAATATATTTTTTATTTAACCACTGTATATTCATATAAAATTTGATGTATAAACTTAACTTGAGCGATGTATAAACTCAACTCGAGCGATGTCAATATCACATGAGCGATGTATAAACTCGTCTCGAGCGATGTCAACATAACACGAGAAATGTATGAACTCAACACGAGCGATGTCACCATATAACACGAGAGATATGTAAACTCAACACGAGCAATGTCTACATAACACAAGCGAGGTCACTTGACATAGTTATGTCTGTCCTGCCGTGCCATAGTCATAGTAAATTAAGTATCATACGCAATGCGTTATTTTAACAAACTTGTATCTTTCTCAAGGTGCCCTTATTGTAATTAGATCATAATGATTCACAATAATTAACCAATATGATCTAAACAACATGTATTTTAACCTTATCAGAACATTTTACTAAACTTCCTATCAATACAATTTTCTCTTAAACTCAGAGAAATATATAGCCGCATTATGTCAGCATCATCTTTTAGGTCATTATTAATAGTATGTAAAAATACTTCAGGATCACCATTAAATGTGCATCGTTTTGGACGAAGTAACATGCATACAGATGTTTTTGAATTGTATATGATATAATGATTAGACGCATATTCCTCACAGGTATCAACAAGCCCCTGCAACCCAGATAAGGATGGGGCAATTGGGTATCTCAGATCTAGAAAACTCAGATCTCAGAAATATCTGAGTTTTCTAGATCTAGAAAACTCAGATATCTGAGTTTTCTAGATCTGGAAAACTCAGATCTGACTTTTCTAGAACTAGCAAGCCCAGATCATCAAATTGATCATTATTAATCAGAGGGTAGCTTGTTTGAAATACTACAGAATAATAATAATAATTATTGTAACTTGTAGTAGCAGCCTACGACTTAAATCATAAAGAAATACAGTATACACTATTTAAAATGTATGCTTAGCATTTAAGCCTAGCCTTGCTAAGCAAACTCAATTCAAGGCTCAACGTGTGGGTGCTATCGCGATGTATAACATGTACCCACACAAACTTGTACATACCTAATTTTTAAGCCTACATTTTAATTAATTAATTAATTAATTAGATACAGTGAAAGGCTTTGAGTAAGTTTTTTCCCAACGTACAATGAAGCGCTGATTATTATACCAATCAATATATCAATATTTTAACAATAGTGAGATGCATACCCTTATTAATAAGCTTTTTGAATCAATTAATAACTCTGTAAAACAGCCGTATACAGGGCTATCATTTCTTTTATAGTAATCTATTACTTGTTTAAGCACATAAATACAGGTATCAGTTGAGTGATCTTTCTTGAAAGCAAATTGATTATCATCTGAATTAAGAAACATTATATAGTATTCAACTAGAATGGATTCAAAGATTTTAGAAATGATACTTGGCAAGTGCAATGGGTCTATAATTATCTTTACTACATTTATATTAATGCTAACTTTTCTAGCTGTTTACTTTATCGTTTTGATTTAGCTTTTCGGGGTTTTTTTTGTATCTCCATTGAGATCCAGCCACTGATACCCACAGCATTGTCATTTTTTTCAGTAATTTGCTTTTGGATTTATATATATTATATATATACCCAGGCAGCACTTGCCAGATTTATACTATGACGTTATCCAAATTCCTTCACTTGCACTGATGAAGGGCTAGTGTTGCCCGAAAGCTCTGCTAACTTTTCTGGCTGTTTACTTTATCGTTTTGATTTAGCTTTTTCGCTTTTTATTTTTGTATCTCCATTGAGATCCAGCCACTTTACCCACAGCATTGTCATTTTTTTCAGTAATTTGCCTTTGGATTTATATATATATAAACACATCAGGCAATGAACATTAATTCTAAACTGCCCGGTGATATACTGAAATTTAATTAATTAATTTGAAACGATAAAGATGAGGAAATCTGTGAGAATGAGAAAAAGTCGCCCCAACCGAGACTCAAACTCGGACCATCTGCTTGATATGCAGATGTCCTAACCATTAGACCACTGGAGCTTTCATGGTATTGTTCAAACTCGATAGGATAGCGACTCTTTAACATTCTCGGCGTGGTACGGTGGAACAGCACTAGTCCTCAGTTGTACGCACGCGCACCAGAGATCAAATTGATACGCCCTCATCTTTCAGTATTTTTATTCACGAGGCGGGATCTCCAAAGAGATACTTTTACATAAACACATCAGGCAATGAACATTAATTCTAAACCGCCCGGTGATATACTGAAATTTAATTAATTAATTTGAAACGATATATATATATATATGTATAGGATAATATTAGGCTCCTCTATTTTCTGCTACAATATAAATTATACATATATAGTATGTTGTTTTGTAGAGCACTCTTCAGTTCGAAACAGTGCATTTTTGTTGTGAATACTATTAGCATTTTGCAAAGCACGCTTGTTGAGCTTGTGCACTCTTTGTGTTCATAACCAGTGTACCATGTCCTGCATACCTGGCTCAGCCTATATATTGTGCCAGTTCTGCGGTACATTTCATTTCGAAACCTGAGCTGCACTGACAAGATCTAATAAGATTGAAACAGTACTGTCTGCAGATTGGATATATATAGGTATATATACATTGTTGTTAAATTAAGCTATTGTGATTATATTACTGTGTTTTTTCATGATTTAATTATTTTTGTAAATAAATGAAACTTAATATTTAAGACATTTATTTCGACCAAAATCAGCAAGTTAAGTTAAATTTTTGTATCATATTTTCAATCAAATAGTTTAATAAACTTTGAAAATAATAAATGACAACCAATGTTGATAATGCGTCTTTGTGAATAACTCTAGCACAAAGTCATAAAACAAAACAATCGTACACTGGAATAAAGAAGACCATAGAGGTGAAGATTTAAAGCAAAAGCAATCATGACTCAATAATGCAATATTCCATCAATGTACAGGCCCGTAGCCAGGGGGGGTTTTTATGGTTCGGGCGAACCCCCCCTTTATAGCGAACCCCCCTTAACCAACTGCGAACCCCCATCCCCGACATGCCCAATACCTCACCCTCATCGCCAAAAATCCTCCAAATACGTGCCCCACAGTACAGAAAGTTGTTTGTAAATTGAAAAATTCGTAAACTTGTTCGTGAACCTTCTTCTCTGTATGAGCGTCAACTAGTGATACGTGTCTGTAAATTTCTAAAAGCTGCAAATGAGTTGCCGATTTTAACCTGAAAAATAAATGTTTGGTCCCTGCATGTAACATGATATTGACGCGTCTCATAGCGAGCTGGCGCACGAACGATTCGTACAAAGGACACCGCCAGACAACTGCGTACCTATAATTGTTTAGATCACTGGCAGTCAGGCAGCATGCATAAAGTATATAGCCTTCCGACGTACATCAGTATTTATGTGTGACTATGAAGTATAATGTATCATAGAGGATTATAGTGAATATTAATATTTTACACTATAATATCTATGGTATCAAGTACTGTAGTTCACATTATGGCATCCGATTATTTTTTTCTAGACCACGCCGACGCAATACGTACTAAAATGTATCAATATCACCTATTTACATATTTATATTCCTCAACAAATTGCTGTAAATAAATATTATAGATAGAGCTAGCAAATAGCATTTGCCTTCACCCAGTGTGCTTTTTTCGGGGCTGTAGATATACGTTCGCATTGAACTTGAACGCAAAACAAAATACGAAGTAAATGATGAAACAATCGGCGGTTCCGCACAGAGCACGCGCATCTAGCATACGGCAACAAATAGTTATCGTCATTTAAATTATCGACGTGTTTGAGGAGGAGGAAAAGGTACGATCTTTTTGCTCATTGGTTATATAGCATGCTGCACGAGAGTGTCTTTTCCGGCCATCTAGGGGTGTCATTTAACAAAATTCACTTCGCATCAGGCTGGGGGAGGGGGGGTGGGGTTGACCCAAATATTTAGTGTCCGAACCCCCCCTTGACAGATCCTGGCTACGGCCCTGATGTACAAAGTTTTAAAATGACTGACAGCGCAAAAGAACTTGAAAACTCCTATGAATCACTTAAACAGAAGACACCTATACACCACTAAACAAAACTTTGAACACTTAAAAGACATGCTAAAACATGGATGAAGTAATACAATTTCTATTTAAAATTGGCAAAACGAAGCTATAAACAAGAAATATTTCTTACAAAAAATGCTGCTCGCTTGTTGACAGTTTAAAAGATATATTGTCTCCCTAAACATTTTTTTTTTTAAATTTGCTTTTGAATGTGTCATTTTTATTGTCACATAATAGTTAGTAATTCACTTTAACCGAAAATGGATCAGAAAAAAAATTTTTTTTACCTGTAAAAAATTTAATTTAAAGCAAAAAATACCTGTCAGACAATGGTTTTTGGTTAAAACATTTCTTTTTTTATAATTGAAATAATTTTTTTTTTAAATTATTAATTATAGAAGTGATCATAACTTAAAACTGCAAAATTACCTACTTATATAGTCTGATTTATTAATATTAATTATTTATGTTTTTGGGGGACAATACATCTTAAATTATTGTTTTTTCTTCAGTCAGTAAACATTTTGTGTAACTTAAACATATAGTCTAGTTTTACTATAGAACAAAAATATAATCATAAACTAAACTTGTAATTTGAGCATGACCCGTCCGAGATACAAAATTCAAAAACTGTCAGCCTCTAGAACTATAGCTTCCGCTTGATATAGCTTCTGAATGAGTAGTCCTCTGGGAAATAGCTGCCTAAAGCCGCGGTGCAAAAAATGCTGCTTGCACACAGTTGAATAAACTTTTTTGGAACTAGTAGTGGACTACTGTCAATGTACTGTATGTGATTCACCTTTAAAATAAATTCTTAATTTATTCAGATACACTTGAAATTTCATCTGGTGACCAAATCCTTTGCACATCAGTGACCTATACAGAAGATGGTAAGATAACTACTGTATTTTAAAATGTTAGTAGAATATTAAACTGTGCTTACTACTTTCACCGCCAACACACCTTGACTGCCAAAGATCTTTTATATTGTGTTCTGGCAAACTTTTAATTGGTTTGCTGATTTAATGCCAGGTACCTGTGATTCAGGTTGATTATTTCACTGTGTAAGTTTGACTTTTCGGTTAAAAACATTCATTTTTAGATGAATTTTCTCTGTCAAGTTATCATTCCTTTATTTTTTTTGAATAAATAGTCTGTTCAGTGTTATAGTTCTAGTCATGATATAATCAATATTATTAAGTAGTTTGGAGGTTTTCGCAAGGTTTTTGCAGTTTAGCAATACCCAAGGTTGTGACGGGTATTATAATAAAAAATGATCGACGATAAAAAGATAAATATGCATTTTTATACCTAAATCAAAAGAATTTAAAAAAGTTTTTATCCTAGAACTATAGGATTATCATCTATTCTGCTTTTAATGAAAATAATTTTACCACACATCCAATCAAATGATGTCATGATTAGTAAGCACAATAATATCGTTACAATACAACGATTTTATTTATCATGACATCATTTAATTGGATTTTCAAAAATATTATTTTTATCAAATACAGCATACATAATCATCATAACTATCATTATCCTATAGTTCTAGAACGAAAACAACTGTTCTAAGTTCGGTCACAGTGCATATCGACCATCAGTCATTTCGGCCGCCGGTTATGGAACACCCAAAATCATGAAACGCCAAAAGGACAAAATATGTATTGTTCATTTCGGCCGCCAGAATCGTCAAAAATGTTGTTGCCATTGTCAAAAGGGTGTATAAATGTGTCTATTGCCTAAATAGACGTGCATATTCAAAAAGCAAGCAATCAACAAAAACAATCATACTTTTAGATTTGCATGGAGTTGCGCTATCTATATTTTACTATCATTCGCCGGCTTCTTCCTGAACCCTACAAACCCCCCCCCCCCCCCCCCCACAACAACCACTGTGAAATAAAGTAAGTCGTGTAGAAATACTGTACTTTAGTTAAAACTACTAAACTAGGCCTAATCCCTTCATTAGTCATACATCGGCTGTGTGATTTACACACGTCTATTTATTGGCACATGTATACACCCTCTTTGACAATTAAGGTGTGCCATACGTTACTAATAATATTGACGATTCTCACGGCCGAAATGAACAATACATATTTTGTCTTTTTTGTCGTTTCATGATTTTGGGCGTTCCATATCCGGCAGCCGAAATGACTGGTGGCCGAAATGATCAGACACCCTAATTCTTTTCGTTTTATCCAAGAAAAATGTATGTTTATTTATTTATCATTAAATGGGCCTTTAAGGTCTGAAGATATTATAAAATTCAGTTATTCATTGAAATTTTATACAATAGACTTAAATTATTCAGGCATAATACATTATTCTAGTACTGTCCAGCAGTTTGAAGAACCACTGAGTTTACAAAATAATATTTGTTTTAATGTTTCCAGAAAAAGATTTTGGTAATTCTGCAAAATATCATTGCAGTGATGAGGTGTTAGAAAATCGGAGGTTAATAAAAGCTATACAGAAACAACAGAAAGAGATGTTAAAGAGACAAGAAAAAATGCAGTCAACACTAGATGCCATCTTAATGGCAGTGAACAACACTTCTTCAGTCACTTCAGTTCCTATTGCACACCTCCCTAACTGTCAAGGACATTTTTTTTCTGATCACACAAAGTCAAATCAGGCAGGTGCCTATAAGTCTGCTACCACATCATCAATGCTTGTTACTACTTCTGACAAATCCAACTATCAAGTAGTAAACGATCCTTCTGGTGCCACACCATCAATACAGATATCTGCTTCTAACCATAATCGTGGAAAGATACCTTTGTCTTTTGACCTGACACCAGTTGTGATACATGCGGATGAAGAAGGATTTATAGAACTTGGAAGCAAAGACATAAAACCACCATTGTTGTTTTCTTTCGATCTTTACACTCGACTTTTGAGATCAAATCGAAAGCCAACGTTATTAACAAAAGCTCTCATGGGTGAATTATTCACCAAGGAAGAAATGGCTGTCAGTAACATGGGTGGTAAGAAAGGAAAGAAAGCTTTAGATAGTAGAAAGATCACAGCAATTTTTATGCAAATGGACATTCAGTTTAGTGCAGCTGGCATTCAGTTAAATGCTAAAGAAATTAAAAATGCTATAAATGATAAGTGTCGCTATGTTGGAAGAACTATGCCGTTAAGTATTGGCAGTGTAGTTATAAATGAATAATATGCAGTATTACATTTTAGTCATGTTACTGTGAATAAATCTTTCTTTCATTTTGTATGTTTTAAACCTTTCCAATAAACTTAGTTTGACCAATGTTTTGTGCCTTCAAACAATAAACATTACAAAAAATAAATTCAGTAAGTTTTAAACAGATTTTCCACATTTTATTAATCTAAATGAGTCTTACAAGATCTTTGAGATTAATCAGTTTCTTTTATTCAGTGTATGCTACAGTTTTACACAAAACAAAGTGTTTTGTATAATATCACACTGGCTATCATCAAAACCCACCACTTGCATCTTGAATTGGATTTGTAGTCGACACACTCTACAAGTTGGTTTTCAGTTGTATGCAATATAATATTATATATTGTACAAAAAATAACAAAAAAGATAATAAATTACAGCCCCACCCCCCTGGTCATTGATTGGAACCATTGTTTATAAAACGAAATTCCAAAAGACAAGGATATACTGTATGTAGAGGTGTTTAAATATATTTAATATATTTTTTAAATATTAGAAGTAGCTGAGATTAAACACAATTTCAATATAGCTACCGTCTATCTTTTTATGAGTCTAAGCAATTTTGTTTTTTTACTGTAAATAAAAAATACAATGGTACTATGTGTTTTTGCCTAACCTACCATTTTGTGAAGTATTTGCTCTCATATTTGAGGCTTCTAATCATCCCATAGATGTTGTACTACTGTGTAGACTTTAATCATATATACCTGTAGTAAGTTGTATTAAACATAATAAAACACAGTGGATTTAATTATGGTAAATTGTTTTATTGGTTATAAAATATCCACAACAAAGTGTAATTGTCTTGTTTCTCTTATATTATTGTTCTGTCTCTCTCCCCATTTTGGGTAAACATAACATTTCATAACTTTGCCAGCATATGGACATTTACGTAAAGGTGTGCACCTCCTATTTTTTACAGACATCATAGTTGCGCAACGTGACTTGCGCGTAATTTTTTATGGACACAATTTAAGTCATATCAAGGGCAAACTTTCTGTGAATTAAAAATGGAATGTTTCACAAAAAGTTACACGGGCACGCGCATAAAAAATGTTAAAATGCGCAAAACTAATTTCTTCAACTTTCTACGTTGATCCGTATAGTAATTGACATAGACCAAAAAAGGCTTAGACGTGACCTACAAGAATAAAGAATGTATTTTTGTGTAAGGATTATTGTTTAATTTTGCTGACTTATTACTCGGACTGTGTCATACCTAACATACACACGTCACACAGACTACTAGAATAGACATGGGCTTTAAAGACTAATAATTAGGCCTAATAGTATTAATAGAAACTATAATTTTAACACGTAATACTTTAGCAATAAATTCTATTAAAAACACCATAAACTAAAGGCTGATTATTTCGACAATCCACACAAAACGCCGCTATTCTTTTATGAAATCGCACGCCGCAACCACAGGAAGCCCTCCCCCCCCCCCCCCCCCCCCCGGACAACTACCCTCTTAGGACAATTACCCTAGGACAATTACCCCCTAGGACAACTACCCCCTAGGACAATTACCCTCTAGCTACCCACTAGGAAAATTACAATTGGCCCATTGGACAACTACGATTCTTTTGGTGCAAATTGTATTATATTGTAAAATTAAATTGTGTGTGACGAGGGGACTATGAGGGCGTTGTACTATACATTAACAATATTTGAGAGGTTGTAGAATACGAATTGGAAAAAATGAAATAAGTAGAAATGTTATAAACACATCATGGATATAATTATTCTTTAGGTTCTAAAAACGTTTATTGTCCTATTTTCTCAGGAGTGGGGAGAAAATGTAAAAAACAAATCAATTAAAGTTTTTCTATGAAGTAGTAACAGCCAAACCAATATTCCATTATTACTGGACTTGTAGTAGTAAACGTATAATGTCATTAAACAGCATGACATTAAGCTTTTACAGTAAAACATTTGTTTTGAAAAAGAAAAAAGAGAACAAAATCGGGTCAATTTTATTGATATTAAGGGGCTGCTCCAGTCCCACTATCTTACAACTACCCTCTAGTCCAACTGCTATGTCCCTAGGACAACTACCCCCCTAGAACAACAACACTCTCTGAACAACCACACCTATACACCTTAGGTTATAATTACGATCATGTAAAACTTAGGGAGAGAGATTGATCTTAAATGAAAAGCTGTTTGATTGACTGGTGCAGCTAGGTAAACTGTATGTTCCTAGATCTATATACGGCATCTTCATGTCACACAAGAATAAAATTGGAATACGTTTTAATAATTTGATCGATTCTCGTTTAATGTAAAATCATGGAGCTATAAAATTCAAATTTTTAGCTCCATGGTAAAATAACTGCTGACGATACGCATATTAAAAAATTCAAAAGCTTTCATTTAAGATCAATCTCTTTCCCTATGTTTTGAAGTTCAGTAAGTTTTACAAGACCGTAATTATAACCTAAGGTGTATGTGTCATGGTATAGGTGTGGTTGTTCAGAGGGTGTTGTTGTCCTGGGGCATGGCAGTTGGACTAGTAGTTGTCCTAGGAGGGTAGTTGTCCTAGGAGGGTAGTTGTCCTAGGAGGGTAGTTGTCCTAGGGGTAGTTTTTCTAGGGAGTAGTTGTCCTAGGGGGTAGTTGTCCTAGGGGGTAGTTGTCCGGGTGGGAGTTGTCCTAAGGGTAGTTGTCCTAGAGGGTAATTGTCCCAGGGGGTCATTGTCCGGGTGGTAATTGTACAGGGGGTAGTTGTCCGGATACTTCTTGTTGCTATACGCTTGGGTGCACACGGAACAAGAAAATTTAACTGATGAATAATTCAGGTTTATTTTGTGACGTTTCATGAGGGGTCCTCAATGTACGTACGAAAAAAAAAAAAATCGCGGGCTGGACCTATAATTTCGTTTCATATTTCAATGTTTTGCAGGGACCTAGCAGCTCTATTTTTGACAATTTTCTTAGCTCCACCCAACCATCCATGGCGGGCTGGTTCTGTATAGACTTATAATTTCGTTTCATTTATCAATAAGGGCCTATATAAGTGCAATTTCCTGGTACCTAGCAGGTCTATTTTTCACAATTTTCTAAGCAGCTCAAGCCTAATGGTACTGCTGGTCCTGGAGACTTAAATATTTTGTTTATTTTTTTCGAAATACTATAATCCAGTATCCGGGGACCTAACAACTCTATTTTGTTTAACTGCTCCATCCCAACCTCGGTGGGCTGGTTCTCTGATAGACTTGTAATTTTATTTCATACCAATGTATAATTGCAATTTCCGTGGACCTAGCAGGCTCTATTTTTCAAAATGTTCTTACAGTGTTAGTCTCGCGCATTTACAATTTTCGCACCCCCAGACAGCAACCTGCCTACGCCTCTGCGATTATAACGATATACCTCTTGGCCCGTGGGTAGGTTTTACGTTCGCGTATATTTTCTATGATACTATTCATATATTTTATTTATGTACCATACAAAATGGAAAAAGTTGGCTATAGGCCTACCCTAAATCTGATTAAAACGGCCTCAAATTACGCTATAACATGCCCCACCAGGGGCCCTTGGCGGCCCCCTTGCCTCTAGCCTAGTGATGCTCGCTTCACTCGCATAGCCCCCCCTGTCGGGGAATTTATCCCCCGCGTCGGAAATATCCTGGCGCCACCGCTGCATGCAACATATCTAAAATATGTTTCAATGACCATGAATACTTATGTTTTGATAGTTTGCCTATATGTGACTTCTGCAACAAATGAAATGTGATCTTCCAATTTATTGGCCGCCATCTTAAAAAATATATTACGACCAGAGTGGCTCCTAGGCAAAAATCAATTGGTAGATCCCAACGAAGCTCCATGCCAAATTTGGCAATAGGGTTGGTGAAATCTGTCCATAATAGGTTACTTTTCTGTCCATAATAGGGGACTTTCTGTCCATAATAGGGACTAGAGGGCGCTGTTGTTTGTCCATAATAGGTAACTTTCATAATAGTCCAGTCCCTAAGGGGAGAAAAAGGGGTGGGATGTTACCAGACTGGATACAAATTATTCAATATAGCAGTTTGGTAAAGTATAGTGTGGAGATGCCAAAACAAAGTTACTGGAAATCTGATTTGACCTCTGTGACCTTTGACCTCAATTGTTATATTTTTCTATTATATAACTAAAAATCGGCATATCTTGACAACTCATGGACATTTTACATTAATTTTGTTGTCAAAATACTTGGAAGATATATATTTATATTCGCTACAATGAAAAAAACTGTACAAAAATGGCCGCAAAGGCTTTATTTTTCAGTTTGACCTTTGACCTTGATCGCCTAATATCTCAATAACGCGCTATCTCAGAGATTTGAGAATGGCCTCAAAATGTTAAGAAAATAAATCTAATATTTAGTCTAATAGAAACTTTTAAAAAAAAATGAGCATAAATTAGGCTTTTTTTACCCTTGACCTCAATGTTTGAATATGTCGATATCTCGGTAACTATTTGTCCTAAAAAGTTCAGTTTGGTGTCAAATTGTTCAGAATATACACGTTTATATTTGCTCTAACAAAATATTTTGTCAGAATTCAACTGGAAATGTCAATTTTAGCTATGACCCATCGTTTTGCATATATTTAGCAACTAATAATCTATAAAAAGACCGCGAGAGAGGGGAGGTGGTTGGGGTGGATGGAGAGACACATATTTTTTTACATGTTTGTTACACAAATGTTAAACTTTGTCTACACTATCAAACTTTATGTGACAAGAAAATGTGATGTGCCCATATATGGACACGAGGACATCATATCACTATATACCATATTCGGGGACATCACATCTTTTTTGTTAAACTAGTTTGATAGTGTAGACAAACATATAACACAAATATGTCTCTCCATCCACCACAACCACCTCCCCCTCTCTCGCTTTTCCAATGCTACTGCATGCATCTATACACATCAAAATGGCCGGAATTGTACTGGAAAGTTTTAAGCTACATTTGAAAATAAGTCCCAGAGGATGGGTGTATTGTAATGTTATCAGAATTATGGCATTTGTTTGTTACTGGAAAGTTTCAAAACTACATTCGAATTATTTGCTAATGATATCACATGCTATAATTATTAATTAATAAAATTGTATATATAATTATTGTCCCCTGACAAACTAATTTTTACAAAAATTGGTTGAATATGCAATTTTAATGGCACACAATAGTTATTCACTTTCACTAAAAATTGGATCGAAAAAAAAATTTAATCCAAAGCAAAACAAAGGCTGGAAGTCAATAAGTGATATTTACTCTATTTTTTAGATTAGCTCTTTGATTAAACACCTCTTCCAATGCAGTGAAGATCTTAAGTGTCTCCTTGTCTTACTAATCTTCCTTAACTTCTCTTTGTTGAGCGATCGTAATCATTCATCATAATATTATTTTGTTGAGGTATAATAATTCCCTCTAATATGGTAATGCCTGTTTTATTGAGTCAAATGCTTTCTGATAATCTCTAAATCAAAGATTTAGTGATATTCATTTTATTTTAATTTTAATTGATTGATAAACTTTATAAGATGGTCCTACTCTATGAAGCCTTATATCTTGGTTTATTTACTTCTAGTCGGTCTCTGATTTTTTTGGATTATTTTTGTTGGTAATGGTTGAAGCCAGTTTTGTCATATTTTTGTGGATTAAAGTATATATCATTGCTTCTTTTCATTTCTTCTGGTTTCTAAGATTTTGTTTTATAGTGTTATGAGCTGGATGTGTCATTGCCTCATGTTCATCATCAGTGTTGGAGCTTTGTTTTTTTTTGGCATTTGCCTTAAAGCCTCTTTCTCTACAAGAGTAGATAATATAGGTAGTATAGGTAATATTTTTTACTGCTCACTGGTTCGTTTTCCTTTTATATTCCACTACAGTATGTTCTTGGAAAGAAATCAGCTTTGTAATTAATTTGTCTTTGTTCCTTTTCAGATTTCAAATTTTTAAGCATACGGTATATGTTTTAATTTTTTACTCTTTCCTACGCTTTTTCCTCACTGTTTTCAACATTTCATTTTTTTCAGAATACTTCAAGCAATTAATTGGTAATTAGGTCATATGTTTTATGAGTATAAAAACGCATTGGTTAATTCTTCTTTTCTTTCTTTAAGATCTTGATTTTCTTTCTTTTTATAAAATAAATAAAAATAGATTAAGTTGATCTAATTTTATGTTGATATTAAGTGTTGCTCTTACGGTGTAGGCCTACCATGCGATGGAATTATATATTGAAATTAAATGAAAATTTAAGTTTAAAGAAAATTGTAAAAGGTAAACAAACTAGGATATTGAATGAAGTTCTGGTCCATTAAATCTATATTTTGGGTATATAAGTATGACACACGCACGCTTAACAGTATTACCTGGTCATACCTCAAACTGCGATAACTGGCATTTCCAGTAATAGCATGATAACATCTTCTATTAGAGGTAATATAAATGTTTACGTTCTGAACAATTTGACACCAAACTGAACTTTTTATGATATTTGGTTACAGAGATACAGACTTATTCAAACAGTAAAGGTCAAAGGTCAGTAAATGACATTTCCTGTGAATTTGGAAGAACATGTTTAATTAGAGTATATATAAATATGTATGCTCTTAACAATTTGAAACAAATTTCAAGAAAGTTTGACCAGTAGTTATTGAGATATAGTAAGCCGAGGTCAAAGGTCAAAACATTCAGAAATTACATTTCCAGTTGTTTTTTTGAAAAAAGTTTTATTAGAGCGAATATAAATATGTACCCTCTGATCTATTTGACACCAATGTCATTTCAATTGTCCAACCCGTTGCCGAGATATGGCTGTTTAGATAGAAATATAAAAATTGAGGTCAGAGGTCACAGAGGTCAAATCAGATTTCCAGTAACTTTGTTTTGGTATCTCCATATCATGTTCTATCAACATGCCAAAGGGCACACTTGTATCCACTATGGTAACATCATTTCCCCTTAGGGACCGGACTATAATTGGCTGTCCAAAATAGGTGACTTTTTGTCCACAATAGGCTAGTTTATTGGAGTAGTGCGCCATCCATTGTGTTGTCCATAATAGGTGATTTTGTTGGCGTACTCGTACATACGTAGTTTATTTCGCGAGTAGAAGTAATAGTATTATTAGTTAATACTAATTTGCTTTCTCTTCAGACTTCGAGGCTACCTAGGCCTACCTAGTAGGAGGCCTAGGCCTAATTAGTATAATTATTTAAGTCTCTCTAGCCTCTAGGCCTAGCCTAGGCTAGTCCTGTTTTAGTTAGGCTACCTCAGTCAGGCCTAGGCCTAGTACTACTACTAGCTTAGCTGGAGTCCATTTGTTATTGTCCACTAATGAAATGTGAGCTTTTTTTTTTCTAAGCCTACCTTACCGCAGGGGAGGAATACAAATGACATGGGCTCATATTAGGTAGATAGGTTTCCTACTACAAACAACTAGGCCTAGGCCTATCCTCATTATCTGTTTTTTTATTATTTTATTTTTTTAATATGAATATTTTACATACTAGGGCCTAGGCCTACTCGTAACTATACTGCCTAACTGCAGGTCAGGTCTGGCGGACTAGTCATTATACAGTCTTTTACTAATACCACTGCCACCACCGCCCACTGCACTACTAGGCTATACTTTTTTTAAAAATTATTTTTTGAATGAATGAGTCTTATCCAGACAGTTCGGACAGTTAGTAGGTTGGCAGTATAGTAGAGCCAGAGCTATTGTTACTGTATGTTATTAATTATGTCATCTATTTAAATCTCAATTTTTCCCATATTTTTTGCATGTATCAAAGATTGTGTACAGTGTATCTTCTGATCAATGTTATAGTACAGTAGCATGGACATTTCTATTAACTAGGGTAAGTAACAGATAGGCCCAACTTACAATTGAAGAATAATACTTTACATACAACCCACTAGGCCTACATCTTTTAGGACATTTTTCAATATGACCAAGATACTGTAAAATCCCAAGAAGAAGCCTATTTAGAAAAAGTATTTGTTTGCAAAAGTAATCTTCGGAAAAGAAGGATACAATTTAGTCAAACATTTTCAGAGAGACAAACTGAATTTTATCAGTACCGTAGTAGAAAAACTGACAATACATGAAAATTAATTTTTAACATTCTGATTTGAAATATTCTATTCATTTGAATTGCTAAGAAATTAAAAGTAGATATTTTTTTTTTCATTCATTATAAACATTACAATCACAGTAAAAAGAATAGATAAATCCACTAACAAATTCATGCAGAAAATATTTCAAAATGTTATTGAATGTTATATTATTAAAGCATTCATTCAATAAAGCATTTGTCTTTAAAACATTTAATATCAGTTTTCATATAGAGAGTATGGTAATAATTGACTCTAACAACTGGTATAAACTTAAATTTAGTAAAACAATCCTACATATCTTTTTTTAAATGCAATAAAATATTTAAACATAACTGTTTCCCACCATACTGTTTCCCACCATACAACATGAAAATTTGTCTCAGCATTACTAAGGTTGAAGTTACTTGCATTATACAATACTTAAATATTATTATAGTATTTAAATGCTTCCTTTTTTTTTTTATTATAGGCATACAGATGTTTGATATTCTGTTCATATACAGTATGCTGCTGAAATAAAAAAGTACATCACTTCAACATATTATTTTTGATCATAATCATTGATCAATAATTATAGTAATAAACATAATAATTATGGTGCATTTTATTTATCCTTTAAATTGTAGTTTAACCATGTTTTTACACTTTTAAAATTAATATAATTCAGTATTTTTTAAATGTGATTTAGATTTTGAATAAACTGTTCTGAATACAGAACAAATGTGTTGCTTGTACACTGCGTGTATGTAAACTTGATTTATTGTCGTATTTCTTATTATTAAACATTAAAATTGATTCATTTAATTAAACAATATAATAAATGGATGAGATGTGCTGCTGTTGATCCACTTTAGACTGGGATGGTTTGTCATTGAGCTATGTGAATCCAGAATTTTGAAATAGGGGAGGACCTAAAATGACGAAATGAAGTGCTGAACTGCGATGTCTTTTTCAATATTAAATTGATTTTTATTATTACTGTTAACAAAACAAAATAAGTCCAAAGAAAAAAAAATACAACAATTACATTGAAACACCAATGCATTTATAAAAATAACAGTTTACATTTTCATTATTTAAAAAAAATAAAACTTTATCAATATTATTATTAGAGTATTATGGGGTATTTTTTATTTTTGTAAAAGAACGTGTGGGTTGGTGATTTAGTTAAACTTGCAATAGTATGGTAAGTTGCGTAATGTCTGTCCGTACTATCAAACCTAAAATGAAGTTCAAATTAAATTATTTGTTGCTGAATAAATTTCACATTTCATTATTATTAGTGGACAATAACAAATGGACTAGGCCTAGGCTAGAGTAGTAGTACTAGTAGGCCTATAGCTAGGCTAGGCCTAGGCTAGAAAGACTTAAATATTTATACTAATTAGGCCTCCTAGGTAGCCTCGAAGTCTGAACAGAAAGCAAATTAGTATTACTTCTACTCGCGAAATAAACTACGTATGTACGAGTACGCCAAAAAAATCACCTATTATGGACAACACAATGGATGGCGCACTACTCCAATAAACTCGCCTATTGAATTGTGGACAAAAAGTCACCTATTTTGGACAGCCAATTATGAAAGTCCAGGCCCGTATGCAGCATTTATAATGGGGGGGTGCGAGCGAAGCGAGCAACAATGGCTGGGGGGCCAGGGGGCCGCCAAGGGCCCCCGGTCAGGGTCCAGGGGCCGAAGGCCCTGGAAAAATTTGCGTTATTTGACGTTCTAAAGACTGATGTAAGACTCTCTGTTGTGGCTTGGGCTAGTTGAACGATGGACACCAGAACTTAACGCTTTCATGATGAGGCCAACTCAGCAGGGGTGGCGCCAGGATCTTCCCGACGCGGGGGCTACATTCCCCGACGAGGGGGCTATGCGAGCGAAGCGAGCATCACTAGGCTGGGGGCCACCAAGGGCCCCCGGTGGGGGTCCAGGGGGCGAAGCCCCCGGAAGCAACGCGTTCTAGCGTCATTTGAGGTCTTTTTAATCAGATTTAGGGTAGCCATTTTTTCCATTTTTTATAATGCATAAATAAAATACTGCGTGCAAAAAAACGATGCGCGATGACGGTTTCAATCCATATTTTTCAATTTAAAAAATAAAAGTTCAAAGAAAATTTTGAAAAATAGAGTTGGAGGTCCCGGAAATTGGACTTATTATACTTCAAAACATGAAAAAAAATATATAAGTCCCTATCATGGGTTGTGACTGAGCTAAGAAATGTTTGAAAAATAGAGATGTTAGGTCCCGGAAAATGTACTTCTTGTTCTTCGAAATATGACCAGCTTTATTGTTGGGGCTGAGCTAAGAAAATGTTTAAAACTAGAGCTGCAGGTCTTCAAAAAATTGCATTTTATACTTTGGAAACATCAGGCCTAGAGGCTTAAAAAACGCAAGCGTAGACCTTTTTCAGTCGGGGAAAAAAGTTTATTCCTCCCAGGGTGTATGCATGCGTACCATCTGGACTTCCGAGTGGTGAGAAATTCATGACATACAGGATATTGAAAATGTAATAACTATAGCTATAATGTTGGCTAAGCGAAAATGGCATGTTTTTTTGTTTAGTAATGGATGAAAAATTGATTTTAGGTGCCCCACGGTACAGAAGGTTACTTGTAAATTAAAAAATTGGTGAACAAACGAACAATTAACATAATTCGTTTTTGCTGTAGTGTAGCGTACGTCGACGCAGTACACGACGTAACCGTCGGTAAACTTCGCCTGGAAAATAACACATTACACATTTTGGTCCCTGGATGAAACTTGATATCACGCGTCTCGACCCAACGTTGAACGATTCGTACAAAGGGATACCGCCAGACAAGTGCGTACCTAGCTATTGTTTAGTAGTAAGTTAGATCGCTGGCAATAATGAATGCATATAAAGTGCATAATATCACTCTGACGTACTCTCACGGTCAATGAAACGTCGCGGTTTTCTAGGCGCTGAAGCTAGCTACTAAGTGAACGCGAACGCTTTTTACTGTATATTATATTCCCCGACAAAAAGTACACGTGTTCCCTGACTTTAAGTTGTCTGTATTTCTCCAGCAAACACTTTACCGCGTACCGCGTACATGAAGCGCTAAGCTATTGCTTGTCGTCACATGATCGACTGCGCATGTTTTACATCGAGTTTGTAGTCAGTTCAGATTCCGTAATTTAATTACCGGTATTTTTTCATTTTATATTAGCATATTTTTGTTTGTATACCATTGATAATGTAAATTTTGTATATATATAATGATATTGTCTTTAGTTAAACAAGACAAGAAAAAATACCAACCGAGGAAATAGTGGACCTTTTGGGACTTGGGGGGGTGCGTCTGCACCCAACGCACCCCCCCTGGATACGGGCCTGAAGTCACCTATTATGGACAAACAACAGCGCCCTCTAGTCCCTATTATGGACAGAAAGTAACCTATTATGGACAGAAAAGTAACCTATTATGGACAGATTTCACCAACCCCGCTCAAATTTGGCGCTTTTGTCCACCGTGTAACGATTTCCTCAAAATGTGTTGTTAAGCCACCTGACTAAGTAGCTTGTGTAATTCATCGTCATTTTGTTACGACTGAAAGTGTTAACCGATTCACCACGATAAGCGCTTAAAGCGCTCAAAAGGTTAAAAGTCAAGGTCATTGTAAACAAATTATCAACAAAAAAAAAGTAAATCGAATTTACATGCGCAGTTTGCTGTGCATGAATCGTAACAACAAATTATACAAAATACTCACAACTTCTTTTTTAAAAATATGCTTCTAAATATATAAAAACAATTGTTGAAGTTAGTTTGAAAATAAAATTCGAAAATATAACCGTTTTTCGAAGCACGCTGTTCGAAACGCGACAGGCGCGTTGAATGAATCTAGGCCTAAACATACAACGTAAAATCGTCTAAAATCCATCTTTATTTCTGATAATCACTATTTTGAAGCTTGTATACAATAAATGTATAATAAATAAAGATTATGTATCAGTTACAGTGTCTAAATCGTCATATTTCCATGTAAAAATGTGATTTTTCTACCGGAGAAAAGTCGTGAAGATGTCCTCACAAGGGCCGCGCCATATTGTTTACCTTTGATTGTAATATGAACCCACCCTGACATGTCAGATGCATTATGGGCATGAAATATTTGTTCAAACTCTGCGCAAAGGTCAGTTTATTGAAGCATAACTTTTGACAAACATTTTGATACCAAACTTGTTTTAATTTCATAAGTTTTCGACGCATTTTCGTCAAATTTTCTGCAAGCTACACGTCTAAAACAGCGGACTAAGCTCCCGAGGGATGCCGGTGCGCGTGAGAATCCCGAATTCCAAGTCGCTTTCGGGATGTTTTTTTTAACATTCCCGGTGAACAAACAGCGGCGACGACGCTCTCGGGGCGGCTCCCGATAGGCCTAGGCCCCATATGGTCATCGTCGGATGAGTCAGTCTACTAATTTCTTCATAATTTCGAAACCGGTCATTCATAATGGTCAAGTTTGGTCTTATTTTGAAGAGAAGAAATAGGTTCTGATGAAGAGATGAGTTTTATTATGAAATATTTATTAATTTTTGTGCATTTGGTAGTCAAAGATAAATTACAAATTTTTAATAATTTTCCTAAAATATTTCTAAAATTTGCATAATCCATACTCCGCAAAAATAAGTTGTAACACAAATTTGATAACATATTTGGAAATAAAATGTCCTTTGCATTATTTTTGTTTTTTAATTTTTTTAATGTCTGTGTTTAGAAAAAAAGTTAGGGTTAATTATATGACATATGCTTTTTGGGTCCCAGGGGAGCAAAATAAACTTAGGGGTCAATGGGGTTCATTTCGCGACAATTAATCCTACCTACTTTGTCTACCTTGTCATCTGACAATTGGCAAGTCAATGACAGTCATTTTCTTCCACTCTTCTCTATTTAATGCTTTGTCCTTTAATTGTTAATATTTGTTTCCATTTTTAATATAAGTCTATCCAGTAGCATTTTTCTCATCCTTCCTCTACCTGCTCTTCCATCGTATCTACCATCCATCACTATTTTCAATAATCCTCTATTTCTAATACTGTGACCAATCCATTTCTTCTGCGGTTCATTAATCCTGTCGAATGCTTTTTCATAATCCACAAATCATATATACAATTCGTTACAGTATTCTAAGAATTTTTCTCCCATCACTCTCAGCACAGCAATCGCATCTCTGGTGCTTCTTTCTTGTACAAAACCAAATAGTTCCTTCCCAATATACTCTGCAAGTTTTGATGCCAATCAGTCATTTAATGCCTTAAGTGTTATCTTAGATGTATGCGTTATGAGACTTATCGTTCGGGGTTCATCACATCTTTGGGTATTTACTTTCTTCTCCAAGGGTATTACTACAGATTTAGTGAAATCCGCTGGCCATTTTCCTTTTGTGTAGATGTTGGTAAGTTCCAAGGTTGCTACTTCTCCTAGTTGTTTTAACATCTCTGCAGGTATCCCATCTATGCCTTCAGCTTTTCTTTCATGTAGTCTTTTAATTCCTTTTACATTTTGTTCATCTTCAAGCGGACACACTGTTTGCTTCTTTTGATCTGCAGCATAGAACTCTTCCAGATATTCGTTCCATCTTTGTCTTATTTCATTATTATCAGTTTGTAATTTATCTTTTTTATTTAATACTGCTTGTGTACCCTTACGTCTTTTAATGTTAATTCCTGATAGTTCCTGTATTACTTTATATGATATGCCACTCCGTCCAGAAAAAGCATGACAATTCTTAACAGCATGTCTATATATTTCCATGACCAATATGTAATCAAGTTTGTATCTTCCTGTTGCTCCTGGTGACACCCATGTGTATCTTCGTCGTAAAGGTGGCTTGAAGAGAGTGTTACAAATTCAAAATTGTGGTTATTTGTTGTATATATATAGAGTTTCCTCTATCATTTTGTTGTCCTAGTCCAAATTTTTCAGTACTTTTTTCTTCCTCAATTTGTTCACCTACTACAGAATTGAAGTCTCCCATTAGAATAATATTATCATTCCTACAACAATCTAGTAAGCTTTCAATTGCTTCATTATATTATCCACCTCTTCGTTTTCTTCACTATTTGTTGTAGGCCTATACACTTGTACAACCACTAGATTAACAGGAAGTGCTTCAATTAGTTTTTCATTTATACATTTAATTTCTATAACTTTCTTTCCCAACTCTTTATCTAAGACTAAGAGGATTCCATCAGCACCAGAGTATATCAGTCTAAAACTATTAACATCTATATCTCCATACTTAGCTAGTCTTGTTTCACAAAGACCTAATATGTTATTAAGATTCTCCCTTTCATGTGTCATGCCCTTTGTTGTCATGTTACAACAACACTTTTCTGTCAGGGGTTGGACCCTTAGCCTTTTGTTTTCCGTATCCTCTCCGCAAGGCAGCGTAATTTATTTTCAGCCTACTTTACTATATTGTATCACTTCCAATAGTGATAATTCATTTAATGACCATCTTCTTCAACTAATTATTTGTTTTCACCTCAATCCAATGCGATCCAATGCAAATAATATATTACATCTTAAAATAATTCAACTCTGTATAATAATAACAATGGAACATAATTTAAAGTGAACATTGCTCTTCAAGATTTAGGTTTGTAAAAATAAAATTGTTTCTGCTATACCAATAATTGCAAAATAATTATTGTGTCAATTTCTGGTGCGATCATGGCGTTGTCTGATCATATAATATCAACTTAATGTTAATTTTCTCTGTAATATTTTCTTCTAAAAATTAGAATTTCTAATTTCTTTGCAGGATTTTTGTTTAAGATATTACTCATGCATTGTTTGCATTTGTTTTTCTTGGCTTCCTAATTTCTCATCTTTTCTTTTTATAATTTTTTAATTATTTATTTTCAATCCTACCTCCCCTGCTTCCTCTCTGTGTTCTATTTCCTCTCTTAGATTCGAGAACTTAACTCTCTCTGCTTTAGATATGTCTCTTGATAAACCCTTCATATTCTCTTGTCTGTAAAATCTCAAAAACCACTTCCATCCCATGCACGTCATAAAACACAACTTTAATCGGTCTGTTCTTTCCGCCTTGTCTATTACCTATTCTTAAAATCATTCTTATTGTTGTGGTTTCTATTACATAACCTGCTCTCTAAAAAAGTTCTTAAAGTTGTATTGTCCCCCAAAACATGAAAAATGAAGATCAATTAAATCAAATTTTGAATAGATCATATTGTAGCTATAATAAAGTTGTTCACTTTCGCCGAAAAAAAATCCGAAAAAAATTATTAATTTCGCTAAGAAAAAAGCAAAATAAGTTAATCAATTTTCCCAACTTGTCAGCTCAAAATTTAGGCCGATAGAGCTAACTCATAAATATGCATGATATGTTAATGAGCATCGACACAGCTGGGATCTGATCTAACAAACATGGATGATGCACGTTGTGTACACAACACCCACAGATCGACGCGACTCGACTGGGGGTTTCCCCTGATCGTATGTAAAGCTAAGCTGTTAATTTGTCGGTAAGTAGGCCTAGACGGTTATTTTAAATATAATAATTATATATATAACGCAAACTAAACAGACGTTTGTAATAACAGGAAGGTAATTAATTAACTTAGCCTGGGATTTTTTCAGGGCTAGGCCTAGAATAATACATGCATAGGCTAGTAGTAGTAGTAGTAGAGGAGGCAGGCTGCTGGGACAATCGGGTCTCTGCAGAAAATGCCCAGCTAGGCCCTATACATTGTACTCTTCATAGACTGGCCTAGGCTAGGCCATCAATCCGAAAATACAGCCAGCCTGCTGTACCATATACATAATTTACAGTTGAATCTTGTTTAACTAGTTTTTATGATAAAAATAAAACAAACATTTTTTCAGGGAAAATGGTTACAATACAACTTACAAGCCTGAAGTTGAGAACCTTCCTCCAGCAGCACTGTACAAGTAGACAGAGGGGAAAAGCCAGCTTAGCCATTTTACCACACAAACTACTGTTCTTTACCATGTAACTCTGTACTGTAGTAAGTCAAATATTTGTTTTCTCTTTATTAAGTCTTAGTTGTAATGTGTTTTACCATAGAAAGTTAGTGTACTTATTTGTCAAAGCAAGCAATTTCACTAGCCCACATTTTGCACTAAATGTGCATGATCTAGACCTATTTATAAATACCAAATTCCAGGTTTTCGTACTTTGCCGAAATTAAAAACTTTAGATTTTGTGAAATATTTAACTTATTTATACATCATTATTTAAACATTTTTATTTAAAGACGTTGAGCTGATGAAGACTGGAACAGAGGTCACATTTGTACTTCATAAAGACAACTGATGATAGACTCTGTATATGATTGGATATTGCAAGAAAAATATTTGTGATGCTGCATTCGGCCAATATGTTCCTGTTCAGCTTGTAAAATGTTGTACAGTATAATTTTTTTTATAAAGCAATAATATTTGTACAGTATATTATTTTGTAAACATAACATTCAATAAATAAAAAATACTACTACAACAGTACACAGAATAAATTCTTCAATTTTACTTACACTTCATAATGTTACTGTAAATATTACATTGCAAAAGGAGTTAATAAAAAATATATATAGGCCTAGGCCTATATACAGTTACAGTATATCTTATTGAATTCCTGTATTGTTTTTTGTGTCAATTTGTCTACTAATATCAATGTGTTGATTGTGGCAGTAATTACGGCAGCTATAGTCTTCTAAGATCGCTCATATCCATTACAAAGTGTCATTTTAATAGTAAGAAATGTTTCAATAAATTGTGAATGTTGCCGATACATTTTGTGTTTCTCACTACTTCACTTGCTCTTATTGTTCAATCAATGTTAATACCTGAAAAAAAAGAAGAAAATTGTGTCAAATATCTGCATAAAATGGTTAATTGTGCAAATGTTGATTTGAACCTATTGCATTTGATGCAGAAAATATTTTTAAAATACTGTACAGTAAACATTCAAAACAATATTTAGATTTATTTGGTAATTTTCTCTGCAGAATAGATAGTTGAAATCCTAACAAATTAAACCAATTTATCAGGATGCCAAACAAAATTATAAAAAAAAAATACATCCCTCCTGGTGGTGGTCTAGCCCTAGCTAGTAGTGTACTGCCTAGCCTAGGCCTACTACCTCTACTTATAGAAACAGGAGGCAGCAGTAAGGCTACTCGAGACTGCCTGCCATGTGGTTGTGCTAGTTAGTACTAGGCCTACTAGTATGTAGTAGACTAGTATACAGTAGCAGAAAACTCGGGCCTAGGGCCTAGGCCTAGCTAGGCCTCTCCTGCTAGCGAAACAAAAACTCACCTAAATGAATAAGATTCAACATCAAAGTTACCAACTGCAGTTCTACTTAGTATTCTGCTAGCTATAGTTTTCGTGTTTTCTTCAAGATCGTCTCGCGTCACTACTCGACTCTCTCTATGCATTGCTATCGTCGCGTTGTTGGCTGTTTGTTGAGAGAACCATCATCCACAAGATGTATCCATACAATATGAATATTTATGAGCTAACTCAGGTCAAGGGTTAAATTAAACCGGAACACGTTTGTCTTCCAGACAAATAGCTTCCGGTTGGTTAATTTTTGCTTTAAATTACGATTTTCTCGAGTAAAACATTTTTTTTTTCGATCCAATTTCAGTTCAAAGTGAATAACTTTTATGTGCAATTAAAATGGCCTATTCAACAAAAATATTTAAAAAAAAAATGTTTTCAGGGGGACAATACATCTTTAAACTCTCTGCCAGTCTTCTTCTTTCCTCTGTATTCCACTTTCCTCTTTTGACTCATTTATGTCATGTATAATTATATTAGTTTTCCTCCTCTCTTTATCCTCAAGTTCTTTTACTATTTCTTCTATCTTTTTTTCAACTATTTGTTTAAACTTTCTATCACTTTTCTTTATCTCTACCAATACAGTTGCTGCATTAGCTTTTCCACTCGCGTATGTGAGTGAATTGAGATATGGAATCTAAATGACGGATTTCGCATGGAGAGTGACGATCAGGTTTGGCGTAAACAAGTGGCTTATGGTCAGTCAAAATGTGAAATGAGCGTCCTTCAAGTGAATGACGGATTGGTGAGAGTGTAGCATTTGCGAGGGCAATTTTAATATTGTTGAATCCCAATAAAGCTGCGTCGGTCCATACAAGGTCCTGTTTCCCCAACAAGTAAGGCTGTGACAGGTTTTAAAATCTGGGCACATTGCGGTGTAAATTGTATGTAAAAGTTAATAAGTCCAAGAATTCAATTCAATTCAATTCAAATAAACATTTATTTCTTTCATTCATATTTGAGTAAAAAAACATTATAATTTCTGATATTTTATAAATAAATATTTTTTTTTTTCGAGATATAATACAGTAAATCATAATGTATAAAAAGATGATTCAGTTATATACAAAATGAAAGAGGCAAAAAAACCCAAGAAAGTATCGATCAATTGGAAAAAAAAAATCCAATTGAAACTTGTATGTTGGGAAGCCATGTAAGAAGATTATATACTTATATATATAAATGTAAACATATAAATACACAAACACATATAGATCAACAGACACACACACACCAACAGTAAAGGAAGCAATTTCGAAAAAGTTTCTAAAGTTAAAAAAAAATATTACAAAATAGAGAAAACAATTAGTTATAATTTGAAATAAGATATTCTTTAAGTTTAAAAGAGAACATTTTGCTAGAAGACGATGATGAAATTTCGGGAGGTAGATTATTGAATAGTTTAGAACCACTATAGCGAATGTTATGTTTCATTTTAGTTAGTTTAGGTTGAGGAAGATGAAGGTCCCGTGATGCTCTTGTGTTATACGAATGGATTTCAGAGTTCAGTACAGGAAAAGTTAGAAGGCAGTTTGGAATTAATATGTTCATAAACGAAAATGCATTGTTGGAGTTTATTAATATCGTGCACAGTTAAGAGTTTAAGGTTATAAAAAAGGCTATTAGTATGAGCAAGACGTGAGTTACCCGAGATAAGACGAACAGCTTTCTTTTGAAGGACGTGTATTTTATTAAGATTTGAAGGGTAATTATTGCCCATACAATGTTACAGTAACTAATAAAAGGCAGAATAAAGGAACAGTAAATATTGCGTAAAATTTGAGACGGTAAAAAGGAAGACAGACGATAAAGTATGCCAATGTTTTTAGAAATTTTTAATTCAATTTCTTTTATATGATTTTTAAAATTTAGCTCTTGGTCAATTAAAACACCTAGAAATTTGGTTTGCTTAACATAGGGAATTACTTGATCACCAATCAGAATTTTATGAGACTCGTCGGTCAGTTTTTGATGACGTATTCCAAACAACATAAAGTTGCATTTACTTAGGTTTATTGAAAGTTTATTCACATTAAAATAATCGTTAATATTAATTAATTCTTGGTTAAAAGTATGAAAAATTGATTGAAAGTTAACACTTTTAAAAAATAAAGTCGTGTCATCTGCATAAAGATAAAAGGTAAGGATATCTGAGGCGTTTGGTAAATCATTGATGTAAATTAGAAATAAAAGAGGGCCAAGCAAGGACCCTTGGGGAACACCACAGGTAATGGGCTTAAGATCAGAGGTATGATTGTTAACAGAAGTACATTGAAATCTATTTGATAAGTAATTGTTTAAAAGTTTAAGAGCAACACCACGGATACCATAATTTGAAAGTTTGGTAATCAGAATATGATGGTCAATAGTATCAAAAGCTTTCGACAGGTCAATAAACAAGCCAGAGGAAAAAGAATTGTTTTGAATTGCATCAATAATGTTGTTGGTTAAATCAATTAGCGCAAAAGACGTAGAATAGTTTTTCCTAAATCCGAATTGTTTATTATAAAGAATATTGTGCTTGCTTATAAAATCATAGACGCGGTTGTTATAAATAATCTTTTCAAGAATCTTTGAAAAAAAGGGAAGGATGGAGATTGGACGATAGTTATTTGGATCGGACTTGCTACCTTTCTTGAAAATTGGAATAACTTTACCAATTTTTAGGGAGTTGGGAAAAACACCAGATGTAAGAGATAAATTAAAAATGTAAGTGGGAGGAGAGAGAATAGTGTCAATGGATTTTTTAATAACTTTAGCACAAATGTCATCGATGCCAGAGGCCTTGTTGCTTTTAAATGAATTTGTGATTTTGTGCACTTCTTGTTCGGTTACAGGTGAAAGAAAAATTGAGTTAGGAATAGGGGGATGTAAGAAGTGATGAAAAGTTTTATCAGAGTCATTGTTTATTTTTCCAGCAAGGTTGGGTCCAATATTTGTAAAGTGGTCATTGAATAGATTTGCTACTATTAGGCTAAAGGTTCTATTATTATTATTTATTAATTTTCCATCAGCTAAAAGTTCAATATAGGCAGGTGCATTTTTATTTGACTTAAGAAGAGAATTGATGACACGCCAGGTGGCCTTGATATTGAACTTAAGCTTAGTAAAAGTTTCACAAAAGTAATCCAATTTAGCAGTTTTTAAAACGTTGTTTAATTTATTTCGATAACGCTTATATTTGGATATATTAGAAAGTGTTGGATGGCGTAGACTTTTAGAATAAAGTTTCTGTTTGTACAAAATCGAGGTCAAAAGTCCATCGGTCATCCATGGTTTAAGTTTAACTTTAGCTTTGGATGGTTCAATTAAAGGAAAGTGTTTATTATATAAGGTGGTAAAATTATTAATAAATGTGTCATATGCCAGATTTGTGTCTTGCGTACTCACGACATCATTCCATGGAAAAATTGATAAATCATTACGAAAATTAAGGATATTGTGTTCACTAGTATTTCTAAATTTAAGATTGGTATTGATTACTCGCTTACTCGGTTTATTTGAACTGATGTTAAAGGATTTCGCATAGTTTGCGTAAAGAAGTTGTGGAAAGTTTTGTATTGCTTCGACCTTTACTTGCAGTGGTCGAACACCTTGCGAATCAACACGATGTCCTAGAAACTCGAGCGACGAAACTCCAAATTGGCATTTCGCTGGATTGAGAACGACGCCATATCATTTAGACGAGTGCAGAGTTAATGAAGGTGAATTTCGTGTTCCTCGGCACTGGAACTTGCAATAAGCAGGTCGTCAATATAATCCACGAGTTACATGGTCAATAAACGTTAAACGGTTTGTGCGGCATTAAACAGAGCCAAATGGCATCCTAACAAATTCAAACAAGTCCAAACGGTGTGGTAATAGCAGTTTTATGAAGTGCCCTTAACATTCAAAATATACAGAATCGGACAACCGTTGTTGGGATGTAGCTAAGAAAATTTAGAAAAATAGAGTTGGAGGTCCCAGAAATTGGACTTATTAAACTTCAAAACATGAAACAAAATATATAAGCCCCTATATCATGGTTGTGACTTTAAAATAGAGCTGTTAGGTCACGGAAAGTGCACTTATTGTACTTCGAAATATGATATGAAATTTATAAGTACCCAGCTCTATAGTTTGGGCTGAGCTAAGAAAATGTGAAAAACTAGAGCTGCAGGTCTTCAAAAATTGCATCAGACATTGAGGTTAAAAAAAAGTGGACCGCTTTGCCTTTATTTAGGTGGGGAAGGGGTGCCTCCGCAAGCGTACAGTGGCGTATCCAGTGGTGGGGGCGGGGCCCCCTGATTTGGTGTCCGTCGGCACACCATCGTGTCCGTCGGCAAACAAAGGTGCCGGGGAAAAAATAAAGTTAGGCAAATAAGAATAAACTATTATTCTGACAATAATTGAACTGTAAATATAATTCTTTTGAGTGTTTGTTTATTTACATATCATATCATTCCCTTCAGTTAACTATTTTAAATTGTCATTACATCGAACCAAACCCGTAAAAAATGTGGTTAAAATAATATCTTATCATCTAGCACGTACGGGCGTACGCGCTATATTGTTTTTACAGTTGAGCCTCTCATGACCTGGAATTTGTATGTCTTCCTACGCTAAGATTATATAGTTCCACATGCCATGTGCTTTTTTCTCTAAGATATATTTATTATAAGTGCCAAAAAGCCCATCTTTTCTCGATATGAGGCCTTTATTATTCAAATTTTTTAAAGAAAAAGCACACATACCATAAAAAAATATCCATGTATTTCATTTTTGGAACAGAATATTCCGTGAGGCTCAACTACAAAATCACCATTATGTGATATGATGTCATCGTAAGCCAATAAAAGCTGAGCTTTCCCGTGATTGGCATTGCTCACGGTTGAATGATTTTGGATTCTGGCTGATTTGATTGGTGGATGCGAATCACCCGCAGCGGAATGTTTTCTCTCGCGCGTGTACCATAAAATCACATGGTCTCTCTGATTGTTACTACACAAAGTTGGAGCAATGAATTTGTCCGAATTCCGTTAAGTAAACAACTTAACTTTATATATTTTAGAAGCATTTAATAACATGTTTTATTGATATTTCCAATGGTGATATATAAATTAAATTACTAAAAAACGTAATTATATGTAATTATTTTAACCAAAAATGGCGTAGTTAATAGAATTGTCGACTAAGGCCGCAAATTGTTTTAGGCCTACTTCTTTCGGGCAAAAAACGATCATTTTCGGCGATGTTTTAGACCCTATATTTCGAAAACTACAAGTCAGATTTTCGTAATTCTTTCTTTATTATAATATTAATACAAAATACTAACAGATAATTTTTAATTTGGTTTTAATTTTGCATCTTTATCAAAATAATAATAATTAATAATAATAATAAGACAACATGACTACAGTATATGCAATCCTAGAACATATTAATCAGGTGTAGGCCTATGTAAAGTACAGATAATGACACAAATTTTGTCGGCGAATTGGCAATTCCCCCCCCCCCCCCCCACCCTTCCAACTTCAAAATCCTGGATACGCCAGCGTGACATAGGCCTACAGGACATGACATTGAAAATGTAATAAATTATAATAAGATGTTGGCTAAACGAAAATGGCATGTTTATGTTTAGTAATGTACTAAGCCTACAGTAGGCCTACAATTAAATGTTTATTTAAGTAGGTACCCCACGGTACAGAGGTTCCTCGTAAATTAACAAATCGGTGAACATACGAACAATTAACGTAATTCGTTTTTGCTGTAACGTACGTCGATACACAGTTACGACGTAACGCGTCGGTAAACTTTCCCCTGGAAAGCAACTACATTTTGGTCCCTGGATCGGATGGAACACACGCCTCTGGGCCTAATGTTATACGATTCGTACAAAGGGACACCGCCAGATAAGTGCGTAACTATTGTTAGATCGATGGCAACAATAAATGCATATAAAGTATATAGCCCTCTGATGTACTCAGGGTCAATGGAACGTCGCTGTTTTCTAGGCGCTGAAGCTCTACGAAGTGAACGCAAACGATTTTTATTGTGACGAGTAGGTGGAACAACGCTAACTTCTGCCCCAGTGTCAATGAGGAAACGTTGTTTGGAGAAGTGATTTGTAATAAAGAAAAGGCGACTTACGGTATGACCGCCAGCAACATTCGTCGCATTTAGTTGTCGGCGTTGGAGTTTTCCGAACACGGTGGGTTACATTTGCGAGCATTAACTCCAAATTTGTCATGGTACCAACAAAGTTAAGCGACTGTTACTGTAGTGTTAGGTTGAGCAGGAGACGCATTTCTTTTCTTTGATCGATTTCGATGTCGACTTGAGCTGCGACGTTGATGCTGCTACTGTGCTGTCGGTCGGATGGTTAAGGCTGGTTTCCTGTCGACGTAATTTGTTTTTGTAAGCTTTCAAGGATGGCCGACAAGGAGGGTGTATCGTCCGTGCGTTTGGCTGACACACTTGGCACATTAGCGGTTACAGAAAGCTAGGATGAGTTGAACATTAGTTGGGAGTCGACTTAAAAATAATTGTTTCATAATGGATTGTTCCAGTGGCTTGTCGCCTAAAGGCTGGTTTCCTGTCGACGTAAGAACATCACTTTTGTTGCGACTACGTCGATATGTCGTAAGAAAAGCGGATTTTACAGGAAACCGATTACGATCAAAAATTTATAAAATCGACGCAACGTAAGAAAAATGGTAACGACAAACAATTTTACAGGAAACCGATGACCTAACAATTGTTGCGTTACGACGTTTTCTTCCGATTTTACAGGAAACCGGGATTTTTTATCTTACGCTTGAATGAACGCCCTTGCGTCACGTTTCTTACGTCTCTTACGAAAGTTGACTTGAAGTCAACTTTCGCAAGAGACGTAAGCGCAATCGTAACAAGTAACCAATGAACGACAAGAGTTATGACGTAATGTGTATGTCCTTATAGTGAAATAAAGCCGGAAAATAACATTTGTATGTATTTACTACTATAATTTTAGCCCACTTTACGATGTTGTACATACTTTACAAATGCACAGTAGTTTCAATATAGGCCTAATAATTTTCTAATCAGGGAGTTTACAACTAGGGCCTAGGTAGGTCTAATAATAATAATAGGAATCTCGAAATGATTTGCCTTTTTTTAATTTTGGAAACTATTTAAGGCTAGGCCTAGAGGGCCAGGATAATTAATTCATATGTTGATTCATACAAATAATACATAGGCCTACTAGCCTAGGCTAGGGGCCTAGGCTAGTTTGATTGTTTGGTCAAATCAATTCCTATTAGTACAGTATTAATTAAGTATTTTACTAATACTAGGGCCTAGCCTATCTACTGAAAATAACATGTTGGTGTGCTGCACTGACACTGCTGCTGAGTAGCTACAGGTACAATAACAACATTCAACATTTCGCGCGAAAAATGATAAAACCCGCTCTAAAAAGAAACACCAATCAGAGATGTTGTTTCAAATACGTCATAAATCCGACCGACGTAAGAAAAAAATTTCAACTTTCGTAACAACACTAAAATCGACGTAAGCATACGACGTGTGTTTCACAGCCAAAATTTCAACTTTCGGGAGCAGCATAACTACAGATGTTTCTCTGCGGCCCGACACGATCTTGACTAAGGTCAACGTCGTCAAGTTTTTCTCAACTTTCGTAAGAGACGTAAGAAACGTATGAAACGCAAGAATCGTTGCAAAATTCGACTTCTTACGTACGTCGACAGGAAACCAGCCTTAAGAGTTGCAACATCCGTCGGTACAATTGTGACGGTTTTCTATCCCTAACTCTTCGGCCGTCAGGAGTTGGTGGAGTCGCTGTTGATCGGAGTCAGTTGTCCGACGTATTAAAGTATCTTTTAAGTGCAAATACCTGTTATCAGTAGGTGGGTTGAGAAGTAAATCAGGAACAGGAACTTCTTGCGCAATTTCAGGTTGTAATGATCCTACTAAGTAGGTGTATATTGTAGCGTAAACATACTCCACTGTAATGCCTCGCGTTTAGTCTGGGTTCCAGACGGAGTTTTGTCTTAATATTAGTAAAAAGATAAATATTTTGGCACATATGGCGTTTCATACGTATACTACTTGATTTTGGATACTCCGTCTGGGGAAACACGCACAAGTCACGTGGTTTGACACCAAGAATTCTTGGTGCATACGATTATCCGGTTGACTAGTTTCAGCTGCATGCGATTGGCTACTCACTCGTACACCGTTTTAATATTCATATTTCAGAATTTCAAAGACTCAACAACTGAGATGATGCGCATGCGCTATGTTACGTTTAGACAACGTGTACGTGGGTACATTTATGAAAGTTTCTGAAGGCTAGACATTATTTTATATGCCTAGTAGTCTGGTAAACATTTGATGGGATTTTTCCCAAGAACATGAAAACTCGTGATATGATAGGCTAGCTTCTCCGCAAATCAAACATTGAATGGATCATTTATTACGCGGAGATAATTTTGATTTAATTCCCACCCAGATCCTGTCCTGTTCTGTGTGGTGGTGGTTGTAGCCCTGTTGTTGTGTGCCGCCGGTGGTGGTATGTAGGCCTACTTTATTGGCGTTTTATTTGGCAGGTCATACGTGCGAATTGAGTAGGACCTACGAAAGAGGCCTAGGCCAAGGACTAAACAATTAATAAACAAAACAAAGCATTACGATTTTATATTTCAACAGTCTCGATCGTACATTCAGCACTGTACGTACTCGATCTTTTTCATTTTGAAACAAAATGATCATTGGTTGATTCGAAATCCATATTTACATACCGCCCGCCCCATATAGCCAAATACGGTATGATAAACTACGTCATTCTTATCGGATGTTTGCGGTCTGCAAATCGATTATACGTGTTTCACAAGTCTGTATTTTCAGACAAAAATCGCGGTCGAAATAAAAACAAATAAATTAAAAAAAAAGATAATACAGACTTGGGGCAAGTCTACCTCGCGTTGTGAACTGTTCTTCCACTTGTGTCAACCACACAACCTCTGTAGAACGCTGCGAATCAACTGTTACATTTTTTTAAAACAAAACATAGCCATGTAGAAATCGTATGCGCAGTCTGAATGTTCTATTGACATGTCTGCGTCGATGATTAATTGACAACAACAATATATTGCTTTGCTGAACAATTCTGTTTTAGTTTCATCACAATCGGATCGACTACGAATCACTTTCTTACGACTGGTAATTTTAAGTTGTTGGTAATATTAATAAAATATGCAATTTTTATATTTGAATTATCATATTGGCCTGCCATCTTCTGTCATTAAAAATTGCGTTAATCTATAGAATATTAAATTATGCATTTGACCATGTATGTGTCTTCCGTTCTCACATACAACAAACGTGTTTTTAATATGCGGCTAAGCAGTGGTTTCTTCATAAATCTCCTAATTATCGATGTGATTATATTTAAATTGTAGTGCCTGGTGATTGGCTAGTGGTTATGTCATCCACACCACATCCAATCACCGGGCCTAATTGAATGAAAACTGCGATCCCTGATCCGGGATTGGCTGGCTATGTATATGTACGGAAGCCCGTTCGGGCCACAAGTTAACTATATTTTAAAAGCTGTTATCTGGCGGCCGCCACTTAATTATCTGGCGGCCGCCACTTAATTATCTGGCGGCCGCCACTTAATAATTAGTACATGTCCCGTCACGTGACATGTACGTGCATTGGATCAGAGGCGATGTTGCATGCAATAAAAGGCGGGCAATACAATCATGATTATGCACATGCTACGACGGCAGGTTGCCTAAACATTGGAAAAGGTTGTTACGGCTCTCTGTTAGTTTAGCGCCCTCTATAATAAAAAATTGTCTAATATGTCCACTCACAAAGATAACGTGTTCTATGCGTAGGTCTATCTAGAAGAGACACAAAGTGGCGGCCGCCAGATAATTAAGTGGCGGCAGCCAGATAACAGCTTTTAAAATATAGTTAACTTGTGGCCCGAACCAGGAAGACTTTTTTTCAGTAGTTAGATAGTTTAACCTAATGTAATAACATGTCTGGTGACTCCCTAGAAGGTGAAAAAAGATGGTGGATACACGGTGGATAATTTTTGCTATGGCAAGAAAATAAAAATCTAAAGTTGAATAAAAATATCAGAAATGTAATATTCAAGTTATATTACCTATATTTAGTCAGCTGATAAAATTTTTTACCACACCGTTTTATTTGTTATAGCTTTTTAAAATGCCTCTCTATTTACAAAATGTGTGTACAAAAGAGTAGAGATTTTACTGTGTAATTTGAACTATCCCCCCACTGATAAAAAAGTGCTCATTTTCAAAAAGCTCGTGTAACACAAATAAAATCCCAACAATTATGAAATATAGGGGAAACTATAGATCGATAATTATTGGAATCTATGATCAATAGAAATTTGCCCGCACCTGGCCTTTAACAAGTATTTATTTGATCATAGTTTCATCACATTTAAATCAAAATACAAAAAATACATAATACTAAAATACAAACCAACTTAATTTTCACCCAAATTTGACCTATTTCAAACACCTCTTTTACCCTTATTTTGTATGTATGTTTTGTATTAGTCTCTTGCGTAGTGTATGCGTCTGTATGTTTTGTATTAGTCTCTTGCGTAGTGTATGCGTCTGTATGTTTTGTATTAGTCTCTTGCGTAGTGTATGCGTCTGTATGTTTTGTATTAGTCTCTTGCGTAGTGTATGCGTCTGTCTGTTTTGTATTAGTCTCTTGCGTAGTGTATGCGTCTGTATGTTTTGTATTAATCTCTTGCGTAGTGTATGCGTCTGTAACCCCTGTTTGTCTCTGTCTATGAACATTTGATCCCAATTTTTTATAAAAACTTTTTTTCCTGGTGGAACCTGTCTTTAAGCTCTCTGAGCTTATTTTAGTTTCTCCAGATACAAGGCATTAACTATTAATTTGATTCATATTTTGTTAACATATTTTGAATTTTGCTTTGTGTAAATAAATGAATGAATGAATATGCAATAGGCCTACATGATGTTTTAAAATAAAATACCAAACACAAAGATATATCTTTGATATAACGTGATTACTTTTATTCTGATGGTTCAAACCGTTTACTGTACTTATAATTGGTGCCATCTTATAGGTTTTACCAAATCAAACATTTTGGTAGGTTATATTATAACTTTATTGCAGAACTATGAGAATTTCTAGAGCAGAAAAACAGCTGAAAAACAGCCATTTTTATCATTTTGCGTAATCAAGAGTGGCGCGTCCCCGTTTATGTGACTCAAAACAAATCGTATTGTATTTCTGTCGTTTTCCGTAAACGAGAAAATGGCAACTTTATCGTTCTCAATTTCACGCTAAGCTCTGCCCACTTTGTTAAAGCTTATGATTAAATTGTTCATTGGCACCGTCCTATAGCTTCTCTTCCCGTCGTGTTCGTAAAGTCCCAGTTATAAGAAAGAAAACGGTGGATATCAGTACGGATGTACCTTTAAAAGCATTTGTAGGGATCCGCCGTCTTCTGTTTCATACCCGGTCGTATCAACATGGAAAGGCCATTAAGCAGATTTTGTTTGTGATAATCAGATGTTTTATAATAATTATGCTGGTAGGCCTACTGGTGGAATCGTGTGGGAATGAACAGATAGATAGGTTAGATCGCATAGGCCTATTGGGATATAGGCCTAGAGTGGTAAGCCTAGCAGAAGTACTGTTTGTTGACGAAATAACATCAATACAACTACATGGAAGAAAATGGTAGGCTGTCAATATTCTTTTTATTAGGGCCTATGTGATGTGTAGCCAGGGGATAAAGCAGGGAGGTGTAACATAATTTCCATGTATAGGCATAAAGCTAATAAGCACAGTTTAGTTTGGCGGCCTGGGACCAATATTCTATTTTTCACGATCCAATTCCAGGAAAACAAAGCAATAGTTCGATTATTTTGAGGCAACGAAATTACGAAGAAGCTCCACGGTCACGTACGTTAACATGATACGTACATACGTACTTTTGAATATTAGATGTCACTCAACACATTAATATTAATAGGGGTTTTCGCATGAACACAGACGCTCAGATTTCGGTGGTTTTTTTTTGTGGTTTTTTTTTAGTAATTAATTTTATTAATGGTATTAATTTGGTAACATAATATATAATAAATGCTAGGGCGTACATGCAAGTTAGGATACAAGTTAAGAACCAATACAAAAACACACAAATTCACCCCTCTTTGGCTCTCTGTGTGTTTTTGACACAAACTGCGCCGCCAACGTTATTATTTAAAAGGCTTGTTCATCATTTTTGTAATTGTTTGCCTTTTAATATTGTTCATACCCTTTTCAGTATATCAAAGAAATATAATCCACGACACTTTATTATTTTATTTAGTAATCAAGGCATGCATTATGAAATTGAAATATTACATAATTGTTATTATGAAACGCAATTATGGGATGTTTCGTTCCAAAATCAATCAATCGAACTTTATAATGTACCGGCTCTTAGTTTTGTAGGCCTCTGGTAAAGAGCGATAGCGTATGAACATCGTTACGCTAGCTTAGGCCTGCATTGTTGAATTGTCTTTCCTTTTCTGGCAGAATATATAGGCCTAGCTATGATGTAATTAAACCAGTATAATCACAATTGATTCTATAGGTTAAGATTTAATTAATTCATTTATTATGTACATTGTTGGATGTCAAAAACAGGCAACATAATTATTCATTATAAGGTTTTTATTTTATTTTTTTTGCATTAGCAGTTCCAAAGATTTTTCCATGTATATAATAGGGAATAATTTATGTTAGGCCTATATCTGAAATTAGAATGTTTAGACTAACATGACACATGTAGGCATGTGAGTTTTGCAGCAGCTACCCTAGCTAGTATAAGCGCGACGACAGATCATTTTCGTTCGATTACCGCTTGAAAACTATTTCCAGGGTTTTCCGTCACATCATGAATATTCATATTCAAGCCCTCTATAGTTTCTGCCTTAACCTAATGGAAAAAAAATAATGGGAGCCGGGCTTAAAGAGTTACGACTTTGAATTGATTAGAAGCCATTTTG
The DNA here is from genome assembly GCF_964355755.1 of Antedon mediterranea. NCBI lineage: Eukaryota > Metazoa > Echinodermata > Crinoidea > Comatulida > Antedonidae > Antedon > Antedon mediterranea. The sequence continues at coordinate 11,455,736 of NC_092678.1, forward strand.
TGTCCAACTATTCCTATGTAGAGTATGGAGTTGAGTCCTTTGTTTTAAAATTTACCATTTGTTTTCTTAATCATTTGGCAGAAATTAAATGATTCTTCTATGTTTCGATACCCTTCGGTTAAACGTTTTTCATTGCGCTATTTTGCAGAAATAAGGTTCTCGACGTACGACGTAACTACAGTTTTCGTAATGCTTGCGCAGATCGATTTGTTTACAAAGTGGGCTGAGATTGCGCGTTGCATGTTGGGAAATAGCGTTAAAGTTAACGTTTACGTGCTCCTGCTGCGAAAACTTCTAATGTGTGACGTATTACGCGAGTTTTACCCATACGCATACGGAGGTTGCACAAACTGCCTAATAAAGATATCACGTACGGTATTATCATACGTGTCGTACTATATTATAATAGTCTAGTAGAAAAGGAACCGTGGATTGATGATAACATTTTAGAACATATCAGATTATGTGAATCTGTGTTGCTAAAATGAAGAAAACAAATAATGAGTAGGCGATGAAGAGAATACCAGAGGTAATACAAATGATACGAACTCTTTTACATTTAACTCAGAAAACAAAATTGACTCTGTTCAGGATAATTTGCTTACAGATATTGGTAATGTATTTAATGGAAAAGGGCTAAAATATTTTACGTTTAAACATCGTTACAAACGCTGGAAAATGTGATGAAATAAAATAGAAACCGAGAAGGAGGAGGTGTAGCAGTATATATAAGTCAAAATTTTTCTTTCAATTATAACATTTTAGAAAATGTAATGAGTCCAAATAATTGTTATCAAGTTAACTAAACCAAAGAGAAACCCTATTTTAATTATTGATGATATCGCCCAATCTAATTCCTGTACTGATATATTTGATGAATTTGAAAACAATTCTTAAACAAATTGAATATAATGAAATAAGTGTCCATGTACCAACCCTATCATGGTTGGGGATGATGAGCTAAACAAAAATTGAAAAAAAAATAGAGCTGCTAGGTCCCCGGAAATTGCACTTTTATTTTGAAATATATATGCTTCCAGGATATAGTTTGAGCTGAGCTAAGAACATTTTGAAAAATAGAGCTTCTAGGTCATCTCATAAATTCTAGAAATTGCTCAAGAAATTTATCCATTGGGTTTTTGAAGTTATATTTAGATCATGTACTAATTGTATTCATTATCTATATATAAATGTACGTAAGGGCAAAATTCGGTAAATCGCGTGTTCGTAATTCGATCCATTTTATTTAATCAACTTTATCATTGCAGTTAAACCACCACCCACACCACCCTCAATGACATGAGTAGCGTATAGGATAGGCCTCAGTACGAAGGATCACATGCCCTAAACGCAGAACATCTTTGGTGGGTAGGAACCAACTTAAGTATAAATTGGCTCTAAGAAACAATTTAAAACCATTAGGCCTACTAATTCAGTTGAGTCAATTAATTATTATCAACGATTAAAGCGAATTTACGATTTGCCCCGAATATAGGCCTAGGTGTTTTCCACAAACTGTTTTACATTATATAAACACATTTAAACACATATACAAATAAACTTTATTACTGACAGTTGCTTCTCAACGTTTGTATTAAATATTACGGTAGGCCTACTGTAATTTAAAAAAAATAATATAAATATCGTAGTGATGTATCGTTTACATGTACTTTTCTATTTCAATCGACTATGACGGTGACAGTTTCAACAAAGTATAAATCGCAATGTTTTACTGTGTTTAGTGGTAGAGGTATATTATTTTTTTTTAAATGAAAACAATTAATATTTCGTTACTGTGAATGGATAAAGAATATATTTAAAAAGTGTTACTCTTTGCACCACCCCTCCACTTCCCCATCTACAAATTAAGTTTGTTTAAATTTGACTCAAACAATCTCATTTTGTGACCAGTTTCGGAAGTAATTCCCACCAGGGTGCTAATTTTAGTTGAGTACATAACTCACCGTGTCTATTCGTTCTTGCAAACGACATTATTATTGTCCTGCGGTGGTACGTACGTTTGAAATCGCCAGTTTTTTTACGCTGAAATTGCTATCGACCATCTGTGGGAACGACCATCTATTTTTGGAAATTTACAGCAAGACTTATGCCTACTTTAGCAGAACGTGCTCTAAAACGCCGGAGCTTTCGGGATCCAGCCGCCCGCAAAGTACTCAATATTTCAATTTTGAGCCCCCACTAGAAATAAATCCTACACACACGGGACACGACGCCCCTGTTAACCCTCTAAATATCTCTTAAAACATTTGTAAACAACAACAGAGAGATTCTCGAACCCCAGCTGATGCTATATAGCATACATACGTGTCTCATGTTGTGGATGCATCTTTGTCAATGTCTGATCGTAGGATTATTTGAAGGGGTTACAGGGTCGTATATACACGGAGTATACGGATTTTGCTGAATGACATCCCTAAATGGCGTGAATGGTACTTTCGCACGTCAAATTCATGATAAATGGCACCTGCTGCTTCTAATATTGAGCAAAACGTTTTTGAAGAAAGAAGCAAAACAGTGGTGGCGCCAGCGGGGGGCTACGGGGGCTCTAGCCCCCTCGTCGGGAAGCCTAGCCCCCCCCCCCCCCCCCCCCCCCCGGTCGGGGAACACGGGTATTTTTGTCAGGGAATATAATATACAGTAAAAAACGTTCGCGTTCACTTCATATAGCTTCAGCGCCTAGAAAACCACGACGTTCCATTGACCGTGAGAGTACGTCCGAGGGCTATTATGCACTTTTATGCATTCATTTTATTGCCAGCGATCTAACTTACTACTAAACATTAGCTAGGTACGCACTTGTCTGGCGGTATCCCTTTGTACGAATCGTTCAACATTGGGTCGAGACGCGTGATATCAAGTTCCATCCAGGGACCAAAATGTGTAATGTAGTTATTTTCCAGGCAAAGTTTACCGACGGTTACCGAAGGGAACACGGGTACTTTTTGTCGGGGAATATAATATACAGTAGTAAAAAGCGTTCGCGTTCACTTCGTAGCTAGCTTCAGCGCCTAGAAAACCGCGACGTTTCATTGACCGTGAGAGTACGTCAGAGTGATATTATGCACTTAATATGCATTCATTATTGCCAGCGATCTAACTTACTACTAAACAATAGCTAGGTTCGCACTTGTCTGGCGGTATCCCTTTGTACGAATCGTTCAACGTTGGGTCGAGACGCGTGATATCATGTTCCATCCAGGGACCAAAATGTGTACTGTAGTTATTTTCCAGGCGAAGTTTACTGACGGTTACGTCGTGTACTGCGTCGACGTACGCTACACTACAGCAAAAACGAATTATGTTAATTGTTCGTATGTTCACCAATTTTTTTAATTTACAAGTAACCTTCTGTACCGTGGGGCACCTAAAATAAATTTTTCATCCATTACTAAACAAAAAAAACATGCCATTTTCGCTTAGCCAACATCTTATTATAGCTAAGTTATTACATTTTCAATGTCCTGTATGTCATGAATTTCTCACCACTCGAAAGTCCAGATGGTACGCACGCATACACTTGGGAGGAATAAACTTATTTCCCCGACTGAAAAAGGTCTACGCTTGCGTTTTTTAAGCCTCTAGGCCTGATTTTTCCGAAGTATAAAATGCAATTTTTTGAAGACCTGCAGCTCTAGTTTTAAACAGTTTCTTAGCTCAGCCCCAACAATAAAGCTGGTCATATTTCGAAGTACAAGAAGTGCATTTTCCGGGACCTAACATCTCTATTTTTCAAACATTTCTTAGCTCAGTCACAACCTTGATAGGGACTTATATATTTTGTTTCATGTTTTGAAGTATAATAAGTTCAATTTCCGGGACCTCCAACTCTATTTTTCTAAAATTCTTTGAACTTTTATTTTTTAAATTGAAAAATATGGATTGAAACAGTCATCGCGCATCGTTTTTTTGCACGCAGTATTTTATTTATGCATTATAAAAATTGGAAAAAATGGCTACCCTAAATCTGATTAAAATGACCTCAAATGACGCTAGAACGCGTTGCTTCCGGGGCTTCGCCCCCTGGCCCCCAGCCTAGTGATGCTCGCTTCGCTCGCATAGCCCCCTCGTCGGGGAATGTAGCCCCCGCGTCGGGAAGATCCTGGCGTCGGGAAGATCCTGGCGCCACCACTGCAAAAGGCACTGTTATTCGATCCCCACAATTCAAAGTACGTAAACTTTAGTCCCATTTAGTCTGCGCATGCTCAGAAACAAAAAAATCACTAGTCTTATAGATGATATCTACTATGCCACGGCTATGCTGCCACCACCACATTGAAATCCAAATCAAAAGGTAATTGGAATAGGCCTAGGCCTAGGCCTAGGCCTAAGGCCAGGAGAGGTTCCATTATTGGTAAACAAAATAGGCCTATTTATTGAAATCGTATTTTTACTCCCTTAATTAGTTCTATAGGCCTAGCTAGGTAAATTAATATGATGGCCTCACTAGGCTTGGCCGGGTGGTGTTTGTCATCTCGGGTCCGGTCATCTTTCGTCAAAAAGAGAATTCGGGACGATTCGCCCGGGACGATTCGGCCCACTTTTGGTGGGAAGATTCGGCCCACTTTTGGTGGGAAGATTCGGCCATAATATGAGAGGGGTGAATTTGTGTTTTATATGATGTGCAGCCCTCAAAATAACTCCGGCATTCAATGCCGACATAAAAGTTGAGGTCTAGGCACCCGACACCGGTGAAAAAATGTCGGCGCTACTGCAGTTTCGCACCACACTGTTATTTCTTCGATTTCTCACCTAATTTTGTTCTCACACTCACATCATACAATTTTGAGACATTATGTAACATGTTCCCATGATTTAGCCACCGTTAAATTACATTTATCACAATAAAAAATGCCTTTCAAAACAGCTCCTTTTCCTCGAATACTTCGATCGAACTGTGGCCATTTTAGAATCAGAAAATTGCCAGAAATCAATGTATGTTTTATTTTCTGTTTTTATTTTTAAACTGCAGAGAGTGGTTTTTATAAAGAACCAGCTGTACATCAAAACGGCGACGATATGAGTCCGTACATAAAACATTTTATTTTTTAAAAAACAATTCACAGTTTTAAAAATCATAAACCATATTTCAATTTCAATATGTAAAACAACACAGCATGGATTCACTCACTGTATTAAAAAGAAAATTATTGTTTTTGTTTTAGTGAATGTATTGATTAGTGCCGAGATAATTTTCTTTGATAGGAGTCAGACCTATTATTATTAATATGAATAATAATACTAATATTAATAATGAAATATTAATTTAACCTCTATTTCGCCAGCTGAAAACATTTCTTGAGTTAGATAATTAGTTATTGACGATTAAAACGAATTTAGGTTCAACGATTTGCCCCAAATAGGGGTGTTTTCCGATCGTGGTATACACTGACTAATGGATGTCCAACTTGAAAAATACCCGCAGACAATAATGCGAGGATGCTTCGCATTTTCCTATCTCCTCCTACGATAATTGTTTTTAATAGCTGAAAACCGGTTGAACAGCTCGAGTACAATTGCTTGCCATTTCTAGGCTATGCCGCGCAGAAAAAGTTAGTTCATTTTAGTTACACTGCGCATGCGTTGCTTTCCTGAGGACGTGGTGTTGCTTTCCTCCGTGTGGTGCGCGGAGTGGAGTAATGTGTCTGTGAAGAGAAAGTCGACAATTTCGGACCAAATTCTACAACAATGATATTAAATAGATTAGCTAAAAATGACCATACTGTTAAAAAAATTATGATTAGTATGGTTATTCTAGGCCTGCTTACATAGACAGTTCTAATTAACAACTCCCTGCTTAAGTACTTGATCCTTCTTGGTTACGTCTCTTATGATGTGCGGATAACTAACTCATCAAAGTGACGAGTTCAAATCTAGTATCAATTATTTTTGTTTAAAGATGTATTTTCTCCCAAAAACAATTAAGATTAATTAAATTAAACTTTGAATAAGTTATTTGTAGTTTTAATAAAGTTAATCAATTCTGTCGGGAAAAAAAACAAAAAACAAATCTTTTAAAAAATGTTCACCTATAAAATGACAAATAAATGGTTAAATTCAACCAAAAATTCATTGGCTCCATACCTACCTTTTTAATACAATGATACAACAGCGCCTAATTGATTAATTGATTCCTACTGTTCTTACTTTCGACAGGATTGTCCTGCATTTTTATGTTTTGTTCCACTGCCCACCTAAGCCCTGAAGTATCCTGCTAGACCGTACGCCCACAAAGTTTATTCATATACATACTGTAGATATATGGCGAAGTTGCAATAATCAGTATTGCTGCCGGGTCATGTCCTGTAAATTTAACCTGGAGACACCGAAATATCATTGACAGCAACTTTATCCTGTAAGTTGCCCCACTAGACAGTAGCCCAAAAATGCCTGTTGGGCCATACAAGATTTAATCATGCGAAGAGCCACACGGCTAATTTCTTTTACATTGTAACTGTTACACATTGGGATGCACAAAAATACCATTGACGACAGAACCAAGACAGTAGCCCGGGCCACACGGCAAATTCCTTTTACATTGTTTGTTGTAACTATTATCTATTGGATATACGAAAATACCATTGACAGTAATCCTGTAAGTTGACCCAGATAGTAGGCCAACAATTTCCGATTCCGATCGAAGATCTCGAAGAGCCACATGACATATTGTTATAACTTTCCATTGCATGGGATACGAAAATACCATTGACAGCAACTTTATTCTGTACGTTACCCAAGACAGTAGTCTACAGAATCCCCAGACACTACAAACCACAATTTTTTTTTGCATTGTAATTATTACCCTTGAGATATAAAAAATACATGTAAACCAGCAGCAATTTTTGCCCCAGAGAGTAACCCAAACCTTTACCATAACTTTAAGATTGAAGCGCGTGAAGATAATTCCACTTTATACAACACGAAAATACTCATGACAGCAACTTTAATCTCTAAGTTTCTGAATCTTGATTACAAAAGCACACTCATTTGAGTGGACAATATCAATATTTGCTGTATAGTATGTCAAATTTGCAAGCTCGGAGACCGCATTTAAAAACAAAATGTGTTAGCAATAGCACAAACATCACTTATACTTTGTAAATTAAATTCTAGTTTGTTTTTGTTTTTATAAGGTATTCTGTATTTTGAAACTTTGAAAAAAAAAACACTGGGCTTATTTTCAAGATAGTATGGACTTCTTTTCAAGATAGACTATTTGAATATCAAAGAACAAAAGTTATTTATGATTGAGTTTATATCATACATTTATTTTACAGTTTAAAATTATTATTTTTTATTTTTTTTTTATTTATTTTATATTTCATGGTACCAAAAACAAGACCGACGCAGCGGTAACACACACACAAAATAAAAATAAAAATCAAATTCTGCAATTAACAATTCATGGTTCTAAGTAATTTAACAACGGAAAACAATTTATGGTAAATAAAGATAATAAAGATATATAAAGATATATTAAGTTACAACATAAATACACAACTTTCATAATTCAATACACTACATACACAATACCCAAATGTATTATGTATAAACAAATAAAGCGATCAGATTTCGATCAGAATTGCCTAACATTTGTTTTCTAACTACCTATTTTGTCCGATATGTAACCACTTTTTCAAGTGCATATCTATTTTATCATTTTTTTGTTCAATATGCCATTCCATATTTTGGAGATATTTTAGTTCGACTAGGAAGTATTTTAGTGTGACTGCTATATTTCTCCATTTACATCTATAAATATAGTATTTTCCAATCAAAATAATGAAATTTATTACAGAATCTTTTGAAAAACCCAATAATAATATATGTTTTGCATTAAATACTATTTTCATATTTCTATTGTTCAACCAGAATTGGACGTCTTTCCAAAATGATATTACTTTTTTGCATTTCCAAAAAAAGGTGTTGCAAACACTGCGCCTCTTCCTTACAAGTATCGCATAATTCAGAATCTTTGATTTTAAATTTATGTAGTAAAACATTTGTAGTCAAGAACATATTTAATATTTTGTACTGAAAATATCTCAGTCTTGTGTCTATTGTACTTTTGTATGTTAATTTATATAACACCTCCCAGTCGGCTATAGGTCCAAAATCGTTTTCCCATTATTTGATACAGGTATGCGGAAGAACACTAATGCGATTAATTATTAAGCTATATGCAAGTTTTGTTGTTAATTGTAAATCCGATGCTATAATTACTTCACTTTTTTGTTTTAACATTATATCATAGTTCTTAGATTGCATGGCATCTCTCCATATTTTAGGAATAGCTACAATTAAACTATGGAATGTCAAAAAATCCACACGTGTATCATATTTAATATGAAACTGTTCATAAGACAGGATACTTCCGTTATCATCATTAAGCAAATCTTTAACTACTGTTATACCACTATCATATAGCTTTTTTTTTTAACGGTTCACCTTGTATTGTAATGTGACTGAGTGTTATACCATAATATTTCATTGTGGAACGTTACAACCTCATTTATTTGCTTAAAATTAACAGAGTGCCAACATTTAATTACTTGAGATAAAAACAAATTGTCACTTATTCTATTGAGAATTGAGTCATTATGTGCTATATTACAATACCAAATCAAATTACCCCCAGCCGGGTGTAAAAACTCCCGCCATATGCCTTTCCAACGACCACGGTTGTCTTCATCTAGAAATCATTTTACCCATGATACTTTCTGTGCGTAGCAAAACGACTCTACATGGCCTATTTTAAGTCCCCCCTTTTCTATTGTGTTTATAATTAGTTTTCTCTTTATTTTATCCGGTTTGCGATTCCAAATGAAAGAGTACAGAATTTTATCTAATGTTTTAAAAAATGATATAGGTGGATTGGTTATCACAGTAAACAAGAAAGTAAGCATGGGCACTATTAGAGTCTTAATTATCGTTATCTTGCCAATTGGGGTGAGATTTCTTGCTGATCAAATGTTAGTAAGCGTTTTAATTTTTATCAAGCTGAGGTAATAGTTTCAGAGTAAACAGATCCGAAGGATCGAGTGTAAATTTGAATCCGAGTAACCGTATCGGACCTTTTGTCCAAGTAAGTTTTTTTAGTTTGTTATCCTCTTCAAATTTATTTAGTATATGTTTATCCGATCCTATACACATCACTTGTACATTTCTTTGTATTTTTATTTTGATTTCTCCATATATCGGTTAAATTAAATTCATCCATAATATTTAAAATTTCAAGACGAGCTTTTTTATTTGTACTTTTTCTGCCTCCCTCTTTATCCAACATTATATTCAAAACACAATTAAAATCTCCTCCAATGATGATAGTTTCGGTTTTAAATTCTTTAATTTGATCTGCCAAATGAATAAAAAAAATTAGGGTCATCCTTATTTGGGGCATATACATTAACCAGCGTATAATTCTTGCTTTCAATATGTATATCTATAATAACAAATCTACCATGTTCATCACCCACAATTTTATCTACAACAAGATCTTGATTATGTTTAAACAATGCGGCAATCCCTGCACTATTTGTTTTACCATGATTAAAAATGATTTTAGACCCCCACTCTTCCACCCAGTGATTTTCACAGTTTACGTCACTATGCGTTTCTTGTAGAAACATATATTATGATCACTTTTAAGAGTTCTCTCCTTTTTTTTGATTGTCTTAATCCCCGTACGTTTAAGGAACACATATGAATATTGGTATTATCAATGATATTATTCATTATATATAAGGTTGCTGATGCTTCTTGATTTTAATTGCAGAGTTGACACAAAAAGGAACAAAAAAGTTAAGAAATAATAAGCAATACAATACCAACATGACAAAAAAAAACACATAAAAGCAGTTATCGTCTGGATCAGACCCGATAGTTACAGTTTAAAATGGTATTTTGATCACGATAAAAAAAAACACTCCATTTAATTTTATACCATTTTCTTACACTTTTGGAACTTCTAGCAAAGATAACATTCTCTTTAAAAAAAAAACCATATGCCAGCGCATATAAACGATTGGGGTCGTATTTATTTATTTTTAGTCACGTGCAAACGCGACTGTACAGCTCACTGTGTCCATGGAGCTATAAAACTAGCGCTCCATGCTGTGTTTGTTGGTCGGTAAACACTAACTCAAATTTGTTTATTGCTTATTCAAATTTAGTTATAAAATTTATAATATTAGTTTTCAATATCATATTATAACAACAATAAATATATTTACATAATACAATTAATTAATTTACAGTAAAATTTCAAAAAAACAACATTTTTTTTTTTAATTTTAGATAGCAATATTTATTGACTAAAAATATCCAGACAGTGAAATAAATAACTGTACTGTGTTACTGTACATTGAATGCCATGTCATAACCAAAGCCAAAGATCAACAAGTGTAAACAATGACGGGCACATTTATAATATATCAAAAGCAGGATCAATCTCAACCATACATACCTACACTAATTTGTTTCATTATTGTCTTTGAAGAAAAGGAAGGTTTTAGATTAGCACACTAAGTATAAATCTAGGAAAAAGTGTCAAAGTGAAAAGTGCTGTGGAGCCTACAGTATCTTTTATAGGAACCATGGGTAAATATATTAATAGTATTGTAAAAAAATCGATAGTAGGTTATTTTATTGTTGAGATTAGATATAACTTTTAAATACTATTTAATAATATTGATGTGTTATTCTTCATTGTAATACCTGGGTAAATCATTTCCATTTGATTGCTTAATGTTGATGTGTCATGATGTCGTCAAACCCTTTCTTGAAGCTGGGCTCACACCAACCACCGGTCACCATGGGTGAAAACTTTTTATCAAACATTTTGCCGAATGCATAAAATCATTTAAAAAAAGTTCTGCTTGCTGATGGTGAAATACATTTATTTATTTTGTTTGTTTATTGCTTGGACATTGTTTAATTCATGTCTTTTACCATTTTTTGGTTTAAAATAATTGCTAAACCCAGCGAACGTCCAATAATACATAGCAAAACATACCAAATAAAACTTTAAAAGTGATTGATTTGACTTAGCATTTCGCCACTGATTGTACATTGTCATTTTTTTCAGTTATTTGTCTTTGAATTTATATTTGAATGTATAGAAAAACCCTAAAGCCCCTAATAAACTGAAAATGAATACATTAATAAATGGTTAAGATAACAAAATCTGTGACAATTAGAGAAAGTATACATTAATGTACCAAATTTGCTTTTATTTTAAAGAAATACCCAATGGTCACCAAAAGATGGCAGCATTTGAAGAGTTGGAAATAGGAATACTACACAGTCAACGAAATGAAATCCATATAGAACGGCCATACTACACGGAAGAGCAATTTCAGCTCAACTATGAAGAAACAAAGTTACAGCAGCAAGCTCTAAAGGAAGTATTGAAACGCAAGTTTACCAAGTGCACTTGTACAAAAGAATCCATTAAGAATAATATCATTTCTTTCTTTCCAATTATTACTTGGCTTTGGAATTATGACTTACGAAATAACTTACTTGGTGATGTTATTTCAGGATGTACAGTTGGAGTCTTGCGAATACCACAAGGTAACAGTTTTGTTTCTTTTATTAAACATTGAAAGGGATGTCCGATCCTTAAAAATGTTAATATTTGTTTTTCTATGAACTTGGCTAAATGAATGAGAAGGATTGTGTTGACAATAACAAAAATTAAAGAACAATGTTAATTGTAATGTTCCCATAAGCTCTTAAAAATAAAAATTGAGATGAGTGAGAGAGAAAACAGATTAAATTAAGAACTAGAAAGCCACTCCGAGAGTGCATACCTCCGCCTACTGTAAAATTCTCCTACATAAGATTTCTCCGGTTAAAAAAAATATGTATATATTTGTGTGTGTCTTAATGCTGTTTCTGATTTAGGCTAATTTAAATACAAGCATGTGTATGCGAGTTTGGTGTAATGGTTATGTAACAAGCCTTTCAACAATTAACAATAGCTTCAGTTGACTAACAATAGAACAGCAACGCGAAAATCAAACGAGTGAATTTAAAAAGAAATAGGTTTTTTTAAACTACTCGCATCAAAAAACGTGCACATTAAATAAAATTATGTTTTAAAATTACAAATCAGAAATTATAACTCTTGCCTCTTGTACAAAAATGAAGTTTTTGGACAAGTAGTTTTCGAGAAAATGCAATTACAGTTTACTTGCTACTTTAAGACTGCTCGCCGGCTTTTGAAAAATGTTGTCCTATCTTTTAACACTAGTAGGTCTGAAAAGTATACTAAAAAGTGGTCCAGAATTGGGACCGTGGTCCGAAATGGTCCCAAAATTTAAAGAAATGGTCCTTTACCACATATCTATCTGTACATTCATTTTGGTAAAGACCTTGTAATTACTTTTTGAGTAATCCTGCTAACAAACAAACAGACAGACAGACAAACAAACACACGCGATTGATTACATACCTCCTTGGCGGAGGTAAACTACAGTTTAAAGATTGGTTTTGAAAAGAAGATTGTTCCACAGTTTAAGAGCTGCAAAGGCGACTAGGTGGAACAAAAATACTAATTCACCTGAGAGACAGACTAAAGATCTTTGTTTAGTTGGGTTAGAAATATGATAAGTAATTAACATTAATTAGCATTTAATATAATTCATTGTTTAATTGGAAGCCATTGGAGTTTATGTAATATTGGTGTAATGTCAAGTGATGGATACAAGTCAAGCTGCAGTATATAAAAGAAGTTGTAATTTATTAAGCTCTTCATTTGGTAGACCATACAAAATGGCATTACAGTAATCTAACCGATGTTATGAGTGAGTTTAATTAGCGCGAATTGGGTTAAGGATTTGCGAAGAAGTGCATGTTTTGTTACACAGGTGGTACTGACTGACTGACTGACTGACAGATTTGTTGTTAATATGTCTAGACATTGTCATTGCTGAGTCAACAACACATGCTCGATAACTTAGCCTCATGGCAATCTGTGCTCTCTACTTGAGCACTTGGACCTAGTGTTTATGAACCATATTTACCTTAAAACGAAAAATTTTGTTCATAATATAATCTATATATAAATTTACGTAATGGAAAAATTTGTTAATAAAATACATTAGTATTGTATGTAGATCATCAGTCTTATCAACGTGGATGTTGGAAGTCACCAGTGATAATAAAATGAGATCAGCATTTAATCTGCTAATCTGCTCTGCAATATAACACTCTGAACACTATTCTTCTTATACATTACAGGTTTGGCTTATGCATTCCTTGCTTCTCTTAAACCAGTTTATGGATTGTACATAAATTTCTTTCCTGTTATTCTGTATGCGTTGATGGGAACTTCAAAACATATATCAGTTGGTAAGTATTAAAAGTACATTATGTGTAAACAAGTGTGTTATCTGGTATTGAAAATTTTAAGAAAATATTCTAGCCGTATATTTTAATATTTTATCTATAATTTTGATTTTAATGTTAACAAATGTATTACAGTATTATTCAAATTGAATTCAACGTTGAAAGCAAGATTGTTTAATTGACTATTCGGAACTCATGCGTCAAATTACTCTGCAAAATACAATGAAAAATTCTGAAGATAGCATAAAAATGTAATTGTCTAGAATAGATAGATATATGATATAGTTGAAATACAATACAAATTCGAAAAATCTGCTGAAGTCAAATTTGCATCTGTTGAATTTGTAAGTCAAATCTTTTTTCAACATAATTTTTGGGTCCAAATACACACATTTTTACTGATTTTCTACTAGGTGTGTTATAATATGTTAAGTAGTTTCCTTGATTGAACTGATCTTTACATATTGTTTTGTTAGGCGTGTTTGCTGTTGTCAGCATCATGACCGGAATAACAGTGGATGCGGCTGTTGAGGCCAAACGTTTAGAAAACAGTACCATCAATGAAGAAATTGAAAAGGTCAAAGCAGCAACAACTCTCTGCTTTATGGTTGGTTTCATTCAGGTAAATTTTTTTTTTTATTATGCAATAGGTTGTCGCAAACTTAATTTCATGCTAAACCTAAATTCTTTCTTTAGTAAAACATCCCAAAACTGAATTTCTCCATTTCAAATGTTGTATTCTGTTCCAACCAAAATATTAAGTATTATATTTTAGATGTCATATCCAAAGTTTTTCACATGCACAAACCAGGATAGCTTTAATTGTTTGCTATGTTTAATGTTCATAGCTCATTAAGTGAATGCAATTGAAGATTATGACTGATGTACCTCCCATCGCCACCTTATAATTTTCAGATTGTTGTCAAGTACTGACCACTGACCACCACTGATTAATCTGGAGTGAAAAAAAACATGCTTGAGTGTTGTTCATTAAAATAATACAATCTTTTGTCAGCATCCATTTGTGCAATCTACTTAATGTTTGCTATTTACAAGTTCACCACTTATTAAATTTACGTGCAGGCCCCACGAATCAACTCTTCAAATCAGGTGTGAAATCGTGTTTATAAACAATTTGTGATGGTCATTCAAGCATAGTTTAAATTTTTACATCAATTCTACAACTCAACTGACAAGCTAATGTGTTGAACAAACTTTCAACATGGTACCTAAACCAAATGTTTATTAGAAAATTGATAAAATAATCATCAAACAACAAATTATAGTAATTAATATACTACCAGCACACATTGTATAATATAAAAGTCAATAGAAGGAGAAATAAGAAAATTTAATTGATAGAGTTATATAAAGTACTAACAAAATTAAAATAAGTATAATATGTTATATATTGTTTTAAGCTTTTAGGCAAAATCAAATGTTGATAAAAGTTTGCGGTACACAACGTATATTAGTTCTGAAAAGAACTGTTGAGTTTCTTGACGTTTTGATCAATATGCTTTGATAGTCCTCAGGAGTGAGAATGACTAACTCCTGAGGACGATCAAAACATTTTGATCGAAACGTCGAGATACTCAAAAGTTCTTTTCAGAACTAATACGTGGTGTACCGCAAACTTTATATCAACATATAATATGTTATTCATTTTATTTTTCAGTTTTTACTAGGTTTGTTTCAGCTAGGGTTTATCAGTGTTTACTTGTCTGATCCAGTGGTGCGAGGATTCACAACAGGAGCTGCGATGCATGTGTTTACTTCACAGTTCAAGCACCTCTTTGGAATAGAACTGGAGTCTTACTTTGGCCCCTTTGCCTTAATTAAGGTTTGCCTTTTTTGTTTTTATTGCTGTATTTTAATTCTTAGGTTTTTTAGTTTAAAGATAAAAACCTTTATCAGTTATGGTTTTTTTGATAATTAGTCACATATTGTAAATCAAATGATTTGCAGAAGTATGACTTGCATCAATATTCAAAGAGAAAAAAACCCAAAAAACTGTAATAGCAATACTACCAAAGAATCTAACCCACAAGAATCTCCCGTCTTGTCAATTTTACATTATAAATACTGTATCACAAGTACAGGGTCATAGGTCACACTGGGCACCACCATTCTGACAGTGCCTCGTCAAACTAGAAAGAATAAGTATCATTTTTTTCAAAGGGGAAAAAACGAGAGTTAAAATTGATTATTATAATATTGCAATATAATTGTGCATTTTTTTACATTTTTTTTTCAGAGTTATGAAGAACTATTTTCTGAATTAAACACAACTAATATAGCAACATTGATAATGGGTCTTTGTTCTATCATTGCACTTGTTTTAGTCAAAGAAATACAAGATAAATATAAAGATAGAATCAAGTTTCCAATACCTATGGAGTTGGCTGTTGTATGTATAATATCATTTACTATCAATCAAGCAATTTCAAATAGATACTAATTTTGTTGATTATGATTTTTTTTTTAATTATATTAGGCCATTGTGTCAGTTTGAAAAGTTTACTGTTCTGTTGTTACTTCTAAACATATTACAGTAGTAGTACTATTCATTTATTGTATTCAGTTAATACAAAGATTTTTACTTACAACACTGATAGTAATAGGGAGTTTTCGCAACCTTTATACGATAACGAAAACGGATACGTCACACATTTGTGAAACTTTTGAGCTGATCCCCATTTCATATTCGTAAAGCATATTCGTGTTGACGAATATCACCAGTCATATTCGTAACTACAAAACGAGTATAGTTTTGGATCTATTTTGCATTTGAATCCGGAATGATTCATAATTATACTTTTATTTAAAGTAATTTACTAAAATGCCAGGTCAATTTTGATAAATAACAGATTTTAAAGTCCTCATTTGCTTTGATGTTATGCTAGGCCTAGACAGCCAAGCACCGTTTTTGTTATCGTATTCGTAAGGTTGCGAAAACTCCCTAATGTTTGATAGATAAACAACCTTCATCATCAACTCGCATAGTAAAAAAGGAAAATTGTACAATTTAAATTCTTCAAAAGTATTAAATAATTTAAAAGTAAAAAAATTATTTTAGTTAATTATTATAAAATACAGATACAGGTAGGTAACAGATACAGATAAACTTTCATCTTTCACAAAAAAAAGTACATGGTCGCAGTTCAAGAATACAATAATGACAATATTGAAAACAAATTAAGTAAATACTCAAACAGATTATCTCTGAAAATACAATTTAGATAAACAGTGAATGATACTTTGCATTTTTTTTTTTTTAGATTGTTTTTGGGACAGTTGTATCAAGTAAAATAAACTTAGAGGAGAAGTATGATGTAATCATTGTTGGAACAATACCAACTGGGTAAATCTGTTTTTTTGCATTGTGTATTAAACTATTGCTATTGATAATGAAGTTATTTCTAAAAAGAAATATAATATACAGTATTATATACCACCTAAATAGATTCCTAGGCCTGAGGCCTACTACATCCCTAGGTCCCTGGAGGATGAACAGACGACCAGGGCCAAAGACAATCCCTAGGCCTGAGGCCTACTACATCCCTAGGTCCCTGGAGGGTGAACAGACGACCAGGGCCAAAGACAATCCCTAGGCCTGAGGCCTACTACATCCCTAGGTCCCTGGAGGGTGAACAGACGACCAGGGCCAAAGACAATCCCTAGGCCTGAGGCCTACTACATCCCTAGGTCTCTGGAGGATGAACAGACGACCAGGGCCAAAGACAATCAGGGCCATCATATTATGATAGAGATGATTGATTCCATATTTTATGTGCCCGTTCGTCTTATCAGTTTTGCCCGATCGTCTTAGATGTTGGGCCCGATAGTCTTAATCGTTTGGCCCAATAGTCTTAACATTGGGCCCGATAGACAAGTACATTGTTTGTAAATGCGTTCCATTATAGTTTATAATTGAGCTACGGTAATAGCATACATAGCGAGATGAAGTGAAATATTGTGTTAGTTTTTGCGTGATTTACCTTTCTGTTTAGTACTTATTCAACAGAGTATTTTGAGCGTCGAGATTGTTCTTAACGAAGAAGCGTTGTTACCGTTTGCTACATTTTTATCCTTTTTTTACCTCATAACCTGATTATAATAATAATAATAACAACTTTATTTAAAAACGGATGCAACACTTGAATCACCATATTGGTGTTTTTCACAAGGCCGTTACTTACTACAAAACTATTTATACTATTACACAAGTTATAATTTAGGGTGCAGGTCAAGTCGGCCCCACGTCAAGTTGGCCCCAAGTCAACTCGGCCTCAAGTCAACTCGGCCTCAAGTCAACTCGGCCTCACGTCAACTCAGCCAAAAACTAATCGATCAACTCGGCCACAATAAAGTATGGAACGCAAAAAGTGCTTAATATTATTATGATTCTTACTATCCACGCTTTAAAAAAAATGAAGAAATAAAAAAAAAATAATATAGGAGGCCTACGTTCCACCATTTGGCCATAGAAAAAATGATCGTACATCGTTTTTGTCCATGATTTGCGTTTTAAAAAAAGGGGAATCCCCCGGTCAGTGAAAACATGTAGCAGTTGTAGATATCGAAAAAGCTGCCAAAGGCGCAGGGAGGCGCAGCTACGAATTGTTTTCAATTGTGCAATTTGAAATTTTATTAAACGTAAATAAAGGAAAGTTGGTGAAATCATTACTATTTTTTTTGCTAAATATATTATTGTCTAAATATTAATATTCATTAAAAGTCAGAATTATTTATAGTTAAAAAATTGTGAAGAAATATTATTTTATCAATCCCCTTCATTTGCACTTTTTGCGTTCCATAGTTTAACGGGGCCCAGTTGACCGATTATTTTTTGGCCGAGTTGACGTGAGGCCGAGTTGACTTGGGGCCGACTTGACTTGGGGCCGACTTGACTTGGGGCCGACTTGACTTGGGGCCGACTTGACTTTGGCCGAGACGGTTTAGGGCCGACTTGGATCAAAATCATAATTTACAGTACAAAAACAACAACAACAAAAAAGGATTTCCTGAAAAATATAGAGTTTCAAGTATATTTTATCTTTGGTCATTTATAATTTTTTTAAATAATGTCTATTAGGAGCTGTAATTGCATTTGAGTTTATAGCATTTAAACTATTCCATAGCTTTGCACCAGAATACGAGAAACTTTTCTTTTTATACTCGGTGTTTGCCTTATGTAAACTTAGAATATCTTTTGATCTAGTATTATATGTTTGTTTGCGTTCATAGAATCTGTTTCTTAAGTAGGATGGTGTCAAGTTATTCATTATTTTATACATTGTGACTGCTTCGTTGTAATATTGTTTTTCTTCTAAATTAGGCCAATTTAAATCTTTGAGCGCCTGTGAGCTAGAGTCATACCTAGATGTATGTGTAATTATTTTTTGCCGCTCTATTTTGGAGTACTTGGAGTTTATATTTGAGGGTTTGGTTACAACAACCCCATACTACATTGCAGTAGCCAAAATGGTGGGCTATGATAGATTTGTACATTAATGATTGAATATTTTGAGGGAAAATATTGCTGCATTTTTTTAGATAGTACAGACCTGATATTACTTTATTTTTCACCTGATCTATTTGTTTATGCCATTTTAAATTTTCATCGATAATGACACCTAAATGTTTACAGTTATTTACTTTTTTGTACCGTCTATATTAATATTAATATCCATGTTAATCAATTTATTTAATTTTTGATGTGTTCCTAAAATCATATATTCAGTCTTTTTAACGTTTAGACTTAATTTGTTACTTGCTATAAACCATAGTTGTACATGTTTTAGATCAGTATTTACTTAGCTTATTATATCGTGTATGTCTTTAGATGCATAATATAACGCAGTGTCATCTGCGTACATGCTTACATTTACATGGGAAACTGAGTTAGGTAGATCATTAATATACATGATAAATAGAAGGGGCCCTAATATTGATCCCTGAGGGATTCTACAAACACTATTAGACTTTACCGAATCAACATTGTTAATATTAGTAATATGTGTACGATTTGTTAAATAATTTTCAAACCATTTGATAACATGATTAGCAAAACTAAAATTGTGTAGTTTTTTTATTAGTATCTGGTGATTAACAGTGTCGAAAGCTTTTTTGAGATCAAGCATTATTAGTCCTATGTATTTACCATTTTCAATACTGTCAATCCTACTATAACTTCAGTTATATTTATTAATGCCGATGATGTCGAGTAATTTGGCCTAAATCCAGATTGTTGATTGTATAATTTAGGGTTGATTTGTGAATAGAGTTGTCAATAATTTTCAATAAAATTGGTAGTACAGAAATTGGCCTGTAGTTAGATGGTTCACTTCGGTCGCCATTTTTAAAAATTGGGCATATTCGTGCATTTTTCCATTTACTTGGGAAGTCGCTGGTTCTTAGAGATAAATTAATTAAAAATGTAATGGGTTGTACAATTGAGTTGATTGCTAATTTTATTAGTTTAGCAGGAATTTCATCAGTTCCTGTAGCCTTTTTGTCAGATAATGATAAAATTTGTTTGTATACATATTCTTCGTCAACAAATGTGAAATTTATTTTGTCTTCATCTTGATTTGGGTATTCATAATTTACATGGTTATTTTTAAATTGAGGAATTTGTTTAGCTAGGTTAGGTCCTATGTTTGCAAAAAACTCATTTAAAGTATTAGCTATCTTGTAAGAATCTGTTTCAAGGCCATTTATTGTATTTATACTACTTATAACACTTTTTTTATTCTCAGATGGTACAATATATC
Source organism: Antedon mediterranea (assembly GCF_964355755.1). Taxonomy (NCBI): domain Eukaryota; kingdom Metazoa; phylum Echinodermata; class Crinoidea; order Comatulida; family Antedonidae; genus Antedon; species Antedon mediterranea. The sequence continues at coordinate 11,475,886 of NC_092678.1, forward strand.
TTATGTTTTTCCAGATTATTTTGGAATCTTTTGTATTTAATTGTTCAGAGAAATAATCCTTTTTTGATTTCCTGATATCGTAATTTACTTTGTTTTTTAATTCACGGTATTCGTTCCATAATTGAGGACAATTTTCTTTATTCGCTCTTTTTTTCATTGAGTCACGTTTTCGCATTTGTAATATTACATTTTTTGTGAGCCATGGGCTATCTTTATTTCGAACCCGTTTTTTCTTTAAAGGTACATGTTTATTAACAATTTGTAAAAACTTGTCTTCAATTCAAGAAACTGCAGAGCGTTCTGAAGTTATTTCATCCCAATTTACATTTAACATATCAATTTGTAGTTTTTCCTCATCAAGGTTATTGTAGTTCCTTTTTGTTTTATATTTATGGTTATGTTTTGGTTTTTCTTCTTTACCAATGATAGTGTAAATAGCTGAATGATCACTAATTCCTGTGTTAAGTACACCCGAGGAAGAAATTCTGTTTGGAAAGGATGTATAAAAATGATCAATCAGAGTTTTACTTTGTTTTGTTATCCTTGTCGGTTCAGTTATAATTTGTGTTAGAAAATGGTTATTAGTTATATCCATTAATTTTTGTGTATAGCAAGTAGGGTTTTGTGAAAGTGTGTCACAATTGACATCTCCTATTACAGTATTATTATTTCTTTGTTTAGACATTCGTTTTCTTCTAAAATTTGTTAAAAAATATCTAAAAGTTGAATTTTTGAGTTTGGTGGGCGGTACCATGCTATTAAAATGATTGGTTTAGTTTTTGGTTTACAAAGTTCAATTACTACTATCTCAAGCTCCATTTTCATGAAATCATTTCTTAGTTTACAAGTAAAACATCCTCCTCTATTTACATAAACTGCAACCCCTCCCCCTTCCCTATTTCTGTCATTTCTATAAATATCATAGCCATCAATGTGTATTGATTCATCTTTAATTACATTATCTAAACGTGTTTCATTGAGTGCTATGATATCAATAGAATTGTTGTTGATTAGATACTTAAATTCATCAAATTTGCTTGGTAGAGAAACTATATTCAATCCTAGGATACTTAGACCATTATTTAAAAATACTTTACAATTTTCAGTTAAATTATTATGTTCATTTAGCGAGCAGTTATGTTGATAGTTAATTGTTTCATTTTTATTTGAATTGATCGTATACGTTAAATTTGAAGCACCTCCGGGTGGTATAGTATCATTTATATAAGTTTGTTGAGTGTTCACCTCGTCATGGGGATTTTGTTCAAATTCATTGTCATTAATCATAGAATTTAGGGCTAACCCCTCATTGCCTATTTCCTAGTAGTCATAAAAAGCTTGGCAAAACTTAGCCTTATGTCCTACAGAGTTACATTTCCAGCATGTAATCGGTGCTCTATGACGACATATCCTCTGCACATGTCCACTCTCACCACAGTTGAAGCAGGGATTCAGAGCTTCCTGGTTGAAGGATGAAACTGTAACAGATGAGTATCGTTGTTTGCCTTCTTGGTTTCGTTGTCTCGCTGGTGTACGTATTACTTGCACTGCTCTATTAATACTTCTTAGTAGGACCGATGTACCTTTCTGGTTGAGATGTAGGCCATGTCTTGTAAAGTAATTCGAATGTACACCGTGTGCATCTGTGAAATAGTTGGTATGGTCAATGTACATATGGCCAAAAACCATTTGGAGCATATCATTTGCTTCAGCAATTTGTCTGTTAAAATTTGTATTGTCAAGACGAGGACAGATGCCTGAGACGAGCACCTTTCCAGATATCCTTTGTTGCAAATATGTTGTTATTTGAAGAAAGTCTTTGTGAAGTTTGCTAATGTTAAAATCTTCTCGACTACAATCATTTGTTCCAGCATGAATTATTATAACATTTTCCAGATTCATATGTGTTACAGCATTGTAAAGTTGACTAACAGTAAAGCCTCGCTTTGTCCTGACTTATGTATCACTTAGACCTCTTGTTTTAATTAGTTTCAACATGGAATCTCCGATTACCAAATTTGTTGTCTTCACAGTGTGAGATGCATTATCATTTTGTTGGACGCTGTATGTTGAGTTTTGGATGGCTTGATCAGATTCAGGAATTAACGGCTCAGGTAAAGTGGGGAGCTCATCTACCAGTTGAACAAAATGGTTACTAGTATGGATCTCGTGATCATTACCATTCAGACTTATTTCCTGGCAACAGTTATGAATAGGCTGATAAAATGTGTTGTGTTTTTTTACATCAAGCTCTGATCGTAGGCTAGTAATTTGTGCCTCAAGGTGTTCATTTCTCTCACTTAGTTCCTTAAAAGATGTAGAAAGTTGGGCAAAGTTAGCATGAACAGTTTTCAGATCGTGTATTTGTTTCCGTAGATCATTTATTGTGTCATCCTTACTTTTCACTTTGTTTTTTAAGGAGGGTGTCAGATCCCAGTGCTCGGGTGTTTGGGTGACTATATTGGTTGTTCTTGTTGCAATTGATTGTGTAGAAACTTCACGAATCTCAACTGAAGAAGTAATCGTAGCAGCATCAAATGTTCTGGGATTATTAGTAAATCGCTTAATTGGTGTGGAAGCCGAGGGTGTTGTTAAATAAGAAGGCATACTTAAGATAGATAGCTCTTAATCCCTGAATTCCTTCAAAATTAATTCTTCATCGTCATTATCAAATGTCCGATTAGCTGGACACACCAGGCTATCAGATATGAGATTTGCCATTGTAAGAGTCAAGTTTAAAACGGGCATTGGGCTTGTTTGTGCCTATGAGTCAGTTCAATATAAACAGGATGCGAATTGAAACAAAGGCTTAGTTTGTCCAGCCCAGAACTTCTTACATAACACTTTTCAAGTACAGTAGGTTACAATACTTGCTTTATTCCTTTGTTCTTCAGAAATAGGTATGCTTGATTTTCAACTTTGCAGCCTAGGTTTCAGTTATAAAATTTGCAAAAACCATACCTCAAATCATGAAACTCCAGTGAAAATAAAAAACTGCAAACAATCACCTAATCTTTTATATAGTTTGTAGTGAGAAAATATCCTTTTTTAGAGTAATAAAGATGAACTTTTAGAGAGAGCTCTCCAGTATTCCTGCAGCCTACAAACTTTCATGTTAATACAATAGATTATCTTCCCGGATTACATGTATTCGATCAAATAATTATTATTTCTATTTAGATTCAATAGACATGCCTGTTATGTACACAATTAGTATTAAGCAAAAAGCCTGCAGGGCCGTGGGGTTGAATCACACGTACCGCCGACCGCGGGATTCCCCTTTTATATACAGTAGAAAAAACAACAACACGCATTTATAATGTCAAATAGACAACATTTAAAGATTCTACTGTCACCATGGATACTCTTTACAGGTCTGCCTCAAGTACATAGTTTATTACATTATTTTGTATCACAAACTCGTGGAAAGAACACATTTAATTTATTTTATGGTGAATATAAATGAAATCTAAATTGTTTTCTTGGACCCGATTGTCTTTCCTTTATTTTTATAATGGGCCCAATCGTCTAATTATATTGGCCCAAATGTCCCCAGTTGAGCCTGAACATCCACACGCGATCGTTTAAAAAAAAGTCTGATTTTCTGACCCACGATCGTCCTTGGCCCTGACCGTCTGTCAATCTCCATGGAGTAGTAAGGCTTAGCCATAGCGAGTAGACCTAGGGCTAGCTTTTTTTTTTACAAATCTGTTGAAATTCAAATAACTGAATTGTTATACCAGGCAACTCTGCCTAAGTCGAATCTAATGGGGCTGGCATAAAAAGTAAAAAATTGGGTATGTAGAGTTGGTTGAAGTATGCGTTAGCCAAGTTGGCTACGAGGTGCATACACATGCTAACACTCCCGTATTTTAGACTCGTCTTCCGGCCTAAAATTGTTCTCCCGTTTTTCCACATTTTCTCCCGGATTTAAAAAATAACTAATTAATAATGAAACTAGAAAATTTAGATCTTGATATCTGTGTTTTCTAGACACCCAAACAGAGAGCTTTTCATGCCATGTGACCCAAAAATCTAGGTCTTTGTTAATTACAGTCTTCTGTCAGCAGTGGTTTTGCGCGACCGACATAACGTTCTGATACTATATTTAGAATGATTTTTCACAATCTTTTTTATCGGCATCGTTTCTGGATCAACTAGACTAGTTCATTGAGGTTCACCGGTGTTGCATCGTGTCTCTATGTTTTCATCGTGAGAAATTTATATTTATATTAACCGTCGAGTAGGTAGTAAAAAATGTTATATATTTTTTAGTAATTTACAACTTGGTTCTCCGCCAGTCAAACTTAACACATTCATTTTCACACCTTGTTACTTCACTAAGAACATCATAGGGTCTTTTATTGAGGTTACAAACTCTCTACGAACTTCGGAACGTAGCTCATTGAAAATTGTTTATTGAGGTTACAAAGCCAAACAATGTAACCTACGAAGCCAACGACGTAGCTCATGTTGTATCTACGAAGCCAGCTCGTAGGAAAAGTTGCGGTATTTTCTTTCTGTACTGTACATATTTATAACTAAATCTCTTTTATTAGGTTGCCAGCCCCCACGATGCTTGACTTCTCATATGTACCATCATTAATGGGAAGTTCTTTTGCTATTTCCATGGTAGCTTTTTGTGGTACACTTTCAATGGCTAAAATATTTGCAAAGAAGAACAATTATGAAATTGATGCTAATCAGGTTAGATATAATCACATTTATTACATGATATGAGGTAGTTTTTAGAAGGGGTTTTTCAATTCTTACTTTATTATTCTGGAAATTTTTGTTCAGATATTTTATTTACTATATATTTGACTTATTTATTATGACAGTACATTGTATTATCTTGGCCAGAAATTGATAGCAGTGTGCTTTTTATGCTAATTGAAACTTATCTATAACAATTGCACATATGTTTTATTGCATTGCATCCAAGTCCATCAATAGCTAGGCCAAAGTCTAATAAGGTACAGTAGGTCTAAGTCTAAGACAGTTGCCATAGGCATTTATTAAAGATGTATTGTCCCCCTGAAAAATTAATTTTTTACATTTTTTTTGTTGAATGTGCCATTTTATTGTCGCATAATAGTTATCCACTTTGAAAAAATTGAATAAAAAAAAATGTATTTACCTGAAAAAACTGTAATTTAAAGCAAAATATAGTCAAATTGACTGCCAGCCAATGGGTTTTTGGTTGGATTTTACCATTTTTTGTCATTTTATGTGAGAAAACGTAATTTTTATTTTTATTTTTTTTTAACGGAAGGGATTAAAATTATTATTATTAAAACTAAAAAATAACCTATTTAAAGTCTGACTTAGTTAATCTTCATTTTTCAAGTTTTTGGGGGACAATACATCTTTAATGCATTTAGTTGATGAAACTATCCTGTATGTAATTTGCATCACATCATAGTAAAAATTGTTCATGGCCATTCCTGCCCTCGCATAATATTGTGAAAACTGGTTTATGTTGATTTGAAATTGAATGTTTGTAATTGTTTCTGTAGGAATTATTGGCTGGTGGTGTTACTGCTATTGTCTCTTCTTTTTTCTCCTGTTATCCACCTGGTACATCATTGTCTCGAAGTCTAATCCAGGAATCATCAGGTGGAAAAACACAGGTGCGATTCATATTGTATACTACTAAAATAGGGCCATGTATTGTAAGGCCTGTATAACAGCACCATGTTTAGGGCCATGTAAGGCATGTATAACAGCACCATGTTTAGGACTATGTAAGGCCTGTATACTGCACCATATTTGGGGCCATGTAAGGGCTGTATAACTGCTCCATGTTTAGGGCCATGTAAGGCCTGTATAACTGCACCATGTTTAGGGCCATGCAAGGCCTGTATAACTGCACCATGTTTAGGGCCATGCAAGGCCTGTATAACTGCACCATGTTTAGGGCCATGTATTATAAGGCCTATATAAACAGCATCATGTTTATTTGACTCCTTTTTGACTATCTATTTCCTGAATGAGGAAATGATAGAGTATTTTGTTTATTTTATTGAGGTACATTGTAGTAGAAATCCATCATATATGTGTTTCACAACATGTTACAATCAACGAACAACAGCAATTAAATCTGCATAGTGGAATATGCTCCATGGTTCTAAACTGTAGGCCTAAACTGTAGGCCAATTGTGTACAAAACATTTGTGTGCACTTTAAAGAAACCAATACATCTTTTAAGACAACTCTTCATGGAGAATCATGTAGTTAAAAAGTGTCCAACAATTTATTTTGAATTGCACTATTCAAGAATCCAAAATTACAATGTTGTTTTTTTTTTAGCTTGCAGGGATTATCTCGGCCATCCTTATTCTAATTGTTCTAGTGGCAATAGGACCCTTCTTTGAAAGTTTACCAAATGTACGTATTGTATTGTTCATCTATTTACATCACAACCATTTCATAAAATAAACTTATAATTATAGGAAATTAATTTTTTTTAAATGAATTTTGGAATATTCATCTTTATGCATCATGATAATAATTCATATGAACAAAATATCTTATATATATAAGTTTGAACAATACCATGAAAGCCCCAGTGGTCTAATGGTTAGGACAACTGCATATCAACCAGGCGGTCCGAGTTCGAGTCTCGGTTGGGGCGACTTTTTCTTATTCTCACAGATTTCCTCATCTTCATCGTTTCAAATTAATTAATTAAATTTCAGTATATCACCGGGCGGTTTAGAATTAATGTTCTTTGCCTGATGTGTTTATAAGTATATAGTAATAGTATGTAAAGGGTGATTGGTTTAGGCATCCTCATATACAGTATGGTCATTGGACTGAGGAAATGGCAATTCTTCAGTTATGGGTCCTGTTGAATTTTTTCCAGATTAGCATGTTTAGCAAGTGTTCTACAAGTTTTAACATGTAGTGTTTCCTATATTTTTTAGTAATCAAAATCTATAATTCTTAAAGCTCAGGTACAGGAATGAATTTTAAATATAATATTTGGTTAATTGTACATAAATCAAATATTTGTAACAGAAATCAAGACGAAAAAACATGAATTTCCCTTAAAGCTCAGGTACAGGCATGAATTTTAAATATAATATTTGGTTAATTGTACATAAATCAAATATTTGTAACAGAAATCGAGACGAAAAAACATGACGAATTTCCCTTAATATGGTCAAATACAAAATTTGGCAAAATTCTTTCATAAAAACCAGGAAGACTTTTTTTCAGTAGTTAGGTAGTTAACCTAATGTAATAACATGTCTGGAGTCTCTTCTTGCCCATATATTTCATCCTTCCACTAAGTTTTATGGAAATCGTTCATTTTCTTCGGCATCCGTTTCTCTATGGAATGCGTTGCCTATTGAAATCCGTCAGGCTACTTCCACCAGTGTCTTCAAATCTCTCCTCAAAACCCACCTTTTTAATTTGTAATTTTCTAAATTTTTCTGTCTTTGTAAAGCGCATTGAAGCTTTCAGCATAATGCGCTATATCAAGTACCAGTTATTATTATTATTATTGTTTTCATGTTTTACAAATAATATACCACTAAACACAGTAAAACATTGCGATGTAATACTTTGTTGAAACTATCACCGTCCTAGTCGATTGAAATAGTACAGTACATGTAACGATACATCACTACGACGTGTATATGTTTATATAATGTAAAAAAATTTGTAAAAACCACCTCTATTCGGGGAAAATCATGAATTCGATTTAATCGTCAATAAATATTAAATTATCTAACTCAACTTAATTAGTAGGCCTAATGGTTTTCAATTGTTTCATACTTCAGTTGGTTCCTACCCTACCCACCAAAGTTGTTCTGCGTTTAGGGCATGTGATGTACCGTAGGCCCATCTTCTACTGGTTTTACAACGCTACTCATGCCAGTGAGGGAAGGGTGATGATGTGGGTGGTTTAACTGCAATAATAAAGATTTATACATAATGTACGGCGAGTGAAAACGCTAGCTCTTTATCCGTTTAAAAAAAATTTATATCCAACCTCTGCAGCACAGATTGGAAAAAAAAATGGATCGAATTTCTGTTATGAGTATACAGTACTTGCCTTTACGACGCCTGAGGGAATAGACAATTGTGGAACAGAGATTTGAATGTTCCATTCATTGCAAATCAATACATTTGTATAAACGTATATTAAATCTATCAAAATAGTATTTTTTAAAGAAAATCGGCCTGTCTTCAACATTATGATGCTGTACTCGAGCTGTTCAACCGGTTTTCAGCCATTAAAAACAATTATCGTAGGAGGAGATAGGAAAATGCGAAGCATCCTCGTATTATCGTCTGCGGGTATTTTTTAAGACGGACATCCATTAGACAGTGTATACCACGATCGAAAAACACCCCTATTTGGGGCAAATCGTTGAACCTAAATTCGTTTTAATCGTCAATAACTAATTATCGAACTCAATTTAATTAGTAAACAGGGTTACATCAGGCGGTTAAAATCAGTACCGAAAGTACGAACCAACTTTATATACCATCGAGTAAACATTCTAGAAATAACGCGCGATTTACCGAATTTTTATATTTATATATAGATATGGCCAAATACATTTATATATATAAAAACCATAAAGACCTTTTTTCAGTAGTTAGGTAGTTAACCTAATGTAATAACATGTCTTGTGACTCCCTAGAAGGTGAAAAAAGATGGTGGATATACGGTGGATAATTTTTGCTATAGCATGAAAATAAAAATTTGAAGTTGAATAAAAATTCCAGAAATGTAATATTCAAGTTATATTACCTATACTTAGTCATCTGATAAAATTTTTTACCACACTGTTTATTTTTCGTAGCTTTTTAAAATGCCTCTCTATTGTTGTGTACAAAAGAATAGAGATTTTACTGTGTAATTTGAACTATCCCCCCACTGATAAGAAAGTGCTTATTTTCAACAAGCTCGTGTAACACAAATAAAATCCCAAAAATTATGAAACATAGGGCAAACTATAGATCGATAATTATTGGAATGTATGATCAATAGAAATTTTTTGCCCGCACCTGGCCTTTAAAATAGAGTACTAAATTAACATTTAATTAATGCTATAGTAATTCAACATTTAATTAGCATGTTGAATCAGATTAAATAATTCAGATGATTATCCTGTATATTATTATCAAGATTATTACAAACATGACAAAGTGTCATACCTCAAGATTTTAATAACCTTGCGACAGACCAATATACATTTCTGAAAAAACCTGTTTGGTATAGCTATTTTCAAAATAACTTTAAAATTGTAGACATTATGATGCCAACAAACAACAAACAAAGAAATATACAGTGAATCGAATCACTATAAAATAAGTCTGTAACCCACATAATCTCAGTTTGTAAATAATCATAAATTAAATATATCATAATATATGTTAAACTGTATGATGTCAAAACAATATTTAATTGGCAGCACACACTTTTGTATACATCAGACACTGCAGAGTAGTTAATTTCATATTATTTAAAATTTGTATTTCTTAAATGATATCTTTTGTTGCAGTGTTGCCTAGCAGCTATTGTTGTTGTAGCACTAAGAGGAATGTTTCGTCAATTTCTTGATCTTAGAACTTTATGGCAAGTTTCAACAATTGACTTTGTAAGTTCTGAACATTTCATTTTTAACATGTTTCAGTGCAAAAAAAAAATATGTGGTGGTTTTTTTTCACCATACATATTCATTCATTTCTACCTTATATAAACACATTTGTAACAAATACATCAGTGTGAAACAATCTAAATTTTAAGGTTTGGAAAGGTTCTTTAACTCAGTTTTTGGCTTCACTTTATTTGTCCATAAAGTTTTCCTTCTTTCATTCAACAGTCTCTTGTTATAATTATGTCTGTGTCTGTCATTCATGAAATACAATGTTAAATAGGAGCAAATATTACCATTAGTTTTTTGTTGAACTTGCTCTTATAAATACAGGGGATTTGGACTGTGACATTCCTTGCAGTAGTACTTCTTGGTGTTGATTTAGGTCTTGGTGCTGGAGTGGCCTTTGCACTCATTACAGTAGTATTCAGAACACAACGTCCATACTGTACAAAACTTGGTCGCATTCCTCACACAGATATTTATAGAGACGTTTACAATTATAAAGATGTAAGTATTAAATAGTTTTAATTTGTAGAAGATCCACGTATTTTAGAGTACATTAACATGTCTTAAGCTATTCATAACCCTATTAATTCATGACAAATAACTTTTTTAATTATTTTTAAAATTTTTAATAATGTTAACACATTTCCAGTTATTGCTAATTTTTTCGTAACATTCTTTTTCAATAGGCTAAAGAAATTCCAGGAGTTGTAATCTTCCGTTGTTCATCTTCACTTTATTATGCAAATACAGAATACTTCAGAGACTCGGTGTATGCCATATCTGGTATTAAACCACGTAATGTTCTCTCCTCAAGGGCAAAAGCAATAAGAAAAGAAGAGAAAGCTATTCAAAAGAACACAAAATTAAGAAAACGAAAAACAAAATATTCCACTGTAAGTAATATACTTGCGACAAAGGGCATTTAATTTTAAATTGTTTCTTTAATTTTACTTAAGTCTGTTTCTTTAGATACTGTTTTGGGGGTCAAGCTTGTTTTATGACTAATAAATTTTCAAGTTTAAACCACTGAAAAACTGAAAAGAAACAAAATAATAATAATAATAAACTTTATTGTTTGCTGTAGGTTACAAATGAAGAAGTTAGAGAAGATATTCCGACGGAGGAAACTGCAATAAATGAAGATAACAGCTTAGCAACTTCAAGTTTATCAAGTGAAGAAAGTTTGAAATATCATACAATTATAATACATTGCGGTACTTTCAACTTCATTGACCTTATGGGTGTCAACACACTTCGGGATATTATAGCAGATTATGAAAAGATTAATATAAAAGTTGTTTTGGCCAATTGTAAAGGTAAAACTGACTGTTTATATAATATAATTATGGTTTCTATATTTATGTTAGTTTTGTATCAATCCAAGCCCAAACTGTCCTTGCGCCTCCACTCTCATCAAATTTCTGGTCACCTTATAGAATTTGTAAAGGCATTTCTTAAATGTTTACTTTATACACAATAGACACGTTTCTCGCTTGCGACCAATCAGAAATAGTGGGTATAGATTTGTAAACAAACCGAACACCTCTCGCCTAGTGCGTGTTGAAGCATAGCGAAATGGCGACTGCCGAGTGCTTTTGTTGCAAGGTGCCTCATAAATGTTGTATATGTTGGATAAATCGTGAATTTAACTACACAAAATCACTGAATAATATTCCTGTTTTTAATTTTCAAACACTTGCTGAGTGGTTTGCGTCGGCTCCGAAGGATAGTGGCGCAAAATCTTGGAAATTTTTCAAGGAAAGGTACGTCCATGATGTGCTTGTGTCTCTCCGCCCGCCCGGTGGCGTTGCCTGATGCGTACTTCGTCTACTAGGCCTAGGAGGCGTGGGTGTCTGTTTAAGAGTGCTTGTCACCAAAAATCAGACATATTCGTAATTTAGTGGCAAGGGTCAAAATTTCGAATTGGCTCATATTTTGCACATTGGTAGACCTTGATGTAAGTAAACCTGATGTGTAGTTTGTTTGGTAAAATATCGCTTAGTTTTCGAGAAAATCGAAAAATAACGATTTTCGGCCAATTTTGTTAATTTTTGGTGTATAATTTACATTAAGTTTAACAGCCTCTGGAAGCCAAATTTTGCAACGTAGCGTTTTAATATTTTACACTTACGTTAACTAGCATCTTGACAATAATTTAGTAAAGTTTCAAAAAATTTAATGAAATTCTAATATTTTTACTAATTAATTACTAATTAGCATATATAAAACTCTTAAAAAGTAGGGTAAAAACAAACGCGTTTTTTTTCATGTGCGACGAATTTTTTTTAAATAAAAAAATCGTCAATCTACTGTTTAGATACTAATATTTATGAATCAAGTAAAAAAAATTTGGGGAAACTATTTTCCGCTCCGCGCCAGAGCCACAAAGTTGTAAGAAATTCAAAGATTTTATCTGTCGGCAAGATCAATCAGATGTACCTATTGTTCTCTATTTACAGATTTAAGGTAAATTTTACTACGAGAAACAAACTTTAAAGGTAAACTGAAAGGTCCTGAATAATTTGGAATTACATTTTAATATAAAAACATCTAAAAATAAATTTCTAGTCAAATTTAAATGACTGACCCATGAAATTAAGCAATTACTATCTGAGCTCAATATTATAACTCGCTTAGCTTCATCACCTGTTATATTTTCCACTAGGTGAATTTATTCTTATTATTATTATAATATAATAATAATAATATTATTATTTTTTGCACTATACACGCGCATGCGCAGTTTATTTTTATCAACAAAGTGTTCCCTTTGACGTGCGCGTATACGCGAAAATGTTTGATTTGCGCGAATAATTTCGCCTAGTGGAAAACAGGCTATATAACATAATGTTCTTATCTTCTCATATAGGGAGTATTCGCACAAGCATGTTAACGCTATTTTCCAAGCTCCGCCCACTTTGTAAACAACTTGCTGTGCATGCGCAAGCATTACGAAAAACTTTAGTTACGTGCGTCGAGAACCTTATTTTTAAAAAATAGCGTAAATGAAAACGTTAACCAAAACAGGATTAAATATGCCTGGCTAGGCTTAGTCTCTATTAAAACCCATGATTTGTTTTAATACGTGTGGCGTATGTTGCGTGCGCTACACATGCGTTGCGTTCTACACTTCCCGTCGAAGCGCGAAATCAAAACGAGCAAGTACGTTAACGCAAATGTTCACTGAACTCTGTTGTTATGCAAATGAGTAGAATGGTGACATCCGATAACGTTCATGTGCTCGTGCGAAATTTCCTAATAATTCGTAGCCTAAACAATAAATTGTTTGTCAACTTGTAAACCATTGTTTCATCCCTTCGCTTTATTAAAAATTTACAGAATCGTCCCACATATTAAATTGTTATTTTAAAGAATTCTTACAGACATAGTTTTACCTTATTTTTTACCTTATGAGTGAGTGAGTGGCCGAGCGGTTAAGACAGTGGAACCGTAATTAAGTAGCCATAACATCGGCAAGGGTTCGAGGCTCACTCGCTCCATGGTTCTGGTGGTAGAACGAGACTTCTCGGATAAGGACTATAAACCGTAGGTCCAGTGTACACATAGCTCATGCGCACTTTAAAGAACCTAGTACATCTTTCGAGACGAGTAGGGGGTTACCCCGGTGTACTAGTCCACACAAACACAGCCACTGTCACACACAGCCACTGTGCAAATTGGGACTGGGCAGTTTTAGAGGTGTTTACCACCTGTTGGTCCAGATCCTTCACTAACTGAGTTAGAGAGAAGTCGAATAAATAAATAAAAAACCTTCATTGCTACATGGAAACCATCTTTCCCAGCAAATCAATGTATTGCTTCTTGCGCTTTATGGTTATATTATCTGTGTTATCAAGTTCAAGAGAAGTACACATTTCTTGCAACATTGGCAAAGAAAATGTAGAGAGTTTTTCTTGAGCTTTCAGTTCACAAATATTATGCTTTCAAACATTATTGGATGCTGCAAGCCTATTGTGTCCAGTACGGTTTGCGACAAAAGTTGAATTTCTCTTTTCCGTTTTTGAATCGTCTCCATTTTCTTCGACTTCGTCACCATCTTCATTACTATCATAATCATCATCTTCGTCATCATCATCATCATGAACGGCTGCATCTGTCCTCCTTTTTTTAGCCAAGTGTGAGAAAAAACTTGCAATCTGCTGTTAAAAATTCAGTCTTGCTACTAAATAGATGTGAACCATCGCTGTGCCTGGCCGATCTCATCTCTCGTGAGACATCACATGGATCAGCTTTCTGTCCCGTCTGCTCTCCAGCGTCAAAAACATCAATAAGGTAGGTTTTCTGTGGTACAGAAAATCGGGTTTTTTTTTGCAGAGGACTTTAACGCCCAGCCCATTTGCAGTTTGGGGCCAATGTCAAACCGTGGCAAATCGTTGGTTCTTGTTGGTTCTGGATTTTTAGAAGTACCCTCTTCTAGTTGTGTTGATTAATTTCATTGCCCTGTCATAAAGTGTTTCATGTTCTAGTGGGTTCTTGTGATTTTCATAATCTAAGTGTTTCTCTAGGTAAGAGTACCTATGATATGACCTAATGCAACCTTGTTCGCGACAAAAAACAGTTTGCTGAGGGTGCCAGGACTTTCTTCTCTTTCTATTTGTTCGTCGTCATTTATATCAGCTTGTTCTTCATGAGATGTCTTGGCTTGTATTCTTGCTTTTACTGCAATAGATGATACTTGATTTATTTTAATCAGACGTTGTATCTTGGTTATGAATTAAATTGGGTAGCTTCGAAGGCACACAGAATTTACTCAAAAGTAGATTTTGTCCTGCACCACCAACACCATACGCCATCCACACCTTCATGGACCTGCTTCCATACTCTATGTTGTTGATTTGACTCACGCCTTTATTTCCATTTCCCTGCTGCACAAATAGTACCACTCACTATCGATGCCCGTAAACCTAAACATGTATCTGTGTGCAGCGATTTCCTTCTGGCATGCTTGTAAAGGTAGGACTTCAGTGCTCTGTTTGCGGTCTTTTCTATCGAATCCACAAGCTCCGCCGACAACCGATTTAAAAGAACATGAAATCTCCATTTTGTTTGAACTTAAAGCCATCAGACAATAATTATATATAAGAATTATTTTCAACACGTCTTTACATTGTAAGACATAAACTAAAATGGATAACAAATCTGTTCCGTTGTCAACGTCAATGAAGATCGTTATCTATCGAATATACGCAGTAAAGTGTTTTGTCTACTGTGGCTAATGTTTTGAAACATTCTCGTTGAGTAAGTTCGACCAGGTTCGACAAACAGGAAAACGATAACAAGTTAAAACAAATTTATTTTTCAGTTTTATCCTATAAACTATGAGAGGATAGAATAATTTATAATAATGTGGTTTGACAAAGAATAAGCGAGTGATTTTTAGTTAATTGCTTAATTTCGTATATTGGTTAGTAATTGAAATGTTACCAGAAACGTATTTTTAGTTTGTGTTTAAATTGCAACTTAATTCAAAATTTATCTTTCAAGTTTGTTTCTCGTAATAAAAGTTTGGCTTAATTCGACTTAGATTGCTAAATAGAGAACAATAGGTACATCTGATTGATCTTGCCGACAGATAAAATCTTTGAATTTCTTATAACTTTGTGGCTCTGGCGCGGAGCGCAAAATAGTTTCCCCAATTTTTTTTTACTTGATTCATAAATATTAGTATCTAAACTTTAGATTGATGACTTTTTTATTTTACAAAAATTCGTCGCACATGAAAAAAAAAAACCGTTTGTTTTTACCCTACTTTTTAAGAGTTTTATATGCTAATTAGTAATTAATTAGTCAAAATCTTAAAATTTCATCAAATTTTTTTAAACTTTACTAAATTATTGTCAAGATGCTAGTTAACGTAAGTGTAAAATATTAAAATGCTAGGTTGCTACGTTTGGCTTCCAGAGGCTGTTAAACTTAATGTAAATTATACACCAAAAATTAACAAAATTGGCCGAAAATCGTTATTTTTCGATTTTCTCGAAAACTAAGCGATATTTTACCAAACAATCTACACATCAGGTTTACTTACATCAAGGTCTACCAATGTGCAAAATATGAGCCAATTCGAAATTTTGACCCTTGCCACCTAATGTTTGATTTTTAGTGACTGGCTCTCTTAAGAAGAACATCACATAATACATGGAAGATGCAATAGGAGCATGAAGAAGAATGAAAGATAATAATTAATATATTTACGCAACATTTGTAAATAAAATCAACAGTTAACATGTATTAAATGCACCGTAATATATATGTGTCAAACCAAAAATGACAATACATAAATAAAGTCGATGATTCCGAACCAAATGCCCAAATAATTCTACAGTGAATATAAAACATAAGTTTAGAAAATAAATAACATCCTTACCATGCCATTCCATCAAAAGGCTAGTTTTGACGATTGCTTTTTAAGATGATCATCTCTCAGTTCTCCCATGCTTTAACATACCTCTCGCTGTGTTTGTTTACCATTGTATACCCACTAAAAGGTCAAACTGACGGTGACCTCGCGAGCGCGAAACGTGTCTATTGTGTGATGGATGAATCCTTTGTACATTAATTCATTTATTAAGTTTTAGTGGTCTTTTTCATATAATTAGTACACAAACCACCATACTATTGTGTGTACTGTATGAAGACATATTTGCATAGTGTTCACTTTTTAATTTCCTGTTAGTCAAATTTGTTTAGCTTCATTTCTACATTGGCAATCATATACAGTACTCTGTAATAATTGTTTACACGCTGTGCTGCTGTCTGGTGATTTAATAGCTTTGTTATCATTTTATACAGCTGCAATTAGGATGATGTTGCAACGGTGTGGTTTCTTTGATACTGTTGGTCATGATCATCTTTATGTCACTATTCATGATGCCCTTATACACTCAATCTCAGGTGATCTACTTGATGTGGTAAGTCAATGCCCTTATACACTCAATCTCAGGTGATCTACTTGATGTGGTAAGTCAATGCCCTTATACACTCAATCTCAGGTCATGATCATCTTTATGTCACTATTCATGATGCCCTTATACACTCAATCTCGGGTGATCTACTTGATGTGGTAAGTCAATTCATCTCAAATAGTATGTACTTTTAGCCATTAGTCTTTACTACTTAACCCCTCTCAAGTGATAAGTTTACTTCCCTCGTAGTCGTCTTCACTGGTAGTAGATGATTAGGCTTGAGGGAAAGGCGAGGAATATTGCTTATAAGCCTCTCTCAGTTACCATGTCTTATTATTCAAACGGTGTGAATTTTAATAGGTGGTCAAACCAAGCCTCCTTGTGATTTTGAGAACTAGCATAATCCAAAAGATCATTCCACAAAAGTACAACTCAAAACGAAAAAAGAATTCCTTCTCAAATTTATCCTTGCACGATGACTTTCCAAAAACAATTCCATCAAAATTAGGCTCTTCAGATTGTGATGATGTTAATAATGCATGGTGATAATTATGATATTAATGATGTTAATAATGATGATGATATTGATAATGATAATGATAATGATAGTTATGATATTAATGATGTTGATAATAATGATATTGATAATGATGGTGATAGTTAAGATATTAATGATAATGATGATGATATCGATAATGATGGTGATAGTTATGATAATGATAGTGATATTGATCATTATGGTGATAATTATGATGTTGATAATAATGATGGTGGTGATGATGTTAATAATGATGGTGTTGATATAGATAATGATGGTGATGATGTTTATAATGATGGTGGTGATATAGATAATGATGGTGGTGATGATGTTAATGTTGATAATGGTGTTGATAATGACATGATGATGATAAAAATGATGATGATGTTGCTAATGATGGTGGTGATATAGATAATGATGGTGATGATGTTGATAATGATGGTGGTGATGATGTTAATAATGATTGTGATGTTAATGTTGATGATGGTGTTGATAATGACATGATGATGATAATAATGATGATGTTGATAATGATGGTGGTGATGTAGATAATGATGGTGATGACGTTGATAATAACATGATTATGTTGATAATAACATGATGATTTTGATAATGATATGATGGTGTTGATTATGACATGATGATGTTGATTATGACATGATGTTGTTGATTACGATGGTGATAATTATGATGAAAATAATTATAGTGGTAATGACATGATGATATTGATTATGATGGTGATGGAATTAATAATGATGGTGTTAATTATGATGGTAACAATTTATGGATGTTAATTTTTATTGAATGTTTTTTACTATGTTTTGTGTATGTGCATACAGGGCTTGTTTTTTTCTATTATTTTATATGGCAATGAAGAGTAATACACATTTTATTCATATAGCTTAATCTTTAATTTTTGTTTAGGAATTTTATAATTACTATTTCTTGCCAATTTTTTTTTAAATAGATCAGTCAAGATATGAACAAAACTGTTGAAACAGAACTGGTAAACATTTCTCAAATATCAAAGTCAACATCAGAACCAACAGCAAATGCAAGAGTAATTGATGAAACTGATGTTTGATTATCTGATTGTTGTCAAATTTCAATCATCTCTAAAATGTTTGATTTCACTTCAAGAATACCAATAAAAAATGATTTTAACAGAAATGAATTAAAATGAGTGCATACGTTTTAAAATGCCAATTATAAAATGATAGTCATTGTTTTTATGCAAATAATTTTAATTACATAGTTTTATTATTTATATTATGACTTTTTCCACAAAATGCATATTATAAAATTAAAATATGATAGTTTTAGAATATATATTTTATGTTGTATGGTGTAATTTTATTTTAGGTATTTATGTGTAGACTAGAATAGAATTAATGTTATAGCTTATTTAACAGTAAATCAATTTTAGTAAATATTATAATTAAAATATAATCATTGGAAAATAAACTCCTAATAAACCCCTATTTACAACTCACCTTTGCCTCGTTAAAAATAGAGCAGTAAATTGTTCAACTCATGAAATATTCTCACCATCCAACTCATAAACATTCATTATTTGACATGATTTGTAAAACCTCCCTATATTTCATTATTCCAAGTTAGGAGGTCTGCAATATAAAGTTATGCAGTTTCTTTCATCAAATGTCGCCAATGTATCAATTATGTAATAATAGATCTCAAACATTCATTAAGCCCAATGACCTTCTTTACCCTGTCTTCCATTCTGTTCATCAGTGGTGCCATTTAAAACGACAAATAAAAACTATATTGACAAGGAGATTTATTTAAAAGAAATTATATGTTTGAATTTTAAAAAGTAAATTGTGAATACTTATGAGTTTCTTTTAAATATAGTTTGATACGAATTAAATGTGATCTGTACATAGAACAAAAAATATGGCAAAAGTTATTTGTATTACGATACAAATATTATATTAAAAGTGTATATTAAGAAAATATATATTGTATACTTAGATAAATAGATTCAGTAGTTAAAATGTTATTTGCACACTACAGACTGTTTCATGAAGTTGATAGAAATCGCTCTTCAATCATCGGGAGCCTACCATCAAGTCAAAAAGAAAGAAGAAACAAGAATAAAGTTAGATGTGTACACCATGAAAGATTTTTAAAAACCCTAAGAAATCAAATGTTGCTTGTTAATTTGGCATTGTCTAACAAGGTTGTCTTGTTACATTATACTCATCATCTTATGACTATGTTCATTATTTTGTAATTCTGCCGCGATAATTATGAGCAATTGTTCGTTAATATTTGTTCTTTATGCGAGTGTGGATAATTTTTAGCCGC
Organism: Antedon mediterranea; assembly: GCF_964355755.1. Taxonomy (NCBI): domain Eukaryota; kingdom Metazoa; phylum Echinodermata; class Crinoidea; order Comatulida; family Antedonidae; genus Antedon; species Antedon mediterranea. The sequence continues at coordinate 11,495,307 of NC_092678.1, forward strand.
TATTGCTACTTCAAAAAATACAAATACAGTACTCTATTAGAGTATTACAAAAGTGTATGTATTTTTGTATGGTTAAGTGTAATTTTTGGAGGTAAATGCCACCACCTATATTCTGTACATTGTTGTGTTTTCGCAAGGACTCCTTTATTACACTTACTTAGTATAAAGTACAAAATGCCGTCAGATGGAACAAACACTGACCAAAATACATCAGTAGCAGTTCGAATTGATAAATTGATTGAAATAAATCGAAAAGTCGGTTTATTAATTTGAAATAACGAATTAATAATTCAAAATAACGAATTGATAATTTCGACTTTTTAATTTGTTATTTCGAATTCGTACGAACGCCCTATTAGGGCCAAACAAAATATATATTACTTTCAGAATTAAATTCGAAATAACGAATCAATAATTCGAAATTTTATATTAATTAAGTAATTCGAAATAACCAAATAATAATTTGAAATTTCGAATTACTTAATTCAAAACAACGAATTTATAATTTAAAATAACGAAATAAAATGTCGAAATTATGAATTATTAATTCGAAAAAACGAATTAACAATTATAACGAATTAATAATTCGAAAAAACGAATTAATATATTTTCATAATGATAAAACTATAATAATTCGACATTAACGAATTAATAATTCGAAATAATTAGAATTTAAACATATACTATGTTACATTCTAACCGGCCCAATCACTATCATCGGTAGATACATCATATTTTTTATTTGTAAGGGATAAATCCGAAACAACATCATAACACGTATTTGAACTCGATAACTTGGCATCGGTAGACGAACATAATTGAAGATTCATTGACATAATTATATGTTTTTTGTTTGTTTTACCGATACATTCACATTTAATGCTAAATGTAAATAAACGAAACGATATTGTAGATACAGAAACAAAATGGTAACAGATTCATTGACATAAATATGTTTATTTGTTTTAATGATTACTCATACCTGATACATTTACATTTAATGTTAAATGTAATAACTAAATAAAACGATTGTAGATGCACAGAAACAAAATGGTAACATTCATTGACGTAATTATATGTATGTTTGTTTTACTGATCACCTGATACATTTAATGTTAAATGTAAATGAAACGATTTAATACAGAAACAAAATGGATTGACGACATACTAATTATATGTATTTTTGATTTACGACTGGCTATAGTTGGACAAACAACGATTCTTCTCTGTTTTTTTCTTAGATTATTCGATTTACCGATTACCGTGGCAACAATTTTCTTGAACTAAACATAAATAAAACGAAAGAAATAAGATAAGGATTGATTTTCGAAAAACATAATTGGTCTGACAGTATGGACTCGGTATACATTAAAGATGTATTGTCCCTTGAAACACAAAAAAATGAAGGTCGAAATATTCTAAATTTAAAGTGGCCATATCAAAGTAATATTAAAGTTATTCACTTTTAGTCGAAAATTTGAGCCAAAAACAACAAGTTTACGTAATTAACAGGTAAATTAGTTTGATTACATTTCATCTGGAAAATCGTCACGAGCGAAAGTAAACAAAGATTTCAAACCATGAGTACGCATTATGCATATGCTAAATTAGGATTGTTTACAACTCGTCACGGTTAAGAAGGTATTTTCACACAGATCAAGAGTAAGTTTTATGATTATGCATACATAGTAGCCAAACAAGCGCGTTTCATTATGGGATATGTTTTGATTGAAAACTTTGACTGGAAGTCAAAGTTATTTTTTAAACAAAAAAACGTCTGTATTTCAGTTAAATTTTTTTTTTTTCGAAAAATTGTTGGTGATAGTTAATAACTATTATGATACTTCAAAATGACCCACCTTTTTTCGAAATCTTTTATTTTTTATTTTTTTGGAATTAGTCAAAGGGACAATACATCTTTAAATAAAGGAGAGCAAGTAGAGATTGTTAACAATTATAAGTATCTGGGAGTATAGATAAGAAGTTAAATACAAGGCTCGTTTGTTTGGGGGCAAAGCAGGATATTTGTACAGTACTATAGAATGTTTTTACTAATCAGTGATGTTTTATTTGGGGATGTTATGTTATGTTATTATTTATGGTCTGGGAATTATCAGTAAGGGCATGTAAGGTGGGATAAAGATCGAATTAAGAAGGTGCTGGGTAGTAATTGGTTTGTCTGCTTGACTCATTCTACAGCGAACGGTTTGCCGATGCTATATTTCATTCTGTACTATTTATGTGTTTTTTATGAATAAATACCTATATATATATTCCATGCTATATTGGAAGACACCAATCATCCTCGTCATGGCGACATTGTCAGCTCCGTTTTGCATTCGTTATTATATAGGCCTAATTTTGATGCAAACATTGTTCAATTAGACGTTTTAAAACGTTTTAGAAAAAAACAAACCTAAAAACACGCAATTTCTAACGTTTCGATTACGTTTAACAAACGTTCCTTGTTTGCTGGTAACAAAATGGTACAGATTCATTGACATAATTATAATGTTTATTTACTGATTACCTAATATAATCAGTAATGTGATAGATCTTATTAAATGTACGTCTGTCATTTTTATTAAAATGTGCTACTGTAATCGTTACATAAATTATATTTTTTATTTGTAACTGGACTAAAATATATATATATATATAAATGCCAAATATTCAAAGATAACGGCCTACGCATTACCATAGAAGCAAACAAACAAGTCATCAACTTCTTAGACGTCACACTCAACCTAGCGAAGAACACATACCAGCCCTACACCAAACCAAACGCCACGTTACAGTATATCCATCAACAAAGTAACCACCCACCGACCATCCTAAAGAATATCCCGCCGGAATAAACAAACGACTCTCGTCCTTGTCATCCGACAAGAATTCATTCAACCAAGCCGCCCCTGTACTAGAAAACGGGTAGTAACAAAGTGCGAGGCAGGGAAGGCATGCGAGGCAAGTCAGAAATTTATGCGAGGCATCGTTTTACCATCATCAAAAAATGCGAGGCATCATTTTATCATTTCTCAAAATTGCAAGGCAGGAAATCACCGAAATTGAAGTAGCCTAGGCCCGCTAGGCTAGTTTCCTTTTGCACCTGCCTTGTATTTTAACCAACTTTATCCTGAATACCACAGCTTAGAATTAGTAGGCCTACTTTAATGAAGAAAAATCACATAAAAGTAACAATAAATCCATTAAATTGGTGATTTTACAGACGTTGTTTTTCTCGCATTTCGCACACTCAATGTTCAATATTTTGGTTTCTATGGAACGCCAAAAGAGCAAAATTAATTAGAGGGCTAAAAACTCTGTGGAATCCATTTATATTTAACGCATTATTTGGTGAAAATCAAATACAATTTCAATAGATTTTGTCACTGTCAGTAAGGAAAAATGTTACTGTTGATAATGTACACGGTTTCGTTAACCTTTTAAAGAATAAAATAGAAAAATTCATCATAATATCCTTAGTAGGATGTCCTAGGTCTAGACTAGGTAGTGATGTTGATTTAGGATCGATTATTATTCTTTGAAAACAGAACAGTATCAGCAGTAACATATTACAGCATTTTTATTGACAAATTAACAAATATATTGAAATAAAACGTGTTTTTCACCAATAAATGCATGAGAAATTGACGCATTCCACTGAGTTTTAGTCCTCTATTATCGTTGCTCTTTTGGCGCTCCATAGAAACAAAAATATTGAACATTGAATAAGTGAAATTCGCGAACAGTGTGCGAGAAACACGCCTGTAAAATCATTAATTTAAGGATTTATTTGTTATTTTTTATGTGATTCTTTCATTAAAGTACTCATGAGGTATACTTCTAAGGTGTGGTATTCACGCGATAAAGTTAGTTATCAAATTTGGAGTAAAAATACAAGCGAAGGAAACTATAGCGCCAGGTTTATTAGTACGTACATGGACAACAATAAATAAAAATCGTTCGTAATATACCTAGCTTACTAAAACAGGAATAGTGTATCATTATTAAATATTACACCAACTATTGTTATATCAAAATTGATTAAATTATTTTCTACATAGGCCTCTTATCTAGGTTTAGTAGGGCTAAGCATATTAGCTAAAGTTTAATTTTAGGCCTAGTATTACAATTGTCGGACGTAAGTCTTTTTTCACACGCGCTCCAGAATTCTGTCGCAATTTTTTTCTTTGCCATGCGGCATGTTATTGGATCGCCATATCAGTTACCTTTTATTCACCGCCAGTTATTGAACTTGTCCTGGCAATCGCTGTTCACCTTATTTGCGAGAGAGGTACACGTGTTGTTCCTAGAGAATGGAATGTCTTTGGCACGCCGCTCAGAGAGAAGTCTGTGCGTTGCTGCTGCTGAAACCACGTGCTATAGGAGGGGAATGCACCACAATCCTCTGAGCTGAGGGCTGAATCATTCCGCTACCTGCTAAATAGTAAAGAGGGATTTTCCATCTCTCGGGTCTACCGGATCTAGGCGCAGGGGTGTGACAAAATATTATTTTCACTCTGCTATGTTCGAGAGACATGTGAGTGAACACGCTCAAAATGCCAACAAACATTGCAGTCATTTGATGAGTGTGTCGCTATAACAATTATTGTTTATCGAAAGTTGAAGACTGTCGTTCAGATTTTTTAACCGTAGTTTGGGCACTTTTGTAAAAGTAAAATTTGACAAGATATGACTTGAATGAAAAAACAATCGTTACATAAAAATAAACAACATGATGAGTGTATACACAAATCTATTTAGATACGCTTGTATCGATTGATTATTAGGCCTATAATATAGCATAATAGCACGTTAAGATATGCCTCGCACCTTTTTGAAATTGTAAACTATATGCCTCGTCGCATGCCTCGCACTTTTGGAAATGATAAAATGATGCCTCGCACAAATATTTGGCATGCCTAGCATGCCTCGCGTGCCTCGCTGCCTCGCACTTTGTCAACACTCCTAGAAAACTCTCAACGACAGTGAATACAAGTACACACTAAAATACGAGCCGGCAACCCAGACAAGACGAAAAAACAGACAACGAAACGACATTCTGTGGTACAACCCACCGTTCAGCAAAAACGTCAGCACAAACATTGGACAGAAATTCCTATCCCTAGTAGACAAACATTTTCCAAAAGATAACAAACTAAGAAAAATCTTCAACCGAAACACTATCAAGATTAGCTACAGTTTTATGAACAATATGAAACAGATAATAGACAGTCACAACAAGAGAATACTCAACCATCCCGAAACAACATCCGTGGAAAACACGCAAGAAAACAAAACATGCAACTGCCGACAGAAAAACACATGCCCGCTAAACGGAAATTGCTTACAATATCATCTGTAATATACCAAGCCACAGTTACACGCAAAGACAAATCCACCTCGGAAACTTATATCGGACTCACTGAAAATGATTTTAAAACACGATACAGAAATCACACCTCATCATTCCGTAATACACGTTCTAGAAACTCAACCGAACTCGGTAAACATATTTGGACACTCGAGGACAACACAGACTATTCAATCTCATGGCGCATCTTGGCATCTACTAAAGCATATAGTAGCGCAAACAAAAAATGCAACCTCTGCCTCAAAGAGAAATTATTTATCATCCGCCACCCTGAATTATCGACATTAAACAAACGTAACGAACTTATGTCCGCCTGCCGGGGCACAGAAAGAAAGCATTGTTATATAACAGCTGACATTCCAAAACATATCACCTGTAAATGCTAATTCTACAAGTAAATGTGCTTATAAGCAACGTTGTAATTGATTCTTCTCATTATAGTCTCCTGATGAGTGAGTTGCACGACTCGCGAAACAAGCCTGTTGTAGAGACCAAACTGTAGTTTTTACTTCTTTTCCAGACTTAACGTATATATATATATATATATATACGTTATTATTGTTATTCAGACTCCACCCTGGCTCCCTTTGTTATATTTCTTTTATTCCTGTCCACCCAGGCAGCACTTGCCAGCTTTATACTCTGACGTTATCCAAATTCCTTCACTTGCACTGATGAAGGGCTAGTGTTGCCCGAAAGCTCTGCTAACTTTTCTGGCTGTTTACTTTATCGTTTTGATTTAGCTTTTCGATTTTTATTTTTGTATCTCCATTGAGATCCAGCCACTGATACCCACAGCATTGTCATTTTTTTCAGTAATTTGCCTTTGGATTTATATATATATATACTTTCTGTATCTATAAATCTGTCTATAAATTATTCAATATCCACCTTAGGGAATCCACCTAATATCCATATTCGGGAAGGATACCTAAACAAGTATATAGAAATAAAGAGCCATGTATACTGTTACTTTAATACTGCATTTATTTCTGCAGCGTGTAGGGCAATAGTTGTTTTCCCACTGAACAAAAACAAAAGCAGCTGTATTTTAACACATTAGCACACTAAATTAAAAAATGAGACGCCCATTTTCCCATCTTCTTATAGTTCCTATAGTCCATACAAGTCGAGGTGGCCGAAAACGGCACGTTATTTCGAATTATAATAATAATAATAATAAATACTTTATTTTAAAGTATTTAAATTTGTGCCATTTTGCATTGGTTTTTTTAGAGTATTCCATAATCTAGCACCATGATATGAAAAACTGTTTTTTTATATTCTGTTTTGGGTTTATCCAATTTTAATTACTAAATTAATTTGAAATTTCGAATTAATAATTCGTTATTTCGAATTTCAGAAAGTAATATATTTTTTTGTCCCTAATGATTTATATGGCTCTGTACGTGTATGTAATCAGAGCCATATAATATATGGCTCTGTCTTCTGTAATCAGAGCCATTATATTTTATATATATAATTATGGCTCTGTCTGTAATAAATAAATAGTGCCCTCTATTGACTGTCTAATCATGTCACGCATGATTGATCTAAAAGAATAACAAAATCTGCTGAGAGCACCACCGATAGAGAGAGAAACGGGATAGGTTAGGACGGGAACTAACTACTGTACTACTTACTACTCTTGTTTGTAGTCTACTACTACGGTGAACCTGAAAAATGTGATCAGATGCTTTTATGGTTTATTTCCGGTGACCTTGATTTAGGTCTATCATTACTGTAGGTACGACCAGAGTCCAGAGAATGACTGCACTGTAGCATATATTTTTATTTATCCACGCTGACCTGTTCTGTTGTTGTGTGCTGAAATCTCAAGTTCAAGATATACTCCACGTGCCTACCCTCCTAGCCCAGCTAGTTCTAAGTTAATTGATAAAGGCAAAAGCATGTCTTCAGGCATTGATAACATAGGATTGCGTTATGTATTTGCAGGCTCTTCTTGTATGACGGCTGCGTTTGGTAATTTATTTGTTTGATTATACAGTAATAGTTTATTAAATATCATTATTTAATAACATGTTGGTTGCCAGACTTCTTCAGCTTTCTTCACCTCCTCATTTGATGATGTCATGTGATGACATTTTTCAAAAGAATAATTTCTAGGTCTAACTTAACTAGTCTAGGTATAGAAGTCTGGTAAATCTTTGTAACCATGTGAAACTTAAAGTCTGATGTTCTATGACGTATTGGTTGATAAACATTGATCTTGTTCCCTGAACAAAACCGATATGTGAATGTTGCTGTGTATAGTTTAGTTTATAGTGTACAGAGAATTAGTATAACAAATACATCAATTATCTCTGACACTGACAGTATACCACATTTTAATTGTCAAATTGTCATCTGCGAAATTGCATTTGCGACTTAAATTCAGGTATGTCAATGCTAAATATTCATAATTACATTTGTTACATTAGTATACTAAGACTGCTCGCCGGCTTTTGCAAATTCTCTCGTATCTTTTAACACTAGCAGGTCTGAAAATAATAATAAAAAGTGGTCCAGAATTGGGACCGTGGTCCGGATTGCCTCCAAAACAAATGGCAATACGCCAAACAAACTACCCATAACATAATTCAGGCAGCGATAATTGAATTAATGTTAGTTACTTTAATACAAGTATATATTAGCCAACTCATTTATCAACATGTAGTTCATAAACATTTCAAACAAAGCATCTGAATTATAATTCATCAAATTCCATTGCCTGTTTTATGCACCGTTTCGCCTGTTCAGTTGAAACAACAGTTTTCCACACGATACTTTTAGTGTTGAGTTCAATTTTGTCTGCAATCAAAAATAATATGCATCTTTAGCACTGACTTCACTTACCTGCAGCACTGAATTCACTCATCTGCAGCACTGACTTCACTCATCTTTAGCACTGAATTCACTCATCTGCAGCACTGAATTCACTCATCTGCAGCACTGACTTCACTTATCTGCAGCACTGAATTCACTCATCTGCAGCACTGAATTCACTCATCTGCAGCACTGACTTCACTCATCTGCAGCACTGACTTCACTCATCTGCAGCACTGACTTCACTCATCTGCAGCACTGAATTCACTCATCTGCAGCACTGAATTCACTCATCTGCAGCACTGAATTCACTCATCTGCAGCACTGAATTCACTCATCTGCAGCACTGAATTCACTCATCTGGAGCACTGAATTCACTCATCCGCAGCACTGAATTTACTCATCAGTACTGTTGTTTTCATTATCCATCAAAATATTCCCATCTGTTTCACAGTAGCCTAATTAGTTGCAACTTATTATAAATCTAGCAGCTAATCACTTTGCCTTCACCATGTCATTGCATCATCAAACAAAATTGTTAAATTGTCATTACAATCTACTTCTTGTCCTGTTATTTACTACAAAATTTCTCCTACGCAAAACCTTAAAATCTATGCGCAAGTATAGGTGCCCCAGACATTTACACTTGATATCTCTATTTATGTTCCGCTTATCTAAAAATATCTTGCCTTTTCATATAAGTTCTCTATTTTCAAAAACTGCTGAAGGTCATACACATAACACTAGAAGTTCGATAAATAATTTTATTCCTGATAAGTCGTTTTATAAGCCCCGTCGTCACTCTGTTTTTTATGTTGGACCTAAGCTCTGGAGAGTTATCTCACAAGAGTTAAAAAGAAAATGTACAGTCTCTAGTTTTAAATACAACTACAAAAAGCTTTTAGTCTCTGAATATAATAAATCATTTATTTGTACTTAAATACTACGTATTTATTATTATTATTAACTTATTATTACTTGTGCAAATGCTAAAGTTTAAAACACTTATGATTCATTTTAATAACTTATACTCTGTTTTTCTTATTTATTTACCTTTTAAATTTTTTATTTTACTTATGTATTTTTACTTCTTATTTTATATTCTTACTATGTATTAAATACTCGTTATACTTGATAATGTTTATTGTATCTTTTCTGGTGGGTAAGCCTTAAAGTTCTTTGAACTTATTTGCCCACCAGCCACACATCTTTCTTGTATATATATATATGTTTATTGTTACTTTATTATCATATTCATTTTGTGTGGAAAATCAATAAAAACAATATCTGGCTCGCAACATCATTTGTAAATTACAGTCTGGCCCATGATACGAAAACCCCTGGCACACAGTAGATTATAGGTATCTTGTCATGTTTACATTTAAAAGAGAATGATCAGATGACATCATTTAGAAGATATCAAATGAGGAGGTTAGATGTACATCATTCTAAAGGATGTAGACATGACATGTTAATCATAAATCTAGGTTCTCCACTGTCCAACAAGATTTGTTATGTTGCCAAGCACAGTATTAATGGGTAAGCTGTTGATTTGGTGAACATTACAGGTGTATACATTACAGGTGTATACATTACAGGTGTATACATTACAGGTGTATAAATTTGACATAAATAGCAAAACTACTGCTATAAAATATAAAGTTATTTACATTTTTTAAGTAATTTGTTTGTTGATTTGTAGTTACAAACCCAGTTGATGTAACTAAAATTCGGATGCAACTTGATGGTGAACTTGCAGACCAACGAGGACAAGTAAGGACAGCATATCAAAACCGGTACTATAAAGGAATCATCCGTGGTGCTTTAAGAATTGCGAAGGATGAGGGAATACTAGCACTTTATAAAGGGTAAACACTCCCAACAAATAATTAATAACTAGTAATTATAATATACTAATATAACAAATCATTAATATTAAAAAATAATCTAGTTTCATTAGACTTTTTTTCATATCATTCATTAAGATTTTTTTTTTTTAATGAACGTTTTTAACTATCGACAAATAAGAAAAAATCTCAAGCAGCTAGTAGTATATGTAATTGTATGAACAAAATTATTACTAGGGAAACATTTACTGTAGTGTTGTTTATAAAACTGAACTTATTAAAAGGAGAAAAATTGGACTGCTCTGAACAAAAACAAGGCCAACAGCCATTAAGTCGCGTGCTACAATGCATAATGATACCGGACCGACAGACAGACCGATCGACAGACCGACCGACCGACCGACATAGTGAACTATAGTCGCGTCCACGCGACTAAAAAGGCATAATTTTGACGAATTTTTTAACTTTTTCATCAAAAACGTGCGCAAATTATCCAATTCGACGTGCATGTATGACGTAATTTTAAGTCGAAATTGTTTAAAAGATGGTAAAATTATTAGAAAAGGCTGCAAAAACATAAATCACGCGAAAAAAGTATGTATTTAACGCTACGTGCGCACCACGCGCGTAAAAATTTGCGCGCGTATGGGAATTTTTGACATGCTCAAAATGACAAGAAACGCGTAGAAAGTTGATTAAAAATGAATTTTGCGCATTTTAAATGCGCGTGCGCGCGTAACTTTGTGGCTTTGTGACTCATGGCAATGTTGTAAACGCTTAAAATTGCCTGAAACGTACTCTTATTTCATCGAAAATAAATTTTGAAAATTTTAAGCGCGCGTAAATGCGCTACGCACGTAATTGTATTGCCATATGATGATTTATGCCCTGAAATTTATGAGTACCAAATTTTATTTAATTGTGATTCATGGTTATGAAGATATGATTACAAACTTGATTTCGTTAAATCGTGCGTAGACCGCGTAATTTTTTATTGCGCACCGTGAAAACATAACCACATCGATTCCTGGCCATAAGGAATATACTGTGAAAAATTGACTTAGCTAGATTAAACTGATATCAAGATAAGGTCAGAAAGCGATAAAACGCATAGTAATACCGGACCGACAGACTGACCGACCGACATAGTGAACTATAAAAATAGTACAAGTCAATGTTTTAAAGAGTACAGGTTTGTAGTTTTGATGCTTTACAGTGCATTGAAACATTAATATGTAACGTAATCTGTGAATATAAACCAGTAACTGCATACGTTTTAATTTAATCAGTTTCTTTTGTCATAGTTTAACACCATCACTGATCAGAGAGTCTGTGTACAGTACAATACGTATTGGCTCTTATGAACCAATAAAAGTTCTCTTCGGTGCCACCAATCCATCAAACACCCCATTATATAAAAAAATTTGTGCAGGAGGAACCTCAGGTAAAGTGTTCTCATTCTTTCATTTACTTCAGGCCCTTAGCCAGAATGAATGAACCCCACTGGTTGCTAGCAAGCTCCACCTGGCCAAAAAATAAAATAATAAATAAAAACAAACTAGAATTTAATTCCTCACTTTGACGGATTATTGGTGATCATTGTGATAAAGATAATTTTATTAACATTTAATTTTAAAAAATACATTAAAATATAAGCGCAAAACATTGATGTATTCCATCCTTTGACCTGCTGCTGAGTTGTTCCTATTATGTGCCTATACCCCTTTTACACTGCCAGTAAAAATGCAGAGTTGATCCGGAATTGTATAACCCAAGACGTAACCAGGACGCAGAAATGCTGAAATGTAGGCCGGGGTAAACAAGGTAAAAAGTTACCTGGGTCGCTGAATCACCCAGGTAAGTGATGCGGAATGTATTCAGCATCAAGTCAACCCGGAATGAACCCATAACTTGTGTGTTCGCGGTGTAAACAGTCCCGTGAATGTTTTCCTGGCTGGTTTCAATCCTCACTCACTATAGTATTTAATTTACATACAATTAAGATAAGGTTGATTTTGTTTTTTCGCTTATTTAATAAATAAAAATTTTTATTTAAAGAAAAATTATTCTCCACGAATAGACTTTTTTGTATTGCCATAAAAAAAAAAAAAAGCACGAATGTGCAATACTCGGGGTACAGCGAAAGAAGCTATAATGACGTCATAAGACCGGATGTAACGTCACATACACGTCAATAACCGCGCTACCAAATACGGCTATACGGTATCATCTTCGAGACGTGATATGGCTGCATCCCGTTTGAAATTAAACAAGGCCAACAACCATAAGTCGTGTGCTCTCAGCAAAAAATGAACTTTCAAAAAGTAATGTACTTTAAAACTTTTCTGTACATTAAAACAGTTCAAAAAGTACAGAAAAGCGATAAAACGCATAGTGATACCGGACCAACAGACAGACCGACCGACCGACCGACATAGTGAACTATAGACTAAAAATCCGGCTCTATAGCTTTGAGGACATGTCCCTGTAGTTTATTCATGCTAAATCCGAGCTAAATACTACAACGAATAAGGGAGGAGTAGTACTTTATAAATCGCACTTTTTGCTCAATAGTGTCCGGATGGAAGAAGAAGAGGAAAAGATGAGAGAGTCTTAGACTCAGGTACCCCGAGTAATAAAACGAGATATACTCTATATCATATTACGTATACAGTATATTTCACCATAAATTTAAAGAAAAATAGGTTTCGCCAGGGTTCGAACCGGGACCTTCTGCGTGTTAAGCAGACTTGAAAACCACTACACTACGAACCCACTTACACTAAAAATGTGGGTTACAGAAAGTTTTTTAATCCATTTAAATTACAAATAAATATGGTAATAAGCACAAAGCAAAATAAACATGTGTAAAAGTGATAATTACCGATTACGCAAAATAAGTATTTTAAAAAATAATAAAAATAAGATATACTGTGTATAATTATCATATTGCGTATACAGTACTTTTCACCATAAAGTTTTAAAAAAATGGTTTCGCCCGGGCTCGAACCAGGTACCTTCTGCGTGTTAAGCAAACGTGATAATCACTACGCCAAGAAGCCGCATATAACTACATAATGCTGTGGTGTGTGTCACACATTGTGGCTTTTTAATTAAACAAATTAATTAACAAAAAAGCATGAATGTGCGATACTCGGGGTACAGCAAATGAAGCTGTAATGACGTCATAAGACGGGATGTGACGTCACATACACATCAATAACCTACCAAATACGGCTATATGGTACCATCTTCGAGACGTCATATGGCTGCATCCGGTTTGAAATTTAAAAATCCGGCTCTATAGATTTGAGGACATGTCCCTGTAGTATATTCATGCCAAATCCCAGCTCAATACTACAACTAATAAGGGAGGAGTAGTACTTTAAAAATCGCACTTTTTACTCAATAGTGTCCAGATGGAGAAAATGAGTAAGTCCTAGACTCGGGTACCCCGAGTAAAAATTGTAGGAGTTAAAATGAGCAGAGAGGGTGATTTCGATTAATCTAGAACATTTACATGGGTCGGCATTTTTCACTGTAAATACACGCAACCCGTGTCATTCCCGGGTTAATGTATTGGGTGTGAAAAGGAAATCTATCCAGACACGACACAGGTTGATTCTAAGCCCAGGAGTGTAAAATGGGTAATATAGATATTGTATACAGTTTAAACTGTATATCTATACACAGTGTAGCATAGGTGAAATTATGGGAGGAAAAAATCTATTTTTTAAATTCAGGTGGCCAAATGATGATGTCATACTATTTTGTATGTCTAATATGTACATGAATTCATATCTACAACTCATTGGCTTCCATAATAAGTTTAACTTTAGATTTGAACTCGTCACTTTGACGAGTAATAGTTCACTTTGACGAGTTAGTTATCCGCACAACAAACACATACGTTAGAATATTGCGCACAGAAAATTATGCCATTTTGACCTGAAGAAAATAAAATGTTGATAGTGACGTGCTCTCTATTTTGTTACACTATACTAAATACATACTACATACTGTGTAGCAAAAGTAAATTTCCTTTTACGAAAGAGACAAAAATCCTATATTTTATATTCGGGTGGCCATACGTTGACGTCATAACATCTGAGCGGTAACAATTTTGCATGAATTTATATCTACAATTCTACTACAACAAATTTTTGATCCCGAGGAGCTATAATAGATGATTTTTACAATATTTTGTAACTTTTTCAACTAAAACGTGCGCAAATAGTCTAATTCAACGTGTTCGTATTTCATGATTTAAAGTGGAAATGGTCTAAATTGTTTTCAAAATTACTAGGAAAGGCTTGAAAAATATAATTCAAGAGAAAAAACGTACTTTCATACTCCATGAACACCACAGAAGCTGGCATAGTGATTTTATTTATGTCAAATCATTCAAAAATATAAACACCAATTACAGGATAAAATAATTAAAATAAAATACACAGCATAAAAGAATTTAAATAGTTTTGTATTTAATGTTTAAAAATGAAAAACTAAAACATAAAAATATCTTATGATGGGAAACTTACATGTATGTACACAATTCTACTAAGGGATATAATAAGTTATTGTGGTAATTTATACAATATTAATTACGATATTAAGCTGCTGAAAAAGAAGTACAGTATATATATAATAAAAGATCACTCAATACAAAGTTTGTATTAAACTTTATTGATTAATTATATTGTAGGGGCAATTGGAAGCAGTATTGCAACACCAACCGATCTGATCCGTGTTCGCTTACAAGCACAAGGACGGCCAGGGGCTGAAACTAAATATTCTGGCTTTATTAGTGCATTCACACATATACTAAAGAATGAAGGGATACGTGGGTTGTATCGTGGAATGTCACCCACTGTCCAGAGAGCCATTGTTGTAACAGCCACTCAGGTACATTGTTAGTTTATCAGACCAATTAAATTATTTCACAGCTTTTTTTTGTATATTGGATTTCTGTGAGGTTTTAAGGTGTTTTTTTTTTTTATTCTTTTATAAACATATTAATAATACAATTGTAAATACATTGAAATATTGATAATAAATGTTCTAGTACAGTAGAACTCCTAGTGATATCTTCAGGTCTCCAAAGGGTAAGTAGCATAGAAAGACTGTTTTGGGGGGTTTTTCTTCACTTCACACCTTTTTTATGGATCATAAATTAACTTAAATGTGAAATAACAATGCATATACCTGGAAATGGGTAGTTTAATGAAAATTTGTAAATAAATATGCCTATTTTTTATATTGTTGACTCTCCATTAAAAAAATTTATTATGGGAGTAGTTATTGAGTTGTCGATGAATTTGTGTGCAACTTTTACCTTTTATCAAATTCAAGAATGAATCAATATGAATAAGCGAGAATCTTAACAAATTTACTAAGAGAAAATATTTCTAAAAAAATGAAGGAATCAGGAAAAACAAAAATAAAATTACATTATTATTATACACACAATTAAAACAATAAACTGGTTGATTTGATTGATTCTTTGCTGTCAGGCACAAAACATTCTGCACCTTATTTCAAGATGGAAAGTCTTATTGTAAGCATGTATGTAATGAATTAACATTGATTTTGTAAAACCATTCTTTAATTAAAATCACATGAGGATAGGCATAGCATTTAATATCTCGTACATTGCTCTTTTAGACTGCTGGTTATGATCACACTAAACACACAATTCTGAATGCTGGCCTTATGAAGGAAGGAGGTGCTCTTCATATTACAGCTTCAATGATAGCGGGATTTATGGTAGCTGTAACGTCATCACCTGTTGATGTAATTAAAACAAGAATTATGAATCAAAAAATAGATGGTAAGCAATAAGTTATAAAATATATTTGAATCATTTTCATTTTGATTGTATTTGTGCTCCCAAATACTGTCAATTAACAGGGGCGGATCCAGCATTGTAAGTGGGGGGGGGGGGCCTAAATATCTGAATATAAGTAAATATAAATATGTTATTGATTTAATATTGAGTAGAACACAGTGATTTATATAGTCAACTAAAATTTGGGAATTATTTCCGAAAGAGAAACTTGTCATAAAATGAGACCAACTGCTTGAGTCAAATTTAAACAAACCCAATTTGTGTTTTGTATGTAACATTAGAGTTGAGGGATGGGGAAGAGGATGGGTGCCAAGAGGAAAACATTTTTAATATATTCTTTATCCATTCAATAATGAAATATTAATTGTTCTCATGTTTACAAATAATATACCACTAAACACAGTGAAACATTGCGATTTAATACTTTGAAACTTTCACTGTCATAGTTGATTGAAATAGTAAAGTACATGTAACGTTACACCACTACGACGTTTATATTTTGTGTAATTACAGTATTAATTAATACAAACGTCAGTAATAAAATGTATTTTCATATTGTGTTTTGTAATGTAAAACAGTTTGTGAAAAATACCTCTATTCGGGGCAAATCGTAAATTCGCTTTAATCGTCAATAAATAATTAGCTAACTCAAATGAATTAGTAGACCTAATGGTTTTCAATTGTTTCTTAGAGCCAATTCATACTTAAGTTGGTTCCTACCCACCAAAGTTGTTTTGCGTTAGTGCAAGTGAACCTTCGTACTGTAGGCCTATCCTAACTTGTTTAGTTGCTTAGAGTCAGTTCATATGGTACGTTATTTACACGATCGTGGTGAGGTGAGGGTATTGGGCATATCGAGGATTGGGGTTCGCAGTCGGTTAAGGGGTTCGCCCGAACTATAAAAAAAAAAACCTGGCTGCGGGCCTGATAATTTTATATATAGATGAGTTAGCTCTTTCTACACCAGCCGATGTCATGGATGTTAATAGCATGATATTTATTATTATCCAAGTGATATTTGGGAACATTGCACTGCGCGTGTCTGCAAGTGTTGTGGGGATGTTTTCTTCTGTCCGATTTCCAAAGTCGAACTGTAGCCTAGCTCTTGCTGCAATGTACTATACGATGGCAAGTTGTTTTTATAGACCTCAATTGCATCTTTGCTAAGAGTTGCTGAATTACATGGAAGGACTTGAAGTGCGTGGATAGACTTAGTTGACATATCTCCAAAGTAGCAATCACTGAACTGCTGAATAAGTGAATCTATAAACGGATTACAAATTGTAAATTTGAAATACATATGTGGGTATGTAGCTGGGTTGTTGTTACGTTGGGTTTACGCTCCACATCGCCTTGGTGGTTCCATTGTATTGTTGGAAATGCTTGCCATATCTGTCATCCTTCTCCACACTTCTTCATACTGTTGCTCATCATTCCTTGCGTCCTCTAACACTCGCTTTACAATTGCAACCATGTTATCCCCCTCGATGATGTTAAGTGTTGACCCTTGAAATTTACTGTTGATTCCACGAATGTATCCAAAACAATGAAAAATGGTATGAAAACTGGCAATGAATGTTGGATCTGTCAGTTTCTTGAAGAGACCTTGAGTGTCTGCCATTGACTTTGTATTCCATCCATGTTCCCTGGAACTAATTGCCTCCAGACACAGGATTAGTGGTTTGTACATTTTGTTAGTTAGATTTAGTACTCCATGTTGATCAATTACATTCGTTATTAGCGACCGTTTATTAAGATAATATGTGCAACCTTACTAAACGATGAGTCAGGTTGCAGAAAAATAATAATAGTCATTATTTTACAGCCTGTTTATAGCTCCCGCCTAAATCCACGCCTGTGAGCCAAAATGTAATGTGCTCTGGTGGTCAAACATTTAAAATCCTCCTGTAGTTAGAGCAACAGGGGTTTTAACCGTTCTTTTTGCTTTGAAATTAAAAGTTAACAGCAATCACCAATTAAATGGCATTCTAACACCCTATCAATTGTGTGTTTTGAACCATTTTTGTTTTCAGAACGCTATTTAGCCGGTTTTTTTCATAGCAGTAAGAGGAGGACATTATTGCATATTTGATCTTTCTGACCACAATTATGTTAATCATGTGACTAAAAAGAATAAGCATATCTCTTAAGGTAGTAATAGATAGTAGTAGTAAATACTATGTACTAATTTTGTTTAATTTCTATTTTTCAGGTATATGTAAAGATCAGATTATGTACAAACACACGCTTGACTGCTTGTGGAAAATACTACGAAGTGAAGGGATTTTTGGACTGTATAAAGGGTTCATTCCAAACTGGTTAAGACTTGGACCACATACTATAATCAGTTTCTACTTGTTTGAACAGTTTAGGTCAATGGCTGGGATAAAACCTATTTAATTGCCTTTTTTGTTAAATGAAAAGTGTGATAACATGTTCAATAATATTGATTATTTCATTTAATGCCAGTCTCCATTAATAGTTTCAATAATAAATTTAGTATTTGGTAGTTAAGGCTATATATTAAATGATATTTCGTTAAGTGTATCAAAGACTTCTTAAGCTTTTAAGCGTGTGTGACCCTCTGAATACATCCAACACTGCAATCATATGGCAAGAACTGCCGTGGATGACAGCGCCAATATTTCTCCAAACAGTATTTGGATTGTTTAAATGTCTCTTTCTCTATGACATGGCTAGGTAGGTAAACTACACGTTACATAAGGAATTTGTACAAAATTTCTGCCAAATTCTCAGCCTTGTAGGTTTTTAATAATTTTCAGTTTATGACCTCTTGTTCTAGATCTGACCGCCAGCTTTGAAAAAATGTTACTCTGGATTTGATCAATTCCTTTAAATATCTTGTAAATCTGAATAATTGCAGATCTTTGTCTTCCATTCAAAAGTAGCATTTCTAGCCTCTGATCATATGAGTAAACCTCAACTCTATGATCATATGAGTAAACCTCTACTCCATAACATTTTCAGTTTTATCTGATTCTTTTAAAAATATTTGCTGCCATACAGTATTTCATAAAAAAAATGGAATCTTATTATTATCTACCAGTAAACCTAAGTCCATGATTTTGACAACTGATGGAAGAACCTTGTCATATACAATGTTTGCAAATTACTTCTTTTATCGGCACCTTAAACATTAGGACCGCATGGCCACTCTTTCCAATGGGAGGGTAAGTAGAGAAATCAACAACACAGGCTAAAATAAATGGATATGCCAAATGCGAATTCTATTGGTGTTTTTAATATGCTGGAACCAGAAAAGATCCTTCACCAAATTTGAAAATAAACAACTTTCAATTCTTACTGTATTTCCTTCAGAATCAGAATCCAACCAATTTATATCGCCAAAATTAAAATCTCCAGCAACTATAAAATAATCATGACTTCAAATGTCCTGCTACATACCATAGGCCTAGCTCTAATTTTTTAGTTTTCTGCACCGACTGCTGAAACATCCTTCTGAACTGAATATTTTTCTTTTACTTTCTTATTGCTGGATCTCGGGCTTCGGATGAAAACGAGACTTGATCATTTTTACCGTTTTGTATTGTATATTTAAGATTAAAAACTGCATTTTGTTTTTTACAAAATAAAGCATATTATGGGCCTATCCGATATTATTTTAGTTTGAAGTAGTATAAGGCTTTTATATAATGATAAGGCAAAAGTAATATGTTAATACTATGTATATGCAAGGAATAGATAGTCAACTGTTATAATAATTGTAAATAAATATCAACAACAAAACGTTTGTGTGTGAAGTCTTTATAACAAGACTGTATACAGGCGGATCACCTTTCCAGCCTCCATATATGAAATATACAACTTTGTGAATCTGTTCATTCGGCTGGTTTATTACGAACATCCATCGAACAAGCGTGTTTACGTGAATTACGTGTACATAATGTTATCGTACAGTCACATATGTAAGCAAAACTAGCTCCAGCTCGATATTTGTGCCAAATAAATTTTATCGCCTAACTTTGTTATTCTTGAGTTGCTGAATTCAAAAAAGTTAGGTGCCATTTTTTTCGACCTCTCCTTCAGCCGCCATTTTGTATTTCAAAATGGCCGACATTCCACACTAAACTTTGTCATCCATGGTATCATCGGAAAGGGAATGTAATACTGATCATTTTATCCCATTACATCCATATAAAAAAAATGGATAGTTACATAGTTATTTAACAATAAAACAAGTCACATGACCAAGAAAGGTCAAAAGGTCAACATTTTTAATTTTCTCAAATACTTTACTGTTTGGTATCGTAGTATAGCTTTTTTTATTCTGAATACAGTTTTACTAATATCTGTTCGATTTTCCTTTGTTTATTGTCATAATTTTCCAATTATGTAAATAAACTGTTTTTAAATGTACAATAAAAAAGGTCTCCTTTGTATTAAGATAAATACGGTTTTTCTTATTGGTTTTACAATTCATTCAAATGTTGGTAACATTTATCTGGTTATAATAACAATTTCAGTGTGTGAAAATACTTTAGTATAAGTTTAGTTTAACTGTCAAGATCCTCGATATGCCCGGTTTTCGCATTGCAAGTAAAAAACAAGATCAAACAACCATTGCTTTGCAAGTAAATTAGTTGCAACGCAAACATGATCTTGGAGGTATAAGTAATTGATTTTAGTACCTTTATTTGAGCAAGTTCATACAACTACTACGGCAGAAACGTAACTTTGGGAAGTAATTTAGATTTATCTTAATTCTGCTAGTTAATGTAGTTTTATTTATAACTATATCCAGTGCAGTGGCGTCTATGTTGGTGTTTTTTTTCAAACATGGTTTTCTGCCAATAGCATGGTTGCATGTTGTAAGCCTAGGCCTATATAGGCCTATATAAAGTAAATCGATAAAAAAGTTGTTGCTTATTTAAATTAATTTATGTACACATTCTTATATTATATATATTGGATATTTGTGTGACCATAAAGGCAGGATAGAAAACAGGTCATTTATACTGTGTATAAGTAGTCGAATAATCTTCCACCGTTTCAGATGATAACATAATTATATTGAATATACAATTAAATCGGTGGCATATGCGCATACTCATACGAATACAAATACTAACAACAAACGGATACAATGGGATCATGCCCAAGAACAATAAAATAATAATAATTCAAAACCCATCGATGACTGAAAAGCCGATTCCATCCCCTACCGGTGTGTGGTCGCACTTCACTCTTTAAAAAAAAAACCACTGCATTTTTGATAAATATAACTGAGACATGCAGTAAAAGTAACAAAATTAAAATACAAATTTATAAAAGGGAATTCAATAACATAAATCGTTACATACGGTACATATTTATAAAGTGTCTGTAGTTAAAAGATTTCGTTTTTCTCAAACTAATTTGAATATTATTGCTGAAAAGTGGATATTGTTTCCCTTTTTTCCGATAAGTTCTTAAAGTTAAGTTACCACAAACAAGTATAATTTGATTAATTATTCTATGTGACTTTTGATAATAACAACGTATAGTTAGGATTTATATTGCGATAATCACAAACCACACGTAAAAATCAAAGGAAATTTTTGGACGTTAAAAATACCGTAATTCGTTTCTTTACAATATCGATTGGTAGTTTGTAAAGGTAGTAAAGGCAGCAATAGGACACTTACTTTTCTTTATTACGTGTAAACTTTATTTGAGGAAAACTAATTTATCTAAAAATTTTTTTTAATTATTAAGATTTTTTCACATATAATAATATCAAATGCAAATATTCTGTTTGCTGCACTTCATCTGACGTTCAAAGAGAAAGGGAGAAACATGCCAATTAACATTGGCATTGTGCACAGATGGCTTTATATTGTGTGGTGCCCGCCGCTTTGACTAAAATACAAATGATTTTGAACGCTACGCAAATGATACCGTGACCCGTAGCATTTTTTTCTTTTTACGAAAAACAGAAATGTAAACTACTAAAAATAAAATAGATTCAGAATTTTAAAAAGCTATCCAACGAAACAAAGCAAAGATGTGCTTTGACAACAGTTTATTTCACCTTTGTTCACGGACTATAGTTATTTTGATTTTAAATTAAATAACTCGGAAACTTGACATTGAAGTTAAGTGTAATCCGGTACCGTACGGTACTTATTTAGTATTTGGATAATATATAATATAAAACATATAAATGGACAATGACAAAGTCGAAAGAAAATCAAACAAACATTTGAATTAATTGTAAAACCAATAAGAAAAACCGTATTTATCTTAATATGAAGGAGACTACTTTTTTCATTGTTAAAATGAGTATAGCGAGGCATTTAATGAATAGACAAACTGCCTTAAAATGTGACATGTTTCGAGAAACTATTCTCATCATCAGAAGAACAGAAAACAACGCCTAAAGTACTTATATACCAATAGGACAGGTTGTATGTAAATAAGGATTAGCATGATAAAACAACAAGGAACATTTAAAAACAATTTATTTACATAATTGGAAAATTATGACAATAAACAAAGTAAAATAGAATAGATATTAGTAAAACTGTATTCAGAATAAACAGATCTATCCAACGATACCAAACAGTACAGTATTTTGGTGAAATTGCATTTTAACCTTTTGACCTTTATTGGTCACGTGATTTGTTTAATTTCGCAATTACTATGTAACTATGCGTTTATTGATATGGGTGTAATGGAATAAAATAATCAGTATTACATTCCCTTTCCAATGATACCATGGATGACCAACTTTAGTGTGGAACGTCGGCTATTTTGAAATACAAAATGGCGGCTGAAGGAGTGGTCGAAAAAAATGGCACCTAACTTTTATGGATTCAGCATCTCAAGAATAACAAAGTTAGCTAAAAAAATCTATTTTGGCACAAATATCGAGCTGGAAGACATAATAACCCGTACTATTAGTGATGATGAGAACGTACAAAAAGAACTTACGGAGAATACTTCCAAAATTAATTTATTTAAACGTTTTGTTATCGTTTACAAACGACAATGAGATGTTAGTATGGCCAACACAAGCTTGGCACTAAGGAAAGTCTTCCCAAACGTTTTCGTTTAGTGTTTCGTTCAGTATATTACCTAGTGTATCTAAGATACTAGAGTCTGTTGTTAACTCCCAATTACAAAATTATCTTAATGAAAATAACATTATAAATGATTACCAATCCGGATTTCGGGGTAAATACTCAACGGAAACGTGTCTTATTCATTTACAAGACACAATAAAAGCTGAATCAAGTAAAGGAAACATAACAGGCATGGTCCTAATAGATGTAAAAAAAGCATTTGATTCAGTTAATATGCAAGAAATTGGAACTTATAGGTGCAAATACTAACACGATATCATGGTTTGAATCATATCTTGAAAATAGGAAGCAAACGGTAGATATAAATGGTACTTTCTCTGAATCACTAACCATAAATTGTGGAGTCCCTCAAGGTAGCATCCTGGGACCTACACTTTTCTTTTGTTACATAAATGACGTACCATTTAGGCGAGGGATTTGAAAGTTATGTTTTCTGGGTCTGGTTTCATGTTTATGGGCGGTACTTAATTTGACAAAATATGGATACATATATGGGATGGATGTTCCGTAATATAGAGTGTAGGGTTAGGGTGCAGACTGCAAAGTTCTATTATACGCCGATGACACTGCCCTCATTGCCAGTGGTACCGACGCACGGCGTATTTCTAAGAGTCTCTCTGACAATCTTATGTCATGTAATGAATGGTTCAATGACAATAAACTGTCTATCCATCCTGACAAAACCGAGTCCATACTTTTCGGCACCAGAAAGAAACTTAAAAGTTCATCTGGATTGTTTAATGTCACTTTCAATGATAAAGATATCACTCAAAAGTCGTGCGTCAAATACCTTGGCTGTCTCCTTGACAATAACTTAAGTGGTACATCAATGGCGCAAAGTACAATTAAAAAAATCAACTCTAGGTTAAAATTTCTTTACCGTAATGTAAAATGCTTAAATAATCAGACTAGAAAAATTCTCTGTAACGCTCTCATCCAAAGTCACCACGATTACGGATCCACCTCATGGTTTGACGGACTTACTAAGGACCTTAAAATTAAATTACAAACGGCACAAAATAAAGCTGTAAGGTTTATTTTAGGAAGAGGCAATCGATTACACGTTGGTGAATATGAACTAAATGTTGTTGGTTATTTGAATGTAACAAACAGAGTAAAATTGTTACAACTTGTACATGTACATAAAATATATTACGGAACATCCATCCCATATATGTATCCATATTTTGTCAAATTAAGTACCGCCCATAAACATGAAACCAGACCCAGAAAACATAACTTTCAAATCCCTCGCCTAAATGGTGTTGGACAAACCAGCTTCTATTACAACGGAATAAAAAACTGGAATTCTCTTCCAGATTGTATAAAGGCCACAACCTCTACTAAGCTGTTTAAACACAAAGTCAAAGGATATTTTAAGAATGTTCCATGATGTTTCTTTTTGTTTCTCTCTTTATGAAATTGCGTTTTTTTGTTTAAATAACTTTTTTAAAGATGTCAATTTGTCTCAGTTAAATGTACATAAGGACTTAGATGGAAATAAGTTACACTGAAAATGTGAAACTTTATCTAATTATCCTTGGTTCATTTTGTTCTGTTTCCATTGTTTGACACCTTCTGTTTTTTAGTACTTTTCTGGTGTTGTCTTTTGAATTTGATGTACTGTTTATCGTCTATTTTAATGTATTTTATGTCTGAACCAAATAAATTCAATCATTCAATCAATCAGACGAAAAAAAGAACCAGAACAACTGTATGCTGCTTTCTAAAGCGTTAAGCAACATTTACATTGAAATATGCAATTTTTAATCAGTAGCTTTAAAAACTCCACAGCCAAAACCTTTACCACGTGAAGTTCAAGCGATGTTGTGATAATACCCTTCCAGTAATCCGACAATAAACAGTTGCTCAGACAGATGCCATAGGCCTATACATTTTTTATAAAGTGATCAAATTTTAAGTTGTAGGCAATCAGAAAACAGTATTGTAATTACATCACTGTACATTAAAAAACGTCTGTGGACCTTTAAATCCAGTTATAGTACGTACCTCAAAGAAACAAATTAATCTTATGCGCTTGCATGCAATCAGAAAACACTATTTTATTACGTCATACCCATTTTAAAATAGTTGCGTTGAATTCTACGGGTCCGAAAACCAATTATATCCTTCAAATGTTAACCTTATCAGTATTTATTTATGCGTATAGACATTTGGCACACTTTGAACCAACTGTGCGCCACTGTTTACGAGCACATTTCAACTGAACCGATTTCGACGAGATTGTTCCGCTATTTTATGTTGTGTCCTGTTGTTTCGCAACCCTGAATTGGCCCGCCCGCGTTTACATTTTTTATCATAAAAAAGTCAGCAAACTAAACCATTAATATTAATCGTTTAGCTATAATAAGCATTGCATTTTGCGCTTTTTTCGGGGATTCCCCTAGGGCCTGTTTCTGCTGCAACTGCTCAAATACCGGTATAAAAAAACGGTGTATAAATTTTTTAGTACCCCGTTTTTGCTAACAAAACACTTCTTGGGTGGTCGCGTAAAATTCATCATTTTTACCCAAAGTGCCATTCATTTATTTGGTCGATAATTAAAAGTCGCAATAAAGTTTTACGCATCACTTTCAACAGCCTAGCCCTAGTTATAGAGATGTTCGTAATGAGGACAAGTAGTTCGTTCCTTCCCCGAGTTATTGTCTTTTGCAGTGTTATATTGTACTGCTTTCGCAGGCTCTTCAGCTTTGAGTTTACTTGCTTTGGAGACAAGTCTAATCCGTACTCCTGCTTTATTTTTTTAGAATTGTCTTTATTAATGTAGTTGTCCCTTTTATTACCTTTCAATTGGCCGGACATTTTTAGCTTCCCTTTTCCCTCCTCAGACATTTGGCCGACAGAAAATAGACCCGCAGGTTACATTTTGGTCATCCAACAATAATTTATGGTCATAACCAATACAATAATTATAAATATGAGTTTTGAACTGAATTGAAAACGTTTTACTTGTCACGAACACCGACAATCTATACATTAGGCCTAAAGTCTTATAGGCCTAAACGGTTTAAACTTTACCAGGAATATTATTACTTTTTATAATTTTGCTGCTGAGCCATTGAAACCATCTATTTCAAACTGCAAATTCAATAAAAGTATGATTTATCCTTGAATATATAGAATAGAATAGAATGAGATATAGTAAATAAGTCTCCTTATGATGAATGTCCGATCTTTTTGGAGATAATAGTGCACGATACACTTTATGCTGCGACTGTAAAGGGAACTAGTTTCTGTTTCATGCATTTCGTTCAAATTAAAAATTTACATTCCTATAATTAACTACTGTCAATATATATATATATATATATATATATATATATATATATATATATATATATATATATATATATATATATATATATATATATATATATATATATATATATATATATATATATATATATATATATATATATATATATATAAATTGAATACAAGAATAAATAATAATATAAACATTTTCTGGCACATGTAATTAACCTTTAATAAATATTATTATTACTGTAAAGTGTATAATTATTGATGGAAATTCTTCTCTTTCTTAGTGTACAAGGCCTAGGCCTAGTGAATATGTTATTGCCAAGGGAATCATTGATTAGTAGTAATTATTCGCCTTTATTCTTCGCAAGGTAGACTAACTTAGGCACAGGTTTATTTACATAGGATGTTTTTATTTTAGTATTTTTATTTTTTGTCTTTGGGCACATGTGGACAAGGATTACCAATAGTATATTAATCACTGTCCTATCATATAGGTGGTAATCCATCTGATACATGGGCTATTTTGTGAACCAGTTCATCGGAGTAACCGAATGATGAACTGGGTTCTAAAGTGCACACAGGTTATAACTGTGTACACTTGACATACGGTTATACTCGACTCCTTATCCGATCGAGAAGGCTGGTCCCACCACCAGAACTAGGAGCGAGTCGGCCCCGAACCCATGCCGATATTGTTGGCTCTTTAAGTTCGGTAAATGGTGCCCCTGTGTCTTAACCGCTCGGCCATTTGACTCGCAGGAAATATCTGTATAATAACACATTTCTATTTGTATTTCTATCCGGTAGTAGAATTTATTGACTTTTAAAATTTGCCAAGCAAAACGTAATTTCTCACTTCTTAAGATTACATGTGTTTTATTTTTTTCATATCTAGGGGAAATTTATTTAATTATGTTACCATTATTTCACCCAAAAAACAACGCCTTCCGCAAACAATAAACGTTCGGGCATTTTTTTGAATAAATACGGCCTAACTTCATTCATTTCTTGTCGGCAAATTGGCATGTCGACTAATTGTCTGTCGGCGAAATGGTTTTTGACGAAATGTTCTGTCGGCGAATTGTCCTGTCGGCGAAATGTCCTGTCGGCGAATTGTCCGGTCGGAAAACTGTCTGTCAGCTAAATGTCTGTGCCGACGAAAAGGCGTTCGGCAAAATGTCCGAGTACCACGGTAGAGAGGAGGCAGAACGGGAAATAAGCCGAAGAAGGCAGTAACGGCGTTCCATACCTCGTGGGGTTTCATTTTTTGGCGCGTATTTGTTAATAACATTAAAAAAGTGAAAGTTACATCAAAAGCCTAGCTAGGCCTAGCCTACTGAGGTAATAAATATTTAGTAGGCCCAGGCCTATATTTACTTTTAAATGCATAGGCCTAGGCTAGGCTTAGTTTACTTAAACTATTTTGGAATTTTTCCAGGCTTCTTGGAGACATTTTAATAAAGATTTGTTTAAAGGCCGGACCTTTTTTGGCGTGACAGGCCTCTAACAGGAGGCCTACTAGCTAGCCTAGCCTACTACTAGGCTAGCCTAGACTATACTAGGGCCTAGCCTAGCTAGTATTATTTAATAGGTTACTACAGTACTTCTACTACTACTATCTATAGGCCTAGACTGGTATTAGGCATAGCCAGTAGGGCCTATGCTACTTTATACAGTATTTAAAGACATTAGGGCCTCCTAGCCTAGTAGGCTAGGCTTCTTAGCTAGAGGCCCTAGGCCTACTAGGCTAGGCCTACTATTACTAACTAGGCTAGATAGACCTGCAATTTTTGACATTTGTTTTTGTAAAAATAATGCTAGGCTAGGGTCTATGTCATGTCTAAACTAGGCCTAGCTAGTAGGCTATAAGGTAGGCCTCCTAGACCGGGTGTGTCGAAAGCGAAGACCTCGAAAGCGAAGATCGAAGACCTCGAAAGCGAAGACCCTACGAAATGGTAGTGTGCACAAAATCCAACCAAAATCATACAAAATCGTGATAACACCTTGAATTTACAGATTCTAAAAAAATATTTCGATTTTAATTGTTACGTTATCAAAAAACATGACTTTATCTATGAACAGGCTCACGCGTTTTCACCAATGGAGTTAATATGTGATATGGTTTTACGAACAAACACATCGCGCTATTTGCAAGGCGACGGACGCACAAGAAGGACCTCGCACAGAGCATTGAATTGAATGCAAAATTAAATGTCACTTTTGTTCCGATAACTTTGTAGCACACGTCGCCTACAATTTAAACCCATAGCCAATTGTTTATAAGTATAGAAATAAACTACATAAAGTAAATTGTAAGAAGTAAAGGATGGCGGTAGGCTTTTTTTAGGCTTATTTTAGAGCCTATATAAAAAGTGTCCGTATTTTGATTTTATATGTTGCTATGTGTTTTTTATCTATAATATTTGCCTATTGTTTATTATCTAAATGTATAAATAAATACAATAAGATATTCATTTTCCTGTATTGTATTTAAACTTTTACATTTTCCCATTGTATACTATTGCTGTTTTACTTAATCGCCAGTTTCAAAATGTTTTCTAATGTATTCATAATAGACAAATAATATATCAGTATCAGAATATTTAGTGTGGTTGGTGAAACGACAGTAGGCCTACTATGTAAAGAAAAATTTAAAAAGGAAAATAAATATTTCATTAACCAACGTATAAACCACTAACAAAAAAATCCTGCCACAACGTATCGTATTGATGCGCAACGTAAAGAAAATACTCATCTATCTATTTTGCATCCCCTCACGATCGAAAAGATCATTATGATGAAAGTAAAGCAGAAACGGTGTGTTGAACACGTCGATTCCCACTTGTGATGACACGCAAGGTTATTTCCTTAAGCTTGGTTCCCACTAGAACGTAACACAAGAACGTACACGCAACGCAAGCGTTTTAACCAATGACAAGCGAAGTTATACAGTTAGCAATCAGAAGCGAATAAGCCATCGCTTGTGATTGGTCAATTCACTTGCGTTGCGTTGCGTCCTTGTGTTGCGTCGCTAGACCACGCATTACGGCGCACTTTGCGTGGATACGTTGCGTCGATCTGAAAACAAATTTCAGCTCTTAAAATATTTCCCGGGCCGATGACAGTTCGTCCCAATAGCTTACCGTGAAGTAACGGAACTTTATTTTATATCTTTTTATTGTCAAAATCAAAAATTATACTGTATTCAAATTAATAGGCCTACTGTAGAACGAACGATAAGCATCACATTCTGAAGATTTTGCTCGATCGTTAACCCGTTATAATAGTATATAATTCTCTTAGATTTGTTTGTGTAGTGTCAATTCTATATTTAAATGGTCAGTATACAACCGGTAACCTGTTACTTCATTTTTTTTAAATTTATATTTTCTTTTGTTAATGGAGACTCATGGTAGGGATATGCAAACATTTAGAAGCGGGACGTCGACAATCTGTTGAAAATCGGGAGACTGTTGAATAGTCGTCTCATCCCACAAGCCTGTGAGATAGAAGGTTGGGGGTTAGAGTGGTTAAGCCCGATAAAAATTCACCATCCTTAACAAAGACATGTATAGAGAGTAACTCTTTTTTTTGTATTCACCACGGGCAATGCTTCAGAAGTCAGTTGTTTTACTTTGATGATAAGGACAATTGTGGTTGGCGGAACTGGAACTTCATTAAACTGTCTGGAACTGGAAATGTCTTTTGACAGTGTCGGTAAACGTAATACCGATATAAATAAACACCCGTTTTAATATCGTCACTAATCACATTGCAACCGTAACAAAATCGACAATTTTGGAGCGAATATTTTTTATTTCAATCTTTGTTTTGAATGGCTTTTGTCTTTGTTAACGTTGACATAATGGCATAATTAAATGTTATTCTGAATTATGGAAGCCGTGAAACAGATGATATTTCGCAGGAAACGATCGATTATAACCAAAATTTGCAGAACGCTGATTCCTATCGTTCGTTCTTTTTAGCTTTTTGTCAAATCATAATTTGAATATGTTCTGTCAAATTTGGCCTGGAAATATTTTAAGAGCTGGAATTAGTTTCCAGATCCACGCAAAGTGCGCATTAAGAACAAACTTGCGTGTCCTCACAAGTGGGAACCGACGTGTTCAACACCGTTTATGCCTTACGTTCATCGTAATGATTCTCTCGTGAGGGGATGCAAAATAGAGTATTTTCTTATGTTGCGCGTCAATACGATACGTTGCGGCAGGATGTTTTTGTTAGCTTATTCGCTTGTGATTGCTAACTGTCTATAACTTCGCTTGTCATTGGTTAAAACGCTTGCGTTGCGTTTACGTCCTTGCGTTACGTTCTAGTGGGAACCAAGCTTTAGTTAGTGGTTCATACGTTGGTTAATGAAATATTTATTTTACTTTTTACATTTTTCTTCTTTACATATTACTGTCGCTTCACCAATCACACTAACCGATACCGTACTGATAATATTATTTGTCCATTATTATAAGAAAAACATTTTTAAACTGGCGAATAATTAAATCAGCAATACTGCAGTATAGGCTAAAATGGGGAAAATGTAAACGTTTAAAATACTATACAGAATAATTAAAGGAAAATAAATATCTTATTGTATTTATTCATACATTTTAGATAATATGCAAATATTATAGATAATAAACATAATATCAACATATTTAAATGCAAAAAAAAAGGATCTCTAAGTTGTATTCACGCGTAGGCCTATAACATTTTTTAAAACAAGTGTAAAATCTATGATACGGACACTTTAAGGCTCTAAAATTAGCCTAAATAGGGCTATCGCAATCCTTTACTTCTTATAATTTACATATTGTAGTTTATTTCTATACTTTTCTATACAATTTGGCTATGGTTTTAAATTGTAGGCATTGCATTCAATTCAATGCTCTGTGTGATGTCCTTCTTGTGCGTCCGTCGCCTTGCAAATAGCGCGATGTGTTTGTTCGTAAAACCATATCACATATTAACTCCATTGGAGAATACACGTGAGCTTGTTCATAGATAAAGTCATGTTTTTTGATAACATAACGATTAAAATCGAAATATTTTTTTAGAATCTGTAAATTCAAGGTGTTATCATCAGTTGTGTGTGATTTTGGTCCGATTTTGTGTACACTACCATTTTGTAGGCCGGGTCTTCGCTTTCGAGGTCTTCGGTCTTCGATCTTCGCTTTCGAGGTCTTCGCTTTCGACACACCCCTCCTAGACCTAGTTTTCAAAATCACAGGCATCTTATGAAGAAAATAATAATAATAATAATAATATTAATTATTAATATTATTACATAATATTATTAATATGTTGTTGATGCTAAATTGTGTCTATTTTGTGCCTTGTTATAGTTACACAGTAGGCCTATACACAGTAAAATAAATACTTTATACATACACCATACAGTGTAGCAATTACAGGACCCACCTTTTAATATTCACATTTTTAACATGATGATGTAATCAAAACAAAACCGGAAGATAACAGTTTCGCAAGCTAATTGTTTAGCAACATCATCTTATTCTTAAAATGTTGAAGAAATTCTAATACGTAGAATCGAGATGTGGGCTCTTTTAAATGTGATGAACTATGACGCAAAAGATAAAAATCCAACTTTTTTAGTTCAACTGGCCATATGAATGATGACATCACAACATCCGATAGACAAAATTGTAAATGAATTCATGTCTACAAATCTTGACAGCTTTGTTTTAACCACAAGGGTCACTTTTCATTCTGACGAGCTAAAACATATTGAAATTTACTATATAAGGATGAAAATTCAATTTTTTTGAAATGATGACAGCATCAACATTAAAATGTTTGTTATTCTTTCTTACAAAAGATAATTGATTGAGCAAACAAATATTAAAATCTAGGTGAAATTGAATTGTGATGAGCTATGACGAAAGAGACAATACGATGACGTCATAACATCTGCAGGGAATAATTTTGCCAGTGTAGCATAGCAAAAAGCTATAAAAAACAACCTTATTGCTACACATTTCTAAAATTGTGTAGCAAAAAAGACAATACAAAACTACGTTTCTTGACTAAAAAATCAGTTTGATTAGCAATAATTGCTAAACAAAATTTTAAAATGAAATTTGTCCCTGATCTGAAAGGTAAAAATGTTACATGAATTCACATCAACAACAACAACAACAATAAGATAAACAAATTGGGGTCACGGTTGAGTGTGTCTATAAAACTCAAGATATATCCGATTTTTCTAGATCTAGAAAACTCAGATATCAAGATCTGAGTTTTCTAGTTCCAGAATGGAACTAGAAAACTCAGACTATCAAATGGATCGTTCCATTATTAATCAGAGGGTAGCTTGTTTGAAATACTACAGAAAATTTGGATTATTTCTAGTTTTTTATTAATTTACAGATTTCAGCAAAATGCCAAAGAAAGGTACAAAACGTAGTTCTTCTGGAATTGGAAATGATTTGAATGAATCCCATAGTAAGTACTTGTGTGTACCGAGTATATTGTTTCTTAGTTGCCTTCATTTTTTTTAAATACTGTAGTTATTACTATTAGTATTCATGTATTTGGTCTTGGGGAAAAAAGGCTCCACAAAAGGACTCTGCTTTTAATCTATAAATATTTTACTTGCAGGTAAGAGGGTGCGAAGTAGCACAAAACTACTGCTTGAAAAACCTGACCTTTTTAAAGAATTGCTGACAGAAGCTGGTTTTAATTTACCTGTAGATGATGATAATAGTAACACACTAAGTAAGATCTAGTACAATGTAATGTTTACAATTTTCAAAAACTATTTTAGTATACAAATAAATAATGAAGGTTCATAAATTGAGTGAATGATGTTATGGAATCAGCCTTAGTTAAGTAGAGCAGTCAATTTTTTTCATGAATGAAGTATTCTCAACATTCAACCAATACAAAAAAAAGGTCATTATTTGTTTTATAACGCATATACTTTGAATTATTTCAACATCACAGACCACCTAGTCTACTATGCTACCTACAGTAGAAGGTAGATTAATTAGCAATATATGAAATATCACTTCTTGTATCATTGTTACTAAAGCAAAACAAACAGTTTGTTAACCTTTTTTGGTGTTAATACTTACAGTGACAAGATTCTGAGGCTGCAACATACTCAATGAAATCAGATATCTGCATGCAGTAACAAGTATCGTACTATTAAGTATAATTTTAATTTTTTTTTTCTGCAGATGTAGACCAAGCTGTTTTTCAAAAGAGTTTAAAGAGATTACTGAGCAAATATGACAAAGAACAGGTATAGTATAGTATAACCATATCAATGTAATTGATCAAAACGTTGTAATTATTTGTGTCTTTTTTTTCTTTTAAAATCTTGTTATTTTGTGTATATTCAGATATTCTTGATTGATATGCTTGCTAAATATAGACCAATGTTTGTAATGCATGTTTAAATAGAGGCAAGATTATAAAATGCATGTTGTACCTTGATTTTATTCTTGAAAATTAACATTTGAGGTGTTTTTTTAAGTGCACTCAATTGTTTATGGAAAAACAAGCAGTTTCTGAAAAAAAAAAATTTCGAAAAAACACCATATTATATATTTGTTGTTCCCACTAAATATAGAGGTTTACTGTTATGGATCTAAGTGATTGACAGTGTTTAAAAACAACCAGGTTTAAAGAAAAAGAAAGAAAATGGCATGCAGTAACTTTTTAATATACAAATAGAAAATATGCAGTTCTAAGATTATAAAATGTAATATAAATTTGTAAGACATTTAGATAACATTTACAGAGACTATAGGGATTTCTTTAAAACTATTTAATGTAATGTTTAATCAATCAATCGAATCTTTATTTGTTCCATGAAAATGTGTACATAGAAATATTGTTTTCCTCGAGAAAAATTATGGTAAAAACAAACAAAACATTCACAAATACATCATACATAGAAAAAATTATAATCAAAAACATTCATTAAAACATACAATCCCACATAAAATTACTATGTAATATAGGTTAGAAATAATATTTTCATTTAAAAGCTTAAAAATATACACTGTATATATACTTATGTGTGCTATTATGACCTAACAATCTTTGAGTTAAAAAATGTGCGTGGAATTTAGTACAAAATGACGGTTTCTTGAAGTTTCTGAGGAAATATAACCTTTGGTGACCTTTTTTAATTATCTCAGCCGTATTATTTAAAAAATTATCTGAGAGCTTGTTCCATAGGGCCGAAAAAACAACAACGCCTAACAATATGTAGGTAGATCGACTGCATAGAGATACTAATGTAACTTTCATTGAACTAAATGACACCAATCAACTATAATTTGTCTTACACTCTGCTGATTTTGTCTATAATTAAAGTATGCAGGCCTATATTTTCCTGATTGCTTTGGTTCACAGAATGTGCATGACAAACACTGATATTAATAATTAATAATTAATATTAATCATTTCAGGTAAACAATGAATTCTTAGGTGGACTCCAGACACACATAGACAACTTAGAAAGGTGAAATTCAATTTCAAAATTATAACAATTAACAATTTATGTTGAAAATACAATTAATATATAGTATTAGAGAAGGCACTCCGAGAGTGCATACCCTCACCTACAGTATAATTCCCGTACCTAAAATTTCCAGCCTTTCACAGTTGAGATCTCTTGTTCACTTCCTGCTGAGGATATTTTTTTAAGATTAAGTAATTTTCTTTTTATAGTTATTGATATTTTGATTTGTTAAAATAGTTTTTGTGACATGACTCTGAACCATGTTTAAAATAGTTTTTGTGACATGACTCTGAACCATGTTTAAAATAGTTTTTATGACATGACTCTGAACCATGTTTAAAATAGTTTTTGTGACATGACTCTGAACCATGTTTAAAACAGTTTTTGTGACATGACTGTGAACCATGTTTAAAATAGTTTTTGTGACATGACTCTGAACAATTTGTTAAAATAGTTTTTGTGACATGACTGTGAACCATGTTTAAAATAGTTTTTGTTACATGACTCTGAACCATGTTTAAAACAGTTCGACAAGGTTCTGATGAAACTGTTACCTGTAAATAATGAAATATAATTCCACATTGCCCTCCCAAACTTCCGTTTGTAACAGTGCCTCATTTAACTTTACAGATTAATTTATTAAATTATTTCAAAACTTGTGTTTACTATAAACATTTAATGTTAATCATATTTTTTTTAGGTTTCGTACTTCATTGCTTCCTACTATTTCATCTTCTAGTTGCCAATCGTAAGTCATCAAATGTTTATTCCAGTAATTATGGTTAGGCAATTAACTTTGAACTTAAGGCAAAATATTGTAATAATAATTCAGTAATAATATGCACTATTATATTAGGACTGAAGACAATAAAATAATCATGATGACGTAATTAGGTTATATGCATTACTACGTGCGTAGCGCATATAACGCTTGCGTACGCGCGCTTAAAATGTTCAAAATTGTCAAAATTTATTTTCGATGAAATTAGAGTACGTTTCAAGCAATTTTAAGCGTTTAAAAAATTGCCATGAGTGCGCAGATTTTTGCACGCGCACTGCGCGTTATACGTTAATGCGCACTCTTTTTGTCCGATTTCGGTTGTACAACCTTTCTTTAATAATATCATCATATTTTATTCACTTTTCAACGCGTAATTGCCTTATACGAGCACGTCAAAAGTGACAGGCTAAGCACGTGTAAGTTAACAAAATGGTGAAAATATGCTAAATTTTAAAATTAATATAGATCGTCAGAATGCTCGGGAACACATATTTTTTATTTCATTTTCTTGAAGTGTATGTATCTTATGTATGATTTATTATTAAACTAAGGGAACAAAAGTTGATTAAGCCATAATTAATTGCATATTAAAAAATTCATTTCGACAATCAAACAAATTATGACATTTTCTTAGGCCAAAATAACAAACTTAACATTAACTTTCTTCCTTCAAAAGTTCATATATTAAAGTTAAAAGTATATAGTTTGACAGTGCATCATTTTTGTACATTTTTAGAGATGTCATCATAGTAAAAAATTATAATTCATTGCGGTATGTAATAATCTATCTGCACCAAAGTGGTTACTGCATAGTAAATACACAGAGGAATTTTTCTACAATTTTTAGTCAGTTGTGTATGGCTTGGTGGTGTGTGCTCGTGTCTATGGCACTCAAGGTACAGAGATCGAGTCTCACCTTGGGAAACGAAATAAGATTTTTTTTTTATTATCCGTTTTGTTTGTTCAAATTTATTTCTTAGTGTATATATTATACACATGATTTATAATGAAATCTAGATAAAAAATAACTTATGTCTTTATTATTATGTAACAGCAAATGTGGTTTATGACATTATACGCAGAGGGATCTTTGATCGGATTGTGATACCGGCTATTGTATTCGCGTTAGCAAGGTCCTATCATATATTATAAATAATTAAAGAATCTGAGAAAATCAATGAATCAAAATATCTTTTAAAAATCAATTATCTTTATTTAAATCAATGCATATAACCTATAATTCGTCATAGTGACGAATTAAATCTAGTTTATTTATTCTTTCCTTAGCACTATTTTGTCCGTGAATTATCTTGGCATCAGTTTCATCTAGCTAAGTCAATTTTTCAGAGTATATTCCTTATGGCCAGGAATCGATGTGGTTATGTTTTCATGGTGCGCAATCAAACATTACGCAGTCTACGCGCGATTTAACGAAATCACGTTTGTAATCATATCTTCACAAGCATGAATCACTTTTAAACAAAATTTGGTACTCACAAATTTCAGGTCATATTTCATCATATAGCAATACAATCACGTGCGTAGCGCATATAATGTATGCGTACGCACGCTTAAAATGTTCAAAATTGTCAGAATTTATTTTCGACGTTTCAGGCAATTTTAAGCGTTTAAAAAATTGCCATGAGTCCGCAGATTTTTGCACGCGCACTGCGCGTTAAACGTTGATTTGCACTGTTTTTGTCCGATTACTGTTGTATAACTTTTCTTTAATAATATCATCATATTTTATTCACTTTTCAACGCGAAACAGCGTTATACGAGCACGTGTAAGTTAACAAAATGGTGAAAATATGCTAAATTTTAAAATTAATATATATCGTTAGAATGCTCAGGAACACCAATTGTCTTGAAGTGTTTGTATCATATGTATGATTTATTATGAAATTAAGATAAAAACACAAATATGGTTTATGACATTATATACGCAGAAGGATCTTTGATCGGATTATGATACCGGCTATTGTATTTGCGTTGGCAAGATGCTATCATATATTAATTATAAATAACTAAAGATTCTGAGAAAATCAATCAATCAATATATCTTAAATCAATCAATTATCTTTATTTAAATTAATGCATATAACCTATAATTCGTCATAGTGACGAATTAAATCTAGTTTAATTTTTTGATTTTGTATGACATTAGTGACATTAATCATTTTGTTCCATTCAATGGTACATCTCAATACAATGGCCAGTAATTAATCATTTTGTTCCATTCAATGGTACAACTCAATACAATGGCCAGTAATCAATCATTTTGTTCCATTCAATGGTACAACTCAATGCAATGGCCAGTAATTAATCATTTTGTTCCATTCAATGGTACAACTCAATACAATGGCCAGTAATTAATCATTTTGTTCCATTCAATTGTACAACTCAATACAATGGCCAGTAATTAATCATTTTGTTCCATGGTATATAAAGTTGGTTCGTACTTTCGGTACTGATTTTAACCATCTGATGTAACCATGTTTACTAATTAAATTGAGTTAGATAATTAGTTATTGACAATTAAAACGAATTTAGGTTCAACGATTTGCCCCAAATAGGGGTGTTTCGTGGTCGTGGTATACACTGACTAATGGATGTCCAACTTGAAAAATACCCGCAGACAATAATGCGAGGATGCTTCGCATTTTCCTATCTCCTCCTACGATAATTGTTTTTAATAGCTGAAAACCGGTTGAACAGCTCGAGTACAGCATCATAATGTTGAAGACAGGCCGATTTTCTTTAAAAAATACTATTTTGATAGATTTAATATACGTTTATACAAATGTTTTGATCTGCGATAAATGGAACATTCCAGTCTCTGTTCCACAAGTGTCTATTCCCTCAGGCGTCGTAAAGACAAGTACAGTCATAACAGAAATTCGATCCATTTTTTTCCAATCTGTGGAATCTTTTTTTTTAACGCATAATGAGCTAGCCTTTCCAGTCGCCGTCTATTATGTACAATCAACTTTATTATTGCAGTTAAACCACCACCAACACACCACCCTCCCCTCACTGGCATGAGTAGCGTTGTAAAGTCAGTAGAGGACAGGTCTACAGTACGAAGGATCACATGCCCTAAACGCAGAACAACTTTGGTGGTTAGGAAACAACTTAAGTATGAATTGGCTCTAAGAAACAATTGACCATTAGACCTACTAATTAAGTTGAGTTAGATAATTATTTATTGACGATTAAAGCGAATTTACGATTTGCCCCGAATAGAGGTGTTTACTTTATTACTGACAGTTCCTTCTAAACGTTTGTATTAATAATGTAAAAAAATATAAACGTCGTATTAGTGATGTATCGTTACATGTACTGTACTATTTCAATTGACTATGATGGTGACAGTTTCAACAAAGTATTAAATCGCAATGTTTTACTGTGTTTAGTGGTATATTATTTGTAAAACATGAAAACAATTAATATTTCGTTACTAAATCGATAAAGAATATATTTAAAAATTGTTCGTCTTTGCACCCATCCTCTTCCCCATCCCTCAACCCTAATGTTAGGCCTACATACAAAACACAAATTCAGTTTGTTTCTTATTTTATGACAAGTATCTTTTTCGGAAGTAATTCCCAGGGTGCTAATTTTAGTTGAGTACATAAATCACCATGTCTATTTATTCGTTCCTGTAAACGACATATATTATTGTCCTGCATGTACATTTGAAGTCACCAGTTTTTTTAACGCTGAAATTATTATGTATTCGAGAACCATCTGTAGACACGACCTAGATGGTACGCGAACGAAGCGAGCGTACCATCTAGTGGTTAGTAATTAATCATTTTGTTCCATTCAATAGTACAACTCAATACAATGGTTAGTAATTAATCATTTTGTTCCATTCAATAGTACAACTCAATACAATGGTTAGTAATTAATCATTTTGTTCCATTCAATGGTACAACTCAATACAATGGCCAATAATTAATCATTTTGTTCCATTCAATGGTACAACTCAATACAATGGTTAGTAATTAATCATTTTGTTCCATTCAATGGTACAACCCAATACAATGGTTAGTAATTAATCATTTTTTTCCATTCAATGGTACAACTCAATACAATGGCCAGTAATTAATCATTTTGTTCCATTCAATGGTACAACTCAATACAATGGCCAGTAATTAATCATTTTGTTCCATTCAATGGTACAACTCAATACAATGGTTAGTAATTAATCATTTTGTTCCATTCAATGGTACAACTCAATACAATGGCCAGTAATCTATACATTGTGGTGTCTATTGCTCTGTATCCAA
The DNA here is from genome assembly GCF_964355755.1 of Antedon mediterranea. Lineage (NCBI taxonomy): Eukaryota > Metazoa > Echinodermata > Crinoidea > Comatulida > Antedonidae > Antedon > Antedon mediterranea. The sequence goes on from NC_092678.1 coordinate 11,535,181, forward strand.
AATGTGAGCACCACCTTTTTTTCATGTCCTTGAAGTGGCACGTTTTAAATTGGTATAAAAAAAAAACTTTAGGATGATATATTAAGTTATAACCATATTTTAATTTTTTTTTTTAATTTAATGGAAATCTTTACATTTTTTATTATGTATAGAATTCGATGTGGTAATCAAGAAAGTCTTATACATTTATTGCTTGGTGTTGATTCTATTCAGGTAAAACCTATGTAATAATATATTATTGAGGCTTTTCACATAAAGTTTGGTTCAAACTTATTAGACAAATTTGACCAATCACAGTGCAATGGATCATCTTAACTCTTGCATCTGATTGGTCAACTCACTTGCAAGTGGGAACCAGCTTTAATGTTAACAGTGTTTACAATAAGTGCATCTCATTAAGGTACTTCAAATGAACACTCGGTATTAGTTGAACAAGGACTATTTAATATTTTACAACTGACTGTATTGAGTAATACATCTAAATTTAGACCCACCTAAATTTATGTTCCCCTTTTTGAAACATCATAAACTATTCACATGTACAAAAATTAGAACAAAATGTAACAATTTGTGAGCTTTGTATGAACATGTAAAAACATTTTTGTGTTACATCAATGTAAAGTTTCGGAACAAGTAAGATTACATAAAAGTAACACAGCGATACCTGTGTCGTACCCACATATCTTTTTACACTGTGATTACATTACAGTGTATGAAGGCATTGTAACTTGGTTACATGAGACATCCATGTAACAATTAGTTACATTTTTTACATTTTGGTTGAATCTGGTATCTTCAACATTTCACCACATGAAATCATAAGCTTTCTTGCAGGCTCTACATACCTAAAAGAGCATAATTATAGTCAAAATAATATCAGTAGGTAAACACTTGTCACATATTGGAATAACATGCTACTGAAGGTATCAGTAGGTAAACACTTGTCACATATTGCAATAACATGCTACTGAAGGTATCAGTAGGTAAACACTTTTCACATATTGGAATAACATGCTACTGAAGGTTTTGTAGAATGTCTTGTGTCCCTCAGCCAAATCTACATAACATTCATTAGAATGGAGTTGTTATTACATTTTTCTTTTTTTATTAGAAACAACTAGTGACAATACTTTTAGAAAAGTTACCAGAATTGGAGGAGGATGATAGGTAATTTATAATTATTATTAAATAGTGCTTTTTAAAAAAGACTGTTGAACAAGTATATTACTTACATTGTTGTGAATGTGATTTACTTATTATTTTTATATCCTTTACTTCTGATTAATAGTAACATTGGAATGCTTGTTTTAAACCAGTTCCGATGGTTAGACAAAGTAGTTGATAGTAAGGTAAGTTTAACTAGGAAAATAATTTTGTTTCAGGTCGATTTTAAATCAATGCATTTCCCTTTATGCCAATGCCAGTCTGCTTTTAAGTTATTTCTGGATCAAATTAGGTGTCATCGAAAAATTATTCCAATCCACAGAGACACGTCTCATTGACGGTCTTTCTAATTACCAAACTTCATGAATATTAATGAGATACACGTCCACACAACGCGGAACGGTCTAGCACTGGAAGTACGTCGACGCATGCCTCTCCATTCAGAATAATAATCTTCTATTTTTGGAATATACATACCACATTTCTTTTTGTTATACTGTATTTATATATGTAGCCTATGCAAGTACTATTTCAATCAAATAATGTTTTGGCCAGACTCGTCAAATCGCTAGCCTCTCGGCCTAGGGATTTATAATAGTGAAGAATTATGGAAAAGTAAAATGCAATTTATCACTACAAGCACAGAAACGCACTCATACTGTTTGAGAGCGAAATACACGTGATATACACAGTAGGCTATCTTTTCAAGCTTGAGCGGGAATTTAGAGGTATTTTTATTTTGTAAACAATGCTGTGAACAAATATATTAGTGTATTGAAAGTAGTGCTGTAGTCGAACAAGAACGAAATACGATACGATCCTATCGGCATCCCTTTTTATTAGACGATTAACTGAACATAGGCCTAGTCTAGTTCTTACTTTATTTATTAGAATAGAAGTGTAGCTTGTTCTCCGATGGAACAGTGTTCCTTCAATTACTGCATTTTGCCGGGGTTTCCCATTAATCATCTCAAATTGTAATTGTGGTTAGTCTAATTGTATGTATCTCCACATGTCATTTCTGTACGCCAGTAATTAAAACCAAATTTGTCTAAAATTACAGACTTTTTAGTGCTTGCAAACTTTTATATATACACTTTAATATCAAAACATATTTTTTTTTTTTTTTTTTTTTTTTTTTTTTTTTATTTCATACTTATCCAAATGTACTACAAACAACCTGGTTTTTGCCTCGGTTTTGGCCGACCTCAGTGTTTTGGCTATCCGTTTAAAGTAGGACCACCGCGACTGTAAAGATGTTGTCACCATTATAAATATTTCATTTTAAAAAAATTCCAAAGCGAGTACTTGCCGTCTATTCTATGTAGTTGAGTCTAATGTTATTGAGTCTAATGTTGTTGAGTCTAATGTTGTTGAGAATAATTTGTCGATGACGCCTTAACCAATTATAGAATCCTGATGTGAAAGGCCTATCTGGACGAACACCAAAGCCCCATGTAATTGATGCAGGCGGCAATTATATTTTGCCACAGAGATTTAAAAATGTAAAAAACATGATATATCCAATTACATCAGCCCTGTAGGCGTAATTAATCGCATTTAAACAATCAGTTGTTCACAATTTGAACAACAGGTTGTCTAGTGTCATTGGTGACCATATTTATTGTTTACTCTCCAGATGTTAGTGAAAAAAGTCTTTGAAATTCTACAAGTTGTATCACCTAACTTTCAAAGCCACTTGATACTTACATTGCCAGAAATCATTGAAGATTATCAGAATGAGGAAGTTGCTAGATACTTACAGTAAGTATAATTTGTCAGACAATGCTGAAGCTGCTATTCTAATGAAGTACTGTATAATTTTTAAAATATTTAGAAAAATAATGTCATTTTCCATTCAAAGCATTGTTGATAGCTGTAACAGTATTATAAGATTGACTGGTCTGTTTATTTATTTTGCTTTTTTTAAACCTTTTTAGAGAGCTATTGGTTGAAAACCATCAGTTGGCCATTCCTATCATCGATGCTTTGTCAAACATGCAGTTGGATGCAGATCAAGTACAAGAGGTTGTAGTTACATAGAAATCAAGAAAATTATTATGAATAGATTATGAGATGAGTCATTATACCCCTAATTTGAGTGAGTGAGTGGCCGAGCGGTTAAGACAGTGGAACCGTAATCACGTAGCCATAACATCGGCAGGGGTTCGAGGCTCACTCACTCCATGGTTCTGGTGGTAGAACGAGTCTTCTCGGATAAGGACTATAAACCGTAGGTCCAGTGTACACAACTTGCTCGTGTGCACTTTAAAGAACCTAGTACATCTTTCGAGACGAGTAGGGGGTTACCCCGGTGTATTAGTACATCACAGCCACTGATCACCAACTGGGCCCTCTGGGAGACCAGTCTTTGACTGAAGAGATCACCCAGTATAAAGATAAAACAAACAAACAAACAATTTGAAAACCAACTGAAGACAATATTTACAAAGAATACATATAAGAATAATCAATCGACAATGTTTACATTATATGAACACATAGAACATGTATGAGGTGAAATATTGACTGTTACATTTAACGAGGTGAAGCTCAGTGGAAGTCAAGTCAATCTTTCAACAAATCAAATATTCTCTTCTTTTAACAAATAAAAAACATTCCTTATTTGTTTTATAACACACATACATACTATGAATTATTTCAACAACATAGACCTAGCCTACCCTCTATATCCTACCCACTTTAGGTTAAGTAGAATATATTGAATCGCATGTATCGATTGTAAAAAATGCACTACATCTATTATATATGCAGTATATACATCATGACATACATGGTGCCCTACTCCATAGGAAAGCACTACTTTTGTCTTGTGAAATGTTATAGTTTCAGCCTTCCGTCCATTTGTGGCATTGTCTGTCTTTTTTTTTACAATAAAAAATATACCATGTAAAAATTATATTAGATTATAAAAAATGTAAAGATGGAAATTATTTATTGAATGATTCTTTAAAATTATTGATGCACATGTAATAATGAGTGAACCTGTAATAAATTAGTTTTATAATATCTTATCTATATTATATTTCTATATTGTTTTCAGGCCCAGAATGCTGCCATAAATATTTTAGAATCTGCATCTACTGACAGTTTAGCTGTGATTGTTAGATTTATACTATTATCAGTTGCATCCAATACTGAATTCAATGTAAGTTATTTGTGTATTATTTTGCAGTGTTATCTCTAAATTTATTCATTTTAGTTGCATTTTGTAATGTATTTTTTTGTGCTATATCAAAATACATATTATTATGTTATGTTATATTACAGGTTATTAGTTCACTACGATCACACCTTGACTTGCAATTCAACATGGTTCCAATGATTTCATCAACACCAGCAAGAAAATTAACAGAAGGGTACAGTTGTAATTTTTTAGAACACTTGATATTTTGTACACTTTTTTCTTTTTAAAATTAATTATTTGGCAGAACCTGTTGTTGCTGTACTACAGGTATATAAGAAAGATCTAATTTAACTTTAAAATTTAGGTTGGTTTGTGTATATACTTCATAGTTACAGTAGTCTGTATTACCGTAGTAGTTTCACTATTATATCAATTGTATTAATAATACACTTTTGTGACAAACAGTTCTTTTCTCTTTTATTTGCAGAAATAAAAAACATGAGAACAGTGATGGGTTTCTTATCTTGGATACTATCCATAGAGTGTTAAGGTTTAATGCTGTTGTGGCTAATGGCTTCCTAAAAGTGAGTAAAATGAGAATCTGGAATTTATGAACTTGCGGCAAAAACGTCATACATAATGAACAGGTAGCTAGTGACAACCCGTCCAGGCGCGTCAATAGCCTTTCCACACTGTGTGTTGATTTTTTTATGATTTTTTGTGCTTTATTTTACAAATAATTTTATTTGTGACAGGTCATAAAACATGTGTTTGTCGATGCCTAGTGCCTGTAACATAACACCCTTTAATTTGTTTTCCAATTTAATCTCAAATAATGTTTCAAAATATTACAGTTTATATATTATTATTATATATTGCACTGTTGTCCCATTCACAGTAGAAACAAGGTTATGCTCAGATTCACGTTTTAGTGATACAATATCCATATTATAGAATGTGTTTTCTAATATAATAATATAATATATATTATAAAATATGATGAAGGGCTAGTGTTGCCCGAAAGCTCTGCTAACTTTTCTGCCGTTTTTACTTCTCGTTTTGATTCTCCATTGAGATCCAGCCACTGATACCCACAGCATTGTCATTTTTTCAGTAATTTGCCTTTAAGTTTATAAAATAATATTATATATAAACGTAATATTTGTTATTTAATGTAATGCCGTTATTCAGTGTCAAAAGATTGAAAACAAGGTATTATAACTAAATCTTTATACCATCACAGGCAATTGGAGATGTTGACAGCGCAGATGGACATATGGTACAGTTTACATTTCTACTTTATAAAACGTGTTCAAGAACTTGTGAACAAAAAGTATATGAATATATATATATATCATTGAAAATAATTAATATTAAATCTTGCTACTTAATTCCTTTTTTAAATATTGTGTAATGTAAATTTCCTAATATATTTTTCTCATAATTAATGTTAATGTTGGTGATTGATATTTTGTATCATAGGTTTTAGATGTGTATGTGATTTTGATGTTATATTCCAATGTGAATTACAAGAAGTTGGTACTTACCATGTTAAGTAACAAAATACGTAATGGTTTAATTACTATTGCTCTACTGCAAACTGCATTGATTTCCTACCCACAAGTGAGTAGTATCAAATTTTCTGCCAACATAAAATGCTAAACTTTGCATCACAATAAAATGTTTTCAAAATTGGATAAAATTAATTGGTTCCATATTGTTATTACTATCAATTCTAGCCAAAGATAAAACAGGTCTCCCTCTGATCAAAGACTGCTTTTGTGACCCAGGTTTTAGTGGTCTTTGGTCTCTAATTAGAATCCCTCTAACTAAAGACCGGCACTGGAAAGTGGTATTTAAATTACACTATTTAGAGGGAAATTAAATGTCAGAATTGTTATCTTACTCCTAGACATTTAAGTGTAAAAATATGATGAACCTAGAACAGATTTGTAGTTTAGTACATGGTATGCAGAACTAATAAAAAATATTTCAAGGTCATAAAATATGGTTGAAAAGGCTAGGTCACTGAGTTCGTGGATTTTGTAGTAAACAAAAGCTATACATGCTAGACGATAACAATCTTTAATCACATTATTCACATGTTTAGTTGGATGAGAAGGAAATAAAACATAGCTTCTCATAGAATAATAGGTAAATAGGTAGTCACTCAAAAGAATGTTTTCATAAAAATGATCTGTTAATGACAGAAATGACATTCCTGCTTAGTAACATTCACGCTGTTTAATCGTGGTCAAGGACAATGGAGTCTGGTATCATTATTGTAACATTTATCTTGTCTTATTAACGTGTTATCTGCCATAGCCTATATTTATCATCTAACTTAATTCTAACTTTAAGCCAATCACAATTTAGCTAATTGTTAATGTACTAATTTCACATTTAACATAAACTGTACTACTATTTTTTTTATAGGTTTTTAAAGATCACATTGGTTGTATTGTCAGTTTGGCTGAATACATGATAAAATGCAAAGATAACTCAATGTGCTTGTTTGCTACAAACATGCTGCAATTGTCATTCATCTCACTTGATATGTTTTGTAGACAGGTAAGTACTAACATACAGTATTTGACCCTTTCAATCAGACATAAAGGCCGGTAGCCCTTGGAGTCCTGAGTACAAAAGTGCATATAAAAAATAAAATATAAAAGTAACCGTATATACAGTATGATGACAATTTAAAATGGACCTAAAATGGATTAATTGGAAATATATTCATATCCCTCCAATAGACAATTTGTAGTTTTTTGGCTATAGTTTTTGAAATCTACGGAGTATTTAAAAAAAAATTGCTTGTGCTTTTGAAAAAGCCTATTTAGAATTTTTTAAATAAAATTATTACCGTATAAATGATTATTCATCAAGTAAATGATGATTTAAAATCTCAAAATCAATGGGTTTTTTCCTGGAAATACAGTACCGACAGCCTGGCAACGTTTTCCGAGATACAGAGTGCATATGCAGCGATGCATATCCATATTTTTCTGTTCATGTGTATTTGTTTATTGTTTGTAATTTATACTTCTAAAATGTGTTTTTAGTATAGAAGAATTAGATAGTAATATAAGCTGATAATTTATTTGTCATGAATCGGGAAGTTTGAAGAAGAATTTTATTCATATTTTACTTTGGCTAGACAATGAGCAGCAAGTTGAAATGGCTTAGGCTTTGTGAAACAGAGCCTGGCATGGGTGATGGATTGACGGCTGGATAAACTCAGGGACCTAGTATACAAATAGTTACTGGGCTAAGGGGGCACGGTAAAAAATATAGCCCTCAGTGATCTGTACTAAATTACTTTTTACCATGCCTCGATGTTTGTGAAAAAGATGCTATATACAAACCTTTAATTTAATCAATAAAGTGTCCTGCAAAAACCCAAGTGAAAGCAGAAATCACCCAGTTATAATAACAGTCGGGATACTTGGAACACCATTGAAATCACATTAGGCATTAGGATTTTGCAGTCTTTTTCCTTTTAAAATATTTTAAACAGGAGTACATAATTGTTTTATCTTTTGATTTGTGCTCAACCATGATAATGATAGAAATGCTTTGATGCTACAACCATTATACTACTTTTCTTTCATCATTAATGTTGTACTGAAGGAGGTGATTGGCTTGCTTGTTAGTCATGTGGGTAGTGGTGTACCTGAAATGTCTGATACTTGCCTTAACATTTTAAAAAATCTTGTTGAAGAAAATGTTGAGAGCGTTGAACCATTCTCAGCTTTTATAAAGGTGGGTTCTTTTTAGGTTTTCTTAAAATCTGTAAATCTTATAGTAGTTTCAATAATTACATTGGATTAAGTTACGAATTAAAACAGTAGAATTAAAGAAAATCCTCCGCATATCTTACTTACTACTTATATACTATGTATATCTTACTTACTACTTATATACTATGTATATCTTACTACTTATATACTATGTATATCTTACTACTTATATACTATGTATATCTTACTACTTATATACTATGTATATCTTACTACTTATATACTATGTATATCTTACTACTTATATACTATGTATATCTTACTACTTATATACTATGTATATCTTACTACTTATATACTATGTATATCTTACTACTTATATACTATGTATATCTTACTTACTACTTATATACTATGTATATCTTACTTACTACTTATATACTATGTATATCTTACTACTTATATACTATGTATATCTTACTACTTATATACTATGTATATCTTACTACTTATATACTATGTATATCTTACTTACTACTTATATACTATGTATATCTTACTTACTACTTATATACTATGTATATCTTACTTACTACTTATATACTATGTATATCTTACTACTTATATACTATGTATATCTTACTACTTATATACTATGTATATCTTACTACTTATATACTATGTATATCTTACTTACTACTTATATACTATGTATATCTTACTTACTACTTATATACTATGTATATCTATCTTACTACTTATATACTATGTATATCTATCTTACTACTTATATACTATGTATATCTTACCACTTATATACTATGTATATCTTACTACTTATATACTATGTATATCTTACTTACTACTTATATACTATGTATATCTTACTATACTATGTATATCTTACTACTTATATACTATGTATATCTTACTACTTATATACTATGTATATCTTACTTACTACTTATATACTATGTATATCTTACTACTTATATACTATGTATATCTTACCACTTATATACTATGTATATCTTACTACTTATATACTATGTATATCTTACTTACTACTTATATACTATGTATATCTTACTACTTATATACTATGTATATCTTACTTACCACTTATATACTATGTATATCTTACTACTTATATACTATGTATATCTTACTACTTATATACTATCTATCTTACTACTTATATACTATGTATATCTTACTTACTACTTTACCGGACATATATACTGTGTATATGTTACTTACTACTTACCGGACATATATACTGTGTATATCTTACTTACTACTTACCGGACATATATACTGTGTATATCTTACTTACTACTTACCGGACATATATACTGTGTATATCTTACTTACTACTTACCGGACATATATACTGTGTATATCTTTCTTACTACTTACCGGACATATATACTGTGTATATCTTACTTACTACTTACCGGACATATATACTGTGTATATCTTTCTTACTACTTACCGGACATATATACTGTGTATATCTTACCGGACATACCCAAACTTGTTACAAGCCAAAATCCTCAAAATTATATCTCCTCCACCCCCTGCCCCCATTTTAAAGCATTGTAGTAGGCCTAGGTATAATCTTTATATCTTTTATGAAATTGTATATTTTATATAATAATCAATTGTTTCTGTATTCAGAAATGTTTTCAAAACTAAAATAGCTTCCATTTTAAAAGGCCACCATTTTTTCAAATGTCTCAAATTAATACTCACAGGCATGACAAACATAAACAATACTTTTGAAAACTTGTGAAACAGTCCACTGTTATGAAACTGAACTGAACTTGTTTGTAAAACATCGAATTACCTACAAGTTGTTGTAATATATAGAACATTGAAGCTAAAACCTAATTTTGGAGTGGAAAACTTTGTTTGTAATATAACTTAAATGCAAAGCTCCAATTTAAACCAGTTCTAACTGGTTGTGATACCCTACTCTGCAGGTATGTAAATGTTAAGCCTTTTTGTTATTTATTCATGTTTAATCTTCCTTTTTATTATAGGGAATTCTTGATTATATTGATAATTTAAGTCACCATCAAATCAAACAGCTGTTTAGCATTCTCAGTATTCTTGGATTCAATGAGAAACAACATACAAACTTGATACAGGTTTGCTAATTACAATTATAAATATTTTTAATTTTGCATGAAGATATATTTTACAAATTATAACAAATAACAATAACTTTAAAAAAAGTCTAGGGACACAAGTAGCAAGTTATTGATTAACGTGTTGTACATTTAATTATTCACCAGGATGATTTGCATATCTTCATACGTAAGCAGCTTTCGAGTGACAAAGAAAAGTACAAGAAAATTGGTGTTATTGGAGCTGTAGAGATCCTTAATACTTTAGGAAGTAAAAGGTAATACCCTCTATACCAATGATTTATTATCTTTTATGGAAAATATAACAAAATTTGAAACCTGCTATCGGCTTGTTAGTCAATGAATGTTTCTGCGAACACCTAGCAACCAATAAATTATGACTTCTTACCTCCAGGACATCCCAATTTACCACTCGTACACAGATAGATATACCCAAGAATAACTTGATCCTCTGCATATGTCATAAATTACCCTTGTTATATAATAATAAAGACATAAGTTACCTTTTCTCTAGATTTCATTATAAATCATGGATATAATTTATACACTAAGAAATAAAATTGAACAAACAATACGGATATAGAAAAAAATAATCTTGTTTTGTTTCCCAAGGTGAGACTAGATCTCGGTACCTAAAATGCTATAGACCCGATCACTGACCGCTGACCCATATACACATCTGAATAAAGGTTGAAAAAAGATTCCTCTGTTTACTTACTATGTGGTAACCACCTTGATGCAGATAGATTATTACATGCCGCAATGAATCATAAATTTTACCATGATGAAACAAAGAAATCGGGCAAAAAGAGTACAATAACGTTCAACATGCAGTGCGCATGCAAAAATCTGCACACTCATGGCAATTTTTTAAAACACAATTTCATGATAAATGTACTCTAATTCAAAAATAAATGTTGAAAATTGTAGGTGTGCGTATGAATGCATTTTATGTATTGCCATATGATGAAATATGACCTGAAATTCATGAGTACCAAATTATTCAATTCAATTCAAATAAACATTTATTTCTTTCATTCATATTTGAGTAAAAAACATTATAATTTCTGATATTTTATAAATAAATATTTTTTTTTTTTTTTTTTAGATTTAATACAGTAAATCATTATGATACCTGCTTGTGAAGATATTATTACAAACGTGATTTCATTAAATCGTGCGTAATTTTTTATTGCGCACCGGAGATAAGCAATATACTCTAATATAATAATTGATCTCAAGATAATTGGCAGACAAAATAATGCTAAGGAAAGAATAAAGAAATAGAGATTCTGACAAAATAACAGGGTTATATTGCATGAAAATGTTGCTACCGAATTAGTAATTTATTTATACCTGTATAATAACGTCATTTTTTATAGGGAACAGGATACTCCAAATGATAAACAAAAAGGGCAAAGAGAATTATCAGATGAAGCATTTAAACAGGTAAGCTGCACCACAAATGAAATTGAAGTAGTTCTTATATTCACTTTGTTTAGATGGAGAGATGGAAACTAAATAGCATTATAAATTTCCTCACAAAACAGATATAACATTTTGGTTTACAGCATTTATTTATTTATTGTGAAGATCAAAGTAGAATAGGATAAAAACACAGAACAAAAATCAACTTATTTCCACTGTTGTCTTAAATGAAACACCTTAAATAATAATATACAAATACATTACAAAATACAAAACGAAAACAACAAGAATTATTAAAAACCAAGATTATTAATTAATATAGCCTCGTATAGCAAATTGAATAAGCCTGTTTATCGCAGCCGATACCAAATAGGGCTTTTCTGTTTTGGCGACTTGTGATTCAAGCGTAGTGTGTGCAGCGATCCTGGCCCGCGCTGAAGTGTAAACAAAACAGAACTGCTAGCTTATATTAACCTAGCTTGGTTATAATATGCGGTGTATGGAAGTCGCCAGACGAGTCGACCATAGATGACTTTTGTTTATTTATCGCCAAACGCAAGTGTTGCCACACGAAAATGACACAGGCAATATCATCGTACTCGAGAATTTACTAGATTTTATATATGTTTAATGACAGGGACACGATAAACACCCGAAAATTACTCGGTCAAAATCATCGTACTCGAGGAAATATACGATTTACGATGCTCGCAGATGTAGTCATGTGATTCAGTTTCAACAAATCGTATTTTCATAGGCTATGTAATATATATGAACATCATTCATTTAAATTCACAAACATACTCACCTCTTTTGAATATTGATGTAGTTTTAGCTTTTATAGTTTTAAATGACATTTTCTGGAATTTCCATATTTTATAGCCTTTTTTTCCCGAGTTAATTTTTTTTTTATTTAATAAGTTATAATTCAGTAATGTCGTGGTCCGAACAAATAAAGAGGAGAAAACACTTGGTTTCTTTCCTTCAGTGCGATTTTATTAGTTTCGTATATATTGTACTTCAACATCAAACGATCAAATCATTACATAGGCATAAGTCATTTCAGGTACAAGAATAATTCGAGATTCAAGATATAAGATTCAAGCCCTGCAAAATACGAATAACAAATAACAATTGCCACTGTATCTAACAGTCAATTATAACAATAAGTAATAATGTAATAATTCACAACACTGATACAACAACGAACAATCACAATATAATAGTACCTCAAGTTATCAACACCAACGTATGTATGACACAGCATCAACTCGTGATAACAAGATAACAACTCCTGATTATTATACTTCCGACTGAGCAAAACTAAGATAAATATTGTAAATGCAAGTTTCATTAATTGTAAGCATGATTATAGTTAACATATGGTAAATCAGTTGCTTATACATATACAAGTTAAGCTTAGTACTTACAAAATAAGAACATATCAATAGCTTAAACAAACTCTCAACCAAAACTGTAGTAACATAGCGAGAGCCAACAAAACGAACAAAAGAACCGCTCTGCTTACGCACGGTCTTTTATCACACAATGTCACCTGTATTCCAATTACAGAATGACTACGCAGCGCCCTCAATACTCAATTCATCACAGTAATATATGGTTCCACGTAACCCACGACTTGCATACGCAATAGGATGAAGAATCTGGTTATCGTCCCGCTGAGACAAACATGCCCCTATCCCATTACCACTAGAATCCACCTCAATAATGAACTCTCTATCAAAAATAGGATAAGCTAACACAGGTGGAGTCACTAAACTTTTCTTAAGACTTTCAAATGCAATTTGTTGTGGTAAACCCCAATGAAATGTACTTATTTTGTCTTTACCGACTCCAGCACGACCATTCCCCGCCCGAGATGCTGCCATATGGGTAATATTATGGAGCGGCGATGCAATCTTAGCGAAATTCGGGACGAACCTCCGATAATACGAGGCAAGTCCAAGGAAGGACTTAACCTCAGTAACATTTTTTGGAACAGGCCACGAAACGACTTTATCAGTCTTACCTACATCAACAGAAACACCTTTACTCGAAATGACATGACCCAGATAAGCGACTTCTTCCCTAAACAAATCACATTTTCTTCCTTTCGCCTTTAACCCATACCTCGCTAACCTACTAAACACCTTATCTAGTCGATTCAAATGTTCATCAAACGTAGCTGAAAAGATAAGAATATCATCAAGATATAAAACAACTTCAGAGAGATTCAAGTCACCCAGTACATACTCCATTACGCGTTGGAACGTGCTTGGACTGTTCGTAAGACCCTGTGGCATCCGCAAAAACTCGTACAATCCCCACGGCACCCGGAACGCTGTTTTACCAATAGAATCATCAGCCATGATTATTTGAAAAAACCCATGTGCCAAATCAAGGGTTGAAAACCAACGAGAACCGGTTAAAACGTCAAGTACCTCATCAATTCTAGGTAAGGGAAATGAGTCTTTCATAGTACGCCCATTCAATTTGCGATAATCTATGCACAAACGCAAAGAATTATCCTTTTTCTGAACCAAAACGATGGGACTGGCGTAATCACTTTTTGAAGGCCTAATAATACCCTGATTTAGCATTTCTTGTAACATTGCTTTAACTTCTTTAATATTATTAGGATGGACTCTACGATATGGCAATCTAATAGGTACATTGTTACTAATTAATGAAATTGAGTGAGGTATCACATCGCACTTCCCAACATCATAGGGACCTGTAGAGAAAACATGTTTGTAATTATTTAACAGCAACAAAACTTTGCGCTCCTTATCTCTAGGTAAGCCTTTCAATAGTAAACCCGGAGGACAGACCAACTCAGATTCTGCAACAATGCTACGTTTATGAGACGGATAATTACCATCAACCAGCTCAGAGCCGTTGGAACACACATTATCCGGTGGCAATACACTTGAACACACATTGACTTCATGTAACTTATCACAAGCCACTGGAACAGCTGTATTAAAGTGCTTTAAAGAAACAAAAATTTGGGATTGCTCATCATTAACTCTCAAGACTACCTCAGCCCTACCAGTACAAGGCGAAGCTGTTTTCGCACCAACTACCTTACCCAAGGTTTCCAGAATTCTCGGATCATCTTGAATATAACGTAAAATATTACATCCTGTCAAAATTGGATAAGAAACATTGTTATTACATGCACTATCAGAAACAATGAGAAAACTACCCAACAAATTGTGCCCTAATATTTCAATTGGAACTTCAACATAGCCCTCAATCGGAACTTCGACACCACAGACGCCAATCACATTGGTAAATAACTTGTCTGCACTGTGTAAACCACCCAGCTCAGATTTTAGAATTCTGTGATAAATTGAAGAAGGAATGATAGATGCTTCCGCTCCTGTGTCAAGAACTGAACCCAATTCAACTGAACCAAACTTTATAACAGCACAAGGGCTTTGGGCAACTAAACGGCTAAGCAAAGAGGATTCCGAGGGCTCTCGTAAATCATTAGGGGGAATAATTTTATCTTCCACAGAAACAACCGGGATTTGAACAGAACCTAGATTATGATTATCTGTAGATGGTTCGGGCTTTGACTTCCTAACTCTACTTGGACATTTTGCAGCAAAGTGGCCGACCTTTTTACATTCCCAGCAGAGACCTGGAGGCATTTCACAATTATCTCTATTATGACCAAATTGTCCACAATTAAAACAACGACGGGGCCCACTTCTATTAAAAGAATTATTAGTGGTATTTTGGGAAAACTTACATAAACTCTGTTGAAGTTGATCTAGCTGTTGTTTAAGAACCTTTAACTCCTTTTTAATTTCACAATTTTCAGATTGGTTTGAATAAGAATTTGTTGGAAAATCTACACCCTGAACTTTCGGTCTATAACCCCGTGATGTCTCGCCTTTAAACAATTCAAGAACTTCCTCCCTCATTTCCATAAAGGATTTACCCCTAGACGCCAATTCAATTCTGCGCATTTCACGCCTAACGAGTGGATCCCGTACCCCTTCTACCAATCTCTGTTTGAGTGTGGAGTCCTGTAAATGTTTGAGAGCATTCTGTTCATTGGGGAAAGAAGCTTCCAATAATCGCGAATAAATTTTCATTAACTCTAAACTATATTCGGCCACACTTTCATAATCCAACTGATTACGAGAATAAAACAAAGTATTTAAAGCCGATACGGATTCATCTGGAGAAAAGGTAGTCTGTAACACTTGAATGGCCTTTTTAACATTTTTGCCTTTACCCAATATGGACATTTGGTAATGTACTTCGTCTTTAGCCGATCCCCCCAAGTGACTTACTAGGGCATCATATTTTACGTCCCCACCTAGATTATAATGTGTACAATATGTCTCAAAATCTTCGAGCCATTCCCGCAACGTGACATCCCCAGGGGATTTTGGACGACCCCTAAATTTAGCCAACTTAATAGGAGGAGGAACTTTTTGAACACCCACACCTTTCAACACATCAGTAAGCGCAGCAATCATACTATTAATTCCTGTGGTCTCAGTATCAGGTTTCTCAGCTTTCGCCATATTAATATACACAGATGATATAACGAGTTTAAATCGAGAATATACGAACAACGATCATTCATAAACTAAACTATAAGGTACTATATAAACAATTGATCACAGATAACATATCAACAATATATTTTAACAGATCCACACTTTTCAATGATTATAATTCCAAGCAAGAGTATTGTATGTCACACATGTCACACCAATTATTAGAATTATCAATTTAAATTATATGGTCAACTTCCAAAATGTTAAATTATAATCAACACATTCATAAGTATCAAAATTATAATCAACACATTCATATATAAATATCAATGTTCTTATCTTCTTATCTCCATTCATAACTTGAGAGCCTAGATTCCGGTAACTGGTCCTCTTCGATCTTGATGCTTGATGCTTGG
Source organism: Antedon mediterranea (assembly GCF_964355755.1). Classification (NCBI taxonomy): domain Eukaryota; kingdom Metazoa; phylum Echinodermata; class Crinoidea; order Comatulida; family Antedonidae; genus Antedon; species Antedon mediterranea. Next base: position 11,551,756 of record NC_092678.1, read on the forward strand.
TACCCTGCTCGCAGCGCCAAGTTTGTCGTGGTCCGAACAAATAAAGAGGAGAAAACACTTGGTTTCTTTCCTTCAGTGCGATTTTATTAGTTTCGTATATATTGTACTTCAACATCAAACGATCAAATCATTACATAGGCATAAGTCATTTCAGGTACAAGAATAATTCGAGATTCTAGATATAAGATTCAAGCCCTGCAAAATACGAATAACAAATAACAATTGCCACTGTATCTAACAGTCAATTATAACAATAAGTAATAATGTAATAATTCACAACACTAATACAACAACGAACAATCACAATATAATAGTACCTCAAGTTATCAACACCAACGTATGTATGACACAGCATCAACTCGTGATAACAAGATAACAACTCCTGATTATTATACTTCCGACTGAGCAAAACTAAGATAAATATTGTAAATGCAAGTTTCATTAATTGTAAGCATGATTATAGTTAACATATGGTAAATCAGTTGCTTATACATATACAAGTTAAGCTTAGTACTTACAAAATAAGAACATATCAATAGCTTAAACAAACTCTCAACCAAAACTGTAGTAACATAGCGAGAGCCAACAAAACGAACAAAAGAACCGCTCTGCTTACGCACGGTCTTTTATCACACAATGTCACCTGTATTCCAATTACAGAATGACTACGCAGCGCCCTCAATACTCAATTCATCACAGTAATATATGGTTTATGAATATTTTATATATAGCCCATGAGCATCTTAGTAGCTAGATGGATGTTGAGTGAATATTTTATATATAGCCCATGAGCATCTTAGTAGCTAGATGGATGTTGAGTGAAAATTTTAGACAGTTGCAAAAAATATGCAAGTAATTCTCTGGTGGAACTTGAACCCATGACCTCCAGATCAATAGCCATGTGTTCGTACCTCTTGACCACCAAGCTTGCACTGGTAACTAGAGTTGAGCGAAATAATGATTAATAATGGTTTTGAATTATGTTTAGATCACCGGATTGATGGAGCTCGTAAAGAAAAATTGTTATAGTATGCCACAAGTGACCGCTCTGTTTTATGATGAACTTGCAACTATAATACTTAAAAGGCAACTCAATGCTAAAGTACAGGTACAATAAGTTTAAGATACAAATCATAAAGATTATTGTATAATACAATATATTAGAAGATATGAAGATAAAGAATACAGAACTCACTGGAATGATTGTCTATGTATAAGATTTCTTTTTATTAAAGATAATTATTATTTTTAATAGCAAACACAGAAACCATCATGTTCTTAACGTAATTCATTATTGTAAACATACTCATGTTCTTTTAGTCATGGATTGATGAGGAAATTGCAAATGAATTCCAGGACAAATATGTGACGGACATTGATGTTGAATCAGTAGCACAGTGAGTTATTTAGATTTTTTTTGTAATGCATCATTTTCACTATTTTATCTGCCAAGGAATTTGTAACAAAGTGCAAAGTTTATAATTTATATATAATTTACATTGCACCCTTTTAAATTTGATAAATGTGAAATGATTTTTTACAGGATGGTCAGTTTTTTTAAAAAACAATAGACAAATAGTTGTTAGTGCATATGATGTTTATAAATGTGTACTTAATCATTTGCAACTTCATAACAATGTCAATTCGGGTTAAAAAATCTCTATTGATAGAAATGGATTCTTGTATGTGTCGTCCACACCTGTGTGCAATTGGTCTCAGTTAGACTACAAGACACAGGTTATTCCCCTACATTTACAAATGAAATATTAACAGTGAACTAGAATTTAATTCGTCACTTTGACGAATTATAGGTGATCATTTTTATCATTTTAATGAAATTAACATTTTTTAAACATGCGTGTACGTTAACATATGATCGTAAAAAGCTGATGTACGCTATCCTATGACATGATGCATATATACTTATATAGTGCTGAGTTGTACCTATTATGTGTCGTATACAATATGTACAGTATATACTGTATATCTATATACAGTGTAGCATAGGTGAAATTACGGGACCCACATCATGTTCTAATTTTTTGGTATGATGGAATTATCAAAATAAACTCGAAGATGACAATTTCGAAAGATAATGAATTGAGCAAATAAATATAAGGAATGGAAGAGAATTTGACACGTAGAAGCGCAGTGCGCGCTCTTTGAAATTTGTATAACTTCGACTAAAGAAATTTAAAAACTACTTTTTAACTTCAACTGGCCATATGATAACATCACTACATCCGATAGGCTTAATTTTATATCAATTCATATCTACATTTCATCAGCTTTCATAATAAGTTATAATCTTCAAGGTCACCTTTAATTCTGAAGAGCTATAAGATATTCAAATGTATGGTGTAGCTGAAATTACACGACCTAGGTTATTCAAGTTTTTACGCGTGATGACGTAATCAAAATAAAATGTTGACAACTCATGGGAAAGATAATTAATTGAGCAAGCACATACTAAAATTTCGGCGAAAATCGGGCTCAAATAACGGAGATGCGCTTTATTGAATGTAATAACCCACACAAAAAGAAAAAAATTACTAATTTTTAAATTCAAGTGGCCATTTGATGACGTCATACCATTTTGTACGTCTAATATGTATATATATTTATATCTATAACTTATTGGCTTCCATAATAAGTTAAACAAATTGGGGGTCACCTGCCATTCTGAAGAGTTATATTCATTTTAAAAAGGCCTTATTTTTTAGCACTTTTGTACAATTAATGTGCACATTTTGTCATTTTTAACGTGCTCGTATAGCGTTATTTTAAGTCGGAATGGACTCAAAGTCGGAGAATGTACTAAGGATTGTGAGTAGAATGTGATGTATACATCAAATTTTATTTTTTACGCTTTTTAAAAATCGCGTGCGCAAAAATGAGTTTTTGCGCAGTAATTTTTTGAAACACGCAAATGGCCTATTTCATGCTCTAAATTGATCAAAACTTAATTTTGAGCTTTTTAAAATTTTAATGCGCGATTTCACGCGCATGACCTTGAAACACGCAATTTTTTATTTGCTAATACTTTTACCTTTGACCTGAAGTTTACGTGTAGTGAATTTCATTAATATGTGATAATGAATTATGGAGATATGATTGACAATGTGATTTCACAAAATGGCGTATACGCGACGTCATGGATGAGTGATCACGCTGAAAAGCTTATTAGGACTAAGTTACAGTATTTGAAAGACATTGTACAATTTTGGTAATCATTTACATTAAACTTTTTTAGATAATTGTTACACAAATTTGTACAGAGAGAAATAAGTAACTAGACATGTAACTCGTCACTTTGACGAGTTAGTTATCCGCACCACACAAACGCCACGTGCACGTCATACGTTGACAGTTTGCACACAGAAAAAGATTATGGCATTATGACCTGAACTGAAGAATATGATATGCTGTTTAGTGCTGAATTCTGTCAATTTTGTGTCATATGGTATATACAGTGCAAACGGTATAATCTGTATACTACATACAGTGTAGAATAGGTGAAATTACGGGACCAGCTATTTATTCCAATTTTTAACATGGCAAGATAGCAATTTCGGAAGGAAATTATCTCAGCAACAACATATTAACGTATTTAAGAAATTTGAATATGTGAAATATTGATGCGCGCTCTTTTAAATGTAATGAACTATGATGCAAAAGATGAAAATACGACTTTTTTTATTTAACTGGCCATATGATGACGTCACAACATCTAATTGGCAAAATGTTCACATGAATTCGTATCTACAATCCAATAGCTTCCTGAAAATGTTTTAATCATGATTATCACGTTTTATTCTGACGAGCTATAACAGATTGAAATTTACTGTAAAGATGAAAATAAGTGACCCAGGTTATCTACATTTTTAGACATCATTACGTCATAAAAATTAAAATATTTTTAACTCATGCGAAAGATAGTTGATTGACCTAGAAAATATAAAAATCGGGATGAAAATGAAAAACAGATAAATGGAGATGCGCTCTATTAAATGTGATGAGCTATGACGAAAGATACAAAAATCCTATATTTTATATTCGCGTGGCCAAACGATGACGTCACAATGTCCGGTTAGCCATATTAAAGCATGAACCGATATCTACAACTCATCAACTTCCAGAATATGTAATAAAAATAACTTTCACCGTTTAGTTTAGAAACTACGACTGTTTAAAAAAGGGCATGATTTTGACGAATTTTTGAACTTTTTTATCAAAAACATGCGCAAATTGTCCAATTCGACGTGCTCGTATTGACGTAATTTTAAGTCGAAATGGTTCCATATTTGGTAAAATTACTATAAAAGGCTGGAAAAATATGATTTACGTAAAACATTGACGTATTTCACGCTTTGTGTACACCGCGCGCGCAAAAATTTGCGCATCCGTGGGAATTTTTGACATGCTTAAAATGACATGAAACGCGTAGAAAGTTGATTAGAAATAAATTTTGAAATTTTAAATGCGCGTGCGCGCGTAACTTCTTGTAAAACATGCCATTTTTAATCCACAAAAAGTTTGCCCTTGATATGACTTAAATTTTCACAAAGTGTAAAAAAAAAATTATGCTTGGTTTTTAATCTATGATCAATCATTGAAATTCATAAAATCGCACGTAAGTCATGTTGCGTAACTCTGACGTATTTAAAAAATACATGCTGCACAACTTCATATAAATGTTCATATGTTGACAAAGTTATGAAATGTTATGTTAACACATTTTAGAGATACATGAGCCACAAAAAAGTGGAGGAAAGAAAGAAGAAAAACATAGAAATTGATCCAGTACAGTTACAAGGAGTTATCCGCTCAATGCGGATAACTAATAAGAATAAGAAGAAGAAGAATAAAGATTTCATACAATAACAATAGGTGATCATTTTATTCTAAATGATCACCTAATTATATTTTTATAGAGCAAGTGAAGGCTTTGTATCAAGTGGCTTGTTTTACAGTTTAGAACATGAAGGATCTGTTGCAGGAATTGCTATTGATATTGTAAAACTAACCGATTCTATGGTAGTACCAGCTGCTAAATCAGCTGATCTTGAAAGGTAAGTACCATACATAGTCTAGTATATAATTTACAACATACTTATTTATCATGATACTATACTGACAACCGATAGTGTGTACAATCAACAATAAGACTGGGGAGTGCACAATCACTCACTAGATAAGATTCCTTAATTTATATTTGTGCATAATGTACAGTATTAGAATGTACCAGATGTAGAAAAACATCAGGCACAGATGTGTGACTGTTTTATACTATTCTACTTTCTAGTCCAGTGTGTGCTGTATGCCTTAATCCATTGTTTCGCCTGTTAAAGTCGTGTGAAGAAGTTCGTAATGGTAACCTGGATGACATTGATGCTCTCTTAGGCTGCCCTGTCAAAACCATCAACATAGACAATCTACAAAAGCCTGATAAATATTCAGTGAAAGAAAGAAAACATATTTGTGCATATATATTCAATACAATAAACTGGTTCAGAGAGGTATGTTTGTTATAATAATCAATCCTAGAACAGAGAAATCTAAAAATTAAATTTGGGCATATCTGTACAATATGTAGTTTGATATGTGTTTATATAGTAAGGACCTAATTTACGTCATTGAAGTTAATTGGAAATTAAAACCTAATTGGTTAACATGAAATTGGTATTCAGTAGTATATTTATTGTTTTGCAGATGTTGAATGCCTTCTCTAGTCATCCTGATCCTGAGTTAAGACTTAAAGTTATCGAAAGGTTAGAGAATATCATCAGATTACAAGATGTGCTACAATCTTTCCTGAAATGTGAGTAGCTGTCAACTCATATATATATATATATATAGACATGTTATTATTTTTATTATTTGTCCAATTTTTGCCTTATTATGACATAATTGTACTTAATACTCTGTACAGTGAATTTTTTGGATGAACCCATGACCCATGACCCATGACCTCCAGATCAATAGCTTGTAGACCACAGAGCCTGCAGTGATAGAGTTAGGTTGAAGACCAAGGAAGCAGCAGCAGTTACTGTGCCAACCTGATGATAATGATTGAAGGCCAAGGAAGCAGCAGCAGCAGTTACTGTGCCAACCTGATGATAATGATTGAAGGCCAAGAAGCAGCAGCAGTTACTGTGCCAACCTGATGATAATAATTGAAGGCCAAGAAGCAGCAGCAGTTACTGTGCCAACCTGATGATAATAATTGAAGGCCAAGAAGCAGCAGCAGTTACTGTGCCAACCTGATGATAATAATTGAAGGCCAAGAAGCAGCAGCAGTTACTGTGCCAACCTGATGATAATGATTGAAGGCCAAGAAGCAGCAGCAGTTACTGTGCCAACCTGATGATAATGATTGAAGGCCAAGGAAGCAGCAGCAGTTACTGTGCCAACCTGATGATAATGATTGAAGGCCAAGGAAGCAGCAGCAGTTACTGTGCCAACCTGATGATAATGATTGAAGGCCAAGGAAGCAGCAGCAGTTACTGTGTCAACCTGATGATAATGATTGAAGGCCAAGGAAGCAGCAGCAGTTACTGTGCCAACCTGATGATAATGATTGAAGGCCAAGGAAGCAGCAGCAGTTACTGTGTCAACCTGATGATAATGATTGAAGGCCAAGGAAGCAGCAGCAGTTACTGTGCCAACCTGATGATAATGATTGAAGGCCAAGGAAGCAGCAGCAGTTACTGTGCCAACCTGATGATAATGATTGAAGGCCAAGGAAGCAGCAGCAGTTACTGTGTCAACCTGATGATAATGATTGAAGGCCAAGGAAGCAGCAGCAGTTACTGTGCCAACCTGATGATAATGATTGAAGGCCAAGGAAGCAGCAGCAGTTACTGTGCCAACCTGATGGTAATGATTGAAGGCCAAGAAAGCAGCAGCAGTTACTGTGCCAACCTGATGATAATGATTGAAGGCCAAGGAAGCAGCAGCAGTTACTGTGCCAACCTGATGATAATGATTGAAGGCCAAGGAAGCAGCAGCAGTTACTGTGCCAACCTGATGGTAATGATTGAAGGCCAAGAAAGCAGCAGCAGTTACTGTGCCAACCTGATGATAATGATTGAAGGCCAAGGAAGCAGCAGCAGTTACTGTGCCAACCTGATGATAATGATTGAAGGCCAAGAAAGCAGCAGCAGTTACTGTGCCAACCTGATAATAATGATTGAAGGCCAAGGAAGCAGCAGCAGTTACTGTGCCAACCTGATGATAATAATTGAAGGCCAAGAAGCAGCAGCAGTTACTGTGCCAACCTGATGATAATAATTGAAGGCCAAGAAGCAGCAGCAGTTACTGTGCCAACCTGATGATAATGATTGAAGGCCAAGAAGCAGCAGCAGTTACTGTGCCAACCTGATGATAATGATTGAAGGCCAAGGAAGCAGCAGCAGTTACTGTGCCAACCTGATGATAATGATTGAAGGCCAAGGAAGCAGCAGCAGTTACTGTGCCAACCTGATGATAATGATTGAAGGCCAAGGAAGCAGCAGCAGTTACTGTGTCAACCTGATGATAATGATTGAAGGCCAAGGAAGCAGCAGCAGTTACTGTGCCAACCTGATGATAATGATTGAAGGCCAAGAAGCAGCAGCAGTTACTGTGCCAACCTGATGATAATGATTGAAGGCCAAGAAGCAGCAGCAGTTACTGTGCCAACCTGATAATAATGATTGAAAGGCCAAGAAAGCAGCAGCAGTTACTGTGCCAACCTGATAATAATGATTGAAGGCCAAGAAAGCAGCAGCAGTTACTGTGTCAACCTGATAATAATGATTGAAGGCCAAGGAAGCAGCAGCAGTTACTGTGTCAACCTGATGATAAAGATTGAAGGCCAAGGAAGCAGCAGCAGTTACTGTGCCAACTTGATGATAATGATTGAAAGGCCAAGAAAGCAGCAGCAGTTACTGTGCCAACCTGATGATAATGATTGAAAGGCCAAGAAAGCAGCAGCAGTTATTGTGCCAACCTGATGATAAAGATCGAAGGCCAAGGAAGCAGCAGCAGTTACTGTGTCAACCTGATGATAATGATTGAAGGCCAAAGAAGCAGCAACAGTTACTGTGCCAACCTGATGATAAAGATTGAAGGCCAAGGAAGCAGCAGCAGTTACTGTGCCAACCTGATGGTAATGATTGAAGGCCAAGAAAGCAGCAGCAGTTACTGTGCCAACCTGATGATAATGATTGAAGGCCAAGAAAGCAGCAGCAGTTACTGTGCCAACCTGATGATAATGATTGAAGGCCAAGAAGCAGCAGCAGTTACTGTGCCAACCTGATGATAATGATTGAAAGGCCAAGAAAGCAGCAGCAGTTACTGTGCCAACCTGATGATAATGATTGAAGGCCAAGAAGCAGCAGCAGTTACTGTGCCAACCTGATGATAATGATTGAAGGCCAAGAAGCAGCAGCAGTTACTGTGCCAACCTGATGATAATGATTGAAGGCCAAGAAGCAGCAGCAGTTACTGTGCCAACCTGATAATAATGATTGAAAGGCCAAGAAAGCAGCAGCAGTTACTGTGCCAACCTGATAATAATGATTGAAAGCCAAGAAAGCAGCAGCAGTTACTGTGTCAACCTGATAATAATGATTGAAGGCCAAGGAAGCAGCAGCAGTTACTGTGCCAACCTGATGATAAAGATTGAAGGCCAAGGAAGCAGCAGCAGTTACTGTGCCAACTTGATGATAATGATTGAAAGGCCAAGAAAGCAGCAGCAGTTACTGTGCCAACCTGATGATAATGATTGAAAGGCCAAGAAAGCAGCAGCAGTTATTGTGCCAACCTGATGATAAAGATCGAAGGCCAAGGAAGCAGCAGCAGTTACTGTGTCAACCTGATGATAATGATTGAAGGCCAAAGAAGCAGCAACAGTTACTGTGCCAACCTGATGATAAAGATTGAAGGCCAAGGAAGCAGCAGCAGTTACTGTGCCAACCTGATGATAATGATTGAAGGCCAAGGAAGCAGCAGCAGTTACTGTGTCAACCTGATGATAATGATTGAAGGCCAAGGAAGCAGCAGCAGTTACTGTGTCAACCTGATAATAATGATTGAAGGCCAAGGAAGCAGCAGCAGTTACTGTGTCAACCTGATGATAATGATTGAAGGCCAAGGAAGCAGCAGCAGTTACTGTGCCAACCTGATGGTAATGATTGAAGGCCAAGAAAGCAGCAGCAGTTACTGTGCCAACCTGATGATAATGATTGAAGGCCAAGGAAGCAGCAGCAACAGTTACTGTGCCAACCTGATGATAATGATTGAAGGCCAAGAAAGCAGCAACAGTTACTGTGTCAACCTGATGATAATGATTGAAGGCCAAGGAAGCAGCAGCAGTTACATACTGTTCCAACCTGATGATAATGATTTTTAACATAGTGGTGTGATGAATTGTTTTCGTTAAATTTGGTTTTTATGGCATTGGGAAAATGGCAATCTACATTTATTCCTCTTGGCCAAAAGGAGTTTTCCATAGCTTTGTTGATAAATGTTTAATCAAATATGTATAAGTATGAGAAAAACTATTTTTAAATTTTATTTTTTTAATGTTTCATTATTTTAGTTTCACCAGAACTCAAGCCTCCTGCTTCAGAAAAGAATTTAGAGTTTTTATCAACAGTCAAAGAAGTTTGCATTAAAGTGAAGGCTAAACCATTGTATGTTAAAATGTTATATGTAAAAATGATAAGCATTAAACGATTTTCCCCTGCTGGTCATTGTATGTCTGTCTGTCTATTTCTAATGTCTGTCTCTCTATTTCTAATGTCTGTCTGTCTATTTCTAATGTCTGTCTCTCTATTTCTAATGTCTGTCTCTCTATTTCTAATGTCTGTCTCTCTATTTCTAATGTCTGTCTCTCTATTTCTAATGTCTGTCTCTCTATTTCTAATGTCTGTCTCTCTATTTCTAATGTCTGTCTCTCTATTTCTAATGTCGGTCTCTCTATTTCTAATGTCTGTCTCTCTATTTCTAATGTCTGTCTCTCTATTTCTAATGTCTGTCTATCTATTTCTAATGTCTGTCTCTCTATTTCTAATGTCTGTCTCTCTATTTCTAATGTCTGTCTCTCTATTTCTAATGTCTGTCTGTCTATTTCTAATGTCTGTCTCTCTATTTCTAATGTCTGTCTCTCTATTTCTAATGTCTGTCTCTCTATTTCTAATGTCTGTCTCTCTATTTCTAATGTCTGTCTCTCTATTTCTAATGTCTGTCTCTCTATTTCTAATGTCTGTCTCTCTATTTCTAATGTCTGTCTCTCTATTTCTAATGTCTGTCTCTCTATTTCTAATGTCTGTCTCTCTATTTCTAATGTCTGTCTCTCTATTTCTAATGTCTGTCTCTCTATTTCTAATGTCTGTCTCTCTATTTCTAATGTCTGTCTCTCTATTTCTAATTCTTAAAGTATATTCAATTTGATATTTTTAATTAGTAATTTCAAGAGCAAAATTGGATATTTGCTGCAGTTTTAATGTGCTACTGAACTATGATAATCATAACATAATTTGAACCATAACGCCTAAAGAAAAGTGTTTGAATTACCAATTATTTTCAGGTTCAAACAAATAACAGTTTTTATTTATATATTATATTTAATTTTGTTATTTTAGGAGTTTCCAAAAGCAACAAAAAAGCAACAGTCAATTGAAGAAAGATTCGTCCGTTACACAGTGTGATGAATCAATTAGTCAAAGAGAAGAAGAAAAGAAAACATCCAAGAATATGTTGACCACTAATTTGCTGGATCATTTCAAGGTCTACTACAGAGACCTTGATATTACAGTATTCTCAGTATTTTCGTGGGCACCAATTTCAAATAGTTTTGGGGAAAATTCAAAAGAAGCAAAGGTATATTTTATTTTCCCATTTTATTCTAACTTTTGAATTAATACATAGTTTGTAATTGTAGATGTTGCGTCAGGGAGTTGAGTAATTAGATGTTTTGCCCTACTCTGACGTAATTTGTACTTTATACTAAGTACATTTCAGAATACTTGCGAAAAATTCGCAAGTAGTTCTCGGGTGGGACTCAAACCCACGACCTCCAGATCACTAGCTGTTAAAAAAGTATCAGCATCTTATTTGTAAAATAATTCTCTGTACATTTCTGATTGATTTATATATTGGATAAATTGGTGATGACATCATGAAGGCATACATTTTTATCTCCAGTTAAGGGCCAAAATATAAAATAGGAGCCCTCTGGCGATTTCTGCATGCTTACGCCATATTTTATTTCACTTAGTTTCTGTACACATAGTTTTTTAACGTTCCATATTTTTTGGAAAGCAAATCAATTATTCATATCATCAATCTTTATTTCAATTAAAAATATTATTGTTAAATGTTAGCAGGACGATGCACTAGAGGCCAAGGTATCAGCAGAACAAGTGGCATTTCTATTGAATGACCTTTACTACAAAGTTAATGAATCACTGAAACCGAAACAAAAGCTAATCAACTTGTCTAAGGTAAAACAAAAGCTAATCAACTTGTCTAAGGTAAAACAAAAGCTAATCAACTTGTCTAAGGTAAAATAGGATAATAATATGTGCTTTATATTCCTCTTAATTAATTGAAATTCAGTTATTAGGGTTTTACAAGGTATGATGAAAATGTATGAAAATATCATAGCTCTCATTATTTATTATAACACCTGATTGAATTTTGCCAATTTGATTGGTTAATTACGTGTCATTTTGAATTAGCAATACCTGACGAAAAAGTGATATCTAATGGTGATAATTAACACGCCCTAATGCAGGGGGTTTTTTTTTTAAAACATTTTAAGAATTTTTGTTACCATGTGTCCAAAGTTGAGCACTACCTTTTTGGCCCAGCTTCCTGCACTAGATTTACGATGAATAAATTGAATAAAAGTTGTTATACATGTTGGTAGTAGACATCAGGTTAAATAGCCAAAAACATTTTTTTGAAAAAAAAGTCTTTAGTTAGCTATTTTTGTCAAGAAAAAGACTAGCCCCACTTTAAATAGGAGAGTTTCCAAAATGTTCAATTCTTTTCTAGGATGCCATCTACAACTAAATCCAGAAGAGGATCAGTTGCAACTCAGAACGCTGAGGACTGTGATCGGTATCACAGAAATATTTTTCCAAAATAGTGCTGTTGACTAGGTTAACCTTATCCTGATAAATTAATACATTTTTTTCATAGAATTTGCACAACCAGAATAGCCATACACATATACCATTTGTAAGTGAAAATTGCATGGTAGATCGGGTTCTTGACCTAACTTCTGTGCTATGTCTTCACTTAGAAAATGCAAGTGCATTTTATCAGGTAAATTGTTGTTTTATTTAAAGGAGGGTTAATGGAATTATATTTGTTACATTTTTTAAAATAATATATTACTTATTATGAAATTTCCAAAGTTATTTTTTAAATTTTTTTATGTGATTTAAAGACACATTTCCTTCATTTTCAATCTATTAAGGTCACAAACTACATTTTTTTGTAAAAATAAATACTATTGCACTTTTGGTGCAATAGAATCGACCATAACATTTTTTAGAATGGAAGAACTGTCAACTTTTCAGAGAGAATGGATTCTGCTAAAAAATAGAAAAGACAATTAACTTGGACACAAAGCAAGGCTTGGCCTTCGCGGCCTATCTATGCCTAGGGTATGCTTTTACGTTGCCGCTATTATCAGGCTACGAGTAGAGCCTACAAACTAGCCTGGGTTTGTCTAGGTAGAGAATGAGGCAAACTACATTCAGGGGTATAATATTTTCCCTTTTATCATAACTAACCATTGACGTACATTTAAGACGATTGTAAAAAATATTGTTGTTTTTGCATTTGTTTTTTCAAAAATAATAAAAAGAATGTTTTATTCTTATTTGAATTTACAGGCATTGGCATCTGATGAAGAGGATTTGGATGATTCTTATCTGCCATCGTCTAACAGCGATCACATGGAAGCTTGTTACAGTCTAGTTCTGCAAGTGCTAATTGCTGTGACTTCTTGGTTTGTACATATACTGTAATAGTCATTTACTCAAATGTCACTTTCCCTAATAATAATAAATACTAGGTCTTCACCAATTTGTATTACTGGATTCCAAAAAAATAGCAAAGAGACACGACATGTTGATCCTCTAGCTAGCGCACGATGTTTGTACTTTATCACTGTTTAGCAGCTACTAGGTCTAAGACCGTTTACGAGAGGACATTCGACGCAAGCGACTTAGGTAGTACATTGTTTTCTGAGAAACAATGTTTAAAGTATTAATTTGTGTAAAAACTATTAATTGATTTGATCTCTTTTATTGCACCTGGTAATGCATTCCCGATACTATTACTATTAAGAAAATAATGTAGATGTCTGAACAACTATTTGATTTCTACAAGTCTATAAATAATTATTTATTTTAGGTCTGGTTTTTCAAATGATGCAAATGAAGAATTACTGGAGAGTTTCTTTGTCCATATTTATAACCGTGTTCATACTACAAGTGAAGTAAAGGTGACAAGAGAGCAGCTGCTCAGGTAATACAGTTTGGTACCAAGCAATATTCAGATGACTGCCTACTTGTACTTTTCTGCTAGCTAATTAATGCACATACAGTATACTTTTTTCTTAATGATAATACCTTAGTACAGTAGTTTAAAAAAAACAGTTAATGTATATTAATAATTAGAATAACCTTTTCTCTATAGAGAGTCATTTGTGTACCTGGAAAACTTTTCAAATTCTGTACCCAACTTGAACTGTGCTGTATTACTTGTGAAACTACTTATTTCCATTGAGAACAAAGCTAACCTTGCTGACCTCCGTACTAAATTAGGTGAATAGTTTTCTATATTTCTAATTTGTTTGACTATGGAGAAATAACTTATTATTTCTCCATCGTGTGACTAAAACATCATTTTTATATTTAATGGTAGACTTTTTAGTCCTCTTTGTTAAACTATTCCCTAAATTTCTATTCATAAAAGAATAAGTCAATGTTTTCATATTTTAAAAATTCAATAATCTTTATGAAGCAAACAAACTTAATTCGGTCTATCAACTGACATAACATTTATTTCTCAAAAATACATTATTATACAGTAACAACAATAGGTGTATGTAATAGTGCAAAGCCAGAAAATCAATGCATGTGGAAGTATGCCTAAGAAACAAATAACAAAAATGGTATAGATAAGAAAGAAATATGGTACACAAATTGGAAAGAAAACAAATTAAAAAAATATATTTGAACTTGACGTCACTGTCGCTCTATTATAATTTCAATTAAGAGTAGTTTATGAATTTTTTAAAGGTAATCTGGGCAAGAAATTTCTTCAAAAGAAGTGGAGTATAGTTGACTGTGAAATGATGTCCAAACGCAGTGAATTGATTCAACAACTATTAAGGTATATTAATGTTTAAGGTATATTAATGTTTAAGGTATATTAATGTTTAAGGTATATTAATGTTTAAAGTGTTATTATATCAGTTAATATTCTATTTAGATATTTTTCAAGCGGGGAGCACTAACAATTAAATATGTACTTGTTCAGAAAGTTCAAAATAACAGTGATCCACCGGCTAAAATTAAGTTGAAATTGCAGTTTCTGGATCTTCTTAAAAGAAATAACCTGTTTTTTGGGGGAGTTTTTTTTTTCAGAAATTTAGGCTTTGACTTAATATATTATTATTTTTTGTAATTGTTGATGTGTACTCCAGAAAATACCCAGGTCTGTCAAAAAATAGATTACAAAAAAAATGAGTTCATCATTTTATCTTAACTATTAAAGGGGGAGGGGTAGTGTGTCCCTTGATCCGCCTCTCGTGTGTCACAGTTTTAAACATGAATTTTATAATTAAAGGGGGAGGGGTAGTGTGTCCCTTGATGCGCCTCTCGTGTGTCCCAGTTTTAAACATGAATTTTATAATTAAAGGGGGAGGGGTGGTGTGTCCCTTGATGCGCCTCTCGTGTGTCACAGTTTTAAACATGAATTTTATAATTAAAGCGGGAAGGGTAGTGTGTCCCTTGATGCGCCTCTCGTGTGTCACAGTTTTAAACATGAATTTTATAATTGGTAATCCATTTGCAGAACATATGTGACATATTCAGATGACAGATTTGATTGCTTATCAACAATAACATCAACAGGAATGACGGAGCTTATTGAGAGTGAAGGAAGACAGGCTTCTCAGACATACCCACTGCTTACAAAGTATAGTGCACTATTTTACTTTTTAGAGACTCTAAAATCTATTGCAGTAGGCTAACAGCTTTTAAAATAATATAAAACAAATATTGTAAATACCGTTAGTTGCAAGAGGTTATTTTGTTTCTGGGGAATGCAATGTCAGGTTTGTTTATAGCATGTCAGTAAAAGAAAATATATTTTGAGAACAATTTATAAAGCCATTTTCATATTTCTTTTTAGGCAATCATTTGGTTGTTTCTTCCGAAACATACTTTGTGAGCTTGTGCAGGGAGTAAAGCAGATTAGCTCAACTAAAGATGGCACAAATGATAATGCAGTGTGTCAGTGGAACGCAGCAATCAAGGTATTGCAAATGCTCACTAAACTTATCAAGATGTTCACTGCAAAATCAAATATATCGGCATTATTGAAGGTGTGTATGCTATAGTAGTTAACGCGCCTTCAGCACTCTTGAGTGGTATGTGCGCTATATAAATCCATATTATTATGTTATTGACGGTTTGTATACTATATTATTGAAGGTGTATATGTATGTATGTATATATATAAATAAAAAGTGTTGTGGATTTAAGTAGTAATTCCCAGTGGTTGTCTTTATCTTTACAAGTTTTGTCGCTCCATTTGACATTTCTATTGCAATAAGGGTATTTACAATGGTACGACATGCACTACATTGTGCATTGTTTGTTTTATAACATGGGTCTATGAGTTATTTTAACTTACCTTTCTGGATGAATACACCTAGCCTAGAAGCTAGGCCTACCGCAGCAATCACCACTCTGCTAGGTGACTAAATCACCGCCTAGGACTAGGAGGCCCAGCCTAGACCTACCACAGCAGGCACCACTCTGGTCTGCAACTAAATCACTTTCTAGCCTAGGCCTAGCAAAACAGTTGTATACCAGAAATGACAAGATATACAAGTCGTGTGTGTTTGTTTTGTTCTTTTTTTTTTTGCAGTAGAGATGACTAGTTCGTACTCATAAATCGTGCAATGCCTAGCGCGATCGGTTTTCTGCCATACGATTTACAGGCAGAGTGCACTCCAATGCATGATAGTGAAAAAGAAGCGATAGTGTCTTGAGCATGGCTGTTTCCGGTCGTAAAACAGCAGACAGTGCTGATATTGAATTTCTTGGAAGTTCATGTTATTAATACTATTGAAATATTGAAAACCTTCCTGTGCTATTGTTTGTACTGGCTATTGTTTGTACTGGCTATTGTTTTTATATGTACTGTGTTTGTATTTATTTTCTATAGTTTTTTGTGTACTCTGGTTTATGTATACAGGGTATTACAAATAAATGAATATCATGCAATATTTATGTTTTTTACAGCAAGGACAAAAATTCATCGATGTATTTCTACGGAGTGGGATGCCAATTCTTGATAAAATGTTTAGATTAAAAAAGGATGATGTATTAAACATGTTAAAGACCTTACAACACAGTACTCGTATGCTACATCACATCTGCAGTCATTCTAAGGTAATTTATTCTCTTTTATAACTTGAGTTGCCATTGATTGGTTAATTACACATCATGTGCTATTCGTTATTGTGCACTAATGACCATTGAGTGGCACTATTGAATGATGAACGTCACTATTGAACACTTTTTGTATAAGAATATTGCCATGCAAGGTTGTTTTTTTGCCCTCAAATGTGAAAATTTTTTTAAAAAATCATAAATCCATTAAATGTCAAAATTATCAGTTTTTATGTTAGATGAGCAAAAGGAATTCTACAAATGTGCAAACATTTTTTTCAACCATAATTAAAATGTAATTGTGTTATGCGCGATTTTAACAATTTATGAAATTTGCATAAGATTTACTAGTCTGGATTCCAGATGGAGTTTTGACTTAATATTTTTGCACAAATGTTTTGCTATTTTAAAAAAGTATCATGTTGCTGACACATTCATCATGCCTAATGCAAAGTATCATGTTGCTGACACATTCATCATGCCTAATGCAAAGTATCATGTTGCTGACACATTCATCATGCCTAATGCAAAGTATCATGTTGCTGACACATTCATCATGCCTAATGCAAAGTATCATGTTGCTGACACATTCATCATGCCTAATGCAAAGTATCATGTTGCTGAGACATTCATCATGCCTAATGCAAAGTATCATGTTGCTGACACATTCATCATGCCTAATGCAAAGTATCATGTTGCTGACACATTCATCATGCCTAATGCAAAGTATCATGTTGCTGACACATTCATCATGCCTAATGCAAAGTATCATGTTGCTGACACATTCATCATGCCTAATGCAAAGTATCATGTTGCTGACACATTCATCATGCCTAATGCAAAGTATCATGTTGCTGACACATTCATCATGCCTAATGCAAAGTATCATGTTGCTGACACATTCATCATGCCTAATGCAAAGTATCATGTTGCTGACACATTCATCATGCCTAATGCAAAGTATCATGTTGCTGACACATTCATCATGCCTAATGCAAAGTATCATGTTGCTGACACATTCATCATGCCTAATGCAAAGTATCATGTTGCTGACACATTCATCATGCCTAATGCAAAGTATCATGTTGCTGACACATTCATCATGCCTAATGCAAAGTATCATGTTGCTGACACATTCATCATGCCTAATGCAAAGTATCATTTTGCTGACACATTCATCATGCCTAATGCAAAGTATCATGTTGCTGACACATTCATCATGCCTAATGCAAAGTATCATGTTGCTGACACATTCATCATGCCTAATGCAAAGTATCATGTTGCTGACACATTCATCATGCCTAATGCAAAGTATCATGTTGCTGACACATTCATCATGCCTAATGCAAAGTATCATGTTGCTGACACATTCATCATGCCTAATGCAAAGTATCATGTTGCTGACACATTCATCATGCCTAATGCAAAGTATCATGTTGCTGACACATTCATCATGCCTAATGCAAAGTATCATGTTGCTGACACATTCATCATGCCTAATGCAAAGTATCATGTTGCTGACACATTCATCATGCCTAATGCAAAGTATCATGTTGCTGACACATTCATCATGCCTAATGCAAAGTATCATGTTGCTGACACATTCATCATGCCTAATGCAAAGTATCATGTTGCTGACACATTCATCATGCCTAATGCAAAGTAAAATGTTTTTTAATTAACTTAATCTTAATAACTAAAAAATGACCTAAAGGAAATAATCTTTTTCAACAAGTAAACTTTTTATAACATTATATGGCTTACGGTATATGTATAGAAATTTTTTTAAATACTATTTTTATTCAAAGTTTGATTTTATTTGGGGAGACAGTACATCTTTAATGTAAATGTAGTTTGTGTTTTTTTCATATGCATACTACTGTAGTCCAGATTTTTTTATTTTAAATTGAAACTTTAAATTGTTTTTGATAAACTTGCTACTAAAGCTTGGTTCCCACTAGAACGTAACGCAAGGACGTAAACGCAACGCAAGCGTTTTAACCAATGACAAGCGAAGTTATAGACAGTTAGCAATCACAAGCAAATAAGCCATCGCTTGTGATTGGTCAATTCACTTGCGTTGCGTTACGTCCTTGTGTTGCGTCGCTAGTTGGAACCACGCTTAAGCAATGTTGAAACTGTAGCCAGTTGTTAATAAAACGTTTCTTTGCAGTCTGTTGGTGATATTGCCTTGGTTGCACATGTTCCTCCCATGAAACGCTCATTAGAAAGTTTTGTTTATCGTGTAAAAGTAATGCTTACTTTACACAACTGCCAAGATGCATTCTGGATTGGAAACCTAAAAAACAGAAACATACAGGTAACACTAGTCGATGAATCCCTTTATATTTTAAGGATCAAGTGTGATATTTTTGGATAGATAATTTAATTTTTTGTAACCCTATATTTTGTATCCAGTATTGTAAATAATTTTCATAATGCATATTGTATTGTCTAATATCGTAACTTTTAAATTTGTCATGTTAAGTTGAATATTTTGTACATTTTGATAGTGTCTATTTTTCGAATTGCATTTTTTGTTCTTTTACGTGTGTCCAATAATACAAACTTGTTTAGCTTAATTTGTTATCAATATTTTAAAATATGTTTTTATTAATATAAATTAATTTGTTAATCATATCTCAATTATTTTACACATTCTACAATAAATGAATTAAATTAAAGTTACAGTATATTTGCTTGCCATTATGTTGCTATGTTTCTGTCAATGTAGGGTACAGAGATTTTGTCCCAAAGACCAGCTTCACCAAGTGAATCTGAGAGTGTAGATTGCGGCGCTAACAGTGGTGATGAGGAGAAGAGTAACAGCGATGATGATAATGTGGATAAGACAGATGATGATGAGGTAAGGCACCTTCGCTAAATTATTGCCTTGGAACCCATTCAGGCACGTTTGCTATTGTATAACGACAAAGGTTGTATAGACACGTTTGGTAAACCGTTTGGGGAACACCATTTGGATGCGTTTATTCAAGATGTGAATAAAATAAATTTAAATCTGACTTCCAATCTTCCAAGAAAGAAACCACAAAAGCACAACAATCGATCACTTACACAGGACCAACAATATGGAATAAGTCTCTCAAAGCATCTAAAAGATTTCAAATCATTATTCATCTTAAAAAATCAATTTAAAATATATATCAACAATAAACTGCAAACAATCTAATTTCTCACCCCACTAAATGTCCTTTCAAATCATACGAATTCACAATACATTACTATAGTAAAAAGAAAAACAACACTCGCCTACTATTTGTTGTTCTTTATTATACTATTACCGTAGTTCCCCGGGTATAATCCCACCCCCCCCCCCCCCCCCCACCCCCCCCCCCCCCCCTTGTACATGGAATTTGGGAGGTGGGACTATACCCGGGGATTTCCCACTGCATGAATTGAAAATGACGATATTTCTTCAAGCTACGATCTAAATGTATATTCCGATGTAGGCTAGGCCAGGCCATCTAGACCTAGGCGGCCTAATTGGTCTTACCTGTGCTATGCCTACCGTATAGATTTTCCCCCAGATTTCTACTTAAAAAATACCCTAAAATGTGATCTAGGCCTAGCTTCCTAAATCGACATGAACTCGATCATACAAGTTCTCCGTCTCCCGACGGTTCACCCACGCTCGAGCTCTCTGTGTAAATCGCATGTTGTTGCATGTGACACAAACTACTGCACAAGCCGGTCGGTATAGAGGGCGGTGTTTTTTTTTCAAATCAAGCATGCAGTAGTGTAAACAACAAGAAAAGAATGTACACGGCGAAAGGATGTACAGAACGTGACGATCGGGGCATGCTAGCCTTAAGGTTGTATTCAACTTAACAATGTTTGATGAGTTTTAAGTCAGCCAAATTCAGAGAAATTACTCTATTTTTTGGTGAGAATTTCTTTTAAAATATTGACGTCGGCCTAGCTAGTTACAGTAGGCCTAGGCCCACCTCTGGCCTAATATTAAATTATACACTGGGACTTTGCCCGGGGATATGCTTGCGTGCGAAGGTAATCGTAAAGTCGGGGGTGGGATTATACCCGAGGAACTACGGTAATACTACTTTTTTTTCTAATCCTTCATTGTAGTGTAAGGACAGCATTCTTGAAGGCACTTTATTTATATTTTGCCTGCTTTGCTTGTCCTCTTCAAATATCTTGTTGTTATATCATGCTACCGTCTGACTGTATGTATATATTATTGGTGCTATTTTACTTTTATTCATATCTTGTATACTATTGTTCTTGGTCCTATTTTATTTTTATTCATATCTTGTATACTATTGTTCTTCGATATTTGAATAAATGAACTGAATGAACATATTAAATATTATTTTTTATTTCCACATTTTCTTGGACCGAAATAACAAACTTAACATTAACCTATCTTTATTCAAGTGTGTAATGGCTTGATGTGCAGTGATACCGGCTATTGTATTTGCATTACCAAGATTCTATCTTACTGTACATATACATAAATAATTAAAGATTCTGACAAAATCTTTTTAAAAAAATCAATTGTCTTTATTTAAATCAATGCATGTAGCCTATAATTCGTCATAGTGACGAATTAAATATAGTTAATGTTTTAATATAATATTTGTAATTTTGTGCTTGCATATTCAGTTAATGTGTTTTTTTGTTTGTGTATTATTTATATGTACTGTATGTTTACTTATTTTATTGTTGTTCATTTTAGAGTTCAAAAGAGGATAACAAAAGTGATGAGTTGATTTGTAGTGATACTGAGTATTGAGGTTTAATGAGTTATACAGTTTACATTAGGTAAGATTTATTTCAATTTGATATGATATTACCACTGCTTGCAAATAACCAATCTAATCGATTCAAAACAAAGCTGAAATTGCTGTGATACCTTTTGATCCTTAAAACACATGACCGTTTCAGACAGAAAATGTGCTGCTAGATAAGCAGCACTGTCTTTTCAAACATAACCTATGTCATTTGATTTATTATTATATTAGTTAAAATGTCTTTTATTATAAAAGAGTATGAAGTAAATTGTATAAACAGGACAAAACTTTAATTTCATGATACAAGAGTTCAGAAGCAGTGATGAAGTCAAGATCAAATCGTTTTTTAAGAATTAGTTTTACTATGCTAATTCCAGGAATTCAGTTATAAGTGAATACCAAGTTTTATTTGGGAATCATCGTAAATGCTTGTATAAATATTATGGTAGACAAATACAATACATGTTCAATGCAATTTTGATATTCCAGAGTAAACACGCTTCCCTGACTATGCAAATAATTTCATGAGGTGAAATTAGAGTTTCATATTTCACCACTTGAAATCATTTTTATCATTGCACGAATACAAAGCATTATTATTGTACACCTACCTAGTATGTCAAAAACCAAAACATATTGCTAGGCTCAGTGTAATAATAAGATTTATAACGCGCACCACAAAGTGCAGAGTAGTAAAATGAAATATTTCCAGGCAACTGAAACTGATCTAGACTAATTCTTATATATTTGTTCTCATTAATTAAGCTAATCTAAGTACTTTTTTGGTCTAAATTAGTACATATCCCTTTACAAAAATGTTACTTAAATTGAGTACCGTTTCTGTAATGCAGAGGAGCTATCGTTTTCGTAAATAACTAGTCAAAGGGTTAAGCAATATATTACTGTTCACTATATACAGTAACCTTCTGCAAAAACACATGATGTACTGTACATATTTACGGTTATGGTATCACTCGGGCGCTCACTCACTCATTCTGCCATTGTTTCGGAGTCTCACATTACTTAATAACTAATAGCCTTAAGCTTACATGCCAATGCCTAGGCCTAATACTAGCTTGGGTTGGCTGAAAGGCAAAACTTTGACATCTAGGCTAATTCTGGTTTTTTTTTCTACGATTCCACATCTTGCAGAGATGTTCCCATTAAATAATCAAAATCCTACAAACAATCTAAAGCTAATTTAAATGCCTTTTTGATCTAAATTAGTACGTACTGTATATCTCTCCAGAAATGACTTCCATCTGTAAAAACCAGTCATACCATTCAAATAGCCGCGAAAGTACAAAATAGATGGCGCTGTTGTATTTCAAAAGCAACAGTATAAAACAAAATATTTTATAAACGCAAAAATATTT
This sequence comes from Antedon mediterranea, assembly GCF_964355755.1. NCBI lineage: Eukaryota > Metazoa > Echinodermata > Crinoidea > Comatulida > Antedonidae > Antedon > Antedon mediterranea. The sequence goes on from NC_092678.1 coordinate 11,574,595, forward strand.
TTTTTTTCGTGCACAAAAAAAGTACTATTCAAACGATCGTTTAATAGTGCGTACTATTGCACGCCATGTGATCCACATTTGTCCAATCAAACGACAGGAATTTATTTAGGTGTTATATAAAATCCAATATTTTTCGGATAGTTTTGTTAGTGTATGATTGACACCTGCTACGTGGTTTCCCTGTTCTATTTATCAACAATTAATCTAGTGATTTTTTCTAGGCCAAATTACGGGATACTTAACATCATAAGGAAGATAATCATCACAGTCTACCTGTCGCCCTCTTTGTTCTTTTTTTGGGCATAGTGAACTTATAATACTGCTTTGGTTAACCGATTCATTTTTATCTAATTGTTTCAGGTTTAGATGCATCATTTTGCGCTTGTTTAATTAGTGCCTACTCTGCGTTACAAACTTCATTGACACTTAAACATCCCTTTGTACTATCCCCCTTCTTAATGATATAGTTTGTAATAAACCTAGTATCATATGCAAGAACATTAATTAGTTTGCACCACTTAGAAAACCTAGTAGAATCTCCAATCACTGTCATTAATTGTCAATGTTCAGTGTTTTCTACGGTTTCTACTTTATTCTCTGGCCATTTTTAGTTAACTTTAAGAACTCTGGCACTTCCCACCATATTTTTACTTAAATTAGCTACAGAACATCCCCTGGAAGCAATATCTGCTGGATTTAATTGTGTTGGTACATATCTCCACTGACTTGGCTTAGTTGCGCCCTGAATTTCGCCTGAATCCGATTGCCTACGTACGAACAACAAGAAATTTATACTTCGTCCTCTTATCCACCATAGAATATTCAGGGTATCGGACCAAAATGTTACTTTTCTTAGGTCAATATCTAATACCCTTGCTATCAGCTTTTACCAACTTAAGTCCCAACATAGCACCCGATAGCACAAGTCTTGGTATACTTTACTTTAGTTTTTGATACTACAAACCGAACGATTTTTTTTATCGCAGTCTACAGTGGTTTAAATAAATTACAGTAGCGTATGCCTCAACAGAAGCGTCACAAAATACATGCAAGTTAAGTTTTCCATTCCCACTTGGCCATAAACACCAATCAGTTTTAATCTGGTTCAGATACTGTAAGTTTAATTTTCAATTATTAATTAATAAATTCAATTTTCAACTCCCCTTCAATATGCTCATCCCACGTCATATCCTTTTCTCAAATTCGTATTATAACTGCCGATACAAACCCAAAGGAATCGAATACTGACGAGAGCTTTCTTAACACATTACACTTAGTTAAGGATTCCACTGTAAGTTTCTCTAGAACTTCAAAATCATCCATATAAGTAGAATTTAACACAGTGTCGGCCGCTAATGGGAACTTAACCTTGAGCAGTTTTTCTAGCTACGGTTAAAGCACTAAATGGAGAGGCATTAATTCCAAAAACCACCCTATGGTGTTCGTAAACCGTGGGCTCTATAGATACATCTAAATCCCTCCAAAGAAACCTATGCATCGGCTTATCCTCCGCATACAATTTTTATTGCAGATACATTTCCGATATATCACATATTACAGCTATTCTATTCAGTTTAAACGGTATCAAAACATCAAAAAATTCTTTTAGAATCTTTGGCCCAGGGCTTCTTGCATCATTAGTTATCCGCATTCAGCGGATAACTCCTTGTAACTGTCCTGTTTCATCATCTTTTTTTTTAGTTATCCGCTTAGTAGCGGATAACTCCTTGTAATCGTCCTGTTACTTTTTTTTTGTGGTTATTTCTTTCTCCTCCATTTTTGTGTCTCGCGTATCTCAAAAACTTGTAAACATAACATTTCATATCTTTGTAAACATATGGGCATTTACGTGAAGTTGTGCACCTCCTATTTTTTAATGACGTCAGAGTTGCGCAACGTGACTTACGTGCGATTTTATGATTTTTTATGATTGATCATAGGCTAAAAACCAAGCATAATTTTGTTTTGACACTTTGTGAAAATTTAAGTCATATCAAGGGAAAACTTTTTGTGGATTAAAAATGCCATGTTTTACAAGACGTTACGCGCGCACGCGCATTTCTCTTCTGTTTTTGTGTCTCGCTTATATCAAAAATGTGTAAATATAACATTTCATAACTTTGTCAACATATGGGCATTTACGTAAAGTTGTGCACCTACTATTGTGAATGACGTCAGAAATGTGTAACATGACTTACGCATGATTTTATGAATTTCCCGTATTTAACATAGGTTGAAAACCATATAACAATTTAAGTTGAAACTAATTTATATCTTGCGCTAACTTTTTGTGCACTAAAAATGGCATGCTTTACACAAAATTATGCTTTTCCAGCCTTTTCTAGTAATTTTATCAAATTTTAAAACAATTTAGACTTAAAATTACGTCGTATGAGCACGTCGAATTGTACAATTTGCGCGTGTTTTTAATGGAAAAAAATTCAAAAATTTGTAAAAATTATGCCTTTTTTTAAACAATCATAGATTCTAAACTACGAGGTAAACTTTTTTATGCATTTCGCGTTTTTAACATAGATCGAAAACCATATAACAACATAAATTGAAACTTAACAAAAGTTTAATTTATATCTTGCGCTAACTGACTGCGGAAAAAAAATGCACCCACGTTTAAAATTTCAAAATGCGACAAATTAATTTCTAATCAACTTTCTACGCGTTTCATGTCATTTTGAGCATGTTTAAAATTCCCACGTGCACGCAATTTTTTCCGCGTGATTTATGTTTTTCCAGCCTTTTCTAGTAATTTTACCAACTTTTAAGCAATTTCGACTTAAAATTAACGTCATACGGGCACGTCGAATTGGATAATTTAACTTTGATGAAAAATTTGTCAAAATTTGTCAAAATTATACCTTTTTTTAAACAGTCGTAGTTTCTAAACTAAACGGTGAAAGTTATTTTTATTACATATTCTGGAAGTTGATGAGTTGTAGATATCGGATCATGCATTAATATGGCTAACCGGACATTGTGATGTCATCGTATCGCCACCCGAATATAAAATATAGAATTTTCGTATCTTTCGTCATAGCGCATCACATTTAATAGAGTGCATCTCCACTTATCTGTTTTCCATTTTCACCCTGATTTTGATATTTTCTAGGTCAATTAACTGTCTTTTGCATGAGTAAAAAATATTTTAATTTTTATGACGTCATCTCATCTAAAAATGTAAATAACAGAGGTCACTTATTTTCATCTTTACGGTAAATTTCAATCTGTTATAGCTCGTCAAAATAAAAAGTGATAAATTACAACTTTTTTTTTAAGCTATTGGATTGTATACGAATTCATGTGAACATTTTGCCAATCAAATGTTGTGACGTCATCATATGGCCAGTTGAATACAAAAAAGTCGTATTTTTATCTTTTGCGTCATAGTTCATCACATTTAAAAGAGCGCAAATCTATATTTTACGTATTCAAATTTCTCCTACACGTTAATATGTTGTTGCTGAGATAATGTCCTTCCGAAATTGCTATCTTAGTGTTTCATTTTGAAAATATATTAAAAATAGGAATAAACGGGGGGTCCCGTAATTTCACCTATTCTACACTGTATGTAATAAAGAATATACTGTTTATACTGTATATACTATACGACAGAAAATTGATAGAATTCAGCACTAACAGCATATGATATTCTTCAGTTCAGGTCATAATGCCATAATCTTTTCCGTGTGCAAAATTCCAACGTATGAAGTGCGCGTGGCGTTTGTCGTGCGGATAACTAACTCGTCAAAGTGACGCGTTCAAATCTAAAACCCTTTAGCTGCTGCATCGTATACTATACAAACTTTAATAGTTTCCCTGTCCAACTTTACGACAGGAAAATGTGGCAAAAACCATTGTTGAGTGGGGTTTGCTCATTACAATCTACTTTCCTTATTTATCGTTTGTCTAGATGTGCGTCAATAACTTTCTTGTATGCCTGCCCTAGCTCATTATTATTTAAAAGTTTTTTTTCTACATTTTCAAGTCTCTGTTTTGAAGGGCAATTGACATTTATTCCTGTTCCAGGGAATTCTTACTTTATACCTAGTATTTTCAATGTCATAGACTCGATATTATTAACCCTATGTTCTTCTGTAGCGTACAAGGGCACACTTTGGACTCCAACTATTTCCATTTCTCAAAACTTCCTAATATACTATTGTTGTTACAACCATGAAAGTCAACTACTAGCCTTTCCGATTCTATTCCAGGGTTTGAGCTTTAAATTGCCAGTCACATTATCAGTCATCAATGTATTAATTTTATATTGAATACTTTTATTATTTATTGGCAATATTTCAAATTTAACATTTTATGTACTAAACGTTGTTTTTCCCCATTTAAGGTCCCGACCGTTACCTCATCAATAGGGCCACTTAGTCCAAGCTCATTACATACCTCACTATTTTATGCATGTTTGAGAACTCCCATCATCTAATAAACATTTATCTGCAACTGTTTTTTACCATTTTGTGCCACTACTGGGACAATTCTAAAAGACACATTGTTGTCTTGAATCATATAATTATCCTCTAATTTTGATCTAATTTTTGGACTACCTATGCTACAAGCACTCTCATCTGCCTTAGCTTTACCGAAAAAAGATCCACCTTTATTGGGGTTATCCCTATCGTTGCTACTTGACCCACCTTCCCTATCGTTGCTTTCAGATATAGTATACATACTTTTAGTTTTGTGTAACACTACAGCCTATTGTGGTCATATTACATACCATTTGTCTAATTACAATATTCATATTCATATTCATTTATATTCATTTATTATCCAGAAAAAAATATAAAACAAAAACAATACAAAAAGCATAAATTACAATCATTTGCTATTTGCATTTAAAACATAACTTACGCCCTTGTGTCTCATTATAACAAGCACAGCTTTGGAAAGGTTCATCATAACTAATGTTAGACTTAACTTGTGCCTCCGTGGAATTACTGTGATACGTTTTTTGCCTTGACCTCTAGCATTTTCATATTCAAGGTGTCTATCATACATAGTGCTTGCTATTTTTGTCTGCCGTTTTACAAATTTAAGAAGATCGTTTTCAAGAATAGAATCTGCCTTATTCACCCATTTAATGGTAATAGTTTGGGAAGTAATGATTGAACCTTTAAGATATTACCGTCAGAGCCATATATATAAAGAGTTACGACATTGAAAATGAGAAGCCATTTTTGTGTCAAAGAATTGCACGCTGAGGGCGCGCGCGTCTCTTTTGTATAGAGTTTTCCTGTAGTTCCATGCATTATTTTTAGATTTTGTTGTCAATGAAATAACGCTTAGATTCCGTTTTTATTTTAGTAATTAATTTCATTAATGGTATTGATTTGTTAAAATATATATATATTTTTTATAATAACAAACAAATTAATTCTAGGGCCTACATGGAAGTTAGGATACATCAAAGAATGAACCAATACAAAAAACACACAAATTCACCCCCCTTTTTATGCAGTATATGGCTTTCTGTGTGTTTTTACACAAACTGCGCCGCCAACGTTATTAACATTCAGAGACTCGTTCATAATTTAATTTGTAATAATTTGCGCCTTTATTATTTTAATATTGTTCATACCCTTGTTCATACCCTTATATTAACAAATATATCCACGACACTTTATTATTTTATTTAGACATCAAATCATGCAGTTATGAATTGAAAATATTACATAATTGTTATTAATGGAACGTAGTTATGGGATGTTTTGTTCCAAAATCAATCAAGCGAACGTTATAATGTACTATCGCACGCGCGCGCAATATTCTTTGCTGCAAGTACTTCTGTACGCTGTGCACATCGATATTTCTCCGTAAAATGTGCAATTATATTTTTTTTTTAATATAAAAAAAGATAGTATTTTGTTGCTCCTATACTTTACATGCATTAATGGCGACAAGTTTGACACAATTTGATCTGCATATCACGTGACTATAATCCAATGTCATAACTCTTTATATATATGGCTCTGGGTACTGTTAATATCACATGTATACCCAACCTCATTTAACACCAACTCACGTTGTTTCATATCCCTGACTAATCCCCACAAACTATCACTGTATTTGTTTCCTTTCCAAGCTTCAGTAGATACCCTAGCTTCGCCAGTGCAAAACGAGATACTGTAACTTAGTTGCATTATTACTGAGACACTATATTAGTTATGAATGAATTAGAAATGAAATACCAATATTCTCCAGAATCACTCCCAAACTCTGGTATTGTAAATGTAAGCAATACCAACGATAACGATAAGTTTAGCATCAATACTAAATTTATCAATATTAGTTAGCGTCCGGGTCATTCCATGTCAAATCACCCAATGGGTTAAACCCTACTTTCTTCAAATTTGCTCAAATTTGGTTTTTGGGTTATTTTTAGCTAAAAAACCTGAAATTTTTAATTTGAGCACCATACGACCAACGGTTCGCGCGCTACGCGCCGTCGTTTCTTCGCGATTTTGCGCAAAATCGATGCGGCGGGCTATACTTAAATGACCGTATCTCCGTAAAGTGTGGACCGATTTTGTTGTGACAGGTATCTTTGGAAAGCTAATTGTTAAAGCTATCCAAATCTTCTATTTACTTTTGAGATAGAACTATTTAAAAGATGTATAACTTATTCTATTCCATTTGACCTAGGATTTGACCTTGTGGGACAAATTTTTTTTAGATGAAATTTTGTGAAAATTATCTCCTACATGATATTTACATAATATAAAAAAATTGGAGATATATTATTTTTTGTTTGCTTTCTAGCTCATTTCAAAGTTGACTTACTTCAACAATTCTGGTATTTCTATACAGTGTAGATGTATTGTCGACATTATATCACTACCAAATTTACCTCTTAATACTATGGGTGTCACTCTCAGATTATTTAAGACTATAACAATGCTTTAATTATATTTTCATGCTCCATACAAAACAATTTAACTCAATATAACCGCATGATTTATAGGGCTATAATTACGTAAAATTGTAGTAACGTTTTAAAATTGCATAAAATGGCAGCTAGGCGGCATGGACCGGGGCAAGTGGTATTTTTATGCAAATACTACTACTACTTGCCCCAACCAATGTATCGTCACCCCGGTCCATGCCGTTTATAACGTAATTATAGACTTATAAATCATGAGGTTATATTGCATTTTTTATAAGAACGTAAAATTGTAGAACGTTTTAAAATTGCATATAATGGCATATAATGGCAGATAGACGGCAGGGACCGGGGCAAGTGGTATTTTTCTGAAATGAGTGGACCCTACTTGCCCTAACCCATGTATCATCACCCCGGTCCATGCCGTTTATAATGTAATTATAGCCCTATATATCATGCATTTATATTGCATTTTTTATTAAAAAAAAGTTAAATTGTAGTAACGTTTTAAAATTGCATAAAATGGCAGCTAGACGGCATGGACCAGGGAAAGTGGTATTTTTATGCATTGACTACTACTACTTGCCCCAACCAATGTATATCGTCACCCCGGTCCATGCCGTTTATAACATAATTATAGCCTTATAAATCATGTGGTTATATTGCATTTTTTACAAAAATTTAAATTGTAGTAACGTTTTAAAATTGCATAAAATGGCAGCTAGACAGCATGGACCGATGCAAGTGGTATTTTTATGCATTGACTACTACTACTTGCCCCAACCAATGTATCGTCACCCCGGTCCATGCCGTTTATAACATAATTATAGCCTTATAAATCATGTGGTAATATTGCATTTTTGACAAAAACGTAAAACTGTAGTAACGTTTTAAAATTGCATAAAATGGCAGCTAGACGGCATGGACCAGGGCAAGTGGTATTTTTATGCAATGACTGGACCCTACTTGCCCCAACCCACGTATCATCACCCCGGTCCATGCCGTTTATAACGTAATTATAACATAATTATGAGTGAAGAAATAAGTGAATAAAATACAATGAACAAAAATGTAAAATAATGATGAACAGCAAAGAACAATCAATGTTTTCAAAGTTAATATCATCAAACAAAAAAAATGATTCAATTTGCTTGAAAGTGTGAAAAGAGTGCCATAAACTGATGGTACATCCTTGGCTAACCAAATGGGGTAATCAAATGGTGTACAGATGTTTACCTAAGTAATAATTATTTTGTATGGAGCATGAAAATATAATTAAAGCATTGTTGTAGTCTTAAATAATCTGACAGTGACACCCATAGTATTAAGAGGTAAATTTGGTAGTGATATAATGTCGACAATACATCTACACTGTATAGAAATACCAGAATTGTTGAAGTAAGCCAACTTTGAAATGAGCTAGAAAGCAAACAAAAAATAATATATCTCCAATTTTTTTATATTATGTAAATATCATGTAGGAGATAATTTTCACAAAATTTCATCTAAAAAAAATTTGTCCCACAAGGTCAAATCCTAGGTCAAATGGGATAGAATAAGTTGTACATCTTTTAAATAGTTCTATCTCAAAAGTAAATAGAAGATTTGGATAGCTTTAACAATTACCTTTCCAAAGATACCTGTCACAACAAAATCGGTCCACACGTTACGGAGATACACTCATTTAAGTATAGCCCGCCGTGTCGATTTTGCGCAAAATCGCGAAGAAACGACGACGCGTAGCACGCGAACCGTTGGTCGTATGGCGCTCAAATTAAAAATTTCAGGTTTTTTGGCTAAAAATAACCCAAAAACCAAATTTGAGCAAATTTGAAGAAAGTAGGGTTTAAAATGTCATTTTTTTTGGGTGATTTGGTATGGAATGACCCGTCCATATTACCCTTAACATCTGAACGGTCTGGTTTCTTGTCCACAGTTTCAGCATTTTCATTTTTCGGCACTCTTCACTACTTTAAACAGCTGCACCTGGCAATCCAATCCAAATTTGTCATCCCTTTGCTACAAATGCTCCATGAATGTCCTCCATTTCTGCCACCTGTGTCTCAAATTTCTTGAGCACCTTTGTTATTTCTTCAATGTCTAGATTGTCATCTTCTTGCGACAGCACCTTAATGATATAATGTTCTTGTCAAATGGCCTTTTTTTGTTTCTGCTTCTAAGCTCTCCTGCAGCCTTCCTTTCCTCCATTACGATGTGTTTTCAAACAGCCTCCAGGTACAGTACACAAATTCCAGTAACCAAATTACAATTTCATTTTGTTTCGGAGTTTCAAAACAAATGTAAACTATAATTAACTGAATTCAACTAACATTTATTTGTTTTTCGCTACATCCACTACGACTCACATTAGTCGACTGGCCCTGCACTAACCTGTGCAACGCTTTATTAAAGGTAATTTGCATACAGATGGTAAACCCACTAACAAGAATAATATGGTCTAGTGAACACTGACGTGTTCGAGCGTCTTGATCTGCCTTGGCCCTGATGGTGATCGTACATACAGCAGGCCTACTGTACATATTTTTTATTGAAATTTGTGTAATTTAAATTACACAAATTTCAATAAAAAATATTAAAATAATAAAATGATAATACTTCAAGCTGAAATGTATTTTAATTGGCAATGTAATTAAATATCACAATTACGTATTTATTTTATTATTATTATTTAATCAAACGCGGCAAAAACATAATTGAATGTCAATCAGATTTTTTTAATTATTATTATTATAGAAAACATAGATATTGTTTCGTCATAATGACAGGCCTTACCCCTTGTCTTGTTGATAACAAATAAAAGCCCATAGTTTGCTAGAAAAATGAATTATTCAAGGCTGTCACGGTTGAATGAATGTTGGCTGTCCTATCGTTGCCTAATTAACCACATTTTGGACGAATTTTGTCTGCAGATAAACTGTGTGGGGTATGGTACATCTTTTCTGGATGATATGGTATACAGTAGCATCAGGATAATGAAGCTGAACCACACACACACACACATTTTCATATTACACATCAGATTGGCAAGTTTGTTTCTAGTCTAGGTTTTAGAAGATAGTGATTTGGCCATGTGCTGTTAAGCATATTCGTTGAAATATAGCAGGTGTCTACTTTCAAAATGAGACGGTTAGTGACGTATCACAACTGGCCAGCCAATCCCAGATCAGGGGAACCACGGTTTGAATACGATTAAGCCCGGTGATTTGGTGTGACATTGATGACTACACCATATAGCCAATCACCATTTAATTAATAAATTGTCAACTGCTTAAAACTATGGTCGAAAGAAAGTGATCTTTTGTTTAATTAATTGATTCAACATTGATGGTAAATTAAAAAAACGAATTCTTTCAAAATGATATTATATGCACATATCATTCCTTGGCATATCTTTATGGTGATTGTGATAGGAAGAATTAATTTTTAGCAAACTCAAAAGCTGTTTATAGGTGAGCTTTTGGTACAATTATGATGTTTAAGAAGAGTTTCTTACAGTAATACATTGTAGTTGTAGAGAAAGCATATTTTTTGTAATTTGTAATTGATATCCACAATGCAAGTACTATATTGTAGAATGATATTATAGAATGCCTATTCTTTTTAACATTTTATCTTTCTAAAAAAATATCAAATTTTAGTATTCTTTGCAATTGTCAAGAAATCGATCCGCTTAAAGTAGATTTTTTAACCCAACTTGTAAACACTTGAGAAGGATCAAGGAAGAAGAAAATCGGTTCATTAATTTGCCACTATAATTTTAAATTGTTGCTGGAAAAAAGAATTTTAAAGTGCCCAGGTTAGGGGCTGACTGACACATATTTCACGAATTGCGTGGTTTTTAAGATTCTTTTAATGTTTACATTTTCAGTTGATTTTATGATTTGCGAGTGGACATGCTTGCACGAGGCATCATCACCTTGTTGTACTAGTATTTTATTTGTCTCCAGACTATGTCTATATCCACCACCTTTCACATGCTTGCACGAGGCGTCATCACCTTGTTGTACTAGTATTTTATTTGTCTCCAGACTATGTCTATATCCCACCACCTTTCAAAATGGATCTGCGCTGTCTCTTTCTGACTTTTCTATGACGATTTTGTTGAAAGAAAGATCTTATTATTTGAGTATTATCCAATAAGAATAGCATAGACACAATACAAAGACTCGGTGAAGCATGATAAATACAGTTAGTACACAATACTGCACACCTATTTTGTCTATTGAAGAGAGAAACCTAAAGGTGATTGATATGCAAATGCGTACTGCATATTGTGTTGCTGAGTCAGGATCAATACACAATAGCCATTTCATTTCGTATCAGGACCCAGTTATCACTTTCAACTCCACAATTTCAACATACCAGAGTATTTTTTTTTTGTTTGATTAACTTTTTGTGGTAAGATATTTGAATTTATTTTTATATTCTAATACAGTACACTGTTGGATTCATATTGGATCAATTAGGTTGTTTATGATATCTATTACACCAAAAAAAAGGGTATACTGTAGTACACACTGCAGAATGCTGTAATATGTCAAAGTATTTGGATTAAACAAAGTAGATTTGTAAAAGGTAACATTTGTGTGTTTTTACACCAAGGTGTAGTGTTCAGCTAGTGTCCGTGTTTGGGTGCTACAAGGTGTAGTGTTCAGCTAGTGTCCGTGTTTGGGTGCTACAAGGTGTAGTGTTCAGCTAGTGTCCGTGTTTGGGTGCTACAAGGTGTAGTGTTCAGGTAGTGTCCGTGTTTGGGTGCTACAATTTTGGCTATTTTCTGCTCTGTACTATAATTATTTATCTATAGTACAGTATTGCCTTGTTGAATATATTTCTGTGTAATTTGAAGGCGATTTTCAGAATTCTAAAGTGCCATCCCGACTGTTATTTTCAGTTTTAAAAAAAACAGAGCATCTAAGGTTACCTGAGGGGACACATCAGACCCAGCAAATTGTTCCTTTATTCAGACATTGTTGGCATAGGTGACAGATGGAGAAAGTACAGGCTCTGCACGTCATTTTCCCATTTAGTCTGGATCTGCCACTGAGCAGGTCACCATTTAAAGTTTTTGAAATGGTACACAATCAATGGAAATTTGAACAAATATCCGAGTGTAGGTTATGGCCTTAAGTACAAAATTTAAGGAGAAAATGAATGTCATTGTCAATGACTGTTGCCTATGGCAATATTGGTGTGAAGAAGTTCATTAGGCCTATCACCAATGAAAACATGCATAGCCAGAGAAAGTATCTTTATTATGAAGATCAATTTTTATATTACTACTTACAATTATATTACCATCTAAAGTACATGAATATAATTTTTTGTTTACTTTTTTTTTTTTTTAAGGAAAAATAATGTATTACAGGTTGAGTTAACTAATTGTCATACTCAAATGTGTTCCTTGTTCCCTTAATAGGTGATTGGCCATAGTGTTAACAAAAATCACCAAGAAGCCAAAAGTTGTACAGTATTAATTTGTTAAACATGAATGAATGAAACATCAGCCTTTGATTGAATACAATTTATCAAACAACAAGTTAAGGATCAGCTTAATTTAATAATTACCAAGAATCATGTGGAGGGATCACCTTAGAAGTCTCAATTACTGTACATCAAAGATATGATTGCAATCATAAATTCTCTATTATTGTGTAATGACATTACATAAAAATAAAGAATTTAATATTTAGTAAAAGAATAATTTTGTAGATAATATTACTGTGCAGTAATTTGGTTGGATCATCCACTATATTTCTCTCCATGCGTGTATTCAGACAACTCGACAACTCCCTGGTTTAAAGTACTGAGCCAATAACATTATTTTAAACCCATTAACTTTGCTACAATAAAAAATACCAGGTTGTACTTGGATTGTATTTGTATATGTGTTTCATTAATATAAAAGTAAAAGTTTGACTATGTTGGGACATTAAAATTGTCTTGTAATATGTACTGATATGTCAGTACATTATGAAAAATACATACATACAGTACTGTGTATAAATAAATATCATAGTTTAGTGTACTGTACACTATGCTACATTGTGATTTTTTTTATTATTTTCAGAAGATGGCAAGCTTCAATCTCTGCATGTTACTTATGATATGCTCGTTATCAGCAGCTCAAGAGACAACATTGCCACCTGCAACACTACAATCAAATTGCCCAAACTTGTGTACTTGTAATAATGTAGCACAGATAGTTGATTGTTCTTCTGCTGGTTTCAACACCGTTCCAACAGGTATTTCCGAATACACAAATACATTAATTCTTGATGGCAATGATTTCAGCTCTCTCACGGTTGGTTCTTTTGCTCAGGTTCCAAATCTTAACCGATTATCTTTAAAGAGTTGCAACATTGAAGAGATTGAGGATGGTGCATTTGATGGTTTGCGAAACCTACAAACCTTAGAAATACAACAAAATAGGATAACTACGTTTAACAATGTGTTGAATAGTCTTTTAAAACTGAAAGTTTTGAAAGTCAGTCAGAATAAGTTAACAATACTTGATAAATCTATGTTTGAAAATCTTCGAGAATTGGAAATATTTGAAGCACATAATAATGATATATCTTTGATTGAACCGCAAACATTTCAAGATTCTCCACAACTCACGCATCTTTACCTACCCAACTGCAATCTGGAAAACCTTAATGAAAATACTTTCAAAAATCTCATTAACCTTATTCACTTGGATATCAGTGGAAATCAAAACAGAAATCTTGGCGCCAATATCTTTAAGGAAATGCTGCAATTAAGATATTTGTACCTTTCAAACATGGAAATAGAATCATTAAATACAGATACTTTTGCACAGTTAACCAATCTCCAAGTTTTGAGTTTAAACAACAATTACCTAAGGACTGTTTCACGGGAAATGTTTGTGGATTTGACAAACTTAAATTACTTGCTTTTAGAAGATAATCAATGGAACTGTACGTGTTCATTACATGATTTTCGCACGTGGGAGCGGCTCAATGCAATCAGCGCAGACTATCCATGGCGATGTCACGATCCTGAATTTCTCAGAAATTCGATTGCTTTAAATGTTGATGAGCAGCAATTTGGATGTGAACCTTGGATCTACAAATTACAGTTTGAAAACTTTGTTGGTAGCTCTGTTGATTTGGGGAAATCAGTGATATTGATTTGTGAGGCTGTAGGAGATCCTATGCCAACATATGAATGGACTGGACCGGATACGATGCCTATAACCACAACTAATAATGAGCAACACATATACATCGTTAGTAATCGACTCATTATCAATTCTGTAGTTTTTAAGGATGAGGGAATTTATAAGTGTACTGCAGTAAATACGAAAGGAACACACACACAAGAGTTTTCATTGGCAGTTTCTGGAACGATCACTGAACCTCCAATACAGCAATGTCCACTTGCTATAATTAATGTTGAAACAGATACAGTGACAGACACTACTGTTACACTAAGGTGGACTCGATCATTTGGAGAAAATGCAATTGGTTATTCAGTTACGAGGAATGTTTTTGGTGATTTAAATTCAATTGAAACAGCATTTTTAAGCAATATTGAAACAGAGCAAGTGACAATCGATAACCTGTTCTCGGGGACAGCTTACTTGATATGTGTTTCTGTATATTTAACTGGAGGCTGTCCAAGTATCACTACAAATGATCAATGTAAACAAATACGTACTACAGGCCTTGATGAAAATGACCAAGAGTTGGATTCTATTGAACAAAAACATACAAATGAATTAATTGGCGCTGCAATTGCCACCTTTCTTGGGACTTTGCTTGTTTTAGCTTCAATATTCATCATCATTTGGAGATATAAAATGCCAAGAGAATTCACTAAGTATGATTTTAAAATTACCGACGACACAACACAATTTGCAAACATGGGTGATATGCCAGAAACATCAACTGGATTTCATGATTATGGAGAAAATGACAAGAATGTGACACTAGTTGCATCATTTAATAATGCGGGGTATGATGGTAATGTTGAAGCACCAAATGAACAACCAGGCAGGCTGGTCACTGGAGAAAATGTTGCTGGAGGAAATGATGAAATCATACACAAAAATGGGATAGCAAAAGCAAGTTCTAACAAGGGAAAGAAAACAAATGGGATAAGTGTAAAGCTAGGGACATAGTTGTTTTTAAAATAAAAGTATTTTTTTATAATTTTTATACACTGTACAATTAACGTGGATTGTCTAAATATACCTTGAAAAAAATAACTGTATATTATAAACTATATATTATTTTGTATTAGTACTGTACACAGTATGATAACTTTAGTACGTGGTATTAATACTATTATCGCTGTAGGTCAAAGTCTTAAGATAAACTATTAAAAACATGAAAATAAGTTGTGAATCAAATATTGTAAAAACTATATTGATAGAAAGACATACTCATGTACTGTAATTGAACATCATGTTACCTCGGTTTACTTTCATGATGTCCATGTCAGATAAACAACAACCTGCTACTGTAATGAATGCCAATCAATGACACCACATGACCAGTGTATGTTATTAGACATTTATAAGCGGAGGTCTAAGTGCAAAAGAAGCGCTAAGTATTGTTGTACTGTTGCAAATTTACTGCAGTCATCTTCAAATCCAAGATGACGGCCATTTCTGATCACAAATACTGTATATATGTATATCAAAATATTTCTTTTATATTTTCTCAAAAAATATTCTACTATATGATAGAAATAATATGTAGATAGAGGATTGTGTACGAATTTGACTGGAAATACCATTTACTGTACATGTATGTCAGTTTTGCATAATATAAATGGCATAAGAGGCATTTCTGCACAAAAAGCATATATAGCACATTAGAGATCTTCTGATTTTTTTTAAAACCCCCTATAACAACCCCTTATAACAACCCCCTATAACAACCCCCTATAACCAGTAATTGAAATATAATTGTTAACCTTATTTGCATATTTTACTTTTATCTAATTTGCATATGTTCTAGGGTATAACAAAGGTGTGATTTGTGGAATTGTATCTCATCATCATAATGTCTTCAATTAAAAACAAAGACGCTTTGTTTTTAGCTTATTCAACTTCAAATGATTGCCTGGACTATTATTAGTAAAATTTGATGATTTTATGCAATTCAAATTTTGTATATTCCATACTTATTTAATACAAAGAAAATTTAATTATCAAATAAAACCATTAAAAAAATCTTACAGGTTAAAAAAGTGAAAAATCACTTTTAAAAATGGGTGAACAGCACCCTTAACCTTCATTTTTTTTAAATCAAAAAACGTTTCCTAAACTTAACTGGTTATAACTTTTTAGCCTTACACAGAAACTTGTAATC
Organism: Antedon mediterranea; assembly: GCF_964355755.1. NCBI lineage: Eukaryota > Metazoa > Echinodermata > Crinoidea > Comatulida > Antedonidae > Antedon > Antedon mediterranea. The sequence continues at coordinate 11,590,867 of NC_092678.1, forward strand.
AACATATAATTTCATTTACTATAATAGTTTTTCAGAAAATGTGAAAAAAAATATTTTGTGTTGTAAATGGCACAGCCCAAAAAAGATGCTAAAAAGTAATCTTTTTGGTTCAATTAAAACTATTTAGTGAAAAGTATTACACACAATTCATATTGTATTGCAAAGATAATCTTAATAGCTATCTTTTAATAAAATACATGCAGTAAATTATTGAGTTATGAACACCAATAGGCCATCTGGGATTTGAGGATGAAAGCAGTAAATTTGAAATGCTACACCTCCTGAATTATTGTTCCTGAGGGTTTAGGCTAACTTGGTCTACTACTGTACAGTACTGTAAGTTTGTGCTTCGATCAGTGCTATTAATGTGATCATTGTAAAATTCAAGGAATATACTACTGAATTTTTACAAATCAATTTTTATTATTATTTTGTTATTAATTGAATGTATTTAATATTTACAATTTAAAACAGAAATATTGAAATGCCCGAGGAAGTAAAAAAATATATTGCAAACCAACACTCAAACTTGGGTAATGTTTTTGCTACTGTATATAGACGCCCTACAATTAGATCAACTCATTTAGATTGTTACATATTTCATGTTAATCTTATTGCAAAATTGTTTAAAGAAATATTAAATGATCTGTTTTTTTGTTGGTTCTGGTACATTTTTATATTTTGTGATCTTTTAATGGCATATTTTTATTGATTAAACAATTGATTAACAAGACACGTCATATTGTAAGGTATTTGTATACTGTAAAACCTCGTTTTTATTACTCTTGAGTGGGCTTCTTTTCAAGATGAGCTTCTTTTCAAGATGAGCTTCTTTTCAAGATTACTTTTGCAAACTAAATGACTGTAAATTTTGTACCATCTACAGATGGTTCTTGAATACAAACAAAAACAGAAGTGTCCCCTTAATTGGGGTATTCAGAAATAAAGAACAATTAAAATGTAATTTTTCTTTATTTCTGAATACCCCAATTAGGGGGACACTTCCGTTTTTGACTCAGGAAATTGAGGAGAAATGGAAATTTAACTATGGGGATTGGGCAGTGGTGATAAAACCGCAGTAATAAAGTTGATTGTATTTATACAGCATAAGAACCACACTAAATAAATACAGTAAAACATTCGGTGATCGGAACGCTAGCTCTTATTTAATAACAAATTAAACTGTACTCTGCCTCTTATTAAGCTAGGGATTATCAGACAGTTTGCTAAATATTTATTGCGAGTTATAACCATATATGGCATATTTATTCCTGGAAACATTTGTGTAAACAAAACAGGCCCACCAGACAACTGCGTACCTATTGTTTAGATCACTGGCAGTCAGCATGCATAATATAAAGTATATAGCCTTCCGACGTACATCAGTATTTATGTGTGGCTATGAAGTATAATGTATCATCACCAAAGCGGATTATAGTGACTATTAATACATTGCACTATTAAATATCTATGGTATAATGTACTGTAGTTTATATTATAGCATCTGATTTTTTTTTTCTAGACCACCAGCCGATACATTCACCTATTTACATTGGTATATTTAATTTCCTCAACAAATTGCTGTAAATAAATATAGATAGAGCTATAATATTAAGAATTGCATATTCCTTCACTCGCAGTGTGATTTTTTCGGGGCTTCTCTACGTACGTTCGCATTGAACTTGAACGCAAAACAAAATACCGAGTGAATGATCAAACAATCGTGGTTCCACACAGCACACGCGCAGCTAACAAACAGCAACAAATGTTCGTCCTTTAAATAGTTCACGTGTGTGATAGGAGAAAAAAAGTATGATCATTTTGCTCATTGGTAGCATGCTGCATGACAGTGTCTTTTCCCGCCAATTAGAGGTGCCTTATCATCAATATGTTATGTGCGAGAGTACCATTAACGGCTATCTAGAATTCGCTTCGCCTCAGGCCCGATCCACCGTCGTGGAGCGGGGTGGTGGTGGCGGTGTCAGTGTCCGAACTCCCCCTTGACAGATCCTGGCTACGGCCCTGAAAACTGGATCGAATTTCATGAGTCATGAGTACTGATTTGTTGACGCCTATGGTATCTAGACTTATTTTTTTTTTTCGAAAATGTACGTACCTATCAGATACGCTTGTCTTGTGTCGTATAACAAACAAGTACAGTAATAGTTACTGAAGTTACTATTACAACCTCGTCAATGAAAACACAAATATGTATATGCTTATTCACTTATTAAGAAAACGCATAGGGGTCTACTATAAAGTTTCGTTTGTCTGTAAAATGATGTAATCAAGCTGTTTAATATTACAGGAGAGTAATTAAAAACCAAATTGTAGTTGGAGAAAAGAAACTACGAAGAAGCATGACAGCCATTGGAGTTGGTGTTTGCCTTCCAATCCCAAGGTTCGGGGTTCAATCTTGACTTACTGCCATATATGGTTATAACTCGCACTCTTTCAACTGCACTCCCTGTGATTCTTCATTTCTAATCTAACCATTTGTCGAAATAATGCGCCCTTTATTTAAACGTATATTAAATCTATCAAAGATAGTACTTTTTTAAAAGAAAATCGGCCTGTTTTCAACATATGCTGTACTCGAGCTGTTCAATCCTCGTATTATTGTATTATTGGACATCCATTAGACAGTGTATACCACGATCGGAAAACACTTTATTTGAGGCAAATCGTTGAACCTAAATTCGTCAATAACTATTATCTATCTCAATTTAATTAGTAAACTGGGTTATATCAGGTGGTTAAAATCAGTACCCAAATTATACGAATTATTATTATTTTTTCTCTTTCGTGTGGTTAACCACCACCTTTATTCATTGAATGTCATAATTTTCACGCTGCTGCTCTAGCCCGCTACGTCACACGAGATGACTCATTTATTAGATGAAATCAAGCAGCAGTTATAGTAGGCCTACTACACTTTGACATTTTTGCTAAAATGGAAACTCGACTATAATTTATAGGTACCAGCTGCATTTCTGGTATTTATGAGTCCCATGACAATACTGTATTTCGCTGTCAGATAATCATTGAATTATTATCAAAACAGTCCATGAAAGTTTTTGTTTGTAATATGATACTTCACACTTGGCGTGATGAAGTGACCCCCAGACTTGACCTTAGCAATAAAGTAAACTAAATTGAGTCTGTTTCATATCAAAGTTATTCACTTCTGTAACAAAATTCACATTATAAAAGAGAAAAGAAACGTTTCATTATAACTCAAAAACCATTGTCTGACAGACAATTGAAATATTTTTTGCTTTTAATTACATTTTTTTCAGGTAAAATAACTTTTATGTGACAATAAAATGACACATTCAAAAACAAATTTGAAATAAAAAATATTTTTCAGAGGGACAATATATCTTTAAAACTGTTACGTCAATAAGCGAGCAGCGTTTTTTGTAAGAAATATTTCTTGTTCTACCTCTTCTTTCCATAAAATACTCTGTTTCTGTATCTTCTTTAATATATCATACTTCTACTACTATCAACATTACTGAACCTTATTTAAGTTCAATCATATATCCTATTCTGTCTATCACATTACAGAAATGTTAACAAATTATAATCAAATAAATAGACACAGTGATGTATGTACTCAACTACAATTAGCGCCCTGGGAATTACTTCCGAAGGGAACCTGTCGCAAAATGAGACCAATTGTTTGAATCAAATTTAAACAAACTTTGTGTTTTGTATGTAACATTAGGGTTGAGGGATGGGGAAGAGGATGGATGCAAAAGAGGAACACTTTTTAAATATATTCTTTATCCATTTAGTAAAGAAGTATTAATTGTTTTATGTTTTACAAATAATATACTGTACCACTAAACACAGTAAAACATTGCAATTTAATACTTTGTTGAAACTGTCACCGTTATAGTCGATTGAAACAGTAAAGTACATGTACGTAACGATACATCACTACGACGTTTATCTTTTTTGTAATTACAATATTAATTAATACAACGTTAAGAAGCAACTGTCAGTGATAAAGTGTATTTGTATATGTTTATATAGGCTAATGTAAAAAAAATGTGTGAAAACCACCTATTCGGACAAAATCGTAAATTCGGTTTAATCATCAATAAATAATTATCTAACTCAACTTAATTAGTAGGCCTGATGGTTTTCAATTGTTTTTAGAGCCAATTCATACTTAAGTTGGTTCCTCCCACCAAAGTTGTTCTGCGTTTACCGCTAGGTGTGGATCTAGGATTTTGATAAAGAGGGGGCGGATATGAGATAATAATGGGGGGGGGGGGGGGCATGCTCCGCCGGAAAACATTTGTTCTAGACGCCCGGAGATAGCATCGCAGGCGTTTTGCCCAGTCGATTCTTGTCATATAATTATCTGAATATAGTGGGGTTTACAGACCATATTTAATATACGGAACTGGTTTTTTTTTGTGGGGGGGGGGGGGGGGGCAATAGCCTAAGCCTGTTTTTCCATGCGCTTTTCACACATTTTTACACGATCGTAATGATTTCTTGGTTCTTTCGACGTTCCGCCCGAACCGGTCTATTCGAAGCAGGGAACCAAGCAAACAAGACGGAAGATACCGATTATATATATTGACTTGGACTTGCTCATTTACATTGTGTGTGATTTAGGACAAGCGGGACTGTTAAGGTAAGCCTAGTAGCTTTAATTATCAGGCCATTCCAGCACCAACCTAAAATCACAATTGCAAAAGGTCCACATTTTATAGGGACTTAAAATAAATAAGTATTCAATATTATGAAAATTGTCCAAAATATCATATTAATCCCCACCCACCCAAATAAAATCCTGCGTACGGCCCTGATTATAATAGGCCTATATCTTGACTTATAAGGGTTACTATTAGAAGAAGGGTTACTATTAGAGCGTGGGTTACTATTAGATATAGGCCTACGTAATGGATTCGCTAATTTATTCAACTCCGCATTTAGAAAATAAAAGATGTGAATACCCCTAAAAAGCGCACCTTGAATCCCAGTGGTTTTAACATATAAGCCTACCACTAAAGTTTCTGGTGCCTAATTATGATTCCAACAGGGAAACTAAATTCTGGAAAAAAATATTATGTCTACTAAAAATCACAATGGATTATTAAAACATCCATGATTAAAAGAACTGAACGTTCCATTCAGCTCGCGCCAATGAATGACATCAAATTCCAAGTAAGGAACCGCAGAGAAAATTACCCACATGATGCGCGTCATCACGTTTTACAATTCACCTATTCACGTGAAAAATAATCTATAAGCTGACGTCACACAACTACCTACGTCAGCAGATCGCTATTATTAGGTGTTTTCGTTTTTACTTCCGGCTGCGATGATGACACACTCTTTACTGAAGCTAGCGACATAGCACAGTCAACCACTGGAAATACAGTGTTTAACACATACAGGAGCTGGTCTCCAGAAGTAACACTCTTCCGGTAAGCATATTCTTCTTTTTCTTATTTCTATAATTTCCACCGGAATCACGACGGAACCAATTAGTGACTTAATGAATACTGTGGTTGGTACCAATTTCTAATACCAATAATAAAGTAAGATATTGGCAAAACGACAACGTCGATTCGAGTGCTTTAAAACGGTTACAACAGTGCATTGCGTTAAATCTAAATAACTATAATTATTATCAATTTATCTTAGATGATTCCAATGTCTAATGATATTATGTTCTGTTGTGTATGGTGATAGATATATAATATTAACTAGCTATAACTACTACTAGTCTACACACACTTAGTGTACACTATATATTATTTTGTTAAAAGTTATTTTATAAAATGTTTGTTAAATAAATATTAGTCCGAATAGGCAATACTACTGTACCATTTTAAACAGTAGTGACCTTACTTAGTACATACAGTACAAAAATACGAACAATTGCCGTCTCGAACTTCTTTCTTTGTATGTATGATCACTGACCGAGTAACCGTGTTGGATTGATTGTAGTTTCAAATTACATTTCCTGTTGATTTATTATGCAACGGAACACTAAACTGTAAACGGCACAATAGTTACGTAAAATCATAATTATAGGTCTATGGTAAAATCACGTAAAATCATTTAATAAAAAGAACTCAAATCATGCCATGCTTTAACACATATTGAACTTAAGAATTAAACTTGGAAGTCGAATAATTATTTGGCTATGTACCGTGCGTACCGATCACGAGCGGATGCTTGCGGCGCCCACGTTTATTAGTCATTGGATGGCCTATTCCATTATCGAATAATACTGCCGATAAAGTGTACGCAGTTTGTGTGATGAGACTAAACACACATTATACTTTGAAAAAAAAACAACATATAACAATTCTTTAAGAGTTTAGCCTGTTATTTTCATACACAAAAGCTACAATTGAAAAGATGCCGATTTTAATATATAATTTAATTTAAAAACTAACTAAGTGATGTACCGGATGTGTTTAAGCATATGCTTTGAGAGATAAACTGAAGTTGAAGGATATTCGTCCATTGCGTCATTATAACCCTCCCTGGGGACACTAACTACTACAGTATGTTTTCATATGTACATTGGCATAGGTATAACCATTCTTTTAGTTGATAATTGATTCACTATTTACTTAGTTTACCATAAATTAAATAAACTTTGCAATCTATTTCATTAGCCAAATACAATTATTAGTGTTCATATTTTTTTCTTTACAGATATTTTGTTTTCATCATAATACTTACCTTAACTTCAAATGGATACTGAGGTGACGTCATCCTACATGCCGACACACGCCGTGTCACAGCAAAGTAATACAGGTTAGTATATGCAGGGTTTCTTTGGAATTTCAATAGCAAACCAAATATAAAATAGCAATTCAAATTATGTAAAATATGAGAAAAAAGTTAACCTATACAATCAATTGAATTACAGAAAGCAAGCTAAACCCAAAAAAAGAAGTACATGAAAGAAACATGAAAACAGTCAGTGGATATCAAAATGTGAAAATGACGTTCGCGCCGAAACAAAAAAGTAAGCAAGCCTAGTGATACAGTAATGCTTGTCGTTATTAAAACTTGTAAATATTCGTTCACAAACAGTCATGAGAACATGGTTCCAATTTTTCCCCATCAGTGTATACAGATTGTATAGTATATTTCCTGTTTGTAATTATAACGGAAGTTGCTGTTGGGCTCGATTGACTACGCATTTGTTAATGTTTCTCTTTACACACAAAGCACTACAATAGTTGTTTTTATATTTTACAAGGAACTACTTTTATTTAAATACTGAAAGCTTGCAAAATTTGATAATTACGATTTTTTAAGGTTAAAATAAGCTTAAATATTTGTTTAATTTCTTTCCAGCTATGGACACCAACGTTACATTATGGCAATTTCTGTTAGAACTGTTGATGGATCAACACAACGGGACACTTATAACGTGGACGGGTGTAGAAGGAGAATTTAAGCTTCTTAATGCAGAAGAAGTAGCACGCCAATGGGGACTTAAAAAGAATAAGAATAACATGAATTACGACAAACTAAGCCGTGCGCTCCGATATTACTACGACAAAAATATTATTAAGAAAGTTATGGGCCAAAAGTTTGTATATAAGTTTGTGTCATTTCCAGAAATCGTGAAAACAGAAAACAAAATTCCATTCAAGGTGAAAATGGAAAGTCTAGACATGCACGCAAAGCCACAAAGGACATCAGCTGACCGTTTACATAACAGAAAAAGCGATTCTGTTCGACCATCTCAGGTCAGGGAAATGAAATCTACATTTAGTGAACAAAAAACGTCGACCACAGCTCCACTAACCACCTCGGATACTACACAAATGGCCTGGACAACAAGCACTTTGCCAACATTTAAAGTAAATGACGCTCAGAACTCTGTCGTATACAGTCCAACACCAGTCAGCTTAGCACTCCGTAGTGGATACACATCAGAAGCAAAAATGAGCAATGAACCTACGTTAGTGAACAGCTCTGGTAGACCCATGACTTGTACTGGTAGTCTAGCTACAACTATGACAACATATGCATCAAGAATTAAACCCACACCAATTCAGCTGTCTGTTGATTCGCCGTCGTATTCTGGCATGTATCTCAGTACCCCAGTTACCTCGTATCCTGGTGTAACTCAAGCTGCTGGAACACCAATCATGATTGCTAGCCCACTTCTTAGCCAGAACGGTACCCCTCTTTTGCCTCTCAGCTTCTGGAATACTTTAAGTCCCATGACTTTAAGTCCATCCATGAGTACATTGAATACATTCCAATTTCCCACTGTCATTAATGGTCATCATGTGCTCCCCATGCAACCTCTTACGCCCACCGTACTGCTCTCTCCGAGCACAACAAAACCAATCATTGTTTCTTAATTATGATTGGTGACCTACAAACCACTGGTCGTTTGCGCAAATCGTTGCTTAACCATGTTTCGTTGTATGCAGGCTATTCGGATATGTGCATGTTGCTTGTTGATCAAGTTGCTTGTCCGTTGCATTTCTACGAGGGCATCTTGGTAGTGTTCTTCCTAATTTCATATTAAACAAGAGTTTGTTACATGGTTTGATACCAGAAGTGTACATAGTTATGTGTATTAATTTATTTTTTGTTGTAAATTATTTGCTTTTTGTTTCACTGTTGACAATGGAATTTGCATGTCTGTAAGTTACAATAGTTGTAAATATTTTGTGATGACCAGATGTTTACAATATATTAATTAATTGGAATTGTTTACATTAAATGCATGTTACGACTCTAAACAGCGTCAGTATAAATGAGATCGGGTATTTTTCCTAAGAGACAAATTCACTATAACGAAATATATTAATTAAATAATGAAATACATTAGTAGTTGCTATATTTAGGAAAAATAAAATCGCTGGACGAAGTATTAATTAATTTAAATTAAATAAGTATTATACATTTATACAAGTCGCAGGGCGAAGATATTTTTGTACTGAAAACAACTTTAATGAATTTGACCATTGCTACAAAAGGTCTTCAATATTAGTATGTCATTCCATTTTAAAAACCACCTGGATAATAATTTAACTAAACAATCTTACTGAGTTAGGTTGGTAGTTTGGTTAAGAATATTATTTAACGGTCAATTAATTTCTCTCTATTAAGACATCTCATGTTTTCATAATAAATCAAATATATTTTACTAAAATTGTAACCCGTGCTGGTCACGCATTTTGTATTAAAGTCATGTTTACTGTAAAGATAGCATTTTCTATGCAAAACGCAGTGGAAACAAGAAAAACGTGAATAAAATTCTATATGCTTACAAAACTTTGTTTTTGACTTTCAATGTTGAGGAAATTTGGCGACATGATTTATTTGGATTTACTAAAGCAAATGAACAAACTGGGAGAAATAAAAGGAGTTCCACCTACTGTATCTGGAAGGAAAACTTAACCTCTCTGATTTCAAAAATAAAAACAAGGAATATGTGTGAATTGTGCAAAAACATCAGATTGTAGATGATGACGTGGCTGGTAGTAGTAATATGGATATTTTTTAGAAACAAATTATTGAAATATGATTTAAATTTAAATCATTTTCAACAATTCAAAGTTGCCAGTAACCGTACCATGTACAGTTGTATTGTATTACTATGAAGGGATTACTCCATGGTATCAAAGGACACAAATAGAAAACAAATAAGCGTCCATTTTGTAACCGACGTGATTTGTGGCCTAGATACGTGTACGATCACAGTCGATGCACGTGCATTTATGCCGAGAAATAGTCTAAATACATTTAGGCAGGATCATATCTAAATCTAATGACATTTTTGTAGTAACAAAATCAGGACTCAAATTAACGCTTAATAATAGGTCGTAGCCAGTGGGTTTTATGGTTGCTTTTACAGCAAACCCCACCCCACGACATTCCCAACCCCACCCCACGACATTCCCAACCCAACCCCACGACATTCCCAACCCCACCCCACGACATTCCCAACCCCACCCCACGACATTCCCAACCCAACCCCACGACATTCCCAACCCCACCCCACGACATTCCCAACCCCACCCCACGACATTCCCAACCCCACCCCACGACATTCCCAAGAGCAAACCCCACCCCACAACATTCCCAACCCCACCCACCGACATTCCCAACCCCACCCCACGACATTCCCAAGAGCAAACCCCACCCCACGACATTCCCAAGAGCAAACCCCACCCCACGACATTCCCAACCCCACCCCACGACATTCCCAACCCCACCCCACGACATTCCCAACCCCACCCCACGACATTCCCAAGAGCAAACCCACGACATTCCCAACCCAACCCCACGACATTCCCAAGAGCAAACCCCACCCCACGACATTCCCAAAAAACCATTTCGTGAAAATCCACATGACATTGTAGTAGGTATTTTGGTTCGACAGTCCGGCGCTCATGTGCAGTATACCTCATACGCGCGTTGTCAGATTAAGTTGCACGTGTTTATCAAATGAGAGACACACATAGAAGACCAATTCAATAACCAAAATGTTAAATGATAATAATAGATTAACAAAAGAATTAACAATAGAATACAGTGTCACGCCTAAATTGAACCCAATTAAAGAAATACAGACGTATAATATTAGCAACTAAATGTATTTATTTTTTTTACCAATTACAATCTAAATCATACATAAGCCTATAAACATATATGTCTATATTGGTCTACTACAAATGGTGGTCAGACAGTTACGTATTGGTACCAACTTCAGCCCAACGGGCAGTAATCTGTATTATTGCTGAGGTGTGAGGTGTGTTTACTACATTCCTCAGCAAATCTTATATACTTTTATGCAAATTACCCTTTTCGATTAACCTTAAATGCCCGTCACTTAGAACTGTGACATACAGTATATAGAATTAACTTTTTTATATAACATCTTGTTCTCTGTTTTATGTGATTTTATTCTTTTTTTACTGTTTGTGCGACAATGTTTTTAGACAATTTTAATGTGTGTACTTTCAGCCAAAGTTTCAAGCCATTTTTTAGTTTGACAATAAAGTTTATTGAATTGAATTGAATTGAATTGAATTAATATTTGCGTTAATTGATTATAATATTAGCGTTAGCGTAAGTACCTTTATTGACGTCCGCATTAATTGAACGCAAACAATTGTATTCTATATTGTTATCATTACGGTATATTGTTATCATTACGGTATATTATTGTTAGACCATGGAGTTGTAGTGGTTAGACATAGTTGTTTCATTTCATTTATTTATTTGACCAACAAACCATAATTAGTGGAGTCTGTTAGGGATATTTTGGTTCACTTTTTTCCAAAAGCATCAAATTTGGTATACAGGTTGCCCACCCTATACAAATTAAATTTTTGATGGGCGCCAAGCAAAATGACCCCTTGGGTCACCTAATTTGCATAATTTTAAATGGCGGACATTTTCGCTTAAACAGTCTATATCTCTGAAACTACTGGTCATAGAGAGTTGATTTTTAGCTCAAAATGTTCAGAACATAAACATTCCTATTTACTCTAATGAAGTATTTTTGAAAAAAATGACCGGAAGTACCAGTTTTAACCTTTGACCCATATTTTAAGGAATTGCCATATCTCAGTAAATAGTTGTCACAGACAGTTTATTTAAGTGTCAAATTGTTCAGAATATATATGTTACTATTTAGTTTAATGAAACATTTTATCCAAAAATGACCGGAAGTACTCAGTTTTGCCTTTGACCGTTACGGTGTAATTACCAACCTTGTTACGGTTAATATATTTTGATATCCATAAAACTACTTGTCATAGAGAGTTAATGTTGGTGTCAAAATGTTCAGAACATAAACATTTCTATTTACTATAATAAAGTTTTTTCTCAAATAATGACCAGAAATACCATATTTGACCTTTGACCTGTTTTTTCAGGCAAATTGCTATATCTCATTATTGGGTTGGCGTGGAAAGTTCATTTTGGTGTCAGATTGTTCAGAATATATATGTTACTATTATGTTTAATAGAAGATTTTTCCAAAAAATGTCAGGAAGTACAGTTGACCTGTTACATACATAAAATTATAAATTTGTTCAAGTTATGTATATTTATATTATTTTGCAATCCACTTTTGAGCACTTGTCGAAGATGGCTACTGAATGAAGTTGAATATAGTCCTATTTGTAGTGAGTCTAGAGTAACGCAAATGAGAGAAAATTGTATAGACAAAAAATACCCAATCTCATTCTCATCTAATCGAGTACTTAAATGAAGTCTTCTACACATTTAGCAATAATGTTTACTGATGAAATCTATTCAAGTTTTGTTTTGGAAAGTTAGTGTTTCCATCACTTGTGTTTGTTTGGTTGTTACATTCAGGGTAATTGTCCTATATTGCATTGCTTCGCTGAGTATCTTTCTTTAAAGGGCCTTCAAACTGGGGTATAACCTACTAATTAAAAGGATGGACATTTTCGGAATGCACAATATAAAAACTAGACTACTGTTGCCATATCACGAACCACAACTGAAATATATTTTTTTTCCACCAGACCTAAAGTAATCCTTGGTCCGCCAAACTTGGCAGAATTCTCGAATTTTAATTTTTTTAAATTTGGCCATCATCTGGACACGATTTGGGTATTACAGTTTTGTTACTTATGACATTACGCCTTAGTATCACCTTTTTCATTGTTGCCTTTTTACTTGATTTTTGGTTGATTAGTAAATGTTAAATTGTTGTTATATTGGAATTGGTAACAACTCTTGGCTTGTGTAACATAATGTATTGATGAGCTGTTTTAACCTCATTAACAGATTTACTTTTATTACTTTCATTTCTTTTATGTACATTTTCAAAGTATTGAATGATGTGTCCTTTCTCATATCGAGTATTTGGAAAATAATGGCTTATTCAAACTTCTTTAGCAATCCTTGAACAGTCTGGTTGGTTCAGTCACCATAAGCACATGTATGGTAATTGTAATATTTTCAGTGTTCTCGTAAAGACGAAATGCCCCATCATGTTCTGAGCTTGAGTATGATATTGTTTCTTAGAAATGAGGCTAAACCTTTTTGTTGATTTTTGCACAACATTTCCATTCATAAAATTTGCATTGTTCACATAGTCAAGGACATGCAATACAGAGTTCATTTTAAGTTTGAAAAAAGGGCAATATATGAAAAAGAGGATACTAGAGCGTAACATGTCATTGTAACAAAACTGTTCCTATTCATCCAATCTCTTCTAGATGATTACTGTATATGGTCGGTTTCTTCTTTTTTTTTTATTTGAAAATCGTTGAGAACCACCAAGCTGGACGGTTCTTGGATGACTTAGGTCTGGAGGACAGAAATCTTCGGTGTCTTTTCCCCATTCAGTGGTTGTTCGTGTTATGGCAACAAAGAGAAATGTAGCAACATGAAATTGTTATGCAACAGCAAGCACAAGTGACGGAAACACTAACTTTCCAAAACAAAACTTTTTCTGGATTTCATCAGTAGGCCTACACATTATTGCTAAATATGTGGAAGACTTCATTTAAGTACTCGATTAGATGAGATTGGGTATTTTTTGTATATACAATTTTCTCATTTCTCATTTACATTACTCTAGACTCACTACAAATAGGACAATCTATTCAATTTTGTTCAGTATACTTTGTTCAATTGCACATGCAAGCAGCCATCTTCGACAAGTGCTCAAAAGTGGGTTGCAAAATAATATCATAAATATACAGTTAACTATACAATTAACTGAACAAATTTATAAATTTTATGTATTTAACAAGTCAATAACTATACTTCCTGAAATTTTTTTGAAAAATCTTCTATTAAGCAGAATAGAAACATATATATTCTGAACAATCTGACACCAAAATGAACTTTCCACTCCAACCCAATAATGAGATATGGCAATTTGCCTGAAAAAACAGGTCAAAGGTCAAATATGGTATTTCTGGTCATTATTTGAGAAAAAACTTTATTATAGTAAATAGAAATGTTTATGTTCTGAACATTTTGACACCAAAATTAACTCTCTATGACAAGTAGTTTTATGGATATCAAAATGTATTAACCGTAACAAGGTTGGTAATTACACCGTAACGGTCAAAGGCAAAACTGAGTACTTCCGGTCATTTTTGGATAAAATGTTTCATTAAATTAAATAGTAACATATATATTCTGAACAATTTGACACTTAAATAAACTGTCTGTGACAACTATTTACTGAGATATGGCAATGCCTTAAAATATGGGTCAAAGGTTAAAACTGGTACTTCCGGTCATTTTTTTCAAAAATACTTCATTAGAGTAAATAGGAATGTTTATGTTCTGAACATTTTGGGCTAAAAATCAACTCCCTGTGATCAATATTTTTAGAGATATAGACTGTTTAAGCGAATATGTCCGCCATTTTAAATTATGCAAATTAGGTGACCCAAGGGGTCATTTTGCTTGGCGCCCATCAAAAATTGAATTTGTATAGTGTAGGCAACCTGTATACCAAATTTGGTGCTTTTGGAAGAAACTGAACCAAACACCCTTATTTCAGCCCTAACAGACTCCACTAAATATGAAATATACAGAGATGAATTTAATTGGTCAGGAAGTAAATATGATTACAAGAGTCGACAGCAGTCTAATGATCAAACTAAAATTTATAACAATATTTACGTGAATATACAACAACAAAAACCCAAAAAGTTATTGTATACAAACTAAATTAAAGTGAATACGCAAAACAAAAAAGAATTCAAGAATGAACGAGTCAATAGATGATAAAAGATGAAGAAGAGATTCAGTAACAGCTACTTGACGTAATGAGAGGAAGGTAATTGAAACCAAAGCTTAGAGAAGCGGTTTATATGAGAATGACGACGAAGTACGAGAGTTGGAGAAAAGAGACGACTAAAAGTGAGGTCTTGATAGAGAGATTCTGGATTCAGTAAAGCCACAAAAACATGAAAGAAATGAAGTGAAATAGGATTTTGTTGCGACGGTTGTCAAGAGACATGAGGAAGATTTTAGCATGGTAATGTACGGTAGGCCTATCTCTCCTCTTTTGCAATTATGAATTTTGTGTAAAATGTCTTTGGATTCGCTCTATGCGGATTGACTGGGATTTGGTTTAAGGCATCCAAGCAGGTAGTAGTACATTAGTCAAGAATGGGTGAAATTTTTGATTTAAAAAATGACAGTAAAGCAGGTTTTGAAGCATTAGTAGCAACATTCAAAATAAGCTCAGACATTCTGAACATTGGTAGTACAAGTTATATGAAATATTTAAATTACAGTGTTGCCATATTATATCCCGAAAACGGATAGGCCTAGAGATAGGCCTATGGCTACTTTGAAAACTTTCGATGGGAGTGACAAGGTGTGATTTGAGAATTACTAAACAGCCCTACGCTGGCTATCAGAAATCTATATCCGAGTAATTGAGGCCAAAACAAGGTCTTTACAGACATTTATTTGCATTAATGTATATGCAAATATTAAGAATAAAAATAAAATGTTTCATTAGAGCAAATATAAAGTACATTCTGAATAAGGCTTTGAAATGTCGTATTTCCGGTCATTTTTTCGTAAAATCTTTCATTAGAGTAAATATAAATATGTACATTCTGAACAAGTTTTTGAAAAAATCACATATCTAGCCTTATATTGGTTTTTGAAATGTGGGAAACTGTAATTTCACTCCTTCACACTTTGCATATTTTATGTAACTTGTACCACTAATTTGCATACTTTCGAGGCGAGAGTTTCAAAATAGACGACGCAGTAATGACGTATGATCGTTTTCCATATATTTTTTTTAATTAAATAATTCAGTGAAATGATACATCTGTGATTTTGAGATTTACTTGAACAGTCCTATGTTATTAGAAACCTGTATCCCAGTCATTTGAGGGCAGAACAAAGTCATTTTAATTTTATATATCTGTGTGCAATATTGAGAAATGGGGTCGAGGGTCAAATGTCGTATTTCCGGTCATTTTTTCTGTAAAATTTTTCATTAGGGCAAATAGAAATATGTACATTCTGAATACGTCCGTGCAATCAACAGTGGTTTTCGAGATATGGACGACTGTACTTTTACTCCTTATTTGCATATTTCATATTTGGTCGTAAAATGTTCAGAAGGCATGTATTCATATTCAGTCTAATGGGGCATTAGATGATCAGAAATGCCATTTCTGACCTTTGACCCACATATCAGGTCATCTTCATATCTCTGTAAGTATTTTTTATACTATTTATATATATATTTTTCTTTTTTATGATTTTTTATCAAACCAAATTTTCTATTAGAATGAATTAGGCTACTGAATCTAGCTAAAAATATGGTGAACTAAGACAGAATTGTAGGCAAAGGTTTTTCGGTTTTAAATAAATGTATATGTTATCCTGACCACATACAACAAATCAACCCTCCGTCATCCACCGCCTTCATATGCAAATGAGCATAATATTCAAATTAGCTATAAAACCCATATTTTCACGGTATCTCCTAAACTAATAATCCATTCATTACATTTTTTGTGGCAAACCCTATGTTTTCATACCAAATGAACACATTTAAATTATTTTCAGTGATCAAATACGATGGTGAAAACGCAATCACGCTTGAGTGATTTTTGTCCAAAATTAAAATGTTTTCTTTAAATCTTGGTTCAGATAACCGGCTACCTTTCTATTGTTTTTATAAACCACGAACAATATTAACAGATCACTAATGCAGGTGGTTTTATTAACAGATCACTAATGCAGGTGGCTTTATTAACAGATCACTAATGCAGGTGGTTTTATTAACAGATCACTAATGCAGGTGGCTTTATTAACAGATCACTAATGCAGGTGGTTTTATTAACAGATCACTAATGCAGGTGGTTTTATTAACAGATCACTAATGCAGGTGGTTTTATTAACAGATCACTAATGCAGGTGGTTTTATTAACAGATCACTAATGCAGCTGGTTTTATTAACAGATCACTAATGCAGGTGGTTTTATTAACAGATCACTAATGCAGGTGGTTTTATTAACAGATCACTAATGCAGGTGGTTTTATTAACAGATCACTAATGCAGGTGGTTTTATTAACAGATCACTAATGCAGGTGGTTTTATTAACAGATCACTAATGCAGGTGGTTTTATTAACAGATCACTAATGCAGGTGGTTTTATTAACAGATCACTAATGCAGGTGGTTTTATTAACAGATCACTAATGCAGGTGGTTTTATTAACAGATCACTAATGCAGGTGGTTTTATTAACAGATCACTAATGCAGGTGGTTTTATTAACAGATCACTAATGCAGGTGGTTTTATTAACAGATCACTAATGCAGGTGGTTTTATTAACAGATCACTAATGCAGGTGGTTTTATTAACAGATCACTAATGCAGGTGGTTTTATTAACAGATCACTAATGCAGGTGGTTTTATTAACAGATCACTAATGCAGGTGGTTATTAACAGATCACTAATGCAGGTGGTTTTATTAACAGATCACTAATGCAGGTGGTTTTATTAACAGATCACTAATGCAGGTGGTTTTATTAACAGATCACTAATGCAGGTGGTTTTATTAACAGATCACTAATGCAGCTGGTTTTATTAACAGATCACTGATGCAGGTGGTTTTATTAACAGATCACTGATGCAGGTGGTTTTATTAACAGATCACTAATGCAGGTGGTTTTATTAACAGATCACTAATGCAGGTGGTTTTATTAACAGATCACTAATGCAGGTGGTTTTATTAACAGATCACTAATGCAGGTGGTTTTATTAACAGGTCACTAATGCAGGTGGTTTTATTAACAGATCACTAATGCAGGTGGTTTTATTAACAGATCACTAATGCAGGTGGTTTTATTAACAGATCACTAATGCAGGTGGTTTTATTAACAGATCACTAATGCAGGTGGTTTTATTAACAGATCACTAATGCAGGTGGTTTTATTAACAGATCACTAATGCAGGTGGTTTTATTAACAGATCACTAATGCAGGTGGTTTTATTAACAGATCACTAATGCAGCTGGTTTTATTAACAGATCACTAATGCAGGTGGTTTTATTAACAGATCACTAATGCAGGTGGTTTTATTAACAGATCACTAATGCAGGTGGTTTTATTAACAGATCACTAATGCAGGTGGTTTTATTAACAGATCACTAATGCAGGTGGTTTTATTAACAGATCACTAATGCAGGTGGTTTTATTAACAGATCACTAATGCAGGTGGTTTTATTAACAGATCACTAATGCAGGTGGTTTTATTAACAGATCACTAATGCAGGTGGTTTTATTAACAGATCACTAATGCAGGTGGTTTTATTAACAGATCACTAATGCAGGTGGTTTTATTAACAGATCACTAATGCAGGTGGTTTTATTAACAGATCACTAATGCAGGTGGTTTTATTAACAGATCACTAATGCAGGTGGTTTTATTAACAGATCACTAATGCAGGTGGTTTTATTAACAGATCACTAATGCAGGTGGTTTTATTAACAGATCACTAATGCAGGTGGTTTTATTAACAGATCACTAATGCAGGTGGTTTTATTAACAGATCACTAATGCAGGTGGTTTTATTAACAGATCACTAATGCAGGTGGTTTTATTAACAGATCACTAATGCAGGTGGTTTTATTAACAGATCACTAATGCAGGTGGTTTTATTAACAGATCACTAATGCAGGTGGTTTTATTAACAGATCACTAATGCAGGTGGTTTTATTAACAGATCACTAATGCAGGTGGTTTTATTAACAGATCACTAATGCAGGTGGTTTTATTAACAGATCACTAATGCAGGTGGTTTTATTAACAGATCACTAATGCAGGTGGTTTTATTAACAGATCACTAATGCGCAGGTGGTTTTATTAACAGATCACTAATGCAGGTGGTTTTATTAACAGATCACTAATGCAGGTGGTTTTATTAACAGATCACTAATGCAGGTGGTTTTATTAACAGATCACTAATGCAGGTGGTTTTATTAACAGATCACTAATGCAGCTGGTTTTATTAACAGATCACTAATGCAGGTGATTTTATTAACAGATCACTAATGCAGGTGGTTTTATTAACAGATCACTAATGCAGGTGGTTTTATTAACAGATCACTAATGCAGGTGGTTTTATTAACAGATCACTAATGCAGGTGGTTTTATTAACAGATCACTAATGCAGGTGGTTTTATTAACAGATCACTAATGCAGGTGGTTTTATTAACAGATCACTAATGCAGGTGGTTTTATTAACAAATCACTAATGCAGGTGGTTTTATTAACAGATCACTAATGCAGGTGGTTTTATTAACAGATCACTAATGCAGGTGGTTTTATTAACAGATCACTAATGCAGGTGGTTTTATTAACAGATCACTAATGCAGGTGGTTTTATTAACAGATCACTAATGCAGGTGGTTTTATTAACAGATCACTAATGCAGGTGGTTTTATTAACAGATCACTAATGCAGGTGGTTTTATTAACAGATCACTAATGCAGGTGGTTTTATTAACAGATCACTAATGCAGGTGGTTTTATTTGTATACATTCTAGTCGCTGCCTTCAGTTCTCTACATGATTCCCACAGGTACATTCTAATTGTACTTGTTCACAAATACACCTATACCCATGTGTGTTCATTATTTTTTAAGAGGAAATAGTATTTCATTGTAATTAATTGTAACTAAAAAGGAGATAGCCACCACTGTGGGCCTATATTTTGAAAAATTTGATACCAAATTTAAGTTTCTAAAACCAGTACTTTTTACATTCATTGTAATAGAAAATTGGGTTAAATAAAATAGCATAACAAAGAAAAATAATAATAATAATTAAAAAATGGTATTAAAAAAAATAATATAAGTCAAGTCAAGTCAAGTCAAGTCAAGTCAAGTCAAGTCAAGTCAAGTCAAGTCAAGTATCATTTATTATCATTTGTTTTAGGAAAAACATAGAAATTCTGTTTGCTCTGTTGGCGGAGCACAATATCCAACGGACACAACAAAAACTCAAAAACAAAAACATTACAAAAAAAAAAAGTGTCTACAAGAAGAAATTAATCAAAACAATCAAAACTAAACCCAAAACCAACTGTGAATACTGCCACCACACTGCCTAGTAGAACCAACTGTGAATACTGCCACCACACTGCCTAGTAGAACCAACTGTGAATACTGCCACCACACTGCCTAGTAGTTCCGTGATATCAACAATGTTTTATTAGAGCAAATATAAATATTACATCATTCTGAATAAATCAGTGATCAACTCTCAGTTATGGTGACCCTTTCCCCTAATTTGTATATTTTAAGGTAATTTGCATATCATCGCGATGAGTGACAGCTCAAACTTTGTTCTCCTTATCATATGCGACCATTTAAAAAATTGTTTCACTTTGGGATGGGTTATAGGTAGATTGCCAAGCCCAATTGAGGAGAACCAAAATCGAATAGATTTCATTTGAGATTATGGGTTCCAAGGTTATATTAGCTCGTCCCTTTTTACTGGGTAGGGATACACTGATGTACTGTTTTATCGATTTATTTTAATTATGTACAAAATAATTTACATATACTGTAGGCCTACACGAGGCATATCAGTTCAATTTCTGTTTTAGTTTTGGCTGAACGCTAGACCATACAAATTAAATAGTGCATATTTCGTCTTTCAGATTCACCGATGAAACCCAAATGTTTGTTATAATTCCAACTTTATGCCACCAATTGACCCCTATTGGCAAACTGACCTCTATTGGCAAACTGACCTCTATTGGCAAATTAACCTCTATTGGCAAACTGACCTCTATTGGCAAACTGACCTCTATTGGCAAACTGACCTCTATTGGCAAACTGACCTCTATTGGCAAACTGACCTCTATTGGCAAACTGACCTCTATTGGCAAACTGACCTCTATTGGCAAATTGACCTCTATTGGCAAACTGACCTCTATTGGCAAACTGACCTCTATTGGCAAACTGACCTCTATTGGCAAACTAACCTCTATTGGCAAACTAAGTAAATGTTTCAACGATGTGCGTTCCTGAATGCACGTAAATAAGTTATCTGAATTATGACGCCAAAACTAAATTAGTTTTGTTCTCAGCACTTAGATATGACTCCAGTTTAATATGGAATTGAAATGGGGGTACAGAACATTTTTATAATAATAATAAGCCTTGCATGTTACTACCATTAATAACAAAATATCCTTAAATGTTACTGAACATTACTTTATTGCACTATGACCTATTACAGTACATTCACTTGCACAACATAGAAAAATAACTATTTAGTTACGTATTAAGATTGGAAATTAGTTAAATTTAAATACTTCCAAATAAACTATTTCATCAAATTGTTTACAATAGATAATTCCTTACAAACTCAAATTAATAACTGGTATATATTTTTTACAATACTACAATTTGTATTTGTCTGAAAATGTCTTCTAATTTGTACAATTATTATGTTTATTATTTAAATTTTCTTTTACCACATACTTTTTAAATAATATATACATACACAAAGCATACACTTTACTTTATAGCAATTTCTAATACATTTTCTAATTTCTATTATTTATTGTGTACTTGTCTGATTGTCAAAATAGTTAGTAACGTGGTGCATGCGTGTCTGTAGTGAGAAAAGGTAAACATGTTTTGGAAATTTAAAAAATAGATAAAAGGGTAACAAATTAAAACATATTTGTATTAATTAAAATTTGTGACAATCAAGTTAAAACAATGATTAATGTTTAATCACTAGAGTAGCAACACTGACAACACATAGTAGATCTGTTTAAAACAGAACATTTACACACACGTAAACACTTATGAAATTAAATAGTTAATAGTATCTAAACAATCGTATAAAAGATGTTGATAATTATCTTATTGAGAAATTAACTAGTCAACTTAAATTAGGATATGATGGTCAGTATGCCTGAAGGATATTCAAGAAATTATCAATAACTCATGACATACTGATTTGTAAATGTATATATGGATAATAAATGGTGTTTTCAGTTTTTGTTACCTGTCTCATGTTCTCGTCTTTCTGACAAATAAGTGATTTCAACATTTTGATTTAACACCGATGCTGTTAAAAGCAACATACAACTTATTAAAATTAAATACACATGAAAACCGAAAACTGATAATAAAAAAAACATTTCCTTTACAATAATTTGTTTTGTTAAGTGTAAATATTGTATATAATTAGGGAATCCAACATTCATTACAGTTTACACAACTAAAAATATATAATGTGTACAATCTGTAATATTATTAAATGTACCAGAATAATATATAATTTACAAATATCAAATATTGTTGCGATGATACATATTTCACTCAAATAAAATAATTTACGATATAATCATTTATGTTAACATAACATATTACAACACACCCGAGTGTATTCTTTCTATTTGATACTATGCAGTTCTATTGCACCTCAAGAGTTCTATTTAATGGTTCTATTGCACAGGTTTTTTGTACATGTTGCTTATTCAACAAAACAACTTTACTGTGCACTGTCTCTAACCATTCTACCCCATGGCCAAAATGGAAGCAGTAAATTTGATTTAGAACAAATGAAATATATAAATTAATAAATAAATTTAGTATTACGGTTGAATAGGGAGAGTATTTTCATTTCTTGAGAGCTTCACTGTTCTATTTGACTGATCCCTGTCTTTTTAAATTGAGCAGCCAATCTTTCAATTCATGGAAATATTTTCCCCTTTCTCATAAACTTTTATTTGTACTTTGCTAATCTGAGATTATTTTAATATTTATTTAATATTACTTTGTGTTAATAATAACACAATGATAATTGGTCATATCAAATTAAAATATGAACTTTGTGACAGGATATGACTACAACCCAGAAAAGAAAGGCTACTGTCTCAAAAAACAAATATACATACTTGGAATTTGAAAGAAGTACAGTTATGAATACAAATATTTCATGTGTAAACATACATACAATGTCAGAATCCTAATCATCACAGATATAAAACAATATTTACTAATTTTATATCATATATTTTCTATATTTGATTTAATCTGCTCATCATAAGAATATATTAAAACTAATCTCATTTCTTATTAGCCTACCAAACTTTATATAAATCAATAAAAGGAAGTACCCAGCCAAAGCAGGTAGCTCCTGACTCCACTTAACAGTACACATTCCTGCAGCTGAAAAATTCCCCCTCCCTATTTCATTCAAAATCTTGTATCTGCCCCTGGAAACAAGAAACACAAACTACCATAAACAGAATATGATTTAAGGTGCCACCACATTAATACTAATTAAACCATAAACAGACACAAGGAGTGGGTGAGAGAGGGATAATTCATTTGTATTTTTATCTGTTTCCATGAGCTTGTATAGAGGATAAATTGGTTTCTATATGACACGATTAATTCATTTAGATACAAATTTACATTACATTTTTCACTAAATAAATTATATATATTTATTATATATAATATTATTATATAATATTAATATATATCATCACCATTTCGGCGATCCGATGGTCTCTCATTAACTTTCCGATCAATGCCTATGCATTTATTAAATATATTTCTTTGTTTAAGTTTGAAAGTTATTGGCTTCCTTTTCCTGGGTAGGTGCTGGGTAGGTTTGTTCTGGAAGTGTTACTAGACTCACAACGTCTCGTGAGTCGCCTAATGTTGTGTAGTAATTGGCTTTATCATGTATTAGACTTTCTTTACTTGAGGTGATGCAGCATGACCGACACCAAAAGTATGCACCCTGTGAGGCTTTGAAAACTAATGGAATAAAAGTTTTAAAAAAACATTAAC
Source organism: Antedon mediterranea (assembly GCF_964355755.1). Lineage (NCBI taxonomy): Eukaryota > Metazoa > Echinodermata > Crinoidea > Comatulida > Antedonidae > Antedon > Antedon mediterranea. The sequence goes on from NC_092678.1 coordinate 11,614,702, forward strand.
ATCTAGCATAATAAATAACAACTCATTATTGGATCTTAAACATTTAAAGTCAACCCAGACCATTTTATTAGAAATTTAATTAATATAGGATTTTTAGTACAAAATAAATACATTTAGTGTTTAAAACCTAGAGTCAAAGGTTACACAATTAATTTGACTGATCATACAATTTATATTTGTTGTATAAAATTTGTTTTTTTACTATAACTCATAAGAATACTTTGGTACAATGTAAAGGTTTTGCAAAATACTAAAAACAGTTATTAAGAAATACTTACGAGAGCGCATGTGGTATTGACCTATACAACACAGCACAATGTATACAAATATACCAACAAAACTGACTATAGTACAAAATATGAAGAAGCTTGGAGGTCCGAATGCAAAGAACAACTGAAAAAAAGTAAACAAATAATAAAATCTCAATTTTAAATATGCATGATTTAATATATCAATTGCTATCATTATCATTTTGCTTTCTTCTTTTATGTCAATTATTGTTATTCATTCATTCATTCATTCAATCTTTTATTTCGGACGTGAAGGAAGTTCTATTCCAAGATGTTATAAAATACATACAAGTGGTAACAGAAATTGGTATGGCCCAAATCATATATTTCTAACTAGTATTTCAATAATGTAGCAGGCCATTTAATACTAAGTTCTGATTCGCTAATTTTACTCTACGCATTTATTAATTATGCGTACAAAAAAGTAGTAAACAAGTCCCCCATATGAGTTGGATTCCTGATATGAATGTTTGTCTTGGGCCATCAAATTTGACTGTTATTTATTATCATTATTGTACCATGTTGTATCAAGTAAGTTACATGAATTAAAGAGTCATAAATTGAATAGAATTTAACCTTACTTGTACTTTCCTTATTTATAAGTTGTTAAAGCCGAATAAAATATCAATGTCAGCAAACCCTAGCCTAGCTGATAAACTTTCCCATCCTTATTCTGTAGAATAAACTATATGGTGTGGGACACTTCATTAGAAGGAGCACACTCCTAACTAGAAAGTCACTCTGAGAGTGCATAAATCTGCCTACTGTAAAATTCTCCTACATAAGATTTCTCCGGGAAAATATATATATATTTGTTTGTGTCTTAATGCTGTGTGTGATTTAGGCTAATTTAACTACAAGCATGTGTATGCTAATTTGGTGTATGTTATGTAACAAGCCTTTCAACTAACAATGGATTCTGTTGAAGAAATAGGTTTTTTAAACTACTCGTATAAAAAAACCTGTAAATTCAATCAATTTATGCTTTAAAATTAAAAATCACAAATTATAACTCTTGCCTCTTGTACAAAAATGAAGTTTTTTGGACAAGTAGTTCTCAAGAAATTGCAATTTCAGTTTCAGTAAGACTGCTCTAAGACTTTTGAAAATTCTGAAAATTATACTAAAAAGTCGTCACGTTTGTTTAAAGATGTATTGTCCCTTTGACCAATTAAAAAAAAATTTTTTTTTTAATATTTCGAAAAAAAGTGGGTCATTTTGAAGTATCATAATAGTTATTAACTTTCACCAAAAATTTGTCAAAAAAAAAAATAATTTAACCGAAATCCAGACATTTTTTTGTTCAAAAAATAACTTTGACTTCCAGTCAAAGTTTTCGATCAAAACATATCAAACATAATGCAAGGCGCTTGTTTGGCTACTCTGTACATGTATAATCATAAAACTTCCTCGCGATCTGTGTGAAAACACCTTCTCAACCGCGACGAGTTGGAAACAATCCTAACTAGACATGAAACTCGTCACTTTGACGAGTTAGTTATCCGCACCACGACAAACGCCATGTGCACGTCTTACGTTGGAATATTGCACACAGATAAAGATTATGGCATTATGACAAGAACTGAAAAATATGATATGCTGTTAGTGCTGAATTCTGTCAATTTTGTGTCATATAGTATATACATGCAAACAGTATAATCTGTATACATATTACATACAGTGTAGAATAGGTGAAATTACGGGACCCGCCATTTATTCCAATTTTTAACATGGCGACGGTATCAAAATGAAACACTTAGATAGCAATTTCAGAAGGAAATTATCTCAGGAACAACATATTAACGTGTAGAAGAAATTTGAATACGTAAAATATAGATGCGCACCCTTTTAAATGTGATGAACTATTACGCAAAATATGAAAATACGACTTTTTTTATTCAACTGGCCATATGATGACGTCACAACATCCGATTGGCAAAATGTTTACATGAATTCGTATCTACAATCCAATAGCTTCCATAAAACGTTTTAATCGTGATTATCACATTTTATTCTTACGAGCTATTACAGATTAAAATTTACTGTAAAGATGAAATTAATGACCCACGTAATTAAAATTTTTAGGCATGATGATGTCATAAAAATTAAAATATTTTTATCTCATGCTAAAGAAAGTTGATTGACCTAGACAATATATAAATGTAGGAGAAAAAGGAATACAGATAAGCGTGATGCGCTCCATTGAATGTGATGAGCAATAACGAAAGAGACAAAAATCCTATATTTTACATTCGTGTGGCCATACGATGACGTCACAATGTTTTTTTAGCCTTATCGATGCATGATCCGATATCTACAACTCATCAACTTCTAGATTTTGTAATAAAAATAAACGGTTCACGGTTTACTTTAGAAACTATGACTGTTTAAAAAAAGACATAATTTTGACGATTTTTTAAGCTTTTTCATAAAAAACGCGCATGAAATGTTTAATTCAACGTGTTCGTATGGCGTTATTTAAATTGGAAAAGGTCTAAATTGTTTTCAAAATTACTAGGAAAGGCTTGAAAAATATGATTCAAGGGAAAAAAATATGTTTTTAACGCTACGTGCGCACCGCGTGCGTAAAAAATTGCGCGCCCGTGGGAATTTTTGACATGCTCAAAATGACAAGAAACGCATAAAAAGTTGATTAGAAATTAATTTTGCGCATTTTGAAATTTTAAATGCGCGTGCGCGCGTAACTTCTTGTGAAACATGCCATTTTTAATCCGTAGAAAGTTTGCCCCTGATATGACTTAAATTTTGTCAAAGTGTCAATACTAAATGACTTTTAGTTTTTAATCTATGATCAATCATTGAAATTCATAAAATTGCGCGTAAGTTACGTTGCGCAACTATGACGTCATTCAAAAATAGGAGGTGCACAACTTCACGTAAATGCCCATATGTTGTCAAAGTTATGAAATGTTATGTTTACACATTTTAGAGAAACGCGATCCACAAAAAGGAAGGATGGAAAGAAGAACTAGACATGAAACTCGTCACTTTGACGAGTTAGTTATCCGCTCGTCAAACGCCACGTGCACGTCATACGTTGGAATGTTGCACACAGAAAAAGATTATGGTATTATGACCTGAACTGAAGAATATGATATGTTGTTAGTGCTAAATGCTGTCTATTTTTTTGTCATATTGTATATACATTTTAAAGTACACAGTATAATCTGTATACACGTAATTTAAATTTTTAGGCATGATGATGTTATAAAAATTAAATATTTTTAACTCGTGCATAAGATAGTTGATTGACCTAGACACTATTAAAATCTCGGAGAAAAAGGAATACAGATAAGCGTGATGCGCTCCATTTAATGTGATGAGCAATAACGAAAGAGTAAAAAATCCGATATTTTACATTCGTGTGGCCATACGATGATGTCACAATGTCCGGTTAGCCATATTGATTAATGATCCGATATCTACAACTCATCACCTTCCAGAATATGTAAGTAAAAAAAAGTTTACCTCGTAGTTTAGAATCTATGATTGTTTAAAAAAAGTCATAATTTTGACGAATTTTTGAATTTTTTCATTAAAAACACGCACAAATTGTACAATTCGACGTGCTCGTATGACGTAATTTTAAGTCTAAATTGTTTTAAAATTTGGTAAAATTACTATAAAAGGCTGGAAAAACATAATTCACGCAAAAAAAGATGTTTTTAGCGCTACGTGCGGACCACGCGTGTAAAATTGTTCGCGCGCGTGGGAATTTTTGACATGCTCAAAATGTCATGATCAGCGTAGAAAGTTGATTAGAAATTAATTTTGCGCATTTTAAATTTTAAATGCGCGTGCGCGCGTAACTTCGTGTAAAACATGCCATTTTAGTGCACAAAAAGTTAGCGCAAGATATAAATTAAACTTTTGCTAAGTTTCAACATAAATTGTTATTTGGTTTTCAATCTATGTTAAATACGGGAAATTTATAAAATCACGCGTAAGTCACGTTACGCATTTCTGACGTCATTCACAATAGTAGGTGCACAACTTCACGTGAATGCCCATATGTTGACAAAGTTATAAAATGTTATGTTTACACATATTTTACATAAGCGAGACACAAAAATAAAGGAGAAATGCGCGTGCGCGCGTAACGTCTTGTAAAATATGGCATTTTTAATCCACAAAAAGTTTGCCCTTGATATGACTTAAATTTTCAGAAAGTGTCAAAACAAAATTATGCTTGGTTTTTAGCCTATGATCAATCATAAAAAATCATAAAATCGCACGTAAGTCACGTTGCGCAACTCTGACGTCGTTCAAAAATAGGAGGTGCACAACTTCACGTAAATGCCCATATGTTGACAAAGTTATGAAATGTTATGTTTACAAGTTTTTGAGATATGTGAGGCACAAAAATGAGGGAGAAAGAAATAAGAAAAAAAAAAAAAAAAAGTAACAGGACGATTACAAGGAGTTATCCGCTACTAAGCGGATAACTAATAATACAGAAAAAAACTGTTGATCTCATACAATAACAAGGAGTTATCCGCTTGGTATACCAAGCGGATAACTAATTAGCATCATGTATAATGCATACTCGTGGTTTGAAATCTTTGTTTACTTTCGCTTGTGATGATTTTCCAGACGAAATGTAATCAAATTAATTTACCTGTTAATTACGTAAACTTGTTGTTTTTGGCTCGAATTTTAGACTTAAAGTGAATACCTTTAATATTACTTTGATATGGCCAATTTAAATTTAGAATATTTTTTTTTCATTTTTTGTGTTTCAAGGGACAATACATCTTTAAGGCAATTAGAGCAAATTTTAAGGCAAACATTTTTGGCCGATTTTTCCTCTATAACAGCTACGTGTTTTTGCTGACCGGGATTTCCCTTTTATAAAAAAAAAAACAAAACACGCATTTATTATAGGGTGTCAAATAGACAACAATTTTGATCTGCATGCTGGCTACATTTCAATAAGACGGTTAATTATAAATTAACTGAAATGCATTTTACTACAGAAAAAGAAAATCAACTTTTGGAGTGTTATGACGTCAAACGTCACCTCATACTCTAGTCCGCTTACGATACGAAAGTCATGCATCAACGATGTTGACATCTGACCAATCAAATTTACTCGTGCATACCAGATGTATGTATTGTGCCCAAATCAGTGACACTTTAGTTTGAAACGAAAGCGTTGTTAAGTAAATCTGAACACTTTGCGATACATAAGCAGAACTCCATGAATATGAACATACCCTAATTGAAGGTTAAGTACAATCAAAACATTTCATAATGCATACAATCAACATAATTTATTTATGAATACTTACTCGCCCGACCACAACTGGGAAAGCCATTTCACCCGATGCTGCTCCTATTACAACACAGCTCGTAACAAATCCTGTAAAACAATTAAAGTGTGTATATTATTAAATGATTATACAATGTTAATGCTGTGTTTTGTTTTTTACAATGAATAAAATTAGGTTCAAATGCAAAGACTGACTTTTATAATATTATAGTAGTGTCTGTCTTCCACAGAAAAGGTTCAGCAAATAGTATAAACACATCTAAAACAAATCAAATATATGAACATTTTGTTCTGCAGATGTTAAAATGGCTAAAAAGAGCAAGTTCATTCTCGTGTCTTTTCAATATGCATAACAAAACTATCATGACATACTCTTCTATAAATAATTAATAAAAAATCTAACAACCATCGTGAACAGTTTAGAAGATTAACCTATAAATTGATAGTGAAGACAACTTCCTGCTGCCCTCTATAATAGAACATGCACAACTTTTGTTCATTATTGATTATATTTGTTCTTTTTATGACATAACCCAATAAATAAACAAACATTTGATTTGAATGTCTATCTTGGTAAGATAAAATATGCAACAGAAGCTATTCATTTTTTAAAAACTGTTGAACTTCTTTAATGATGTATGTTTATTAAAAACATCTTTGGTTGTATAATTGGTGACTTTGTTGAATGTTTTAAATAAAGTACTAAAAAATGTACTTTTAAATGTTCTAAATGTTTAAAAAAATAAAGAAATATGTCCATAGACTTATATATCTATCTATTATATGAACACAACAGGCAAAGAACATTAATTCCAAACCGGCCAATGATATACTGAAATTTAATAAATATATATACTTGCCTCATGTGTTTATACTTATACTTCTTATATATCTATTTTCATATTTTCTGTGAACTCTAATTTTAACATAAGCCATTTAACTTTTTAACCAATAAAGTGCGCATGATCAGTCATTATCAAACAACCAGAAACATAATAACATCAAAACAATTTTTCCTTCAGGTCAAAGGTTAAAAATTATCTGATTTAAATGAGATAATTATCAGTTTTTTTGGATAGGCAATTTATCGGTTAATTTTTATCAGTTAATTATCAGTTAATTTTGGCTATGGAAACACGGCCATAGAGAGAACTTTGTAAGCTATTTTTGTGACTATTAACATGGTACATTAGACAAGAGCCAATAAGGCTTGTCAATCTGTTTTAAAAAGTAAAATCAAAGATTTATGAGATTTCTGTAATTGATATTCGACATTCAAGCAATTTATTTTAATTTTTGAGGAAAAACTTTATTTTATACATTTAACGATTATAAATAGTAAGTAATTAATAAAAAAATTGACAGCCAAAAACCATTCAAGATATCAAGGGACAGAACAAATACTGAACTGCTTTGTGATATTTTAGCAAAATATTTATCAATTTAAAAATGATATCATCATGATATTATTAAGGCTTAATTATTAAACAAAGAATAAACTAGATTTGAACTCGTCACGTTGACGAGTTAGGCTATCGCCCAACGCATCGTAACACGCACATGTTATTTATTATGCTTAGTCTACAATAGGCTGCACTACAACGATTGTAAAGAACAGCTGGAATACATCAAAATCGTTTAATAAGTGTCAACAGTTGACGGTATTAGCATTGTAAACGGTTTAGTTGACGGTTATTTTTTATTTTACACCACTCACGTTTATTCAATTGTTTGAAAATGATGACCTTTTCAAATTAAAAAAAAAAGTTTATAAGTCTAAAAAGGAATTATTTTAGTAATAAAATATTGAAAATTGGAAGAAAATTGATAACGTTTACGTGGTATGCGCTCTATTGAATGTGACGAACTGTGTCGAAACAGACAAAATCCCTATATTTTACATTTGTGTGGCCATACGATGACGTCACAACAGCCCAGAGGTAAAAATTTTGCATGAATTCATATCTACAATATATCTGCTTACATATTAGGTTAAAAAAATTGGGGGTCACCAGACATCCCGGAGAGCTATAATCGATTCAAAATAGGCATATTTTTACACAAATTTGCATAAAATTACCAATTTTCAAGCGCACGATTTTTAAAGTTTGACGTGCACATGTGTCATTATTTTGCATTCATAATTCATCAAATATGAAAGAAATATATCATAAAACTATGAAAAACAATAATCAAGCGCAAAAACGGGCTTTCTAGGCTGCGTACGAGCGAAGTGCGCAATAGCGCAATTTTTTTTTTAAAATGTGAAATGCTTAAAATGTCCTGAAACGTGTAGAAAGTTGATTAGAAATTGATTTTGAGCATTTTTAACTTTCAAAGCGCGCGTACGCGCGATTTGACCAATGTTCAAAATTTTGCTGATGATACAGGAAGATGACCCTTGACATGAAGCATACGTGTGTCAAGTGGTATTTAAAAATAGCTATTGGTTTTCAAGTTATAGTCAATCTAAGAATTTCAGAAAATCGCGCGTAGTTACGCTACGCGACCATATTTTCATTAAACCAAAGTTTGTTGCACAACTACATATATACGTGCATCTGCTGGCCAAGTTACAACATAACTGCTACCGCCGTTTTTGAGATCTGCGTGACACAAAAATTGAGCAGAAAAAATGAAATTTGTGACAATAACAATAGGCTATCGCTCTACAGAGAGCGATAGCCTAATTAGTCAACTCCCTTACAAAAATTACCCAACTAATTGTTAAAAAGCTGTATAACATACTGTAGACAATTTATTTTACCTTTACATAGGATTGAAAGTCAAAATGACAGACAGATGTTTTAACAAATTTCATAAAGAAGTTATAAGCAAAATATATACCATATTTAGTCAATTAAACATCCTCTTTGAATAAACGTCTTGCTCGGATAAATGCCCCTCCCATCCACCATAGAACATCATTTTGAATAAACGCCCCACCCCCTTCAAATAAACGCACCAGGGCCAAGCCACATATACACAATATTGTATCACATATTTTTATTTTTCATTGATTGACAATGGAATCTACAATTTACCAAGCATTCTGTTTTTACTGTATCACTTCTCGATATTAATTATATCGTACTATATAGTATTCTGTATTTTTTCATATCTATGGATTATTTATTTGATTATTTATTTGATTATACATGTTACCATATTACACCCAAAAAAATCAACGCCTTCCTCGAATAAACGCCACCCCCACCCACCAGAAACATCCTGAACACTTCAAATAAACGCCAACCCCACCCACCACAAACATCCTGAACACCTCAAATAAACGCCACCCCCACCCACCACAAACATCCTGAACACCTCAAATAAACGCCACCCCCACCCACCACAAACATCCTGAACACCTCAAATAAACGCCACCCCCACCCACCACAAACATCCTGAACACCTCAAATAAATGTCACCCCCACCCACCAGAAACATCCTGAACACCTCAAATAAACGCCACCCCCACCCACCAGAAACATCCTGAACACCTCAAATAAACGCCACCCCCACCCACCAGAAACATCATGAACACCTCAAATAAACGCCACCCCCACCCACCACAAACATCCTGAACACCTCAAATAAACGCCACCCCCCACCCACCAGAAACATCCTGAACACCTCAAATAAACGCCACCCCCACCCACCAGAAACATCCTGAACACCTCAAATAAACGCCACCCCCACCCACCACAAACATCCTGAACACCTCAAATAAACGCCACCCCCACCCACCAGAAACATCCTGAACACCTCAAATAAACGCCACCCCCACCCACCACAAACATCCTGAACACCTCAAATAAACGCCACCCCCGCCCACCACAAACATCCTGAACACCTCAAATAAACGCCACCCCCACCCACCACAAACATCCTGAACACCTCAAATAAAAACGGTATATATTTGATTAACAATAACACTAAAGATAATAATAATAATAATCAGGGCCAGCGGAATATTTTAAATACTGTGACTTTTAGTTATTTAAATTGAAAGAATTTATTGAAATACAGCATGCAGCAGTGGATTCAGAATGTTGGAAAACAGGTTTAGAGAAGGCAAGAGAAGGTTAAGACCAAAAAATAGCAAGATGAATGCTCCTAATCAGTATTTTAAAAATTGCATATAGATTTCATCAAATAAAATGGAAATCTTTTTAAAAAGTCAATAATCATATTCAAAACAATATACCTTATAGATAATTAATCATCTTTTTATATTTCCCTATTATAAGTTATAAGTCATTTATGAGTGATATATGTTGCTAATATAAAATTGATTTATCTGTCAACATGTCATTAGAAATCATATTTGATTGTATATTTTACATAATTTTGTGCAGAAACCATACATGACTATCAATTGGTTTTTATAAAGGAAATTAATAATGCAGGTTTACTGATTAGATAGCTAATCAGTGCTGGATTGAAATGCTAAGCTTGCTCACTGAAATATAGAAACAAAACAGACAGTTGAGAGCTGAACCATACTGTTCAAATGAACTGATGGAGAATTTAAAAAATGGAAACTTTCATACTTTTTAATACAATTTGACAGCTTTCATAGGCCTAACAACATAGCAGTTATATCAGCTATGAATTTAAACAGAAAACTTGAACTGTAGAATTATTTTTAATCTGGTTTGGTAACTATAAATTCAACATGCAATGTATCGCCCAAGGTAAGATTTAATTGACATAGTTTCTCATCATGAAACTACAGTATGTAAGAGAAAAGTAAAATCTTATAAAATTAAGCCTTTATAGAAGTCATTATAATTATTTTCTAACACTCGGCCGGCACACTCAAATAGCCATGTTCAAAAATAGAACTATTGTTTGTGATGTACAGGTAGGTACATGATGTCTTGAACTATGTGGCTTAATATGGTGGATTTAGAGGGCATGTACTCCATTATATATTTCTTTTCAACAAATTAAAAATACACAAACCAAACGCCCAGGCTATGTTCGTGCCAGGGTGCAATGCTGGATTGTTTTTTTAATTATATATCATTTTTAATTCAATTTTGTCCTCAAATGTGCTAAATGATCTCCTAACTCCCACCAAATCCCCGGACTTTTTGAAATGTAGTTTAAAACCTTCCTGGTACAATTGCGATCATTTTGATACTCCATAATGTATGGTTACATGCAGAAACAGAAATTTGTATAGCGAACAAACATCGAAAGTGGGCCATTTTGACCACATTTTGACCCCTAACTTAGATTTTAGATGGCGGATGATGTTCAAATATAGTTTAGAACTTTCTCGGCACAATATATAAGGTTACATGCAGTAACAAAAATTTGTATAATGAACAAATAAACAAACGTACAAACTCTCTCACTTATAATATAGATATTAAAATGCAAATACCCACCCTACCAACAGAGCACTATGGGAACTGAAAACAGTTAGTAGTGAAAGAATCCACTCAAGAGGACTAATATGATTTGTACATAATAATACCCAGAGGAAGTTATTAAGTCATAATCAACAGTCTCACTTTAATAGCCTGCAAGCAAATATCTGAACTACTGCGAATGATACAGAAGCAGTTATTTGTTTCCATTTGGTAATCACATTTTAATGATCACATCAAATATACTAACCTGTCATGTGGATATATTGTTCTGCTAATGCGATGACTGTGGGATATATACTACTGAGAAATAAGCCAAACATACTGGTACAAATGAATAAAGCGTGGGCATCATGACGAAAACTAAGTTCAACGGAAACAGCAATGAAACATCCAGTCTGAAAAGATAAACAACACAAACATTGAACTGTAGTATTCTCATTCATACACTTGTACTTAAAACTGCAAAAAGAAAAGAAGCAGAACATTTTATAAACATCACCAGAGGGGATTGCATTTATCAGATGACTCTAAATATCAGGAGATTATCGGAAGGGTTGAAAGGTTTGGGTGAAAACATATATTTTCTCTTATTCATTTCAAAGTAAATTGTTTCCTGAATACAGGTGTCCCTGTAATAATATTAATCAAAATGACTGAAATATTCCAATTTATACCTTAGGCCTACCTACCTACTTTGTTGCATTCACTTAACATCTTACCCATTTCTCTATTTGGAATTAAATTAGGTTTAATGATCTCTGAATTTAGATTTACTAGAGGGTGAGCTCGCTTCCCCTCTAGGAAGTGTAGACGATTGTTCTCGGAATGATAAAAATGTTCTCCTTGTACGTTTTCTGTCGGTTACCATTATTAAAAATGCTTGACATTCGTAAAACTAAACTACTCTGTTTCACAGTGTTTTAGATGATTATAAAGATACTTTACACTTAATAATAGATACACAAAATACATTTTTTTAAATGAAATTTCATTTTGAATTTGTAATAAATTGCTTTTTCAAACAAATCTATCTATGTATAAATAATGTTTAATATTTGCCATGTGGAAAAAGCATTTTATAAGAGATATTGAAAAATGCAAGCTAACTTCTCTTTCCTGGATACACAATATGCATGGAGAGTACATACATACTTATTTAACACATACTATTTTAAAAAAGAACACATCTTTGGTTTTGGAAGCTGGACTTATGTTTGCTTTTGGGGAATGCATCCCATGACAATGTGTATATACTGTACAGATATAACTTGTAGACTTGTAAATTAAAGAGGAAACAAACGATAAGTTTTTAGAAACAAGGTACTGTGTCAGTCTGTTTTAATTGCCAAATACCCACTATCTGAACTAGACACATTCTTTGTCTAGACAACCAAGCATGTGTTATATACATACACAGACACATCCAACAACGCGCACATGTGCAAACTATTGATAATGCGTGTGTAACAATTTGTGTGTAACGATTTACATGTCTCTCTTATTATGTACCAGTGCCACCGCCGCCGACACACTTTTCAGCCAAAAGTGATACCCCGGCAGTAAGGTAGTAATTATTTTCCTTTAAAATCCTTCCCGAAGGAGTAGCTAGAAACATTATATATGATGTTCTGGAATTATTCAACCATGTCTCACTAAAAATTTTGTTAATACGATAACAGTAATTTGTGGTAAAAGATGATGGTGTATAGTAGTAAATCCACTGGCCAGACTCTTTCAAAGACGATGGTGAGAAAATTATAAAGTTCATGAATTTAGGCGCTCATAAATCAGTTTGATGCCTTATAGTTAGTAGTGTAGCAAGCTTAGCCTAGGCCTAGCCTAGGTGGCTAGTAGTAGGATAGGCTACATAACCACCAGACACCGACGATGTGTCGCGTTGTACCACACCAAGTTTTGAGTGCGATATGGCTGAGTGATTCCATCATTTCATCAAATATGTCATACTTCTGCTACCTCAGGATCAACAGACAAGTGTCGCAAAGCGTGAACATTATTTAGTAAACGGATCATGCTAGCAGTGTAAAAGAAATCTGTCCAGATCAGGCATCTTGAACTTGTTTAACTTTAATATTGATAACGTTCACATTCTCCTGGGCCATATAGTAAAGCTTCTGTTTCATTCTCTAGAATATAATATGTATATAAATATGATTGTTCTAAATGATTGATGGCAGTATAAGTATTTTGCTTCAACAAGGTAGAAGATATTTACCAGGTTCAATGACAAGCTCAGATGAATTAAACTACAGGAAGAGGGAGTGAAATAATCTGTCAAAAAACAAAACATTCACAATAAAATGCTTGAAATTATGCATTTAGAATGTATATAGTATATGCAAGCTTAGAGCACTTTGCCTAATTCTTGCAGGGAAGCTTAGCATACACTAGGCAGCTTATCAACAGCACTAAATTAAACCTTGCCTCAAAACTATATTGACCAATTTGTAAATTTTTTTTTTACTTTGGTTGACTTTATTAAAAATAATCAGTTGTATGGGTAGAATAATTCCATGAGTTGAATAAAAATATTCTTCCCATTCAAGGAATTATTTATATTTGTATACAGTGACCAACAAATAGCAGAAGAATTAGCAATTGCCATGGGATAGGGCATCATTTGTCAGCATGTAGATATTTGTGGCCAGCATGAATGGGGGTCAGGGAGTGCAACTGACCTCCCAAAATAAATCATATAAGTAAAGAATATTACTTTATTGATATTAAATATATTTGACATTAAGATGAAATTTGGGAACATCTTACCCGGTGAAATTCGCAACTTAGATATTTCCGTTAGTTCTTTTAAAACCAAATTGTTAAATTATCTCAATACTTATTTCTAAAATTATTTTGATGTTGAAAATGTGTGTAGTTGGTAGCTTTCTTTAAACTTAATTGTAGAATGTAATTTTTGTTTGGTTTATTTCTGTGCACTATTCTGGGTTGCCCAACTAAGATAGGTGTTTAGCACCTGTTTGGTCTTTCCTTGCCTTTTATATTTGTTTTGTCTTCTTTGTATTGTATATGGCAGAAAATTGAATAAAAATATAAATAACACAATTTAAATGTACCACAGAATGTCTTAACCTATCAGAATAATTTTGCAGTCAGATCCAGGGGTAGCGATTGCTTTGCGCTACCATTTTTAAAACCAAAATTAGATACGTAATACGAAAAATAGACATGCCTCAGTATAGCTGGAGCCCACTTGGCCAGAGTGTCTTCCTCCTCAATTATTAGCGCACTGTTTCAGAAATCTGGAATGATTTGTCACCAACTATCGTCGACCTATTGTGAATATGACTTTAATTGCTATTTCCATGACGGAGTTGTTGCATGGCCCAAAACCGGTAATTCCAAGCCTCATTGTGTTTATGGTTCAGGCAAACCCTCATTTAACATGCCTGTAGGCAGGGGGCGTTTATGGTTCAGGCAAACCCTCATTTAACATGCCTGTAGGCAGGGGGCGTTTATGGTTCAGGCAAACCCTCATTTAACATGCCTGTATGCAAGAGGCGTTTATGGTTCAGGCAAACCCTCATTTAACATGCCTGTATGCAAGGGGCGTTTATGGTTCAGGCAAACCCTCATTTAACATGCATGTATAGGCAGGGGAGCATTTATGGTTCAGGCAAACCCTCATTTAACATGCCTGTAGGCAGGGGGGAATTTATGGTTCAGGCAAACCCTCATTTAACATGCCTGTATGCAAGGGGCGTTTATGGTTCAGGCAAACCCTCATTTGACATGCCTGTAGGCAGGGGGAGTTTATGGTTCAGGCAAACCCTCATTTGACATGCCTGTAGGCAGGGGGTGTTTATGGTTCAGGCAAACCCTCATTTAACATGCATGTATAGGCAGGGGGCGTTTATGGTTCAGGCAAACCCTCATTTAACATGCATGTATAGGCAGGGGGCGTTTATGGTTCAGGCAAACCCTCATTTAACATGCATGTATTAATAGGCAGGGGGCGTTTATGGTTCAGGCAAACCCTCATTTAACATGCCTGTAGGCAGGGGGCGTTTATGGTTCAGACAAACCCTCTTTTACAGCCAGCTCCTTAATAGTGAACCCTCTCTATTCAATATGAAACATCGAATAACAAATTTGTTTAATATTATTCATGTTTTATTATTATTATTTCATATGCATCCAGCAGCAAGTAACTTGCCAATTACAGGATGATTAATTAAATTTATCATGCTTATTATTATTTGTGAGTTACAACCCTGGCACTTGGTCAGAATTGGGCTTTGTTTGTCATTGGAAGACAAGCATGTTAACCACCAATCTACAGCTCCACTGTTTACATGGGAGTACAATTTCGGGCCATCTGACTACATGTCAGATCCTGGCTAGGCCCTGTTTACACTGGATCTTAACCCCCATCGTTTTTACTGGTGCTAGTTTGATGAGACACCTCTAGTAATATATTAAATCTATGTAAATAAACTAAACATATGGACCTAAACACACGATTCATTGTGACTGTAATAATTTTTTATTACAAACATATGCCAGATATGGTAAATAAATGAAATAATATGGCATTAATAACATAATATTGCATTTAGTTTACATTTTTTTGTAAATTAAACTTTCCGACTGAGAGAACATTTCCAAAGTAATATTTCGTTTTAAAAGCAAATACAATTCGCATAGCCTATCAAACTGTAGCAATCAAATCAACTTGAAAAATAATTAATCAAATTGTAAGTCATTTGATGTTCACTTGAAACGTGAATATTGCTTTAACATCTGGTACGATTGCACTGATCTCAAACATCTTTAACATACAAATTTAAAACTTCTCCCACGATTGCAACACAAGTGTCTGTTATTGGGCAACGATTACTAAATGGCTAAAAGTAATGTGTGGGTGGACAATTACATCCAGTTGATTATTACCTATTCTCACTTACATCATTAAATCTTAATGTTAATTAGTACATTGACCAGCATATGATATTTCTGGGTCATACAGTAACAAATGTTGTAAGATTGACTAAAAACACCATCCTTTAACAATTATATCTTCATGCTTTATCTGAATGTTTTGATCAAATTTTTATATATTTCGGTATATTTATTCAACATATAAATATGTTACAAAAATTGAATTGCAGTAATAATATATACATCAAACTTAAAAAACATCAACAAAGTTAAAAAAAATGGAAATGGAATATACAAAAAAATCCTGCCTGTTTAAAAAAAAAAGATGAAAATTCAGTGGATTTTATGGTATACAGACATAAATATCATAACTATGTGTATTTTACAATTATTTATGTCGTTTCCATTGAAAATAAAATATAGTAATTGTATTTTTGTTCACTAAAACATTATTTACGGCGCTGTTGTAAACGAACCGCTAGCCTGAATCACGTCATGTTTGCTACCTATCTGTTGTAAACGAACCGCTAGCCTGAATCATGTCATGTTTGGTACCTATCTGTTGTAAACGAACCGCTAGCCTGAATCATGTCATGTTTGCTACCTATCTGTTGTAAACGAACCGCTAGCCTGAATCACGTCATGTTTGGTACCTATCTGTTGTAAACGAACCGCTAGCCTGAATCATGTCATGTTTGCTACCTATCTGTTGTAAACGAACCGCTAGCCTGAATCACGTCATGTTTGGTACCTATCTGTTGTAAACGAACCGCTAGCCTGAATCACGTCATGTTTGGTACCTATCTGTTGTAAACGAACCGCTAGCCTGAATCATGTCATGTTTGGTACCTATCTGTTGTAAACGAACCGCTAGCCTGAATCATATCATGTTTGGTACCTATCTGTTGTAAACGAACCGCTAGCCTGAATCACGTCATGTTTGGTACCTATCTGTTGTAAACGAACCGCTAGCCTGAATCATGTCATGTTTGGTACCTATCTGTTGTAAACGAACCGCTACCCTGAATCATGTCATGTTTGGTACCTATCTGTTGTAAACGAACCGCTACCCTGAATCATGTCATGTTTGGTACCTATCTGTTGTAAACGAACCGCTAGCCTGAATCATGTCATGTTTGGTACCTATCTGTTAAAAAATATATCATCAACCGAAAGGAATTTTTATCTAGCTAATGGAAATTGGTTTTATTAAGGTTGCTAAAACTGCTGTCAAGACTGTGATAGCAAGACGCTCTCTGATTGGCCGATATATAATATGTTAATATTTGCAAATTAAGTCGTTATTCTCTAAATATTTTTTGTAAAAATAACATAATAATTAATACTATGTAACATATAGTGATATCGTTTCAACTAATTTGCCGTTATTGAGGAGAAAATGGGCGAGTTTTGTCATAGTACCTTGTTGCGTTGATCAGCAGTAACGGGACGATTTGGCCCTGGGACGATGCGGCACACTTAAATTTATCGGCTTTGATATGCATTTATAAGCATAAAATAAGCTTTTTTCCCCAAAGACTATGGGGTAGTACTACTAGGGATAAATATGCAATAAAGCAAACATTTTGAAAACATTGTTGGTAATTGAATATAAAATTACGTTTTTTTAGTAATATATATATATCAAGATTGTCAATATCAATAAATACGGATTGTTAAAAACTGGATAAATACCAAAAAAATAAATACGAATTTGGTCTAAAGTGAGATGTTTCGGCCCACCAAAAATGGGCCTAATTGGCCCGGGCCGAATCGTCTCAGGACCGAATCGTCCCTGAATCTTGATCAGCTGGGCTACGCTAGGCCCGGTCCCAGCTAATGGGCTACGCTAGGCACATCTAAATGGGCTACTCTAGGCCCAGCTAATGGGCTACGCTAGGCCCAGCTAATCAGCATAGCTAGGCCCAGCTAATCGGCATAGCTAGGCCCAGCTAATTGGCTACTTCATTGTTGTCAAAATGAAAATTTCTTGAGCTAAAGGCGACTCGTATGTATTCATTAATAATTCATTTTAAAGCTTATTCAAGATAGATTACAAATATATAAAAATCTAACAAAATTACTATTTCGGACACTACGTCGATTTTGTGATGCCATGCCTCATATGTTATGCTCCCCCGTTTGAAAAATCCTGAATCTACTGGTGGACTAAATTTTTTTAATCAAATTCAAATGAGCCTTAAAGATATTCTAATGGTATGAAGTGATCAAGTGATTATTAAATGTAAAAAAATAAGAAAACTTACCAAGTTAATTAAAAGCATCATGGTAGGCGATAGTCGTGTTGATATAGGAATAGACACTAAGCGACCTAGAGCAAAACTACCCCAGTAAACTGATGTCAAGTAAGCTCCTGCAGACGATGACAGGTCTGCTATACTCTTCACAGCGTAAGTGTAAATGTAACCACCATAAGCTGCCTAAAATGATAAATAACATAAACATCAACAATTTATAGGTAAAAAAGGTAAAGGTTCCGTGTTCATTCTGAACGTAGGGGAATAAGCTGTTAGCTCATTGTACTAAGCCTCGGCATTATGTGGTAGGGTGGCCAGTTCCTTTCCACGCCGCCTTTTTTCTCCCTAGCATTTTTAACTTGGTACTCATTTACAGCTAAGTGGACTGGGAGTTGTCGGGAATTGAACCCAGGTCTATCTGTGACAGTCAAGTGTCCTAATGACTCGGCTATCCAACTCCCATACAACTCCCAACAATGTATAACCAAGTTAAATTCAATCCATCCTTAAAATTTTTTTACTAATAATTACATCTCAAAGAATAGGGAAAGAGGGGGTTGGGGAAAAATGAATTCAAGATTATAAAGTGGTCATAGATTACTTTTTTCCATTTGTAATAATAAACACTTATAGGATGATTTATGTAGGCTTTATAATCATATAGTTATATTTTTCCAAAGATTTGAAGTGCAGGCCCTACATTTATTAGTATTTTTGCAGCGAATAATTTTCAGCAATCGGAAAAACCTGTTGTAAAACACAATTGCATGAGGTTGTCAGGTGGTACAGTCCATACCCCCAAATATAATAGTGTTGACCATTTTTCGTCAGGGAAATTTAATTCTTTTACTCTCATAATTGCAACAGTCTGGTTCTTGTATCTAATTTATATAGATGTTACGGGCGATTAAGTGTATATAAAATATAGTGTAAAATGTTCTGTATTTATTTTTGTTAAAATGCATTTTACTGACCTTATACTTTTAATAAGCATTTAGCCTACCAGACATACTATGTTATGTTAAACTTTCATTCAACCCTTTGTGTATCAATGGATTACCGTATATTTCGGTGTATAAGTCACACTTTTGACACGCAAATTTGACCTCTAAATTAAGGGTGCGTCTTATACACCGAACACAAATGCCTCACCACACAGATTGTACATAGAGGCTATCGTCACCTCGTTTGCTAGGCCTGAGTAGGCTAGGCCTACAGTAGCTACAGTATACTGACGTAACGGCAACCTGGTTCTGCCTAGTTTTCGAGGCATTTTAGCATGATGTTATACTAAATATGATGAAAAGATTTGTTCATTATGTAGCTGTTTTAGGCGCTCCGATAAAATTTCATTTGTAAACGTTTACGTACAATTGGAATAGTATTTATTTATAGCTAGTTATACGCACGATCGCCGACCGCCGTACCCCCAGCGCAAGCCCTTCTTGGCGGCCCCATGGTGTAGTAGTATATTCTCCAGGTGATTATAGCATGGACCTAGCGTACACACTTCTCGGATACATAGATACTAATCAAATACGATTGTCCGTGAAAACGTGCGCCCTCTCGAAATGATCGAGCGAGGCTCGTGTTACACACACAGTCATGCACTCGATGTTATTGCGGGTGCGAAACTCATGAATAACAAGTTAGAAAGAACTTGTTGAGGCTGGGCGCGGCCGAGTCTAGGTAAGAAAAAACCTAAATAAAGGACGCCGTTGTAGATATAACAAAATATATTATTACAATAATATTGATTACAATTTATAAAAACATTGTTTTGATGAAATATAAGGTGCGTCTTATACATCGACGATATAAAAAATACCGATATTTTATACACCGAAATATACGGTAATTAGATTTCTATTGCAACTCTTTCATAGAAATTTTCATGCGTTTGAAATTTGTTAATCAGCACGTGTACGGCTCCCACCCGTTGAAGACGGGTACTAATTCTTGTAGCCTATACAAATTTGGCTACCTACGCTTGTCAGCTTTATACTGCGCACTACACCACTGATTATTGAGTGGTGATGTGGCAGGTAATGCATGATTTTTTATCTTTTGTATCAATTATTGTGATCTTGCTCCTTTTACTTAAAGACAATGTATCTATGGTCAGTTTGCAACAGGTCATTAACAACCAAATACAGCTGATACAATAACAATTAAACTAAATATATTGTTGCCAAACAGTAAGAAAAGCTAATTCCACTAGATAGGAAAATAACAAACATGCATCAATGTGTATAATCATAAAATGAACACTCATATCATAAAATATGCACACTTATTATACTAAATTAACTGTTATCTTGTAGAGTATGACCTAATGAATTTCAAAACACTTTGAGTAATCAAAATTGTAACAGCTTTGTCAACAAATGGAGTTTGTAATCAAGACATTGACAATGCCTTTTCCTGTTTAGAATATTGTTAGCATTTTATTGTAATAATTAAAATAAATTGTAATACTTGAAATCTTAATTGCAATATCAATATCAACGAATCAATGCTTAATATTACTTTTTTATTCTATCTATATTTTAATAGAACTAATGAAAAATGTGTTCCTCTATCTCCTCCTAAACCGCAAGTCCAATACTTATAGTGCTGTGATTGATTGATTGATTGAATTTATTTGATGCTCAACATTAAAATAACAAACAGACAAAAGACAAAATAACGAGCATCAGGAACACCCATTAGGCCGGAAAAACCAGCCCATTTCCAATGGGGTCCAAATTGCACATAACAAACAAGAGAAAATACAACATTAATAAAACTATAAATATATAAATATACATTAAAATAAAGCCCAGTAAAACAGAAAAATTAAAATGAGAAAAATTGCACGTAATCAAGACCATTATAGTTATCAAAATTATTCTAAATATAAAATATTGCGTTCAAAATGTTTTTTAATATGAGATTTGAAGGTAGTTAAGTTGGAAATTAATTTTAAGTTTGATGGAAGAGCGTTCCAGTCTTTGATAGCAGAGAAGAAAAAAGTAGAATGAGACTGTTTATTTCCTTTAAGTAGAGGTAAAACCAGATTAACATTACGTTGGCGTGTGTTATGTGTGTGGATTGTGGATGTCCGTGAGAAATGTTCAGATAGATATGGAGCTGCATTGTTATTGACAATTTTATGAACATTACAAAGCCTGAGAAATTTTACTCTACTTTCCACCTTAAGCATGCCAATGTCTGATAACTCCTTCTGACCAATATGAGATCGTGGTCCGAAACCGTAAATAAAACGCACAAATTTGTTCTGAGTGGTCTGTAGTTTTTGCTTCAAAACTTTGTCAATACCTTCATACCAAGTCGAAGCACAGTAATCAAACAAGCATTGAATTAAGGCAGAGCATAACAGTTTTTTCGTGTTTTTGTCCAAGCAACTAGCCTGACGATATAAATACCTTAATCTACTATTCGCCTTTTTTATAACACTTTTGGCGATGTTGTTACAAGAGGCAGAACTATCAAGTTCTATACCTAAATATTTTACTGACTTAGAACCCGTTAAAGTAAGGCCATGAGAAATAATATTGAAAGATCGTAAACATTGAAGTCGTTTTTGGGTACAAAATATGATAGATTCAGTTTTACTGATATTGATAGATAGTTTGTTATCGACAAGCCATACTCTACATGAATCAAGAGCTTTACTAAGTTTATCAGCGACGACAGTCGGATCTTTGTGCCAGAAAACAATTGCACTGTCATCAGCATATAACAGCAATTTGCATTCAGGGTCGATACTTACAACCATATCGTTTATGAAACATAAAAAAAGCAAAGGACCCAGTATGCTACCCTGTGGAACTCCACATGAAATATCCATGGGAACGGATAAGGAGTCTTCGATTTTAACAATTTGGCTTCTGTTTGACAAATATGAACGAAACCAGTCTAATGAGGTGATGCCCATTAACAAAAGCTTTTCACACAATATATCATGATCGACAGTGTCGAATGCCTTACATAAATCTATAAGTACCATACCAGTATGTGTACCTTCGGAGTTATTTAATTTAATTGTGTCTAACAGATTAATTAAAGTACTTTCGGTAGAATGAAATTGCCGAAAACCTGACTGATATTGATAAATAAGATCATTTTCCACAAGGTACTGTTCTAACTGAACATGAACCGACCTTTCGAGAATTTTTGAGACAACACTTAAGACGCTGATGGGTCTATAGTTTTCTGGATTTTTACGACATTTTTTTTTATACAGTGGGATGACTTTAGCTATTTTAAAATCACTCGGAACAACTCCTGTATTAATTGACAAATTGATAAAATACGTTAAAGGGGAAGCCAGTACACCGGCGCCATCTTTAAGGAATTTAGCTGGTAGCCCATCGAGACCTGTACTTTTCGTAGGGTCAAGACTTTCAAGTTGTTTAAGAATGAATTCTTCTGACACAGGTTTAAGGCTAAAAAGAGTTGTAACTTTTGAAGAATAAAAGTCTTTTACAATTTTGGAACCGTAGTTAAACATGTTACTCATGGGTGGAAGTTTATCAACAAGATATCTTGCTACATTGGTAAAATGATTATTAAAATGTGTAGCAACCTCTTGTGGATTGTGAATTTTTGATTCATTTATTTCCAAAACAACTTTAGCTTGTTCAGACGTCTTTTCACTATATCCTAATTTCTTAAGATGTTGCCATAATTTCTTAGGATTGTTTTTATTTTCAATTATTTTATTTCGAAAATACGTTGATTTAGCTTTTTTAACATTGCGCTTGACCTTGTTTCTTAATTTACAATACATATCATGATCTTCTTTGATTTTACTCTTTTTAAATTTATTAAAATATTGATCACGAGTTCGTATATCATTTAGAATATCTGTGTTAAACCATGGATCTGACCTTTGTTTCACCCTCATCTTTCTAAGGGGTGCCACACAATTTATGACGGAGCTAAGAGCTTCCTTAAATGACGACCATGCGTCGTTAACATTAACTTTAGATGTAACGTTTGTCCAATCTATCTCGGACAGTTTTGACAGGAATTCCTCTTTGTTGTACTGTTTAAATGATCTTGAGTAAATGGTCTTATGCGATGAGTATTTTGCTTTACAAGATTTGCGTGTGCAAAATATCAGCATATGATCACTTAGGCCTGTGTTTATAACACCGGAATTAGAAATTTTGTCTTGAGAATTACATAGGATATGGTCTAAACATGAGGATGAATTCCTGTCAAAACGAGTGTCTTCACTTATCAAGTTAGAGAATCCTAGTAATTCGAGAACATTTTTATAATTCGTAGATTGAGTACAATCTCTGTTAGTATTTATGTTAAAATCACCATTTATGATGGTTTCAAGGTTGTTAATTTTATTTACAGTGTCTTCGAAAAAGTTTAGAAAATTGTTGACATTCTGTTCAGGAGGACGGTAATAGGTTCCAACAACGATTGGTTTTGTATCCGGGAGGTTGAGTTCAATCCATACTGATTCAACATTATTGTCCATTAAATCTTCTCTCTTGGTAAACGCTTTGTCCGTACGCACATACATACATACTCCACCTCCTCTACGAGAAGATCTATCATTGCGAACTAAGGTATATCTATCTATGTTTACTTCATTATCAGGAACAGTCTCATCTAGCCAAGACTCGGTGATGGATATAACTGCTGCCTTTGATTTTAATGCGATTTCCCTTATTTCAGATATTTTGGGAATCAGCGATCGTACATTAAGTTGAAGAAAATGCATTCCTTGTTTGTTAATTGTTTTTGCGATGTCGTCCATGTCATCGTCTAGGGGATCAATCTGATTAGCGTCAGATACATCTTGGTTCTGATTTTCATGAAAGTCTGCATCATACCATGGGAGCGAGTTCAAGGAGCATATATCGCAAATATAAGAGGATGACTTACCGGCGCACTTTGTATGTATTGTTTTAATGTCGCATGCATTGCATCTGATGATTTTACTTCGCTTGTTAAATCCTCTACTGCATACGTCACAAAATGACTTTTGTTGAGGTCCAGGATTTAGGGAGACATCCCCAGCAATAATGATCAAGTAACTTAACGTTAAGTGGTGATGTTTTCTTAATATACGTTTTACAGGATATCTCGAAGAGCTTGCACCGTACATTTGCCAGAGTGGTGATCTCAAATCCAAGTTATCCTGCTTAATGTGGGTAGGTGCTGACCAGTTGCTTGCGATGTCAGGTCCGACTTCAGTGAAGTCTAAAGTCGGTTGACTTAGGGTGCATATTCTTACTATGATACATAGTAAATGGATGAATAATGTTCTAAATTGTACTTTATACTGCATGATGATGAGCAAAGTAGGAAATACGTTGTTTTATGTTAAAAATGTAAGCATTCAAAGACAAGCGTTTCATCGATTGTCACGATACAAAAAACAAAATTACAGTACGACCAACAGTAACTGTAAATATTATTGTTGTGATAATCCGCACTAGTTTGTTTTGTAAAAAAAATATCCAAACAGCCAATGATTTAGATGAGGAGAGTGAACCTAGGCCTAGTCAAAAGACTAAACGTAACGTACCGTATGGTGGTAAGCACAATGCTTGGCGTCCCTGGTTACCGGCGTTAGCAACAAACGTATAAAAAGGCGCGAAAGGCCTAGCTGATCAAAGTGAAGAAAATGATATAATCCTAACTCACAGCTTGTAAATTAAAACAGTTTTCTTCAATCAATATTTGTTGCTGTATCGATATGTCAGTTATTTAACTGTTGGTATATCCAAAAATCAAGAAAATGGATTTTAAAAGACAATCAGTGTAGAGGGAAAATTAACTACGTCTACACACACCTTTGGCCCTCTACCTACCTGTTCGCTACCTAAGCTATGATATAGCCCTAGCCCAGCACCATCTTCCAAATGCAATTGCAAGCCTAACTAGCCTAACTAGCCTAACTGGGGCACGTTTTTTGATGTAATCTCTTTTCAACTGCCGGCCTTGTACATGAGGTGTTACCTCTCAGATGTTATGACGTCATCATATGGCCACCAGAATATAGGATTTTTGCCTCTTTTGTCATAGCTCATCACAGATATTAATATTTGTTTGCTCAATTATCTTTTGTAGGAATTACAAACATTTTAATTTTGATGATGTCATCATGTTTGAAAGTATGAATACATGGGTCACTTATTTTCATCTTTACACTAAATTTCAGTGTGTTATAGCTCCTCAGAATAAAAAGTGATGATACTCTTTATTAAAATGTTTTCTGGAAGCTGTTGAATTGCAGATATGAATTCAGTAAACATTTTGTGTATTGAATGATGTGACAGAATCATATGGCTAGTTGAAATTTAAAAGTCGTATTTTCATCTTTTGCGTCCTAGTTCATCACATTTAAAAGAGCATGCATCTATATTCAATGTGTCCAGATTTCTTCAACACGTCAATATGCTCAGATAATTTCGTTCCAAAATTGCTATCTTTATGTTTCATTTTGATGACATCATGTTAAAAATTCGATGAAAACATGGGTCACGTAATTTTCCCAATGCTAAACTGTATAGTACAGTATATATTGTATACTGTTTAGACACAAATTAGAGAGCACACTAACATTTATTTTCATCAGGTCATAATGGCATAATCTATTTTCTGTGCGCAATATTCTAACGTTGCATGTGTTGTGTTCCATCTTTTGACTCAAGTTAATTAAATAGAAAAATGAACTACTGTATATTCAACACTACTGATTTAGAAATACTGACTTTTCATCAAAATTAATATTTAAAAAAAACAAACTTTTAAGAATACGGGCGTTATTATACACAATGAAAAATGAATACTGTAATCGTTAGATAGATTGTCTTTATGCAATTCTTATTGACATTAGATTGCTCCTTAGATGCCTATGTTCTAGTTATAAACACTGTAAATCATTTTCAGGTGATTTGATACTAATGACAAATTGAAAAGGCTCCTGTGTATAATAAACAATACATAAGGAAAATGAAACCTATTTTTGTTGCACTATATCTCATTGTGGCTATTCTAGATTGTAAAAGGAATGTCTTTTTTTAAAATAAAATTTAATGAAAAATAAAGAATGATTTGATTCTTTTAAATTCATATATTAAGTAAATTGACAATAATATAAATCTACCATATATTTCGGTGTATAAGTCGCACCTGTGTATAAGACGCACCCCCTAACTGAGAGTAAAATATCGGTATTTTTTATATCGTCGATGTATAAGACGCACCTTATATTTCATCAAAACAATGTTTTTTTAAATTGTAATCAATATTATTGTAATAATATATTTTGTTATATCTACAACGGCGTCCAGCCTCAACAAGTTCTTTCTAACTTGTTATTCATGAGTTTCGCACCCACAAAAACCAGTGCATGACCGTGTGTGTAACACGTACGTGTGTGGGCTAGCCTCGCTCGATCATTTCAAGAGGGCGCACGTTTTCACGGACAATCGTATTCGATTAGTATCTATGTATCCGAGAAGTGTGTACGCTAGGTCCATGCTATAATCACCTGGAGAATATACTAGTCGAATACCGTTACACCATGTGGCCGCCAAGAAGGGCTTGCGCTGGGGTACGGCGGTCGGCGATCGTGCGTATAACTATAAATAAATACTATTCCAATCGTAAACGTTTACAAATTACTAAAACAGCTCCATAATGAACAAATCTTTTCATCATATTTAGTATAACATCATGCTAAAACGAGGTGACGATATGTACAATCTGTGTGGTGAGGCATTTATGTTCGGTGTATAAGAAGTACCCTTAATTTAGAGGTCAAAAGTGCGACTTATACACCGAAATATGCGGTAACTAAAATAGCACTAGTTACTGCTGTACATTCCTATTTTATGCTTGGTTTTGCTTCTTCAACATGGATGTTTTGTTTGTGGATATGAGAAGCAATCCATCCAATGCTAACATTGACTGCCATTTTGTATTCATCGCCAAGCCAATGGACCAATTTAGGAAGTCAGATTATTAGAAGTGATGAAGATGTTGTTGATGTTCAGCTTTTTATGATTTTATCCTTCTAGACACACGTCTTTACTGTCAAGCAAAATGTTTTTAGTTTCATTTTCTTTTTGAAGGAGTCCATAACCAGACTCTGCTCGCAAAATTTTTATAAGCCTAAACTCCTTTTTACCCTCTGTTTAAGATATCATTCTCGAATTCTTTTGAAATTATTAAGACAATGATTTGATGAAATCTTGAAGGATCTGTGTTGAAGAGTGGGTTCGATTCCCCTGAAAAACAATCATTTTGGTCAAGGGAAACCTCATCTTGAGTAATGCCAACAAGACCACCAACCCATTTTAACTTTTTTCCTTCTGTTCTGGAGCCTGATCTGGGAAAAGGGTGCTATGACCTTCTTTATTCTCTGTTATTGGGTCATTCATCTACGTCAAGCCAAGCTGGTTTATTTTTGCTAGATACAATGTATAAGACGAGCATAATGAAAACTAGTCATTAGTCAAAAAAATCTGCGAGATACCCTCCTAATAATATTTGTGATAATTACCATCAAATGTCACTGCTCATTACTTTTAGCCAAATCAGCAAAATTTATAGAGGTTTAATGTGGTCATTGAAACCAATTGTTGTGTGTTTAGAAGAGACAACTCAATGCATAACATAATTATCCTAGTGGATGCCAGGATAGTGAGGAGGTCGTGGGTTCGAGTTCCACCAGAATTTTTTTTTTTTTTAATTCTCAATGTACTTTACTTCTAAATAGGGCAAAAACAACTGACCAATATTTATACTTGTAAATGTAAATAGCTACATTATTCTCTATGTCAAAGGTCAATAACTTTACTTCCGGTCATTTTCTAACAAAATAACATCAATAAATATCAGTGTGCCAATGTGAGCATGTACCGTTCAGTGGTTTTGGAGGAGATACGTAAAATACGCGAAAAATTTAGTAGCATTAATATATAGATGTTCTTGCGATTGTGTCAAATATTATGGTCAACCAATCTACTAACTCTCTTAGGTCAATCGTTAAGAGAGTATTTGTAATAAAAACTTTTTCCCCTGTAAAAATGTACAGAAATGTTTCTGCAATAGTGTTTCACACAAGTACAGCATAAAAATCAAGCATGATCCCATGAGATTATGTAATGAGATTTTTCACTTATCCAAAAAATAAATAATAATATTGATTCTTAAAACTTAAAAGCTATTTTTTTTTTATTCCAATCCTCTGTGCTTCACAAAATAATGTTATCATGCAAATCAAAAACAACATTTGCAAAAATGATGACAATTTTAATTAGAACTGTGCATAAAGTTCCCAAGGGTTAGCTTAGGGACATAGCACTAAGTCATGCTTCCTTGAATAAATTGTAGTTGTCTTAAAGATGAATATTATTTTTGATTATGTGTCAACTTGCAGGACCATGAATGCATTTCTACAATTATACTTGTTTAGTGTTAGATGGCTTGCCATACAATGGCTAATGACAATTATACTTGTTTAGTGTTAGATGGCTTGCCATACAATGGCTAATGACAATTATACTTGGGATACGTTCACATGTACAGAGTGAGAATGGCATGCTTACATAGTCATAGTCACAGATTAAAATGCCAACACATGTATAGCGTATATTATATTAATAAATGCTTGTCTCTCTTTTAATATTGGCATTTTTAAAAATACGGTCATCTTAATTATTGCCAGCACTTGATTTAAAATTCCCAAGTTCATTTTTCCCCGAAAATCACTACTTTCTTTAACCCAAAACAATTCACACCTTGATCGGAGAGAAGAGAAAGCAGAGTAGTTTTTTTCAGCAAATCAAATTTAGTATACAATAGTGACATTAAAAACATTGGTAAATATATTTCTACTCAAGCACAACCCGAGTTTCTCTGTGTTGTTAAGATTGGTTATGTAGCTGTTGTACACAAGTACGTAGTAGTGAGTGACGTTAACAATGCTACACAATAGGTGTACAATATGCCAAGCATACTTCTGACTTATGTCGTATTACTACCACATATCAAGGAGGTATACTTTTTCAAATTCAAATTTAATTAAATTTTTTTCCAAAAAAAACATAAAAAGTCTCATGATTGGAACTCAAGTTTTCTTTAACATTTAATTTTACATTTTTAAGTGAAATTTTTATTTTTGGTTCCGATCTTCTTTCGAATTGTGAAAATGCTTTATTATTTTATTATGTACAACAATTTCTTGTTAATTCTGGAAGATTTAATTGATGTTTCTGTTAGTTGTTTTAAAATGTTGTATTTGTTAATCTGAGGCGCCTTGAAGCTAAGATGGTTCCATCTTGTAAGGCGCCTCTGTGTAATATACTGAATAAAAAAAAAAAAAAAAAGTATAGAAATCTTTTGTTAATATACACTCACTCACCTGCAGACCATCAAACAGAAAAAGCATAAGGGATGCGAGGAAAGTTATTGCAAATGTTCTAGATCTTGGCGACCCACAGCATATAGAGTCTGTTTCACTTGCAAGATTTTCTTCTTTCATTTCACTCTTGTTTGTGACTAAAGAAAGAAAATAATATAATGTTTGTTAGGAATTTTAAAATTGTTTTCATTCATTTGCATAAATATACAATTTATAGCGCAGTGGGATTAAAGCAAATAAAGTAAACGGGTTCACACAAGCCTAATGCTGCATCAGAAACAAAATATGAAGAACAGAATCATAAACTATATCTGAAAAGGTATGTAAAGAAGGAATATTCTGGAGATTGAAAATGTGCATAATTTTTTGGGAGGAAAAATGTGGTTCGTTATACAAATTTTTTTTACTGCACGTAACCTTACAGATTGGGTAGAAAAATGACCGCAATTTTTGTTATTGCACGTAATCTTACATATGGGATATCAAAATGACCGCAATTGTACTGAGATGGTTCTAAACTATATTTGAACATTATCTGCAAATCTTCAACCGAAACACCATAAAGATTAGCTACAATTGTATGAATAATATGAAACTGGTAATAGACAGTCACAACAAGAGAATACTCAACCAGCCCGAAACAACATCCGTGGAAAACACGCAAGAAAATAAAACATGCAACTGCCAACAGAAAGACACATGCCCGCTTAACTTAAATTGCCTACAATCATCTATATACCAAGTCACAGCAACACGCATAAACAAACCCACTTCAGAAACTTAGAACTCACTGAAGATGATTTTAAGACACAGTACAAAAACCACACCTAATCATTCCGGCATACAAGTTCTAGAAACTCAGTAAACATATTTGGACACTTGTCATCTTGATTATTTATCATCTGCCACCCTGAATTATCAACAAACGTAACAAACTTTATTCCTCCAGCCGACACAGAAAGAAAGCATTAATATTACATTACAACTAAAATTCCAAAACATAGCTCCTGTATGTGCTAATTCTACAAGTAAATGTGCTTATAAGCAACGTTGTAATTTAATTTTTTCATTAAAGTTTCCTGATGAGTGAGTCACACGACTCACGAAACAGGCCTTAGACCAAACTGTAGTTTTTTCTCTTTTTCAGAATCAACACATATTTCAGCTCTACTTTACTGAACTTTTAGATTGAACATAATATACTTAGAAACTCCTAAATTATGCGGGAAATATGTGTGTCTATATATGTGTTTCTATGTGTACAGATTGTACAAAATCGTAGGTACTTTAACGAGAAGAATACACTATATTTTTATTTTATAGTACTATTAAATTACCATTAGTGCATTAAGAACGTGATAAGATACGTGCATTTGAATAGTTCACATGGTATTAGAGAAATCTATATTCTTAAATCGACTTAGTTCGGAGTGACTATATTTAGTTGATGAGCTATGTATATTTACAAAGTGTGCAGTATTACATAGGCCTATATACTGTACTACAAATTAAGATTGTATTTAACAAATATGTGATGTGTTTTATTTGTAAAGATTCAGTTTTGTTGATTCATGTCCAAAAAAATTTTGGATACAAATTTGGGATGGGATTGTATGTGTAACAAACTTCAAACAGAGCTCCATATTGTAAGAAAGATATGATTAGATGGTGTGCTGTAGCTGGTAGACACAATATGTTCTATTATAGAACATTTGAATACATGTAAAAATATACATTTATAAGCTAAAATA
Source organism: Antedon mediterranea (assembly GCF_964355755.1). NCBI lineage: Eukaryota > Metazoa > Echinodermata > Crinoidea > Comatulida > Antedonidae > Antedon > Antedon mediterranea. The sequence goes on from NC_092678.1 coordinate 11,646,005, forward strand.
ATCCAGCCCAGTATATTTACAATGTTTAGTAATAAGAACAAATACTGAAAAAAAAAAAGAGATCCGTTGCCAAAAGTATAGGATAGCATAACGGTAAAAACAAATCAGTTATACAACATTTAGCAAGACAAACAGCAGCAGGAGCCTACAGTTTTTTTTATTTTATTTTTTTTTTATTCAATCGAAACCAACAGCGATAATTACCGCCACTAACAGGTTTGATACAAACAAAGCCAGGACTGTTTAAAGCACCTTGATTGGTCCTGACATTGATGAAGGGCTTCTCTCGTCCAGTGTCCACCTTGACCACAGGTCTGAGGCAGATACTAGATGCAGGGGCTGCCATAAGAGTTAGCAGTGCTGATTTCAAATGCCTAACGGGACCCCAGCAGCACCCGCTATTCCCAGATGGTCACCCATCCAAGCTCGAACCAGGCCCAACGTTGCTTAACTTCGGTGATCCGACGAGAACAAAGTATATAGAACTATAGAAATCGACTGAACATGCAATATTTTAAGGTTTATGTAAAAAAGTAGCAACATGTTATCAATTGCTGTCGCACTTGTCAATGGGTATGGCCCACTCCCATACAATAGCAAAGCAAGTAATTGTTTAAGCAATTCACAAAGCAACAGCCTACAAGAAGAATGATTTCATTCAAATTTTAGGTTTTTCATTATTAACTATGAGTTTCACGCTTTTTTTTTGGTACATGGGACACTGGAATAATTAAACCAAGTAAATAAGATTAAAGAAAATAATGAATGAATTGACCTATATGGTGAAACAGAAAAGCTTTAATTATCAGAAATAAAAGTTAAATTTATTAACAAATATTTGCTGTGTTAATGGTTGTATTTGATTGCCCAGTATTACCTCATACTTTAATTAATTCAGTTAAGCTAATATAATTATTTTACTTAGATAATTTTAATGTAACGCACAAAGTCGTACGGTTGACATAAAAACAAAACTCGCAATTTCAGCTGAATATTTGACCACTAACAAAAAACGCTGCTATCAATTTGATGCTACGCAATTTTTCAATTTTTATATCTTTGTATTTTTATTGTTTACTTCTGTATGTTCAAGTGCAGTATATGTAGAACCATATTAATAGTGCTTTGCACTGATTTGAAAATTGAATAAAATAAAATTTAAAAAATAAAATAAAAATATTATTATTTTGCATCCAAGATAAAAATGTCAGTGATGTAAACTGTGATTGGGTATTTCTAAAGTTTTTGAAGGTTTTTTGGGGTAATTCTCAACTAAAATGCATGTATCTTGAGATGGATATGGGCATGTTGAGTATATAGGAAACTTGACATACATAATAATATAGGAAACTGTAGCAGAGCATTGATATATTGACTATTGTAATGTAGATTAATGATGCCATTAGAGATCATCAAAAGCTTTTACTCATTAAAAGCAAATTGCTGAGGTAAATATCATGGTAACATATAACAGATCACGTTCAGCTGTGAGTAAAGATAGATCATATGCTTAAGATAATATTATGTATAGGACATTAGTAACACACAGTAATAATATATACTATGACACAGATTGAAAAGCCAATGTTATGTTACATATTACTTATATTAATTTGTTGAGCTATAACTACTATATAAAATTAATTAATCAAATTAAATGAGTTTTCCAAGTGAAGTATCATACAGTATTTTAAGTGATCGAAAGTGTTTTACGTAGTTACTGTCAACATCTATGTTCTTTATAGAATTCTGTTTATTTTATGAATTGGTAAAATTTAAATTGATATAAAAGAAGCTTTATAAAAGTAATTTGTTAAAGTACAAAAGTTTTACCATCATCTAAGTCTTCATATTTGGCTTTGTCATGTTTTTTAAATTGAGCAGCTGGGGCTTCACAACAGACACTTCGGCGGATCAACAAAGCGAGCACTAGGAAAACAATTGGAAGCTGGAAAATATAATAATGTTAAAATTAATAAAATTAAGCGTTTATAGTTTGCATCTACCGGTATATCCAAGTAAAAAGCATAAAAACAAATATATCAGGCAAATAATAGAAGAAAAATAGGATGAAACGACCAACAAGGAGAGTCATGATGATGGACGACAATCAACATAGTCAAAATGTCAAAATATAATTGAGGAATGGTGATGATTGATGATGTTAATAATTATATATAAAAAAAAATTCATAGAACAATTAACAATTAAATATTTTACAATTAATAAATATTTAATTGTCTTTTGTTATGTACTAAAGTACTAAATCATAATAATTCATTTTTGTTTATTTCATTGTAAATATAAAAATATAATATTTTTAAAACATTTTACAAACTCTTTATAATACACAACTAACAATCAGCCATTGACCAAAGGTTGGCAAATGTATTAGAACTCTCAGAGTAGAAAATGCCAGTTTGCATCCATTGCTGAGAGATAATGCACATAACCAAGACATTATTGGAGTGTTTAATTCTTAGTGAGAAGCCATAATAGATTTTATGATGGTGTCTTTGAAAGATAACAAACCATTACTAACAAACATAACTGATGCACTATTGCGTCGTGCTAAATAAAGCATCATATGTAATGCATTATTGTAACAAACTTGAAGCTTCTTTAGAGTACCTCTATTGTAATTAGATCATTGATTCACAATACCTATGTAAGCAGTATGATCTAAACAACATGCATTTAACCTTATCAGAACATTTAATAAACTTTCTAGCAATTAAGTTTGTTCTTATACTCGGAGATCGATAGTGCTGCATTATGTAAGCATCATCTTTTAGACCATTATGTGACCAAGGTACTGTGGTAACAAATTTAAATTGATTATTACATAAAAATACTTCAGGATCACCCTTAAGCTTGCATCTTTTTGGACAAAATAACATGCATACAGATTTTAATATTTAAGTAAACCAAGGTATTTATATATATTTAATAAATATTTAACTCAAATTACATTGTTCACATAAAGAAAATGATTTATTTCAAAATGAAAGACATTGCACTAAAACTGTTTTATCAACATTTCATTTATATCCTGAATTAAATTTAAAAGCGAATTTAATTCTGAAGTCCCATAAAAATGTACGTGTAAATGCAACTTAATATCACGCACGAAATCAAATTTACCATCAGTCATCTTACATTACAAATACGCAAACAAGACTTACAAGAAACCATCATTCTGTAACATAAAACTTTTATGTAATATCAAATCAAGATCCAATTGTAATGTAATTCTATTTTTTATGTTTATATTTGTATATGAATTTGCAATAGAAAGAAAGAAACTCTCTGTCAGTGAAAAATAACTAAAGAATAAAACTATAAAGAATGAAAACAAGTCACCAACGAAAATAAGCATCAGACACTCTACCACTGGTGCTTAAGGCTTATGTCAGACACTCTACCACTGGTGCTTAAGGCTTATGTCAGACACTCTACCACTGGTGCTTAAGGCTTATGTCAGACACCCTACCACTGGTGCTTAAGGCTTATGTCAGACACTCTACCACTGGTGCTTAAGGCTTATGTCTAAATAAGCATCAGACACTCTACCACTGGTGCTTAAGGCTTATGTCAGACACTCTACCACTGGTGCTTAAGGCTTATGTCTAAATAAGCATCAGACACTCTACCACTGGTGCTTAAGGCTTATGTCAGACACTCTACCACTGGTGCTTAAGGCTTATGTCAGACACTCTACCACTGGTGCTTAAGGCTTATGTCAGACACTCTACCACTGGTGCTTAAGGCTTATGTCAGACACTCTACCACTGGTGCTTAAGGCTTATGTCAGACACTCTACCACTGGTGCTTAAGGCTTATGTCAGACACTCTACCACTGGTGCTTAAGGCTTATGTCAGACACTCTACCACTGGTGCTTAAGGCTTATGTCAGACACTCTACCACTGGTGCTTAAGGCTTATGTCAGACACTCTACCACTGGTGCTTAAGGCTTATGTCTAAATAAGCATCAGACACTCTACCACTGGTGCTTAAGGCTTATGTCAGACACTCTACCACTGGTGCTTAAGGCTTATGTCTAAATAAGCATCAGACACTCTACCACTGGTGCTTAAGGCTTATGTCAGACACTCTACCACTGGTGCTTAAGGCTTATGTCAGACACTCTACCACTGGTGCTTAAGGCTTATGTCAGACACTCTACCACTGGTGCTTAAGGCTTATGTCAGACACTCTACCACTGGTGCTTAAGGCTTATGTCAGACACTCTACCACTGGTGCTTAAGGCTTATGTCAGACACTCTACCACTGGTGCTTAAGGCTTATGTCAGACACTCTACCACTGGTGCTTAAGGCTTATGTCAGACACTCTACCACTAGTGCTTAAGGCTTATGTCAGACACTCTACCACTGGTGCTTAAGGCTTATGTCAGACACTCTACCACTGGTGCTTAAGGCTTATGTCAGACACTCTACCACTGGTGCTTAAGGCTTATGTCAGACACTCTACCACTGGTGCTTAAGGCTTATTTCAGACACTCTACCACTGGTGCTTAAGGCTTATGTCAGACACTCTACCACTGGTGCTTAAGGCTTATGTCAGACACTCTACCACTGGTGCTTAAGGCTTATGTCAGATACTCTACCACTGGTGCTTAAGGCTTATGTCAGACACTCTACCACTGGTGCTTAAGGCTTATGTCAGACACTCTACCACTGGTGCTTAAGGCTTATGTCAGACACTCTACCACTGGTGCTTAAGGCTTATGTCTATAAAGTATCATTTTATTTCAACCCCGTAAACCTTGAAATAAAGTTGAATAAATAAATAAATGTGAATGGAACATACTACTGGCCCACACAGTGAACACAACAGTTGGTATGCCCTCATCATATATTAATTTGATTGGAAAATGGTTGCTATCCCATTATAATCAATTATTCCAGGACTTTGAGATGGAAGAGGTTGCAGGATTGGCATTTATCAATCTTGCATTAAGATAGTTAGGAATTGCTTAAAGACATCTTCCCTATGTTTTTTAGATCTATTTTAAGATCACAAACTATATTTAATGTAAAAATAATACTAAGGGTCCTATTGTGATAACTTTTTTCGTCTTTAAATAGTTAAAAATGTGAAAAATACGTCCAATCTAATAATTATAGCGGCCCGCTATAAATCCCAAAATGCATTGCGCACGGATTGATATTTCTGTTTTTCTAACTGTAATTCACCCACTTTTTGATCGATTGTGAAGCCAAAACAAATGGAAGACTCCTAACTCTTCAGCGAAAATACCAGCTTTTCCCCAATTTGTATCAACGAAGTCTGGCAAAAATAGAAAGACAATTAATGCAGATACAACGTCAGGCTAGGTATATAGCTAGCGTACAATGTTCGTACGTTACCGATGTTTACCAGCTGCGCTAGGCCTTCAAAACTAAGTCTAGCTAGGCTAGGCCCAAAGACCGTCCACGAGAAGTCATGCGCTGCCAGCAACTTAGGTAGTGCATTGTTTCTCACTTTTTATCATAATTTACCATAAAACGTAAATTTAAGACAAGGAATGACCTGGTTTATAATGTTTTTAAAGTAATATATATGTATTATTTTTACAAAACGTCACAAATTGTAGGGAAGGTATCTTTAAGCAAAAAGATTTATTCATCAAAATATATCTTAAAAGATCTGTCAATAATATTGCACATGTATTATATCATATGATTGCTATAAAGAATATAAAGTGGTAGCAAGTAGCAAGTTATGCTATTTTTAGACAATACATTTCATTCTCAAAACGCAGCCAGTCTGCTATGAAAGAATAAAGTCCGGTAGAAATCTCGGAATGCAGCAACGTGAATTTCACAAAAAGCTAATTTCAAAATTTGACAAATCAGATGGAATTCTTGGGCAGAGGTAATTGAACCAGAAATTTGGTATTTTTAACCAAACAGTCTATGTGAACATAACATCCTGTGTATTATCTATCATGGCCTCTACATCAAACGTCATCAGGTTGGTGATGTCGTACATCTTAAACAACTTCTAATGAATTGTGTATGACAATAACAAGTATTAATTATTAATATTATCATAATCTATTTTAAGAGAATTAATTACTTTTCAGTCTTATAAAAATCTCCTTTTTTATATCCGCTGACATCATAATGTACAATAAATTATATTCCATTAACTTCTGGCACATAAAAACAATTTCGGAAGATTACTCTAGCTATTAAATTTCATTTGATAATGTTCAAAGCTTTTAAAGGCTTTAGTGTTAATCATTGAGTAACATACAAGATCAAATGTTTTGGTGTCTTTTATCTACTGAATGATCAAAAGTGAAATTAAACAGTACCCGGACATGTCACTAAAGTACGAAATGTGAGCAACAAGATCAACACATTTGTGACTCTTATTCTATTTAGAAAAAGCAGATGAGTGTTGTATGAAATGCATCAAAGTGATGCATTAGTATAGCTGTTAATATAGATCCATAGGTAATATAGGTTTAGGTTACATTTTGATGTAAATACACAATGATAGCTTACAATATTTCTAATACAGCGACTGTAGGCTACCAATTAAAGATTTAATAACAAAATACTAAATAAAGATATTGCTTCATTCATTCATAGCTCTTGGTGGATTAGAGGTTAACCTTTTCAAACTAACATAAAAATAAAGGTACCGATGTTCTATTCATTGCAGCATGAAACCAGTATGCTGAAGAAGCCCAGAGGGCTTAATAATGAAAAAGAACTTATGTTGAAACAGTAATCTAGACCTTGGCTATCTCAATTTAATTTTGAACTTAAGGCATATTGCTAAAGTTGAGTTGTGTTTAAATAACACAAATGTAACATATGGATAACTCTTACTGAGTCACTTTCACAAACGCTTTCACATATTTGTATCAAGGTATCAATCTATATATAAATTTACAGCAAAGGGCCAAATTCTGTAAATTGCGCGTTACTTTTACTCGATGGTATATAAAGTTAGTTCATATGTTCAGCACCGATTTTAAACACCAACCCTGTTTACTAATTAAGTTGAGTTGGATAGTTGATTGACGATTAAAACGAATTAAGGTTCAATGATTTTCCCCAAATAGGATCATGGTATACACTGTCTAATGGATGTCGATGCTGAAAAATACTCGCACACAATAAATACATACGGTTTTACTGTGTTTAGTGGTATATTATTTATAAAATAAAAATCTGGAGGCCTACACCACCAGAAAACATACAATGTTCATCTTTAAGACAAACCACCAAACATTCTAACCACCATAAATCAAGACACTCAACTGAATAACAGGAGATTGCAAGACTATTCAACCAGATTTAACTAAGGTCGTGTTCGTACGGTGGTTAAAATAAGCGCTTAATTTCACCCATGCCTCGGGTTATAAATTGAGCGTCGTTCGTACTTGAAATATTTAACCGCTTAAATGCTTAATCGACGAATCACAAACCGAAAATTACGTTTTTTTACAACCTACGACCCCATTTTCGCGCGCTAGTTTCGTGTTGTATATTTTTTACTCGCGATCTTTCTTTACAATAACAATTACTTGCTACCTTTTACACTGCTTATCCTTGCGACAAACCTTATGCCTCTTAACGCCGATAATCCTGCCGAAATATGCCTTCTCCTGACGACCATTATTTTACTCCTTGACGAAGAATTTGAGCCCAATGTTACACGAAACACCACCGACCAGCTAGGCCTACTAAGCGGTCTACACCAACAAGGACAGCACCAGCTGACGATCGCTCTCGAAGCGTGTATGGTAGAGCTTCGTAGGAGAAATGACGGGCCTAGGCAGCGAACGTTTGTCAAAATTTGACACAACGCCTCTATCGGAGATTTATTATCCTCGAAGGCCGAGTATAATTGGATTATCGCTGAAATAACCTGCAAATTTGGTGAACATTTTGCCTCGAATTTTTTGTAGCCTGAGGCAAAAGTTAATTGGGTCACGCGAACGGAAATCGGGAATAAGCTGGTATTTGCAACCCCTACGAACAGGCCCTAAGTCACTGTTCTCCAGTGGGAAATGATATTAACATACATTACAATTTTCTTCCTTCGAGTTCAGAGAACTTTGTACGGGCTTTAAATTTAAGGTTAATACTCAAGAAATTAGTCTGATCTAAAATCGGTTGCTATAATGTAAACTACAGTACACAGTTACCATAGTTAGTGTACTATTATTATTAACATATCCCTTTATGATGATGATACACTATACCACACATAGTGTAGGTAACCATGGCGTTCCATTTTTTACGTATAATACACAATAGGTAGGCCTACACGGTTGTCTGGCGGTGTTCTTTGTACGAATCATTCGTGCACCAGCTTGCTGTATGAGTACCATACACGCGTCAATGTGTTTATTTTTCAGGTGAAAATAGGTAATTCATTTGCAACTCTTTATTTACAGACACGTATCCCTCGACGTTGATCGTTGTAACAGTAACAGTATGTCTTTTCTTTTGTTTAATCTCGGCGACAATTACAACTGAATGAAGAGAAAATATGAAATTTCGGGCGACGGCAAAGTTATAACATTTCATGCAGTACGCGCATTCTAGGGGCTGGAACAGTAAAGGTTTCTCTTCTGCAATCCCAGCATTTTGTTTGCTTTGTTAGTAATTTGGTTATATGGGTTGACCATTTTAAAGCATGACTGAGTTCAACACCTAGGTAAGGATGATGTTTTACCTCTTCAAGTGTGGAATTACCCACTTGGTATCTATTTATGATCGGTTTCTTATGTGTAGCTCTCATGGAAAGGCATTTAGCAGGATTGAAGGACATTTGCCAATCTTTTTCCCATTTCTTCAAAAGCATTCAAGTCTGACTAAGAAACTGACTGAGAAATCAGACTATGGCCTAAATTTATTTAGTAAACTTTTTTTAAACTTTTGGCAAAACAATATTTTTGCTAGCGTAAGTAGGGTGCTAAGAAACATGAAAATGTTTTTGAATATGGTCTATATCATTTGTGTACATTGTTTATTTTTTTTATTCCTGAACATTATAATCAATATAAGATGGTGCCATATATGGACAGATACCTGCTAACTGTATTTATTACTAAATAAGTAGGCTATATTTTGAATTAATTTGCTAGCCCTCACAGTATGTTGAGTTATATTTAAAAAGAAAACGTGTATTGGTGATCAAGTGTAACATGTATTGGTGATCAAGTGTAACATTAATAGGTTTTTAAAAATGTATGTAAGCTATGTAATTAAGCATTGGCTATCATAATGTCATAATCTGTAGAAACACTCAAGTTTCAAGCAAGGAAAAGTAGAAACAATGTGGTTTTTGTAGTTGCCTGGCCCTAAAATGCCAGACAATTAAACATCTCATTATTATGCATTAGCAAAAGATTGTGACAGTGTGATAATCAGAAAAATTAACCATTTACATTTTTATATCAGACCAATTAACTGCTAATACTATCACAATAGTAATTAGTTATCCGATTGAATATATATACTTTTTAATGAAATAATTGTATATTTGTGTGTAAAACAACTATGTGATAAAAATACATTTTGCACATCAATTCTGCAATTACATTTTAGAACTTGATCAATTGTTAGGTAGTTGCATTAGCTTATAGGCCTATAGACAAATATTTTGGAAATCATCTGTGAAATTAATGTTATATTATTTAATATATATCTAAATAGATTACATGTTAAAGGAGTTTACATAGCATTACTTGAATGCCTTTGAGCCTGCTATAAATGAGCCCATGACAACATGATTCAAAAGTATTGCTATGTGAATTAATATAATGATCAATCGAAGATACATTATATAACCTATCGTTACAAAGTTTTGTAATTTTAGACTTAAGTTTGAATATCAATAATGAATATTTTGTTAAGGTTATGTAGTTCATTACAAATGAAACCACAAATAGTAAGTATTTTTTGCATCTGTGTCTAAACTAGATATATATATCGAACTTGGGGAATTACTATTCATTTTGATCTTTGGAGAATACAATGCCCATTTCATCACTAAGTCCTGTACTATCACACAGTACTATTACTGTCATGGTTATCACACATTCTAGTACTAGTACTGTCATGGTTATCACACATTCTAGTACTAGTACTGTCATGGTTATCACACATTCTAGTACTAGTACTGTCATGGTTATCACACATTCTAGTACCATTTCACACATCCTATACTACTGCACTACTGTCAAGGTAATATCACACACGTCCTAGACGCAGAGTCCGGACACATTTCATGAGAGCAGTAACTAAGGTACTTAGGTTAAAACGGCACGGTCGGTACTGGCACCTATCACAGTACTTTCATGAAATTATCCATGGAGTAAAGAATAAGAGGAGGCACAACACGGCCTAGCTATCCAGTTAATCCAATTAGTATCACGCGGTAGTGCTTAAGCATAGGGTAATAAACTTCCCATAACGATCCTTTGAAGAACATCCTGTTTACCCGTGCAGCTCGCTGCAGAGTCGGCTCTGATTACGTAACACCCTAATTAAGGAAGAAGCCAGGCATGACATCGGTGACAAAAAAAGTAAACAGAGGCTGCGCAGTAGTTTCTAATACATCATAGTGAAGCATGACCTTTGTGCAGTTGTTCATTGTTCTTTGAGCTTTTTTCTCGAAAAAACCGTTTAAAAATCGAGTAAATTTTCACGGAGATATCGCAGTTTTTATACCAGCTAACAAATTAATCATATTTTTTATCAAGCCATAGACGTAAAATTATATAATTTGTTCTCATGAATATTCAAAAATATACGTATATTAGAATTCCAACGACACAATTTCTTATTTTTATTACTGTATATGACATTTAATTTATGTTTCAGTCTATATTATGACCGTTTAGCAAAACTAAAATTCTTCTATTTTAGTCGGATATTGTATAATTAAATTATTTATGATATTAATATCATAAAATATATGATTTTTACGATCACATACTTAGAGTTCAGTGAAATTGTAGGACTTAAATTATATATCGTTTAACGATTTGTGGCTACACATAGGCCTACTACATAGTAGTTCGTAATATACTATTATTTAATAAATAGCCTAAATAAGGATAATATTTAATCCCATAATGATGGACATATTTAGTGCATACCGTAACCGGTAGGCCTAATAGGTTCAGGCATAGGCGCGCCTATAGTAACAATAAACAATATCAATAATAATAATAGGTTTTTTTATGTAGGTCTATATTAATATATTAATAATTGTAATAACGTTAGAAAACAAATAGTAGTAATATTTTATTAAAGAAGAGATTAATCAATTAGTTTTAGTTTTCGGTTGGTCGTTATTATATAATATGGTATAAAATGGTACGGTACTACGAGAATATTCGTTTAGTATCAACCCATAACAACAACTACAAATTATATGTGTTGGTTAAAAATTCAATTACAAATATAGTCTATGCTCTTTTGTAATTATAAGCCATTGTTTAAAAGGATTATGTACAGTTCGGTACATAGCGGTTAATCGTAAAATTAAAAAATCGGACATACGAACAATAGATCGCCAACATTATTCGTACCCTTTTGCTGTATTGCGTACGTCGATCACGACTGACGCGGCTGTAAACTTCGCCTGGAAAGTAACTAAGTACACATTCTGGTCCCTGGATGGAACATGATATCACACGTAAACCGCAATGGAGCAGGTCCAATGTTAAACAATTCGTACAAAGGGGAACCGCCAGACAAGTGCGTACCTATTCATTGTTTATTAGATCGCTGGCAATAATGTATGCAAAGTGCAATAGCTCTCCGCGCTCCACCAACGTACTAAAAAAAATGGAACGTCGCGGTTTTTCTAGGCGCTGAAGTTATACGAAGTGAACGTGAATGATTTTTACTGTATATTATATTCCCCGACGAAAAGTACTCGCGTTTCCCAGAGGGGAAGGGGGGGGGTGGGCGAGACGACGAGGGGATACAGCCCCCGTAACCCCCCGCTGGCACCTTATTAAACCCATTAATTCATCATGATTCATGATAAGTTGTCTGGAGAAATTACCAACATTTAGTACACAGTAAACCATATAAATATAATTCCTTTATTGGTGCCGTATAAAACTCGTATTATTAATTTATTAATAAAAGATATATATCCAGTAGAATATATATATAGCGCTGCTTTTTATAAACATTAATAAACAAGGTCGGAATACAAGTTCAGTAGGTCTACAAACAGTATAGTACACCTTTCACGCTTGAACGCACATCGCCTAGCAAGAGTATTGTGACGTCCTAATACGCATGTGTACTAACACCAAAATTGACCGCGGGCAGTAAACATTGTACTCTTTGCTAATTGGGTTACGTAACGGCAGTGTTTAGCACCTATTAAATACTCATTACAAGCATAGCCTTAAGCAAGCGGTAAACACGATGAACTGACTGAACTATTCAAGTTGTGTCTCCTCTTATTCTTTACTCCATGAATTATCGCTCTACTGTCATATTGACAGTTTTTAACAACATGAAGACTTTGATGTTTTGCATATGAATAAAACTCATCTTCATTCGCACAACGACCTGTGAATATGGGAAATGGGCATAATATGAAAAGTAATCATTTCTAGTGCCAAGTGAAGAAATTAATAACATATTATAATTGCCTATTATGACATTGACATGAGAACTGAGGCTGAAATTCATCAGAATGTGTATGTTAAGCTCTATTTTGATTCTGATACATAAGAGAATTAATAAACATTTTATTTTTACAACAAAACATTATTATTGTTTATAAAAAATATTGTGATAAAACAAATTAGCATCAATGAAAAATGTTACCGAAGAAGAGTATCGTAACATGGAAGAATCATTACATTCCTGCAAAATGATTAAGAAAACAAATGGTAAATCTAAAGTTATGTTTTTAATTTAAAAGCCAAACAATAAGAAACCTATTTATTACCCAATATGCATGATTAAACAAATTCTAGCTAGGCCTAGTATCTAGGCCCAAGGTATTCCATGATTTGTTTATACGAGCGACGTATGTTGCATGCGGGACATATGCATTGGGTTCTGCACTTCCAGTTGAAACAAAAGTACATTGTGCAACTGTTGGCTGAATTACACTGTTATGTAACGTTAATGTTGACACGCTTCTACAAAAACTCCCTATTATCACAAATGGTCAACTTGAGTTAACCTTATTTTTGTATTGTTTGTTTTTCTTATAAAGTTATGTATAAACAAAATGTTATAAAAACTGCTGTCATATTTGCTGCCATTCTTCCGCATCCTTTCACATTCAAGTGATATTCTAAGTACTTATTGATATTTGTTTTTGGATCAAATAAATAGTTCTGACTCCCTTACTTTTACTTTACAAAAATGGCCTGCGAAAATATCTGTAATATATATCAAAATAATTGTATAAACTATGAACATCGGAGTACACAAGTAGATGTAGTTTTAATTGAGATATTAAGTGTGTAGTAGACTACACGATTCAGTAACTTTTTTGTTGGTCCGGTGGGGTTTGCTGTTTTTTGGAGGTTTGTAGGGTTTAGCAATTACTTTTTAACCAAAAAATAATGTTTTACCACAAAAATAAGTAGTCGACAACAAAAATGTACACTTTTTAAATTAATTTTGTAGTACACTACACAATCCAGTAACTTTTAAGTTGGTTCAATAGGGTTTGATATGTTTTTTTTGGAACTTTGATGTGTTTAGAAATACCTTGAATCAGCTATATTTACATAAGAGGATATTTCAGTAAATCGCACCTAACTTTTAGAATTTTTATACTTTTGGTACTGATTTTTAACACCTAGTGAAAATCAGTATACTAATTAACTTTTTAACGAATTTAGATTAGATGTGCCCTGAATTTTCAAATGTATAGTTACACACTGTATGTATGGTTCACGCTGAAACATACCACACACAATAATACAAGGATGCTTTGCTGCTCTGTTTACAAGAATTGTTTTTAATTTCTGAATCTCGGTACACAAATCGCTTACAACATTGTAATGGTAAACTATTAAAAAAAGTTATAAAAAATACTATTTTACTTTACTGTATTGGTTGACGGCTATGAATGGAACATTGCAAACTCTTTCCAAGTGTCAATTTACTCAGTGACAAGTACTCACGACAGAAATTTGATCCAGTTTTTTTTTATCTGTGACTACAGTTGATAAAAAAATGTTTAACTTAATTAGTCTATTAGTTTTAAAGGATATTAACACTGCAACAGTTGAATAAAGAATTGTTTCAAAAAAACCTAGCACAATAAGAGGTCTGTCAACTATAGGTAATTTGTTACAGAATAAGAGGTAGCATGTTGATCGCTGAATGTCTTACCGTGTGGTACTGATACTGTATAAATACAAAGTAAAATCAACTGTATTTCCTCAGTTCCATCAAATTCCCGTAGCTAAGTCCAGTCCAGATCAATTATTGTTCATTTTGGTTTATAGTATTATTTATTATTTTTTTGGTTAGTTTCCCAAAATTGTCCCTTAATAGGGCTCTAGTAGTAGTAATTGGAGGAACAGTATCATGTAGTGTGGCAAAGTTTTACACTGAGTCTAAAGTTAGGTTCACGCTATAATCTGTTGTCAAGCGTGAACGACTTAAAGATAGTTTGTCTCAGTATCGCATCGCTCTGTACAGCAACCTACTGAGAACCAGATGATATACAGGATCAGCAACCACTAATTCAATCTCTGGCATCATATGTGACAAATTATCCCTATTACAGAAATTTGAAGGAATTAAAATGTAGACTTCATAGTTTACCTGAATAACTGCCATAATCCAAAAGGCATATCTAACATGGGTTTTATGTTGAGCCTCCTCTAATGTAGCTATTGTTGTATTTGGTGCCTGGGTCACTGCATATCCTGCGGTTACTGTTTGCCGTTCAAACCGGTCAGTCTCATTTGCTTCTGTTTTGTTTTCTATCAAGTTTGTACAATCTTCATTCAGAAGGAACGGTTCAGCTACAATAGGGCTGATAAAAGCTCCAAGACCATAACAAAAATGTAAAGCCTTTAAAACAACAAAAACAAAAATTCAATAAAATTGGTGTCTGACTATTGTTATCAAGCATACAAGCCACAAATTCAGCCTTTTTATATAATAATACTTAATATCTAAATATTAAATACATACACAATACAATGTATTGGATATTTCAGATGAACAATAACTCCTTACAAACATATGTTACCAAATAAACAACATTCATAATTTGTATTTATGATAATCAGGTAACTCCACATATGAATGCTGTGAAATTGGCTGCAGGTTTTGGGTTTTGCATTTTTAAAGGCCCTGTTTCTGCTGCCAATCCCAAATATACCGTATAAATATACCGTATAAATATACCATATAAATATACCGTATATGAAATTCGTGCACCATTTCCGCTGCACATACTTCGTGGGTGGGCTGTAAAAAAGTTGGCTTTCATTACCCAAAATGCATTTCGTGAGACGGAAGTATGGATTGACCTAGAGTCTCGTGTAGTGAGGTTACATGACAAAAACAAAACAATGATGGTTTCTCAAAACGTCGTAGCATTGCTTTCTATTTTAAATCTAATGAGCAGAAGTGGCAACGAATTTACACCGCACAAACAATCTAGAAATGTAGAATGGGCATTGACTAGATTTATGCAAAGAAGACGACGGCGTTTGCCAATAATAAATTCTGCTTTTATTTTGTTTGAGATACTTTTGTAAATCTCGGTATCTCTTCTATTACCATGCAGTCTCCCCCCAACCTTCGCTTCTCCCCACAATTGAATTGCAAAAATAGTTATTTCTTCAGTCCACAGTGATATTTTGATCTGTTGCTTGCTTATACACGTGTGTGTCAATGCAGCAGAAAAACCAAACAAACGCGTCACGCTCTGTTAGTTTTTGACCTCGTGTCATGGGCCGGGTCACATATACGGTATATTTTGAGTGCAGCAGAAACGGGATACGAAATATGAATATACCGTATAATATCCACAAACGATGGGGATATTTATGCGGTATATATACCGCATATATATATACGGTATATTTTTTATGAGACCCATTTCTGCTGCCAAAAAATATATCGTATATAAAATATACCGTATATACACGGTATATTTTTGGCAGCAGAAACAGGGCCAAACAGATAACTTTATGTTGTTAATTGATAAAACAAGAGTTTGAAACCGGCAATGTAGCACTTTATAACATGTAATCTTACTGTGATTTGTACGGTATAAATACCTAAAGACGATGTAGCAAAGCACTTGAAAATTATTTTTTTTTCAATCTTTAGTTTTTATTTCATATATATTTTTATGTGGAAATTCAATATGATTTACTTACCTGTAAAAATGGAGACACCAACTTGCCATATATTTTTAGAAGTGATACGTTAGCGACTGTATCTATAATACCCATGAATATTCCCATTATAGCAAGAACCACAGCCAACATCCACAGCTCATGGCATAAAGGAATTAAAGCTATTGTTACACTGATCATTATCACTGAAATAAACAACAGTGGATCCGGATTTAATCTGAAAAGATAATAATAATAATTATTAGTAAAATACTTTCAGAAAAAAAATTGTAATATTAAACCAATTACTGTAAATAGTATGTAAACAACAAGCGAGTTAGGTGGCCAAGTGCTTAAGACAGTAGAGCCGTCGTACATAGCCATAACACCGGCAAGGTTTTAAGGCTCACTCGCTCAATGGTTCTGGTGGTAGAACAAGTCTTCTCGGATAAGGACTATAAACCGTAGGTTCAGTTGACACATCTAGCTCATTTAAAGAACTAGTACATCATTTGAGATGATTAAGGGGTTACCACGTTGTGCTAGTACTCATCATAACTGGTCCTCTGCAGCCTGCCTTTGAATAACGAAGTTATCCAGTATAAAAAATGAATAAAAATAACTGGATATAATCTTGCGTTGCGACTCTGCACCGCTTTTGTGATGCCAGGCCTCAAATAATAATAACTGAGTACAATCTTGACGGCAAAATTGACTTGTAAGCACGGTTGAGAAATTAAAAATAATTCAGGGCATTTTGAGCATTTCAAAATCTGTCAAGGTTTGTGCATGTGCACAACACGTAGACATGTACAAAGAAGATGTTTGTGCCAGATTTTTGTTTTATAAACCATGTATGATAAGTTTCATGACCCTAATGTGAAATAGCGACACACGTGCACATATAACTTTAAAAGATCACATATAAATTCCAATGGCGAAAACGTGTATCTACGTTCATGGCTAAAATCATGATTTTTAAAATAACTTCAAGTCATATAATAGCAGTTCATTTCAAAGAAAATATTTCAACATGTTACATTTTGCAGTTAAAATTCTAGTTAAAAAATGTGATTATCCATTACATAACAAATTTATTACATTTTAAGAATTATTTAAGTACCTTTTAATTTATATTTTGGTAGTGTACGATGTTTAATTGTTTTTTGTTTGTTTTTAAGAGCTTTAAACAATTTCTTACAGTAAATATATCTTATATACCATAATATAAATAAAAGTTTAATATATATTTACTTGTATAAAAATAATAATGATCCATGTTTATATCAAAAGCTTAAGTGCTAAGATTAAAAAAACACATGTTATTCATTTCGTTTCTGTTCAATAATAGATTGCTAATACAGTATTCAACTATTTTGCTTTTTATAGCTTTAGTGTTACATTTATGTAGTGCTCCTCCTCGTTTGTTTTACAAGATATTTTCGCCTCTATAGGGGTATCCCAAATGATTCTACTGTAATTAATTTTATGTTAACTAAATAATATATCTTGTTTGAAGGTTTGCATGGCGAAGATAAGATAAAATAATATTTAGTAAAAACATAGTAACTTGTATTGAACTATAAAGCTGTTTGTATCTTGTATCTTATCTTTAGAGTGAAGTTATGGATTTGTGTGTCTTGAAGAATACTGTCCATTAAACATGGTGGAAAACAGAGACAGTGAAATTAATTTATTATCATTTTGTAAACAAACAGAGGGAATAGTAAACCAAGACGCTAGATGACGTCACTGAAATAACTGAGTAGGGTTGTATACAGTAATTTTAAACAAAACAAATCTTCCTATGTTGTGTATGCGATGTTGAAAAAGTAAGGCAGTTCAAAAACCATTATTATACAAAATAGCAGTATTTTTACAATCTTCATGTAGAATAGGAAAATCTGAACATTTCATTTAAAGTATTCAATTATACATGTTTGCCTGCTTACCTTAATGGGCAATTTTAGCTAGGCCTACTTGTTTATTAGCATCTCTTTATCTCATTATTTGTAATCATATCAAATTTAATTCTGCATCATTAACTACCATTGAAAACTACTATTGAAAACTACTATTGAAAACTACTATTGAAAACTACTATTGAAAAAATAAATAAATAACGTTTTCTGTAAACATTTTGAGAATGTTTGCTATGTGACATTGTTGACTATCACGTTTGGAAACCAACTTGTTGTGCATGCTGTCTATTACGATGATACTGCATGTTTATATAGTTGGAGAACTTTATTTTAATGACCTAGCTTCCCGACCTAATATTCGTCAATATTTACAATGGTTAAATTGAATAAAATTGAAAAAAATATAAAACAAATAATTTAATATTTGTATTCATTGAATGGAAAAATTCAATATATCTCTGTGTAGAAATATCCTTATTCTACTACTACTGTGTCAAACACTATCTTTAATCAAATCTAAATCTAACTGGCCTTGTGATAATGACCATATTGGTTATTAGCAAATATGGACAGATAAAAGCTGTTGGCAAGGTCACTAAATTGCATTAAATTATTTTTTAAAAATTGCATTTTTATGTTCAATTAAGTGATTCAACATATGTTTTTCTTCATATGATTATAAAATATAAAATACAATTACAGTATTTGACAGTAAATTGTGTATCTTGTGTGGGAACCGTCTTCAATTGTTTGATTGTTCTTCACACAAAGTCAACGGAAGGTAAACAGTAAAGAGTGTTTAGCTTTTTGGATCGCGTCAGTACGCTATATTATAATTATTTAGTTACTAGATTGCATGATATGTACTTTCTGAAATGTTTAACTTGGTGGTTGGAACGTTCAGCGGTAATTTATTCTCTTAATTAACAATAGGCTTACTACACCAGAAGTTATACACAGATAATTAATAAAACAGTATTAATACTGATAATAAAAAATACTGATTATAAAAAATAATACTTTAAGTGACACATATGGACACAGATTGGTTTCATTGTTTCGCCCGCTTTACTGGGACATTCATTTACTTTGCATTGCCATGTCCAAGCCTCCTTACCACACATCACTCACATCCATGACTTATGAAAAAATCTTTTGATACTGCATTTACCAAAACTAATATAAATGACATTATTTTTATTGATGATGACACATAAGGAGATTAGATATTGAAGTGTTTACTTGAAATGCATGATAACATTATGATTGGTAAAAGCTAACAATATTTTTTTCTAGAAATCTGAATGTTACAAAATGACATTCAATATAGTCACAGGCTTTTTATTTTATGCAAATTATATCATATCATCTCCTCAATAAAGCAGGAGTTTTTATTATCACAAAATAAATGTTTAAACTATTCCTTCAATATCACATGATGTAATTATATTCTATTTTTTAGGTTTTTGTTAACTATGATTAACCCTGTGAAGCATTGGCCAATATCCCATACGTGGTATGACTTTTTGAGGTCACTGAAATGCAGTATTTGTAACCATTTTGGATATGCTTGTATAAAGAATCCTTTGGTCACCAGAAAGTTGTGTACTGAACGTGAGATGGGTAGCCTGTCATGATAATTGGTCGGAAAAGACACTTCTCATGCAGCATGCTACCAATGAGTAAAACATCATACTTTTTTCCTTCTCCTCACACACATGGACTATTTAAAGGACAATAACATTTTGTTGCCGTATGTTAGATGCGCATGCTCTGTGCGGAACTACCTATTGTTTTTCAGTAAATGGATTGCGTTCAATTTCAATGTGAACGTACGTCTAGGGAAAGCCTGAAAAAAGGCACAATTTGGGTGAGAAGTCAAATTCAATACTTATGCTCTATATCTATTTACAGCAATTTGTTAAGGAAATTATATATATCAATGTAAATAGGTGATATTGAGTTAAAATCATCAGATGCTATAATGTAAACTACAGTACATGATACCATAGTGTAATATATTAATATTCACTATAATTCTCTATGATGATAATATACTTCATAGCCACACATAAATACTGTAGGTAACTGCAGCGTTCCATTTTCTAATGTAAATCGGAAGGCTATATACTTTATGCATGGTGACTGCCAGTGATTTAAACAATAGGTACGCGGGTGTCTGACGGTGTACTTTGTATAAATCGTTCGTAGCCTAGCTCACTGTAGTGCAGTATTTATGTCAATATCATGTTACATCCAAGGACAAAAAATTCAGATTTATTTTTCAGGTGAAAATCGGTAATTCATTTGCAACTCCTAAATTTACAGACACGTACGCTCATACAGGGAAGAAAGTATGAGTTATTCATGAACGAGTTTACAAATTTTTCAATTTACAAATAACCTTTTGTACTGTAAGGCACATACAGTATTTGGAGGATTATCAGAGATGAGGTGAGGATATTGGGCATGTGAGGGATGTAGGTTCGCAGTCAGTTAAAGGGGGTTCGCTGTAAAGGGGATCAGGTTTGCTAGAACCATAAAAACTGGCCTGTAGTTATGGGTCTTCAGTCTATCTTGTATTGATCCATCTCTATTGCCCATCCATTCCACAGGCTAGTTTTTAGCCTGAATGTGAATGGCTCTTGGCTTAAAAAGACATGATTGTAGTCCCTATGTTTAATAAATACAAGGTGCAATATATATATATTTCTCTTATAAAAAGTAATGGTAATTAAAGTAATGGTTATTAGTTGATAGTTTGTAGCCTAGTAGTTTTTTAAAATACTGTAGTTTATTTAACTGGTACAGTAGGGTGAATATAGCTTAATAATGCTGGAATGCTAGTATATTTTGAATGAGGTTGGCAGATGGGGTATTTGTATTTCTGTCTTTTTAACATAGGCACCATTATGAGTTATCTATCTTTACTGACTACCCATAATGGCTACCCATACAAAAGAAATAAAGACGGCAAAAAACACTTTATATTAACATAAAAGTGTCTAGAGCTTTGAAAGTTGGAACAATTAGTAATAATTTAAAGACTTGTATGATTGCAGCTGAATTGAAGTCACCAAGATTTCTTCAAGTTCCTTTGGGCCATTTACTAATCATCTCATCAGCTAATACATATTCTACACATTGTACATATGATCAATTATATTACAACCCAGCAAATGACAACTCTTATTTCAAACAAAAATTTTGCTCTGCTTTCATCTTCTATTAATCCATTCACTAATATTACCTGCAGTTACAACATTTATGCAATCAGAAAATAACCAGGGTAAATAATCTTAAAATGTATGTATATAGTCCTAAATTTTAATATGCATTCACCAAAAAAGGCACACAATTATGATTCAATATTTTGATGATAAACAAATAAAAAATTGATTTAAACTTTGGTCGCTGTATAACAAATTTAGATTGGGATACAGTGTATGGTGCAAACGATGTTTAAACAATTAAAGCCAATGCCTTTTATAAAATTTTTTCCTCTGGTATAAACAAGTTCTTCTAGTAAAACTACACCCAAATAGTAAGTGTTAGATGACAGATCGTATAAAATACCTAATACTACGATGACAAACAGTGTTTACTAGTGGCAATAAAGTCCTGAGGACAAAATTACGCAACACAATTTACGATAAAAGATATCATTATCGAAATCCTGACGAGATTCCACAAAAAATATTAAAGAAGTTCGCATGCGAAATAAATGGTCCTTAGTGTGACATAATCAATTAAAGCTGGAAAGATTCCAGCAGAATGGAAATGAGCAAACGTAATCCCATTGCCAAAGAAAACCCCATCTACAAATACTGCTCTTCGTCTCATATCTCTCACCCCAACATTGGCCAAAGTAGCGGAACATTTAATAGCTAATCAACTTTTACCATCTATTCACGCTAATTTTGACAAAGATAACTAGAAAGGCAAGTCAACTACCCACTGTCTCATCGATGTTTACCATCAAATTGTGTCAAATGCTGAGAAGTCTGGCAGTATCAGTGGTACTGACTGATTTCTCAAAGACATTTGACTCAATTGATCACAGCGTTTTACCATCTTCAAAACATCGGTGTATCCTCAACGATTCTTCAGTGGGTGGTCAACTTTCTGACCAATAGACAACAGAGCGTTTGGTACAAAGATACCTTCTCCGAGTGGACGTTACTATCTACAAGGTACTATGCTTGCGTTATCAATGATGTTTTTGCCAGATGTAATCTAAAAATTAATATCTGGAAATATGTATCACCTACAGTAACTCTGGGTGAGAGCAATTTTACTAGAAATCCCAGTAGGCTTTAAGTATCTCTTGATGAGTTAGAATCATAGTACTACAAATAAACTGAAACTCAATCCTAGCAAATGCCAAGCAAAGCAAATATATTTTGGTAAAAACACAATTGCACCTCCTATACTAATTACTAAGTATATTAAGTGACAATGCTTTCAATGTTGTTAACTGTGTCAAATTATTAGGAGTGAATTTACAACCTAAAATGGAATGTCCATGTTAACGAATTAATTTGCAAATCAAATCAAAAAATGATCCGTAAGGTCTAAATCGTCAAGAAATGACTACCATATACAAGTCGTATCTTCGGCTCACTATGGGATATTCATGTTCGGTATGGAACGCTGGACTAACACGTGATCACCTTATAAGATTAGAACGTGTCCAAAAGAGTTTATGCAAAATTATCTTGGGAAAAGAATACTGTTAATTATGTAAATGCCTTTTTCACACTCCAACTTCAATCTCTTGAAGATAGAGAACTTTGTTTAAATTTTTTTCAAGCGGACCTATATATCTTTAATTCAATATATCTTTAATATTTCCATGATAAACAAATAAAGTTTGAAATATTGAATTTCATTTATATTAACATAGTTAATTACACTTGTAAGCCAGTTTTGTTGTAGCCTAATGCTTGCTAAATATAAAACCTGTTCATTGGGCTGGGGTAGGAAGACTTCACTTTCATAGTACATTTTCCTTATTGAATCTATCTGAGAATTTCCATGTTATTGATACACCATAATGCAACATTGAAGAGCGATATATAATATTTTATACAATTGACCACAGTATCATAATTCCAATAATTCTCTACAGAATGGTAAATATTTGGAATTAGTTTTCATACAAAATGATAAAAATCAAGATCCACTGAGACACTAAACTATTCATGGCTTTCAACACATTTTTAAAATTTGTAATATAAAATTGATGAAATGTCTTTCCTAGAAAAAGAATATAAAAAAGTATTTAGAAGTAGAATATAAAATTACTAAGTTTTTAAAAGTATTAAATTACATTATTAAAATAATTGCAAATGTAGTTATGAATATATTGCATAATTATTGACACAAATAAAATGTTAATGTTTATTATTATTAAGATGTTGAATCTGAAATGTTCTTTGTATTTCCAGTCACTACAACATAAGTTATTTGACATTCACAACCAAAGACTTCTGGGCAAAAAATATAAAATATGAATATATACTTTAATTCAAATTAGTTTTGAAAATTAATGATAACTTTAATTTGTATATTCTTGTGAAACAGTTCAAAATGTTACCGTACTTAAAGAATGATTAATATAATATTTAAAATAAATTCTATTTCATTAGAAATTCAATCTGTTTTCGATTTCAACTAATCTCTATGCAGAAATTAATAGATAAAATGTTGAATACAAAATAGACATTATGAGTGCAGCTTTAGCCCGCGCCTCAACTACTTTATTGAATTAGTTGAACGAGTTTAATTCAGTCATTCCTCTTGGGAAATACATGTTATATATTAGTGTATCAATTGGTTAATATCCATGTTAATTGCTGATAATTATTATACTGTGAATCATGGCACAAAGATTCATCAAAAATAATTCAAATTTCAAAAGATAATAGGTCAACTTTATTGTTAGCAATGGCAGTATTGAAACCAGCTGTTTCATTAGTATTTATACAGCGAATTTAAAATTTAATATAAAAATCAATACAAATTAATTCCCTGCAGTAAACTCTGCATTATAAAAGGTTATGGTAATTAACAACGTATAATTAATACATTTTTGCATTATTGCAAATGAATTTATTTCTTGCCAAGTATTTTAATAAAAACGCCACAATCAAAGACATGGGAAGAATACATCTACCGGTACATACTTTTTCGTCATATACTTCATAACTGAGATAAAGTTCAAAGAGATTGGAAACAATCATAGCTAATATGCAGGATTTGACAAGGGGTTTTCAGGCCTAGGATCCAGGGGCCTGCTTAAAAAGGGTCCCAAGGAGTCAAATGCCTATAATAGGCCTACATATTATGTATTTACAATATAAACATTTGTTGAGGAAAAAATATTAACCGCCTATTTAGCAATTGTCAGTTCTTTTTGATCTCCAATGTTTTTAGCTCTTAGATAGCTCTTTGTTATGCAAATTGTGTTTACTAGGAAGTGTAGACGATGGTTCTCGCCCTCCGATCCGAAAATAAACCAAAAACTAAAATGGCTATATAGCCACTAACGGCCAACTTAGTTGAAACCAGGAAGTTGCAAGGTGAACATGTGAACTTATCGTGAACCCGGAAATTACTTCAACCCGCGTATAATTGAAATTGAAGTGAAAATATACTGATGAAATCATAAATTTTGTTAAAAAACTCTTTACAATATCTTCCTAAGATAGATATATGGAACAATAGCGTAGTACTGAACACTAATGTTATCAAATCTACGTTTCGCGGTACATCTAAGATAGAAAAGGTAGGTATCCAAGGCGGAGATTTGTACCGAAGTTTTTGCATTGTGCTTGCCTATTAATTAATTAACCATAATTTATATATAGATTGTAAAAGAAGTGTCTGTGTTGTGTCCCAGCAGACAGGAAGGTGTTCCTAGTTTAAATTTAATAATTGGTTTGTACTTTAGAGAATGCGGATTAATACTAATACTTATGGGAAAGGGTGTGTATATTTCAATTTACTAAGATCATTATGATGCACATACTATAGTCACGGATTTGAAGGCATGTATAATCATATTCAGTGGTAAACCAGAATGCCAATTACTTGCCTAGGTATCATAATAGCAGGCCCGTAGCTAGCACACTAATATAAACAGCACAGGTTAGTTTTAAATAGTTTCAGAAGAATGTCCAATCTAAAATAGTCTTTTTTTTATTCAATGGGAGAAATTAACAACGTACAATAAAATAATAAGTGGAACCAATCAACAATCTTCAAGAATTAAAATGATTGACTGTCTAAATTAATTTTATTCATGATTAGGGGCATGGGGAATATTGCAAAATTAACCACCTCAATCTCAAATTCAAATTTCAAGGGACACGATTCATGATTTTTCACTTGCTGTCATTATGACAACATTTTAAAATTAAACTTTCAGAAGACTATAATGTTGTTACAAGTCATTCAAAGAACATGTGATTGCAGCAACAACAATTTCAAATCCAATTTTCAATTTCAAAGAATTGAAAAAAATAATTATCAATACCAAATGGAATATTAACAATTTCTAAATAGAAATGTTATTCTTTATTTTATGAGCTGGTATTATGTAATAAGTATAGTTTTCACTGAATCAAGATGAAAACTAAAAAGCCAATCTGAGAGTGCATACCTCCGCCTACTGTAAAATTCTTCTATACCGGAAAGTGTGTGTCTTAATGCTGTGTGTGATTGAGGCTAATTTCACTACAAACATGTGCATGCGAGTTTGGTGTAAAGGTTATGTAAACCTGCCTTTCAACTAACAATAGCTTCAACCAACAAACAATAGAACAGAAACGCGAAAAACTTGTACATTAAATCTAATTATGGTTTAAAATTACAAATCACAAAATATAATTCTTGCCTCTTGTACAAAAATGAAGTTTTTTGGACAAGTAGTTCTCGAGAAAATACAATTTTAGTTTACTCCTGCTTTAAGATTGCTCACCGGCTTTTGAAATTTCTGTCCTATCTTTTAACACTAGCAAGTCTGAAAATAATTTTAAAAAGTGGTCCAGAATTGGGACCGTTGTCCAGATTGCCTCCAAAATTTAATGGAATGGTCCTTGACCACATATCTATCTGTATTTTCATTTTGGGAAAGATTTTCTACTAAACTACTTTTTGAGTAATCCTGCTAACAAACAAACACACGCGATCGATTAAATATACCTCCTTGGCGGTAAATTAATAGTTCCTCAGACATACTCAGGGGAGGATTCAGGATTGTAGAGAGTCTACACCAACTCAGCCCCATGGTTAGGCCAGACTCAGCCCCATGGTTAGGCCAGACTCAGCCCCGTGGTTAGGCCAGACTCAGCCCCATGGTTAGGCCAGACTCAGCCCCATGGTTAGGCCAGACTCAGCCACATGGTTAGGCCAGACTCAGCCACATGGTTAGGCCAGACTCAGCCCCATGGTTAGGCCAGACTCAGCCCCATGGTTAGGCCAGACTCAGCCCCATGGTTAGGCCAGACTCAGCCCCATGGTTAGACCAGAGTTGAGGCGAAAATATGACAATTCTAATGGTCAGAAATAGCACTCTTACATTATTATAAATGTATTAACAATTGAATTGATTAAATTTGAAACTGAGGTACTGGCCTATTAAAAGGTGACATTTTCCCTTATATTTTGAGGATTTATTTTTAAAGGCAACAGAAATAGGAATTTTAAATACTGTAAGGCCCAAAATTTTCTTTGCAAAATTTGCTACACACCACAAGCTAGGCGTACGCATAATTACTTTATGGACACATTACAACTCATTATGTGATTTAATGGACAAAGGATTCATCAAGCAAGTACACTATACATTTCATAACAAATTACCAAAGCAATGTTGTAAGCTTTTTTATTCCAATTTGAACATTATTTTAGCGATCAATCCTCCAACGGCGCCACATGTGCCAATCGCTGTCAATCCTCCCACGGCGCCACATGTGCCAATCGCTGTCAGGAGAAATGTTATCATTGAGGTAGGCAGCGCAGGCTAAGTAGGCCCAGGTTAGCTAGCATTTTCGGTTGCAATTTATTTTAATGTTTGAATTACACCTGAACAAACAATATAAATAATAATCAGGGTTCGTAAATGTTTCAAAGAATACACAATTAGACGTTTATAGTAACTATTTTATTTTGACTTTTTCCATATTTAGGCTTGACCTGGCTAACTGTAGGCCTGATCAACTGTAAACATTGTTGGGAATTTTGCGATTTTCGCGCACCCTTTAATTTCATGATCATTGGGTAATAAAAGGGTCACAAAAATGTTGGCCCTTTACAGTAAACAACACACAGAGACTAGGCCTAGACTTAGATGTTAACACTTTCATTTTATTCACATTTCTTTCATTTCTGAAATTTAAAAATAATACTGTATCATCTTGTTGATAATATTTTACATTGATAATAATACACAAATGAGAAATAAAGTTAAGAAAAGATCATTTTGTTTACCCAGATTGGACTGGGGGCTACCAAAACGGATACTGACATCCACATTTTGTTGACCCAGAATAGACCGGTTCCCACATGATAGGACAAAACCTTGTTGGCGTTAATCAAAGCTACGTGCGCCAAATTTGTTGGCCATGGATAAACTCTGGCTAATTTGCCGCAGGGATACGATTGACCGATGACACCGCATTAATGTACTTATCAGTTTAGCCGCCATCAAGTAAAAAGTACCCTTTTTTTGGCTCAAGGTGAACTTTGGATCCGACTCTGAAAACTGTTTCAGCTGAGCAAGTAATGGATATAAACAAGGTACAACATTTTTTGGTAGTAGAAATATTATGGCTCAAAATAACAGCGTATTGATCCAATATTGGAATGCAATTTAATCGGTAGATACAATGAAAAACTAGATTTAATTCGTCACTATGACGAATTATAGGTTATATGCATTGATTTAAATAAAGATAATTTTTAAAAGATATATTGATTTCTCAGAATCTTTAATTATTTTAATATATTATAGGATCTTGCTAACGGGAATACAATAGCCGGTATCACAATCCGATCAAAGATTCCTCTGCGTATGATGTCATAAACCACATTTGTTGTTACATAAGTAATAAAGACATTACTTACTTTTTATATAGATTTCATTATAAATTATGTGTATAATCTATACACTAAAAAATAAAATTGAACAAACAATATGGATAATAAAAAAAAATCTTATTTCGTTTCCCAAAGTGAGCCTCGATCTCGGTACCTTGAGTGCCATAGACACGAGCACAGACCACCGAGCCATACATAACTGACTAAAAGTTGTAGAAAGATTCCTCCGTGTATTTACTATGCAGTAACCACTTTGGTGCAAATAGATTATTACATACCGCAATGAATTATAATTTTTTACAATGATGACATCTTTAAAAATTAAAAAAAATGATGCACTGTCAAACTATATACTTTTAACTTTAATATATGAACTTCTTAAGGAAGAAAGTTAATGTTAAGTTTGTTATTTTGGCCTAAGAAAATGTCATAATTTGTTTGATTGTGGAAATTAATTTTTTTAAATTTAATATGCAATTAATGATGACTTTTAATTTCATAATAAATCATACATATGATACATACACTTCAAGAAAATGAAATAAAAAATAGGTGTTCCCAAGCACTCTGACGATATATATTAATTCTAAAATTTAGCATATTTTCACCATTTTGTTAACTTGCATGTGCGTAGCCTGTCACTTTTGACGTGCTCGTATAACGCAATTTAGTGTTGAAAAGTGAATAAAATATGATGATATTATTAAAGAAAAGGTTATACAACAGTAATCGGACAAAAATAGTGCGCATTAATGTTTAACGCTAAAAATGCAAAAATCTGCGCACTCATGGCAATTTTTAAACGCTTAAAATTGCCTGAAACGTACTTTAATTTCATCGAAAATAAATTTTGAAAATTTCAAGCGCGCGTACGCATGCGTTATATGCGCTACGCACATAATTGTATTGCCATGTGGTGAAATATGACCTGAAATTTATGAGTACCAAATTTTGTTTAATTGTGATTCATGCTTGTGAAGATATGATTACAAACGTGATTTCGTAAAATCGCGCGTAATTTTTGATTGCGCACCGTGAAAACATAACAACATCGATTCCTGGACATAAGGAATATACTCTGAAAAATTGACTTAGCTAGATGAAACTGATGCCAAGATAATTCACGGACAAAATAGTGCTAAGGAAAGAATAAATAAATAAATAAAGATCCTGACTGAATCAAGGTTATATGCATTAATGCATATAACCTAATAACCAGTTATTTGATTTACCATTGAAATGTGCGGCTAGTTTAACGTCTAGACAATTTAACCTACGTAAAGAATGTTCACTTTGTATTCATCTTTTAAATTATTATATACACAAAAAAAATAATCATTGTTCAACCCTCAAAAAATTGTTTTGTGGCCCAGAATTTTGTCCTAAATCGTCACCATATAACAGGGTCATTGACATGTTATGTGTAAGAATGTAAATTTTTCTACTCTATAGGCCTACTTGTGTTTAGTAACCAGCAACATAAATACAGTAGTAAAAAGCACTGTTAACACAAATGTATTCCCTTCCCTGATCCGCTGTATTTTGCTGCATTTTTACATATTTAAAAACAAATTTATTTGATTATAAATGTTACCATATTACACCCAAAAAGATAAACACCTCCCTAACACCCCTCCCCAACACCCCTCCCGATCAATAAACGCCATGGTGTGTATATTCAAATAAAATTCTTACAGCAAATTAAATCTATTCAGTATTGCGTAATAGTAATAATGCTTTTAAAAAATACAATTTTTAATTAGTCTAATAGTGTTCAAATTTAATTTATATTGTTTAAATATTACCTTGAATCATATTACCATGGTTACAATACAAAGTTCAAAATGTAAGAATCAGGTTTAATGAAGCATAAATTACGCAGAAAGATGACTAAAATATTGTAGTCATTCTGTAATTAATTATTTTTCCATATTAATGGCCATAGTAGTTGCAATTAATAATAATAAAAACAGGAATATACAGTATAGGCTAAGATTTGAAACATACTAACATACTAACCAAATAACTAACAGAACATGTCCACAGAAACAGCAATGTAACTAAAATATAATAAGAATACTGTCAGAAGAAGTAATGTGCAAGTTTTTTTACATTATATGTAAATTAAAAGTGTTTAAATAGATTTGTAGCTGATTTATAACTCATATTTGTATTACTGTATACTCTACTGAATAAAGTAATTACAGTTGACTATGATGAATAATTGTATATTAATATATAGTAAAGTTTGCATCAGGGGAGTTAAGTTGATTAACTAGATTTTTCTCCACAATTCTAGTGTAATTGTACCGGATACTCTGTGCATTTCACAATACTTTTGAATACATTTATACATTGCTTTTGTTTTCAGGTGGGACAAAAAAACAATTTACTAAAATATTTATGTTGTATAAATGACTTGTTCACAAAAACATAATGTGTTTTTGCACGTCTAAGGAGCCCTACAAGGCATTTGAACAGTACTTTACCTACTTACTATAGAACGATGGCCAATACCACTTTTTTAATAGGCCAAATAATTAAAATATATGTAATTATTATAATAATTTTTAAAAGTTGTGGCCATCATGTACCTTTAAAGTTGATAATTAGATAAGGTACACCATGGCTTTCTGATAGCATACTGTATAACCCCAAGAATAATTAGTTATCCGCTTGGTATACCAAGCGGATAACTCCTTGTTATTGTATGAGATCAACATTTTTGGTTATCCGCAACTTAGTTGCAGGATAACCCATGTGATTGTAAATATCTTTTTTTTTCATCATCTTTGTTCTTCTTTCTTTCCCTGATTTTTGTGAGCAGCATATCCCCTATTGCTTGTAAATATATCTTTTGTATAACTTTGTCATTATATGGACATTTATCTGAAGTTGTGCACCTCCATATTTTGAAAGACGTCAGAGTTGCGCAACGTGACTTACGCGCGATTTTATGAATTTCAATGATTGATCATAGGATAAAAAATGAAAGTCATTTTGTATTGACATTTGGTGAATATTTAAGTCATATCAAAGGCAAACTTTCTATGGATTAAAAATGGCATGTTTTACAAGAAGTTACGCGCGCACGCGCATTTAAAGTTTCAAAATGCGCAAAATTAATTTCTAATCAACTTTCTGCGCTGATCATGACATTTTAAGCATTTCAAAAATTCTCGCGCGTGCGAAAAATGTTACGCGTAAGATGCGCACGGAGCATGAAAATCATGTTTTTTGCTCTTGAATTATGATTTTCCAGCCTTTCCTAGTCATTTTAAAAAAGATTGACATCATTTCAAATTAAAATGACGTCATACGAACACGTTGATTTATACCATTTGCGCGCATTTTAGTTGCAAAAGTGACAACATATTGTCAAAATTATGCCTATTTTTAATCTATTATAGCTCCTCAGGATCAACCGTTACCCCCAATTTTTATAATTTAATATGTAAGCAGATATGTTGTAGATATGAATTCATGCAGAATCTTTACCCCTCGGATGTTATGACGTCATCGTATGGCCACACAAATGTAAAATATTGGATTTTTGACTGGTTCGTTATTGCTCATTACATTAAATAGAGCGCATATCGCTTATACGTATTCCATTTTCCCCGAAATTGTAATATTGTCTACGTCAATCAACTATCTTTCGCATGAATTAAAAATATTTTAATTTTTATGACGTCATCATGTCTAAAAACGTAAATAACTTGGGTCACTTATTTTCATCTTTACAGTAAATTTCAATCTGTTATAGCTCGTCAGATTAAAAAGTGATTATCACGATTAAAACGTTTTCTGGAAGCTATTGGATTGTAGATACGAATTGATGTGAATATTTTGCCAATCAGATGTTGTGAGTCATCATATGGCCAGTTGAATTCAAAAAGTCATATTTTCATCTCTTGCGTCAAAGTTCATTGCGTTTAAACGAGAGCGCATCTCACTTTTACGTTCCCAAAATTCTTAAAATTTGTTTTAATGTAATTATTTAGATAATTATCTTCTAACATTGTTATCTTTATATGTCAATTTGATGATGTCATCGTGTTAATAATAGGATTTAAAAGATGGGTCTCGTAATTTCATCTATGCTACACTGTATATAACATATATACAGTTTATTCTGTAAAATACTGTAATATGGTGTATGCTACATAATAGGTACAATTCAGCACTGTAAACATATTTATTTCATGTCAAAGGATGGCATAATAATTGTCGAGGTTCATATAGTTTAAAGTATGTGCATGTTGCGTATGCGCGGATAACCCGAACTCGTCAAAGTGACGAGTTCAAATCTAGTTTTTCTGTATTATTCTTCTTTCCATCCTTCCTTTTTGTGGATCGCGTTTCTCTAAAATGTGTAAACATAACATTTCATAACTTTGACAACATATGGGCATTTACGTGAAGTTGTGCACCTCCTATTTTTGAATGACGTCATAGTTGCGCAACGTGACTTACGCGCAATTTTATGAATTTCAATGATTGATCATAGATTAAAAACCAAAAGTCATTTAGTATTGACACTTTGACAAAATTTAAGTCATATCAGGGGCAAACTTTCTACGGATTAGAAATGGCATGTTTCACAAGAAGTTACGCACGCACGCGCATTTAAAATTTCAAAATGCGCAAAATTAATTTCTAATCAACTTTTTATGCGTTTCTTGTCATTTTGAGCATGTCAAAAATTCCCACGGGCGCGCAATTTTTTACGCACGCGGTGCGCACGTAGCGTTAAAAACATTTTTTTTTTCTTGAATTATATTTTTCAAGTCTTTCCTAGTAATTTTGAAAACAATTTAGACCTTTTCCAATTTAAATAACGCCACACGAACACGTTGAATTAAACATTTCATGCGCGTTTTTTATGAAAAAGCTTAAAAAATCGTCAAAATTTTGTCTTTTTTTAAACAGTCATAGTTTCTAAAGTAAACCGTGAACCGTTTATTTTTATTACAAAATCTAGAAGTTGATGAGTTGTAGATATCGGATCATGCATCGATAAGGCTAAAAAAACATTGTGACGTCATCGTATGGCCACACGAATGTAAAATATAGGATTTTTGTCTCTTTCGTTATTGCTCATCACATTCAATGGAGCGCATCACGCTTATCTGTTTTCCTTTTTCTCCTACATTTATACATTGTGTAGGTCAATCAACTTTCTTTAGCATGAGATAAAAATATTTTAATTTTTATGACGTCATCATGCCTAAAAATTTTAATTACGTGGGTCATTAATTTCATCTTTACAGTAAATTTTATTCTGTAATAGCTCGTAAGAATAAAATGTGATAATCACGATTAAAACGTTTTCTGGAAGCAATTGGATTGTAGATACGAATTCATGTAAACATTTTGCCAATCGGATGTTGTGACGTCATCATATGGCCAGTTGAATAAAAAAAGTTGTATTTTTATATTTTGCGTAATAGTTCATCACATTTAAAAGGGTGCGCATCTATATTTTACGTATTCAAATTTCTTCTACACGTTAATATGTTGTTCCTAAGATAATTTCCTTCTGAAATTGCTATCTAAGTGTTTCATTTTGATACCGTCGCCATGTTAAAAATTGGAATAAATGGCGGGTCCCGTAATTTCACCTATTCTACACTGTATGTAATATGTATACAGATTATACTGTTTGCATGTATATACTATATGACACAAAATTGACAGAATTCAGCACTAACAGCATATCATATTCTTCAGTTCTTGTCATAATGCCATAATCTTTATCTGTGTGCAATATTCCAACGTATGACGTGCACGTGGCGTTTGTCGTGGTGCGGATAACTAACTCGTCAAAGTGACGAGTTTCATGTCTAGTTAGCAATTGGTTTACAATTTTAATTGTGTTGTATTTTAACTGTATTTTTTCACTATCAATATTAATTGTGTTGTATTTTAACTGTATTTATCACTATCAATATTAATTGTGTTGTATTTTTTTTAAATCTAAGGGGTATTTATTTGATTATACATGTTACCATATTACACCCACAAAAATAAACACCTTTTTCGAATAAACGCCCTCTAAAAACACTTCTTAGCAATAAACGCCCCGGGCGTTTATTCGAATGAATACAGTATTGTATTCTTCTTCAAAAGCTAAAGGTTTTATTTATATTGACTAGGAATAAAATGGCTATAGCATTTACAACAATTTATATTAAATATGTATTTTTGTCAATTACTTTGAGATGATTCCTTAGAAAGAATTTTAAATAATTGTTTCCAATAAATCAATATACATAATATCTAATTGTAAAATAGTATGTAAATTTGGGTGTTTAATCAATATTGAATAATTATTATATGGAGTCTATCTCAGAATCATAGTATTTAAATGTATATGTATGGCACAGTATATTGAAATTATTACTCAGAATTATAACCACTTCTGTTTTTTTTATTTTTCTTCTTCTTAAGCTTCTGTTGCCAGAAAAACAACAAATTTGCAATATGAGGTTTCAAAAATAGATTGCTTTAATAATCTGATTAATAAAAAATATATATTGTACATAAAACAAAACGATTTGAGTAAATTTTCAGGCCATTTTAAGCATTTAAAATGTCTTTGAATTAGTTTGCGTCACATTTCCATTTTTTAGCACATACCATTAAAGACACTATACCTGCAATGTTTCACGTCACGTAAAATAATGCATAGAACTTTAAAAACACTAAACCAGGTCATTTCTTGTCTTAAATGTGCATTTTATAAGTTAAAAAAGACATTAGATTTTTACCTAATTTAAGGTCAAACACTACATTTTATGTAAAAATAAATATTATTTGATCTATATGGACCTATTGCGATAATTGTTTTCGTCTTTAAACAGTTAAAAGTGTGAATAATAAGTCAATTCTAATAATTTAAGCAACGTGTTTGAGGGCGGCCCAATTGTTAAGTAATGGTACAGTTACACTGATATTGCTAAACTGTGCAAACCTCACGCAAACCCCCTTCAAACCAATTAATATTGATTAGATCACTAGACTATAAAAGGAGACAATTTATGAAAAATTTGTGAAAAATATTATTTTTTGAGAAAATTTTAGATAGCAAACAACTTGATATTGATTATAACATAATTAGAACTATAAAAGAAGACAATATATGAATGTTTTTCTGCTATTTTGACATTTTTTGGATGAAGAAATTGACAGATTTCACAGTATAACCTGTGCAAACTAGATAGCAGTTAACCTAAAAAACCCTTGATCAACATGCATTATCGCCTTATTTTCAAATATAAGGCTGCATCATAAACAACCAGTCTTCATAATGTAATTTTGTCAATATTTTTTGTGACTCTAATATTAACCCCATGGGTTACTATTAGAGTGTGGGTTATTATTATAGATTGACTTATAAGATGGTGGGTGGGTTACTATTAGAAGGTGGGTTACTATTAGAAGGTGGGTTACTATTAGAGGGTGGGTTACTATTAGAAGGTGGGTTACTATTAGAAGGTGGGTTACTATTAGAGGGTGGGTTACTATTAGAGTAGTGGGTTACTATTAGAAGGTGGGTTACTATTATAGTGTGGGTTACTATTAGAAGATTTACGGTATTTTATAAGTTTAAAAAATAGGGGGCACCAGCCATCCTGGAGAGCTATAATCGATTGAATATAGGCATATTTTTACACAAATTTGCATAAAATTACCCATTTTTAAGCGCACGAATTTGACGTGCACATGTGTCATTATTTTACATTCATAATTCATAAAAAAGGAAAGGAACTTATCATAAAAGGTATACATATACCAATCCAACCAAGTGCAAAAACGGCCTGTCTAAGCTGCATACGTGCTAAGTACGCAAAAGCGCGTGCAACAGGAATTTTTTTTTTTAAATGTGAAATGCTTAAAATTCCCTGAAACGTGTATAAAGTTGATTAGAAATTGATTTTGAGCATTTTTAACTTTCAAAACGTGCATATGCGAAAAAAAACCAATGTTTTACTGATGATACAGGAAGATGACCCTTGACATGAAGCATAAGTGTGTCCAAGTTTCATTTGAAAAAGGGTGTTACATAGTTTTGAATTTAAATAGAAAATTTAGGAATTTCAGAAAATCATGCGTAGTTACTCTACACGACCATATTTTCATTAAACTAAAGTCTGTTGCACAACTACATATATACGGGCATCTGCTGGCCAAGTTACAACGTAACTATCGCCGTTTTCCATATCTGCGACCAACAAAAACTGAGCAGAACAAATGATATTTTTTACAATAACAATAGGCTATCACTCTAACTATAGCCTTACTATAAAAGGAGACAATATATTAAGGCAACACAAAATCGGTCACAGTTACAGTACATATAGTTTAGAAACATCAATTATCATTTGAATGTTTTACATTGTGTTTTTTTTTCTTATGTCGTTACCTAGTAATTGCCACTTGGCCAGGAAAGGTAGGTTTACTATATGCATTGATATTATAATGTTTTATTTTATTTATTAGATTACAATAATAGTCTATTGTATGCCTGACATTAATTATAATAAATGCATTATTTCACAATACATATGACATAATTTAGGTCGATATGTGAACATCTGCAATACTTTTTTCATTCAATTTATATCTTCTTCATTATCTAGACCTTAATCTGTCAGCTGAAATTATATCGGTTATGTCGACCTGGTTCAACATCATTGATTCATTATATTAAAGTTTATCTAGTTTAATTTTGTTCTTAGCTTGTTTTTTTTTTTAAATGAATAAATATATTTTAAATATACTCTGCATTGCACAGAATGTTTTAAAAAGAGACACATTTGTTATGCTATTCAAATCTTAAGGTTCCACATCTCTGGGTATGTGACCAAAATTATTATAAATTTCTTTTACTATAATATTCAAAAACTCATTTTTAAAATTTAAAATCAGAAATCCAACTGTTGACGTTTACTGAACGGTTTTGATCAATGCTATGCTGTTCGTACAATCGTTGTGTAATGCAGTCTACTGTAGACTAAGCCTAATAAATAGCACGTGCATGTTACGATGCGCTGGGCGATAGCCTAACTCGTCATCGTGACGAGTTCAAATCTAGTTAGGTTATATGCATGATATGCATATAACCTCTTGATTCTGTCACAATCTTTATTTATTTATTTATTTATTTATTTATTCTTTCCTTAGCACTATTTTGTCCGTGAATTATCTTGATATCAGTTTCATCTAGCTAACTCAATTTTTCAGAGTATATTCCTTATGGCCAGGAATCGGTGTGGTTATGTTTTCACGGTGCGCAATCAAACATTACGCGGTTTACGCGCGATTTAACGAAATCACGTTTGTAATCATATCTTCACAAGCATGAATCACTTTTAAACAAAATTTGGTAAGTCTCATAAATTTCAGGTCATATTTCATCATATGGCAATACAATTACGTGCGTAGCGCATATAACGCATGCGTACGCGCGCTTAAAATGTTCAAAATTGTCAGAATTTATTTTCGATCAATTTAGAGTACGTTTCAGGCAATTTTAAGCGTTTACAAAATTGCCATGCGTGCACAGATTTTGGCACGCGCAATGCGCACTGTTTTTGTCAGATTACTGTTGTATAACCTTTCTTTAATAATATCATCATATTTTATTCACTTTACAACTCGAAACAGCGTTATACGAGCACGTCAAAAGTGATTAATGGCATATTAAATTTTTTTAAATTAATTTCGACAATCAAACAAATTATAACATTTTCTTAGGCCGAAATAACAAACTTAACATTAACTTTCTTCCTTAAGAAGTTCATATATTAAAGTTAAAAGTATATAGTTTGACAGTGCATCATTTTTTTTAATTTTTAAAGATGTCATCATTGTAAAAAATTATAATTCATTGCGGTATGTAATAATCTATTTGCACCAAAGTGGTTACTGCATAGTAAATACACGGAGGAATCTTTCTACAACTTTTAGTCAGTTGTGTATGGCTCGGTGGTCTGTGCTTGTGTCTATGGCACTCAAGGTACCGAGATCGAGTCTCACCTTGGGAAACGAAATAAGATATCTTTTTATTATCCATATTGTTTGTTCAATTTTACTTTTTAGTGTATAGATTATACACGTAATTTATAATGACATCTATATAAAATGTATTATTAATGTCTTTATTACTTATGTAACAATGTGGTTTATGACATTATACGCAGAGGGATCTTTGATCGGATTATGATACCGGCTATTGTATTCCCGTTAGCAAGATCCTATAATATATTAAAATAATTAAAGATTCTGAGAAAATCAATCAATCAATCAATCAATATACTGTATCTTTTAAAATTTATCTCTATTTAAATCAATGCATATAACCTATCATTCGTCATAGTGACGAATTAAATCTAGTTTATTTATTCTTTCCTTACACTTTTTTGTCCTTCAATTATCTTGGCATCAGTTTCATCTAGCTAAGTCCATTTTTTTTTCAGAGTATATTCCTTATGGCCAGGAATCGATGTGGTTATGTTTTCACGGTGCGCAATCAAAAATTACGCGGTCTACTAGTTCACAATTATGTTAATCCTCAATTCAAGATTATGTTAATATCAATCTCATAAAATAATATTAATAATACAATAGTCAGACCTAGAGACAGAGCTTTATTTGATTACTGATAGCTATACAAACTCACACCCATACTTTGTAGTTGACTGTACAATACAAACTGTATGTGTTGGCATCCTTTAATAAAAAGAAGAAATATCCAGCCCAGGTACCTATGACCCACACATATCAGTTATTAAAAACCTTGCCAGTACACATTCTGGTCATGGTTGATGAACGATTCAAATCCCAGCAACAGCATTTGGAATTGAGTTTTAAAACCTTTCCATTACAATTATATTTTGATATTAGGTTGGGTAGGGCCGGAGGAGTAATAATTTAATAGCAAAAATTTGTAGAACGGACAAATCCAAAGTGGGGACATTTAGACTGTCTAGTTGTTACCTAGTTTGACTTTCTTACAGCTTTACCTTGAACTATTAAACTAAATCTTCAATTTCAACATTATTTTTTTCAATCTAAGCAGGTGTAAATTGTATGTTAGAGGCAATAGTGTTTTGAAAGTAAACAGTTATGAATGAATGACAAACCTTCTTAACCTCCATACCATTCATTTCTTCTGAATAGAATTCCTTGATTGTTATTTCAAAAACCAAAGTAAACAAAACTGAATTGAAATTAGAGATAACGTATCTCATCACAAGAATATCCAGAGCAGAGGAGAAAATAGGGGTGGTGCTACGATTCTAAGCCAGTTTGTTGAATCCCAATTTACAGAGTCCAATTTGCAGCAAACAATGGAAATGACCATACGAAACTCAGATTGCCAACTCTAATAATATTATTTATAGCATAATTAATATAAAGTATATTACTTAGTATTTTCTAATGTCTTTTTTATTCACTACCTAAATACTACGTCAAATTTAAGAGTGTACCATAAAGGCCAAAGTGAAACCAACACGTCGTTGCAAGCTACATGTGCATCACAGCATGCGATAAAACCATGCTCCTAAAATTCAACATTCTAGATGATTATACTG
The DNA here is from genome assembly GCF_964355755.1 of Antedon mediterranea. Taxonomy (NCBI): domain Eukaryota; kingdom Metazoa; phylum Echinodermata; class Crinoidea; order Comatulida; family Antedonidae; genus Antedon; species Antedon mediterranea. The sequence goes on from NC_092678.1 coordinate 11,685,990, forward strand.
TATTTTTATTTTTATTTTTTTTATTTTATTTTATTCAATTTTTAGGCACAACAATACATGAGAATACAGCGGCCTGAGGATTGCCATGAGTGCAAAGCACTATCGAGATGGCTCTCCATATACTGCACTAGAACATATAAGACAAACATATACACAAGATGCTCTACAAAGACAAAGACTTATTAGTAAGTCTTTGGGAGTGGAGTTGTAAATAGTCCGCTTCACTAGCTCACATAATTTTTTTTTAAATGGTCATTTTCCATGACAATACAAATTCAAACATTTTGTTAGCAAGTTTTACAAGATTTCCGTACTTTAACTTGCTTTCTTCTTTCCTAAATTAAAGTTATGGCCGTCATTCATCAATGTTGCTATAGTTTTGTGACAGATTTTGCTGTTGTTCGGCGCAAGAATGGAAATGATAAAACAAACTATGAATATTAAATAAACTGTACATTTGTTAAGTGATGGAATGATTTACAAAGCCCTAGTTACATCCTAGTGGGGACAGTGAATAGTTTGCATGTGTTACATTCTAGTGGGAAGCCTTAAGTAACTAGACTGTGAATAGTTTCAGAAAACTCCTATAAATGATGAGATTTTAGGATCCTTTTACACTTGAATATAGGTTGTATGTAGGTGATGTCATATAGTATAGGTTAATTCATTATTAAAATGAAATAAAAATGACATCACCATCTTCTAGATCATCATGACTTCATTGGCAGTTTCCTTACAATTAAAGTGTCTTTATTTTAATTTATGAGCACTTGGGGATGAATTCTATACCTACTTTCTGCACTATAATAGGCCATGTTTCTGCTGCCAAGTAAATAACATACAGTATATTTCGGTGTATAAGTTGCACCTGTGTATAAGACGCACCTCCTGACTGAGAGTAAAATATTGGTATTTTTTATATCGTCGATGTATAAGACGCACCTTATATTTCATCAAAACAATGTTTTTTTTAAATTGTAATCAATATTATTGTAATAATATATTTTGTTATATCTACAACGGCGTCCTTTATTTAGTGCATGACCGTGTGTGTAACACGCACGTGTGTGGGCTAGCCTCACTCGATCATTTCGAGAGGGCGCACGTTTTTTCGATTAGTGTATCTATGTATCCGAGAAGTGTGTATGCTAGGTCCATGCTATAATCACCTGGAGAATATACTAGTCGAATACCGTACATGTGGCCGCCAAGAAGGGCTTGCGCTGGGGGTACGGCGGTCGTGCGTATAACTATAAATAAATACTATTCCAATCGTAAACGTTTACAAATGAAATTTTATCGGAGCGCCTAAAACAGCTCCATAATAAACAAATCTTTTCATCATATTTAGTATAACTTCACGCTAAAATGCCTTGAAAACTAGGCAGAAGCAGGTTGCCGTTACGTTAGTACACTGTAGCTAGGCCTAGCCTACTCAGGCCTAGACAACGAGGTGACGATATGTGTGGGTGAGGCATTTATGTTCGGTGTATAAGACGCAGCCTTAATTTAGAGGTCAAATTTGCGTGTCAAAAGTGCGACTTATACACCGAATATACGGTATATGGTATTTTTTAAATAACGTATACAGTATTTTTTGGCAGCGGATACAGCGCTCATAAAAAAAATACCGTATTTTGTATACCGTATTTTCCCGGCCACCAAATTTGTGGATAGAATATGGTATACAAACACGACCACCCAAGAAGTTTTTTTTAGCAGAAACGGTGTACTAAACAATATGGTATAAAATATACCATAGTTTTATACCACGGTATATAAAAAATAAATATATTTTATTGTATTTTATACCGGTATAAAATAAGATATATTTTTTATTTTTTAGTACTCCATATTTTTATTACATCGTACAGACACATAGTCTGCTGTGCAGTTTTTAACTGGTTATTTTGCGCTGCCTTTTAACCGGTTACCACAAATTTGTCCTGTTTCTGCTCCCAAGAAAATTTATTTAAACCGATTTTAACCGGTTATTTTTATGCAGCAGAAACAGGCCCTATAGACACATGGATGTTTAGCACTTCATTTTAAAACTACATGATAATTTTACCTAGAATTAATAGAGTTGCTGCCAAAATAAATCTAATAAATTGCAGATGGCAGGCTGTCACAAATATATCTATATATATCTTGTTACACCATGATTGTTCACTAACTCAGGATCAATGGTTTTTGTTCAAATATTTAACAGTTGGTACAATTAAAATATTTGTACAAAGATACCTATGACACAATGCAAGTAAAGCAGACTATTGGTGTATAACTAAAGAAGGCTTTGGTCCACACAATGTCTTGGCTTGACCTAGGAAAACTTAATCATCTTAATATTAAACAATTTATAAAAATCAATTAAGGTTGAATGATTAATACAAAAAAAGTTTAAAAAATGGAATATAGCAAGAAATGCTTCAACTACTGGATGTCATGGCTAACAACATGCTATGGAATAGCAAGAAATGCTTCAACTACTGGATGTCATGGCTAACAACATGCTATGGCTACATACTCATCATCAAAATTATTAGAATTAATGTATTAATATTATTTAGATGGAGGATCAACATTATAATGTACATATGACCAATAATCACGTCAAGTGAAATTAGAATTAAAACTGGACAAAATATGTATGAATTAAAAATTATACATAGGTTTTTGCATCAACTCAAATGTCATGGTTAACATTTTTGAAAATTGTGTTTGATGTTAGCAAAACAGTGACTGAATTTTTTCTGTTCTCTTATTTATTTTTTTGTGATGTGAATAAAGTTGGTATAACATTTTTTTTTCCTTGCGCAGTTTAAAATTTCCTTACCTGTCAACAAGAATTCCTCCAATCATTGATCCAACTAAAGTACTAAGAGTTTGAGCAAGAAACACCCAAGCCATAGAGTCTAGTTTTGAGCCTGTTTGACAACCAAGGTCCAACAATGTTGGCCCTAAGAGAGCAACACACATTCCAAAACTCCAAAAAACACTACAGTATGTTATAGTGGCCTGCAGGTTCCTGCTAAATAGATCTCGAGATGTTATCAATGGAGGACTTGACGAAGACAAACCTTCTTTCGATGTGTCAGAACCTTCTGTTGAACTGCTGTTCTCCGATTTCTTCTTTCTCTCTGCCATTTCTATGCTTTTATTTTCTATGTCAAGTAACTAATAACAATAATATAAATATATAGATGTGTGCGTTATCCTTTTAAAAATGAGCCGTTAAAACAGTATCGGATAAGCCAACAAGGTAAGCACAAAATGAAGGCATATGGTACCGACACTGTGTAACAGGTGTTCCTGGTGTTTAGAAGGTAATCGTTTAGAACCGGGAACCTAATCTCAACAAAACCTGCCTGAACACTGTGAAAATCGCTACTGTCATCTCACTGCTTTTTTGATTGTTTTAATATAAGATTAATAATTTATAGGCGAAACCTGCTTAACCGTTCTGATTACAGGTGCTGTACGGCGTCCAACGGCAAAGAAGTCAGTTTTTCTGTTAAATCTATACGGTCATTTTCACTTCATTAGCAGTCCAACAATATCTCTTGTTTATCGACTGCACACAACATTGGTGTGAGGTTGGTGTCATTTTGCAAAAGGTATTTCGCACAAAAAACGTATAGGCTATAGTAATAATATAATAATAACAAATGCAATCATTTAATAATTTAGGCATAGATGCATCTAAATACAATTAATAGATTATACATTTTCGCTATAAAATAGAAAAAGGGAACTGTATCCGTGAAATATATAAACTATTGACTACCCCGTTGAATAAAATGGTAGAGTCCCACGAATCCACCAGCGATGATGAGATTTGAGATTGGCTGAAAATATACCATAGTTTTCTATATGTTCATTATAGCGATGTCAAAATGTGTGTAAAATTGCTTTGTGTCTGTTTATTCTTTTATTCTATAATTCTTATTGTAACGTACTTCAAAGGGACAATTACCATAACATTGAACAGAGGCTCCACATTCTAGGTCTATTTTGGTCTACCATTGAGTTAGTTCTCTATTGGTCTACTGACTCGTGCAGTTAGTCAAGAATCATTAGTAAGCCTATAGGCCTAAACATTAATAGGTTGCTAGTAGGCCTAAGTTCTAACGAAACCCGTGCAACTACACGAAATACTAAATTTAATAATAAATAATAATTTTCTTGATATCATTTTCAAATGAAAATCACTAAAGCGCAGGTCTGAGAAACAGGGTCGCATTTAAAAAGAATCGTTCAACATTCACAGTCTTAGGCCTATAGAACCCTTAGGCCTATAAAACCCTTATAAAAATAATAATTTTAGCTTCACAACAAATTTAATTAATAACGGCTTACTGGTATTATTATTTTTTTAATTATTTAGAGAAACTGTGTCTTTAAAATTAATATTCTTGACATACAAACAAATACAGTTAGGCTTAAATATATACGAAAAGTTCCATTCCACAAAGGTGAGTTTCAAAACAGATTATAAATAATCAAAAAATGTTAAATTATCGTTTTAAAAGAATATATTAATCTGCGAACATGATCGGTGATATTTTAGATTCGACCGTACGTCTGTCATTTCTATTTTCAATTAAAAATGTTATTTGTTAATCCATATAAAAGGAGGGGATGATTGATTCTTTGAAATTTAAAAGGATATTTAGAAGCCTAATGATAATAAATTAAAATGATTGCGCCTATCACCAGATAATGATAATATGATGAAAGCCTGGTGTTGAAAAACAGAACAATTTGAAAATATTTACGTCAGTGTGAACAATAAGCTCATTAACTATACGTACGTCATCGCAAATGAACGTCTTCACGGTCGCTTGGTATAATCAAAATATGAGTAGACAATCATCGTCAGTTACTTGAAATGATTAAATATAGATGGAAATCTCAAGATGGTCGGCTTATCGAATCAGTCATGGTGCCAATACACTAAACTGATATTAAAAGGAAAAGGCGCGGATGTTTTTATCCAGGAAATATCCTAACACCTATCTTATATATCTTTATATTTTATGTGATAAATGTAAGTTATTTGCAAGATGGAAACAATTGTCTGCTATCCGTTGACTGGATAGACTTCGACATATCAGAAGTACTATGTTTAATAATTACTATAATTATTAATAATTACTATAATTATTATTTTTATTCATAATTAATAATTGTAAGCTTTTCCTAATTTGATACCAAGACATGCGATTTACTTCTGAATAAGATGGTGTTTAAGTGCTACACAAGCAGATGAGATGGCGTTTACAGTAGTGCTATATACCAAGATATGTGATTTACTTCTCAATCAAGTAATATTAGGATGGTGAATAAGATGGTGTTTAGGTGCTACACAAGAAGATGAGATGATGTTTACGGTGGTGCTATACCAAGATACCAGATGTGCTCCTCAATCAGGCAATAGGATGGTGTTAGTGTTACAGAACAAAGATGACAAGTTACAGTGGTGCTATCCGAGATGGTACTACACCTTTTGAAATAGTGTTTATACGGTTACATCATCATTGCTAAGAGATGTGTTAAACCTAGATAATAGATGATACCTATGTAGTGCAACAAGAGATGAGACAGTGCTTAGAGTGGCGCTACATAAAGAGATGTGTTAAACCTAGATAATAGATGATACCTATGTAGTGCAACAAGAGATGAGACAGTGCTTAGAGTGGCGCTACATAAAGAGATTTGTTAAACCTAGATAATAGATGATACCTATGTAGTGCAACAAGAGATGAGACAGTGCTTAGAGTGGCGCTACATAAAGAGATGTGTTAAACCTAGATAATAGATGATACCTATGTAGTGCAACAATAGATGAGACAGTGCTTAGAGTGACGCTACATAAAGAGATGTGTTAACCTAGATAATAGATGATACCTATGTAGTGCAACAAGAGATGAGACAGTGCTTAGAGTGAGGCTACATCAAAAGATGTGTTAAACCTAGATAATAGATGATACCTATGTAGTGCAACAACAGACGAGACAGTGCTTAGAGTGACGCTACATAAAGAGATGTGTTAAACCTAGATAATAGATGATACCTATGTAGTGCAACAAGAGATGAGACAGTGCTTAGAGTGGCGCTACATAAAGAGATGTGTTAAACCTAGATAATAGATGATACCTATGTAGTGCAACAAGAGATGAGACAGTGCTTAGAGTGGCGCTACATAAAGAGATGTGTTAACCTAGATAATAGATGATACCTATGTAGTGCAACAATAGATGAGACAGTTCTTAGAGTGGCGCTACATAAAGAGATGTGTTAAACCTAGATAATAGATGATACCTATGTAGTGCAACAAGAGATGAGACAGTGCTTAGAGTGGCACTACATAAAGAGATGTGTTAAACCTAGATAATAGATGATACCTATGTAGTGCAACAAGAGATGAGACAGTGCTTAGAGTGGCGCTACATAAAGAGATGTGTTAAACCTAGATAATAGATGATACCTATGTAGTGCAACAAGAGATGAGACAGTGCTTAGAGTGACGCTACATAAAGAGATGTGTTAACCTAGATAATAGATGATACCTATGTAGTGCAACAATAGATGAGACAGTGCTTAGAGTGACGCTACATAAAGAGATGTGTTAACCTAGATAATAGATGATACCTATGTAGTGCAACAAGAGATGAGACAGTGCTTAGAGTGACGCTACATAAAGAGATGTGTTAAACCTAGATAATAGATGATACCTATGTTGTGCAACAAGAGACGAGACAGTGCTTAGAGTGACGCTACATCAAAAGATGTGTTAAACCTAGATAATAGATGATACCTATGTAGTGCAACAAGAGACGAGACAGTGCTTAGAGTGACGCTACATAAAGAGATGTGTTAAACCTAGATAATAGATGATACCTATGTAGTGCAACAAGAGATGAGACAGTGCTTAGAGTGGCGCTACATAAAGAGATGTGTTAAACCTAGATAATAGATGATACCTATGTAGTGCAACAAGAGATGAGACAGTGCTTAGAGTGGCGCTACATAAAGAGATGTGTTAAACCTAGATAATAGATGATACCTATGTAGTGCAACAAGAGATGAGACAGTGCTTAGAGTGACGCTACATAAAGAGATGTGTTAAACCTAGATAATAGATGATACCTATGTAGTGCAACAAGAGATGAGACAGTGCTTAGAGTGGCGCTACATAAAGAGATGTGTTAAACCTAGATAATAGATGATACCTATGTAGTGCAACAATAGATGAGACAGTGCTTAGAGTGACGCTACATAAAGAGATGTGTTAACCTAGATAATAGATGATACCTATGTAGTGCAACAAGAGATGAGACAGTGCTTAGAGTGAGGCTACATCAAAAGATGTGTTAAACCTAGATAATAGATGATACCTATGTAGTGCAACAACAGACGAGACAGTGCTTAGAGTGACGCTACATAAAGAGATGTGTTAAACCTAGATAATAGATGATACCTATGTAGTGCAACAAGAGATGAGACAGTGCTTAGAGTGGCGCTACATAAAGAGATGTGTTAAACCTAGATAATAGATGATACCTATGTAGTGCAACAAGAGATGAGACAGTGCTTAGAGTGGCGCTACATAAAGAGATGTGTTAACCTAGATAATAGATGATACCTATGTAGTGCAACAATAGATGAGACAGTTCTTAGAGTGGCGCTACATAAAGAGATGTGTTAAACCTAGATAATAGATGATACCTATGTAGTGCAACAAGAGATGAGACAGTGCTTAGAGTGGCGCTACATAAAGAGATGTGTTAAACCTAGATAATAGATGATACCTATGTAGTGCAACAAGAGATGAGACAGTGCTTAGAGTGGCGCTACATAAAGAGATGTGTTAAACCTAGATAATAGATGATACCTATGTAGTGCAACAAGAGATGAGACAGTGCTTAGAGTGACGCTACATAAAGAGATGTGTTAACCTAGATAATAGATGATACCTATGTAGTGCAACAATAGATGAGACAGTGCTTAGAGTGACGCTACATAAAGAGATGTGTTAACCTAGATAATAGATGATACCTATGTAGTGCAACAAGAGATGAGACAGTGCTTAGAGTGACGCTACATAAAGAGATGTGTTAAACCTAGATAATAGATGATACCTATGTTGTGCAACAAGAGACGAGACAGTGCTTAGAGTGACGCTACATCAAAAGATGTGTTAAACCTAGATAATAGATGATACCTATGTAGTGCAACAAGAGACGAGACAGTGCTTAGAGTGACGCTACATAAAGAGATGTGTTAAACCTAGATAATAGATGATACCTATGTAGTGCAACAAGAGATGAGACAGTGCTTAGAGTGGCGCTACATAAAGAGATGTGTTAAACCTAGATAATAGATGATACCTATGTAGTGCAACAAGAGATGAGACAGTGCTTAGAGTGGCGCTACATAAAGAGATGTGTTAAACCTAGATAATAGATGATACCTATGTAGTGCAACAAGAGATGAGACAGTGCTTAGAGTGGCGCTACATAAAGAGATGTGTTAAACCTAGATAATAGATGATACCTATGTAGTGCAACAAGAGATGAGACAGTGCTTAGAGTGGCGCTACATAAAGAGATGTGTTAAACCTAGATAATAGATGATACCTATGTTGTGCAACAAGAGGTGAGACAGTGCTTAGAGTGGCGCTACATAAAGAGATGTGTTAAACCTAGATAATAGATGATACCTATGTAGTGCAACAATAGATGAGACAGTGCTTAGAGTGACGCTACATCAAAAGATGTGTTAAACCTAGATAATAGATGATACCTATGTTGTGCAACAAGAGGTGAGACAGTGCTTAGAGTGGCGCTACATAAAGAGATGTGTTAAACCTAGATAATAGATGATACCTATGTAGTGCAACAATAGATGAGACAGTGCTTAGAGTGGCGCTACATAAAGAGATGTGTTAAACCTAGATAATAGATGATACCTATGTAGTGCAACAAGAGATGAGACAGTGCTTAGAGTGACGCTACATAAAGAGATGTGTTAAACCTAGATAATAGATGATACCTATGTAGTGCAACAAGAGATGAGACAGTGCTTAGAGTGGCGCTACATAAAGAGATGTGTTAAACCTAGATAATAGATGATACCTATGTAGTGCAACAATAGATGAGACAGTGCTTAGAGTGAAGCTACATAGAGATGTGTTAAACCTAGATAATAGATGATACCTATGTATTGCAACAAGGAATGAGACAGTGCTTAGAGTGGCGCTACATAAAGAGATGTGTTAAACCTAGATAATAGATGATACCTATGTATTGCAACAAGGAATGAGACAGTGCTTAGAGTGGCGCTACATAAAGAGATGTGTTAACCTAGATAATAGATGATACCTATGTAGTGCAACAATAGATGAGACGGTGCTTAGAGTGGCGCTACATAAAGAGATGTGTTAACCTAGATAATAGATGATACCTATGTATTGCAACAAGGAATGAGACAGTGCTTAGAGTGGCGCTACATAAAGAGATGTGTTAACCTAGATAATAGATGATACCTATGTAGTGCAACAATAGATGAGACAGTGCTTAGAGTGGAGCTACATAAAGAGATGTGTTAACCTAGATAATAGATGATACCTATGTATTGCAACAAGGAATGAGACAGTTCTTAGAGTGGCGCTACATAAAGAGATGTGTTAAACCTAGATAATAGATGATACCTATGTAGTGCAACAAGAGATGAGACAGTGCTTAGAGTGGCGCTACATAAAGAGATGTGTTAAACCTAGATAATAGATGATCCCTATGTAGTGCAACAATAGATGAGACAGTGCTTAGAGTGGCGCTACATAAAGAGATGTGTTAAACCTAGATAATAGATGATACCTATGTAGTGCAACAATAGACGAGACAGTGCTTAGAGTGACGCTACATAAAGAGATGTGTTAACCTAGATAATAGATGATACCTATGTAGTGCAACAATAGATGAGGCAGTGATTACAGTGGCGCTACATCAAGATATGCGACTTTGCTACACCAGCATGATGCCTATGTATACAGTAGGGCTACACGAAGAGATAAGAGAGTCCTGGACAGTGGTGCTATACCAAGAGATAAGAGAGTCCTGGACAGTGGTGCTATACCAAGTGATGAGATTGTGTTTGTGGTGCTACACCAGGAAATTTAAATCAGATGTTATTGCCTACAATGAAAAAATAACAGAAACTTCAAATACTTTGCTATTTTCATTTCCAAGTTTTTGTTTATTCATTTCTAACCATCAACATAATATATTGTGTAACGCAGCAAAATCTATACATTCAAATGTGTACTGTATCTTTTAAAATTACAATTTTCACATCCATTATTATATGGATAAAAAAGGTTATTTTCATGCAACCAAATGATATCAACATTTTGTAACCCTTTAAAAAATTTAAGGATTTTACAATTGTGTTTATGATATATAAACAATATGAATATTGTAACATATTAAATATAATAATGAATAAGCACGCAAATCTAGTTATAAATGAACACAAGCTATAAGTACACAATGCACACACAATAAGATTGTACTGCAAGTTTAAAAAAAAGTTTGTCTATAATTTGCTAAAAGTAGCATCGTATATTTAAAATAGCATGTTTTAACAGTTTTAAAATAAATTTTGCATATAAATTTAAACTGTTTCTTTTTTATCTTAAAATACAATTTCAATTTGGTAAAAAATCTTTGGAATATTAAAAAAACAAAACGTTTAGATACAAATTTGAATGTCGTAAATGTTTTATTAAAACAATATATCCAACCATTAACAACCTTTTAGGTTATGAAAACAGCATGTTGAAATTAAAATTTGCTAGTGGTAAACAAATTCAGTTGTAGATTTCTAATCGACAAGAATTTCAAAGAATTTATTTACATATTTTCCAGATGTGTCAAATAATTAAAAATATCCTTCAAATTAAAACAGTTTCTTTACCAATCTAATTAAAATAGACTTGATTGCAATCACAATGGGATTAAACCTTGTTTAGGACGAATTAAAACAAACATAAAGTTGTCACTTTTCACTTGCCAAGTTGAATTAAAACAGTAACACATTAAAGGGTATTTATAAACAATAATAAAGATTTTGACATATATGAGAGCTTGATTACAAGCCTAGTGATCAGCTTCAAAAGCACTATCAAATCTGACATAAAATAATTAATAGAGTGCAACAATAATAATTGAAGGTTACCCCACTCATATCTTTTAATTGCATGACAACACTCAGCTGCAAAGTTTCACCCTTACCAAAATAAAGCTGCTTTAAATATTCTTTGATCTACTACATTCAAACTAACCTTAGTGTACACTACTCTGTTATTGTATTGTACACTACTCTGTTATTGTATTGTACACTACTCTGTTATTGTATTGTACACTACTCTGTTATTGTATTGTACACTACTCTGTGTATTGTACAATATTCTAAATCTCTATATATGTCTTTACCCTGTTAGGGTGTTGAATTCATCATGAGGCATGATATTGTGTACATGCACTTTATAACAACATCCTTTACAATCAAATGTAAAGCCTCAAATTGTATGAATTATAAAAAATTATAACATTCATACATAAAAAATGTAAAAGTTAATTACCTAAACATTTGGCTTCTGTGGATGTATAAACAAAATAGAAGTGTTAATTGGTCTTTTCACATATATGAAAAAATCTGTGTGAATTCTGAACAATAGCAAATCTACTTAGAAGTTATATAAAACAGATAATGAATGTTTCTATAATCATGCAAATAATATTCGGTGAAATATAAAATTCTATTTTTATTTGGGTTTTGCCTTGTCAAAATAGAATTTTGAAATTATTTGTACAATCGCACTCATAAACATTCATATTTGTATAACATTGGTGCAGTACCCTCTTCTTCCTTGGGCTTGAACCTAATCCTAGCCATCAGCACAAGTTTGGTTGTCTAGGTATAAATGGTAGACTAGTTATCCAGAGGTCATTGGTTTTGAGTGCCACCTGAGAATGAGTGTCTTCTGAAATATTATACTGGGGCAAAACATCAGACCAATTAACTAGCTCCGTGCCACCAAGCTATTTCATATTATCAAAATGGTAAGTAAACAGTTAGTTATTATTATCCATACTTCTGATTTTAAGGACAATATTTAAGGACATCTTCAGTACACTACATGGCAAACAGTGATAAGATTTTACAGTTTAAAAATGTTTATTTTGAAAATGAATAATTTTAATGTAAATTGAGTTGTAATTATACAGTACACACACTTGATAAGATATGCCTGTGTTTTAATAAAACTAACCAGACACTGGAAGGAGATAGCACTATACTATAACAAAGTACAGTATCTTGGCTATTATATAAAACACTTGCTAAAATTAGAAAATACCAATTGTGAGCAGCATACAGTATGTTGGTAATAGAAACCAGTTTACTTCATATTCTAATTTTCTTCAATACTCTATTGTGACGGTTTTTGTCCGTAAATATTCGTGAAGAGCCTCTTCACCTAAAATAAAAAAATACATACAGTTATACTTGTATCAAATATTGTTTATTCTATTGGCTGCAAAAACCAGACCCCTGCAGGGACCAAGGTTCCTATTTGTGTGAAAATTAATTACAGGTTTGTGTTCATCGGTTATTCCCTATACTATTGGTGAATTGATTGCAAAGAACAGTATTCAGACTGTTTAATTGGGCTTGCTCACACGCTTGTTGGTGATCGGGCAACGTTTCACATAAGAAAAACATATCGAGGGCGCAATGAGTGACTTTAAAGGGGTATTCTGGGTTTAAAATTGCTTTTAAATATCGTTTATTTATTAAATTAAAAATAATATAACAATATAGACATGTCAGAATGAAGAAGTAATAACGAGAAATTAAAAAAATTAAATTTCATATACATTTTAGGGTAAATTCATGGAAAGTCTGTTTTTCAGCAGCTTAGGGAAGCTCATTAATATTCATGAGATATTCACAAAATCACGTCACCAGTGGATTCCAAACTCGCGACGTCATGTGTACGTTGTGTTTGTCAACTAATTTACATCTCTCTCCCCTGTCAAACGACAACCACCCGATCATTGTGAAATACATTTTTTGTAGATTTTCTAAGCTAGGCCTAAAGTGTAATAATAACAGTAGTAGCATATATTTATTTGACATTTAATGAAATACCAAATTTAGTACAGATTACGGAGTCATAAATTATACTATTTTTATACCTCTATAGTACAGATCGTATTATCGGCTTCACGTACAATACTAATACTCTAGGCCTAGCCTAATGTAATGGGCGAGCGAGAGCCATTCTGACTAGGGATTCCATGCCACGATGGCTACGTTAAAACAATGGGGCCCATGGGCCTAGCTAGCCTACTACTAGACGATTGGCCCATAAATAACAAAACCCATCTTATCAACCAAACTCCTAAACAATCTAAACCTAAAACGTTCTACAAAATCGGCTGTAAATATTGAAGCAAAACAAGGTCCGATCGCCGTCCACACGATATGGTATGGTGTCCCGATCGTCTAAGTAGGCCGAAAATAAAATAGGCTTAGCTTACTCTCCAAAAAAGCGAATACTCATGCATCAAGCAAGTAGACCAGGTAGTAGGGAGACCTAGCCGATCCGGCCCAGTTAAAAATTGAGCTAGCTAGTGTAGTAGACCCTATGCGAATTGATACTACTACCAGGCCTTTTACTATAGGCTGCACTACACAAATATTCCAACTCTCTCATTCGAGCTATATTTATATCTATACCATTCCGGTAGGTCGAGTCGACCTTCAATCAAATACTGTACATCGTTCATGTTGTGATTATAGACGGGGTATACTCGACCCGACCAGTTTGGTATTGTTGTATCTGCTTATCACGTGACGAAGCCAGGCATGGGCAGCAGAGAGAGCACGTGTATCGTCGTCTCGCTCGATCCTCAGCAGGAATGTACAGTATCGTTACGCTTCATTGATTTTGATTTTTCCCTAAGTCGGTGCGAAAATCGGCAAACGTAAAGTGCAAACATATCTAATTTTTCACTGTTTTGATGAATTTTCATAAAAAATTGACTTTATAAATGGGAAGACCGACTAAAATTACATCAGATAAGTATAATTTTACAAACGTAATTGATATGGTTAATGATAACGAGTCGTCGGAAGATGGACCATTTCACGAATTTCCTATTTTGTAACCACAGTGTGATTTTGCCGTAGCTGCACTTGTAATCTGGCCTGATTTCACAGCCTTCGTTCTGTTTCACTGGGCGCTTATATAAATTGAAACTTTTACCGTTCAAGAGACAAACAAATATATTTTACATTTTTTACTATTCATTTTAAACCCGGAACCCCCCTTTAATTTAGAAATGTAATGATGCATGCAATAGAAACATGGTGACAATGCTAACAAAAAGATATTTCAGCCTCTTGTACAATAGGTGTATCAGCTGATCTTTTCTGAAAGAATTTAGTAAATAAAAAATGGGTTGATTGTAGATCAATGCTTGTATGTATTGATAGTACTACTTTCTAGCTACTGTATGACAATGGTAGCATAGATTCAGTATTCCAAGTGCCTTGCTTTCAATTAAATATTAAAAGGGAAACTCCTGAAAGCTATCAGTGAAAACATGCAAAGTCCGACAGCAATGTTTACTACCCTAGTTGATTTCGGTGTATCTAAAATGAGGGCTATTTTCTTTCCCATAGCCAGACTACTACTCAAAGTATATGTGTAATTTCCAGGGACCTAGCAGCTTTATTTAAAAAAATTGTCTTACCTCAGTCCCAACCATGGTGGGGCTGAGGTACAACTCATAAATTTTGCACACACTTACCCAAGGCCTCTGTGATGCGCCTCAGCTCCGTCCCTGGGACCCCCTAGACAACCCTATCCAATGGATACTAGGTCCGCGCACATGGCCCCTCGGTCGGGGTAAATACTGGCGCCACCACTGATTTAATGGCAGAACATACAATATCGATATCTATTATCACTGTCACTTTTTAGTTGTAATACACTTACCAAGATCTTTGCCAAACCCAGATTGTTTGAAGCCTCCAAACGGTGCAGCAACATCTGTTTTATTGTAGGTATTAACAAATACTGTTCCTGCATCTAACTTCTCACTCACATACATAGCCTTGTTAATGTCATTTGTAAACACACCAGAAGCAAGGCCAAACTCTGTGCCATTTGCACTCTGCAACATTCCATCAATGTCACTAAAATACAACAATAGATTGTAGTTAAAAATAGAATACTTTTGTAATTTGTAAAAACCTCTTTTACTGTCTGAACTGTTAACTGGTTACTTAATATGCAACAAGTATAGCTATATAAAGGTACTAAACTATATTCATGCTAACAACATTCTCTTCTAAAAAGATTTCAGTTTACAAAACTACAATATGATGTTGACCTCCTGCTTTTCGTAGGTAAACCAATGTGTAAAACAATAATATATATTACCTTGCACTGAACTTCGAAACAACCATGATGGGACCAAATGATTCTTCATGGGCCATCATCATGGTATCAGTAACACCTGTGAATATGGTGGGCTCCATAAACAATCCTAAAAAATAAAAATTAAAAATTGGTTAGTGAAATCCAAAACAAAATTCTAATATCCATGAACCAGTTCAAATGGGTGTGGAAGTAAAGGCAGTAGTCTACAAACCAGTCCAATTGTGGTCTGGTAGTAGTAATACAGGGTATTACACCAGTCTACAAACCAGTCCAATTGTGGGCCTGGTAGTATAAATACAGGGTATTACACCAATCAATGAACTAGTTCAATTGTTGGTCTGGTGGAAATACAGGGTATTACACCAGTCTACAAACCAGTCCAATTGTGGGTCTGGTAGTATAAATACAGGGTATTACACAATCAATGAACTAGTTCAATTGTTGGTCTGGTGGAAATACAGGGTATTACACCAGTCTACAAACCAGTCCAATTGTGGGCCTGGTAGTATAAATACAGGGTATTACACCAATCAATGAACTAGTTCAATTGTTGGTCTGGTGGAAATACAGGGTATTACACCAGTCTACAAACCAGTCCAATTGTGGGTCTGGTAGTATAAATACAGGGTATTACACCAGTCTACAAACCAGTCCAATTGTGGGTGTGGTAGTAGTAATACAGGGTATTACACCAGTCTACAAACCAGTCCAATTGTGGGCCTGGTAGTATAAATACAGGGTATTACACCAATCAATGAACTAGTTCAATTGTTGGTCTGGTGGAAATACAGGGTATTACACCAGTCTACAAACTAGTCCAATTGTGGGCCTGGTAGTATAAATACAGGGTATTACACCAATCAATGAACTAGTTCAATTGTCGGTCTGGTGGAAGTGTACGGTATTACACCAGTCTACAAACTAGTCCAATTGTGGGCCTGGTAGTATAAATACAGGGTATTACACCAATCAATGAACTAGTTCAATTGTTGGTCTGGTGGAAATACAGGGTATTACACCAGTCTACAAACTAGTCCAATTGTGGGTCTGGTAGTATAAATACAGGGTATTACACCAGTCTACAAACCAGTCCAATTGTGGGTGTGGTAGTAGTAATACAGGGTATTACACCAGTCTACAAACCAGTTAAATTGTGGGTCTGGTAGTATAAATACAGGGTATTACACCAATCAATGAACTAGTTCAATTGTTGGTCTGGTGGAAATACAGGGTATTACACCAGTCTACAAACTAGTCCAATTGTGGGCCTGGTAGTATAAATACAGGGTATTACACCAATCAATGAACTAGTTCAATTGTCGGTCTGGTGGAAGTGTACGGTATTACACCAGTCTACAAACTAGTCCAATTGTGGGCCTGGTAGTATAAATACAGGGTATTACACCAATCAATGAACTAGTTCAATTGTCGGTCTGGTGGAAGTGTAGGGTATTACACCAGTCTACAAACTAGTCCAATTGTGGGCCTGGTAGTATAAATACAGGGTATTACACCAATCAATGAACTAGTTCAATTGTTGGTCTGGTGGAAATACAGGGTATTACACCAGTCTACAAACTAGTCCAATTGTGGGCCTGGTAGTATAAATACAGGGTATTACACAATCAATGAACTAGTTCAATTGTCGGTCTGGTGGAAGTGTAGGGTATTACACCAGTCTACAAATAGTCCAATTGTGGGCCTGGTAGTATAAATACAGGGTATTACACAATCAATGAACTAGTTCAATTGTCGGTCTGGTGGAAGTGTAGGGTATTACACCACCAGTTTAATAGTGGGTCTGGTAGTAGTAGTAGAGCAGTATAGGAATATATTTTATTTTATATATAAATATATAATTTATATTTTCCTTTTCAAACAATTTCAAATCATTTTTTTGTATTGTATATTCATAAATAAATCATTCATTCATAAATATTCATATTAATAAATCGATTGGTAATGGATATTAAAATAAATCCTTATAATTACCTGGCCTATCTGCCTGTTTTCCACCATACACTAATGTTGCGCCTTCCTTAACACCTATCTCACAATATTCTACTAGCTTTTCCATGTGAGCTCGGTGATTTTGTGGTCCGTGACTGGTAGACCTGTCTAGCGGATGACCAATTTTCATCTTCTTTACTTCCTCAACCTTGAATACATTAAAAAAAATATATCGTATATTAATTTTATTTTTATACATAAAAAAAATGGATGGTGCAATTGAGAAATATTGTAAAATGATCGACAACCCCTGGCCTTGTGGCACAATACCGTAATAGCATGCATGGATGCCGGATGGCAACATTTCAGAGTATCATGGATGCCTGCTGGTCATATTGTATTATAACAAACTACATGTAGAGCAAAATTTTACTGACTTAAGAGGTGGTTAACACTCACTGGTGTGTTGCTTATTCCAATAAAAACTTACAACTCTTCTTATGTATTCATCATGAATTGTATCTTCTACAAACAACCTTCCAGCTGCAATACAGTTCTCGCCTTTGTTAAAGAAAACGGCGCCACATCCCTGACGTACTGCACGGTCCATATCACAATCGGAGAAGATTATTAATGGAGATTTGCCACCAAGTTCTAGAGAAACTTTTTTTAAGTTACTTTCGGCACAACTGAAAATGCAAGAAAAATTTTAGAAATAAAAAATTCCATCCAAAAATATAATCCATTTCACTCAGGGGTTTTTAAAATATTTTTATAGGCGAGAAAATTCCTTGTGTTGATTTCAGAGTTCGTAAGCGTTATTGTAATAATCACATTTTTAAATTGCATAATACAATGTTTTATTAATTTAATTTATTAGTTCTATTTTTTCTGTCGAGAAAAACTTTTTGTGTACTTTCAGTGAAACAAAGTTGATTTGATTTTTAATTTGAATTAATTAATTGACAATTGAAACAAATCAACAGATCATATTTTACCTTTTCATGATTTGCTTTCCAATAGGAGTAGATCCTGTGAAACCCAATTTACGAATGTCTGGGTGATCAGTCAATGCCTGACCAACAACAGAACCTGAAGACAAAAACATATTGATGTTTATTATGTGCAATATTACATTATTACAACAATGGTGTGATGTCATTTGAATGTTCTTAATACACGATGGTCAGTTAAAAATACTTAACTTTAACTGCACATAAACATGATTATGATTTTAATGTTCCTCCTATCCCAACCACTGATAGTTATTACTTCAACTACAGTAGCCTCGAAAGAGGTGACAAGTATTAAAATGAATATACAATCAACAATAGGGAGCTTTTGATTTGATGGTATATGAAGCAGATTTTTTTTGTTTTAAACACAAGCGAAAACTAGGCCACTGACTGCTAATTCAACAGTTTTATATGCATGTGCAGAATGTGTTTTTGTTTGTTGTCCACCATCCACATTGAAAGATTAATGCAATTGCAGAGTACCATTCAGTACAAATTAAATGTATTCCCTCGTTGTCAACATTCAAAATAGTTTTGTAAGCACAAAGTAAAAACCTGAGAAACTATTTTATGATTCATTCATAAAGTACATAATATAACCAATTGACTACTTTGCTTCAGTAATAGCTACAAACCAAAAAAAAAAAAAACATGTATTAAAAAAAATACAGTGATCATGATTAAGGATAACATGAAATGCTTTAAGGTCTTACTTAAAATAATAATGTATACTAAGTACAGTATATCAATACATAAATGACATTAATACATAAAATGTACATTATGCAGCCCATTGACATTCAGGTTTCAACAGAATAATCAACAATACTAAAGGTTATTCACCATGCTACCTTATCAAAGATGCCATATATCATACAAGAATATAACATTTTCTTTGATAAACTAAAGACAGTAAAGATTGTCTCTAATAAGTTGAATGACCATCATCAATTTTATAAGTAAACTTTATAACACACAAGTAGATTCTTTTCATTTAATTGAAGGATTATGGGTCAAACGATATTCAATAACTTCTCCATTTCGGTATATGTCCATTGAATTTTGTTATATTGCTGTTACACAATGAGCAACTATTGACTGATCCCCGGTCAAAATTAAACCTGTATTTTACGGCATCTATATTTGCTCTACTCTGCATCCAAAGTTGGAGTTGGTTTAGGCCTTGTTCAAAGTAGGTGTTAAAACAAAGAATGTTTTATATTCGTGCAATGGAACAAGTAATTACATTCGGTGTTCTATTTTCACCTCTTACCTCATAAAATGATTTATTTCATTGCACTCATAGATTCATTATTTGTATAATAAATGTCTAAAATATCAAACTAAGATAAAAATGTTGATTTAACCTTAAAGATGTATTGTCCCTTTGAGTAATTCCAAAAAAAAAAAAAAGATTTGGAAAAAAAGTGGGTCATTTTGAAGTATCATAATAGTTATTAACTTTCACCAAAAATTAGTCAAAAAAAAAAATCATTTAACTGAAATACAGACGTTTTTTGTTCAAATCGCGATATGTTTTGATCGCAAACTTATCTCATAATGCAATGCGCTTGTTTGGCTACTCTGTATGTATAATCATAAAACTTCCTCGCGATCTGTGTGAAAACACCTTCTCAACCGCGACGAGTTGTAAACAATCCTAATTAGCATCATGCATACCCGTGGTATGAAATCTTTGTTTACTTTCGCTCACGACGATTTTTCAGACGAAATGTAATCAAATTAATTTACTTGTTAATTACGTTTAAACTTGTTGTTTTTGGCTCGAATTTTCGACTTAAAGTGAATAACTTTAATATTACTTTGATATGGCCAATTTAAATTTAGAATATTTTGACCTTCATTTTTTGTGTTTCAATGGACAATACATCTTTAAAATGACTGGCAGGATAAGAAATGATTTAAATGAGCAGCATAAATAATGAATGGCAGGTGATACGTAATTCACAAATCAAAGATGGCACGGATATACTCAGACGTGGTGGTATAATACATTTACCTGATCCTGGAAGAATGTTGATTACACCAGGTGGGAATCCAGCCTTAACAACAAGTTCTGAAAACTTAAGGGCGGTTAGTGGCGTCACTTGGGCTGGTTTTAAAATAACCGTATTACCAGCAGCAATACATGCGGCCATCTTCCAAGCTAACATCATTAATGGGTAATTCCATGGTACAACAATACCACACACACTGAAATAAAACAATCATTTTAAAATTTAATGCAAAAACATGATTTTAGTTAATTAAAACCTGTTAATGTATCAAATTTGTTGTTTTCAATTACAAGGGTCTAGATTTGTCTGTATCTTAGTTTTTAATTTGGTTGATTATATTTGAAAAAAAATATGTTGAAGTTGATTATATTTCTTATAATAAATTACTAAAAACAAAATTACTTAAACTATAAAGATTCAAATTTTTACAAAGTAATTATTATATAATGTTTTAAATATTAAAAACACAAATGAACTAAGGTTAGGTTGTTAAGGTTATGCAAAGTCATCCAACATGAGTGAACAAAGTGGATTTGGGAATAATAAAATTATTCTAGTAAGCTTTTACTAAAAACAAACATCAATATCATGTTTCAAAATCCACGCACCAGCAACAATATCAACTTTGGATATATTATTTTATTACAAGCTAAGTAAAAAGCCTTTTTATATAATATGCAAAATAAAATTAATTTACATCTACTACAATAAGAACAATTCATGGATTGCAGAAACTTACACAGTAGACAATCAAGTCATTAGCCACGTCGAAACACTACAGGCATTTGGATAAACATTATTCCCGGCGGCTTTCATATGAGACTTTTTATTGCAGGAGAGGCTAACTACAGTGATTTCTCAGACAATTTTAATCTTACAAATTAACTACTGACCTTTCCAAAGGCAGTTATGATATATTTACTTCAATATATCAAATTAAATTCTAAATTAAAACATTATGTATTAATTCTAAGGCAGGGGCAGACCTTTCCAAAGGCAGTTATGATATATTTACTTCAATATATCAAATTAAATTCTAAATTAAAACATTATGTATTAATTTTAAGGCAGGGGCAGATCAGGGGAGCAAAATTTAATAACGCATATAACCATTTAAAATGATGATATGCCAATTTGTTTCACATTCATGTAGGCGAAGACAAATGTTACCACATTTAAATGGTTGCAAAATAACTTACCCTATGGGCTCTCTTCTTGTATATGTCATATTGCGATTGGGTCTTGCATGATTAATTGGAATGGTTGAGCCCTAAGATAAAGAATAAAATCAGATTCATTTTTAAAAATGTTTTTGCAATTTTAAATTTTAATTTTGTGTGTTTATATTTTACCTCTGTGTTTTTGATGTATATATATTTAAAATATTTATTTAAAATAATAATGTTCTTTGCCTGATTTGTTTAAAATAATAATAAATAATAAAATAATATTTTATATATTCTACTGGATCTGCTTTTTAATATATATCAAAAATTATTTAGTTTAAATAAAATAAAAGATCTGAAAAACATTATGTCGCAAGAATTGAAGAAGTATTGGTTTGTAGATATTATGTTTACAAACTATGACTTAATTTGTGAACCATTTGATTTGTCAGTTTTGTCAGCAATTCAACACCAACTTGCGGCAATTTATTGTTGTCAGAAATACAGATATGTTATAATACCTGTATCTTGTCACACCATCCTGCAAAGTATCTAAATGTGTCAATTGACATTCCAACATGTGTTTTAATGGCTAACGTATATACTGCTCCCGAATCCATGCTTTCCAATGTGGCTAATTCAGCTTTGTGTTCTTCCATTAAATCAGCCAACCTGTTGACAAGATGCAAAAATACTAATAAAAAAATATGTAAAGTGCTTCTTAAAATTCTTGGGGTGAAGCAACCTTTAAGCAACCAAAGAAATGTCACATTAGTTCACGTGACAACAAATTGGATCGTAAAAAATTGACTAGAAGTCAATGGGTTTTTGGGTGAATTTAACCGTTTATTTTGTCTTTTTATATAAGTGAAAACTTTACAATATTTAATTTAATAAATGCCCTGGGCGTTTATTTATTTCCTCCAATAAACGCCCTGCCACATGCACTTTGATACATTTTTTACTGTATTTTATCCCTTCTTGATGTTAATTATGTTGTATTTGTTCATCTCTTGGGAGTGTGTATTTGATTCTACAAACAAATAAATGCCTCTCTAAATCCCCTAAAAACCCTCCTGAACAATAAACGCCCTGGGGTATTTAGTCGAATAAATACCTTTTTTTTTATTTGGAAGTGATTAACATTTATTGTGTCATTTTATAAGTGAAAACATTAATTTTTTCCCAAGTGTAAAGTAACATTGCTTTTATATTTGGCAATGATTGTTTTACTTTTGGCTACATGGATTCATACTATCTACAGAGTTTCACTAATTGAAATTGACATTATTTCATAAAATATTTAGTACATATTTTAATTGATTGTATTCTTGCAATTTGATTAGTTAATTATGCATCATGTGTCATTTGTAATAAGCCCTACCCCAAAAAGGAAAAGTGATATCTAATGGTGATAAATAACACGCTCTAACGCAAGTTCAGCTTTCTCTAAAACATTTTGCGAATTTTGTTGCCTGATTGCCGTCGAGAATCTACTAGTTCTACTCCGCATCTAAAGTTGGAGCACTGCTTTTTTAATGGCCTAGAATCTCGGCCTAGCATTCATCGATAAATTGAAAAAATAAGTTAATATTTCATGAGTTGAAAACTTGACTGCTTTATTTTCAACTTTGCTCCAGCTCAATAAAAATATTCTCACCATCCAACTCATAAACATTCATTATTTGAATACTGTTGTATTTTTGATGAACACAAACATCACAATAGTAATACTGTACCTGAACATAAGTTTTCCTCTTTCCCTGGCACTCATCTTTCCCCATTCACCTTCTTCAAATGCAGCCTAGGGGTCAAAGTTTAAAATAAATCATGAATAAATAATTAAATATTAACCTCTTGTTATCTATTTTACACAAATTTTACTAGAATAAAATCATTTGTATTTGACAATAAAAGTTATTACTTGATAGTATCGGACAAGTCCCTGATACTATCAGGTGTATGGAGAAGAAAACTATATTTTGATATTCTTGTATTTTGTATAAAACAAATTGGCAGATTAAGGAAAACCTTAGTTACGTATGACAAGAACAATCTCTCTCAAAATTAAACAAATTCCTTTAATTTTGTACAGAATAAAGATAACATGTGAACAATGAAATGAATAGTGTCATGATCCAATGCAATAAAAGACCAGACCCTAGGTCAAGCATTTTGCAACAAATATTAGAGACATGCGTTATGTACAAGGACCAACGACTTACGCCTCCATCAATGAATCAAAAGTAAGTAACACTAAAAATGTATCATTAAAAAAAGCCAGAATTGTTATTAACCTTTACTCAAACAATCTACACTAGCACGATTAAGTACCTTTGCAGCAGACACTGCCCGGTTACAATCTGCTGGACTCGCTTTTGCCACTTTGCAGATGACTGTCTCATCAGCAGGGTTTATTGTCTCAAATGTGTTGCCACTTTCTGAATCAACAAACTCATTGTTAATGAATAGTTGATTTGGAAATCTTAAGTGCATATTATTAACATCCATTTCTACCTGCAAAACAGTATTATATATTACTTAAAAAAAACAACATATGTAAACTACATATTAGTTGGCAATAATGGTAATTCATATTCTCAAGCAATGAATATTAGTATCAATATTAATTATAAAAATGCTAAATTGGTAAATTATATCTCTTGCTTTAATCTGACTTGCTTCATCTTATTTTTAGTTACTACCTATTTCCTATCCTTTCTTTGGCCAATTTGATTTAATTCATTTAATTTTTGATTCAATTTTTTTTTTGTGCATTATTTTATTTTGTTTGTCTTTATAAATTCTATTTATTTTAATTAAATGTGTTACTGTTACATGCTTATATCTCATATTGTATTTTTGTGAGGGTCCCTAATGATCAGCTTCAGCTGGATGGACCTGGTCTAGTGGTAGACACAGTAAATATTTCAGCACTTTTGAAAGTAGTTTGAAAGGAACAGTGTTTTAACTGGTAGAACTCCAGAAGAAAAACCTGTGCAAACAACACAGATAGCAAAAGGCAGCCTGGCTTACTGCATCGTATGTAAACTCAACAACATCAAGACCTCTATGTCTCCTAATCATCATCTGTATAAACTCTTCAAATGTTGTAGCCATATAAACATCCTCATTTTGTAGTTCAACTTCACACTTTTCATGCACTTCTTCGACCAATCTATTGGGGGAAAAATGCTTCATGAAAACTGAACGCATGCACAAAAACTAGAAATTTCAAACAAACATGACCGACTTAACACAGAATTTTCATTCAATTTTAATCTACTTAGTACTGTATTAACATCAAGTATACCTTTAGCCATTCATGAAAAAAATCGTTGAGTCTCATAAAACAATTGTTGAATGTCTTATAAAACAATTGTTGAATGTCTTATAAAACAATTGTTGAATGTCTTATAAAACAATTGTTGAATGTCTTATAAAACAATTGTTGAATGTCTTATAAAACAATTGTTGACTGTCATAAAACAATCATTGACAGTGTCATAAAACAATCGTTGACAGTGTCATAAAACAATCGTTGACAGTGTCATAAAACAATCGTTGAAAGTGTCTCATGAAACAATCGTTGAAAGTGTCTCATGAAACAATCGTAGAGTGTCTAATGAAACAATCGTTGACAGTGTCTTATGAAACAACCACTGACAGTGTCTTATAAAACAATCGTTGACAGTGTCATAAAACAATCGTAGACAGTGTCATAAAACAATCGTGAACAGTGTCTTATAAAACAATTGTTGACAGCTTATAAAACAATTGTTGACAGTGATTCATAAAACAATCGTTGACAGGGTCTTATAAAACAATCGTTGACAGTGTTTCATGAAACAATCGTTGATAGTGTCATAAAACAATCGTTGACAGTGTCTTATAAAACAATCGTTGACAGTGTCTTATAAAACAATCGTTGACAGTGTCATAAAACAATCAGACAGTGTTTCATGAAACAATCGTTGATAGTGTCATAAAACAATCATTGATAGTGTCATAAAACAATCATAGACAGTGTCATAAAACAATCATTGACAGTGTTTCATGAAACAATCGTTGATAGTGTCATAAAACAATCGTTGACAGTGTCATAAAACAATCGTTGACAGTGTTTCATGAAACAATCGTTGACAGTGTCATAAAACAATCGTTGACAGTGTCTAAAAAATACAATCGTTGACAGTGTCTTATAAAACAATCATTGACAGTGTCATAAAACAATCGTTGACAGTGTCTTGTAAAACAAACGTTGACAGTGGCTTATAAAACAATCGTAGACAATCTCATAAAACACTCTCATGAAGAAATCATTGAAACTATCATGAAACAATAATTTTTTATTAATAAAATATAAATGTGAAACAAGTCATAAAACAAGTTACCTAGCAACATCCATTGAGCCAGCACCCATCTTGAAGAAATCTGTATCATTCTCCACTGAACTTGAGAGAATACCAATCCAGATACTCTAAAAACGTTATACAGTACAAGCTACTATTAACATATTTCAAGAAAAACATGTTGCTTTTTAATTGAATTTTGCAAATACTGTATTAGGAAACAACATTTTATCCTCAAGTTGAATGCCTTTATTATTTAATAACATAACCAACCTTGACTTTATCTGCCATTTGTTGTTCTTCATCAGTCAATTCAAGCTTCTCGTGTTCTTCAGGTGCCTGTCCATACATCTCAGCCTTAATCATTTTACCATCTTCAAGAATCAGTGTTTTGACATTTAACTGTGAAGAGTTATTTATTACTTCTTCAATTCTGCACAATACAGAATACACTCTTTATATGTTTTCCTATAACCAAACCTCTTGTTCAATTTCCTAATTTTATCTATTTTATTCCAAAGATCAAAAATAATTTTAAGTACATTTCATATTGAAAAATTCAACAAAACAAAAATGTCATTCTTTTTCATCTTGAATTGAATGCAATAGCCATGCTGTACTATGTAGTGTATTGGCTAACAAATCAGAGCAATTATAGATGCTGCAATCTATATGTTCAGTTCTAAATATATCTATGGCGATATCAAAAAAAAAAAAACCCTGAACATGGAATTTAACCATTAAATTAAATTGTCTTTTCCGTTGAACAGAAATGCATATACTTAGGTGATATACAGTATTCATAATATACTATCAAATATTTTATAAAATCTTGATAGGCCAAACAATAATACGATCAGTCAACCTGTGACCAATACAATAATCTGTTCTTACCATTTTGTCATCATTGCCGGTTAGAATAAGACCTCCTTTGTGAACTATACCAGGTTTACTCATTCCTGCAATTTCCACCTCCTGACCTTTAGGCTTTGCTCCTGTGAACATGCCGGAACCCAAAACTGTCACTTGCTAAAAATTTAAATAATATGAAAAAAACAAGAATGATAAGCAAGGAATAAAACAGAGTAGCTGAGCCACAGGTTCAATAATAGTTTTAGTGGTAGAACAAGTAGTCTTGTCAAACAGTACACGGTACACATCAGGCTTGTGTGCACATCAGGCTTGTGTGCACATCGGGCTTGTGTGCACATCAGGCTTGTGTGCACATCAGGCTTGTGTGCACATCGGGCTTGTGTGCACTTTAAAGTTTAACCCAGTGCATGTTTCAGGAGAGTAGAGGCTACCCCAGTGTACTGAACAGACAAATGAGTGGTATTTGGTGATAGCAGGTGAAATGATAATAACTTCTAATCCACTTTACTTTGAGACAGTTGAACTGAGCTGAACTTTTATTGTATCTCTTTTAAATCAGAGGCACACTTTCAATAAGATGTGCAACCCGTTTACAGTGAATATTAAGAAAAAAAAATTACAAAATGTAAACTGAGAATGATTAAAAACTAAGAAATGTACAAATTAAGTTTGAGAAGGAATTGTATTATATATATCATGTCATGTGTTCCATTGAATGACGAAAGGTTATATATCAACTCGGCGTTGCCTCGTTGATATATAACCTTTCATCATTCACCTCATGCCATTATTTGTACCATTACACGAATATAAAACATTCATTATTTTTATATTATCATCTATATATAAATTTACATAAGGGCATAAACCATGCGATACTTCTAGAAATTTTACTCGATGATTGATTCATACTTTCGGTACTGATTTTAAACACCAAATTTTGGGTTAGATAATTCAATATTGATAATTAAAATTGTGATCGTGGCATACACTGTCTAATGGACATGCTGAAAAATACCTGCACACAATTATACGAAGATGCTTCGCATATTTACCTATCTATATTATTAGCAGTACTCAACTAAGCATCATTGTGTACATTTGAAAATCGCCATATTTTTTACGATAAAATTACTGTGTATTCGAGAACCATCTGTGGGCACAACCATCTAGTCTTTTCAATTATGCTTCTTTTCAATGTGGTATTATTATATTTTTGTGTAATAATAATAATGTAAACTGTAAACAACAGAACCATTAGCACCATATTTGATTTGGTATATTAATGCATATAATATTCATCTATAATTATATTTTGAAAATGTTGAGAAATGAAACAGATTTCAGTTCGCTAGGCACAGTATATTCAACCTTTAAAGATACTTCTCTAAAACCTTTAACCGATTCACCACGATAAGCGCTTAAAGCGCTCATGAGGTTAAAAGTCAAGGTCATTGTAAACAAATTATCAACAACAAAAAAGTAAATCGAATTTACATGCGCAGTTTGCTGTGCATGAATCGTGACAACAAATTATACAAAATACTCAACTTTTTAAAAAAAAATATGCTTCTAAATATATAAAAACAATTGTTGAAGTTAGTTTGAAAATAAAATTCGAAAATATAACCGTTTTTCGAAGCACGCTGTTCGAAACGCGACAGGCGCGTTGAATGAATCTAGGCCTAAACATACAACGTAAAATTGTCTAAAATCCATCTTTATTTCTAATAATCACTATTTTGAAGCTTGTATACAATATAAAATGTATAATAAATAAAGATTATGTATCAGTTACAGTGTCTAAATCGTCATATTTCCATGTAAAAATGTGATTTTTCTACCGGAGAAAAGTCGTGAAGATGTCCTCACGAGGGCCGCGCCATATTGTTTACCTTTGATTGTAATATGAACCCTGACATGTCAGATGCATTATGGGCATGAAATATTTGTTCAAACTCTGCGCAAAGGTCAGTTTATTGAAGCATAACTTTTGACAAACATTTTGATACCAAACTTGTTTTAATTTCATAAGTTTTCAACGCATTTCCGTCAAATTTTCTGCAAGCTACACGTCTAAAACAGCGGACTAAGCTCCCGAGAGATGCCGGTGCGCGTGAGAATCGCGAATTCCAAGTCGCTTTCGGGATGTTTTTTTTAACATTCCCGGTGAACAAACAGCGGCGACGACACTCTCGGGGCGGCTCCCGATAGGCCTAGGCCCCATATGGTCATCGTCGGATGACACAGTCTACTAATTTCTTCATTATTTCGAAACCGGTCATTCATAATGGTCAAGTTTGGTCTTATTTTGAAGAGAAGAAATAGGTTCTGATGAAGAGATGAGTTTTATTATGAAATATTTATTATTTTTTGTGCATTTGGTAGTCAAATATAAATTACAAATTTTTAATAATTTTCCTAAAATATTTATAAAATTTGCATAATCCATACTCCGCCAAAATAAGTTGTCACACAAATTTGATAAAATATTTGAAAATAAAATGTCCTTTGCATTATATTTCTTTTTTAATTTTTTTAATGTCTATGTTTAGAAAAAAATTTAGGGTTAATTATGTGACATATGCTTTTGGGTCCCAGGGGAGCAAAATAAACTTGGGGGTTAATACAGATTATTATTCAGTTTAATCAATTTACCTGTGCATCTATTGTAGTCCATGCTCCTGGTAGTTTGTCATTACCTCTAATAAAGTTATGAAGTACTTCTGTTGGTTGATCCCAATTTATCTGCAAAAATATGGTTTATATTATTGATCAAATTTATGGTTTCATTTAAATGGTACGGACCGGCACATTCATTCACTTGTCTAATTTAAATTCTGCTTTATTTTTCAAAATTGTCTTAAGTCAGCCACAATCATGGCCCGCAGCATTATTAGTAAATTACAATATCTGGCCCATGGTAGAAAACTGTGGAGAATTCCTGCTTCTGTACTTATCACTTGTTTATAAAATAATAATCAGTCACAGACTCATTGATATAAAACAACAATTAACAAAAAAAAAAAAAAAATATATACTATTATAACAGTCCTTTTCAACTTATCTGATTTTAGTTTTCTTTACTATGCTTGTTCAATGTTACCAAGTTGTGATTGTTTACAGAGAACATTAGACAATATCATTCAGTTCAATGTTACCATGTTGTGATTGTTTACAGAGAACATTAGACAATATCATTTAGTTTAATGTTACCAAGTTGTGATTGTTTACAGAGAACATTAGACAATATCATTCAGTTTAATGTTACCAAGTTGTGATTGTTTACAGAGAACATTAGACAATATCATTCAGTTTAATTTACCTTTGCAAGTTCTTTCTTCCTCCATAACTTATCATATGTAGCGCCCTCCTCAGGTTGTACAATTTTAGGAGCTTCGTTCTCGGAGATCAAGTCCACAGCTTCACCCTGCAAAATAGCATACATCAAAAAAATAAAACACTATGTCAAAATTGATTACTATTTTTGATACTATTAATAATAAGTTAAAGCAGGAGGCCAAACTAGAACGGGATATGACCGGTTGGGCCGCCGACAAGTTGAGCCGCCGGTGATTTCTATGAAACGCCCAGTGCATGCCTCTTTTACGACATTTCGCGTAGTGATTAGGATGTTGTCCTAGAGTACAAGTTCATGGTCTTGGTTTATTGTGTCATGAAAATAAATAATATATAATTACATAGGCCTATTACAATTAACACAGCAAGCAAAGGAAAGTAGTAATAACTAATATTTAATAATTTAATTGTTTTTAATCTTTCGAGGAAAGAATTCAGTGCACTCATAATTTTTCTCGCGTGTAGGCCTACCACGTACTAATTAATAGAGTATTAACATTTTTTCGAATGAGGTTAAATAAATATTATTTTTTATTTACTAATCTTTTAATATCATATTTTATTGAATTTTAAAATGTTAATACACAAAATATTTTACTAAAAAACGTGATTTTATGTAATTATTTTACCGAAAAATGGAGTAGGCCTAGGCTCTAGCCTACAACTACAAACAACTGCCGACTGAATGAGGGGCAACATGTTTACATCATTTTTGGCTAAAAACATCACTGTATTTTGGAATCTACAAGCCAGATTTTCATAATTATTTCTTTAATTATAATATTTAATAATATATATACTAAAAACCATGATATATAAACGTTTGAATGTACATCGTTATCCCTAACATAAATTGAACGAGCACCGGCGAAAGTTAGCATTTGGCGTTCCATAGAAAATAACGTTTTTCTGGCGGCGGCTCAACTTGTCGGCGGCTCAACTTGGCCTAATCCACTAGAACCTGGCTATTAAATGTTATGCAACTGACGGTATGTTTTGATCCATGGAGTTAGGCTTTCATATTGAAAACAAGGTTACGCTATAATAATGTTATGCAACTGACGGTATGTTTACATCCATGGAGTTAGGCTTTCATATTGAAAGCAAGGTTACACTATAATAATGTAATGTAACTGAAAAGTATTCAGATTCGAATATCAAATGCTTTCATTACAAACTGAAGTGAAACAGGCGGTGTGCAAAAGTAAATAGATTAAAGGTCAAAATCATTGATGCATGACTATCGTATCATAAACATATTACACTATATCATCACATCTTGTATCTTGAGCTGTCGTAACAAACAAAAGATCAATGTCATAAGAGATGGCTTCCACTAATCTTTTACTGGTTCAAGAATATACATAGGTGTGAACAGGCCTAATACTACTTTAGTTTACCATTGCTTTGATGCCTTCAGGGTAGAGAAATCTGTTGTACAGTGTATCTACGGTGTCATTAGGATCAACATCAACCTCTTTCTGAAGAAGGATTGGTCCAGTGTCAAGACCATCATCAGCCCAAAAGACAGTGAACCCTGCCTTCTTATCTCCACACATCAATGTCCTAAAAGAAATTTGGAAAATTGACTATTCATGTGCACAACATTTTTTTTTAATTATGAGAGTTTTTTCTCATTTTTATGTATATGTCTATAGTATAAATGAGGGTTTCTTGATTGCCTGTTTTGGGCAACTATTATTTAGTAAACAAAGCTAAATAAAAATATTAATAATCAATAGGACAGTCAACATATTAATGTTATCACCATTTTTATTCTATTAACAAATTAATAAATTATTTAAATGTAATGCAGTAAATGATGATCAAATAAATAATTTTAAATTTTATTGAAAAATATGTTGGTGTTGCTGGTATCGGGATACTGTACGACAAGCATCTGCCAATCTTTTAGCATAATGAGTTTAAAGAGAATGAGAATATTCAAATTATTGTACGTTTCTTGGTGGTACATATTATTTGACTTTCTTTTGTTTGGATAGCAATAATAACAATGATAAAGATTACTTACCAAGCTTACTTACTAATAACTACTATTTTACATCTTACCAACCGCACTACAGTAACCATGTAACATTACAACATGATGTAAAAATGTATGAAAAAAAAATTAACGTTTATACCTGCACTAAAGCCAACAAGATACCAAAACACATACCAATTGATTGCAGATGCACCCCTGTGTCTTGGAAGAAGAGATGGATGATAGATGATGGAGCCATGCTTTGGGAAATCAATCACATCCATTGGGATAAATTGAGAACAGAAAGGCATCACATTAATTTCAGCTCCACAACTTTTATATTCTTCAACAACATCAGCGATAGGTTGACCTTTGACTCTCCAGCGAGGATATTTAAAAACCTTTACTCCATCTTTCTCTGCAGATATTGCTGTAAATAAATTCAGGACATTATCTCACAATGTTGAACTGAAAATTGCACAGTATATATACAACAAATGTCTTTCAAAGTGTATTTAAATATGGGCGGTTGGACTATACTCTGGTAAAATAATTCCATGCGAATCGTAGTCAAAATCAACACATCAATTTTAATCTCTTCTCTCCCATACCAAACACTTTGACACGGGCTTTGACATCAAAGAGGTATTATAATATTAACCTTACTCAATTATATCAAGTATTAATATACAGCGTACTTTCCAATACAGGACATCCTCTAGGCTGGCCTAATAACAGAAAGTCTGGTATTCTGAATGGGTTTTTAATGGGAAAAAGAAAGCTTTGGGAGACTTTTTTATTTTCAGAAAGTTTATTGGGACTCTCATTTGTACAAACAATCCAAAATTGCAATATAAAAAACTTTATCTGTCATGCTGACAGGAAATGGCTGCTTAAAGAGATACCAATAATGCTTAGTACTGATTAGATGGGTACAAGATAGGAACAACAATCATACTCTAGAATGAGTCCATGTCTACATGAACAGGGGTGGTTCAAGTGGTGTAGAACAGTTAAGGTTTATCAGCTATTAAATAATAATATGACTTGCCAAGTGGATCAGGCTTTCCTTTGATATCTGGTACAGTGAACACACCAACAACCTCATGACCTTTGTTCTTCAGTAACTTGTAGACTTCTTCACCAAATTGACTTTGCCCAATAATTGCTACTCTCATCTGGGCCATCGTGTGCTGAAATTACAAAAAGACATGGTCAAAGAACAAGAAAACCTCACACAAAACCATTTCTAAAAAGCGAACTTAGATCACTATCTAGTAGGTCCCCTAATGCACATGTACAAATGGTGACTTAGATCAGTATCTAGTAGGTCCCCTAATGCACATGTACAAATGGTGAATTGTTGTTGTAGGTCTTATGTACTAAAGTTCTTGAATGCAGTTATGTTTACTTATTGTGTACTTAGGCAAGACACTTTCACAGACACCCATATATATCTATATCAGTTTTTGCTGCTTTTTTTTATCATTTTATATTAACAAAATAAATAAATTTATTAACAATTTGGCATATAGCCCAAAAGGAAAACATGAGCAGAATGGCCCAACACAGAAGTGTGTTTAAATACATAAATAGACAACTGTCTAGTCTATAAAGTCATCACTGGTAATTTTAATAGTTTTTGGCTTAAATGTTAAGGTCATATAATTAAATAAATAAAGCCAAATAATTAACAAAATTAAGTTTATTCATTTATTATTAAAAAATATTCAAAACCAATATTTCTTTTTTCATCATTGAAATGGTACTGTATGTAACAATACAATGATTTAATTAAAAGAACTTCCATATTTCATAATTATTTATGAGGCGACAACTTAAAGATGCTGGTACATGTTAATTGTATTTTAGTTTCTATAGACAAAAATTGGTAAAAATTACTATATTTTATTTTTTTGTCCTCAATTGGTTGGCCCTGACTGTGTCGGAGTCTCGTATTAAGCTATACATACTGAGCTAGGTACAATACAGAATTATTTACACAATTTAAAACACCATAAAAGATTAGCAGTTATTTCATATGCTCTACTATAGGCTTGATTCTAAAACAAACAAAAAATAGTCATAGCATTTTAGGTAGTTCATAATAATTTAGACTACCAAGCCACACCATCTTTTAACTTTCCTCATGCTTGCACCTAAAGATCATGGGAAAGTAAACAAATTCAAAAAGTCACACATGATTTGAATTAAACCCCCGATCGATTCCTAGCCACAATGGTCAAACAAATTGCCTTTAAACTTTGTATTGAACAAGATTACTACCGTATATCAAATGAGTCCTTTATCAACTGTGTAAGGAGCCACCAGCCGAGATTCCTTGGGCACATTCTCTGTCTGCCAGAGGAGGAGCCTGCAAGAACATAATTATGCCCTCTATATACCAACTCATGGGAAAAGGAGGCCTGGACGTTCTCGAAAATCTAATTTAGCCTACCGTATGTTCAACGTGTTCTAGGGTACGATGGAGGCATGATACAAGCTGAACAAATAGCCTCACTTGCCCAAGATTGAAGTGCTTGGAAAAGTCTTGTAATCGCCTGCTCCACAGCCGAAGGATAAATAGACCATATATCCTACGGTATAATCCCACTTCAGGTTTAATCCCACCCGGGATCCCACCCCTACTTTATGTCTGATTTCACAAACAGGCATACCTCCAGGTTTAGTCCCAGTATTGACTTTTGGTCTAGATGTAGGCCTCTCTATCTAGCCAGTTTAGATGAGTTTTTACAAGAAATGCTATAACAATAATTTATTTTCTGAACCAGGGTTTCCCCAGGTATAAACTCACATCCCAAAGTCGACCTAATTTCGTGTTCTAGGGGGGTGGGATTATACCAGAGGATATACGGTACTCTGAAAATGTGCATGCATAGTGGCATGGTTTGATTCTTGGATACTTTAAACACTATTATAATAGGTCATGCATGCACATTTTCAGAGTACCTTATATCCTCTGCTATAACCCCACCCCACATAGAACACGAAATTAAGTCGATTTTGGGGTGCGAGACTATACCTGGGGAAACCCTGGGTGGCCTTTGCCTTGCCCTCGGAACAATATATGAATCAATGCGTCTACTGTGTAGTAGAACAATGCATAAACCTGTCTGTTCATTAATGTAATTAATTAAAAATTCAATTTGCAATTTAAATAACCTGATCCGATATCACTTTACAAGTTGTGATAATCCCAAATTAGTTTCAGTTAGGCCTCATTCATGCAACTGTAGTGTGTTACGCTTCTAACTATCTACAGTACTACTAGCTACTAGTATAGGCTAGGCCTACTAGGCCTACCTAGAGTCTAGGGCCTAGGCTTTGGTTTGCTTATCTAGGCCTAACTAGGATTTCACCTTTCTACACGATATCTAGTATACTGTAAATAATGCAGCCGTAAAATATACACAAGCTATTTCAAAACAGTGCTTAATCGTTGGCAATATGATATAACCTTCACTGCAAACACAATCCAGTCCATCAGGGCTTGAGTGAGTTCGATTGATATATAACATGCACAACCTTCGACCGACAGTCTTGCCACGCCCACACCTCACCCACGTTCGCGTCCAATAGAAACACTCGTTGCATACGTTTCGGTGAAACCATGGAGGTTCCTCCTCCATGTGAAACAGTCATAATGAAACCGTCATAACTGGTATAATGCGGTTTTCCAGCTGAATTTAACTCATTTACGGCGCAATAATGTCCGTATATCATCGATCCAGGAGCAGTATACATTTTAAATACTGTACAATCTATTTTGTTAAAAGTATGAAAGTTTTGGTAACATTCTAAACATTAATCTTGTACTGTACTATGAATTGATGCCATTTATTATAATAGTATTAATTATTAATATTATTTGACAATAAAAAAGACAATCAATATGCCTACGTTTATTATCGTATTGTACAGTATTATCGAGTAGGCTTAAGTATGGAAATTGTAAAAAAATACTTCAAATTTTGACATCACATTTTATAAACAAAGTGACTCGTTTGACACTTATTACGGACCACACCAGAGGAAATACATATCAGCCTTGCAGCGGATTATCTACTTGATCAATGAAGCATTCACTTTTTCCAGGGAAATTGCCACGTGTCTTCCATATTTGGAACATGTCTGTTGCATCATTCACGAACCAGCACCATATTTGGAACAAAGGTCAATCTACTGCATATCATTGGCTGTGACATATGTTGAGGTACAATGAGTAGATTTTATAGTGATTATCCATTCAATTCTACATAACAAATTTGATATTCTGACATTTTATAAATAATAAACCAATTTTTTAAATTATTAAAATACAAAAACATGAACAAGGAAGATTAATTAAATCAGACTTTGAATAGGATTTTTTGTAGTTTTAATAAAGTTAATCACTTCTGTAGAAAGAAAAATGTTTTCACTATAAAATGACAAAATAAATGGTAATACATCTGGACAAGACTTATTGCATTAAATAATAATAATAATAGCAATAATAGCACTACTAATAACTAATTAATGAATAAGTTATTACATATTATAAATGATCTCTATGATTGAATATTTGCATTGTATTTTAAAAGTTAACAGTTTATAATTTGTTTTTGTTTCATTTATTTTTGTTTTGTGTTATGGATATGTCTTCTTGTTTTGTGTTATGGATATGTCTTCTTGTTTTGTGTCTTCTTGTTTTGAATGTTATGAAAATTTATTACACTATTTCTATTCTATGGATTATATTTTGGAGAAAAATTAATGAATTATTTATTTGAATGAATAAAATATACATGAATACCAGGCTTTGAAGACCATAGCTTGGAAGACCAATGCAGTTAGGCCTATACAAACAAATCATAAAGATAAAAATAAGATACTAAAACTGACATGATTAAACAATCCAACATAAAATATTTGTTATTTCCACATTTAAATTTATATACTGTACAAATCTACAGCACCAAAAATACTGGTTATGGATTATTTATTAATTGTTCTACAGTGTTTTAAACTTAACTTAACTTAAACTTAATCACAAAATGTAACATCTTGTCTACTAACTAGCAACTATTCAACAAAATCATCCATTTGTGACAATTCATTGCCCTTCTTGACGAATAGTGAGTACATCACTGTCTGATCTTACATGCTTCAAAACCTGAAAAACAGCTAATCATTACATTCATTTTCTGGTGAAAAAAAGCTTTTCATTGAATTCTGAAAACTGATCATCACAGTACAGCCTCAATTGAAAGAAATACTTCTTTGTATCTGACTTGGGTTTGTGAATTATTATTCTATATAGGCCAATATAGCATTTGCTAGTACATAGTACAGGTAGGCCTACACACTACTTTACTAGCTAGCTGGGCCTACTACTTACTAGCTAGGTGTCAACCTATCCCATCCATTATTCTAACTAAGCTTTACCCTTACTTCTATTCTTTCTAGGCTATAGTAGTACTCAAGTAGTAGCCCTATCTATGGCCTATATATAGACCTAGCCTAGATCCTAGGTCTAGCTCAGACCAGGCCTAAAATTCAAGTTAAGCCTAGGCCTATAGTATGTATAGGGTTAGAGCATATGATGATGACCTTTCTAGGCAACCAACCCCACACGATGTAGCCTAGGCCCTAGGCCTAGGCCAAATAATAATCATACTTACAGCAGATGTTGTAAACCTTCGTACAAATCGATTTGCTGCAAGCATTT
Organism: Antedon mediterranea; assembly: GCF_964355755.1. Classification (NCBI taxonomy): domain Eukaryota; kingdom Metazoa; phylum Echinodermata; class Crinoidea; order Comatulida; family Antedonidae; genus Antedon; species Antedon mediterranea. Next base: position 11,723,960 of record NC_092678.1, read on the forward strand.
TATGTTAAACCTTAAAATAAGGAACTTGATTATCTGAAACCCCTTCAGATTCTTCAATCTATCTTGTCGCCGCCTGTCTGGCTGACCAAAACTGGCTCCTTTTTCCACATCGAGTAAATAATTATTATGTATCACAGTACAACACACAGGCACACTCTACACAGCCAAAAGTATATTAAAGCTAATTGCCTATTGGCCAGACCTATATTGCATTCATCCAATGAGAATGAATGAATGATTAACTGTAACTTTGCGACGATGCTCTTACTTTTTGACATGGCTGGCTTACTTCGATGGCTTTTGAACCGGATATGAGGATATGTTCAATGCAAGTATTATAACACTACTCAGTTGCGCCGAAAAAACCACGAAAACAAATATTTGTTCACTTACAAAAAAATCAAATTAGATACCGGTACCGTTTTTTAAACTCTTTATAAAGCGTGGTAATTCCCACTAGAACGCAACGCAACGTAACGCAGCGACGTATCAACAGAGCCCTTATATTTTTTCAAAATGTTTTTAGCTCAGCCCCATGATAGGACTGGTACTGGAAACTTCCATATCTTATTTCATATATTTCGAACTAAAATAAGTGCATTTTCCGGGGACCTAACAGAAGTTGGCTTAGCTCATATATACGACGTGTCCCCTGAATAAGGGTGTCCCAAAGTAGGGGCTCTACTGTAGCTATACTATTTTATTATAATTACATCATCACAATTTCTTAAAATCTACTTATTTCGCTTAATTTTTCTCTTTTCAGTCATAGTCATATCATGATCAATACAATTTGTATATAATCTTGACTTCACAACAACAGCCTGCTCTCCTCTCCAGATGTAGTCTGAACGCATTTATAATGTTGTTCTAAGACATCTATTCTTTCTTGAAAAATTCATATACGTACAGTAACACATGTTATCGGACGTGCGTTCTTTCTACCCAGCTCCCGATTCACGTTTTCTGCAAATTTATCAATTAATCTCTGCTAGACATTTGCTATTAACAAATATATACTTTAATAGAAATGTATATGAAATAATTAAGCCTCAGAAATTTTTGTTTTCCGAGGTAGGCCTACTTTGATTGCTTTGTTGGCAAATATGTAAAAGTGGCAGGAAACGTCTAAAAAATCCTTTTATTATAGAATCTAAAAGAAAATATTTATAATTTTTACGACAAAAGTATGGATTTGCTAGAGTGGATCACAATTTGTTACAACATTCATTTCTAAAAGTAGCCACCTTTTTAGTTTACAAAAGTAATCTCGATTGCGTCCTAAAAGGACCCATAGGATTCTTTTCGTGGGTTTACGGTATCATTTCTGGGGGTGGATCCAAATATTTTCTAAAGGGGATCCAGAAAAAAAGGGATCAATTTTTTAAATATTATAGGCCTACTCTCTTAATGTACGGTAAACGAGTGATATATTTCCACTCCAAATTTAGAGTGAACTGATCTTGAATGAGTGGTAATCCACTCCAATTTGAGCGACTGCCATAATTATTAAGCATAAAACGTACAACTCCTTCCAACGAGTGTGCATTTGTATTCCCGCTCGAACTGTAAACACCCACCACTCGACTCCCCCCGGGATCGATCGGAGTGAAAACTTTTGATCGAGGCAGCCAATCAAATGCAAGCATTTCATAACTTTTCATCGTCTTTCGCGCGCGCGCCCGGGCTGGCCCCGCCGCCCGGCGGCCGATTGACTGTTTCTCTCTCTTTTTTCTCCGCCCCCCCCCCCCCCCCATTCACTTTATTCAACCACTCTTTATTAATTATAGGCCTAGCCTAGGCCTACCTAGACCCGGATAGGCTACACACATGATATTTACAAATTTCACTTAAAATAAAACTGTTTTTTTTTTGTGGCCGTAACGAACATGCGCATGGGCCGGTTGGCCCTCTGCTGCGGCCTTATTATTTACTAGGCCTAGGCCCTCCTCTAACTCTAGGAGCCTATTCTAGACCTAGCCTATTCTAGTAGGCTTATGCCTAGCTAGGTAGGATACTATATTCTGATAAAATTATATCATGTTTCTGAATGATTATTTTAAGAGTAAAATGGTATTAATTTATACACATTCAAGTTTACTTTGATTCTGTGAATCATTTCTCATACTACATAGGATATAAAATAAATATTTAACAAAATAAATTTCAGAAAATTTTAGGTTGATTAGCCTAGGCAGTAGTAATAATTTCAATGTTTCAGATTAACTTGGAATTTGAACTGATGTATTCAGGATGTGGATTCAAAATGTTAATCAAATGAAAGCCATATTTATTACCATCCCAGGGCGTCAGGGAATATACTCTTCCTTGTTTATACATCGATATCAAACATTACATTGTAAAGTGTATTGATTGATTAAAAAAATATACAATAATCTTAGTACATTTTAAATAAAAAGATGGTTTACAAAATGCTAAAAACAGAAATAAGCAATTACTGTAACTTTAAGTGCATTTACTGTTTTTGCAGATGATCTGGATGTGTTCAGAAAAATTACCATCAATATCAAGAGGTGGGAAAAGCAAAGTCTACGATGCTTTTCATTACATTGTACAACACAAGCCAGTGAGTACTTGTTAAACGTTTTTATAATTCCATCATTAAATTGCAATAGATCTATATAAAATTCGTGTTTCATTCTTTGTAAAATACTCTTAGTATATGAAAATATTATATCTCAAAACTGAAACACAGTATGTGATTATACATTAAATGAGCCCCAATAAAATTTCATCTTCTCCTTTACTTCTCAAGATCACTGTTGCATAAAATACCCTTTTCACAGCAGCATAATTTTGTATCTGGAGATCAAACCTGGTTAAAAATTTTCTATTTTCTGCATATGTGGAAGTTAAATAAGAAAAGAAGGAAGGCAACTGGGAAATGCCTTTAGCTCACATATTTTGTAAACTTGTAATGTGCAGTATACCAAATTGAAATTCAAACCATCTGATCAAAAACAAGCGTGCATTATTGATCAGTATATTAACAAAGTGATTAAAGATACAAAATTGTAGCGTTTATTATGTGATAAATAATAGACTAAAGTACCTTTTGAGTATCGGAGGATTTGTGATAAATTCATATTTTGTTAGCTTTTTATACTGTATTTTTATATTTTTCAGGCTGGGACAGATGTTGACAGCGTTGCATCAGGAAAATCCAGACTGGGATCCAGTCAAGTCGCCCCATCGCAAAGTCGCCCCATACAAAGTCGCCCAATACAAAGTCGCCCCATCGCAAAGTCGCCCCAAAACAAAGTCGCCCCAAAACAAAGTCGCCCGCCCCGGCACAGTCGCCCCATTACAAAGTCGCCCCATCGCAAAGTCGCCCCAACGCAAAGTCGCCCTATCGCAAAGTCGCCCCAACGCAAAGTCGCCCCATCACAAAGTCGCCCACGGTTTTATTTCGGAAGTGCCGCCGCTAGTAGTACGCTGTTTTAATCATATAGCGGTTGCGTTTGATATCGATTGCGTTGTTACTTTGGTCGCGCTAAATGTCGTATACATTATAATGTTTATCCTATTATATACATAATTTGTGTTTTAATTTTTATTTTACAGGTTTTAATGGAGTGATGTGCTTTTTAAAAATCATTAAAAAATAGTCCCTTGTTTGAAAGTTCTAAAAAGATTTCGAAAAGATTATCCCTGATTTATAGTTTCGAAAATGTTAATTTAATATGATTTTAAAATTAGTTACCAGAGCCACAATTACGAATCTTTCTTCAACCTACGCGTGGATACCAGCTCATTTTTTAGGATAATATAATAAGTGTATAAATAGTAGGCCTTCGTATATTTACAGTAGTTAAAACAATAACAGCGTTGTAAGACAATAAATGTTATATAGGCTACTTATTGATCATTTTGCATTTATTGACAAGTTATGTGTCTATAGTTATTTAATTTTAATTATGACTTTTCAAAATGAAGAAATAAAAAAAAAGGGGATGTCTTCGCCGATATGATCGTTTTACACATGCAGGTATTTTAGTAAAATTAAAACGCTAAATTTTGACCATGGAAAAACCATCGTACAGTATGATTATCGTGTGCGTGTTTTTTAAAAAGGGGAATCCCCGACGGGCAGCAGAAAGACGTAGCAGCTGTGAGAAGGAAACAGATACCAGAAGGAGCAGCTCCGATTGGTTTCAGAGAATGTTTCAGATTGCGAGTCGCTTTTTATTTAACAGCAGAATGATCATTTTACTGAAGAAATTCTTTTCAACCCTTTTGGTTATAGAACATTCTAATTATCATGCCTAATAAATATCCTCATATCGGGTGTTTATTTAATTTTAATAAACAAGACAGTGAAGAGGCACGGAATAATACGTACACGGACGTACGACGAATACACACATGCACGTCATCATTTACGACATAATATAGTGGCGATATGATGCAATTTTATAATGGATATAATGATGGGATTGCATTTCCAGGCTTATAATCAATGTTCATTGTAATACTATGTATATAATAGTAAACTGAATGTTTATAAATAAATTGTTTTACCTAATTTGTTGCATATAAAAAATAAAAGACACAGACGTAGCCTACGTTCCCTATAAAATATTTCACATTTAAATTTATGTACTGTTAAATGACATTATGCTGAATAATAGGCTTACTATAATCTTAAACTATGTTTACAAATTGTCATTTTTAAGGCACACATCTTTCTCTCATCATAGACCTCAGTGTAAAATAAAAACAAAAATCAATTATTAATATAGGCCTAATAATAATAAATATTCATCGACCAAAGTAAAAATAATCTAGATCGTATAACATCATTTTATCGCGACCAAAATTAAACGCCACCGATTTCGAACGCGACTGATATCATCGTAAAACTCCGACGGGGTTTCCCCATCTTCAGATGGTGCGTTGTAGTGCGACAACGGCGGAGTAATTACGGGGGTTTCCCTCTGGTGAGAGCTAGCACGTTAGTGCGACCGCGGAGTGATTAGTTGGGGCTTCCTCTCTGATGATTGGGGAGCGTGCCCATCGTGTGACCTGAGACTACATGGCGGGGCTTCCCCTTTTATGCCTACACGTTCCGTGTTATTTTGTGTATCATTGCGACATTTTACGCACTTTTAAACTATTTTTTAACGTTTTGGGGCGACTTTGCGATGGGGCGACTTTGTGTTGGGGCGACTTTGCGATGGGGCGACTTTGCTTGGGGCGACTTTGCAATGGGGCGACTGTGTCAGGGCGACTTTGTTTTGGGGCGACTTTGCGATGGGGTGACTGTGTATGGGGCGACTTTGTATGGGGCGACTTTGCGATGGGGCGACTTGACTAGCATCCGACCAGACATATGCACAGCCATTTATCCTTGCATTGGGTGATGTTAAAGAACCTACAGAGTTTTTTATTATTGTTGATGCAACATCTATTCCTGGTGGTAACACAATTGTTCAGGCAATTGATCGACTTTTTAAAATTCATTATATATTTAATGTCCATTTGCCAGTCCGCTTGTGACCTTTTTCAATTTCTTTGAAGGTCTCTTATATAGTTACGAAATTACAACAAACATCAAACCAACTGTTAGGGAGTTATATTCCCATTTTATTCGCGATGATGAGTAACTGAGATGAAATGTTTTTGATGAATTTAAATTACCTCTTAATTATGCATTATGTATAGAGAAGAGATTTGCTTTTCAAAATAAACAAATTAATATAGCTCAATGTCGGTTTCATTTATTTGGTTGTGCACAATTGTGTTTTAAATGCATGTTTTTAAGGCTACTACCAAGTTTGGAATCACAGAAGCAGCCTTGCAGACGGAAGATACAAGTAGAAAAAGAATACGCTAAAAATACCACTCCTAAAAAAAAGTGGTTTCCTTTCACTCTTTTATGAGTTGATTATTTTCACTCTTTTTGAAAGAGTGGGTCACTTTCACTGTTTTATGAGTGTATTATTTCCACTTTTGTTAAAAGAGTGATGAAAATGTTCAATCTTTTTAGAGTTGGTTTCACTCATTTTAGAGTGATTTGGTGACCACTCTTTTTTTCACTCCAAAACGAGTTGTCCCTCGGTTAACTCTTTGAAAGAGTGGAAGTTTGTCTAGTTTGAGTGGTTTCTCACTCCTTTACATTAAGAAAGAGTCAGGATGTCAGCGTGCATTTGCATTCATTTATGACTTTTAACAGATCGTGTTTGTACGTGATGAATATGACACACAGGATTTCGAATTGGGGTATTAGACCACAGGTAGGAACATGGAGAATGAATTCCTATTATAATTTATACTCCAAAATTGCACTCTCGCACCTAAACAATCTAGGTATGGGTACTTTCAGAAAATTGCAGCGTTGTGTTATTTATATTATCTATAAGGATGGACCAAGAACTGACTGTAATAAAAAAAAATGATGGATCAATGAAAATTCCAATATTGTGATTTTGGGTTTTTTTTAAGGGTAGGGTTAAAAATAGCGTCGATCATTCACCAGTAAATCACAATTCAGCGCAACCCGAGGTCTTCTATTTTTTTTCCGGTACTCGAACAACATACAAGGATAACCCATAAAGCTGAAACAGCTTATTTCCAGTAGGTTCCTTATAAAAAAACATTTTAAAAAAGGTTAATAATAATGCACACATCATCATATTATAGTATTTTCTTGTGTGTGTAGGCATGTTTCGGCCTTTAGAGAAATCTCGAAATTAGGGACCCTATAAACTTTGTAATATTACGTTATATAGGGGTTCTGTTTCAGATTTCTCGAAAACACAAATAAGACCCCAACATAAACTTCTTCGAAAACACTAGACTCTCTTAAAGATGTATTGTCCCTTTGTCGAATTCCCAAAAAAATAAAAATAAAAAGATTTCGAAAAAATGGTGGGTCATTTTGAAGTATCATAATAGTCATTAAGAGCCATTGTCTGTAAGAATCAAAGAAATATCAAAAAGAGTGGCAGACTCAAAAAAATGGATTTCTTTCAAATTTTGCACATGGCTATATATGTGTTGAGAGAAATCAAATATGAAGTATTTTTTATTTCACACGTATATTTCCATGGCAACGGCCAAATTTGTGTTTTTGACAAATTTTGTCCTTTTTTAAGGTTTTTTAAAATGGATATTGGTACTACTTTGATGAATGATATTTTTGTTTTGTTCATTTAATTATAAAAAATAATTAGTGTATGCATAATAACAATGCATTGAGCACCTGTTTCAAATTTTTTTATTTTTTTTTATTTCATACTTTGGGAGATACCATTTATTTAAAAAGGGGTGTTTTTCACTTTTTTTTAATTGTTCAATGCAACTAAACTTTACTTCACCATAACGCCCAAAGTGGTGTATTTTTTTAGCTGATTTATTACAAATAGGTAGTTCCAATGTTTAATAATTGATTTATAAAATAAAATACTGGGGTAAATTTAAAATCTGCAAGCAGTGTTGCGAGAAACATAGGCATTTTTATATTAAAAAAAACATGGTATATTAGTAAAAACATTTTATTTTCTTTGATTATTTGATTTGAAACTCATTGGTCAGAAAAATTCTTAATGTTTTATATAGTTCTAGTTGTGTTGTGAGAAAAAAAATTTTCTTTAAATTATAGATTCTGTAATTCCCAGTTTTAAATTAAAAAATGGAAATTTGAATAAATTATCAGATCGTTGTGAATTTTAATCTTTGCAACAGATTACTCCTCTCTTATTTTGAAGCTCCTCTTTCATTTGTTTACTTCTTTTATTTGCTAACCTAAGCAGATCCCACATGCCCATCAACCACCACTTTCGACTACCATCCCTCCCCTCCCCCCCCCCCCCCACCCGACTATAACCACAAAAAGATAAACTGCAACACTTTGGTCGATCATCCACTATAGAGTGTCAAATGCATGCATTCAAGCACCACCCACACTGCCGCTACTATCGCCCCAATGAATATACAGATTCAAACTCCTCCATCCCACCCCCTCCCCCTTTCTCCAAGCCCCACCCACCCCAAGTTAAAAATTGCAATGCAAAAGATAGGACATAAAGTTAAGTTTTTAGACCCTCGCCTTCAACCTCCTAACTATTTAAAATTCCTGGATCCACCACTTTTCTCTCCCCAAAATAGAACCAATCAAAAGTCAATGATATACTCAGGTATGTTAATGCTACATAACAAATATTGAAGCCCTGATTTGAAATTTCATTTCATTTAAGGTCAGCATGTAAAATATCACACTTTATTATTAAATATTGGTTTTAAATTCTATATTTTTTTAACGGTGATGTTTGGATTCAGTATTAATTATTAATTAATAATTATCTGATAATTATTTAATTTCCCTTAGTTATGCATAGCAACAGTTACTATGGTAACTAAAATTGAGATATTCTTTAGATTTTGCATATTTATCTTATACAAATTTAATTTTAATTTGTAGATTATTAGCAGGCAATGCCTTATTTGCATTTTCAAATTACCGTTTCACAAGGTCATATTCGTAAGCACTTTCTTCTGTGATTATTTTTATTAATGAAAACCCCATATTTTATTTACAGCGGCCACCTCCCTTAACGGACGCACTTTGAAAAGCCTGTTTGTTCTTCCTATCTAATTAGTGCATTTGGTGCTTACCGTAAGCAGCTGCGGGCACCTTTTTATACAAAAAATGAGATTTTTTGTAAGCGGCCAATCGAAAAATGTGATACTTATTGCATGGACCTATGAATTAGAGGTGCATGTTTATTATATTTCTTTATATATTAGCTTTATTTTGAAGAGGTTTTAAAAACATTACTGTGAAGAGATGAGAAAACTACACTGATTTTGACCGACCATTTTTCATATGATAAACGTTTTTAAAATTTGTCTGAAAATGCTAAAAAAAATACTAAACCACCTGATTATAAATAATAATAGGCCTACAATTAAAAGCGGCCACTTTTCCAGGTCCCGAGGGTGGCCACTTACGGGAGGTTCTTGAACTGTATTTAAACAAGAATATTTCTTACAAAAAACGCTGCTTGCTTATTGTTATTGCTAAGGTCAAGTCTGGGGGTCACTTCATCAAGCCTAGATACTTCAAGTATCCTATTACAAACAAAAACTTCAATGGACTGTTTTGATAATAATTCAATGATTATCTGACAGTGAATTATAGTAATATCATGGGACTCATAAATACCAGAAATGCTTTGGGATTTGTCATTAGACTCTTTTCTCAGCCGTTTTTTGGATTCAACAGGTGGTACCTATAAATTATAGTCGAGTTTCCATTTTAACATTCCATTTATACTGCTGCTTGATTTCATCTAATGAATGAGTCATCTCGTGTGACGTAGCGGGCTAGAGCAGCAATTATCCTTAGTTATGCATAGAAACAGGTTCTAAGATAACATAAATAATACATTTTGACATAACTTGACCCAACAAATAACCCTTTCACAAGGTCAGACATTTTCTGGGATTCAGTAGATAAGTAAATTTGGGAAAAGGTAGTAAAGCTATGTAATCAAATGTTTGTAGTCATGAAACCCCATATTAAAAATATTGTACTTAGTTAGTATAGAAACAGTTGCTACAATACACTATAGGTAAAATGTTGATGTCATTTGACCTCAATATGTAATTTTTTTTTTTCATGAAAACTCCATATTTTATTTTTTTTTTACCTTTATTCAGATTCGTCAAGACTTTCTTTCTGAGATTATTAGGATTCAGTATTTAAAGTAAATTTGGCAAAAAGTAGAAATGTAGAACTATGTAGAAAAAATGTTTTGTATTTATGAAAAACCCCTTTTCGCATAGAAACAGTTGCTATGGTAAAATTTTGACCTCAAATGAATGAATTTACAAGGTCAAGTTTGTCATTAATGGAATGCAGTAGAAGTTAAATTGAGAAAAATTACAAATGCAATCAATTCTTTGTGTTTATAAAAACGCCATTTTTTACATTTTTTTAAAAATTACTTTCCTTAGTTACACATAGAAATGGTTGCTAAGGTAACACTATAGGTAAAATATGAAAATTGTTGAGAATTGTTATGAACTATCTTGTAAATGTTGATCAAACATTAATAGTTGTAGTAAAGTGGGGACCTGTCCTGTTTTGCATTCTGACCCCTTTTGACCTTAAATGACCTATTTACAAGGTCAGATTTTTTGGGAGGTCTTTCTGTATCTCTTTACACAAAATAGATTTAAAAATTTATAAAAACCATTGACGCAATTATTTCCAAGTTTAACATTATTTTCTATCAACTAAATATTTCAATGCAAAATACTGTTTTTCTGGCAATTAATTGAAATAAACCTGGCAACACATTCTCATATTTTATCTAAACTATTCGTATGACTCTAGTAGCATTATGACAAGCCACATATACATTTTATTATTGGATTAGCCATATTTAATTTGTGTTTCATGTGTTTTGTTTGTTGATATTTTATTATATTTTTTGTATTTTTCGTATTTTCCTGGCAACACAAAACCTATGTACGAAATTTACCCCAGTGTTTTTTTCGTGATTATTGTTGACAAACCTATTGACTATCAAATTAAAAAACCTCATTGATTTAAAAACACCACTTTGGAAGTTATAGGTACGTTTATGAGGTATACTTTTATAAAAAAAAATATTTTTTAAAAACACCCCTTTTTAAAATAATGGTATCAACCAAACTCCATTTTGTATTTTTTTTTTTTTTTACATTAAATGGAACTCAATACATGTTGTTTACACTGCTACAAACAAAAACTGTATACTGTAAGTATTTTTGGTTAAAATAAGTATACAAGTTTGTCCTTTTTCACTATAGAAAATCTGTGAAAAATGGCAAAAACATCAAAATTTGGATAATTGACCGTTGTCATGGCAACGGAGGCTAAAAATTCAAATGAATGATGTAGATATGCTTTTTAGTGAAATGTCTATTCATGGTAAAAATTTGAGAGAAATCCATTTTTTTACATCTGCCACCAAATCTTTGATTTTTACAGACAATGGCTCTTAACTTTCACAAAAAATTAGTCGGAAAAAAAATACAGACGTTTTTTGGTTCAAAAAATAACTTTGACTTCCAGTCTAAGTTTTCGATCAAAACATATCTCATAGGCTAATACAACGCGCTTATTTGGCTACTCTGTATGCATAATCATAAAACTTCCTTGCGATCGTTGTGAAAACACCTTCTCAACCGTGACAAGCTGTACACAATCCTAATTAGCATCATGCATAATGTATACTCATGGTTTGAAATCTTTGTTTACTTTCGCTCGCGACGATTTTTCAAACGAAATGTAATCAAATTAATTTAGCTGTTTATTACGTAAAATGGTTGTTTTTTGGCTCGAATTTTCGACTTAAAGTGAATAACTATATTACTGTGATATGGCCAACTTAAGTTTATAATATTTTGACCTTCATTTTTTTGTGTTTCGAGGGACTATACATCTTTAAATGTAACATTGAGATGTTTTTATTGGGGCTCATTATCTTTGAGATTTTTTAAACAGACCCCGTCTAAAAGTTTTTTTTGTGACCCTTTGTTCTCGGGTCTGTGCAGTGTTTTTGTAAGACCCCGTTAAATTGAAATTAGATGTTTACCGTGGCCGGGTCTCTGTTTTTTTACGATTTAAAAAAAAAAATATTACGTTTATGGGATGCCTGTTTCGGAGAAATCTCGAAAACAGAGACTCTAACAAAAACTTCTCAATGATTATTACGTTTTATAAAGGGTATCTATTTTCAAGATTTCAATAAAAAAAGAGACCCCGTATAAAACGTAGATATTGAGAGGTTTTGGGGGGTCTTAATAGAAACCCTGCGCCCTTAGTCTGTGGGTCTGCAGACGGTTTTGTGGTCCTGTTTATCGTAACACCGGGCGTAACAGTAACACCCACCCGTTGGCTACTGAATATTAGAAGTTATATTTACCGGTAGCACATTAAATATATCCTGATACTGTTTATTTACCTCTAAAAAAGGAGACCTTGTAAAAGTTAGGTCAGGATCCCATGTGGCGGATGTGCCCCTGGATCCGCAACAGCATTTTATTAATTATTATTTTTGGTTGAAGAACTGTATAGAGGGCGCAGAGGAGGTAGTAAGGCAGTAAAAGAGACGTGACACACACACCCCACACGTGTTTTTGTTTATTTTTGTTTATTTAACATCATGATGTACGTACCGAAGCACTCCAGCACCATTCTTCTCCAAAGATTACTTTCTGGTTTTCCATCTGATATTAACCATGCCTTTGCATACGGTTCAGCTGTTTTTAAACAGAAAAACAATATAAACTCAGTAAGATATATTATTATTAATATTAGGCTGCCTAGCCTCTACTAGCTAGGCCTAACTAGACCCTCTAGCTAGGCCTAGCCATTACTAAGGACTAGGCCTAGGCCCTAGTACTAGCTGGTTAGAGTGGATTCCCTCGCGGCCTAAGAATTAGGCCTAGCCTACTACTACCTAGGATTCATGTACATGTATTTACATACAGGGTTATATTGTAAAATCTCTATGGAGTCTATTGATTGCGAGCATCTGTAATGACTTTTTTAGCATAAAAAAAGAAGAGGCTGCGTCAAAAAATGAAGATGGCGGGGACACTATATAAACATTCATATTTTTTTATTTTGCTTAATTGTAGGCAGTTGTGTAGTGATTGATTGTAGAACTTAAAAAACATTTAACCATGTCATTCCTTGTTTTAAATCTACGTTCTATGTCTATATTATGATTTTTTTAAAAAATCAATCTGCACGCAATGCATTCTGGTATTTATAGCGGGATGCTTAAATTACAAGAATCTACTATTATTTTTCACATTTGTAACCATTTAAAGATGAAACAAATTATCGCAATAGGTCAATATAGCATTTATTTTTACATAAAATGTAGTTTTTGATGTTTAATTTGATCGAAAAAATGTAGGTAAAGTGTCTTTAAATGTCCAAATAATAGCGCAACAAAATAGTATTAATCTATGTATATTTTGTTTATAAAACAATGAAAATAGTTGTAAATGTACCTGTCATCTAGAGGGAAAACCACATTCCATTGATTTGATAAAAAATGTGAAATCCAATATGCCTATTGAACAACACAAAAATAAAGATAATTGATTTTAAAAAAATAAATTGATTGATTGATTTTTTCATTTATAAAATATGAAAGATAGGATCTTGGTAATGCAATTATACAATATTTTGTTTTGAGGATGAAAATATGAGGAGAGTAGAGGTACTGAATTGCTCATGTTATTTATTTTCTTGCAGAACAATATGATTGACATGGTGTTTGTTGTAGATGACCCAGCAAAGTGGCATACAAGCAACTTAGTACATAATCGTAGTCATTATTCTATGTTGGGATATAGTGGAGGCGAGTGTATCGCTAGAATACAAGATCATTTTGGTGCAGAGGTCTATTATAACACAAGGGTCAGGTGTCGGGATATGGTATGTCACACATGGCATGTACATATTATATTTTTAGAAAAACTGAAAGCTTTCTAATGCTTGGTTCCCACTAGGATGCAATGCAACACAAGAATTTGACCAATCACTGTCAAACTGTCATTGGTCACTTGCTTGTTTTCTGTCCACATCTTTGCATTGCGTCACTAGTGGGAAACAACCTTTATTTAATGTAATTTAACTGTTGTATTGGTTCTGATATGAGATGTTGATTGGGGTTTAGCAAGGCAATCCCCGTATCATTTTTAACTTCCATTCCCAGGTATCAATTCCAACGATTTTTATAGAGTATTTTTTATTCAGTATTCATAAACATTTATTTAGATAAAATATGATAACAAAACAAAATATACAAATACAAACAAAATATTATTTTCATGAAGTAGATAACTATAAGACCCAGAACAAAAAATAAAATGAATAAGAACTTCATATCATTTAAGATAAATACGTATTGCTTTGCAGCTGATTAAGTATGGTGTAGTAAAGACTTCAACATTAATTAGTGAATTAGTGAATTGGAACACACTGTACCTCAGTGGCAGACTTCATAAACCTGTAAGTATTTAATTGTATAAAAACTATTTTATATAACACCTAAATCAATTCCTGTCATTTGATTGAACGATTGTGGATCACATGGCATGCAATAGTACGCACTATTAAACGATCCTTTAATAGTACTTTTTTCGTGTACTTATATATCAACTCAGCTTCGCCTTGTTGAAATATAACCTTTCATCATTCACCTCATGCCATTATTTGCACCATTACACTCATAAACATTCATTATTTGTATATTATTAAATGGTAAGTAAATAACTCAATTAGATGGTTAGTGAATAATTTATCTCCATTTTCCCGGGAACAGAAATGGAAAAATTAAAATACTAATAGCTTTCTCAACATAAACAGTTAAAAACCCCAAGCAGTTGTGTATTTATCCAGTTATTTCTGCACTTTCCAGCTGTAATGCAAAATGTCTGTTATTTCATAGACAGTGGCTGTAATGGCATGTTGATAGAACTTTTTAATAACTACTAATTAGGTTCAAGTATGTAGAAACACTACAAGCAAGATTTTAAAAAAGGCATTATGGCGAAACCAGTTGAGTGCAGTCTATACCTCACTGTTGTTACTTCCGGAAGAGTTCAATGAAGAGCAGTTATTTACAACAATTACAGGTCTGTCATATTCTGGTGAGTCTCTCAAACCAATTACTATTCTATAAATTATTTATTATTATATAACACCTAAATAAATTCCTGTCACTTGATTGGACGATTATGGGTCACATGGCATGCAATAGTACACACTATTGAATGGCCGTTCAATAGTACTGTACTGTTTTTGGAACATATCTACAAGATGTGGAATCGTTGAAAAAAACCAGAATTAACCTAGATGAGTTCCAGTTGTCAAAGTTTCATAATCGTATCGCTGCCTTTCCACTGTAGCTGTTAGTATTAAGCTAGGCGCTTTAGCCTAGCTAGGACTAGGATTGTTTGGTCGTTGACATAATTAACACTACAGTAGGTGTGTTTATAAAATCCAGCCCCATTTGAGAGGTGAGCGTTTATTTCAAATGATGTTCTATGTGGGCAAGAATGAGCTTGCATTGTAACAAAATTCAGCATGACATAACTATTCAATGGAATACGGTAGTTATTGAATATCATGTGACTCACAATCCTAAAAACAAAAGACAATAATCTTCTAAGATGTGTTATAATAAATATTGATTATTATTTCAGGTGATTTCAGGATGATTATAGGAGAAGACAAGGGAAAAGTATCAAACATTGTGAAACCCAATTTAAAATATTTCCAATCAAAATATGCAAATATACTAGAAACAGTGGAACACATACATTGGAATGCAAGCACAGGAATGATCGAGGTATGTTTTTATAACTTTTTGTCGACAATTATTGTGGTTCAATTTTTGTATCACTCAAGCTAAGTATACTGTGAATATATTTGTTGACCGTCCTTATATTGAACAGTAAATCTTCCAACGCATGAATAATGAAACGTAGATAGCGGTATTAAACCTCAGTCTATTTTAACGTAGATAGCGGTATTAAACCTCAGTCTATTTTAACGTAGATAGCGGTATTAAACCTCAGTCTATTTTAACGTAGATAGCGGTATTAAACCTCAGTCTATTTTAACGTAGATAGCGGTATTAAACCTCAGTCTATTTTACTGAATCCAATGGCAGTAAAATATAAAACTTAAAAATTCATGATGTTATGTTATGTTGTTGTAGTTTTAGTGAACAAACCTTTATTTTAAAGTGTGCTGTATATAAGGTTTTTTTTGCTTGCAGCAAGACAAAAGTAGAGAATGTTTATATTCACATCTAAACCGATTGCCAACAAATCTTATAAGAACTATTGTTAGATTAGCAGACAATGAACAATGTAAAGATAATCAAACTGTTTTCCGAAAACTAGCCAAGGATCCGCAATGCTGTACACATTATGTAAACAAAGGTTTGTATCTATCATTTCCTTGCTTTTTATTTGATTTTGAGGGATGTTACGTAGACTACCAATGGATTAAAAAACATTATCTGTATGCTGATAGTAGATATAAATATAGAATATGTACTATTACTAAGTTAAAGAGCAACGCAAGTGATTTGACAAATTACAAGTGATGGATTATTTGAAATGTTGCGTACAGTATCATTGGTGAAGTGGATTGCATTGCATCTATGTCTTTTTTTGCTGGTCCTAGCGGTTATCAAGTGAATGAGTGAATTTTGCTAATTAACTTATATTTCAATGTAATTTCAGCTGTAAAAAGAATTGTCGCTTACTCTAGTATAACACAAAGTGTTAAAGGTATTTTTACAGGAGGTAGGTGAGATATTTATTGGGCATCCTTTGTATAACAACATATGTAACTTTTAAATAAGAATTAATACCATAGCTGGTATTACTTTAGTAATCCTATACTAATATTATTGTAATTTGCTATTTTTTAGGTATTCAGAAAAGCATCATGTACAGTTTAGAGAAATTAAAGAAAATGTTAAAGGGAGGAAAAAGGGAGAATGAATCCTAAATAAAGTGTGGATACTTTTCAAGGAAGTAGACAAATTTGTCTTTTAATTATGGAGGATTGTGTGTCACATGATATTCTAACTCTTGATTATTTCATCGAGAGCGCAATGTCATTTGTACGCTAGGCCTATTTTGTTTTGCGTGTTCATTTTTGTTGAGCAGTAAGCAACCACACTTGCTGTTCGATCAACTTGTAATAATGAGTTGCTGTAATTGTTGTACACCGCATCCAAAATTGGAGCGCTGCCTTTTCAAATGGTTCTCGTTAAAAGTAGGTTTCTTATAAAACAAACAATGAATGTTTTATATTTATGCAATGGAACAAACCTTGCAAAATTAATTGCACTTACTCAGAAATTTCACTGACCATTAAATTAACATAATAAATAATAACACATTCAATTTCAACTACTGTTTTTTTTATTAACATTTGTGCTTACAATTAATAAACTTGTCCTGAGGAAGAGAACATCAATGTTTTATTCTTTGTTTATTCTTTGTAGTACATATAAAGTATATTGAATAAAATGTTTATGTTAATTTTTCTATAAAGAATGTTTTACAAATATTAAATACAAACAGTACTTATTTTAGGTATATATGTGGTAGAAATGTTGTAAAATACTTGTATATGAAAAATATTAAATATTATTATACAAAAAGTCAAGTTGATGTATATTATTTTATACAAATTATGATCTTAAACATTTAGCAGGGTCGGATCCAGAATCCAGAAATAGGAGAGGCTAATGGGAGGGTGGAAGAAGGAACGTTAATCCTTGAGGGTGAAATGCTCTTAATTGGCTTGCACCACATTGATTGGACCATCCAAGGTGTTTATTATCAAACATTAAAAGGTCTTTTTGTAGCTGCCATTATGGATGTGCCCTAGCACTCGCCATCCTGTCTGGATCTGTTTCTCTTTATGCTTTTAATTATAATACATAGTTTGCTGGCACTAAACACAAAACAAAATGTAAAAAAAAAACAACTACAAAAGGCAATAAATCACAGAGACTAATACTGCATTCTTTACAATTAATGATTTTTCACAAACTTTGGTCAATTCTTCGTTTTATGTAAATGATATTCAAGTAAAGTTTGAAAAATACATAAATTTCTATTAATGTAAGAAAAAGGGAAAACTTTATACAGTTTAACAAATTCTATACAAATCTTAATGATATGTACAGAGGAAACATTTTTATTTTCCCACATCCTAAAATAAATTTAAGTAAAATAAATATTACGTGAAAGTTTGTTTAATAATAACACTTATTTAAATAGAAAATATGAGTAATCTCAGAAAAGGTTAGTATGTAAAGTAGGTGTTGCATTCTCACAATGTATGTATCATTAAATTGTTCTTAATACTGTATGTCCAATAATTGACACAAAGTACACATTTCAACCCACAATAGCACATACAGTACAGTTGTTCATTTGGTTGCAAAACAACAGTTCCACTGTACTATATTGTTTTGGCCCAGCAGCAGCCAGTTGTCTTAATGCCGCCGGTACTCAATCCATAATACATCTTGGTTTACACTTCATAAATTCATTTAATTCCATTATTTATTTATATTTCTATGTGATATCTCTAATTTATATATTTTTATACAATCACAAAATCCCACCACCAATTGTCTAGTAAATTGTATTCCTTTCTAAGCATAACAAATTTAAAATATTTATTTATATGATGAAAAATAAGTTTTACTTTCTCCTCTTTTTATCATTAAAATTGTATTTATTATTGTAGTTACTTTAGTATCTATATAAAATTGTCAAAAATAATTATTTATAATGCAACTATTTTCAATTTGAATAACTTTATGGCCGAATAACATTGCATTGTTTTTACTATTTATACATATATACAGTGTTATTGATGGTAGAAAAATTTACAGTTGAACCTGCCTAAGCAGACACCTGTCATAAGACACTTGTATGTGGACAAGTCCCAGTAATGTCTGTCTGTTCTTTCTTCCTTCAACATTGTTTTTGCATGATTTAGCTCCTGTAAGCAACCACTAAACTAGTCACAATTTATAAAATAATTACTGAAAATCATATTTAACGAATCAATTGATCATTGTATAAATAAATTATAGTGGTTGGAAAACTGAGAGGCCATGAACCATAGCAATGAAGCAAGGTATAAACGTTGGGCCTATTTTGGACAAACATCTCAGCAGTGCTTACGGAAGGTTCAACTGTTTTTTTATTTGACTGGAATTTTATGCTTCAGTTCAACATTAGATAAATTCTCATACATGTACAAAAATGTTTACTAAATGTTTGTTTAAGAAAGAATTGTTTAAAAAAAAACAGACCTTTCTAATCATCTAAGGCACTTTTAAATTCGGAGTTTATGACAATACTCAAGCTTATGGTTTATATCAATATAATCAAATAAAAAGCACTAGTGGCTAACAAAAAATGCCTTTAATCATGGATAAACTCATTCTTCCAAGTTTACATAATTCTGTGTAATTTCATATAAAAGTCAAAATAAAGGTATCAAAATAAATAGTGTAAAATATATTTTATAAAGCCACAAAAACAAATTGTACAATTTAAACTTATGCCAGCTTAATTACTGAATTGAGGTCAACATCTCAAATGAGAATTTATTTTGGCATTTTCCCCAAAAACTCTGCCAACTATGTTGTGTATATCTATATATCTATTTATGACGTTATCCAAATTCCTTCACTTGCACTGATGAAGGGCTAGTGTTGCCCGAAAGCTCTGCTAACTTTTCTGCCTGTTTTACTTCTCGTTTTGATTTAGCTTTTCGCTTTTATTTTGTATCTCCATTGAGATCCAGCCACTGATACCCACAGCATTGTCATTTTTTCAGTAATTTGCCTTTGGATTTATATATATATATATGGCTAAAAACAAGCCATGCTTTGCTTTAAAGTTTGTGATTTACAAGTTAGGCCCAAAATGGTTTGTTTCCTGCCAACTACTGTCACTATCAAGATTTTCCGTTTCCATTCTATTATTTCACATCACTTAATTAACCTGTAATATTAATTAGTTCAGTTTCATCTTGTTTTCTGTCTTTTTTTAATGAATTATATTTTTTCTCTTAAGTAGTTTTTTATATCAAGATTTTAATTAGTCTGTTAGTGGTGATGATTCGCTGTTGGTTTGAAATGAAATAAATCAAATAAATAAATAAAATGTTTGTTTTAAAAACTTCTGTGTGCATTAATTTGAAGAAAAAATATGCTAGATTTCTCCCCTTTGCATCACAACAATATTCTGCATTAAAACTTGTTTTAAACTTGACAGCAACCACATTTAACCAAGATCTAATAAAGCCATCAGTGACACAGTGCAGCTATCATCGTCCATCTAATAAACTGCTGTGTATGAATACTAGTAGCCTTAATTGATAGCAGAGCCATGTTCTTGGTATTACTACTGCATCTGTGGGTTTGTGAATGAGAAACCTCTAAATTGCTTCTGATTGATGGACTCCACAATCTTCTTGTCTGTTGGCGTTAGCTGCACTTTCTCCATTGTGAATTCTGGATCAAAATTACTAGCATCTGATGCGGATTTCTATATAAAAAACATATTTAAGATTAATCTAAATTGAAAACAAACAAACAAAAAAGCAATAGAAATTAAACAATACAATTTTGTAATTAACTCAATTCCTTCATTAGAATAAATGAAACACTTCGTGAGGTGGTTTCCCGAAAGAACGTAAAATCAAAACGGTACTGGGTATGACCAACTAGCGTTCTTGTCACCAACTAGTCATCCATTCATAGAAGTACTGATGTAGTAGCCTATCTGTACGGTGACCATAGAATGTGACCCGAGACATGACTAACTACGACTTTTAGATGATAGAAAGTTGAGAAAATTTGTTACGAGTAGTTGTACGATATGAGGAAGTTTATGAAAATATGTTAAAGATGTAAAACATATTAGGCATATAATCAGGAATGTTTGTTAGTATAAATAATTTTATGTTAATTTAGATATAAGGAAGAAAAGCAAAGAGATTATGGAGCGGCTGTACCTGAATACAACACAAGTATTGTAAGGTTAAAATACTAGAAATTTAGGCGATCTTGTCTTCAGTACGAAAGTTGGAAAAGCAAACAAATGTCTTACAATTTTAGGTTTAAATGGTGGTGGTATTTCTCGTTTCTCCAGTCTACCAAAGTCCATGGAACGGAAGAATACATGATTTCGAATGGGTTCTTTGATTCCAAGACGTTGAGTTGGATCTCGGTCAAGCAGCTAAAAAAAAAAAAATTATTAAAACAATACTAGTGTGTTAATAATTAGGTAGAGTGAGAAAATATAGTGCCCTCTTTAATTTTGCCAACCATATTAGGAAAAATAGTACTTTCTTCAGAATATGAAATTATGTATGTACAGTACTTTCATAGGCACCTGCTGCGACTTACCTTTTTTAACCAAAGAATAATTAGTGACCATCTAACTCTGAGAATCTTTTCTTTGATTAAATAAATTTGAACCATGGTTACAGTGATGTAGTATCATGATACTAATAAGGACCAAAGCCAAACATTTAAAAAATCACTGTAAACTGCTCTCTACTAAGTAGTATTAAAGTTAAAAGACGAGTAGTTTCAAAATATAAACCCCTTAAGGCAAAAACTACAATAATAATTGTCACATATGTTCTGTTAATATGCTAATTATATTTGTTTGTTATTTGCAAATTATGCAAACTACGTTACGCTCGGTGAAGTAATAAAAACAGTAGTTGAATTAAAAGAACCGTGTTGACGAGTCACACTTGTAATATGGTGTCAGAATAGTGGAAATTCACTCAAAATGGAATCGTTGAAATTTAAGCCGCCTCCACCCTTCGATTTTGATGGTCCTAGTGTGTCTGCTGCTTGGAAAAGGTGGAAACAGAGATTTACATTCTTTCTGAAAGCGACAGGCAGTGCACGTAAAAGTGGTGAAATAAAGGTAGCAATTTTAATTACTACACTGGAAGGGCGTGGCTTAGATATTTACAACAACTTTACGTTCACTGATCTTGTAGGCGAACCGGGTCAGGAAGATTATGTCCCAGCAGAGGACAATAATGATTTTGATACAGTAATGTCAAAGTATGATGAATACTGTAATAAACGAGACCCGATAATGGCGTTACGAGCGCAATATTGGCAATATGAACGACCCGAAGGTCAGGGTTTGGATGAGTTTGTGAATGACTTAAGAACAATGGCGGTGAATTGTAAATTTGTGGATCAAGACGGTACGATTCGTGATAAGCTTTTCTTCAGTGTAACAAATCCAGTGATGAAAATGAAAGTTATGGGCGATGATGGCAACGCTACACTTGATACTGTGATACACCGAATGAGAACTTTTGAGAGTTCTAGACGCGAGCTTGAAATGGCCGGTGTTGCAAGTGATTATAAGCCGAAGGTTCATGCATTGAGAAGAACCAAATCACATAAACAGACGCCAAGGGTTAGTGGTCAACATAATCATCAGTTTACGGATGCAGCCAAAATTAAATGTAGCAGGTGCGGTTCTTCACATCTACCTCGTCAGTGTCCAGCTTATGGTAAAACATGCTACGGGTGTAAGGGTTTGAATCATTTTCAGTCTGTGTGCACCAAACGTTTTTCCCGAGGACGCGGTCGTGGACGTGGAAGAGCTGTACATACAATGGATGAACAGTATATTATTGCCGAAGGTGTAAGTGATCCTAATGACTTATACATTGACACTTTAACTGTTAAAGATAAAATGAGTACTTTTATATTGACACTCTAAGAGATAACGATGACAAGAACGCTTGGTTCTATGATGTGTTTGTGGGAGGTAATGTGTTAAAGATGAAGCTTGACACAGGAGCAGGTGTTAACTGCATACCACTGGAAACATTTAGAAAGTTACCAGGACATAAGAACATTAAAGTATATCATTCTAAAACTAACCTATATAGTTATAGTGATGAAATTGTAAAACATATTGGTAAAGTTACTCTAAATGTAAAAGTTGATAACATCCAAAATGATTATGACTTCTTTATTACTAATGTTGATGGTCCACCTATACTTGGATTGAAAGCCTGTAGGGAGCTTGGTCTGATCAAACGTGGTAACAATATGATGTGTAGTGATAATGTGATAAATAATAAATATGTACATGCACTAACTAAAGATTCCTTGATTCGAGAGAATCGTGATGTATTTACAGGTTTAGGTAAATATCAAGATCCTTATGACATCAAGTTGAAAAGTGGTGTTTCTCCAGTAGTCCATCCACCCCGCAGGGTGCCACTTAGTCTGCATACCAAGCTGAAAGAAAAACTTGACGATATGGAGAAGAGGGGCGTGATTAAACGGACCGACAAACCAACAGATTGGGTCAACAGCCTAGTGATAGTGGAGAAACGAGACGGATCCTTGAGGTTGTGTTTGGATCCACGTGATTTGAACAAAGCCATTAGACGTGAACATCATATGATACCGACCGGTAAGGACGTAGTGAGTCAGCTGTCAGGTAAAACACTTTTCACTGTCTTTGACCAGAAAGATGCGTACTGGCAAGTTCCTCTTACTGACGCTAGCGCAGATATATGTACATTCAATACTCCCTTTGGACGATACAGTTTTCTAAGAATGCCATTTGGTATCTGCAGTGCTAGTGAGGTGCTACAGAAACGAAACCAGCAAATATTTGGTCATATACCTAACGTACACATAATATCTGATGATATGATTATAGCTACAGGTAGTGAAGCAGAGCATAATGCAACAGTACAGAGGGTGATGGATACGGCCAGAGCGAACAATGCCAAATTCAATGGAAGCAAGCTTAAGTATAAACAGTCTGAATTGGTGTTCATGGGAAACGTGGTGAGTGCCGATGGACAGAAACCAGACGAAGAAAAGGTTAGAGTTATCAAAGAAATGCCTGACCCACAATGTAAATCTGACTTGCAACGTATAATGGGGATGCTTAATTATCTGTCACAATTCATACCTAATATGTCCAATGTGAGTGCACCTCTCCGGGAATTGCTCAAGAAAGATGTTGCATGGTTTTGGGGTCCAGAACAAGCAGAATCCCTGAGGCAGTTAAAGGCGTTGATTAGTAGCAAACCAGTCTTAAGTTTCTTTGATCCACAGAAGCCAACCATTATCCAATGTGATGCATCATCCACAGGGCTCGGAAGCTGTTTGCTTCAAGAGGGTCATCCGGTTGCGTTTGCCTCTAGGTCGTTAACATCAGCTGAAGTTAATTACTCACAAATTGAGAAGGAGATGTTGGCGATCTGCTTTTCTATACACAAATACCACCAATATGTATATGGCCGAGCTGTTGAAGTTCACACTGACCATAAACCACTCGAAACAATCACACGTAAACCACTCCATAAAGCTAGTCCTAGAATACAACAAATGCTGCTCAAATTGATAAAGTATGAGCTTGATGTTAAGTATGTTCCTGGAAAGTACATGTACATAGCTGATGCTCTCAGCAGAGCATATCCTGATAAGGTTGATCGTGATGCCCAACCCCTTGAACAGTTGAAATATAGGGTGCATAGTCTAGACGAAATATTGCCCATGAGTAAAGCAAAAATTGAAGAAGCAATACGAGCTACACATGCAGATGTGGTACTCCAAACTCTAATTCTAACATGCAAAAGCGGGTGGCCTAAACATAGATGGGGTGCACCGGAGCAAGTTAGGCAGTATTGGCATCTTCGTGATGAGATACATGAAATTGATGGTCTTGTGTTTTTAGGTGAGAAGTTGATTGTTCCTAGCCAAATGAGAGCAGATATGCTGAATAAAATTCATGAAAGTCACCTTGGGATGGAGAAGTGTAAGGCGAGGGCCAGGTCTATTTTGTATTGGCCAGGTATGACCAACGATATAGAATCAGTAGTGTCAAGGTGCCCTGTTTGTGTAAAGTTCATGCGTAGAAATCAACGGGAGCCGATGATTCCACATAAGGTTCCTATGAGACCATGGGCTAAGCTGGGCGCGGATATATTTACATTCGCTGGCAGAGATCATCTTATTGTAGTTGACTATTTTTCCAAATACCCGGAAGTAGTGACACTCACTAGCAAAACGGCTGGAGAAATCATCAAAAAATTGAAATCTATATTCTCAAGACATGGCATCCCTGAAATATTAATGACTGATAACATGCCGTTCGCCAGCTACGAGTTCAAACAGTTTGCTAACCAGTGGGGGTTCGATTTAGTGACGTCCAGTCCGACATATGCCAGAAGTAATGGGCAAGTTGAACGTTTCGTCCAAACCATTAAGCAACTCATGAGGAAGTCCGTTGATGAGGGAAGCGATTTTCATCTTGCTCTACTAGACTATCGTGATTCACCTATTGCAGGGTTGAATTGTTCTCCTGCTCAGTTGTTGATGAGCAGAAAGTTAAGGTCAACACTTCCAGTCACACATACATTGCTGCAACCACAAGTTATTGTCGGAGCTAGAGATTTCCTTCAGTCACGTCAACAGTCTATGACAAAATATTATGATCGTGGTACACGTGTATTGACGAAACTAAGAAAAGGGGACAACGTGAGAATATTGAAAGGACGGCAATGGGAACCTGCTGTTGTGGCTAATGAACATGAGCTACCCCGTTCATATGTAGTGATGACCGAAGATGGAACGTCGTACAGACGGAATCGACAACATTTATTAAACACTCAACAACCGGATACTTTGCAGAAGGGCGTACCAACTTTGCAGAAGGTACCGGAAGCACCACCCTTACGTAGAAGTGATCGTGTTAGTCGTCCACCGGATCGATTGGATTATAAATAAATGTATCAATAATTAACTTCATTTTATGTTTATTTTCAAACCATCCTATAATGTATGAAACATATGAATGTGATCTAAGAAACAATTTGAAACATATGAATGTGATCTAAGAAACAATTTGAAACATATGAATGTGATCTAAGAAACAATTTATGTTTAAGGAAAAGTAATATTATTTATTTATGAGAATGTGATATATCGTGTCTAATTTACTTTTGATATTAATTTTTAAAAAAAAGATAAAAATTAAACTTTAGAAATTTATTTTGTTAGAAAAGGAAAGATGTCACATATGTTCTGTTAATATGCTAATTATATTTGTTTGTTATTTGCAAATTATGCAAACTACGTTACGCTCGGTGAAGTAATAAAAACAGTAGTTGAATTAAAAGAACCGTGTTGACGAGTCACACTTGTAATAATAATATCCTGGATTTATATAGCGCCTAATGTAATGAAATGAACATTATTACCCCAGTCATTTTTTTGGGATCAAACACGTATGGAAACATACTATAAATAAAGCAGGAACATAACCTTTCGATGTTTAGGCTTCTATACTAAAACTAAATCTTCTAAAATAAAATGTAATTGATGGGTTTCAAAGCAGCCACAAAAGAAGAAAACCAATGTAAATTACTATATTCTTCTATAATTCATTCATTCAGAAAAAAACTGTTTTCTACCATAACACTTAAAAAACAAAATGCATAAAAGAAAAGAAGAAAATGTATAATTTACCTTACTAATGCACTTAAGAGCATCCTCACTAAGCCATTTAGGATAATATGGTAGATCATGTAAAATAGAGTCAAACAATTGGTCTTCATCATCACCATGGAATGGAGATTGACCAATCAGCATTTCATATAGCAGAACGCCAAATGACCACCAATCTACAGATGAACCGTATTTATGTCCACGAAGAATCTATACAAAAATTGTATTTTAAAAATTATTATTTATTATGAAATCACTAAATACACATTTCAATAATTACAAATTGAAATGATATACTACATGTATATTGAAGTCAGTCAGTTTTCGCTATGCTTTATAATATAGTCTTTGAAGCCTGTATAGGTTATAGCAAATCTTGAATATTGTCAATGTTATATGGATGAAAATATTATATTAATAGGAAAACATTCGGTTTTCAGTTCTTTGGTCTCTTTTATGTACACACAATTTAAAATATGGAAACACTGACCTCAGGAGCAATGTAATCTGGGGTTCCACAAAAGGTAGTGGCTTTCATATCTCCTGCTATGTTCTGCTTACACATGCCAAAGTCTGCAATCTTAATATGACCATCTTTATCAAGTAAAACATTATCCAATTTCAAGTCACGATAGATTATACCACGTTGATGTAGGAACTGAAGGCCACAGATAATTTCAGCTCCATAGAATCTACATTGTGAGAAAGAATTATGTTAGGGTAAATGAAATTACAACCAAATTGGGCAAACAACAGTAAGGGAAATTTCTCTTTAACAGGCACCACATTACCCCACACATATAATGGCTTCCGTTGAGTGTTCAGAGAACGAAAAGAAATCTGAAATAATCATACCTTAGTTCAACACGGCCTATTCTGGCTATTACATTGTTTAGGCAAGAAACTCATTTGTCTTTATAAATCGTAAGTTGTATATATATATAGTGCCTTTAATTTAATATAGAATACTACTTATTTCCATGTAGCATTTGACATCTCTATTTCATCACACACTACTTGACCCCACTATTTCCATGTAGCATTTGACATCTCTATTTCATCACACACTACTTGACCCCACTATTTCCATGTAGCATTTGACATCTCTATTTCATCACACACTACTTGACCCCACTATTTCCATGTAGCATTTGACATCTCTATTTCATCACACACTACTTGACCCCACTATTTCCATGTAGCATTTGACATCTCTATTCCATCACACACTACTTGACCCCACTATTTCCATGTAGCATTTGACATCTCTATTTCATCACACACTACTTGACCCCACTATTTCCATGTAGCATTTGACATCTCTATTTCATCACACACTACTTGACCCCACTATTTCCATGTAGCATTTGACATCTCTATTCCATCACACACTACTTGACCCCACTATTTCCATGTAGCATTTGACATCTCTATTCCATCACACACTACTTGACCCCACTATTTCCATGTAGCATTTGACATCTCTATTCCATCACACACTACTTGACCCCACTATTTCCATGTAGCATTTGACATCTCTATTCCATCACACACTACTTGACCCCACTATTTCCATGTAGCATTTGACATCTCTATTCCATCACACACTACTTGACCCCACTATTTCCATGTAGCATTTGACATCTCTATTCCATCACACACTACTTGACCCCACTATTTCCATGTAGCATTTGACATCTCTATTCCATCACACACTACTTGACCCCACTATTTCCATGTAGCATTTGACATCTCTATTCCATCACACACTACTTGACCCCACTATTTCCATGTAGCATTTGACATCTCTATTCCATCACACACTACTTGACCCCACTATTTCCATGTAGCATTTGACATCTCTATTCCATCACACACTACTTGACCCCACTATTTCCATGTAGCATTTGACATCTCTATTTCATCACACACTACTTGACCCCACTATTTCCATGTAGCATTTGACATCTCTATTTCATCACACACTACTTGACCCCACTATTTCCATGTAGCATTTGACATCTCTATTCCATCACACACTACTTGACCCCACTATTTCCATGTAGCATTTGACATCTCTATTCCATCACACACTACTTGACCCCACTATTTCCATGTAGCATTTGACATCTCTATTTCATCACACACTACTTGACCCCACTATTTCCATGTAGCATTTGACATCTCTATTCCATCACACACTACTTGACCCCACTATTTCCATGTAGCATTTGACATCTCTATTTCATCACACACTACTTGACCCCACTATTTCCATGTAGCATTTGACATCTCTATTCCATCACACACTACTTGACCCCACTATTTCCATGTAGCATTTGACATCTCTATTTCATCACACACTACTTGACCCCACTATTTCCATGTAGCATTTGACATCTCTATTTCATCACACACTACTTGACCCCACTATTTCCATGTAGCATTTGACATCTCTATTCCATCACACACTACTTGACCCCACTATTTCCATGTAGCATTTGACATCTCTATTCCATCACACACTACTTGACCCCACTATTTCCATGTAGCATTTGACATCTCTATTTCATCACACACTACTTGACCCCACTATTTCCATGTAGCATTTGACATCTCTATTCCATCACACACTACTTGACCCCACTATTTCCATGTAGCATTTGACATCTCTATTTCATCACACACTACTTGACCCCACTATTTCCATGTAGCATTTGACATCTCTATTCCATCACACACTACTTGACCCCACTATTTCCATGTAGCATTTGACATCTCTATTTCATCACACACTACTTGACCCCACTATTTCCATGTAGCATTTGACATCTCTATTTCATCACACACTACTTGACCCCACTATTTCCATGTAGCATTTGACATCTCTATTCCATCACACACTACTTGACCCCACTATTTCCATGTAGCATTTGACATCTCTATTCCATCACACACTACTTGACCCCACTATTTCCATGTAGCATTTGACATCTCTATTTCATCACACACTACTTGACCCCACTATTTCCATGTAGCATTTGACATCTCTATTCCATCACACACTACTTGACCCCACTATTTCCATGTAGCATTTGACATCTCTATTTCATCACACACTACTTGACCCCACTATTTCCATGTAGCATTTGACATCTCTATTCCATCACACACTACTTGACCCCACTATTTCCATGTAGCATTTGACATCTCTATTCCATCACACACTACTTGACCCCACTATTTCCATGTAGCATTTGACATCTCTATTCCATCACACACTACTTGACCCCACTATTTCCATGTAGCATTTGACATCTCTATTTCATCACACACTACTTGACCCCACTATTTCCATGTAGCATTTGACATCTCTATTTCATCACACACTACTTGACCCCACTATTTCCATGTAGCATTTGACATCTCTATTCCATCACACACTACTTGACCCCACTATTTCCATGTAGCATTTGACATCTCTATTCCATCACACACTACTTGACCCCACTATTTCCATGTAGCATTTGACATCTCTATTTCATCACACACTACTTGACCCCACTATTTCCATGTAGCATTTGACATCTCTATTCCATCACACACTACTTGACCCCACTATTTCCATGTAGCATTTGACATCTCTATTTCATCACACACTACTTGACCCCACTATTTCCATGTAGCATTTGACATCTCTATTCCATCACACACTACTTGACCCCACTATTTCCATGTAGCATTTGAGGTTCAAGTTAAGCTTGAGGACCAGAATGATACATTTAATTTAACATTTAACACACTACTTGACTCAATTATTTCCATGTAGAATTATACATCTCTATTCCATTGCATAGTACTTGACCATTATTTCCATGTAGCATTTGACCTTAGCGAAAAAAGAAACATTAAACTAACCTTGCTCGTTTTTCATCAAATTTCAAAGATTGTTGAATATGAAACATTAGATCTCCTCCATTTAGATATTCCATTACAAAAAATAAATGATCCTAAAATACAGTAAAAATAAGTGTAAGATTGAATTTTAATTAATATATTGTGATGCACACATTATATACAAGTCTTAAATATACAGAAACAGAGTTTATTTTATTCCTATATAAAATGGAATAGAAAACTTACTTTGCTTTGGAATGTACAGAACAGATGAGTTAAAAATGGATGGTGCCAGGCCAAGCCCAAAACCTGCCTTTCAACCATTGTACATTCTATATCATCATCCTCCAATACTACGTCCTTCTTTAAAGCCTTAATGGCAAAATACTTCTGACTTCCTTTTAATTGAGCCAACATTACCTTAAAAAAGCACAAAATTTCATTATGTGTTATTTGATAAACCATCACTGAACAAAGGAATGCTTTTATAAAATATACACAATAGTTTTGAGAATTTTTAACTCGTTAAAATGGACCTGAAATGGATTTTAGATTTTTTTCATTTTAGAATGATGTTTTGGGGGCTATTAGGTGTTGCTAGAATGTATATTGTTACAAAATATAAATTGGCTCTTTTGGGGAAAGCCCCATTTGAAAATCAAAAAAATTCGCGGGTGACGTCACTTTGCGAATATATTCCTATCCCTCCAATGGACAATTTGCAGTTTTTTGGCTATAACGCTTGAAATCTATGGAGTATTTTCTAAAAAATGCTTGTGCATTTGCAGAAACGTATTTAGAATTTTTTGAGATAAAATTATTATCGTATAAACGGTTATTCATCGAGTAAATGACGATTTTAAATCTTAAAATCAACGGTTTTTTTTCTGGCAATACCGAAGTTGGCCTGGCAACGTTGTTCGGGATACAGCTCCGTGCGCAATGATGCGTATCCATATTTTCCGTTCGTGTATTTTGTATATCGTTCGTAATTTATACTGCTAAAATGTGTTAGTTTCTTAGTTTTTAGTTTAGCAGAATTAAATTAGTAATATGAGATGATAATTTATTTGTCACGAATCAGGCAGTTCGAAAACGAATTTTATTCATATTTTACTTTGGCTTGACAATGAGCGCAGCAAGTTGTTGATATCGCTTTGGTCCTTGGATGCACATGAAACGGAGCCTCGCCGCATGATGTGGGTGGTGGATCGACTCCGCGCGCTGGATTGGGGGCCTAGGCCTAGTAAAGGTTTGGGAGGTAGGCCTTCTAAATTCGGGTTTTAGAACAAACGAAGTACATTTTAGGGACCTATATTTCAACAACATTAGATATTGAATAAATTAGTATTAGTGTCAACGCTTCGCGTATCTTTCCAGGCCGTCGATCATTCACTGACTATTGGGCGGCATACGTACACGCTCTCGATATCATCGTGTGTATATGTGATGTCGTCGTGAATATAGAGGCTTCCGACGGCCGTTGAAATAGAATATTGCAATGGCGCGAGTAATTTTCGCTAATTTACCATGGTATCTTAAAATTTCGTTTTTACTCAAAATACTATACATTTTGTTTATTTGTATGGGTTTGTGTTAATTTGATACATTTAAATAACATGTGTGAGTTTCTTGAAAATCGAAAGTCCATTTCAGGTCCATTTTAACAAACACACACATAGACTGTATATCAAGTCTTTGTGACAGGATTTGGACACAATACCCTGCAATTTGTAGTAGCTACAACTGCACTGCAAACAAGCTCAACTGCACTGCAAACAAGCTCAACTTCACTCCCAACAAGCTCAACTTCACTCCCAACAAGCTCAACTTCACTCCCAAACAAGCTCAACTTCACTCCCAAACAAGCTCAACTTCACTCCCAAACAAGCTCAACTTCACTCCCAAACAAGCTCAACTTCACTCCCACCAATATCAATACAAATTTATTATTATTCACTAATAAATAATAATACATGAAGAAACAAACCTTTCCAAAACTGCCTTTGCCCAAAACCTTCATTAAATGGAACTCCTCTATCCTATAAGTCTTTGTTGGTAAAGTAGCAGCCTGTTGTGCTTCTTCGCCTGCTCCCCTTACTTCACCTGGTGTTGACGTCTCCCACATTGGTTCATATACACCACTAAAGATATTAATTAAATTGATTTTATTAGGTGTGCAGTGCATGTATCCTATCCAAGTCCTAGTTCCAACCATTGTTTTCTTTAAAATAAAGCTTTAGTTTTACAATGCATAAAGGAAGAGAACAATCTTGTTAGTGGAAAAATACAATACTAAAATTACAATAATCAATAATTAAAAAGAAACAGAAAATATCTAAAATTGGGATACCTCAGGGTAAAGCCAGCTGAAACTGGAACAGAATTTGAAGAATAATAATAACTTGAATATTGAATTTATAAGTAAATATAAAAAAAAACTATATAAATAGTACATTTTTAGTTTGAATTGTTAAAGATTTTAGTCCTAAAGACTTTTAAATCAAACTAATTGCAAGAAAATGTTTTCTTATATAAAATAGGTTCTTTGGACCATACAGAACAAGGGCATTTTTGGACTTTGTGAAGTAACTTAATTTGCATAATTAATATGACACATGTTTTTATTTCTAATTTGATTTTCAAAAATTAGTCCATTATTCATTCTTGTATTTTTATGTATAATTTTGCATTTTCACATTATTATTTATGACTAAATTTTACATAAATTTATTGACTAAAAAATAATTGAAAAAAATTATTCTGATTCAAGTAGCATATACTTCATACAATGATTTGATGATTTTTATATTCCTGAAATAAAGTATTTGGAAATTTCACTAAAGTGGCTATATTAATGGGTCCTCCTAAATACCAAGTCCTATCAATTATAACCAAGCACCACCAGCATAATGTGTAAATACACAAAATAGGATACATTTAGAGTGTTAATTGCATTTTCATCAATAAAAGCATACATTTACAGCGACTTTTTTTGTAAAACACATTTGTTGTCATATGTCAACACAAACATACTAGTTGACGCAATACACGCATTACTGACGCAATACACGCATTACTGACACATTGTACATTCTCAAGGCTGATTGATTATTTAACAATTTTTACTCCAAAATCGCTTCAAAAGTATTTAATTGATAAAAATTCATTTAACTCTTAAATATCCTATTTTGTATAATTGACACTTTCTACTGGTAGGGCTTGGTTATAATTGATGGGCTTGGTTGGGCTTAGTATTGATAGTTAATTGAAGTAAGATATGAACAACTTACTCATCATCTTCATCCTCAGAATCTGGATCTCCAATCACATGAGCATCATGGGAATGTTGATGTCTGCTACCAGCTTGCTTCCTCTAAAATAATACAAACAATCATTTGTAATTAAGTGAGTGATTGGCTGAGCAGTTCAAACAGTGGAACCACTGTATTCCATAGCTATAACACTGTCAAGGTGCAAGGCAGGCTCACTTGCTCCATGTCTGGTGGTAGAATGAGACTTCTTAAATAAGGACTATTAATATTGTACACAAACTGCCTGTTTGCACTTTAAAGAACCTAGTACATCTGTCGAGATGAGTAGGGCATTACTAGGTGTACAGATACGTGGACAGATGAGCCAGAATCGATCGAGAATTCTCCTTAGGGGAGAAGCATGTAGTTAAAAAGATTGTTGGAATGGTGCTATATAAACCATGATTGTCAAAACCAACCTCAACTGCTTGCATTGCTTCAGCCAACAGTTTTTGGTTGACACCACATAGATTAGGAGCATTCTTACGGCATTTATGATGAATGTTCACATTACAGTCTAAAATAGTTTGCAAAATAGAAATATTTAAATATATTTAAAAACCACAAGAGAGTATACCTCGCATGGACATTAACTCAATCAGAATATAAACAAAAATAGACTCATTAATTGTCACTTTCACTTATTCATAGGAAAAACCTAATAAATTGGGAAATATAAAACTATGATCACTATTAAAACCGATATTATTAATACCTTCACATTTTAGACCTTGTTTAAAAAGTCCAAACAGCATGGAGCCACAGTGATCACAAAATGTGGGACTCAGGTATGTGTGAACCTTCAACTTATGCGGCATGTTGATATTAAATCGCTCCTTAAGTTTCTGAAAAAAATTAGATTTTTAATCAATAATTAATAAATAAAGATGAAGTGGCTAGCAGCATGTTTGTAATTTAATATTGACTGTACATTTATTGTAATGTAAAGTTATTGAACAACAGTAAATATTTCACGATCAACAATGCCGAATGGATAATTAACGCCAGCAATATAAAAAACATTAAACTACACACTGATAGCCTTCTAAAGAAACACA
Source organism: Antedon mediterranea (assembly GCF_964355755.1). Lineage (NCBI taxonomy): Eukaryota > Metazoa > Echinodermata > Crinoidea > Comatulida > Antedonidae > Antedon > Antedon mediterranea. Next base: position 11,758,340 of record NC_092678.1, read on the forward strand.
GAAGAAATATCACGCTTAGTTAAAAAGTTTTAAACAAAAGATGTTTACTTTAGTATGAGCACTTTCCACACCGGCTCCAGGACAACCTGTGAGTACCTTCTGATAACATCGTCGATGAACGGCAAGTGTACAAACTAATAAACAAAAAAAACAAAAAATAAAAAAATAAATCTACTAAAATTAATCCAAAACAATTTTTTATGTTTGGAATGTTGCACAAAATTACCATCAAAACAATAAATTATTTACTATAATTATAAATATAATCAGGGAACATTTTCGCCAGTGTAGCGTAGCAAAAAGCTATACAAAACAACCTTTATTGCTACACATTTTGAACATTGTGTAGCAAAAAATACAATACAAAACTATGTTTCTTGACTAAAAAATCAGTTTGATTAGCAATATTGCTAAACAAAATTTTTAAATGAAAATTTTCCCTGATAATTATTTATTCAATATTTTAAAGATGTATTATTTAAAAAAAACATGTAAAATGAAGATTAATAAATAAAGATTAAATAAAGATTTTGCTGTTTTTTTCACTTCCGTAGAAAAATATTTTGTTTTTCCTACACGGATTCGTACCACTTTTATTTCTATATACAGTATGTATGTGCCATGTAGTATATATCTCTAGTATATTTTAACTCTATCTATTGACATTATATTTAAATATGTTAGACATACATATTTTAGCTTTTATTTTTTAATAGTTAATTAACATTGACATTAACATTGTTTTTGTTTTAATCATTCATAAATGCTATATGTGTAAATGCTATTATGTGTAAATGATGCTATATGTGTAAATGCTATATGTGTAAATGCTATATGTGTAAATGCTATATGTGTAAATGCTATATGTGTAAATGCTATATGTGTTCATCACTTTTTCATTATTAACTCTCAACACATAACTTAACATTATATTTACAGTATTTTGTTTTATAAAAATAAACTTTTATCTTTAATAAAGAAAAGTAACTAAAGTAGAAATGAATTGATACTCACTCATGCACATATAACCTTGCTTGCCAACCACACCCCTGAAAACAACAAGCAGTTTACAATTATCATCCTGTTGCTGCAGCACCTGCTACTTATTTGCATTTGAATCTAACCCCTAGCCATCAAATCTAACCCTATACCTCTAGCCCAGTTATCTGCAGTTTGTGCCGTTGAGTCCCACCCGAAAATAAGTTTTCTCAAATGTATTTAGCATTGCAATACAATTACGTCAGAGTAGGGCAAATATGACCAAATTAAAGCTGGTTACAGTACATATGAGTAGTAATGCCAGGGCAAGCTGGTTGTACATGCAAAAATTCTTACATTGGAAAATCATAGAAATTGAAAATATTTAAAAAGCTTTTCTTTAACCAAATATGGTAACTGTCAATTTGTACACTTTACTTTACTGTGTACATAGGTACATGACCCTATCTATGCTGATACCGTGAATCTTAAAAATGTAACCCTAGGTTATTATTCTTTGATTATTTTTTAGGGTGGGTTACTATTAGAAGGGGGTTTACTATTAGAGTAGTGGGTTACTATTACTAATCTTAAATTAGGCACCTGAAAATAGTAACCCATCCCAACTTTTCCGGTCAGCAAATCATAGCAAAAATAATAAAACAGTACAAGTAAACAAATTTGTTTGAACCCCACTCCCGAGATTAACATGCATTAAACACCTTATTTTCAAAATAAAACGACAAGTCTTCATAATGTCGTTTTGTCAATATTTGTTGTGACTCTAATATTAATCCACGGGTTACTATTAGAGTAGTGGGTTATTATGATAGATTGACTTATAAGATGGGTTACTATTAGAAGGGGGGGGGGGGGTGTTACTATTAGAGTGTGGGATACTATTAGAAGATTTACGGTAACCATTAACAAATGCACGCTCAACGCTCCTTGTGCATTTTTGCTAGCCCTTGTCACAGAACTGTGTTCCAAAAATATACTATTACCACACCTTATGGTGCAGCACTGTTGAGAATTCTGCAAAATCATTCACAAACTCATGACCTACAGTACTTTACTGAACTACACATTGTCAAAAAGGAAATGTCTTTCTTACCAAATGAACTCACTGCATAAGGAACAATATGTAGGTTGTCTAAAGTAGTGACCCTGAAATTTGTGACCCCTGTGCTCGTGAATCTTTGCCTGGCGGACAGCACCACGGCGATGCGTTAACCCCACCATATTCTTCTCCTCTTGTCTGTTAGGAGTTGGTTGTCCATGTACACTCTGCATCACTGAATCTCCTGCAAAATTAATAGTTTTAATTGTGTAATTAATACAGTATGAATTTAAAAAGACCCTGGCGATTTGGTTGATGTTATGTGACATTGCTATTTCGTTCCATTCAACAGTTGTAAAATTGGTTCTACTCTATGGTCAGGTTATTAATATTTTATTTTGTCATGAAAAACTTTGAAACTGTAAAGTAGAAACTAAAATGTTATTACAGTAATTTAATTTACTTATACACAGCAGGTGGTAGAACTACTGTAGTGTAGGTAGCCACAACAGGTGGTAGAACTACTGTAGTGATATGGTCATTAATAATGACTCAGAAAATGGGTGGGTTTGTTAGATTCACAATGGGTGGGATGGTTTCACTAATGAATTACAATTCAATACTCCCATGTATTGCAAATGTACTTTATCAAACAAAACCAATAGGAAAGAAAACAAATAGTTTGATTTTGAATGATTCCTATCAAGGTATGTCAGTTGGAAATGTATTACACCAAAATAAAAAGGAAATATTTATTATTTACTAACAACAGTAAAATAGAAACAATATCATTACACAGTTAGCATAGATGGAAGCCTAAACCCCACAGGGATACTGTATCATTACACAGTTAGCATAGATGGAAGCCTAAACCCCACAGGGATACTGTATCATTACACAGTTAGCATAGATGGAAGCCTAAACCCCACAGGGATACTGTATACTGAACTGAAAAAGCCAACCAACCAAGGGTTTTTCTCATTTTTACAGATTTCGTCATCTTTATCGTTTCAAAATTAACAATATACTTTATGTTAAATGTGTTTATCCCCAGTCACTAGTTACTGTTTTTATTTTTTTTATTTTATGTCTTTAGGATTACAAATAGTAAATTAATCACTGTCCTATCAGATAGGTGGTAATCCCCCTGAAATTGCTAATGAGTAAACTGTGTACATTGAACCTACAGTTTATAGTCATTAACCGAGAAGATTTTATTCTACCACTAGAACCATGGAGCAAGTCGGCGTCAAACCCATGCCAATTTTGTTGGCTCTGTAGGTACGGTAAACAGTGACCCTGCCTTAACCGCTAGGTCATTTGACTCGTTTGCGCTCTGTAGGTACGGTAAACAGTGACCCTGCCTTAACCGCTAAGTCATTTGACTCGTTTGCTATTTACAGTGTTGTATTCCATTAGAGCAAGTATATGATAGGCCTACATTAATGTCAAATCAGAATCATTTATAACCACTTATTAATTCTTTGTTTTGTTTAATAACTTTTCTTTTTTGTATTTTTTTGTGTACAGTATTATATAAGGATGACTTATTGTATTGTAAGCGATCCAAAAGTATACAGTATGTCTAAAATGTCTTTCACACTTGTTATGCAAATATCGATTGAGGTTAGATTTTATTTACAGGAGGACTGGAGCAGGTGTGAAAACCCCTTTAAATAGTAAATAGTAGCTGTATAACATCACATACAACTTGATTGAAATTCAAATGGTCAAAAATAGTGATGACAACATTTATACAGTAATTGAAAGCAACCCTCCCACTGTGAATCTAATTCTAAATTGGAATACACCCTGATGAAATAGCTTCCATGGTTTACCTAATCACCAATGATGTAAGTGAGTCATCAATATCAGGGTCATTATCATTTTGAAATGAATAATTAAGAATAATTTATAAAGCAAATGACAACAAGCAAATGTCCAGTACAGTGTTTATAGATGTCTAAAATCTATTTAAAATCTGTTTTAACATTCGCCAATTGTGAAAAAATACTGCACACCTCTCATCTACAGTACTAATTAGTTAATTTTTTTTTTTGAGTGATAATAGTTACTTAAAATAGTGTATAGCACAATGGTTGGATATCATCAAATAAAAGGTTGTAACATCAACCTTTTGTAAAAACTCGTAAAACAACAAACTGTATGTAATTGATATTAATTGTCTATCAAGTTTCCCATTGAGAATATTATAACAGGCTCAATAAACTTTAAAGCTCTCTATTCTTCAAGAGCCGATGCCTACAAGTAGTAGGAAAGGAACATCCCCATCCACATTGAAACTGAGCCGATGCCTACAAGTAGTAGGAAAGGAACATCCCCATCCACATTGAAACTGAGCCGATGCCTACAAGTAGTAGGAAAGGAACATCCCCATCCACATTAAAACTGAGCCGATGCCTACAAGTAGTAGGAAAGGAACATCCCCATCCTCATTGAAACTGAGCCGATGCCTACAAGTAGTAGGAAAGGAACATCCCCATCCACATTGAAACTGAGCCGATGCCTACAAGTAGTAGGAAAGGAACATCCCCATCCTCATTGAAACTGAGCCGATGCCTACAAGTAGTAGGAAAGGAACATCCCCATCCACATTAAAACTGAGCCGACGCCTACAAGTAGTAGGATAGGAACATCCCCATCCACATTGAAACTGAGCCGACGCCTACAAGTAGTAGGATAGGAACATCCCCATCCTCATTGAAACTGAGCCGATGCCTACAAGTAGTAGGATAGGAACATCCCCATCCACATTGAAACTGAGCCGACGCCTACAAGTAGTAGGATAGGAACATCCCCATCCTCATTGAAACTGAGCCGATGCCTACAAGTAGTAGGATAGGAACATCCCCATCCACATTGAAACTGTTGATTTCAAGAAGAATAAGTACCGTAATAATATTATTGTTTTTCTTTATTCTACGTAATGCTTCCATTTTGATATGGAATACAATTTGATTTTTTGTGTTAAAATATTTGATAATCAGAGTTTGTGATGTCAATGGCCATTTAGTGTATAAAATATGTACTTATTTGGTATTTAATTTACTTTATTTGCAAGTTGATAAAATTAAATTGATTTAAACTTGAGTAGTTGTCTTGGGGCTAATTATAAAACATAATAAGGGTTTCAATCTAAATAGTAGTCTGGGGACACGAATATCATAAACAATAAAATGGTTTCAATCTAAATTGTTGTCTGGGGACTGAATTAAAATTAACATTAAAATAGATTGAATCTAAATTGTTGTCTGGAGACTAAATAAAAATTAACATTAAAATAGATTGAATCTAAATTGTTGCCTAGGGACTGAATTATAATAAAGATTACAGTAGATTGAATTTAAATTGTTGTCTGGGGTCTGAACAATAATAAACATTAAAAATAATTTAAATCTCATTAATTTTCTGCATGGCTCTAAACAATTAAAACAATTACATGTTCATAATATTTACTTCAATTTCAAAATCTGCAAAAAAAAAAAAAGGAAAAGGAAAAAACAGGATGAAGAAGATGATAAAATTAAAAAAAATAATGTAAGAAAGCATCCTGTACCTTTTTTTTGGCTATCCAATATAGAAATATCATAATTAACTATGGTACAGATTTTGTTTAAAGATAATCCCCAAAACAAAGAAAATGAATGAATTGCATTGAGTTTATAACAGACATTCCAACCTTCCCAATTTCTCTAAGAGCCTCCAACATTTTCCTTCTAATCACCTGATCTTCCAGATATTAACAAAATCTCCGGTCTTATACGAAAACATTTTTCAAACCCATGTTGACTGTATGAATTCTGTTTTTATAAGGTTTATTTTTTGTATTTATAATAATAATAATAATAATAAATAACATTTATAAAGCGTGAGACAAAGGTTTCAAAGCGCTGTGTTTTCCAAGATCTGTGCAAGTAATAGCGTGTGATTATGCTTCTCTGAAGAGATGAGTTTTGAGTTTAGTTTTAAATGTGATTACAGATTTTGATGAGCGTATTTCGAGGGGTAGAGTGTTCCAGAGTTTTGGGGCTGCGACAGCGAAAGCACGATCACCGTAAAACCGAGTTCTGGAACGGGGTCCAGGTTTAAGAAGAAGTCTGCTGGATGAACGAAGCGTAGAGTTTGTTGACGGAGTAATGATGTCACATATGTAGGCTGGAGCACATCCGTTGATGGCCTTATATGTCAGCAACAGGATTTTAAAACGAATGCGCTGATCAACAGGCAACCAGTGTAAGTCACGTAAAACGGGAGAAATATGTTCATGTCGTTTAATTACATCCAATTAGTTGCTAGAATTTGTGGCATACCTCTCTGGTAAACATTGAAATGCTGATTACACACGGCAGTTAGTGATGTCAAATCTGTTAAATGAGTCAAATCTGTTTAAAAATTCCTTCAATGTGTAAACCCCCAAATGCAACATGGGGGGGTTGGAAAATCTGAATCTCACAACAGCACTGGTCAGAAGATAATACCTGTAGCAAATATATATTATTACAAATAACGCAACTCATAACATTTGTAAACAATACTTTTGTTTTTGCTTTGTTACCTATTAGTATTACATAATTAAATAATATAATTTATATTAAAATAATTTACATTTAAAGAGTTAATTGTTTAGGTAGGAAGATTCATAACACTATACAGTTAATAGGGTTCTTTTGGCACACCCTAATCCAATTATAAGTAATAACAATCTTGGATAGATGAATAAAATTCAGTTAATAATTAGACATTTTATACTACAACGTAGTAGTACTAAGTTTAATAATAATTCTTAAAATGTCTCTTTATGGTAGTATGCCTGTTCAATAACACTATTTTTAACCAAGCTTACTGTAAAAAAATCGTATCAGTAAATCTGGTTTTAGCCCTTATACTAACAATAGTTGACCTCAAAGGTATTGTTTCCTTTAGCATTGAATAGTTAAATACAGTGATATTTCCTCCTTGGTGCATATCAACAGTTGTACGTGGTTAGCTATGAGTAATAATTTTACAATGTTAAATAATACTATGACAGCAATACTGCCTAGTTTAAAATCAGGAACTAAATTTGAGAGGATTTATCCATGGAAAGGGAATTTCTATTGTAAAGCTAAAACAATAACAGCAGAATTAACAACAGGAATGTGTGGTTTGCAAACATTAATTAGACACTTGAAGTTAGAATCAAATGTAAAAGAAGAATGAATAAGGCAAGGGAGTTCCCGTCACCACCAACAACAACAATGATTACAACCAGGATGATAGTATGACTAGCATTATTCATGGAAATTAAATAAATATTTATACAGTAGATTTGTTTTCTGACCTTTGACTATAAATTACACTGAAGTATTTTGATGAATTTGTAAATAATTCCCTGTTAACATTGGGCTTCAAAGTGGTAAATTGCAACGGTTTTTAATTTATGCAAATGCATCAACTTCCTAGTCTTAGATTTTGGTAAACTTTGGATATGATATTCATGTGGATCATAATAATCACCACAACAAGTTTTGACTTTTTTTTATAAAAGTAAAACTAGACAATTTACACTATGCTACAGCAACATAAAATCTGTTGATAAATATATATTCTTGAATTTAAAAATGGTTTACATATTGGATTTAAAATATTTTTTTTTATTATGCTCACTTCATGCAAACATATCGTTATTGGAATTGCTATCAAATAAATAAAAAACTGTCTATATTCTCTCTCAGACCAGATTAAAAATAAAGTGACTATTTCCACAACTAAACCTCTATTATTTAATACAATGTGCTAAGACAATCTTGTTTTAAGTTTTTTGTGTGTAAATATTGATAAGTGTTTTCTTGAATATTGTATGAAAAAAAACAAAATACAAAACCAAAAAATTGACAAAACTTTATGATTATCATCTATTCCAAAATAACTGTCATTGCAGAGAATGGTTCTCTTGTGATTCTTGGCCTAAGTGCCATGATGAAAATCTTTTCTTGGCCTGCCATTACAGTAATTAATGTAAATGTGGGGAATAACCTGTGCCTTGCAGCCTTACTGGGCTAAATTGTGCATTTTGTGCGACAATGAATGAACTATATTCAATACAAGATTTTGACAGACATTGTTTACATTATTAATTTCAAGGAATTATACTCTAATCTAAATCGGAAATAAACAGAATTTTCTGACCAATAATGCTGGCGATTGCACCCGGAAACTAAAGGAGAAACAGAAACTAAATACGTATACAGTGATGTATTGTATGTGCATTTCATTCCATTGCATTGCATTTAAAGCATTTATGGTACAAACTGTAAAATATAGTATACAAATAAATGAGAAGAAATATGTTTTAAACTTACCATTAGCTAACTGTAAAGAATCCATTGCAATTCTAATATATAACCCAGTCAAGGATATATTTGACAAAATGAATTCTTTTCCAAAAGTCATGGTAAATTATAAGGAAATTTTTACACTAATATAAAGGAAACTGTAAATAATTGATAGTTTACCGCGGTGGACTTCTCAATATTTAATACAATGTGTTACACAGATGACATAAATGTGTAATTATTGTCACTATCCAATTTGATCAATTTATTTTGATATCAAATGTAACAGGAATATTTCACAGCTTTATGCACCATTAATTTTATCAAGTATTGATGAAATAATGGCTTTGCCTTTCATATAAATATTACTAACATAGTTTTGTTTGGGCATTGCCTCAGTGAATAGAAAAATAAATGTTATTAAATGTAGTTATAATGAACTAATAATAATATAATTATTATATTTATATAATATTACCTTCTGCACCTTCAGAAAAACATTTAAGTTGTACTTGAATTCTTCCTGCTGGTTTAAGCTCCAACTGTTATAAAATAGAAAAATATCTTAATATATAACCAACCTAAAACAAAAATAATGTTATTGTTTCCTGAAAATGACAAACAAAATAGTTACTGAAACGATTGTTGTGGCAATGAGGTCGATGATTAAGCCTAATAGTTTTGTAGTCCAACCACAGCAACAACAAAATATGGTCAGTTACTGTATATGTTTTCTGATATTTTCCCGATTTTTTGACCAATATTGTGGGCAAAGCACCTTTGCAACTCTACACAAAGACAAAGAGAAAGAAAGCTATAGAAAAATGTGTATGTTTGTTATTTTTATTTTTTGTTATTTTAGTTTATTTATAATCCTCAATCTGTGTATACTGCTGTAAACAAGAGCTTACCTTTGATTCATTTTTAAAATTTTTTTGTCAGTGAGGTTTGAACAACAGAACTTTATTTTAGGCCTAATACAACCAAAATACGCTTTTGTCATGTCAATGAGATCAGAAGAAAATGCAAGACAATATTAACTGCATCAATATGATGATGATGATGATTGATGATTATGATATTAGGAGATGATGATATGATGATGACGATTATGATAATGATGAGGAGATGATGATAATTATGATGTGCTGATTTTCAATGAGATGATGTCAGATAAGGATGTGATATGATGTAATGATGATGAAAATAATGAATATAAAGTGACAAATTGTTTACAACTTTGTAATGTTGCAACAAGCCTATAGGTAGGCACCACCAACTTACCCAAACTGTTTTAACTTCACCATCTTCATTACAATAATCTGCCAGATCATGGATTGGAACTGAACATTCTGCTAAGAATTTATTTGGTTTTGTCATTACAATAATCTGAATAACACGACCCTCATACAAATGGGAGTCAAAACATTTGTTCCATTCAGGGAATACAGTCTTCTTCTTTTGGACCAATTGATACCCATCTAATAAAAACAATAATAATTTTAGTATCATACATATGTAATGATCAATTCATTTTATTTAAGACCATCTATAGTACAATAGTATGTTGCACTTATGATAAGTTGCAGATAAGTATTTACAAACATGTTTTTAATATTATTCAAACAAAAAAAATGAAGTAAACATTTGAAGTAAAAGATTGTGGGGAATTCCCTAAATTAGCTTAAAAATAGAGTTTAACGGACATCACCATTGGGTGCAACGACCCCAATTTGAATCTATGCATGTCATTCTTACGGACATAATTTATTATCTAAAATAGCAGCCATTATATTTGAATTCACTGAAAACCAAACGTACTTGAAACATACATTTATAATCATATTGAAATACAAACAAAGCTACAGTATTTATAGGTCTTTATAGATTTTTAAAGGTTTTGTATATCTGGCAAGGATGGTTCAACAGTTTAAAAACAAAGCACCACAAGACCTGAGGAAGGGCACAGCAGAAACATTCTGTCAATCAACAATTTAACTTTTTTCCCAGTATATATAAAGCTTGTGATGCTAACATTTTCCCACCTCAGTGGCCTTTATATAATTTGATTTTGATTTGATTTATTTGCATCTCATTAAAAATACATACACAGTTTATGATACAGAAAGATATACAATTAAAAAATGTTAAAAAGACAAAAACAGAGATGCAGGATAGCCCATGAAAGTCCTGATGTTTTTGTTATTGTCTTTTCTAAATTTGTGGGGCTGAGGTTGAACTGTGCCCATAAATGATTCTTGACAATACCTCTTAATATCAGTGATATATTGACCTTCCTGGTGACGCCATTGATCAGCATCGAACAGTAGTAATTTTGTCTAAGGGTATGTTCAGATCCATGGAGTTATGCTTTCGTATTGCAAGCAATTTCATATTATAATTAGCGTCGTAACAGCAAAGTGTTCAGATTTGCCTAGCTAACGCTTTCGTTTCAAACTGAATTGTCACCGATTTGGGTGAACATCTGGTATTATGCAGTAGTAAATTTGGTTGGTTACAGGTCAAAATTGTTGATGCATGATTTTCGTATCGTAAGCGGCATCCACTAATCTTGTACCTTGAGCTGCCGTAACGAACGAAAGAGTAGTGTTGTAAGAGGTGGCTTCCACTAATCTTTTCCTGGTTCAGACCTATGGAGTTATACGCCGCGTACAATACGAACGCATAACTGCGTAGGTCTTCAGGCCCTAATATGACCTACAACCAATTTGTACATTGTACAGTAGTCACTTAATTTCAGGATTATTTTCATTTTACGTGCACATAAATTTGAAGGTACTTTTTTTTATCATATTGTACCAGATACAAGGATGTAACTCCAGGAAATAGATACAATGTGCAAATTCATGCCTAAGAGGAAGTCATTTAACTGAATGCCATTTATTGTAACAAACTTGTTAGCACTTTCACAGTATAGAGGTAATGACATTTTTTTTTCTTTTTTATTAAACAGCGACCAACTATCAGTCAATGTCAGCTAAACATTATTTTTTTTTATTAGCATTAAAAATAAAGACAATTTTTTCAAATCTAATATTTAAAGTAAAGAATTCGATCATGAGTACTAGCATCGTTTTAAAAGATTTTTTTTTTCCCTTGGAACAGCCTGCCAATTGATTGGAAAAAACTTAAATTACCAATTTTAAAACAGTACTTACTTGCAGATTTTTCCTTTTGTTTGACATTAATAGCACAGTAGGGGTCAAAGACAACACCATCAGGAAGTACATTAGCAACACCTTTATCAACTTGCATTAGACGAACACGTAAGAATACCATCTTGACACGCTGCTGATATCAAAATTACAATGAAAAGATCAATTAAACCTGAAAAAAACAATATGGGTAAATATCAATGGTTTGAACAACATTATTTGCATTTAGGATTTCATTTAAACAAATGGTTTAATGTTAAAAAAGGTTCAGTTAGCATGGTTTGCATTGGTAACCAATAACATTTAAAGACCCATTCCCTACAAATTTGATGTTTTGTATAAATAATGTATATACAGGGTACAGTATATTACTTTAAAAACATTAAACCAGGTCATTCCTTGTCTTAGTTATGTAGACCTAGCTGGTAAACAAACACCGTACACTAGGCTAGGCCTTGATCATAAATTGAACTTTGATTATCATATAAATTGCTGTGTTGCTAAGGCAAATAAAATAGTGGATCTCATCAAAAGGACTTTTTGTTACAACGATAAGGATATGTTCCTTAGTCTATACAAATCTTTAGTCTGCCCTATCTTAGAATTTAACTGTTGTGTGTGGGCACCTCATAAAATTGAACTGATTAAGAAAATCGAGTCGGTTCAACAAAGAGCTACCACGTCATAGTCAGAAAAAAAACATTTGGCATATCCGTATAGATTGAAGTTTTTGGGTTTACCTACAAGAGTACAGACGATTAAGAGCGGATATGATCCAAATCTTCAGAATTATAAATGGTCTTGACGTTATAGAATGCAGAAAGTTTTTTACATTTGTTGATTGTCATGGAACTAGAGGTCATGAATACAAGCTATATAAAAACAAGTTTAGGCTTAATTCCAGGAAGTTTTCCTTCACTTGTAGAGTTGTGGACTCGTGGAATAGCTTACCATCTAATGTTGTAAAAGCTCCAAATTTAAATCTATTTAAATCTATTCAAGTCACTCCTCAATGATCATTGGAAGTCCCTTGACTGCAAGTTTACCTTTTCACATTTTGTAAACACTTTGGAACATTATGTGTACACCCGGAGCCCTAAGCATCTATATTTTGGTTATAAGAAGACAGGAAGGGTCATATAAGCTATATTTAGCTTTCTAACCGACCCATAACATCAAGCAAGTATCAAGCAAGTATAGCTAGTAGCTATAGGCCTAGCCTGACGTTGTATAGTTGCTGCATTAATTTTCTTTCTGTTTTTGCCAGACTCTGTTGATTACAAATTGGAGGAAACCCGGTATTTTCTCTGAAATGTTTGTCTTCCATTTGTTTTGGCCTCGTGATCAATCGAAAAGTGGGCGAATTACAATTACAAAAGAAAAACAAAAATATAAATCTGTGCGCAATGCATGTTGGGATTTATAGCGGGCCGCTAAAATGATTAGAATCAACTTATTTTTCACATTTTTAACCATTAAAGACGAAAACAGATTAAAGATTCAAGATTCAAGATTCAAGATTCAAGAAATTTTATTTGTCCATAAAAATGGAAATTCATTTTGCTTGGTAGATTAAAACAACAATATTGCAACAATTTAAAAACGTGCAGTATAATAACAGATTAAAAATACAAGTTAAAAAGTTAAAAATACTGTTAAAAATGTAAAACTATTAAAAATTGCATTAACGTCTTACATTAGAATTAAAAATATGAATGCTATTTACAACGAAGGATTTTCTAGTTCTACAAAGATTTGCTCTTGGAGGTCGTAGCCTAATACCTGATCTATTTAAGTTATAACAGTAATGTAACGGATGAGTGGGGTCTTTCATAATATTGTTTACTTTTTTTAGAATACTCTTTTCATAGATAAATGAACAAGGCGTTAGATCAGCTTTAATAATACGTTGTGCAATTTTACGTGGTCTCAAAAGGACCATACAGTATTTATTTTCGCATGTTTGTGACCTGAAATTAGATCCAAAAAAAGTTTGGAATGGGACTTTAACTAAAAGGATCCAGGCTATCAATTGTCATTTTGTAAAATTGGTTAATCAGTACATTTGATAGTAGCGACATATATGAAATCAAAAGTTTACATTGCGTAGTTGACTGTTGCACTATTGTGGGAGTTACTTTACAAATTCAATGAATTAATCATAGATATTTGTTTTACTGTTTAGAGTTTAATTTGAGGTATATTACATCCTGAAATAAAACAATAAAGTTATATAAGGGAAAGTTAAACCTTGTATCCTTGTTAGTAAACTTATAACTAAACTAATGAACTTTTTGGAATTGGGAATGTATGTACATGTTCATGTTAACTACATAAAAACTGTACAAATGTTTTTCAGATCTATGGTTATACGTGTTTGTTTTGCTGTGCAGGGCAATTACATGAGACTGAGAGTGAGAGTAATAGACCGGGCGCCCGGAAGATTTATTCATGTGAAAAGATACAAAAGGTTTGATGATGTAGTTAGGTGCGTATTAGGGCTAGATGCAATATTCGACATTGCTGCCGGGTCACAGCCTGTACATGGGGCCTGTGGGGATCATAACATAGGGGTGTAAAAATGCATTTATTCATGTGAAGCGATACAAGGATAAACTTTTTTGGATATCATTTGCAGTGGGCTACTAATGATTACATCACCAATGACAGCAACTTTATCCTGTACGGGGCGCCAAACAGCAAAATTTTAGGGCCATGCCCAAATGGGTTTATTCATGTGAAGCGATACAAGGTTGAATCTTTTTTTAATGGCAGCAGTACATATTGGGGATGACAAAAACACCAATGACAGCAACTTTATCCTGTACATAAGCTCAGACAGCAGCCCTAAAGGTCCGCAGTTTCCCCCTATTCGGCTATACTCGGCGCGTATGTCGTCTTATGGCGTTCAGCTGAGTTAGAAATATGTGATAGTGATACGGACTCGTTTTCATGAACACGACAACTAACGATCAAATAACAGTTTTTCACATCGCAACTTATACAACGTAATTTTGAAAACTTATACAACGTAATTTTGAAAACTACAACCATTTTTCTATATACATACAACGTACATTTCTAGTCTAACAAAAAATTTTCTAAACTTTCTATTATTTAAAAGTCGAAGATAGCCAGGTCTCGGGTCCATTCTATTGTCGCCACAGATTGATATCTTCATCAGTACTTCTATGAATGGATGATTAGGTGGGAACACGAACGCTAGTTGATCATACCCAGTACCGCTTGATCGTACGATTAATCGGGAAACTACCATACGACATGTGAATTAGACTGATAAAAACCAACAAAAAACTTAATCTGGGGCGGATCCAGAGGGGGGGTCCACGGGGTCCGGACCCCACCTAAATTTTAAGGGTGCCCTTTTTTTAGAGGTTCAATATTTTATTCGTGTGACATATTTGTGTATATATTAGTATGCACATAGTAGGCTACACTAACCCCAAAAATAAAAACAGAAATTTATCACAATGAGCGCGATGTTAAGTTACGGCGACCGATCAAAGAGCATCGTGAGAGGTGGTGACGCGTGATGATCTCTACTTAAACTTCTAGAAATAGATCGTTTCACATACTACAGAGGGCGCATGTAAACTTTTTACGATTCAACTCCGCGTATGTCATTGAGGCGATTATTTGTCCATTGGTAAACACATTTTTATGTATTATTATTCTGAAAATAATTGAACTGTAAACATAATTATTTTGAGTACTTGTTTATTTACATATCATTCCATCAGATCAACTATTTTTTATTTCCATTACATCCAACCAAACATGTAAAAAATGTAGTTAAAATATCGTACTATCTAGCGCGTACGACCATACGCGGTAGATTGTTTACTCAAAAATCATCGAACGGTCATCCTTACACTATTCAACTTTGTTCTTGTAGTTGAGCCTCTCATGACCTGGGATTTGTTTGACTATAGTTCTACAAGCCATGTGCTTTTTTCTCTGAGAAATATTTATTATAAGTGCAAAAAAATGTTTTTTTCTCGATATGAAGCCTTTATTATTCAAATCTTTTAAAGAAAAATCACACATACCATAAAGAAGGTTCATTTATTTCATTTTTTAAACAATATTTGTGAAAATTACGTGAGGCTCAACTACAAAACCACCATTTTGTGATATGATGTCATCGTAAGCCAATCAAAGCTGAGCTTTCCCGCGATCGGCAGAGCTCACGGTTGAATGATTTTGGATTCTGGCTATTTGATTGGTGGACGCGAATCACCCACAGCGGAATGTTTTATCTCGCGTGAGATTTTGCATCGTTATCCCTGCTAATAAAGTGTCATTTCCGGCGAACTAGAAAGGTGCCATTTATCATGGATTTTGCGTGCGAGAGTGCCATTTCCGGCCATCTAAGTGTGTCCTGTAACAAAATTCGCCACAACCCCCACCATGGGGGGGGGGGGGGGGCTGTGGCTCAAATACTCAATATCTGATGTGCCCTTTTTATCGGCGGACCCCCCCCCTCTCAAAAATGTCTGGATCCGCCCCAGTTAATCTGCCAACATTTTAAACATTGTTACTTATCCATATGGATCGACTACTGTATCGATTACTGCACATTGTTTTACTTTAACTGAACCAAAGAAAAATTTTTAATTTTTACTGTACTAACATTAGACAGTGATATCTGATAAAAGGCAACATTAATAATACTGGACCAAATTAAATATTGTTACTTATCCATAATGGATCGACTACAGTATTGATTACTGCACATTATTTTACTATAACTGGCCAAGTCAAATTTAAAATTGTTACTGTACTAACATTAGACAGTGATATCTGATAAAATGCAACATACTCAGGACCAAATTAAATATCGTTACTTGTCCATAATGGATCGACTACTGTATCGATTATTGCACATTATTTTACTATTAGTATAACTGCCCAAGTCAAATTTGAAATTGTTACTGTACTAACATTAGACAGTGATATCTGATAAAATGCAACATACTCAGGACCAAATTATTAAATATCGTTACTTATCCACAATGGATCGACTACTGTATTGATTATTGTACATTATTATTCTCTAACTGAATCTTCTTGACTTTCTACTTTCCAGTTGCCATTTTGCGAAACGATTGGTACCTGGCCTCATTAATACTGTTCATGCTTTTAAACCCATATCTTGCATACATAGGCAGTGACTGCGGGTTTTTGTCACCACAAAGCGATCGCAATGCAGCAACATGTTTCTTGTCCTTCACTAAATAATATGTAAATGGGATTGACTTGCCTTTGTAGTATCATCCAGTATCATTACAGTGTGATATACCGTAATCAAATTTATAAATGACGCTGTCACAAATCATGTAAAAAGAAATCCAATAGCCCTTATTGGTTTTATTATATGAGTCAAAATATGCTAAAGTGTTATAAAACTGTAACACAGAGGTCAATTTTTCATCTTTAACCTTTTTTTTTTTTTATAACCTGAAATTGTTGAGTAAAAACATATCTTTCAGGCAATACTAAAAAAAAGATAAGTCACTGAACATGAACTTCAAAAAATGTATTTTAATTTAATTGGTGTAGCAATTGCGTGTGTTAGTTTTGACGGACAAAATTTTGTTGTTTTTCTTGAACAAATAATAAAATTATCATAACTATGTCTTATAATTTATTTAATTATGTTTAATATACTACATTTCAAAGTATAAATGCGGAAAAAAAATTTCTCAATAATCACATAAAAGTGTTTTTGTCTTTAAAAAATTAGCATGCAATTGGTGAAAATTTATTATGCCGTTTTAATTGTACTTTAATCACTGTAAATCCTTTGGTTATTAACTATTCTTGATAGAATGGCAGAAAGTCATAATGGCAAAATGTTTTATGAGGAAAAATAATATCAAATGGCATATCTTTGAAAATAATGACATTATTTGAGGTGTACTTGCGTTTGTTAGTTTGACAGACACTACGCTTGCGTGTGGTTGGCTATTTATTAAAAATTACCAATATTTTAAGGCAAAACAAAATTTTGGAAAGTATTTAATAAAATCCAAATACCGTTATGTAATCTCCGACATACAGTAATTTTCACTTGGCAAATTCAACTACCGGTATACAATACTTGCAGGTATAAAAACACAACTAAACATGTCATCAAAATGGTTTGAAATATTTAAATTGAAAATCAATCTGAAACAATTATCTTAATTGCCTAATTATTATAGTCAACATGAAAACGTGCATGATGCATAAATAGAATAATTATTGTGTAAATTGAGTTAAGTTAACACGCTGACGATGTCTGGCATTCTCTCTTTCTTGAAAATCTTTTTTTAATCTTTCTCTATACAATTTTGAATGGACCTTGAATTAGTTTTCGGGGTTGGTGAGCCCTTATTTATCTCTTCCATTTTTACTTTTATTTTTAAAACCATTCTGAAAATACAGCAAGTACAGAAAAAAATATTAATTTTGTATTTATTTTATTAATATTTTTATTTATTATATTAGTAAATCTATATGTTTTATTTATTTAATATTTCTTTAAATATTTTTATTTATGTTAGTACATTTGATTTATTCTTTTATATTTTAATTTGTTTTATTTCTATTTGTTTTAATTTAGTATACTTAATTATTATTGAGTTAATACTAATTAAATAGCCTGTTAGTTACTTAACTATATTTTTATTATAAGTATTAATATTTATAGTATCTATTTATTTATAATTATATTGGACTAAATGTTATACTTCAAAAT
Source organism: Antedon mediterranea (assembly GCF_964355755.1). Lineage (NCBI taxonomy): Eukaryota > Metazoa > Echinodermata > Crinoidea > Comatulida > Antedonidae > Antedon > Antedon mediterranea. The sequence continues at coordinate 11,776,652 of NC_092678.1, forward strand.
TATTTTACCATGCTAATCATCAACACACAAAATGAAACTAAATTGTTTAATTCCATTAAATATTTTTTTTTATGAAGTATAAAAGCTATTAAAATACGCTATTTGTAATTGAAATGAAATACACGATCTGCCAAATCCTTATATACACGGCCGCCGTCCGTCAAATATAACGCACGTGTTCGCCAGCGCTCCTCCGGAGACGGAATACCAGCGATTGCTACTTGTTTGAAGTATAGGCTTAGGCCTAGTTATAAAACCTAGGAATTACATGTATTAAAACTTGAAAAGAACATTCCATGATATTAAAATTAACTAAAATCTAACCAATAAATATGTCAAGGCCTAACGCACGGAAGAAATATCTGTCAAATATAACGCACGATTTAGAAAGGTCAGTCAAAACACTGAGCAAATTAGCCTAGGCGTGTGCCTATCGCTGTCGCTTGAGACAGTTCGCCCTAATAGCCGTACCGAGGTAATTATTAGGCCTAAAATACCATTAGAATTAAATATATAAAGCCTAAACTATGTATTTATGTTCTAAATGTATTTATTCATGATTTCTAATAATGTTAAGTACTTACGTGCGTTATATCTTGCGTGCGTTATATTTTTGACAGAAACTAGTTTTCGTTGTTTAGCGACGCAAGTTTACATTCTGTGAAGAATTTTTGCAGCGGGAAGCCATCGCGGGAGCTATATTTGTAGGCTGCCATGTGGTATCGTCTGTTTGCTCATTCTCGGCGGTAATGACAGGAAAACATTGCGTGCGTTAGTTTTTGACAGACAATGGTGACATTTTTTTTAAATCGGGATTTATATACAATTAAATTACATAACATTTAAAATCTGATGCATTATATAGAGTAAACATATCCTTGAATTGTTTAACATTTTGGTTTTCGTATTGCCGTTGTTCTAGGCCTAACCCAGCCTAGGCCTAGTCAAACTTGATTGTTGACGGACACAGTAACGCACGTCAGCACAAGCAAAGATATTAATTTATTATACAAAAATAAAATATTGTGGTGCAGGGAAAATTTTCATTTAACAATTTTGTTTAGCAATATTGCTAATCAAACTGATTTTTAAGTCGAGAAACATAGTTTTGTATTGTATTTTTTGCTACACAATTTTCAAAATGTGTAGCAATAAGGTTGTTTTGTATAGCTTTTTGCTACGCTACACTGGCGAAAATGTTCCCTGTGGTGTCAATATATTGATTTTATTTATTGTTTATACATGTACTTCCAATATCCCAATCAATATTTTTATTATACTTCACAAATATCAAATATAAATTGGATTATGAAGTGACACTCAAAATGTTACAAATTCATGGTGTGAGAATAGGCCATTATCACAACAAATTTGAAATTTAAAAAAAAAATAGTGGGTGGAGTGAAATGAAACTGTGTAAGTTATACCGTTGCATGTTAAACTATCTATTAATTCCCTACACATATTAGTGTATAGTATATAATATTTTTTATAAATACAAATTAAAATGGCATTTTATGTAACACCTTAGCATATTTTGACTCATATCGTGTATTCTGTTCAGCCAGTAATGGAATATGAGGAATGTACAATATTCAGTTATTTAATGCATACAGTACAGCCAGTAACCTCGATGTCTTTGCTCAATGCTTTTACAGTGTGTCGGTAGTTACACTGAATGTAAAATATTCGACCTGGGTTCAGTTAGAGAAAAATAATGTGCAATAATCAATACAGTAGTCGATCCATTGTGGATAAGTAACGATATTTAATTTGATCCAGTATTATTAATGTTGCCTTTTATCAGATATCACTGTATAATGTTAGTACAGTAACAATTTTAAAGGGGGGTTCCGGGTTTAAAATGAATAGTAAAAAATGTAAAATATGTCTCTTGAACGGTAAAAGTTTCAATTTATATAAGCGCCCAGTGAAGCAGAACGAAGGCTGTGATATGAGGCCAGATTACAAGTGCAGCTACAGCGATATAACACTGTGTTACAGAATAGGAAATTCGTGAAATGGTCAATCTTCCGACGACTCGTTATCATTAACCATATCAATTACTTTTGTAAAATTCTACTTATCTGATGTAATTTTAGTCGGTCTTCCCATTTATAAAATCAATTTTCTATGAAAATTTATCAAAACTGTGAAAAATTAGATATGTTTGCACTTTACGTTTGCCGATTTTAGCACTGACTTAGGGAAAGCCTTCAAAATCAATGAAGCGTAACGTATACATTCCTGCTGAGCGAGGAGAGCGAGACGACGATACACGTGCTCTCTCTGCCGGCCCATGCCTGGCATCGTCACGTGATAAGCAGATACAGTATACAATACCAAACTGGTCGGGTCGCGTATACCCCGTCTATAATCACAACATGAACGATGTACAGTATTTGATAGAAGGTCGACTCGACCTACCGGAATGGTAAGGATAATATAGCTCGAATGAGAGAGTTGGAATATTTGTAAACATAAGTATTGCTAATTTTAACAAGTGTAGCCTATAGTAAAAGGCCTGGTAGTATCAATTCGCATAGGGTCTACAGTATTACACTATAGCTAGCCCGGTCTATAATGATAGAATGATCTAAAATAAGTTATTAATAAAACGAGTTAGTAAAGTAAATAAAATATTAAATGCCAGTTGACGAGTTAAAATTTAATTACTTTAAATCACAAAATACCTGCGTCAGCTCTAACTAAAAGTATTATGTCTCAGAATAGCCACTCTCTCAGGGAGGAATACATCAAGGTTACATAGTGTGTACTCCCACACTACTACTAGATATAAAAATATGTTTGATCCACATTCTATCATAATTTTTAATAAAAATCCAGGTCAAAATCGCTCTGGTCATACGATTTTGACCACCAAAAGTTGCTTAAACAAAATGGCCAAAATCAGATGATGACCTTTTGAACTTAAATTGCACATTAGAGAATTGAGATAAAAATCCTGTTAAGTATAGGCAATTACAACATGGCTTAACCAAATCTATTCCTAGACCACAGACAGGCATCATGACGTACAGTACGACAACTTTGTTGTTCATAAACAACTAAATCACAAAGCATGAGAGTATTTGTAGAGTTAAATTGAATAATTGAAGAGTAGCCTTCTTTTGTTGAACAAGACCATTGTGTAAGATTGTGTGCTGGTACGCAAAGTTGCTTTGCATTACAATTGCCTTCAATATTGTCAATTCAGCCTATACACTGTTAGATCATACATCAGTGACATAGCACAATGCAGTACATTAAACCCTGAAAAATAGCACAGTTTGATTTTGGCTTGGCTACTGCAATTCTGATTTCTGTCACTGACGTTTATTTTGCAAATAATGTCAGTACCTACCATAAGTTTATAAAATTAATTCACTATTTATAGTACTGCAGGTTCTCAACTTATACTTAAGTCTGTAATAAATAATTACTGCAGTACTGTATTACTGCAGTATTTTACACATCAAAGAGTCATTCTGTGGATACCCATTTTTCTGAGTTTGCACAATATGATTTTCTTATTTGAAAGTATTGTACAGTAGTTGCTTGGTGCGTCATGAAAACAAAATGCAACCACACTGTTGTAATTTATGTACAATCAGGGGAAACCCAGAAGCAGGACGGCGTGGTCATTGATTTTCCCACAATCATTGTGTTTTGCCAAGGGTTTCCAATCATAAGGACAAGTTTGATAATAGTTTTGTCATTTATTTCTGTAGTAAATCTCCATTTCCGTATATCCGTAATTGGGCGGAATTTCCATAGTAATTATGGACGTTCTGTAGTACTACTTGAGAACTCTGTATCAATGCACATTCATTGTGAATAAGCAAACACAAAAACCACATGTAAATCGTGTCACTTTCTTTACATTACTTCAGTAATACAATAGGCCTAAACTAAAGAAGTATCACATGGCTTTTGCTTTTTATGTTTTCATTAACTTCATTTTTCAATTAAATGTCAATATATGAGGGATGAATGATAAAATTGATACTGAATACTATATTTTCGTTTCGTTTCGATTTTTGTTACACATTTTTATTTTTTACATTCAACCAACTTTAATACATGCCTGTATTAACTGAGCTTTAAAAACCTCAAATTAATTTGTACTTGTTCATAAATGGTTCATGGATCATGCAAACTTGATTTGACAACAACATATTGATAGTCATCAACTTTCATGCACTTTCTGGCAGTTTGTTTCATGTGACAACTTGGTTTTATAGTTTAAAAAAATGCTGCTATTGCAATATTTGTTAATGTTGTATAAATACATTAAAGACGTTAAATTAAATTCTATATCGGCCTATTGCGATAATTTTGTTTAAATCTATAAACGGTAAAAATGTGAACTGTAAGTCAATTTTAATCATTTAATTTTAACACTAAGGCCCTGTTCAGACCCATGGCGTTAGACCGTTTTAGCGTACGACGCTAAAAGAATGTGTGTCTGAACAGTTGGGGATTAGCGTACAACGCGTCGTACAACGGTTGTAGCGTTGTAGTGGAAAACGGTTGATAGTACCGTTTTAGCGTACGACGCTACTGTAAGTCAACGTTGTATCCAATCAGAACGTTTCCTGTTATGACGCGAAACAAGGTTTGACCTAGGCTGACATCTTGTATCGTCAATGTGTGAGATGGATTTCAATAACAAAAAGGCCAGAATAAATAAGGCCTAACTACACTACAAATACAACTGTTACAAAGGCTACAAACTATTATCATTTGATTACCATTATATTTTCTAACAAATGACATAAATACACCTTGTATTTAAACATAGGGACTAGCTACGATCCCATCCGCTTTTAGGCCTAGCTAGGCCTAGAGCCATTTACGCATTTCATTCAAGCTAAAAACTAGCGTGGGACATCAAGTCACTCATTCATACAAGGCAGACTAGACTGGACAAGTTTAATGCTGAAAACCCCCTAACTCCTAAAAAAATCAGTAAACAAACAAGGGGAGCTGTGTCCCTTTTATTAGCAAGTTAAGGGTTATTTTCAACCGACTGGACCAAAGAATATATATATCTTTGACTGGACTGGATAGACTAATCACAATCATATTTTTCTTCATCATTACGATACGAGGCCTGCTTTATTTTCGTAACGCAAGAGCCTGGGGAGAATGTTTTTAACTACAAAATAAAAACAATAGAAACAGAAATTTGGCTTTACTATATTTTTCTTAAATAAATGCTGAGGTATGTTTTATTTACGGCAAATTTTGTCATAATTGTAGGGCTGAGATCTAGGCCTATATACAGTGGAAATAATGATGAAAACACGTGGGTAAAAGCACATGAATATGCAACTAGAAACAACCTGGATGACGTACTTCCGTTGTAACGATAATCGTACGCTATGGGTCTGAACACCTCGTTTTTTTCTCTGCGGTTTGTAACGTGACCTTGATAGTAACGTTGTACGCTAAAACGGTCTAACGCCATGGGTCTGAACAGGGCCTAACTGTTTTGTACTGTATAGTTATAAAGGTATTTAAAATAATTGCACTCAAGAGATGCACTTAACAGCAGCAATGAATTGCAATAAAGGATGATGTATTATGACAGTATGTCCAGTAAACAGGCCAGTGACAGTGACACTAACAAATCAATAATTCATGAATACAATTATAGTAACTTGTATGTATATTTTCAAACAAAATTATTATGTTGATGTTCTATTCTTTTATATAGTTTAAATAGAATTAATATTACTATTGTTCTGTTTTTTAAGGAAAACATTTTTTTTCCATGTACTGATAGTTATTACTAAAGTGGAACAAACAAAGCTGATTGGATTTCATTCAGGTGCTAACATATTATAGTATCTAGCATTATAAAATTGATGCCTTTCCAAAGATCAAAGAGAATGATCATCAGGTAAACACTATTTCACAAAAAGGTAATATTAGTAAAGCATGTTCATATAGTTGGGCCTTGAGTTGCTTTGAAATGAATGTTATTGTTTACTAGATGATCACAACGCAAAGTTTGGTAATATATAAATTGATGCACTGATTATACTTAAATAACATAGTATAAAACTAACTCCAAATAACGAGAGGCAATGATTCAACGTATTTGGTAATATATAATGTGTTAAATGAGATCTAGAAGATCACTTTCTAATTTCAACTAAATCTTTGTTTTCAATCGTTTTGTACAATTTTGCAAATTAAACACATTTAAAATACTGAGCTACAATGTATGCAAAATAATGTATCAATCCAAGTCACTCAATATCAGAACTGATCATGGAGGTAGATAAGATCACTAAGAATTATACTATACAATACAATTGTATTTAAATTAGTAGTGTGGAATAGTTGTATTAGGGAGTTTGGTCAGATGTTTGCCCTACTCTGACTAATTTGTACTTTATACTATACAGTAGTACATTTAGAAAACTTTAAAAAATTAATAAAAGTAATTCTCAGGTGGGACTCAAACCCACAACCTCCAAATCACTAGCCTGGCATTCATACCACCTCAAGACCACCAAACTTGTGTTGATGGCTATGGATTAGATTTGAGTCCAAGTAAGCAGCAGGTACTGTCTCTGTAAGTGTTCTCAATGTCTTTAGTATAAAGTACAACATTATGTCACAGTAGGGCAAACATTCAAACAACAATGTATGTATACAGTGCTAGTAGGTATCTTCAAATAAAATGATTGACAATTTATTCATAAGTATTGTTTAAAAAGAAAATGCAAATTAAAAATGAGCCTCATGAGGTATACAGTAAAAAATAGAGAGTAAAATTACATTCACTAGCAAACAATACATGAAACCCAACATATTGTCACTCATCTCAAACAAATGAAAAAATGGATTTTGCAAGTACAGTATTTTACACATGGAATGGTTGACATGATTGGATTGAATATTTGTAGCACTAAACATAGCATGGATTTACCTAGTTTATAGTTAGATTTAGTTTTAGTTAGGCTGTGTATAGGGTTCCAGCATGGGAATGAAATTGATTGGTCATTTGAAAATCCGTCATGCATTACATTTTCATAAACTCATACAAAGTTTAACACCATTTCAATTAACTGGTAGGTTGGCGTAGTGGTGGTGTGGTGTCTCTGTGGGTCTATTAATTTTGTTGGTTTTATCAGGTTCGAAACTCTAGCCTTACAACTTCTTTTTTTCTTCTTTGTTTTTAACAATCGTTAACATTGCCTAGAGAGATTGTGTTTTTGGGATGGACAGTTGAGTTCCACACGACTTCCACACTCCACAGTGATACAAATATTATCAATAGGCTACCTGTAGGACTAGCGCTGACTCCAAACTTGTTCAGTAACTTATTGTGAATACCACACCTTAGAATTGGGCCTCATACAGTAAGTACTGGTATGTAAAAGAATCACATAAAAAGTAAGGAATAAATCCTTTAAATTGATGATTTTATAGACATGTTTCTCGCACACCGTTCGCGAATTTTGCATATACAAAGTTCAATATTTTCGTTTCTATGGAGCGCCAAAAGAGAAGGTTAAAAACTCAGTGGAATGTGTGTACTTTTAATGCATCTATTTATGAAATAAATTATAATATTTATGAAATACACGTTTTAATTTTTTTTTCAATAAAAAATGCTGTAACGTGTTACTGCTGTTTTCAAAGTACATTAACCGACCCTAAATCAGCATAACTAATTTAGATCATTCAGGTATAAACCTACTGTACAGTACATCTTATGATGATGAGTTGGTTTTTATTTTTATTTTATAAAAGTAAACGAAAACCATGTACAGTATCAACAGTAACATTTTAGTTGTATTGTCAAAATATATTGAAATTGAACGTAATTTTCACTAATAGATGCATTAAATATACGCATTCCATTTTTAGCTCTCTATTATAGTTGCTCTTTTGCCGCTCCATAGAAACGTCAACATTGAACATGGAGTATGCAAAATGTACAAACAGTGTGCAAGACAAGTACACGTCTGTATAATTCATCAATTTAAATGATTTATTTATTTCTCCATCGTAAAAGTACTTATGATGTCTAATTCTAAGGTGGTGTGGAATTCAGGATATTGTCCCTTTGACTAATTCCAACAAAATTTTTACAAAAATCTTTTAAAAAAAAGTGGGTCATTTTGAAGTATCATAATAGATATTAACTTTCACCAAAAATGTGTTGAAAAAAAAATTATTTAACTGAAATACAGACGTTTTTTTGTTCAAAAAATAACTTTGACTTCCAGTCAAAGTTTTCGATGAAAACATATCTCATATTGCATAATCATAAAACTTTCCTCGCGATCTGTGTAAAAACACCTTCTCAACCGTGACGAGTTGTAAACAATCCTAATTAGCATCATGCATAATGCATATTCGTGGTTTGAAATCTTTGTCAAATACTTTTGCTGTGACGATTTTCCAGACGAAATGTAATCAAACTACTGTAATTTACCTGTTAATTACGTAAACTTGATGTTTTTGGCTCGAATTTTCGACTTAAATTAAAGTGAATAACTTTAATATTACTTTGATATGGCCAATTCAAATTTACAATATCTTGACTTTCATTTTTTTGTGTTTCAAGGGACAATACATCTTTAACAAGTTTAGAGTCGAAATAAAAAACAGGTGCGAAAGGGAACTAGGCCTAGAGGAGGCCTAGCGCCGGACTAGCTAGAGAGGGCCTTTTACTGTAGGTCCTACTACTACTAGCCTAACTAGTAGTAAATGTAGGCCAAGGTACTGTGTAATAACAATATTCTTAGGCTAGGCCTCTCTAGCCTAGGCCTAGAGTAGGCTGAGCCTATAAGCATATGCACTAGAAAGCGAGCTAGCTAGCCTACTACTACTCCTATCTAGCCTAGTACTAGCTAGGCTAGGCTAGTAGAGGCAAGGCCTTAAACCTTTTTAATTTTATTAATAATATTTTTAATATCCTTTTTTGGAACAAAATGCACCTTCAAATGAACAAAATCACTACTAATAGACATACAAATACCAAGGAAAGCAAGTGAAGTATAGAACGAAAAACTTACCAAAAAATTAGTTGTTGAATACAATGTCTCTTCCAACAACTTCCATAGTCACAGTATAACCGTGTGTGTGTGTGTAGAGTGTAGTTGTGTGTCAATTAACTGATGATTACACCCGGAAGACGGAAACGACAATACCAATGATCACTGATTGTGCGCATGCTCATTTTTGAAAGTTACACGACTGACCAGTCTTACATTAATAATTGAAAACGAGTTGTTTTTAAAATTAAATGTTATGCTTATACTTAATTATATTGAAATAACGAATTATGCCAAAAAAATTAATATAGCGAAGGGTCGAAAAATTAGTTCGTTTCCGCCATACCACGATCAAACCACCGTGATTTGGAAGGAAAATATAAGAATACGATGTCTTTGTATTATTGTTTCATCAATTTTTGACCACATCTAAAATTACCGATTTATTTGTATCTATTCTTTTTGTATTCGTTGTAAACATGTGGTGGTGTTGAATCAGCAAGTTAATCAACTTGTCTTGGTTTACACCTCTTTCTATAAATTAGGTCTATGGTAGGATAATCCCGGCATTTTGCATTGACTTGCGGATAAAATAAGGCCGTAGTAGAAGCCTGCGTTTTCAAGAAAAAATGCAATAAGGCGTAACCACATTTTATGATATTATTAAACGCATTGGAATTTGATACTGCGGTGAGAGATATCGGCCGATTACTGTAAGTATCGTTCTGTAGCTATTTTAGGAAAAAGCCGAATAATACGGCCTACTGTATTTGTGGCCACACTTATCCATGGTAACGTCGCAACAAATGATCTTGACTGGAAAACACGGATATTAAAACCAATCAACTGTCATCATATTATTTTTAGGCCTAAAAAAAGCAAACCGTCCCTCTCATTCATTTTGGAGCCTTATTGGAAACTTTAATTAGTCTACTTATGTAACGCCTCAATTAGCTAAAGCTTCTTACCATAAACCAGGGAGTTGTACAACTCCCTGCATAAACTAACCAGGAGTGATTTGGTGACCACTAACATTGTTTACTATTGCATAATAAGTGTTTTTAGATTCTGTCTAGATTTGATTGAACCTTAAAGTTTTTTATTTTTTATTTACTTATTCTGTTTGATGACAGCAAAGACGAAGAAACGGTTAAATTAAACATCCATTCATTGCCGCTTTTAAATTACTTTAAATATAGGCCTATGCGGTAAGGGTAAAATTCAAGATAATTACAAATTAATTAAAACAAAAATAATGGTAAATAATAATATAGGGTGATAAGCATTGTGATATGAATGCATTTGGTAGTTGGCATTATGATGAAATAAATAAATAGAAACTCTTGCCGAAAGAAATAAGGAATATTGAATTATTTTAATTGTTTGTACATAGTCCATGGCCTGTTTATGTTCTGTGTCTCGGTGGTGATTATGGTGGGTCGGGACTTCGAATTTTAGTTATAGCGCCACCTATATTTGTTAAACAAACAGAATAGAACTATCGACGAAGATAGAGGGGTATTGAAGTTAATCATCTACTTACACCAAATAATATCCTAAAATATCCATACAAGGTTATAGAAGTAGAGGGCTGAGAAGAGAGTAGTTTTGTAAATTACCAGACTGCAGTGTAAAATTTCACCAGTAGTCAACAACTGTGGCAATCCAAACTTTTTAATATTGTATTAGGAAAAAGACATCTTATTCTTAAATTATATAAATCCACTAATAATGTTATATTTAGGCTAGTAAATTGTAATAGGCATAGTGTCTTGTAATCATGTGAACTGGGAGAAACCCTGAAATTTCACTTCAAATGCCAAAAACAACAGATTCTAACATCACATTAGACTTCAAGAATGTTGAGCATACCAGACAGAGTTCATTTTCTTAGGCAGGACATGTCACTAGTAGTACCGGGCACTTTATCGAATGTCTGTCGTCGAATCTCCCTAAGCAGCAAGTGCATTTGGAAGACTGAAAGTCCCGATATGAAGCAAAAGAAATATACCAACAAATTAAAAATTAGATTATATAATACATTAATCGTTCCCATTGCCACGTACATATATGCATCAGAAACATGGACTCTAAAAACCAATGACAACAGAAAGATAAACACATTTGAAATGAGATGCTTAAGAGAAATACTCCTACTTGGTGTTACGCGTTGGAACAGACTAAGAAATGAAGACATTAATGGACATAGATTAGGAATAAAAGAAACGATTGTCGAAATAGTTCAAAAGAAACAAATAAGCTGGTTCGGACATGTGATTAGGCGCACTCCAAACACATGTTAGCAGAAGTTACAAAACAAATGGTTTTTTTGTAAACTGTGTAAATGAATAGGTGTCATACTGGCTGATAATTAAACTATATCATTTTGATACTGCGGTCCCCTGCGGTATCCTCTCACCATCCCAGCCACAATCAACAAACCTTAACTCCTCCCTGGACAGTTCAAATATAGTAAACATGTCCTAGTACAATTTCAATCATAGGCTACTAGACAGGCAGCCCGGAGTCATTTGGTTAGATGAGCTAGGTACCAATATCTGACTATTTAAGTGTGTTGGGGGTCACTTGAAGTCAATGAAAATGGGAGTCTGCCGGGAACCCCTTGCTGCGTCTAGACCGGGGGACCCCAAAACGTGTTAAAAAAACGGCCCCGGTTAGATGACAGAGATACCACTTAATTTTACCACCATGGGATGCCCATTGGCATCCTTATACCAGTATCACAAACGACAGACTTTTTGTCTGCTGCAAAATGCCCGCCAGACCCCCCGAGGGAGGGCCTAAAATGGAGTTAGCATAGATGAGTGAGGTACCACTCAAAATTAATGCCAAATGAACAAGTTGTGTTCATACAATACTAAATGGATAACAACAGACTAATTGTCTGCTGCACCGCAAGTGCCAGACACCCTAAAGTTAGACTAGAGACCCTCCTTCCTCCAACTAGCCCAGCTTAGATATTGTAGATACCACCAGCAACCAATGTTATATGACTTAGCACATTGTAAGCAATACCAAATGACCTATTACAGACTATCTGTACACTGCTCTGGCCCTGGCAGACCCCTCTAAAGTTAGACTAGAGACCTCTTTTCTCAACTAGCCCAGCTTAGATATTGTAGATACCACCAACAACCAATGTTATATGATTTAGCACTTTGTAAGCAATACGAAATTACCTATTACAAACTATCTGTACACTGCCTTGGCCCTGGCAGACCCCTCTAAAGTTAGACTGGAGACCCCATTTACTCCCAAGTATAGCCTACCTTAGATATTGTAGATACCACCAGCAGCAAAAAAAATGTTTAATTGAATCAAGTTTAACTTTAATCGAACTAACACAAAACAATTGAAAATATATCACATCAATGACGATGAAATGACCATTACCATTCTAAAGAAAAAAATAGTTTAAGAGTTTCAATTAAAACTTATATAAGCCAATAACAAGTACGGATTTGGGTAAATTTAGCATTTAATTCCTTGCCTTTGGATGTCAAAGATACATTCGTCTTGGACCTACTTTAAGAGAAAGCTTAGTAATCACCTTAATCAAATTCAGGATTGTAGTAACTTAATCTAAAGTGATTTGATTAATTAATAGTGGGTAATTTTAAATGCTGTATATTATAATCTTAATCCTGTATTCATATTTATATATATATTTATATAGATGCGTTGAGGCTGCAAAAGTGCTCAATTGGAATCAAGAGCGAATATATATTTGTATAAAGTAGATGGAACACGGACGTCTAGTCTATTACACTGTGTTTCACGTTAAACGATCTTCAGATAAGACTGAACAATACCGTATCTCAATCGAAAAAAATATTAAAAAAAAAATTATATATATATAAGTTTTTTTATATAGTTTATTTATGTAGATATGTAGTACTGTATCTATTAAAAAAGGTACTTGAACAAAAATGCTTGTCAACTCAATGAGATCCAAATTGGCAATTGCCGCAAAATCCTCACTGAGTTTTGACGTTGAAATTCACTCTAGAACTAAGAAGTTAAAAAGAGAACTTCCTGCATCCGAGTTTCAAAACAAACTCAGGATTATTGCCAATGATTGCCGTAAGCAATCAACGGTAATGGCCTGAAGGGGACATCACAAATTTGGTCTACCTGCAGACTTAGTCATTTCAACACAAATGACTCTACCTTCGGATGACTTCAGTGCTTTTAGGAAACCCTGCAGAAGGTTCGTTGGGACTTATAACAAGAATCAGAGCAACACCTCAGATTCAGTTGTTAAAATTAATTGTCGACTTTCTAAAGGAGAGAAAAAACGTCTTTCCCGAGGACCTAAATTCTGCCCAAACCAAGGCAGGTCGGCGCACAACTATCTTTGGATATAGAGTCTTTCTCCAGAAGATTACGATTACGTGAATATTTTGCTGATTCAGACAGCAGTACCACGCAAAACGAAGGCAACGTTAACAAATTTAAACTATGTAGTTCCTGGAATCCACCTAAAATTGTTGTCCAGCTTTAGAAACATTTATCCAGGATGTACAAAACTAGGCCTACGACCCGAGTCCAGATAAACGTGATAATCTCTCAAAAGAGAGGCAGGCCATTGCCAAATTGCGTCAGCGTAATGATATCATTAAACCCGCTGATAAAGGTTCTGCCATTGTTGCTATGGACATCAAATTTTATGAAGAGGAATCCTTAAGACAGCTAAACAATCCTCTTCATTATATATCGTAAACTTACAACGGATCCCACCCCGGAAATTGCGGATAAGGTGGCCAAATCTGTTTTTGTGATGGTAAAAAACATTCCATCGATCCTAAGATTGGACTTCATTTGGTACAGGTCAATCCAGTTCCAGGCAGATTTTATTTCCTACCTAAAATCCACAAAGCAGGCAATCCTGGTAGACCCATTATTTCGGGCAATGGCACTGCTACAGAAAAAATTTCTGAATATAGGGATGATTTACTTCAGGGCCGTAGCCAGGATCTGTCAAGGGGGGGGTTCGGACACTAAATATTTGGGTCAACCCCCCCCCCCTCCCCCAGCCTGATGCGAAGCGAATTTTGTTAAATGACACCCCTAGATGGCCGGAAAAGACACTCTCGTGCAGCATGTTATTATAACCAATGAGCAAAAAGATCGTACTTTTTTCCTCCTCCTCAAACACGTCGATAATTTAAATGACGATAACTATTTGTTGCCGTATGTTAGATGCGCGTGCTCTGTGCGGAACCGCCGATTGTTTGATCATTTACTCCGTATTTTGTTTTGCGTTCAAGTTCAATGCGAACGTATATCTAGGAGCAGCCCCGAAAAAAGCAAACTGGGCGAATACAAATGCTATTTGCTAGCTCTATCTATAATATTTATTTACAGAAATTTGTTGAGGAATATAAATATGTAAATAGGTAATATTGATACATTTTAGTACGTATCGGCTGGTGGTCTAGAAAAAAATAATCGGATGCCATAATGTGAACTACAGTACTGTACTTGATACCATAGAATAGATATTATAGTGTAAAATATTAATATTCACTATAATCCTCTATGATACATTATACTTCATAGTCACACATAAATACTGATGTACGTCGGAAGGCTATATACTTTATGCATGCTGCCTGACTGCCAGTGATCTAAACAATTATAGGAGGTACGCAGTTTGTCTGGCGGTGTCCTTTGTACGAATCGTTCGTGCGCCAGCTCGCTATGAGACGCGTCAATATCATGTTACATGCAGGGACCAAACATTTATTTTTTAGGTTAAAATCGGCAATTCATTTGCAGCTTTTAGAAATTTACAGACACGTATCACTAGTTGACGCTCATACAGAGAAGAAGGTTCACGAACAAGTTTACGAATTTTTCAATTTACAAACAACTTTTTGTACTGTGGGGCACGTATTTGGAGGATTTTTGGAGATGAGGGTGAGGTATTGGGCATGTCGGGGATGGGGGTTCGCAGTTGGTTATGGGGGGTTCGCTGTAAAGGGGGGGGGGGGGGGGTTTGCCCGAACCATAAAAACCCCCCCTGGCTACGGGCCTGTACTTAGACCATATGTGTGACTAATCTCCCTTCATACATTCAGGACTCCACGGACTTTATCCACAAAATTAACCAAATTCAAAATTAACATAATAATTCTGTTCTGGCTTCATTAGATGTTTCATCATTGTATACTAATATCCCCCACGAAGAAGGAGCCGACGCATATATTTTAAATTACAAACAAATTACAGGCAAAACGCCTACTAAAGCTCATTTATGAGAACTGGTCATGTAGATTTTAACCAACAACAATTTTTTTTTTGGAAATGACCATTACCTTCAAATTCATGGCACAGCGATGGGCACAAAAATGGCGCTATCCTTTGCAAATTTATTTATGCGACAATTTGAGGCCAAATTTCTGTCCCTCCAACCTAATAAACCACTTTTTTGGTTTTATTTATTTATTCAAGATCCAACAGTGTAAAGAAAAAACAGGATCGCCATAAAATATATATAGATACATTGACGACATCTTCATGATCTGGACCCATGGTGAAGATAATTTGGAATTTTTTTCTTCTCAATATTAATTCAGCCCACCAAACTATCAAATTTACAGCTACCAAATCCACTAGTAGCGTTGATTTTTTGGACACTATAGTGACCATAGAAAATGGTACACTCAAAACTGACCTATTCCGTAAACCCACTGATAAAAATATGTACCTGCTCCCTAGCAGTTGTCATCCCCAACACTGTACTAAAAACATACCGAACAGTAAAGCATTACGTATCAGGCGTATCTGTTCTTCAGATTTAGATTTTCAGAATCGTACCGAAGAACTAACCGGACATCTCCGGAATAGAAATTACAAGAAGGAATACATCAAAACTGCTATAAAGAAAGAAAAAGATATTCCTCGATGTCAAACACTGACGTAGGCTACAAACTACGTCAGCCAAGTTCGACCAGAGTGCCATTGGTCACAACCTATCACCCTAGGTTGCCTCCATTACGGGCTATTAATTTATTGAGAAACATATGCCCATTCTACAGTCCACAGAACGTCTCAGGACTGTTTTTCCGGAATCACCCATTATTGCATTTCGTAGACCTCCCAACCTTTGTGATATATTAGTCAGATCCAAATTAACTCTCATGACAGCCAAAATTTGGGCAGTCACCTTTGAGGCAAAACTTGTTCATTGGTTGATTCTAATGAAAAATTTAAGAGTAACCAAACTGGCCGCATTTTTCGGATAAGACAATCAATTAAATGTTTAAATAAAAACGTTTTAAGTGAAACTCTTTTCCCTTTAGAATGGTAATGGTCATTTTATCGTCATTGATGTGATATATTTTCAATTGTTTTGTGTTAGTTCGATTAAAGTTAAACTTTATTCAATTAAACATGTTGTTTTAGGTGTTTTTTTTTTTGCTGCTGGTGGTATCTACAATATCTAAGCTACGCCATCCTTGGGGTAAATGGGGTCTCTAGTCAAACTTTAAAGGGGTCTGCCAGGGCCAAGGCAGTGTACAGATAGTCTTTAATAGGTCATTTGGTATTGCTTACAATGTGCTAAGTTATATACATTGGTTGCTGGTGGTATCTACAATATCTAAGCTGGGATAGTTGGGAAAAGGGGGTCTCTAGTTTAACTTTAGATGGGTCTGCCAGGGCCAAGGCAGTGTACAGATAGTCTGTAATAGGTCATTTCGTATTGCTTACAATGTGCTAAATCATATAACATTGGTTGCTGGTGGTATCTACAATATCTAAGCTGGGCTAGTTGGGGGAGGTGGGGGGGGGGGGGGTCTCTAGTCTAACTTTAGGGTATCTGGCACTTGCGATGCAGAAGATAATTAGTCTGTTGTTATCCATTTAGTATTGTATGAACACAACTTGTTCATTTGGCATTAATTTTGAGTGGTGCCTCACTCATCTATGTTAACCCCATTTTAGGGTCTGGCGGGCCTTTTGCAGCAGAGAAAAAGTCTGTCGTTTGTGATACTGGTATAAGGATGCCATTGACTCCCATTTTCATTGACTTAAAGTGACCCCAAACACACTTAAATATATTGGTACCTAGCTCATCTAACCAAATGTCTCTGGGCTACCGGTCTATACTTCATTACTCCAGTATCTTCGTTCCTCCTCCTTCCCATCCAAACACAAAACAATCTAAAAACAAACATCCCATACTGGGTGATGTGTTTAAGACTGTTTCCACACCCTATCTCCCAACCCCACTCTCCCACCAACCCCTGGACTTTTTGAAATGTAGTTTAAAACGTTCCTGGTACAATTTCGATCATTTTGATACTCCATAAAATGTATGGTTACATGCAGAAACAAAAAATTGTATAACGAACAAACATCGAAAGTGGGGAAAGGTGGTTCATTAACTTGTATCCTAGATGGCGGATGATGTTCAAATATAGTTTAGGGTATCATTTAACAAAATTTCCACGGTGGGCCCTCTGAGGACTCTTAAGCAACACCCTTTAAAAAGTCCTGCGATGGAGAAGACTTCCAAAATGTCTTAAAAAACGTTTTGTTATCGTTTAAAAACGAAAACGAGATGGAAGTATGGCCAACACAAGCTTGGAACACTAAGGAAAGTCGACTTTACCAAACGTTTTCGTTTAGTGAAATTGAACTAGATAAGACAGATATGTCAGAAACATCATCCCATCTAGCTAAGAATTAAGTAAATATATTTCTCATGCATTGTTCTAAACAAAGTTAATATTTAAAGGATATAAGAGGTTTTCGGACCCGTTCCGTAGAAGTGGAGTTTTTAAAGATTAAAACATTGAAAACGTCAAAACATATTTCAAGGTAAATTTTGCTTGCGCTTTTCTTTGTTTAAAACGATGCACGATAGTTGAGTCGAACTGCTTCATAACCCCAAACAAATTGTAAGAAAAAGTTTTTTTGTATTACAATAAAATATTAATGATCTCAAAAAACATATAGGCCTATCAAAAGTTTACTCAAATCGGACTACCGCAAAGGTTCAAAATTTGACGTTAAAAAAGATAACCGCCAATTTTTAAAAATCGGTAACTACTCGTAGTAGACAGCTGATGTCAAAGTTTTCAAAATATATACGTTTATATTTACACTTTTTGAACATTTTGTTAAAACATGACCATTCCATTTTGTGACCTTTGACATATAGGGCCTATGGCATGACGTTTATATATCTACGTAACTGCAAATCAGAGACTTGATATTGTTGTCAAAGTGTTCAGAACATACATATTTATATTTACTGTTTTTGACTAACGCAGTCAAAAGCTTTTTGGATGTCAATAAGTAAGATACCAGTAAATTTCCCTTTCGCTGTTTGAGTTTTAATGAAGTCTGTCAAGTGAATTAAACAGTGATCTGTTGAAAAGGACTGTCTGAAACCAGACTGAAAACGATATAAAAGCTTGTTCCTTTCCAAAAACTCATTTAATTGTGAGTGAACAATCTTTTCTACAATTTTTGACACCACAGACAGTATACTGACAGGCCTATAGTTAGCAGTTTCAAGATTACTTTTTTTTCTTGTAAATTGGTCGAACACGAGCCAATTTCATCTCATTTGGAAAACATTCCGTTTCAAATGAGAAATTGATAATCCGTGTTATGGGAGTTGCAATAATTTCGGACGCATCCCTTAAAAAACGTGCGGGTATGCCATCTAGACCTGTACTTTTATTTATACTGAGACCCAAGATCTCCTTTTTAACTATATCGTTGTTTACAGGTTGCAAGGAAAATTTGTCAGTACCGTCATAGTATTTTTTAAAATTCTCAGAATTTACATCAAATTCGTATGACCTTTGCGGGAGCTTTCTTACCAGATCTGATGCTACGTTTGTAAAAAACGAGTTAAAGTGACTGGCAATAATGTTTGGCTTACTACATAGTTTGTCATTTATTTTAAGAGTAATCGAAGCAGTTTCATTTTGTTTATTTTGATACCCAAGATCTTTTATAACCTTCCATAACTTTTTAGGGTTATGTCGATTTGTATTGATCTTGTCAATAAAATGAGTCTGCTTTGCTTCTTTTATATTTCTTTGTACCTGATTTCTAAGTTTACAGTATTCAGTACGATATAATAAATTACGAGTTCTTTTGAATTTTTTAAGATAAATATCCCTGGCCTTAATAATTTTGAGTATGTCAGGTGTCATCCACGGCTGAGAAGAGTGTCTAATTCTGACTTCTTTTACAAGAGCAACTTTATCCAAAACATTTGTGAAATTTACACAAAAGGCTTGCCACGAACAATCAACGGTTTCTGCCTTGAGAACATTGTCCCAATCAGTCTCTTGAAGAAGACGTATAAACTTTTCTCTATTGTAGTTTTTAGTTGATCTAATCTTCACCTTTTTATGCGTGTGGTGTTTTTGTTGCTGTGTGTGACGAGTGGCATATATAGGAAAGTGATCACTGAAGCCTATAGATAGCACTCCGAATTTGTTTAGTTTGTCCGAAGAGTTGGTGATAATATGATCAAGACAAGATTCGCAGGAATCACAGATGCGTGTGGGTTCGCTCATAATTTGAGACATTCCACTGATGTGCAGAGTCTGTTGGAATTTGATATAGTTGCTATCCTTTTTCAAGCTACACATGTTTGTATCTCCGAAAATGTAGATCTCTGAGTTTCTCGGTAGTTGTTCCATAATGTCATCCATTCCATCAATAAATTCACCATGACGTTGTTTTGGTGGCCGATAACAGACTCCAACGATAATAGGCCTTGTTCTTGGGAGATGTACTTCAAACCATAGTGCCTGAATGTTGGCATTGTCACAGTCAGACCGCATAGTAACAGCCAGGGTAGACTTGAAGTACAGACATATTCCACCACCTGCTCTGGCACGGTCTTGACGATATAGTTGGAAGTCTGGGATGTGTATTTCATTATCGGTAATGGAACTGTCAAGGTGCGTTTCAGTGACAGCAATGACTGCCACTTTGGTTCCACCAACAAGTGTTCTAAGTTCAGATATTTTGGGTAGTAGAGACCGCGCATTAACATGAAGAAAATGCATGCCTTTTCCTTTCAGTACCTCTGCAGGATCAATGATAGAGTCCGAATTACTGCTGGAATCGTTGTTGATTCCACATACTAGTGGATCCAAGTTGAGCAATGCATCGTTTTCATTTGTATCCGAAGAGATACTAAAGAATAAATCATTCAGTTTTGGGAGTGCACAAAGATGGCAGCACCAGTCAGAAGACCTATTTTTTAAGAATGTTCTAAACCTATGAGGATTAATGTAGACACAACTAGCATGGAAATTCCTAGAACAATTAAAGCATTTAAGTTGTTGTCGGTTTTTTGCAATCTTTCTTTCACAAACATGACAATGAATCGGAGGTGTATTTCGATTTGTATTGTTATTATGATTCATGTTTGATTCTGGTCCAGGATTAGAGTGGACATCCCCACATTCGGTCAAGTCAATATTATAAGTGGAGATTGAATTGTGATCATATTGTACTCTACTTTTTGAGAACTTGCACTTTTTGTAAGGATGTCCCAAGAGTTTGATGTTACTATGGAGTTGTAAATACCTGGGAATATCAGACACAGTATGTTCAGTAACGTGAAAGAGTGCAAACAACCAGAACAACAAGGGGATGGTAATTCTACGCATAGTGCAAAAAAAAACAAAAAACTTACAGGCCTAAGTATATCTTACTATGTAATAATTACAGCCTAATTTGCCTAATACTAAATTACCAAAAAAAGAAGAATAAGACAATAAAAAACTGCAAATAAAACAAAAATAAGTAAAAAACAGAAGAAGTAACACTAGCTAGCCTAACAGCTTAGGCAGATACTAGTGAAATTGGTATGGTCTAGACTCACTAAAGGCCTATGACCTCTCCAATGTTACAACCACTGTGAGACACGAAAGTGGCCTAGAAAAAAAGGTAAAACAAAAACACCTTAATTTTACTAACATTTAGGGCTATCACACTAATTACTAGAACAAACCTTACTAAGGATAAATCTGATAAGTATGGAGATAGAAAGTACTCAAAAACTAAGAAATTTTCAGATAGTATAGACCTACTATAGAAGATTGACTGTGAAGCCAACTTGCACGAGTCCATGTATATGAGACTCTTGTGGTCAACATAGTCAAAAGCTTTTTTAAAATTAGTTACCACTACAGTACTTTCACTTGTTTCTTATATCTATAGAGAACATCCATAAGCTTAACAAGATAAGATTAGTAGATATCCCTTTACGATTACCATACTGGTTGTGGTCAAGGTTAGGATTCATGTAATTTAACAACAATTTAGACATGAAACTTTCTGCAATTTTTGCAAAGTAGTCAGTGAGGGAAATTGGTCTAAGTTTATCCCAAGTCGCATGATTAGTTTTAGGAATAGGGATAACCATGGTCCTTTTCCATTGGGAGGGGACAACACCATTACCAAGGACTGATTTATGATTGCAGTCAAAGGTTGGCTAATTTCATATGCAAATTCCTTAATTAATTTGGTAGGCAAACCATCAGGGCCAGATGCTTTCTTGGTCTTAATATTTTTAAGTGCATTATAAACTTTATAATTTTGGACAACTGGGTCTGGGTTAGGATCCGGACAAAAGGCCGGGAGTTCCTCCCTTACAAGGGGTCGGACTTCATCGGTAATATTAACAAAATTATTATTGAGAAAGTAGCAACATCCTTAGAATTACTAATAAATATATATATTGTACTGTACATGCCATCCAGAAGTCTGTAAGCTTCGCTCTGTAGCTGGTTCTATCGTGATGTATAAGTATGTTTCTCGCAGCTACGTCGTTGTGTAGAATAATTCCGCGTTTGTGTATTTCGTTGAGCGCAATGACAAAAACCTCTGATGTCTTTATAGAGATACATTCAAACGCGCTCAGGGACGGCTGTCCGGTTAGCAATACATCCAGGAATGTGATACTGGAAAGTGTAAAGGTATTTCCGATAAACTCCTGTACCATACAGCATAGTACGTCACCGTGGCGGAAGACGCCAAAGACGCGAGGAATAGAAGGAAGATCGTCTAAAAACGTCATGACTCGCGCTTCTACCGTCATCTTGCCCCATGCTTCATCAGGATTGCTGTAACTGTTAAAAAAAGCCGTCTTGACTGAGGTGATAGTGGCCTGGATAAAAAATATTGAATGTCATCAGGTCAACGCGACCAAAACTTCCCTGTCCAAGACGTACAGGATAACAAAGGTGGGAAACACTTAACTAACTAATAACCGAGCAGGCGGCAGAATTTCAGCAAGTTTTGTTGTAGCATCATCGTTAAGGACGGATTTGGGTGGTGAAGTGGTGGTATTAATTTTTGAAGAATGGGAAGAACCATTGCAGCTACTGGCAGGTGACAATGGCCATTCTGATGACAACGATGATGGCACACTACAAAGACGTTTCCTTTCTGGTATCTCACCACCGGGTGATAACTCTGATGTTGGTTGTCTGATGCGCTGGATAGGAGCGATAGACGATGAAGATGATGACGACAACGAGTTATAAACACGTTTCCTTGGGAATCACTTCTCCGGGTGATAGACCTGGTGGCGTGGTAAGTATCTGTCCAGGAGAAAGCACGACTTTTGAAGATGACGATGTGGATGACATTGGCCAGAGAGACGAATGTGATCTTGGTAACTTTGATAGAGACTTTGATGATGGCTGTTGTACTGATACGTGTACCCCTGACAGCGATGCCGACACTGCGCCCGCTGATAGAGATGGTGATGATGATAACGATGGCGACGATGACGAACTTAAGTTGCTATCCGATGATTCGTCACAACATATTTTATATAAAGTAAATAATCAATGGTCGGAGGAAATCGTCACTATGTATGTGAAATTAAAGTCGAGGCCTAATCTCGAAAAGTTCTTAAGCCTATACTTGATAAAACAAATTTCAATGGTGCTGCCAGTCTTGTTTTTTTATGATATTGCCAATTCTGATCTTTGGTGTATCCCGTTGCATTGGCTCCGTGTCTGGTCTTTCGTGGACCGTCCCGTGCTTTGTTTTCTTTTTTTGCATATTATGGTACAGCATATTTAATAAAGACATAATAAATGTTAGTTTGAATAATTGTAACAAATGTAAAAAAGTATTGTTCACCAAAACATGAACAATGAATAGGCTATTTTACAGTCGAATAAACAACCAAAAGTCTTAAAATTCAAAGCAATTCGTAAAATATTTTGTTTGCGAAATATGCTTAAACATTTGTAGAGCCGCATATCGTAACAAACCCAAAATAAAAACATCCTTAATCAACGCAATTTGTATTATTTTTGTTGGTTTACCCAAATCGGATGAAATAATGAAGTTTTCACCAGTCGAGTTCAAATTACCTCTTCCATTCTTCGACCATAACAACATAAAGTTCTCACTCTATGCCAATATTATTTTCAAAGAATTATACGGTAGTAGAATTTGTCTAATTTTAAAATGTTTAGAATATAGGCCTAGTTTGACAACATTTTGCAGAAAATCGTAGTATGCTTTAGGCCTATCATTTCAAAGTGTTGCCGGAAAGAAAAAAACAAGAATTTTCTAGATGCAAAACGCTGTGTCAGTGGTATCTCCTCAATTCAATTTTGCAGCATTTACCAAGCCCGCATTAATAAGACAAAAAATATCGTGATAAAAAAAGGTGCGCTGATTTTAAAAGATTTTGTGTTGATTTTTACGTTTGTGTTAATTTTACGATTTGCAGCTACACGTTTGAAGCATATTTGATAATGTTTACGTTGCAGTTCAGCTACGGATCATACAACTCGCTTGTGATTGGTCAACTCGCTTGCGAATTACGCCGATGTAAGAGCAATACGTAGTGAATTGACCAATAAAACGATGGATTATTCGATTTAAACAACTTTTTGCTTGAAGGGCCAGGTAAACCATGCGCGCTTCTGGCTACTTAGACGGATGGATATTTTTTATCGATGTTCAGACGGTTTGCGCTCTTCACTCCATTTCCACGCACAATCCAGAATCCCTCCCACAAGAAACAGAACAACGGACAGCTTACAAACGGATCTGATAATGTGTCTACTGTCACCTTTCATGTAGGCCTACTTATATTGATATTAGAGCAAAAGAAGAGAGATAAAAAGATTGACTTTGTATTGTGCAATGATTATAATAGCAATAGATTGTTCCAGTTGAATAAACAAGGTACTGGCTTTATTAGTCATTACTGAGTAGTCAGTTACCAGTGATATTGTGGTAGGGTTGTAAACCACCAACGTCTCCATGATTGTATAGTTACTTGTGCCACACACCAAACAGAACGCGAGTACACACAACACGATTGATGTCTTGTTCATAGTCAGTTCTGACTAGAAAGTTAGGACCATACAATGAATGCCTGATCTTTTGGTAAGCTTATTGCTTGTGTTTTTAAAGTACGTCTGAGTCTGACTTTGAAGGTAAAGTCAATTGCGCTGTATTGTGCTGTAGGCCTACTGTTTTCAATGGGTGTACGTACTTTATGTCATGACGCTCTCTGCCAAAGTGTCATGCTTTCAATGGTTTCAACTACTAGAATGACAAGTCTATCCATTCCATTCAATATACAAACTTTTAAACATTCTTATTAATGTATCCTGTCATGATTGTTTTTTTTTCATTTAATAATTTATTCATTAATAATGTGCAAATTCGATATATTGAGTTTAATGTAACAAATAAATTATAATTTTATAAAAATGCTTATCAGGTATAAATAAATAATGTTGAAATGCAAATTTTATTATTTTGAAATTCTAAATATAAAAAAAATCAAAAATGTATATGCCTCTATAGGGGTTTATGTGAATGGCATATCATTTCATTTAATTGGAGAATTATGGATCACATGACAACACATTCAATGAAAACTCCATCAACGCCATGAGACATCAAGAGTGCATCTTGATAAACTCCATCAACGCCATGAGACAATATTTTAATTTGGTGAAAGATTCAATATTCCGACCTCATGAAAATATTTGTACCATTGCATTTGTGTAATAGCAATATTTGTTATTAGGATTTGCACTGTGAAATATAATAAATGTTTATTCTGATTTCCAGCTTCTTTGTCCATATAGATGATCAACCCATATTGTTTACACAAGAACTTAAGTAATTGATTGGTTAATGTATAGTACATGATTTTTAGGATATAATGAGTCTCTACAAACTCAAGCTGACAGTTGACTAATAATGCACTTTGTGCAAAAAAAAACTAATTAGTTTATTCCATCATACAAAATACAGTACTACTATAGTGCGGCCTTTGGTTTTACATTTATGAAGGTATAAAAAGCTTATACTACAGATCATAATGAAAGACAATAAGTAGATGAATTGATATTTTCCTACAGAAAATAAAAGAAATCCAGATAATCATTTATTATTAGTCTTTAATGAAAATAACAGAGATGGATCCAGAAACACTAACATAATAGTTTAATAGTTATTTTAACTGTCAAAGGTCGAGTGTGCAACCCTGCTAGATCTGCCCTGAATAGTATTATCACATATAAATCATCATCTAGAAAAATAATAAATTGCATACGATACAATGATCATGTTATTGTTCTTCTGACCATCATACATTCCAATAATTATCGATCTATAGTTTCCCCTATGTTTCATAATTTTTAGGATTTTATTTTTGTTACCAGGAGCGGATGCAGAGGTGTTGCCCAAGTTGCCCGGGAAACACCCTTCATTTCATACTAAATGTTTCTTCTGCCACTAAATTAAAATTTAGATCCCATTTCTTCATAATAATAACCATTAACGTTAGAAGCCCAGGGTTGAAAGAGCCTATATGTAAATTGACAAACAGCAGCGTGTGTGTTATAAGAAGGTACGAAAGGCCACTATACACACTGTTCGTGGAAAACCTTGTCATATTGGTTGTGATTTGTCCATAATTATTGCATTTTTCCAGGAATTCTGCATCGTTTAAGTATGGTATCTCCGTAGTAGGCCTACCCTATTTATCTTCATTTTATGTCCGTAATATTATACCGAATTTCACAGTGTTTAATTGCTTTTTTATGCAAATTTCGACCTGTAGTGCTGTTTAAGCAACACTGTTGAACAGTTTAATAAAAATTTATTATAATTACCAGAATTTATTAGTGTACCGAAAGTACCTTGGTCAGGATTTTGAGAAAAGTTACGCGTGTTTTACCGGCGGAAAAAATAGGCTGGATACGATGGTATTGCTGTTTGGTAGCCCAATATACAGTGTCATTTCCAGCAAACTAGAGGTGCCATTTATCATGAATTTTACGTGCAAGAGTACCATGTCCGGCCATCTGGGGGTGTCATTTAACAAAATTTGCTTCGCCAAGGCCCCACCATGGGGGTTTGTGGCGAAAAAACTTGGTATCGGCGGCCCTGGACTTGTGGGCAACCCCCTAAAAGTAGTTCTGCCACCGCCCCTGGTTAGATGACTTGAAAAAAGCACTTTCTTATCAGTAGGGAGATAGTTCAAAATTACACAGTGAAATCACTATTCTTTTGTACACAAATGTTGCAAATTGCTAGGCATTAAAAAAAAAACTATGAAACTAAACAATGTGGTAAAAAATGTTATCAGATGAAAAATAGGTATATATAACTTGAATTTTATGTTTTAGGTGTTTTTATTCAACTTCAAATGTTTTTAAAGGAATATAGCCCCCTTGCCTATGATTTATACAGAATACCAAATTATAACTAGAACAGCACTCCGAGAGTGCACACTTCCGCCTACTGTAAAATTAAAATTCTCCTATATCGAAAAAAATTTTATTTTTGTGTCTTAATGCTATCTGTGATTTGGCTAATTGTTGACTAACAATAGAATAACGGCAACAAAAATTGGGTGAATTTGAAAAAAAATATAAAAAAACCTGTACATTTAAAGCTCAGGTACAGGCATGAATTTTAAATTTAATATTTGGTTAATTGTACATAAATTAATATTTGTAACAGAAATTGAGACGAAAAAACATGAATTTCACTTAATATGGTCAAATACAAAATTTGGCAAAATTCTTCCATAAAAACCAGGAATATTTTTTTTCAGTAGTTAGGTAGTTAACCTAATGTAATAACATGTCTGGTGACTCCCTAGACGGTGAAAAAAGACGGTGGATATACGGTGGATAATTTTTGCTATAGCATGAAAATAAAAATCTGAAGTTGAATAAAAATATCAGAAATGTAATATTCAAGTTATATTACCTATATTTAGTCATCTGATAACATTTTTTACCACACCGTTTATTTTTCATAGCTTTTTAAAATGCCTCTCTATTTACAAAATGTGTGTACAAACGAATAGAGATTTTACTGTGTAATTTGAACTATCCCCCCACTGATAAGAAAATGTTTATTTTCAACAAACTTGTGTAACACAAATAAAATCCCAAAAATTATGAAACATAGGGGAAACTATAGATCGATAATTATTGGAATGTATGATCAATAGAAATATTTTGCCCGCATCTGGCCTTTTTAAAGACACCTTCCCTACAATTTGTGACGTTTTGTAAAAATACATATATATCTTTAAAAACATTAAACCAGGTCATTCCTTGTCTTAAATGTACGTTTTATGGTAAATTATGATAAAAAGTGAGAAACAATGCACTACCTAAGTAGCTCGCGGCGACTGACCTCTCGTGGACGGTCTTTAGGCCTAGCCGAGCTAGGCTTAGTTTTGTAGGCCTAGCTGGTAAACATCGGTAACGTACGAACATCGTATGCTAGCTATATACCTAGCCTGACGTTGTATAGTTGCTGCATTAATTGTCTTTCTATTTTTGCCAGACTCCGTTAATACAAATTGGGGAAAACCCGGTATTTTCGCTGAAAAGTTAGGAGTCTTTCATTTGTTTTGGCCTCACGATCGATCGAAAAGTGGGTGAATTACAGAAGAAAAACAGAAATATCAATCCGCGCGCAATGCATTTTGGGATTTATAGCGGGCCGCTATAATTATTAGAATCAACTTATTTTTCACATTTTTAACCATTTAAAGATGAAAAAAGTTATCGCAATAGGACCAATAGTATTATTTTTACATTAAATATAGTTTGTGATCTTAAAATAGATCTAAAAAACGTAGGGAAGGTGTCTTTAATCAAATTATGTTTTAAATTACAAATCACAAATTATAACTTTTGCCTCGAAGTAGTTCTCGAAAATACAATTTGAATTTACTTGTTACTTAAAGACTGATCAACGGCTTTTGAAAATTGTCTCCTATCTTTGAACACTAGCAGGTCTGAAATTAATACTAAAAAGTGGTCAAGAATCGGGACCCTGGTCCGGATTGCCTCCAAAATTTAATGGAATGGTCCTTGGCCACATATCTATCTGTATTTTTTATTTTGGTAAAGATCGTGCAATAAATTTTTGAGTAATCCTGCTAACAAACAAACAGACAAACAAACAGACACATGAGATCGACTACTTATACGGTACCTTCTTGGCGGAGGTAAATTATGGTATATTAAAATAAAGAATATTAATTAAAATCACGTATAATTACATATTTTCCTTTTTAGTGCAAAATATGGCTACTGTGATCCCTGCTTTGTGTAGACTTCAGTGCTGTTTATTTCTGTGTGTTTACGCAACAGTGGTTTACGCATTTACAGAACCATCACAATGCTCATCTGTCTGTTCTTTCATAGTAAGTACTATTCACTATACTTTTCTTATTGATGTATTGTATTGTTAGAAATCATTTTAATTTGGATAAGAAACATATCTCTAGTTTATAACAAAGTAAAGTGCGTTGGCCTGTAGATAGCATGTCACCAACTCATTAACTTGTGATTTCAGTGGGACGTATATATTCTGCCACTTTCTAAAGAACTGCACCAGGCATTTAAATTTTTACTGGCTATTCATGTAACAATTTTGTTTAATTGTCCCGGTTTTTGCTGCCAAATAAATACCGTATAAAATACGGTAATTTTTAAATACTTCTTAACGGTATATTCTTGGCAGCATAAATAGCACACACAAAAATTTGTGGACGGTATTTATCAATTTTTTTTACAGTAAAAAACTGAATTCCCCTTTTATGGTTAGGGTCTGTTTATTCAATACAGTTTTTCTGCATTCGCAGCAGACAAACCACAAATTAAAAAAAATGATTTGGGAGCAGAGAATTTAGCAGAAATACGGTCGACCTAAAAATTATATTATATACGGTTTATCCAGCATTATGGAGCAGAAACAGGCCCTAAGAAAACAAATATTATACAGGTATTGACTGCTTAGAGGTTAAATATATATTTTCTCGAACAATATATCATTCCCAAGGGGTTGTAAAATCTTATATTTTACCGATATAAAAGGCGATTAATATATTTTGGACCATTTTCATAATATTGAGTACTTCTCTATTTTAAGACACTATAAAATGTGGACCTTACTGCTTGGTCGGGTGTAGCTAGGCCTGTGTAATAAGCCTGCCTAGTTAGGCGTTGCATTCACCTTACCTTGCGAATAATAATATACAGATATATTGTTTGAAGGTTTGCATGGCGAAATCAAATCCCACGTGTACTGTATTTAAGTTCTGAAAATAACTGTTGAGTTTCTCGACAGATAATTACTAATTAATGATTCCTTGGCAATAAAATATTCACTTCTAGTGAGGACTAATAACAAATGAGGATGCTATGTATGCATTGTTTAAATAGTTTAGTTGATTAATTTCTTCAAGCAAGTTGCGTGGCGCACTGCGGGTAAAATGTTGTCTTGTGATGGTGTGGACAAATCTTCAGTAGATGATTTTTGTTTATTTGAAAATTACACAGTGAGTCAATATCATCGTATAGGATACATACGATTTTGCAGAGGTAGTCATGTGATGCAGTTTCAACCAATCACGTTCACGTATTTACATAGGCTATGTAATATAATGTTATGACGAAAGAGGCTCGATTTTCCTCCACTGAACTAGAAACTTAACAATGTTCAGTTCATTGTACTAATGATGCCATTTTTTAAGGATGAACATTGCACTTCAAATCCATTTGAAAAACATGCAGAAATTATAATATGAAAATGACAGTAATGTTTCCTTTCAATTATAGCTGCTTGCCTTCATTACTTTAACAAATTAATTGTAAACAATGATAGATAAATTTAATCAAAATTAATCTGTTGTGGCATTCTTCAATTACTGTTGAAATTCATGTTAATTGAACATTGTCTGAAATCCACATTTATCACTTTGTGTTCATTTATGAAAAATAGACATCCAACAAGGAATTGTTTAGACGTATCTCTGCTTTCACGTCAATTGGGTTTCTAAATTGGCATATATAACAAATGTTTACCTCCTATCCTAGATTTCATACACAATCAGCACAATATATTTTATTTATTTAATCTGTTAGGCATATGCTTGGAAATTGGCAACCATTGCCATCATTTTTCATTTTGATGGCATTGTTAATACAAAATTGGTTTCAATGTATTTGTCCATTATTCAAAAATGGAAAAAAGTAAAAATACATTAAATCAACATGGTATGGTTATGTAGTTACTAATTACATATTTGCTGGTTTGATCCTATTTTATCAATTTCTATAATACACATTTAGAACTACAATGTCTGTTATAAGGTTACAGTACAGTACATAGATTGCTGCTACTATGTGACAGGCAGAGGTTACAGTACAGTACATAGATTGCTGCTACTATGTGACAGGCAGAGGTTACAGTACAGTACATAGATTGCTGCTACTATGTGACAGGCAGAGGTTACAGTACAGTACATAGATTGCTGCTACTATGTGACAGGCAGAGGTTACAGTACAGTACATAGATTGCTGCTACTATGTGACAGGCAGAGGTTACAGTACAGTACATAGATTGCTGCTACTATGTGACAGGCAGAGGCAGTATGCTGGGGAGGATCCAGAGGGGGGGGGGGGGGGGGTCCACGGGGTCCGGACCCTCCCTAAATTTTAAGGGTGCCCTTTTTTTAGAGGTTCAATGTTTTATTCGTGTGACATATTTGTGTGTATATTAGTATGCACAGAGTAGGCTACACTAACCCCAAAAATAAAAACAGAAATTTATCACAATGAGCGCGATGTTAAGTTACGGCGGCCGATCAAAGAGCATCGTGAGAGGTGGTGACGCGTGATGATCTCTACTTAAACTTCTAAAAATAGATCGTTTCACATACTACAGAGGGCGCATGTAAACTTTTTACGATTCAACTCCGCGTACGTTACCATGCGCGCTATGTCATTGACGCGATTATTTGTCCATTGGTAAACACATTTTTATGTATTATTATTCTAAAAATAATTGAACTGTAAACATAATTCTTTTGAGTATTTGTTTATTTACATATCATTCCATCAGATCAACTATTTTTTATTTCCATTACATCCAACCAACATGTAAAAAATGTAGTTAAAATATCGTACTATCTAGCGCGTACGACCATACGCGGTAGATTGTTTACTCAAAAATCATCGAAATTACACTATTCAACCTTGTTTTTGTAGTTGAGCCTCTCATGACCTGGGATTTGTTTGTCTTCCTACGGCAAGATAATATAGTTCTACAAGCCATGTGCTTTTTTCTCTGAGAAATATTTATTATAAGTGCCAAAAAAATGTTTTTTTCTCGATATGAAGCCTTTATTATTCAAATCTTTAAGTGAAAATGACGTGAGGCTCAACTACAAAACCACCATTTTGTGATATGATGTCATCGTAAGCCAATCAAAGCTGAGCTTTCCCGCGATTGGCAGCGCTCACAGTTGAATGATTTTGGATTCTGGCTATTTGATTGGTGGACGCGAATCACCCACAGCGGAATGTTTTCTCTCGCGTGTACCAAGAAGTCACGTGATCACTCTGTACTGAACGTACTACACAAATTTAGAGCAATGAATTTGTACGAATTCCGTTAAATAAACAACTCTATATATTTTATAAACATTTAATAACATATTTTATTGATATTTCCAATGTTGATATATAAAAGAAATTACTATAAAACGTAATTATATGTAATTATTTTTGCGAAAAATGGCGCAATTTGTTTACAACGTTCGTGGCTAAAAACGATCATTTTCTGCAATGTTTTAGACCCTATATTTCGAAAACTATAAGTCAGATTTTTGTAATTCTTTCTTTATTGGAATATTGAAACAAAATACCAACAGATAATGTTTAAATTGGTTGAAAAATAACAACTTTTAATTTTGCATCGTTATCCCTGCTAATAAGTGTCATTTCCGGCGAACTAGAAAGGTGCCATTTATCATGGATTTTGTGTGCGAGAGTGCCATTTCCGGCCATCTAAGTGTGTCCTGTGTCCTGTAACAAAATTCGCTTCGCCACAACCCCCACCATGGGGGGGGGGGGGGGGCTGTGGCTCAAATACTCAATATCTGATGTGCCCTTTTTATCGGCGGACCCCCCTCTCAAAAATGTCTCAAACCGCCCCAGAGTATGTATGACATTTGAAAAAGTTGAACAAATGACTATTTTGTGATTATCCATGTTGAATATTTTAACACATTATAAAAATATATTTGTAAATTTTAAGGAAGTACAGATTGTTTTCATTAGTAAAATAGTTAATATTCCAAATTCAGAGAATTTCATATTTTGCTGGCAATACTTTTGAATTTCAATAACTATTAAAAAACTAGAATTTAATTCGTCACTTTGACGAATTATAGGTGATCATTTTTATCATTTTAATCAAATTAACATTTTTTAAACATGCATGTACGTTAACATACGATCGTTAAAAGTTGATGTACGCCATTCTATGACATGATGCATATACACTTATAGTGCTGAGTTCTACCTATTATGTGTCATACAATATGTACAGTATATACTGTATATCTATATACAGTGTAGCATAGGTGAAATTACGGGACTCATATCGTGTTCTAATTTTTTGGTATGATGGAATTTTCAAAATAAACTCGAAGATGACAATTTCAAAAGATAATGAATTGAGCAAATAAATATAAGGATTGGAAGAAAATTTGACACGTAGAAGCGCAATGCGCGGTCTTTGAAATTTGTATAACTTTGAATAAAGAAATTTAAAAACTACTTTTTAACTTCAACTGGCCATATGATAACATCACAACATCCGACAGGCTTAATTTTAATATGAATTTATATCTAAATTTCATCAGCTTTCATAATAAGTTATAATCTTCAAGGTCACCTTTAATTCTGAAGAGCTATAAGATATTCAAATGTATGGTGTAGCTGAAATTACACGACCTAGGTTATTCAAGTTTTTACGCGTGATGACGTCATCAAAATAAAAATGTTGACAACTCATTAGAAGAATAATTAATTGAGCAAGCACATACTAAAAGTTGTGTGCGAAAATCGGGCTCAAATAACGGAGATGCGCTCTATTGAATGTGATAACCCACACAAAAAGATAAAAATTCCTAATTTTTAAATTCAAGTGGCCATTTGATGACGTCATACCATTTTGTACGTCTAATGTGTATATACATTTGTATCTACAACTTATTGGCTTCCATAATAAGTTAAAAAAATTGGGGGTCATCTCCCATTCTGAAGAGTTATATTCATTTTAAAAAGTCCTTATTTTTTACCATTTTTAGCACTTTTGTACAATTAGTGTGCGCATTTTGTCATTTTTAACGTGCTCGTATAGCGTTATTTTAAGTCGGAATGGACTCAAAATTGGTGAATGTATTAAGGATTGTGAGTAGAATGTGATTTATACATCAAATTTTATTTTTTACGCATTTTAAGAATCGTGCGCACAAAAACGCATTTTTGCGCAGTAATTTTTTGAAACGCGCAAATGGCCTAATTCATGCTCTAAATTGATCAAAACCTAATTTTGCGCGTTTTAAATTTTTAAAGCGCGATTTCACGTGCATGACCTTGAAACGCGCAACTTTTTATTTGCTAATATTTTTACCCTTGACCTGAAGTTTACCTGTAGTGAATTTCATTAATATGTCACAATGAATTATGGAGATATGATTGATAATGTGATTTCACAAAATGGCGTATAAATGACGTCACGGATGAGTGATCACGCTGGAAAGCTCATTAGGATTAAGTTACCGTATATTATTTGAAAGATATTCTGAAATTTTGGTAATCATTGACATTAAACTTTTTGAGATAATTGTTACACAAAATAGTGTACAGAAACAATAAAAAGAAAAAAAATAATAATAATAAAGATTTCATACAATAACAATAGGTGATCATTTTATTCTAAATGATCACCTAAATAACAGGATAGATTAAAGTTCATCATCACAAAGAGCAATGTTTGTTTTACTTGGTAGCTTTGTATTTACACAGGTTTCAAAAGCACTAATTTGAAACTCATGGATTTCTGTGATAGTTTTATTTAGCATAAATGGTTGAACAAGCTTAATCAATGTGTTGAGGTTTTTCTGGTGGTTATTCTATTCTACGGACAAGTAAAAACATAACACCAGATTATAATTAATAAAAATATATATTTATACTGGGTAACCAGCTCCTCAGTCAAAGACTGGTCTCCCAGTTATGATCAGTGGCTGTGATGTACTAATACACCGGGGTAACCCCCTACTCGTCTCGAAAGATGTACTAGGTTCTTTAAAGTGCACACGAGCTAGATGTGAAGACTCATTCTACCACCAGAACTGTAGTGTCTGGATTGGGAGACTAAAGGAAGCGAGGCATTATGGGTTAAGGGAGATCGATAAAACCTCATGGTTGGTAATCTGTATGTATACGTTGTACACAATGAAAGATGCAATAAATATACACAAGATATAATAAGAACCATGGAATGAGTGAGCCTCGAACCCCTGCCGATGTTTATGGCTACGTAATTACGGTTCCACACTGTCTTTACCGCTCGGACACTCACTCACTTCAAACTGGGCATTTGAATCAACCTTGTCTTTAAAGTCATTATTGAGCTGTAGTCCTACAGCATATAACTGACAGCATCTCTGGTGAAGTTTAGTTGTAAACTTAATGTGCTTTTAGTGTGAAATCAGAGTTCAAAAGTTGAATTGAGATTGGGTATTTTTTATGTGAAAGCAGTAAAGTTGAGAGAAAATTAAAAAAACACATTTGGAGAAATTATATACAAAATTTAAAAATCAGGTTCCATAAACATGACTTCAACTCAGGCCCGTATCCAGGGGGGGTGCGTTGGGTGCAGACGCACCCCCCCAAGTCCCAAAAGGTCCACTATTTCCTCGGTTGGTATTTTTTCTTGTCTTGTTTAACTAAAGACAATATCATTATATATATACAAAATTTACATTATCAATGGTATACAAACAAAAATATGCTAATATAAAATGAAAAAATACCGGTAATTAAATTACGGAATCTGAACTGACTACAAACTCGATGTAAAACATGCGCAGTCGATCATGTGACGACAAGCAATAGCTTAGCGCTTCATGTACGCGGTACGCGGTAAAGTGTTTGCTGGAGAAATACAGACAACTTAACCGGCGGTAAAGACGTGTCTGGAAAAATACAGACACTATCGAATACGGCGCCTAACCAACTCAGACAGCGTCGTCGGGGAGCCTAGCCCCGTTCGCGTTCACTTCATATAGCTTCAGCGCCTAGAAAACCACGACGTTCCATTGACCGTGAGAGTACGTCAGAGGGCTAATATGCACTTTTATGCATTCATTATTGCCAGCGATCTAACTTACTACTAAAAATTGGCTAGGTACGCACTTGTCTGGCGGTATCCCTTTGTACGAATCGTTCAACGTTGGGTCGAGACGCGTGATATCAAGTTTCATCCAGGGACCAAAATGTGTAATGTAGTTATTTTCCAGACGAAGTTTACCGACGGTTACCGAAGGGAACACGTGTACTTTTTGTCGGGGAATATAATATACAGTAAAAAGCGTTCGTGTTCACTTCGTAGCTAGCTTCAGCGCCTAGAAAACCGCGACGTTTCATTGACCGTGAGAGTACGTCAGAGTGATATTATGCACTTTATATGCATTCATTATTGCCAGCGATCTAACTTACTACTAAACAATAGCTAGGTACGCACTTGTCTGGCGGTATCCCTTTGTACGAATCGTTCAACGTTGGGTCGAGACGCGTGATATCAAGTTTCATCCAGGGACCAAAATGTGTAATGTGTTATTTTCCAGGCGAAGTTTACCGACGGTTACGTCGTGTACTGCGTCGACGTACGCTACACTACAGCAAAAACGAATTATGTTAATTGTTCGTTTGTTCACCAATTTTTTAATTTACAAGTAACCTTCTGTACCGTGAGGCATCTAAAATAAATTTTTCATCCATTACTAAACAAAAAAACATGCCATTTTCGCTTAGCCAACATTATAGCTATAGTTATTACATTTTCAATATCCTGTATGTCATGAATTTCTCACCACTCGGAAGTCCAGATGGTACGCATGCATACACCTGGGAGGAATAAACTTTTTTCCCCGACTGAAAAAGGTCTACGCTTGCGTTTTTTAAGCCTCTAGGCCTGATGTTTCCAAAGTATAAAATGCAATTTTTTGAAGACCTGCAGCTCTAGTTTTAAACATTTTCTTATAGCTCAGCCCCAACAATAAAGCTGGTCATATTTCGAAGAACAAGAAGTACGGTACATTTTCCGGGACCTAACATCTCTATTTTTCAAACATTTCTTAGCTCAGTCACAACCCATGATAGGGACTTATATATTTTTTTTCATGTTTTGAAGTATAATAAGTCCAATTTCCGGGACCTCCAACTCTATTTTTCTAAATTTTCTTTGAACTTTTATTTTCTAAATTGAAAAATATGGATTGAAACAGTCATCGCGCATCGTTTTTTTGCACGCAGTATTTTATTTATGCATTATAAAAAATGGAAAAAATGGCTACCCTAAATCTGATTAAAAAGACCTCAAATGACGCTAGAACGCGTTGCCACCGGGGGCCCTTGGTGGCCCCTGGCCCTCAGCCTAGTGATGCTCGCTTCGCTCGCATAGCCCCCTCGTCGGGGAATGTAGCCCCCGCGTCGGGAAGGTCCTGGCGCCACCCCTGCTGAGTTGGCCTCATCATGAGAGCGTTAAGTTCTGGTGTCCATCTTTCAACTAGCCCAAGCCACAACAGAGAGTCTTACATCAGTCTTTAGAACATCAAATAACGCAAATTTTTCCAGGGCCTTCGGCCCCTGGACCCTGACCGGGGGCCCTTGGCGGCCCCCTGGCCCCCAGCCATTGTTGCTCGCTTCGCTCGCACCCCCCCATTATAAATGCTGCATACGGGCCTGCAACTGGTGTAATATTGAAATTCAATGACAGATTATGTGGCTGATTTGTGGATTTGACACCTGTACAAATAAGAATAATGTATTCTTTGTACATTCAGCTGTCTATAACACAATTATTATTAAAAATTCTCTACAAGTGTGATCAATACAAAACGTTTGTTCACACAGCAGGAAGTGTAACACAATTACAGTGGTTAAATGCCCGTTTACACTAGGAAAATGTAATAGATTGAAGAAGATTTTCTCTATTTAATTTAAGACAAAAGAAATTTAGTTCATAATTACATCTGATTAAATTTGAAAATAATTTTATCGAAGACTTTTCTAATTTCTTTGTTTTCATTATGAAAAATGTATCTTTTTTTCTTTTTTTTTTTTTTTTTTTTATTATTCTGGTTTATTAAAACGAAGACATGGCAGTACAAAACTGAATTGCATCCAGTAACATTAACATAAAAAATATATCAAAAACGAGCAAAATTTACACAAACATCCAATATAAAAATATATATATATATATATATATACAAAAATGCATTCAAAAAAATAAAGAATATACAATTACAAATTTACAAAGATATATATCAAAAACGAGCAAAATTTACACAACCATCCAATATAAAAATATATATATATACATAAATGCATTAAAAGAAATAAAGAATATAAATTACAAATTTAAAAACTGCGAGTAAAATTATTAATTATCCGTAGGCCTATCTATCAAAATTACGAATTTCATATATAAATATTATTGCACTATAGTTATGAATGGGAGTGTGGATTTCTTAAATCTCTCTGTTCTACATTTAATTTGGGATATTTATCTGTGGTTGTTTATCTTCGTTGTTTATCATCGTTGTATAAAATGGGCCTTAAGCTTGGTTTCCATATACCGATATAATGTGCTTAAATGTTGCTGATGCAACTCCTAAAAATCGGTAAGTTGAACAGGATTCAACTGTTACGGTTGTATCTCAGGCCAATCGCACATTAATTTGACATTACCAAAAATATTTAGAATATTGTGCACACATGGATACGTGCAATCATCGTTAGATGAAGCATGCTCAGATTAACAGATACGCGTTTTAGTATTTTTTTATATGTTTAGTGAGAATATAATACACACAGTACAATGTAGAACTGATGTCCTTGGAAGTTAAAAACTGAAGTAGGGACATTTCAATCATTGCATTACTATAAAAGGTACTTAGTTTAGATCAAAACCAGAAAGTATATTTGGTTTGTGTGAAGGACCTACTAGCACAATAACATAATTTCATAATTGCCTTTGTGATCAATAAATGGAAAGCTAAAGTATCAAGGATTTTATGAATTTTTTCTATAGGTTGGTATGCATTGTGTTTACTTGTAAACAATGAAGGTGTGTAGTTCCTCGTTCCTCTTCTGCATACTGTGCTGACATTACAGTATTCACAAGGAACTGATACTTTCTATTGGCATCAATAATTTTGATTTTATTTGTTGAACAGAAATTTACTCAATGGCATAACAAAAATATTTCCTGTTATAAGGAAACAAATTTCAACCAACACCACAAACAACAACACTACATGCCAAATAACAGCAACGCAACACCACTACCAGAACCAGCAGCAGCAACAACACCAAAGACAACACCAACAATGACACCAACAACGACACCAACGACATCATCATCACCAAAGCAACCCCAGCTACCAACACCCAACACTACTAATGCTAACACCACCAACACCAACCAAAATATTATACTAAGTGAAGTATATATAGTAAAATATACTGGCAGTATCCTAAAGCCAACAAAAAAATGGATAACTAAAAGTGTTTACTGTATTATTGTCTTTGTGTTATTCAATCATTGCAGGTGGTTGACGCTATATCTGCTCTTCAAGGTGATGATACAAAGACACTAAAATTGTTTAGGCACTAACTAAAAGTAGCAAGTAAAGCTAATATAGAATATTGTAATTAATAATACACCTGACATTATTCAAATTAAAACAAGATAGTCATAGTCATAGTCATATATACTTTATTGTCCATTTAAAAAACAGAAATGTGATTTGAAAACTGGCAAAATACAAAAATATAAAATACAATTTACAAAAAAACACACAAAAAGTTAAGAGGCTAAAAATTGTTAAAATTAGATAAAAATTATCGGTTACATTTTACCTTTGTACTCTGGAGTTATATAAGTGTATAGCATTAGGTACAAACGAGCACCTAAACCGTTTTGTTTTGGTATTAAGTGCACGTAGTCTTATGCCAGCATTCATGAGAGCAAATTGTTTGTGAAGAGGATAATAAATTGATATATTCACTGGTGATGCCTTCAGTTGCTGAAAAATTGTGAAAGCATGCTAAATGGGAACGTATAAGGTTATGTTAATGATTACCATACAGTTATAATAAGCGTTAAATGTTTTGAAATAGTTACTCTACTTCTTACATCAACACCTAGAATTACCACCAAACTGTTGTAGGTACAATTAAAAAGGAGAAAACGTATAAGGTGTAATGGTTATCATACACTAACAATAGGCTGGAATTTATTTGAATTGTCTAAAAAGTTAACTGCAAAACTGAAGGGGTAGAAAAACCTTGTCACCGCAGACATAACATTTTGTTGGCACACAAAAAGTGAGAGAAAGATTTTAAAATGATCATTATAAATTAAAAACCAAGAATTTATAAATATAACCCACAAATAGTTTGTCCACTATGGAAAATTTTCTAAAATGAATTATGAGTAGTTTTAGTTAATCGGGTGTTTTTTGGTGGTGTTAACAGAAACATAACTATGGAAAATCATAAACACATCTTTAAAAAATATTGTAATTAAATTCTTTTTTTTTAAAGAAAATAATTCATATGCAAATGTTGTACCAGAATATTGGTTATCATTTCATTGCACAATTCTTGTTTGTATGTGAAGTATGTAAGTTATTAAGGTGTGTATTTTATCTATCATACAATACATTTTGTCATTTTTACTCTATCTATTACCAAATCAGGATTTGACAAAAATTCCAGAAATAGGTGTTTACATTTGTTATAATATCTGGTATGGTAGGCATACTTTTGCAATGCCATGCTTAGAGAAAATTTTTAGAATTTATATTACTTTTATATACTTTTTTCCCAGTACTGGTAATATTATTAATGTATTGTTACTACTACTACTACTACCACAAAATAAATGATTAATAAATTATGAAATTAGGCAGTTTCTTTGTGATTTAAATTTAGCCTATTACAAAATATTTTGTATGACTTTAGAATTTATATTTGTTACTTTTAGAATCGCAATGGTGAACTTAGGGAATGCCATGTTAAACAGATGTCACTTAATACTTTAACATCTCAGCGTAAGTACCTGAATTTTTACTTTTAAAAATAGGTCTATTATAGGTCTTTTCAATTAAAAATAACCAATGCATTTATACATACATTATGCTTAATTCTGAGATAGCCATGCGCAGCATAAAACACTTACTCACACTAGCTGTCTCAGATGCACTGCGATAGGTAGAAAGTTATTATACTTAATAGAAGAAACAATGCATTATTTTGGTTATATATAGCCCCTAAATATCTAGATGGTATATATGTTTGGTTATGGTAAAAAAAGGTTATTAGATGCTGTCCATGGCTAACAGGTTATTAGATGCTGTCCATGGCTAACAGGTTATTAGATGCTGTCCATGGCTAACAGGTTATTAGATGCTGTCCATGGCTAACAGGTTATTAGATGTTGTCCATGGCTAACAGGTTATTAGATGCTGTCCATGGCTAACAGGTTATTAGATGCTGTCCATGGCTAACAGGTTATTAGATGCTGTCCATGGCTAACAGGTTATTAGATGCTGTCCATGGCTAACAGGTTATTAGATGCTGTCCATGGCTAACAGGTTATTAGATGCTGTCCATGGCTAACAGGTTATTAGATGCTGTCCATGGCTAACAGGTTATTAGATGCTGTCCATGGCTAACAGGTTATTAGATGCTGTCCATGGCTAACAGGTTATTAGATGCTGTCCATGGCTAACAGGTTATTAGATGCTGTCCATGGCTAACAGGTTATTAGATGCTGTCCATGGCTAACAGGTTATTAGATGCTGTCCATGGCTAACAGGTTAAATTCCAAAGTGCATACAATTGTGGGTTTTAAGAATTTTATTTGACACTATTCTTTTTCTAATGCCTAAAGGTAGATAGAAAGATATTTAGAAAGTTTGTTATAGAACACTAGGTAAAAGATTGGCCCCAAGCAAATAAGGCTTAACAAAAATAATAAAATAATAAAAATAAATAAAATAAAAAACTAGCTATAGCAAAGATTTAAATCAAAAAAGCCAAGTACATATTAGCTATAACAAAGAATTGAAGAAAAATAAAGCTAAAAATTGAAAAAGCAATTTTAAGCAATTAAAAATAATTAAAGCAATTAGCGGTAACAAAATACAAAGCAAATAAAGTAGTCCCAAAAAATAAAGCTAAAAAAAGTTAAACTAGAAGGGCACTTAGAAAGTGCAAACCTCTGCCTTATATGCATATGAACATTTAATGACATGTTCCCATACAGCTATGCAACCATTCTTTAAAATCTTTGAGTAATCCTGCTAACTAAACAAATATAGAAAAGAAAGAAAGAAGCAAAAATGCACACAAACATAATTATGTGATCAACCACATAAACCTCACGTGGAGGTAATAAAATAGCTCAAATACAATGTTTTTTTTAAATGTTTTATTCTGCTTTATTTTTTATTACTATAAGCATGTATGCACACTGTTTTGAATGCTTTATCTGTTTTACAAAGATAAATGTTTTTATTACCACAAATTTGTATGCTTATATAGGTAGTGGAACATTTATGAATATATAATCACGACCTCCTGAAACAACCACATTTTAAGACCTCTAACACTGACTAAATCTCTGTTAAAAGTTAATTAAACTATAACAAGTTTAATTTTATTATAATTTTTCAAATTGTTTATTATAGGATGTTCAGATGAACTACCAGACAAATTCTTTGCACCAGAAGAAGACATTCCAATGAGACTTGGCAAAAATGATGTTAAGGGATACTTTTCACAATCTTCTCTGAAAGATCCTTTAAAAATTAGGATTGATGTCAACATTTCAGAACAAAGTATGTCCAGTTTTCAATTTATCAAGTTATCACAGGCTTATCCATCCAAATGAATGAGCACTAGCATATAGTATATTATAGTCTGTCAACCGTCTTGGATCCACCCCTGTGCTTTTGTGTTGTTAGTCTGTCAACCGTCTTGGATCCGCCCCTGTGCTTTTGTGTTGTTGGTCTGTCAACCGTCTTGGATCCACCCCTGTGCTTTTGTGTTGTTAGTCTGTCAACCATCTTGGATCCGCCCCTGTGCTTTTGTGTTGTTCATAGGGCTGAAGGAATGTGTTACTTTTCAACAACAATTGCAATATCGCTGTGTTTATATTTGAAAACAAGTGTATGCTACTAAAATCATACATAAAAAATATAATGATGATTTTTTTTTATTCACTTTTACCAAAAAAATGGATTAAAACAAAAATTACTTGAAAAAACAATGAGTTTGTGGTTATATTATATTATCCGTAAATTATTATTTAGTTTGTATTATTTTCTACGAAAGTGAATTTATTAAAACTGAAAAATGGACTATTCAAAGTCTGATTTTATTATTCTTTATGTTTTTGGAGGACAATATATCTTTAATCTACTTTAATATAGGTGTATACAGATGTTATATTCCTGAAATATGGTAATGAACTGATGGCAATCATTATTGTCCTCTAATATTAAATTCAATAAACAATTACCGCTTACTTCAAACAGTATTTTTAATGATGCAAAACTGCAGGTCAGATTATTATTATGAGAATTAACATACTCATGACTATAATAGACATTTTATTCAAAGATAATAGATACACTACTCAATAAGATGAAAAAAATTAAATGCACTAAATTTGTGAGACGTAATCAATGTCTATTAGTATTATTATTCTATTAGATGCTTTTATATGCCTTAAAGCGTTCCTGCTGAAAAAGAATTAAAATGAAAAATAAAAAAATTAATATTAAACAGTCAAAAATGTGAATTTAACTTCCATAATTTAAGCATTTATAGTCTGGCTAACTGTATATGACCGAGTGTAGTTCCAGCTGTGTCTGAATTTTTTCTTAATTAGAAAGTGAATTATTTCCGAGCATGAAAATACTTAATTAATTTGTTATTTATATCATAAGATGATCATTACTCTACAGTTTAAATCACTCATACCTTGTTTTACTGTAGCATATGGCTCAACAATATTATAGTGTTAGAATATTGATGTGATATGCTTACATCCTGATGCCATTCTATCTCAGTAACAAACAATATCCTCATGTGATCTTCTAAAGTTAACCAACTTTTTAATCTAAAGCATTAGTTGTTGTCTGCTTATATTATTATGAGAGAGAAAATGTGGTTTAAATACTTTCCACCAGAACGCTATAAATTACTGTATCTTGTGTTTTTTTTATTTATAATCTTTGGTTTAATTATAGAGCTCATAAAAAATCCTTTATCTCATAATAATACATGTAATACTCATGTATATTTTTTTAATGAAATTTGAGATTAAATTATTGATTTCGCTTTTTTTAAACATTTCCTATGCAGTATAAATAAGGCAATGGTACAATGAATTGATGTTTTGGTGGTGATACAGTATTCCTGCAATACACTAAAAAGCTGTAGCTTGGTGGTTAACATGGGTCCTGTTCCTGTTGCATAAAAATAATCGGTTAAAAATGGTGTGAAGTACATAACTCCAATTTCCTGGAAGCAGAACAGGACAATTTTGTGGTAACTGGTTAAAAGGCAGAGCAAAATAACCGGTTAAAAACACCCATTCAATTCGGTGTTAGAACGCCATTTAACCGGTTATTGCTGGACAACTTTTAGCTGCAACACAAAATAATGGTTATTTGATTGACAGCTACTGACCTCGAGTCAACTACACTTCAGTAATGTTTGAATTAACTGCCAGGACCAATTGTATTTTGGGTAATTCTAACGATTTTTGTCAACAAACACCCACTGATTTAAACGGTTATTTTGGAGCAAAAATTGAGCAGAAATGCAGTCAATATAAAAATTAGATTTTGGAAATAATCGGGTTATTCTGCGC
Organism: Antedon mediterranea; assembly: GCF_964355755.1. NCBI lineage: Eukaryota > Metazoa > Echinodermata > Crinoidea > Comatulida > Antedonidae > Antedon > Antedon mediterranea. The sequence continues at coordinate 11,821,246 of NC_092678.1, forward strand.
AGACACATACTTGCATTCAATCCATAGGTCCGGGCTTTAATCCTGACCTAGTGTCAAGGTTTTGTAATCACGACTCCACTCCCTAAGCCTCAAATGACACTTTGATGATGACACTAGTTTAACATTCTTTACACTCTGTTGGATGCGTATGAAATAAAAACAAAAAAACAAATAATAATACAAAACCTCTGAAAAAGTACAAGATCATTCCAATTCCACAATTGGTTTATCTAAATATTGTTGAGCCACTCTTTATCAAAAAGGTCTTATAGCACTTTACCGTAGATAAAAGAAAAGAATAAAACTGTTGAGTTTTGAAAAGAGATTTTGACTTTCTCAACCTTGATGAATGACATCAAATACCATAAGGTAGTGGAATTTGTTTAGACACTCTGGATGAACAAAGCAGCTAGGCTGACAAATAGATAAGATCTTGAAGATCGCAATTGCGTCCAGCCAAGTTTTGGAGACATTCATTGTACTGTCCTCAAATTGCGATGATTCAAATATTCAACTACTGTATTACTTGTTTATGTATGGTACAACTGTGTAATGAATATTTTAAAAATCAAAATGTATATTTTATATATGTGTTAGCAATAATCTGAGCAATAATATGTTTTTTCATTCTTTATTTCGTAAATACTAATACAACTATAAAATATCTAAATGTGTGTTAAATCAATTTTTTGATCAAAGATTTTTGTTTGATTTTCCAGGTCATAATCGTATTAATGGCATATATATTGAAGTAATAGACAGCAGGGCCAGCACTCTGCATTGCTTTCTATTGGATTTCAATGGAACATTGAAACTGAATGACATCATTCCAACATACTCAACAGGCGGTGATAGGGTATTTTATATTGATCTACATTTTGATAAAAAAAATTAATTATTTTAAAGTATTTAAATCTACAATGTACTATATTTTATTTGGTTTGGTGTTTAATCCTAGCATACACATCCAGAGCTCTTCAGCCACACAAATGTTTTTTCTTTTTAATTAGATGTCAATTGAAGGACCCGTGGACATAGGTATAAATTAAAGTTCCATCGAGCAAAGTTAAACTTGAGAAGGAATTATTTTTCGTTTAGAGTTGTACTTTTGTGGAATGGTTTTTCAGATTATGTTGTTTCAGCTAGTTCTTTAAATTTGTTAAAAAATAGACTAAATTAGGCTTGGGTAAACCATCCATTAAAGTTCACATCATTTGTACAATATGACATGATAACCGCGATGGGCTTACAAGCCATGCTTTGCCTCAATTTGCCTCTATTCATACGACTATGAGGGATTGCAAGTAAACAAGTAAATTGATTTCCAAAGATTGGAGAATAGACAGGACTATTAATTACACATGTAACGTTCTGTCTTTAACATTTGTATATTTTTTTCATTGTTTTAAAGGTTTTTTCATTTTTTCCTTGCATTACTGCATCCAAAGAAACAAAATACAGTGTTGTTGCTTTTCCGTTACCACTTTTGAATCAACCAACTGATACACCAAAAAAAAATTACCAGTATAGTAAGTAAAATATTACTCTTTCTAATTACAGAAATTAATTACATATCTTTAAGGGCTGTTTCAATACTCCAATTATCAATGTGAAAATTAAAATTGTGAATACAGTTTTACCAATGCCTGTCCCTTTTACCTACAGTTTTATCAGTAAAGTTATAATTTGTTTGATTTTTTATAAATGTTTGTTATGTGGCATGTTATTATGGAAGAAGATAAACAAAATTGAAACGAAAACATCAATGTATCTATGTATAGTCAGATTGAATATACTGCTTGACAAGAATACAGCTTGAATATTTTTATAATTTTTATAAATGTTATTCAGTTGACAACCAACAGTGATGAAACTGCCACTAGCAGGTTGAATCTAAACATAATAATTTATAATAATATATTCATATTTGCAACAATAACAAAGATTGGAACATCACAGAGATTAAACATTTTACCCTTAAATACATATCAATCAAAATAAATCAATATCCAAACAAGTAACAAGCACACTATTAAATGTGTCAGGTAACCGCTGAAAAATACTGTTCTTTTTGTGAATTCAACACGGCCACTAGGATCGTGAAGCAAACACTGATGCGAGTACGAGCAACAACAGGCCATCATAAACAAAATTGAAAGAATTGTAAAATATAAAAATACCATATCAAAGAGAAACAATACATGCTTTTTTTTTATCATTTTCATGAATAAATATTCTATTGAAAGTCAAGTGTGACTTTTTCTAAATACAATATAGGCCTAATGGAACAGAACAATTAAACAAGACCTTATATCAATATGAGATGCATTGTTTGTTAGGCTTTTGTCTGGTGATAATTTTACCTATTGTGGTTTGAGTAGTTAATATACTTTTTGGTTTGACAGTTTTTATAATTATATTTAGTTCCTTTAAAAACCATGTGTTCTATATTTGAACCCCATAACGTATACAATTTAATTATAAACCATGTGTTCTATATTTGAACCCCATAACGTATACAATTTAATTATAATTTGATGTGTAATGAGAATTGTACAGATCTTCATGAACCAGTAAAATACTCTCTCTCATTGTGATTTATCAATATGATTTTTTTTTAAGGATTAGATTGGCTTACATGGCAGATAGAGACGTGCATAGCCAGTAAGTTTTTAAAACAATTAATTTCTCTTCTATGTCAGCTAAACCTAGGCAGATCCAACTCAAGATGCTGTATTTTTCGAGTCGGGTTGGTGAACATCAGTCCAAAATACGCAGAATTTTTTCCAAAATACGTCAAGTTGAGGGCGCTATACTAATCCAAAATACGCGAGTCTTTCCAAAATACGTCAACTTGAGGGCGCTATTCATTTCCAAAATACGCGATTTGTCCAAAATACGTCAATTTGCAATTTGGGACCGCTAGTAATTTTCCAAAATACGTCAACTTGAGGGCGGCAAACTTTTTTCCAAAATACGAGAGCCTTTCCAAATGTATCATATTGAAAGTGTAAGGTAAAATTACAGTTTAATGTATTAAAAAAAAGTTTCTTAGAGTAAAACAAACAAGTACATTTTAGTTATAAATGAAAGTATTGGAAGGCAGAATTTTTTGTAAATAAAATGTCATAGAGTAGCCAATTATTATTTTTCAATGTAATCATTTATTACTGAATAAAAACAAATATGTGCCAACATCAGTCAATAGACAGTGCCTATAATATACATTAATAATGTCTGAACGATGTACGATTGCATTGCCAGACGTAGCTAGTTTAAATGAGGCATAAACCGGCTACAAAAGCAGCATGTACGTATATAGTATTTAAGCATAGTCTTGGGCATGTGTTATATATTTGGTGATCTACAAAATCGATATTTTTCCCGAGCTCGACAGACTAACATCGCTTTCAATTTAATGTACAGTACTTATGGTCAAATAAGTTACCTAATCTGAAATCTAACATAATAGTTATTTCATATAATATATAATAATAATAAAAAGCATATGGTATTGTAATTAAAATAATATCAATAATTGGTTAGAAGAAGTATTTAAATCGCGTATTTTGGAAAATGAATAGCGCTCTCAAGTTGACGTATTTTGGAAAATTACAAGCGGTTCCAAATTGACGTATTTTGGACAAATCGCGTATTTTGGAAAATGACTAGCGCCCTCAACTTGACGTATTTTGGACAATTCGCGTATTTTGGAAAATGAATAGCGCCCTCAAGTCGACGTATTTTGGAAAGACTCGCGTATTTTGGATTAGTATAGCGCCCTCAACTTTACGTATTTTGGAAAAAATTCTGCGTATTTTGGACTGAATTTCACCAACCCTATTGTATTTTTCTGGGATCCTTTCTTCTTTTTTTAATCCCCAGATTTATTGTTATTTATCTATGTTATTTACCTCCGCCAATGAGGTATATGTAAGCGATCATGTGTGTTTGTTTTTCTGTTTGTTAGCAGGATTACTCAAAAAGTGATTTCAAATTTTAAAGGCAATCCGGATGATGATCCCAATTCTGGACCACTTTTTAGTATTATTTTCAGACCTGCTAGTGATAAAAGATAGGACAGAATTTTCAAAAGCCGGCAAGCAGTCTTAAAGTAACAAGTAAACTTAAATTACATTTTCTCAAGAACTACTTGTCCAAAAAACTTTATTTTTGTACAAGAGGCAAGAATTATAATTTGTTATTTGTAATTTTAAAACATAATTTGATTTAATTTTAAGCTTTTTTAAAATGAATAGTTTTAAAAAACTATTTCTTTTTCAAATTCACCTGTTTATCTTTGGCGTTCCTGTTCTATTAGTCAACTGAAACTGTTTCTAGTTTCTTATTTATTCCATTATTGTTAAAACCTTAAAAGGAAAGTGACTATATGTTATTTTGAATTTAATTATTTTGAACTGAAACTAATTATAAAAATTTAGTGATTAAAAACATTTGTTGAATTTTTAAAATTTAACTTTGGTATAGTGTAACTGAATGTGATACTGAGAGCATAATAATATGAAATATCTATATAATTATTAGAATCAACTTAATTTTCACATTTTTAACCGTTTAAAGATGAAAAAAAATTTATCGCAATAGTATTTACTTTTACATAAAATGTAGTTTGTGACCTTAAATAAGGTAAATAAATGTATATGTATATACAATCAAGAATGCTTTTCTGCCATCTAAAAATACGGCTATTGATTTGTGACCTGTGACAGTATATGTCCTGGATAGTCTGTGAAACATCAGTAAGCCCTGTGGATTACATTAATTGTACACCTTACCTGGATGAGTAATAATACCTATTCATAAGTGAGAACCATGAAATCCTGCTTGAATGGTATGCTGCCATCTGTATGTCAACTTAAAATCTCAAGCTTTACCTGAGCACTCCATTATCAACTTAAAATCTCAAGCTTCACCTGAGCACTCCATTCTCAACTGAGAATCTCAAGCTTTACCTGAGCACTCCATTCTCAACTGAGAATCTCAAGCTTTACCTGAGCACTCCATTCTCAACTGAGAATCTCAAGCTTTACCTGAGCACTCCATTCTCTATTACCTGAGCACTCCATTCTCTATTTCTTTTTAACATTTTTTTTATTTCAGTATTCATTTTCACTTTAAATTACATTTAACAATTATTTTATATTTTATCTATTTTAACAGACAGCATAATGTACCTTGATGATGCACAATTAACGATTGGTTTTGGTCGTTTGGAGTTAAAAATCAATTCATCATCTCTCTTTAATTACAACTGCCCTCTAAGTTTTACTCTTGACAACCATCATGGAGAAAAGGAGGTATATTAAAGTTATGGTTCTTGTTGCTGTAATAGTGCCCTCTTCTAAGTTTGAAAAAAATACTCCCCCATTTATATTCAGAAAAAAATTACAATAAAATATTTTATAATATAGATATCAAAATGAGATAGGATATTCTTTTTTCAATTCAACAAAATGCTATAATTGTGTAACCTCCACAATTGTTATCTTTGACACTCTATTCACATTCTATCTATATTTATATTAGGTTAATTCAATATTTTTGAAAAAAATTACCGGTAGTAATTTACCCATTTATTCAACTACAAGAGTGGTTTTCGTTTCATATCCTATTTTTGCTGAGCACTGTTTTATTTGCTTTCACTAAGTCCTCGTGAATGTGTGATTTTTCTGATCTCTTATTTGACACTGAATTATAAACTATTTGTAATTTCATTGGAGCAAAAAACAGGAAGAAATAGTTGTTGCACATAAAATATGCAAATGCTTTCGGTTCAAAAAGACTTTGTATGTTTGTTTAAATGAACATTCATATTTCACAAGATGTGTGTAAAACATACTTTTATATTAACCTTATAGAATGTCTTCTTTGATAATGGCATAGCATTGAGGAGTGACGTTCAATCAGGGCTGTATGAATTGAAGGTATGATTATGAATATATTTAGAAGATAGTTTTCAAATAATAATAATACTATTTGGTCAGATGTTTACCCTACTCTGACATTTGTTGTACCCTGTATTAAGTACATATTTTGAGAATTTACTTAATTACTGGGTAGGACTTGACCTCTGGATCACTAGTCTGGTGTTCATACCACTAACACCAACAGGATGATAATTTATTAAAACAACTTCATAGTGACTTTGTGTCGGGAGATTTTGGTGAGGTATTTCCATTACTGCTACTACTCTGATGTGATGTAATTTATCTAATAGTATAATAATAATACTATTTAATTTATAATCTATGGATCTTTCAGTAATAGCTTGATAATTTTTTCAGTTCTTTTTAGATGGTACTTTAGGAGGAAATACATATATTAAAAAGAAAATTAAGAAAGGTAAGAAATTTTGAGATTTAAAAAAATATAATTTAGTATCAATTATTTTGCAATAGTAAAGATTTTAACAAAAAATTGTAAGGAAAGAGATGTTTTACTTTTTTTTAATGTGAACATTTTATACCATAATACATAAAGGCCTTGGCCATTGAATCTTGAGGTCCGGTGTTTCACATTTTTTTTACAGATTTGTTGATTCTTTATCAAATAAGCATTTTAATAGTACACTTTCAACTTGATTAAATATATTTAATAAATAACTAGCAGTTTTAATATGTGGTTATGCATGGGAAAAGTAATTGTGATAAAAGCACACTTTGATAAAAGTAAATCTGGCAAATTATTAAAATCAAAACAAATTGTATCAAGAATAAAATTCCGAACTATTTACAGGCATTGATTGCAACATCAAGAAATGATTTTTACAATATATTTTGGACATACTGTGTAAGTTTCATTAAGGTATGAGATTACTATATGCCCCATTGAGGCTGATTTTTAACTGGACCTGTATCACATTTTAATTTAATTCTTGTTTTAAGATTATTCAATGAAAGGCAGATGTCTTTCATTTCCATGTGGAATGACAGCAGTTTGTAACCAGCATAAAAATGAGCACTACTGTTCTTGTCAGCCAGGGCAAGTGCTCAAAGAAGAAACTAACTGCTTCATTGGTATGTAAAAAAGACAGATCACTTAACTATCCTACCTCAGCCATCAAGCCTCATATTTCTACAATTTATTGTTTACAAATGGTACTTTGTCTGCTTCCTTGGCAAAACAAAAATTGTCAGGAAACAATCTCTCCAAAATTATATTATTGTAAATAGCATTAAAAAAATGTACAACATTCAATTTGAAAAGAATTAGCCCTCCTTTTCAGTTTGCAACTTCTATCTCGAAAATAAGTCCATATTAAGGAGTCGTAAAAAGCCCTTGAGCTTCTTTTCGAGGTTTTACGGTGTACATTTTTTGTTAATTTGCAATACCCTTAAACTAAATTTTATACTGCAGATGATCCATGTGAGGGAACCCCTTGTGGTGATGGTGGTACTTGTAAGAGGATTGAGACAAAGTCCAGGATCTTTCATACATGTACATGCTATCGAGGTTTTTATGCTGCATATAATACATGCATGGGTATGTACCACATAAAGTACATTTTCTGGGGATTAAAATCCCACAGTTAATATATTTACTTCTTATGCTCACACTCTAGTTATAGTAATTTAAAGTGTTGTTGTATGCTTAGCAATGAATCGCCGAAACCAGTGCTGGTACATCTGAGAATGGAGCATACATAGATGTGCAGGGGTGTCACTTAACTATTATTTTTATTTACATAAAGTGTTCCCTGGCAAGGAACAACGTTTATACTATTTTATGTTCAAACAGTACCGACCAAAAAAAAAAATAAGCTAACCTGATGAGGGAGTGACCATTGAATAATAAATCATATTCAATATTAGATTTGCATAGGTCTACAAAATAACATCGACACCAAGATAAACTGAATTTGATTGGAAAAACCTCAGCCAGGAGCACTGCTTTCTGTATATGTCGACCTATTTACTAATAGTACTGAACTCTGTCTTGGCTTAAGATCATCCACAAATATACTGCTTTAGTGGTTTATTGATCATTTAGATATTCATATTTCTCTCTTTTGTTTAATTTCAGTTGATCCCTGTGACAGTAATCCATGTGTTAATGGACAATGCCTGACAATTGAATCTGATTCTACTACTGGTCTTGAATATACATGTCAATGTTCTACTGGTTTTTATCATGTGCACAACACATGTAAAAGTGAGTTTTGAAAAATACACAATTTTCCAGAAAAAGGCTATAATTAAAGCCTGCTAACATTCTTTATCAACTGTTACTTTTTTGTTTATCTGTTTATTTAAAAGTCTTTTTCTTGAATAGCACACTAAACATACAAATTGTGCATTTAGCCTCCTCAATCTTGCCATGATAACAGTTTAAAATTTTGAATTCGTAGGAGATAAGTGATGCACTTAATTTTATTGGGGGTGATCCAAAACTCAAATAAAAAATTTAACAAGATAAAACAATCATGTAAAAACATGATTATTTATCACAAAAAGTCACATAAAGCAGCTTATAATATCTTATATATCTTTATCTTACCTCTCTTCATGATTATTATAGCTATGATATAAATTTTACACTGCAGATGATCCATGTAATGGAGGTCCCTGTGGTGATGGTGGTATTTGTAAGAGGATTGAGACAAAGCCCAGCATCTTTCATACATGTACATGCTATCGAGGTTTCTATGCTGCATATAATACATGCATGGGTATGTACCACATAAAGTACATATTTTAAATGTGAAGTTCTATATCTTTCAGTTAATTTATTCTCTAATTCACAGAGTTATTATTTGTTATTTATTAGTGACATTGTGTAAAGTATTCTAAATAGATTATATAAAACAAACAAAATTTGGTTTATGTTTTTAATATTTTTGTTATGGGATTTTTTGTGAAAATACTATTTGCTATATCGAAAAATGTGTATCCTGTTTTGTAACCCCCTTCACCACCCTCTTCCCCCCCCCCCTTAGTGCCTGGACTATTGAGAAAGATGTTTGTTTGCTGTGTATCATAAATATTCAATTGAATGTTGAAACAAAAATGATGAAGATATTTATAGCATGTTTTTGTAACTTTGTTCTATAAAAAGGAAAATAATCCATAAAAATGTGGTCTGTCATTTCTTTTATATTGAGATCTTCTTCATAATAAAAATTATTTGTGGTTTAATTTCAGTTGATCCCTGTTACAGTAATCCATGTGTTAATGGACAATGCCTGACAATTGAATCTGATTCTAATCTTGAATATACATGTCAATGTTCTACTGGTTTTTATCATGTGCACAACACATGTAAAAGTGAGTTTTGAAAAACTGTTACTTACCAGAAATTTAAGGCCGTGTGGTAGCAGTTGAAAAATTTGAAAATTCTGTTCAAATTGATTTGATAAAGGTTCATAGAACAGTAGTGTGTGATATATTTCCATTCATTGAAAGCCTTCGTGTTCAACTTGGCTCTGAGTCGTCAATATTTTAATGGAAATAGTATTCTCACATTCAGCTGAAAAACAATCGTCATTTAAATATTTAATGACAGCTATAATATATACTTTCAATTGAGTACATTTCATATTTTAGCTGATCCTTGCTACCACAATCCCTGTGACAATGGAACATGTATTGTGCTTGTTAAAAGCTCTTCAGTTATAGATTACTCCTGTACATGTTATCTGGGATTCTACCTTGGTAATGAGACTTGCCAATGTAAGTATTTAGTTCAATTTAATTTTAATTTACTTGGAACAATTTTAGAATTGTTACTCTTATAACTTCCCAGGGGCGGATCCAGGATTTGAAGTGGGGAGCACTTAAAGCTCAGGTACAGGCATGAATTTTAAATATAATATTTGGTTAATTGTACATAAATCAAATATTTGTAACGAAAAAACATGAATTTTCCTTAATATGGTCAAATAAAAAATTTGGCAAAATTCTTCCATAAAAACCAGGAAGACTTTTTTTCAGTAGTTAGGTAGTAAACCCAATGTAATAACATGTCTGGTGACTCCCTAGAAGGTGAAAAAAGATGGTGGATATACAGTGGATAATTTTTACTATAGCATGAAAATAAAAATCTGAAGTTGAATAAAAATACCAGAAATGTAATATTCAAGTTATATTACCTATATTTAGTCATCTGATAACATTTTTTACCACACTGTTTATTTTTCATAGCTTTTTAAAATGCCTCTCTATTTACAAAATTTGTGTACAAAAGAATAGAGATTTTACTGTGTAATTTGAACTATCCCCCCACTGATAAGAAAGTGCTTATTTTCAACAATTTCGTGTAACACAAATTAAATGCCAAAAATTATGAAACATCGGGGAAACTATAGATCGATAATTATTGGAATGTATGATCAATAGAAATGTTTTGCCCGCACCTGGCCTTTAAAGGGTTTTACCAGACTGAGAGATTGAGTACATGAGCCACATCCCCCTAAAACAGATAAGCAAATCGTTAGTAATGCCACAAAGTGACACTAACCATGTAGTGGTTAGCTCACAGTCTCAAATTTGCCAAGGGAATATCTGAGACTGTTCATTCTGCTGATCTTTTACCGGTGACACGGTTTGAAAGTCATGGGAGGTTGCTCCGTAATAGTAACACAATTTCACAATACCATCCAGAACCGCCCGTTTCAGTAACAGTCCAATCCCTTATTTTATCCGCCTGCTTAACGCCTGATCTACACTCATCTTTGTATTATTTATTATATTGTATGTTTCATATTTTGTATATTTTTATTGGTCTTAAGGTACATGCATGTAAAAGTTACCCACAATCTGGCCTTTGGCCACTAGTGGTAACTTGTGGCATGGTGGTTTTTAATGTTTTATATGAAATAAAGAAATAATTTAAAAAAATGTAAAAAACACATAATAATGGACATTTTTATTAATTATTCTCTATAATTTCTATACTTTGATTTATTAATGTACAAATATTGCATACTTTATAGATGACTATTGCTATGATAATGTATGTTCTCCAGGATCAGACTGTGTGAATAATAACAATGGCTATACTTGCCAGTGCCTTTCTAGCTACATTCCACAAAATGGAAAATGTAAGTATCAAACTTTATGTGTCACTAAAACAGATTTGTTTGATTTGCATACCTATCTGTGAGATGTGTGTCCTCTAAAGAAAAAAAGAAACTACATTTGAGTGAAATGTCAACATACATTAAAACATGTTCAATTTGGAAATGTTTGAGCTACATATTATTTTAGATCTCTGTCAAAAGTATTTGTGGGCCTGTTTCTATTGAGCAGGAATAATCGGTTATTTATAAAAAGGGTTCTGCATTAATTGTTGGAGTACAATGTTACATCCCACCAGTCCAGGCTAACGATGAGTACAATGTTACATCCCACCAGTCCAGGCTAACGATGAGTACAATGTTACATCCCACCAGTCCAGGCTAACGATGAGTACAATGTTACATCCCACCAGTCCAGGCTAACAATGTTTTTTAGGCCTGTCGTTTTTGGTAGAGATATGTAGCCTAGCTAGTAGAATAGTACCAAAAGGGCAACGAACTTCCTCGCCGACATTCTCTTATTAATATAATATCATTATTCTGTTCTTTATTCTGTTCTGTATGTGGTAGTAGGCCTAGATGTTTATTGGGTTATAGTCAATTGACTATGATAATATAGCTTTTATGGAACAGTTCAATTTTTTATTTTTTATCCTACATGTGAGAGTTTTAGGCAGTGATAAGATGTAAACAAATAAACTCATCCTGCGTTGTGGGTAATGATGACATGATTTTAAAAAGCACTTTACCAGATAAATAATTACCGTCACAGAAAATTTTCAATTGCAACAGACAATTTTGTGGTTTGTTGTACTTAGGAATAATTGATTATTTGATTGTTTTCAGCAGAAACAGACCCAAAGAATCTAAAATTATCAAATAACATGATCAGCTAATTCACCCTAACATGGTCGAGTGGAGCATGCTGGAAAAACATTGTTATCAACTAATCAGCATTTTATATAGTATTGGCCCAGCTTTTATTCAACAAAATACCTCATAGTTTAATGTATACATTATATATTAATATATTACTGTGTAATTCTAGGTGTGCGAAATGAAGATAACAACGTACTGGAAGTGATTATTGGAATTACAGGTGCACTAATTGGTGTTGTGTTAATACTTATTGTATTAGTGGCAAAGCACTGTTATAATACACCATACAAAACATCAGGTAATTTTTCTGCGATATGACTATATTCTGGCATTTCTGGTGTGTACTACGCTTATCTCATAGATGTGTTTTTTGTATTATTTGCTACTTCCCTACCAACTATAACATTTCAAACTACATACAGTCAGTCATTGAAAGTGTAACTCACATTTAGTTTTGTTTTGTGGTTTTATTTTCCGGGGCCACAACTAAAGATAAGTCAGATCTACAATGCATCACATATCAGAGTTTTATTGAATCCGTTTTTGAAAATTGATTAATTAATAAAACATATTCTCATTGCAAGATATTATTTGGGGTGTTACGTAGCGGTAGACATTACCGGTCCATCATCTCTCGTACTTGGGTTTCGTAACAGCTTTTTTGTTAGTTTTTCATTTATTTGTTTTTTCAGAGCAAACATAATTTCTATGTATATTTTATATGCAAATGACAATAAATTGAAGTAATTTTCCACTGAGGATAATGAAGATTTAAAATTCAATTCTGTGTAGTCACAATCTAATAACCACTGATATGTTTTTGCTAAAAAATAAATTAAGAAAAACTCTGCCCAAAAATAAAGGTTCTCCGTGGTATTTTCTGTTGTGTGCAACTCTTCTAACTTTCTCATTGTTTCCCAAGTTAAATTGGAAATAAATTTTTGATTTTAAATAGATATAACATTTCATTCGTAAATAATAATCGTTGAAGTGTCCTGCTTAACAATGTGTTATTTTTTTCTTTTTCAGATAAAAGTCGTTATTCATCTCAAAGTGATTTACAAGTAGAAGGTATTTATAACATCACTATTAACTATACTAATTGCTTAAAACCAATTTACTGGGGAAAGTGCTCTGTTGCGTGATCCCCTTTCGAAAGCTAAAATGACATTGACTATTGATTTATTTTACTATCAATTTATATTCAGTACATTCATTATCAACGTCATAAAAATAGATTTTATTTGAAACAAAAATAAGTAAAGTTTAAACAAAAACAACAATAGAGAGCAAATAAGCACAATACAAAGGAATAAATTAAAACAAAAATAAAAAAATAAGAAAAATGCAATATTTAATAAAATCAACAAATTACATACAGTACCTCTTCTGTAAGTACGTAACCTTGCTATCGTCCCAGTAGCTTGAACCCCTTTCTGGCTGTGTGGACATTTATCTTCTGGTTTTTTACTGTATTGTCTAAATTATAGTTCGTCCATCCTGTTTGTTTGGCAAGTTTGTCATTGGTTGATGCATATGTGCAAATAACTTATCAAACAACTTTTTGTTTTTAATGATTATTAATTATCATTAAATAATGATATTCATTGTATTCTTTTTAGACACAAGAAATAGTACATTTTTTGGGGATATGATTGCAAACTTGCAATCATTTTCTTTATCTTCAAGTCCTTCAGAGAATGGTACCCAACATGAACACAAGACAGTGCGAATGGATTCTTCTACTGTCGATTATCCTTTGCTTGATCACCAAAGATGTCAAGCCAATGATTCTGATGTATACTATTATGGAAATGTGCGGCCAAGTTCTGCAAGTAGTTCTGATGCCCGCTCTCATCATACCTCTAGTATTCAGCTGTATCCTGTACCAATTGCAAATGCTGATCCAGAAGCTCAATTCAAACAAGATGTTGTTGAAAGAGAGAGCTCTCTGTAGTGTTCTCTCATCTGATTTAATCACTCGATTCTCTGTACTGTATCTAGATTTTTCCAGTATCATAGGAAAGTTCTGTAATACAGTATCACATGTACTACTACAGTATAATAGATGATAAACTAATGCTTAAAAAGACAAAATAAACAGTTATATTTAATGAGAAACATGTTGTTTCCAGACAATGGAATCTGGTTGACTATATTTTTTCAATAACATTTTTTTTTTCACTTTTTGGTCAAATTGAACATTTGTTTCAGGGGCACAATATTTTATCTTTAAGATAATTGCAATTACTACACCAACTAGAAATCATGAGAACACAAAATAAAATAACTTATTTATAGCAAGTTTGAATTATTAGTGCAGTATTATAATTAATATGAAATAGCTTTTGCTATGTGTTTTATAATTAATATGAAATAGCTTTTGCTATCACACTTGCCATGTGTTTTTATGTAGATTACAGCGGACCACAATGGAGTTGACGTTAAACATTAAATGCAATCATGTCCAAAAAACTACAGTACCTTGAATTAGCACTGTTTCATTGCATTAATATAATATAATATTTAAATGTTTTTCCAGATATTATCTTGATTAGGTGATGTTTACTAGACTAATATAATAAACAATTGTTAACCACTAATGCTGCAGCTATGTACAGTAGTTGTATTCTAAACATAAACAAATGATGATGAAAGACTATGTTAGTATGCCTACATATTTTTCATGATTTTGGATAAACAGTTAATTAATACGAACAATTTTATATCAATTGTAATTAAAATATGTGAAGTGCTTTGATCAACTTTGAAAGGCGCAATATAAGCAATTATTATTATTATTGTTTAGATGTCAAGAAATTAGAGTTGCGGATGCAAATTTGCATTTAGCGATAATGTGTTGGTTAGTACATTATATTTTAATATAAAAAGCAAGGTAAAATAATTAAGTTCTTAAAATGTACATACTTTTAAAGGTCAGGTACAGGCAAGAATTTTAAATATAATATTTGGTTAATTGTACATAGGTAAATCAAATATTTGTAATAGAAATCAAGACGAAAAAACATGAATTTCCCCTAATATGGTCAAATACAAAATTTGGCAAAATTCTTCCATAAAAACCAGGAAGACTTTTTTTCAGTAGTTAGAAATGTAATATTCAAGTTATATTACCTATATTTAGTCATCTGATAACATTTTTTACCACACTGTTTATTTTTCATAGCTTTTTAAAATGCATCTCTATTTACAAAATTTGTGTACAAAAGAATAGAGATTTTACTGTGTAATTTGAACTATCCCCCCACTGATAAGAAAGTGCTTATTTGCAACAAGCTCGTGTAACACAAATAAAATCCCAAAAATTATGAAATATAGGGGAAACTATAGATCGATAATTATTGGAATGTATGATCAATAGAAATTGTTTGCCCGCACCTGGCCTTTAAAACAATTTGCTTGGCTAATTCTGAAGTAACCAGGTTCTGTTGAATCCCTCTCTGAATGTGCAATATCTGATTCTTATATTGTACTGGAATACAGTACTTGTCAGTAGATGATTCAGTTTTCAATTCCCACCGAATCATGTGCATTGTGGATTCATTGCAATAATACTGTGTGTAATTTTATGTAAAGTGTTTATGAAATTGTTGATTTATATCAATGCGTTTTAAAAGTTTTTTGTAAACATTAATAATGAAGATAATTTGCTATGCTGCAATTAATATTTTCAACTGGTGACTTCTTTTCTTGAGATTTGTTTAAAAAAAATACTGAGGGCGCCTTTATATATTAAACATGCATATTCAATACGCCTACGAGAAGTGTGTTGTATAATATCGAAGAATTGTGAAAAAGGCTACTTGGCTGAATCCTAAAATGTTTGTGGATGTTATGAGTGTCCCTAGGGTATTTTTTTGAATTCTCGTTTTTTTGACCAAATCGAGTAGACAATTGTGCTTTTTTGGCATATTTTAATGTAGCATAGTTTTATCTTAATTTTAAAACATTTTTTTTTTCAAATTTCAAAAGCAGATTTAGAAAATCAAGAAACCAAAGTATCATCCTTTGTTAAAATTATTAATTCATAATGCATGTGAGTATACATGAGGAAAATACAACTTGGGATTATGAACTATGGTATAACACAGTGTAACAATTTAAAGTATACCTGCAAGGTTTTTGGGGATTGACCTCGGCCTCTATAACAAGCTAAATGTGTTCAAATTTAGGGTGTTGTATAAACACAGGAGATAATAAATCGTAATAAAAGTATTACATTATATGGCTTTATGCAACAATTTACACCATAATGTGAATGTTGTACTTTTACCTTGAATTAATATGTGTACTTCATGTAACATTAAATATAACGATATTATTTTACTTTGGTAAACAGGTGTACCGTATGTGTATTGAAACAAAACTGTTAACATAAATGTATAGGCGGCAGATATATATCAATTTGATCTCTGTTGCAAATATACCTTTGCTGTGGTCCGTTGGAACATCACTATCCAACTGTATTTGAACTATACCATGAAGCCAAAAAAAATGGTACAATGTCAAGCAGAAGATTCCTGATTCGAATCTCCTACAGATATCCGTTATAAATTAATTTCCAGTATCGCACTGGAAATGCCTTCAAATTAATATAAATCTGCCGTTATTTGAAAAATTTTACGTAAAACAAGTCTTTTATATTATGTAAATATTTGTGTGGGTTTTTAAAGAAATTGAAATAAACTCAGGTAAACTAAAACATGTCATTGTGCTAATCGTTTAATTTTTTGTAACTTTCTATGATCCATTTTTGTGCGAGTATAAAAAAAGTTCCCAGTGAAACAAAATCCACTCATTATTTATCCCTACAAGATCAAATGTGGCAGGAATCATTGTGAAAGGCAGTTTAACTCATTTTGTAGATGACATGTTGGATATCGATAGATTTTATTGAAGAAAACGCCATTTCTGCAATATTTTATATTTATTTTATATTTAAGGTGATGTTTGGATCATCTTGCCTTTATTTATATCTTGGTTCAGATGACAACATACCTAGAAGTCTGATTTCATGAAAATGGATATTGGTATACTGCAGGGACCACTTTGTTCAGTCTCTTTGAAAACTTTGCCTAGTCCAATAATAATAATAATGCTGCTTTGATATCATGCAAAAAGTATCCCTATAGTTTCTGTTACAATTTATAACAAAATGTACAATATCAATATATTTCATTTTGGCTCTAAAATCATCTTTAAAACACATGTAATATCTGCTTTGATCTTTGTGCACTGTTATAAACAATTTAATATTAAAACTATTAAGCTCCCTTCTTAAATTGTACCTTCTTAAAATTATTAAGACAATTATGACAATTGAAATTCTTAAATACTCAAAAGTTTCTTCACACATAAAATAAAAAAATAAATTTATTGTGAATTGTAGCATCTTATTGGATCAAATTTAGGTACAAATGTAAAAGAAAAATGTAAAACTTAGTAAATTTACCATTATTGCCAATTATGGTCAAAAGAGTATTGCTGTGAATGTTCAACAATTCTTGTGGGCCAATTTACACACACAAACGGAAAACAAAAATATATAAATGAAATCTATATGTTAATCTGATAACCATTTACACAAAATGTGCAGCAGACGGGTGGTTGAGCAGAAACCCGATTCTATCCTATTCCACTTACCGTTACCGTTCATCTGTGTAAATTGGCCTTTATAATATTTTCTTGCTTAATAAATAGTTCTAAAAAAACTGTTACAAATTGCATAATACATGCAGCTATAGATATATAAAAATTAATTAATAAAATTTCAGTATATATATATTTGAAATGGGATAGTGGTAAGGAAAGAGATAACAGGGGATCTATAGGGCTCTATGGGATTTAAATGATCAGCCCCCCCCCCCCCCCCCACCTCAAAATGTAATAATGTTTTATGTTTTCTTAATTTATTCTGTACATGATATTAATAGTCTGTCAAAAATATAGTACTATTAAAAGATTACAGAGCTGTAAAAAATGGAAACACCCAGTGGCGATGGAGCACCTATAACTCTTTCCTGGATTCAGTTCAAAATTTCAAATCCGTCAGCTTTCTTTGTTCGTGTATTTTGAGTCTTGTTCATGTACTAAAAACTTGTCATATTCCTCCCCATCTTCTGGCGCAGATTCATCCTGTTCTACCATGTCATACGTTGGGGGCACTGTGCCACTTTGAACTTTAAATGTTTCTATTGATTGGAAAGTCTTTGCAATGCGTAACCTGTCTGGAAGTGATATGGTGACTTGACTGTAGCGTGGTGGGATGTCACTTTGAGCTATCATTTCTTCTTCATTCACTGATGGACATGGATCAATAGCAGCTGTAAACATTTAACATACAATCTAAATTCAGACTGTTATCAATGTGGTTGCAATTCCTTAAATTTTATATTATTTTTTCTTTAATTAAACAATATACATTTTAAAATAATTATTAAAAATAAAAATGATTAAAATAAATTATAAAAAATAAATATGCATTTTTACTACATAAAACAAAAGTTTTCATGTTAAAACTTTAGGATAACCATTTATGCTGTCTGTGATGATGGTTATTACAGCTGTACTGTACTGTACTGTAGTATCTTGAATGTTTGACCGTCTGATCACATTCTATTTTGCGAAATGTTTTGTCAACA
Source organism: Antedon mediterranea (assembly GCF_964355755.1). Lineage (NCBI taxonomy): Eukaryota > Metazoa > Echinodermata > Crinoidea > Comatulida > Antedonidae > Antedon > Antedon mediterranea. Next base: position 11,839,822 of record NC_092678.1, read on the forward strand.
ACCAACCACTAATTTAAACTTGGGAGCATAAAGGCAGCAGGTTTAAACATTTTATTAACATTTTGTTTGTGCCAGTAAAATATTGAAGAAATACAACTTACCAACACTAACAAGCCTTGAATCATGTCCCCTGTGATCAAACACATCATCTTGAGGCTTCTTTAAAAGAGACACAAATGCCAAACAAGAGAGAATAACCATAATCGCTATAAAAGACACACCACCAATGATAGCAGCTAATGATGAAAAACTACTATATTCTTCAACTGAAATAATAATAAAAAGAAAAACATAATAATATTGTATATAAATGGTTCTACATCATTCATAGTAATAAGTTGACCCTTCCATGAGCAGGCCCCCTCAAGTACACAAATATTTTAACTTCATTACTGAACATTTTCAATGGATAAAAATTAGGAGTAGGAGATCAATTATTATCAAACAACAAATATTCAATGTTTGATACTTTTTGAAAAGAATTTTTAAATCTGCTCTGTATGTACCTATAAAGTCAAGTAAATTTATTGTCATTTGTAAACATATAAAAAACATATTACATTGTGATCATTTTAATAACAGCAATATCATTTTTATGCCCAGAATATTTATTAATATCAATATTGTTTGTTATTATAATGCTGTTTGAATATATAATGAAACAAAACACATTTTTTATTTATAGTTCAATAAGTAAAAATGACATGTACTTACTAATATCTTGACATGTTATGCCTGTATAGCCTTCAGGGCAAAGACATTTACTTAGCACACATGTACCATTATTTTGACATAGAGGGTCGCAGAAATCTCCAATATATGCAGTAGTCACTTCCATTATATGTAGTTGCTTCAGCATACCTTTAAACATTGAGATATGATCAGAATTCAAAATAAAGTACAATAGTCAACCTTATACAAATATTATATATATATACAATTGTGAATTTCATATCACGATCGTGGTGAGCAATACACTGGGGGCTCCAGTTTTATGGTGTTCTAGGATATCACTAATGCGATCAACTGTAAAGGGTCTTGCACACCTGTTCAGGCACGGTTCTGTTCTGGTGTCGGCAAATCAAATGTTACTGTTTGTTTTCAAGGCGCTACACATGGCTATGCGCCAATCGATATGTGCATAGCCGGGTGTCTAGAAAACTCAGATCTAGAAAACTCAGATATCAATATATGAGTTTTCCAGAATGGAACTCAGAGTTTTCTAGACACCCGTGCATAGCCATGTGAAAACGAAACATTGGTGTACGTTTGATTTGCTGTGGCACCTGCATAAATTGTCTTCTGTTATTATAGTTATAGGCCTAGTAGTGACATAGTAGATATTTTAATCACTTAAAAGTGATTTGGAAGAGGTTTTTACAGGGTTTTTGGGGTGTGCGCAAGGCTTGCGCAGTTTAGAAATACTTGCTAGTTTGAAGAAACAGGATGATATGATTCCATGGAAAGATGAATGATGTTATGTTATGATGATAATGTTAGGTGGTAATGTTAGGTGGTGTATAGCCGAATCTGGCCTTTCTGAAAAAACCTTTTAGTAATGAAAGTGTTGCACTATCATTACACTATCCAATTTTATTTTTCAGGAAATAACAATTTTAATAAATTATGTTCAGATACTATGCTACTGTACATTAGGATTGAAGAGGCGTTGCAAAAATTGTTTTACTGTTATTTTGTACATGGTTTTTACACACGTTTGTACATACCATATTTATTTGAATACATTTATTGTTCAGGAGTGATTTTAGAGGGTGTTTATTCGAGTGAGGTGGAGTAGTTTATTTTTTTAAATGTAATATGGTAACATATTAATCAAATAAATACCGTACCCCCTAGATATGCAACACCATTAATATCAAGAAGTGATAAAATATGGTAAAAAATTGTATCAAAATGCTTGGTATGGAAATGTGTTTATATGCATGTTAATTCAAGAAAATATAGTAAATAAGGTACATTTGTAACTCTACCACCTACAAAACCATAGCAAGATCTGTTTTGTTTATAATTTGTACCCAACTAGCAAATTTTTAGTGATATCATTACAGTTAAAATTATTTCTTTTGGCATGTGACAAGGGTAACCTGTGACAATACAGGACTTTAAATATTACATTACTACTAAATATTAAAGCTCACTTACAGTACAGCAAGGTCAAGGATATCTACTGATTTGTAAACATAATATTCCTCATTCACTTCACTTAGTTATTTGGTGCTATCCAGTAAAAAAAAAGCCCTTCAAAATATAGGAAACTTCTAAGTAAGTAAATACCAAATATTTATTAGGTGATAAAGGCCCCATTTTGTGAATTCACCATATTGGTCATACTGTACATCTATCAAACCAATTGGTAAGAATCAATAACATTCACTACAAAAATAGCATAATAATCCAACATCAATGACAAATATAATAAGCAGGTAGGCCTTGTATGGTGTTAATTAATCAATACAATTAGAGGTATATTGGTTTCAATCAATATTTGATATCAAAGTAAAGCCAGATTAATGGATGACTTAACCTTGACCTTAAATATTATGAGTAAAGCACTCAGTAAAAACGCAAATTTCATGGCAGATTTGGTGCAGTAATGTAAACATGAATGTCCAACAAACCAATAATCATATGATTCACAGCATGATGATGTTATGATCTAACAGTGTATTATTGAAGCATTAAAATGGGTGAAAAACAGTATGTAAGCACAAAACATAACAATATTATTATAGATTGTATAGCGCTTTTAACTTTTAAAAATTGACAAAGTGCTTCACATTGCAAGAGACCAATTAAAAACAAAATAAATCTTATAAAAATATGAATTAGTAAGTAGATATCTAGTTATCTCAAAATAATGTGGACAGTTTATATAATCATATTATTTACAGCTTAGTTAGTTATGTCACACATCTGGGGCGGACCCAGATTTTGACCACCCACCCCTCCTATGTTGCGTCCAGAAGTGGGTTTTACACTCGACAGTGAACCATGACCAACGGCTTAAAAATTAAAGTAAATGAACGTCAGGGCTATATTTGAAATGCAAGTGTGAACACTGGACGAGACCCAAATAAAAATGGGGTTAGCATAGAGCCAGGACTAATAAGGTAAGGCCATGGATGGTCAAAAGACATAGGCTAGGTAGGCTAGGACTAGGTAGGGAGAGTAGTGTCCCTAACTAAAACAAGCCTAATCTTATTGATGGTCACATAGGCTAGGACTAGGTAGGGAGAGTAGTGTCCCTAACTAAAACAAGCCTAATCTTATTTTTGAACATTCATTTTCTACAGTTCAGTTCCTTCATCATCATTTTTACAAATTGATTACACACAGGCCTGAGTACAGTACTACAGTGTGTCATTAGAAGGGTGAATGACATAAAAATTGACTTGAGTCGAATTTGTTTGCGTAAACTTCAATAAACCACACGTCGAATCAAAGGCCACCACAGAGGTGGTAAGTAGGCCCTTACCTTATCTTCTGCTGGTAGTACTGTAGGGAAGGTGTTCTATCGAACTAAGACCAGGGAGTTGTTCTCCCTGCTAAGACAAAACAAACAAGGTTAGGTGGCCTACGAAAGAGAAAATAAAGAATAAAAACTTACGGTAACTAGATTTTATGTATGCCACCAACTTCACTGAATATGGAAAGATTTAAACGGATATTTACTCATTTTATTTCTGTTGTTATAATATGATTGAAAGTAACACAATAAGCGAGGTCATAGTACAGTACTAACACAGTGCTACAGTTCATCTAGCGTGTTTAGCTAGGTAATCCAGAGTTCTTCAACACGATCATCTCATTGGTCACATCCCGTCAAGGCTATCTCGGTCTCGTGGTACCTGTCAATCACTTCAGCCCTAATAAGGCGTGGTTATTTCGCACTTTAATTTAAAATGATAAAATAACAGTAAATGAGACATTTATTTTGAGATACTCAACAAAATAGGAAAATATATTGTGACTCGTATGCTGAAAGATATTTTTCTATGAGGACAAAAAGTGAAATCTAAAAATTGTTATAATACCAGGCCTACTTTTTCTTGCCAACAACATTATTTTATGGGATGAGCATACTTAATTTCCATAACATTGAATTGCACAATCAACGGATATTGCCAACAAAAAATTATTTTAGCTGAAGAAGGAAACAGCCAAGGGCAAGTCCTTGAATGCTGCAAACTGGCAACACAATTAACAACTGCAACAACTTAGGCCTACGTATTACACCAAATTGTATAGTTGTTCTTTACTTCATATAGTAGTTCAACTACTTGTGTATATAGAAAGTTTTATCTTATTACAATTCATAATTAATGGTTTTTTGTTATATTTTTTACCAAACTAAAAATAATTAAAATGACAAAAGGTTTGTAATTGTAGGCTACGAATGTTGTATGAATGTAATACAATTGTATAGGCCTATATAAATAAAATACAAAACATTCATGTCACCTACTACTACTCTAGCTACTACAGATATTCTTTAAAAAAAAAGAAATAACTAATATTTGCTCAATTTACATAAAAAATGCATGATCACAATATTGATTAATTGATTGCCCTATATAGTTTGTTATTGTGAATAATCTTAGACATGAAGCTAACAATGCTTTCTTATTTGGCTAAAGTATCTAAAAATGTAATTATATAACCATCTTATAATATACACTGAATGTACTGAAGCAACTTCTTGATGTGATTTAATAGATAAAGCTCATTAAGAGCCAGTTCAGACTACCTCAATTGGTTTCACAGATACAGTTACCGCTAACTTTTGTTAAGTTTTTGTTTGTTGTATTCTCTATATATAAGTTGCATATATTAACAAAACCTGAAAAAAGAGGAAACAACTATGAAAAAAAAGATCTGGAATCTTTTTATTACCAAAGTAAAGCACTTAATTAAAAATGAATATATGTGCTACTACTTTAAAGCTCAATGTAAATGGGGAGATATAAAGGAAAATCTCCTTAAATTAATGAAATAACAAAATGCTATTTGTATCTCTTAAATACATTGTATATAGGCCTAATGACTATATTACGTTTAGGATGTCATCCGGGTATGAAGCGTCTCACATACACACAGAGCCAAAATATTAACTTGGACTTGCACTTTGTATGGACTATGGATTATATACATTCCATCCAATCCATTTTAACACCTTTTTTCAAGCTTCTGCATTCTTCGTTTTCATCTCATCCATTTTTTCCTTGGTAAAAAGGAAGGATACTTTATATTCCTCCCTGAGTTTATAGCCTCGATTACCCAGACACGGACACGAACAGAAGAAAACAACAATAACCACAAGTACGTTGTTTTTTAAATCAATTTTTATCGTCATTTTATTGCCATCTATATATTTTAACTAATTGTATTTTTAAAAATGTAAATGAATGTAAAAGTGTAGTTTCTTTTTAACATCAAAATAATTTTAGCCAATGTATGTATATACTGTTCCAATGTATATACTGTTCCAACGTATATACTGTTCCAACGTATATACTGTTCCAACGTATATACTGTTCCAACGTATATACTGTTCCAACGTATATACTGTTCCAATGTATATACTGTTCCAATGTATATACTGTTCCAATGTATATACTGTTCCAATGTATATACTGTTCCAATGTATATACTGTTCCAATGTATATACTGTTCCAATGTATATACTGTTCCAATGTATATACTGTTCCAATGTATATACTGTTCCAATGTATATACTGTTCCAATGTATATACTGTTTAAAAGATATGTATTTTTTTAGCAATGTACCTTATGAATAAGAGAAATATATAAATGTGCATATATATTATTATATTTATAACAGAGAACTATAATAAAAGTGGGACGAACCCACACAAGACAAACAAAAAGTTGTTGTTAGACTGTTGTATGCCTACAGTTTATAATAATGCAGATAATTCAATTTAATTAATTAACTAGAAAGCCACTCCGAGGGTGCATACTGTAAAATTCTCCTACATAAGATTTCTCCGGTAAAATAAAAAAATATATATATTTGTGTGTGTCTTAATGCTGTTTGTGATTTAGGCTAATTTCACTACAAGCATGTGTATGCGAGTTTGGTGTAATGGTTATGTAACCAGCCTTTCAATTAACAATAGCTTCAGTTGACTAACAACAGAACAGCAACGCAAAAATCAAACGAGTGAATTTGAAAAGAAATAGGTTTTTTAAACTACTCGCATAAAAAAAATGTGCACATTAAATCAAATTATGTTTTAAAATTACAAATCACAAATTATAACTCTTGCCTCTTGTACAAAAATGAAGTTTTTCTGTTGAAATCACTTTTCAGTCTGGAGTGCGCCCTCTAGCCTTCGGCTTACAGCTCACTGGTTTGATATGAACCCATTTAAAAGGCCAACTTGGGTGTAATTAATATTTAAAGTTATCATAAAAGCTCATCAACTAAAATGATAGACAGCAGTATCATTGTCAAATAAGGTGATGTTATGGGTATGGCAAGCTCATAAGCAGTTGAAGAGAATGGTTTGTATTTTCAAATTTGGCTTGACCTAGGATAGTTAAAGTCAATTTACACAGATGAGTGGTAACTTTAAGCGGAAAACACAAATATAAAATCTATGTATGTTATTTCTTATGACCATTTACACACTGAACAGACGGGCGTTTGAGAGAAAATCCACTCAAGATAGAAAAAGAATCTATTTTGTCAAAGTACTATGTGGTCATTTTGGATTCTGATTCTTGATTGATGTGACGCCATCTATCAACAACTGTTTGAGACCAAGATGTCAAAAAATACGAGTGCCAAAGTAGTCTAGTAGTAGTCTAGTTTCGGAACTTCTTATTATTCAGAAATACAAACAAGACTATCCACCAGACCACTAGCGAATGCCGCATGCTGTATAAACGGGACAAGCTACGCAGTTTTGTGCTTACCGTTTGTGTAAATTTAAACTTGTATTTTCTGAATAAGCTAAAACTAGTATCCACTTCTCTTATACATACATACACATTTAAGACAGGAGGTAGGCTATAATTCATGTGAATGATCATGTGTTCCTTTCAGTGACACCACATCAGCATTCAACATGACATGATAATAAAAATTGACTGTTTTTCGGTAATTTAATATTGAAATACGTTCATCATTTCCATGAAAACGAGCCAAGTCTTTTCTAGTCACTTCTGTTGGACAAAATCTGTAAATGTTTTGCGTAAGATTTGAATAATGGCGTGTGTCTGTGTTTGCCATCAGAGTTGCTGAAAGAAAATTATAGAAAAATGTGTGAATTTAAACCCCACTAAATGGTAAGTGAGGACGGAAGTTTTAAGTGAGACCACTTACTAGTGAGAGAGGGTAGGATTAGTAAGACATCTACAAGTTTCTAGTGAGAGAGGGTAGGTTTAGTAAGACATCTACAAGTTGCTAGTGAGAGAGGGTAGGTTTAGTAAGACATCTACAAGTTGCTAGTGAGAGAGGGTAGGTTTAGTAAGACATCTACAAGTTGCTAGTGAGAGAGGGTAGGTTTAGTGAGACATCTAAAAGTTGCTAGTGAGAGAGGGCAGGTTTAGTAAGACATCTACAAGTTGCTAGTGAGAGAGGGTAGGTTTAGTAAGACATCTACAAGTTGCTGGTGAGAGAGGGCAGGTTTAGTAAGACATCTACAAGTTGCTAGTGAGAGAGGGCAGGTTTAGTAAGACATCTACAAGTTGCTAGTGAGAGAGGGTAAGTTTAGTAAGACATCTACAAGTTGCTAGTGAGAGAGAGTAGGTTTAGTAAGACATCTACAAGTTGCTAGTGAGAGAGGGTAGGTTTAGTAAGACATCTACAAGTTGCCAGTGAGAGCGGGTAGGTTTAGTAAGACATCTACAAGTTGCTAGTGAGAGAGGGTAGGTTTAGTAAGACATCTACAAGTTGCTAGTGAGAGAGGGTAGGTTTAATAAGACATCTACAAGTTGCTAGTGAGAGAGGGCAGGTTTAGTAAGACATCTACAAGTTGCTAGTGAGAGAGGGTAGGTTTAGTAAAACATCTACAAGTTGCTAGTAAGAGAGGGTAGGTTTAATAAGACATCTACAAGTTGCTAGTGAGAGAGGGTAGGTTGAGAAAGACATCTACAAGTTGCTAGTGAGAGAGAGGGTTGGTTTAGTAGGACATCTAAAAGTTGCTAGACTAGTGAGAGAGGGTAGGTTTAGTAAGACATCCACAAGTTGCTAGTGAGAGAGGGTAGGTTTAGTAAGACATCTACAAGTTGCTAGTGAGAGAGGTTTAGTAAGACATCTACAAGTTGCTAGTAAGAGAGGACAGGTTTAGTAAGACATCTACAAGTTGCTAGTGAGAAAGGGTAGGTTTAGTAAGACATCTACAAGTTGCTAGTGAGAGAGGGTAGGTTTAGTAAGACATCTACAAGTTGCTAGGGTAGGTTTAGTAAGACATCTACAAGTTGCTAGTGAGAGAGGGTAGGTTTAGTAGGACATCTACAAGTTGCTAGGGTAGGTTTAGTAAGACATCTACAAGTTGCTAGTGAGAAAGGGTAGGTTTAGTAAGACATCTACAAGTTGCTAGTGAGAGAGGGTAGGTTTAGTAAGACATCTACAAGTTGCTAGGGTAGGTTTAGTAAGACATCTACAAGTTGCTAGTGAGAGAGGGTAGGTTTAGTAAGACATCTACAAGTTGCTAGTGAAAGAGGGTAGGTTTAGTAAGACATCTACAAGTTGCTAGTGAGAGAGGGTAGGTTTAGTAAGACATCTACAAGTTGCTAGTGAGAGAGGGTAGGTTTAATAAGACATCTACAAGTTGCTAGTGAGAGAGGGTAGGATTAGTAAGACATCTACAAGTTTCTAGTGAGAGAGGGTAGGTTTAGTAAGACATCTACAAGTTGCTAGTGAGGGTAGGTTTAGTAAGACATCTACAAGTTGCTAGTGAGAGAGGGTAGGTTGTATAAGACATCTACAAGTTGATAGTGAGAGAGGGTAGGTTTAGTAAGACATCTACAAGTTGCTAGTGAGAGAGGGTAGGTTTAATAAGACATCTACAAGTTGCTAGTGAGAAAGGGTAGGTTGAGTAAGACATCTACAAGTTGCTAGTGAGAGAGAGGGTTGGTTTAGTAGGACATCTAAAAGTTGCTAGACTAGTGAGAGAGGGTAGGTTTAGTAACACATCTACAAGTTGCTAGTGAGAGAGGGTAGGTTTAATAAGACATCTACAAGTTGCTAGTGAGATAGGGCAAGTTTAGTAAGACATCTACAAGTTGCTAGTGAGAGAGGACAGATTTAGTAAGACATCTACAAGTTGCTAGTGAGAGAAGGTAAGTTTAGTAAGACATCTACAAGTTGCTAGTGAGAGAGGGTAGGTTTAGTAAGACATCTACAAGTTGCTAGTGAGAGAGGTTAGATTTACCTGGAACTACTACAACTTGTCCAAAAACTTGTTTGATGCTAGTAGATATTAACTGGTAACCGAATGCCGATTCATCGTATGGTGATTGACGAGAGGGTTCAAATGATTCTCCTAAAATGTTGAACTTGATTCGCTTGTCGTTTACTATCTTTTTATCAAGCTCCAAAATCTAAAATAAGGGAGATTTGAGATAAAAAAATTCAAGACAATCCAAAAATGTACATAATAGAAATTTTAAATGGTCACACATGGGATGATTTATAGGTCTCTGATTCTACTCGTCTACACCGATGAGATGCCTTCATACCATGGGATGATTACTAACCTCTTGTACACTTTGTAAGGGGTGAATCCGATGATTAACAATAGCTTTGGCATTCGGAGCAATCACGTTTGTCTTTAAAAAAAATGTTTTCACATGTGATATTAAATATTTCTCATTTAAAAAAATGTCTTAAAGATGTCAATGTACCGTTAAATTAATATTGATACACAAATTGTAGAAAACTGCAATATACCTTGATGCCACCATTAAACATCGTCACTGCTGTTGTTGTTCGAATCAATGAATCAGTTTCAGGATTCCGAGATATAAACCTTTAAAACAAAGAATTTGCAGAATTTTAGGTGCTATGACATTCCACTGATTTTTAATTAAAATAATTAAAATAAATTTATTTATTTATTTGGTGACAATTTACCTTTAAATTGGTGGCACTGAAAATATGCGGTGCGGTTCGTTAAAAAACAAAACAGAAAATGTTGCAAAAGAAAACATAAATACAATGAACAAAACTATTTACAAATAACAATAAATGCAATGTAATATGGTATGGCACAATATTAGAATAAAAACTATTAGAGATGTTTATGTTGTTTAATTTTTTAAACAGGGGAGTAAGATGTTAACAATTTAATTTAGCTGTCAAAGGGGGAAAAGTGTGTGTGCTCCTGGAATTGGTTCGTTCAAATATTTTTAAGCACTACTGCTTCAATGTGCAATTTCTAATCACTTTCCAAGATATTCTGGTGATAGAAATAATAGTATCTTCAACATTTATACTGCAATTTTATTTATACAGTAGATATTTAAAAACTTATAAAAAATGTTAACAAACAATACATACCAACTCAAAAGAGGGCCAAACAACCATAGATTTGTTACAAAAAAACGGACTGCAACGGGCATCTAAAATAATGAATACAGTATCAATTAAGATTTTCTTTTGTTCACTGTTGAACTTTGTAGATACCTTTTAGGTTATTTTTAGCCACACGCCCCAAATGGGCATTTGAAAAGTGAATAGTAATTGTAAACAAACACCTTGATTAACAACACTACAGCTTGTGTCAGTTTGAACATAGCTTTGTAAAATATTTATAAACAATTATTGATACTTTGACACTTATACTTACTTCAACACTGAGTGTTTGGTACATGGCTTTATCTACATCTGATCCAAACTGTGATGGTAATGGACAGCCCTCTAACCTGAGAATGAGTAAATTAACAGATTTAATTGATTAATTTCATTCTGCATTGCCACAAAAACAAAAAACTTTTCTATAAATAATTTTCAATCTCACTAGATATTGAGATTTTGACACTAGCATAATTGTAAGGTTAAATAATATGCCTGATTTCATTCGACATGAATCAAGTTTGCTTATTCTTTACTCTTTACCTGAAAAAATTCTAGTAGTAGTATGTCTGAGGAAGTCTTACACCGTTAAACTTAACACTTACTGACAGTGAAAATGGAGTGAAATGTTGTGTTAAACGTTGGTATATTGTGTATTCCCACTCCTGATCATGAATGCTGACTTGTTGTACCATCTGATCTCTATCAGTGGTAATTTAATGCTAAACTTACTGTTTGTTTATGATTGTTTTTAATGAATTTGTTCATTCTCTTTACATTCATAAAACAGAAGTAAAATTAATGTACCATGATCTTGGTAAATCTTATGGAATAATCATGGCAAGTTTAATTGTGGCAGATCCGGGAAAACTTGTAAATTGGACCTTTGAAATATTCTTACCTACAAATTGCTCTTGCAAGTGCACCGATATTTGTTTCCTTTGGAGGGATACTTGAATGTCCTGTAGGAGCTGAATCCATTGTCAACTCTACAGTCACTGATCCTTTTTCTGCTATTGAAACCCTAAAATACAATATAGTTTTATTGTTTATTTTGTGTAAATTTATTTCGTTTTGTCGACAGCCACCTTCAGCAACATATATTTTTGTAATTCAAAAGATATGCATTCAAATTAATTAATAAGTAAAGTTTAAATAAACAGCAAGTATTATTAACACATTTTCTATTTACAAGTAAAGTTTAAATAAAATTAAGCAGGTAGATCGAAGAGAAAAAAAAAATGAAAGATTTCAAACACAAATTTTTAAATCCTGTCCCGCAGTAATGGATCAAAATAAAATGATGTTTTGAAATTCTGACCCTAATGTCACACCTTGGGCCCTTTATTTATGGAAACACCCATATATATATATATATATATATATATATATTTTTTATATTTAGTATTTTCAAATGTACTACATTTTATATTTAAACCTGTTAGTGACAGTAATTATTCTAATTTTTAAAAAAACAATAACAAATCTGCCTTAATAAAAATGCTGAAAAGCGTATTTCAAATAGTGATTTTCATTTCAATAATTGTTTAAGTGACAATAAACACTACTACATTCTTCTCTTCATTTAAAGCTTATCATGCATTACATGATGGAAGGCTACAAGGTCTGCATGTGCACATCACAATTGTATTATTACATCAGTGCTGTACATTTGTGACTATTTTTATTCAAAAACTCTACATTGCTGTCAGGTTTTTTTTGGTCATTTTTTAAATTCGATGAAAAAATGATTATTAGAAATAGAAAAAGCTTTTTCAGAATGGCAGAGACTAAGTACTTACATAGCAACTGGCTTGTTAAGAAATGGTACAATACCATGTAATATCATCGTTCCCTCATCTAAAAGAAATTCTACTTCAGTAACTCCTTTTTGCTTCAAGTGTTCAGCTATGTAGTGTGCACCTTTGTTCCCTCCAATCTGTAAAAAGCATAGCAAGCAAAGCAAATTATTAACATTATTTGAGCTAGTATGAAATACCATGCTTGAATATAGATGTAATATAATGTGTTGGATTGAAGGGTATCTCCACACACACCACCCATAAAATAATCAATTTTCACACAAATAATTGTCAATGATAGATCTTCTTCAATCAATCAATCAATCAATCAAATAAACATTTAATTTCTTTCATATTCATATTTGAGTAAAACATTATAATTTCTGATATTTTATATATAAATATTTTTTTTAGACATATAATACAGTAAATCATAATTTAAATGTAAATTTTAATTGTTTATCATTTTACCATGCTCTGTTTATGTTAAATTTCAGGATCTTCCAGCCACATTTTTTTCTGAACAGAATGGTCAATGCTCTTTAATATTTTTGTCATTTCATTTATTTTGTCTCCATAAAAATACAATATAAAAAACGTGGACAAAGAACAAGAAAACATCACACAAAACCAGACAGAGACAGGATTCCTAAAAAGCGAACTTAATCACTATCTAGTAGTCTCCTATTGAACTGATTGTATAAAAAATATATTCAAACATTCATAATTCTTGATATAATTTTCAAAGTATCAGTAATAAAATGACTGTTGATTATGTTGATGCATTACAATTTATTTGCATATATCAGTACCTCCTCATCATGACCAAATGCAATGTAAAGTGAACGCTTAGGAAGATCCTTTTGTTTTAATCTGAACTCTAATGCCTCCAGGATACCCTGCAATAACAAAATTTAATAAAAAATGCAGTAATTCCTATAAAATATATACTTTAAAAACAAATAATAAGTAGGCAATTTTCTTGAAAGCAAGCCAGACACATAATCCACACATCAGGGGCCGATCCAGAGAGTAGAACTTGAGGGCGCACACGCTTTGTTATGACAGAGCCGGGTCATTCTTCAGTAAGTGTCTAAAATCATGTCCCGATACTTTGGTGGGATAGAGACTGAAAATTCATCATTCAAAAATAAAAATTCTTGACTTATATCATAATCAACATTATTGTAAATATAATTAATTACATAAACCAAAGATAATAACATTGATATTGTTAATTTTTATAAGAATATTTCAGGCAACCCCCTAAAACACCATGTCCCGATCGTACATCTTCAATTTTATGATCGCCGTATATATTTCATAACAGGACTTTTGTTATTGAAAATATTGTAAAAAGTTAGTTAATCATGATATCATGCGATTTTATTCTTCAAAATACATCTCTACATACATTAAATCTCAAACTTTTAAGTTTTTGTTTGGAAAAAGCTTGTCCCGCACTTTTGTGTCATATCCGTCACATAATTCAAATGTGCCGTCTACAGTTTAATAAACGGCGGGGAAAAAAATTGATTGTGCGTTATATATATTGAAGATATTGAAATAAAACTAGTCGCACATCATTTTCAATAAAAGAGGGAAAAAGGTAATAAAACAAGGTTTTAGAAAAATTACAGTTGCGTACCTTTATTCAATATCATATCCGAACGGTATAGAACTCATTAAATAATTATAATTTCTGATTTTTTTTCAACTGGAAGTACAATTTATTCACGGTATCTAGAAGTATGTACTCCGTCTCCGCTGTCAGACATGCCTACGGGGTGATCTTGGGCTGCTCTAAGCTAAATACATCATCTCCGTCACGGTCAGCTCCGTCACATTTCTTAATGTTTCGTTGTGACGGAGATGACGGCCAGTGACGGATATGACTTTTTGTTATTGCCAGGGCCTTTTTTTGTTGTACATTTTGTTTTGTTTATCTTTATTATGTTATTACAGTACATTCTTTTTCTATGTGATTCTGGTCAATAAACATATTCAAATCATATCTTAAAGTCATTTCCGTCACATGATTTTTTAGGTTCGTCATATCCGTCACGGTTTCATCTCCGTCAGATGGATATTTTATCCTTTTAAATTCTAAAATATTTCAGTAATGAACGCAATTATGTGGTATAATTGAAATATAAACCATATTCTTCAACTATGTCAATGGTTAGAAATATTAGTTCAACAGAATTTCGTAAAACATCACTGACAGTCATACTATTTTCTGAAATTTATTATTTTTTGGAATAGTAAATGGTTTTGAACGTATAACATCATACTAATAAATGTTAAAACAATCATTTTTTTATTAATCGATAAAAAAATACTGTATGGAAATAATTTTATAATTCCAACCCGTTATTTTTTCTATTTTTGTATATTCCATAAATGTGACGGATATGACAGCAACATGGAACCATGTATTTATAAATGCGAATAAAATACGAAATATATAATAAAGATTGCGCCAAACATACGCTTGCCATGTAATAAATGTTCATTTATCTGAATAAACTTTAAAAATTAAAAAAATTCAAGTTTTAAAAACGATTTTTTTATAAACCTGAAATTAGACACTTACTGAAGAATCACCCAGCCATGTATTTAAAGAATTACAACTTTGAATGGATTAGAAGCCATTTTTATGTCCAAAAGTAGTTGGACACAAAGATGGCTGATAGTGTCCCACGTGACTTTCTAAAACAATGAACAGGAGGTTGCAACTCTCTTATTAAGAAGGATTAATCAATGAGGCTAGCCTGGTAAAAATTATGATGACTGCTAGTCTTGCCTGTGGGTTCAGCTGGAAGGGTTACCCTCTCTAAATAAAGTGGAAATGAAATGACAGAAAATAATTTAGTGTTTCAAACCTACCAGGACACTTTGTTTATCATCCATTGTTCCTCTTCCATAAATAAATCCATCATCTTCAATTCCTTGGAAAGGGGGAACCGACCACATCGATTCTTCCACTGGGACAACGTCCAGATGAGCACATAACAGATATGGTGTTAATTGAGAGGATGACCCCTTCACAGTATATAAAAGACTGTATTCATTGATTACTTCTAGGCTCACAAGGACAGATGAGTGGATCAAAGGATACTCTACAAAATCAAACAATTTACATCTCTTTTGTATGTTTTGCATTCTGTAATGAATATTCAATAATTTTGATGGTTTTTTGTTGTTGCAATAATTCCATTTTAAAAAGAACTTCCTGTTTAAAAGAAAAATCCACTTACTTATTTTTTAAAGAATATCAAGGAAATCCCCTCCTAAAACGCTAATCGTCGTTAGACATTGCGCGTCTTACTTGTGTTCGCCACTCAGTACGTTTTTGAGCTAGCATGTGTATAGGTCCGCGTGTGAAAAGTTCTGTTTCCTTTTTTATGTTTGCCATCCATGTTGTTTTTGGTCTTCCTTTTGGTTTTTTGGTCTTTCTCTGAGCCTCTCCGAGTGCGATCTTAGCTGGTGTGTTTTCATTTAAACGGAGCAGGTGACCATACTATGTCAGCCTTCTTTTCTTTATGTTCTTACTCCACTCATTTTCTCCTGTTCTTTTGTACAAATCTTCATTTTTTATTTTCTCCGGCCACCTTATACCTATTATTCTCTTTAGGAATTTTCTTTGAAAGACATCGATTTCGCTTTTTAGTGATGCTGTCATTGTCCACAGTTCACAATTATACAGAAAGATGCTTGTAATGTATACGTTGAAGACTCTCATTTTCAGGTTTATTGTTATTTTTCTATTTTGGAGTATGTGATTTATCTTGCTGAAAGCTGCTAATGCGAGACGTTTTCTGTTATTAACATCCTCTCTGGTTCCCAATTTACTTCCAAGGAATTTGCAGTTTCGCCAGTCTTCATTTCCTTTCCTTTTTATTTTAAAATCTTCGGTTTTTGACGGGTTAACTTTTAGATTATAGTCTTGTAGATACCGTGGAATGTCTGTATTTATTTCATTTATATATTCTTGTGAGGTAGATACAAAAGATATGTCATCTGCATATTGAATGTTTAATGTAAATTCAGGTGTATATTGTTTTTGTTGACGTTGCTCTTGTTCATATTTTTGTAGGATATGTGCTAGATATGTAATGAAAAGGATGGGACTAAGACAGTCTCCCTGTGGTACTCCTATGTTTGATTTAATTGGGTCGCCTATTTCCTTTCCAATCCTTACTCTAAGATCTACTTGTTCTATGAGAATTTTGATAATATTTAGCTCTTCTGGTTCAAGGATGTGAGATATTATATCAATTAATTTTTTCCTGTCTACAGTATCAAAAGCACTGCTCATGTCTAACATGAGTACATTTATTTCGTAGTCTGATGATGTGATTGCTTTTTCTGCTAGTGTTCGGAGAGTAAACACATGTTCAGTGACACTCCTTCCTTTACAGTATGCTGCCAGTGAGGGTGGTATAATGGTCTCAAGCTTATCATCAATTCTATTTATAAGGCAAATGGCCAAAACTTTTCTAATGATATTTAGGAGGACAACTGGTCTAAGGTTCTTTACGATACCCTTTTGTTTGCCTGGTTTATGTAATGGAACTATGATACCTTCTGTGATATCATGGGGCGCCTTTCCTGTCATAACCATATCATTAAACATAGTTGCAATACTACTGAAAATGTTGTCAGGTGCATATTTTATAAGTTCAGAGTGAACCTCATCTGGCCCTGGGCTCTTCCCATTTTTCAGTTTCTTGGCAGCTAATTTAATTTCTTCTATCTTAAATGGATGTTTCATCCTTATCTTATCAATTCCTAGGTTCTTCTCAACTCCTTTCTTCTCATAGACTTCTCTGAAATAACTTGTTACAATTTTTACTTGTTCTGTTTCATTGGTAATTATGCTATTTCTACAGTCGTATACAAAACTTTTATCCGTTTTTTCTGTTCTTTTTAGATGTCTTATTGCTTGAAACATTTTATTTGGTTCATCTTTTATTTTCTCAAGTTCTTCAATTTGTCTACTTATTGTTTTTTCTTCCTCATATTTTATCCTACTATGAATTTCCTTAAGTACTATATTTCGTTGTTTTTTCATTTTAATCCTATCATCATTTTGTTTGCATGCATTTATTTCTAGCCTAAGTTTCTTTTGTTTCTGAGAAAGTTTCTTAATTTCATCATTTTGTATTTTATTTGCTCTTCGAGTTTCTTTAAATCCTACTACTGTACATTTATTGCTGCATCTTTACAGACGTCTGCAATAAGCCCCCATCGTTTAAAAGTGTCAACGTTAGTTAGCTTATCTGTATCTAAAGACTCTTTCACTTTATTCTGGTATTTTTCTTGATTAGTCCTTTCATTTAATTTTTCTACGTCAATTACTCTACACTTCTTTTTTTGTTTCATCTTAAAATATTGCAACCTAAGTTGTGTTTTTACTATTCTATGATCAGTTTCTACATCAATTCCGCTGTAAGATCTAGAGTTAGTGACAAAATTAAAATTTCTCTTCCTAATCATAATGTAATCTACTTGATTTCTATAGGGATTTCTACGTGGCGTACCGTCCTTGTCATTATGTGGTTTAACCCTGACTGGCATAACCCATGTCATTCTATGTGACATTTTGTGTTCGAACATAGTATTCATGAGTAGGAGTTTATGTCTCATTGCCATCTCCAAAAGTGCTATTCCATTGCTGTTTAGTGTTCCTTTACTATGTTGGCCCATGCATTGTGCAAACCCCTGATGGTACCCAGATCCGGTCTTAGCATTCATGTCCCCCGCAATGATTAGTAGGTTTCTATTGCTAACAGTAACACTGTTTATAATGCTCTCGAGTTCGTCATAATATTGCTCCCTAATTGCTGGATGCTTTTCACTTACACTTAGCGTGTGCGCATATGTTGAAATAAAATTTACATACCTCTGTTTTCTTGAATTTTCTCCCTTTATCCTAAAAATAGCCATACACGTTCTATCAGAGAATCGTTTAAATTTAGCACACAAACCCTTCTGTATACCTACACCGTGATGCGCATTCTTTTCCGATCCCGTATGGAAAAGCTCATATTTATCTTCTCCTATGCCAGGCAGGTCAATAACACCTGTTCCATGCAGGTGAGTCTCTTGCACGCCGAGTACTTGTACATTGTATCGTAGTAGGTCTGAGGCTAGGTCCTTCTTCTTTTTGTGAGGTCTAATTCCTGTAACATTCAGGCTTCCAAAAGCTAGATTTTCACATATACGGCGACTAATACACATATTGCTTGCTTTTCAAAACGCACGGAGGGCGAAAATACTGTGAGATTTAGACGTTTTTGATGTTATTATTCTTAGTGTTTCTAAGCTAGTGCGGCGTCACCCAACACTTCCCCAAGGAAATAATCAAGCAAAATTGTATTCTAACCATAATGAAATAGATATTCAATATGGTGGATTAGAGTTGTTTTGGTGTCATTTATTGTGATAAAACTTGACATTTTATGATAGAAATACTATATATACTGTAAAAATAAAAGATGCCCAAGGTCAGCATTAATGTTGTTTTTGTGCATGATTGATTCTACACACTGATTGGCCAGAAGTTATACCAGCTCTTCATAATATAATGGATAACAAATGCAACAGCTTTATGACACACAAATAAATTTCCTGCTTATGAAAATAAGTAACAGGTCTAAGACATCTAGACTCAACTCTTGGGAAGACGGAGAAACAAAGGTTTACCTACCTTCTTGAGGATCAAAAACAAAGGCTAGGCTAGACCATACATGAGTGAGGTGACCCATAAACTAAATGTATACTGACGACGTAGGCTAGGCCTAGGCCGGATAGGCCTACGTACGAGGCCTGGGAAGAGTGAAACTCTGCCCTCTTAAACTAAGCACTGGATCTTACTACTTTAAACTTGCCTTTTGAAAGGAATTCTCGAAATCTGATGAGCTCTGATTTGTTAGATCTTGAATAATCTGTATATGAAATTGTTTGAAATTGAACAGCATTTTGCAGGCGGCCAATGAGATGGTCGTCAGCTTGAATAAAGTCCGTGTTTATCGATGGCACTTGTTGAACATGCTGGGGTTGCTCTGTACTTAGAATAACCATTCTAAGTAGGCAAATCGTAAATAAACAACCTAATATTACTAGTAATGCCTTTCCAATAATGTGTATGATACTCGCCATTTCAAGGCTTCCTCCGTCCGTTGCGTCTTGTTGTAGGGCTAACAGAGTTGTTGCAACCTATGAACTCATTATCACAAATAAATGAACGTGATCCAGGGACGCAAATAGGCGGCGTTTGTCACAGAAATCGGTATATCAAAGGATTTTTTGTTTATACTGTACTGGTACCTATGAATTTGTTGTGCAATAGTCTAGCTAGTTCACATTACCTTGTATGAAAAACCACAAACACATTTTAATACCACCTGTAATTAATATGCTTGTAATATGATTTTTAATGATATATTGTCCCTCAAAAAAATAATTTGTACATATTTTTTATTTGGGAAATGCCATTTGAATGACATTATTAATAGTTTCACTTTGACAAAAAATTGGATCGAAAATGATTTACCTGTAATTTTAAGCAAAAAAAATAGTATTTAATAGTAGACAATGGTTTTGGTTAAATTTAATCATTTATTTTGTCTTTTTGAAAGCGAGTGAAATCACTGTCACCAAAATGGCCTATTCAAAGTCTGATTTTATTAATCTTAATTTAACTGTTCTAAATCTACAAAAACAATTTATTTTGTTTATATTGTTGTAATATTATCAATACAAGAAATACAGGCCTACCAATTTTTGTCTTAGTCTTAGCGCAAAATATAAACTGAGTGGCATAGCTGGGGCAGAATTGTTATTGCTGAGTAGGTATGTGAATCCAGAAAAATAAAGATTATTTAATACACACACAGTGAATTTGTTTATATTGTATACAAAATTCAAAACACCAGATGCCATAGGGGAAATCTTACAGAATATTCATTACTACTGTACTACTACTACTACTACTACTTAGTCACTAATTATTATTGTCCTCCCAAAACATGAAAAACAAAGATTAATAAAATCAGAATTTGAATAGTCTGTTTAAATCAATCACTTTCGTAGGAAAGAAAAGAGCCAAGGGCAGCCAATTTGACTATTTTAATTTAGGGTAACAATTTTTTGGTGTTAAAAGTGACTAACTATTATGTAACATCTCTGCAAGTTCCTTATGTATGTACATACAACAAAGACAACACATTTGAGATCAAGCTTATTTTATTATGCAAACTCTTCAGTAAATAAGTCAACTTTATGTTTTGCATTTAAACATTTATTTACCTACAATGTCATGGTAACAAAATAAAAGGTGATACATATGTTATTCTTATATATCAGTTGAAAATATATATAAGCAAAAAAGTTATAAGTTACTACTCTTCTAATAAATATAAAAGCTGTATAAAAAATATAAACATCTTTATTAGACATAATTATTAAATGAAAGAATACTAAAGTCTATATTCTGAAAAATATCAAGGTAAGTATTTCAAGATGTAATTTATATTGCAATTTTGTATTGTAATTTTTATTCCTTGAAGTAAAAAATAAATGTATGCTTTCAATAGCATATTTAAAATGTGCGCAATTACACACATCAATCTAATACTACCGCATAAGAAAGTTGACCAGATGTGGTTGGTTATGGTAGAAATACAAGCCTCTTTATTGCAGTGTTTTAAGTCGGTGTAAACCGATTTGAAAAAATACAAAATCGCATAATCTATTCTGAACTATATATAGCTAGATTGCTGGGCTTGCGGAGTTTGCTAATGGCTGGAGGTATTCAGTATATAAAACACAAATTAATGGCAGTTGTATTGTGAAATGATTCAGGTAGCCCATAGGTTTCTTGAGACTATACTGTATATCCCTCCACTAAGCATGTCATGTCATAGTTCAACCTCAAAGGCTTGGGCTAATATTATGACAACCCAGTCAATAATTCCACAAACCACAAGTAACATTGATGTGAAATATATGTTGTGTTTCCATAAAGATAAACCAATGTTTAGCCTTAATATTATATTTACACTCTAGCTTGACAGATACAGTATAATAATAAAAATGAAAATTAAATACTATGCAGTTAGTGTCATGGAATGGAAGACCTTTTTAATACCCTTGATACAATATTGTTATAAACATTAGAATTAAACTATGGAGAAAAATGAGAGCATTGGAAGTGTAGCTTTCTTCTAAAATGTTCAACATATTCTCAGTATGTTACTATGTACGAGTCTTGATTGTCAACCTGCAGGCTGGTTAAATGCAGTCATCATCATTCAACATAATGCATTGTTTCTGTAAGATAAAAAATAATTATATTAATAGTAAGCATTCCTAAAAACCTAGATAGATTACAGTTTGTTATGAGCTTTGGGATTAGTACCATTTAGTAGTGTCTTTGAGATTGATAGACATGGTACCATTTAGTAGTGTCTTTGAGATTGGTAGACATGGTAACATTTAGTAGTGCCTTTGAGATTGGTAGACATGGTACCATTCAGTAGTGTCTTTGAGATTGATAGACATGGTACCATTTAGTAGTGTCTTTGAGATTGATAGACATAGTACCATTTAGTAGTGCCTTTGAGATTGGTAGACATGGTACCATTTAGTAGTGTCTTTGAGATTGGTAGACATGGTACCATTTAGTAGTGTCTTTGAGATTGGTAGACATGGTACCATTTAGTAGTGTCTTTGAGATTGGTAGACATAGTACCATTTAGTAGTGTCTTTGAGATTGGTAGACATGGTACCATTCAGTAGTGTCTTTGAGATTGGTAGACATAGTACCATTCAGTAGTGCCTTTGAGATTGGTAGACATGGTACCATTTAGTAGTGTCTTTGAGATTGATAGACATAGTACCATTTAGTAGTGTCTTTGAGATTGATAGACATGGTACCATTAGTAGTGCCTTTGAGATTGGTAGACATGGTACCATTTAGTAGTGCCTTTGAGATTGGTAGACATGGTACCATTCAGTAGTGTCTTTGAGATTGGTAGACATGGTACCATTCAGTAGTGCCTTTGAGATTGGTAGACATGGTACCATTTAGTAGTGCCTTTGAGATTGGTAGACATGGTACCATTCAGTAGTGTCTTTGAGATTGGTAGACATGGTACCATTTAGTAGTGCCTTTGAGATTGGTAGACATGGTACCATTTAGTAGTGCCTTTGAGATTGGTAGACATGGTACCATTTAGTAGTGTCTTTGAGATTGGTAGACATGGTACCATTTAGCAGTGCCTTTGAGATTGGTAGACATGGTACCATTCAGTAGTGCCTTTGAGATTGGTAGACATGGTACCATTTAGTGTGGTCCTTAAGGCTGTGTGCATGGTCCAGTAGGTAATGAAGCATAGGGATTGATAGACACAGTGTAGTTCCTATAAACTGGGGTCTAATAGATGGGTAGACATAGAAAGTACATTATTGTAATATAATGTGTTGCGTTGTTGAGGTACTAATGAAGACTCTGACTCGCTTGACTGTCGTAACACATTGTTTATTCAGTATAATACTTCAGTACAATATACAACTATAAGTATAGATAAGGAACGGACGATCAATGATGCTGTCAGTGAGGTGTGAGGTGCGTAGGTCTGCTTCTGGAGAAGTGGCTGTAAGGTGTGTGCTCCGTGAGGTGGCTGTAAGGTGTGTCTGGGCCCTTCTGAAACTTGGGAGTATATTGGCTCAGTTCATTTGCATAATGTCACTACGTAATCTGTGAGGGTAACGATTGGTCCTAAGTTGATCCAGGGGTGTTTAAGTGGGAGTGATTAACGGTATAATAAGGTATTTCTGTGATGGATGACACTGTCAAATCTGTACTTAAATAGTGTCGATCACTCCTGGTTTAACGATGGGAAAAGTCACAAAATTAAGCTAAGTGTTTTCTTTAGGGATTCTATTATAAACTAAATGGTCATTAAAACATCTGGACAAACTCTCCTTTGGACTTTCTGGGTCAAGTTTGTGAACCTATTTGAATTCCGATACAAAGGTCAATTTCTTAAATATAAAAGTATATCATTGTATTACATCCCTCTGTTTCCCTTTTTTTCTAATCTATTTAACATATAAAATGGTTATAATAGTGGCATGCAAAATTAAAGTTATATAAAAGAAAAAAAACATTATTATACATATATGCAAAATTGAGTTAGCCAAAACCATTGACTCTGAAGTGTAACCTTATCACTTTCACTCTCTCTCTTCTCTCTCTTTAAAAAAATGAAATTAAAAATGAATTTGGTATAAAATTTGCGTAAATCAAACATAAATCAGTTAAAAATAAAAATACAAAACTTAAAAATAGTATGTTACATTGAACATACACTCATCGCGTTCTAGTGGCCTTCAAACATAAATCATCAAATTAAAACATAAAACTCAAGAAAACTGTGGCTGATTAGCCTAAAATCAAAATATCAAACTTAATCACTTAAAACTTTAAAGAAACAAATGTGTGTGTCCCGTTGACACAAACTTATCCACAATATATCGTTATCGTCACAACTTTATCGATTTAAGCATCTATATTTACAGGTAATTACGATTTCAATCGGTCGACAAATTCGACTTTTGTACTCAATGTCAAAAAAATTACAATTAAAAGTACTAAGAAAATCTCCTGTTATTGTATATCAATTAATTAATGCTTGAGATTAACGACTCAAAGGTTAAACAAAATATTTGTTACAAAATGATTGTCGTTCTTTTTAATATCTCAATATATCGATCATTCAAAATTCAAAATTAATCATTATCAAACTCGTTACAAAATCAATACTTAAACATAATTTTAATTCTCTTTTAACTGAAATCACATCATTACTAAACAAATCTCATCAAATACGTAGACTATGCTATCAATAATTTAGCAAATGTCGTAATTTAAAAAATAATCTTGCAAAAAAAATTAAATCAGTAATTCGTTGCATTATACAAACGTTTTATGAATCGTTTTGGCGATCCACTTATCGGTATCTGTTTATCATTAATGATCTCTTTAATTAATTTATCTGTATCGTTATATCTGTCAATATTCCACCAAAATTTGCGATCATTAGATTCGTGTTTTGTTTTATCGGTGTTGCGTTTAGCTGAAGTCGGTTTTGAATATGAAACTAAAACTTGGAAATGTCCTGCTTTAAATCTACCTCGGTTTAATGTCATATTTGAATCATTAGGTGCTGTCATAATTAGATTAGTTTGTTCCTTGATTTGTTGTTCTTTCATTTGGAATGGGGCTGCTAATCCCATGTTATTCTCTACACAGTCAATGTAAGGTTGCAAGTTAAGGGGTTCTATCTTAGTTGGAGGTATAACTATTGATGGAGAAATGCTTACAGACCTTCGTTTTGCGGATGACGTGGCATTGATTTCAACATCAGTTGCAGATATGAAAAACCAACTCTCAAGTCTGAATAAGGAGAGTAAATCAATCGGACTAACTATGCACAAAGACAAAACAAAATACATGACTAACTTTGACACACAGGAAGACATTGAAATAGAGGGCCGGAAACTAGAAAAAGTGGAAGAATATAAATATCTAGGACAAACACTGAAAATGGAAGACACCACGAAGGAAGAAGTTATGTTAAGAATAAAAGCAGGATGGATGAATTTTGGCAGACACAAACACATGTTGACTGACAAGAGTATACCAATGTCACTGAGAAAGAAATTATTTAACCAATGTGTGCTATCAAGTATGACATATGGTTCAGAGACATGGGCAATAACAAAGGAACTTGAACAGAAACTTACAACTACTCAAAGAGCAATGGAAAGGAAGATGATGAACTTATCGCTTCGAGACAGGGTAAATCATACAATCATAAGAAAAAAGACAGGTGTTACAGATATAATGGAGAAAGTAAGACAATCAAAATGGAGATGGGCTGGGCATGTGGCGAGATTTCAAGATAATAGATGGACATACAGATTAACAGAATGGCAACCAAGGGTAGGAAAGAGGAAAAGAGGAAGACAAAAAAGAAGGTGGAGAGATGATCTAACAACATACATTGGAACGGCTGCATGGACTAGGACAGCAAGAATTAGACAGAAATGGAAATGTTATGAGGAGGGCTTCATTCAACAATGGATGAACTAATTGCCTAGATAGATAGATAGATCTTAGTTGGATGTGTAAGGGTATCTGATTGCAATTGGGCGGGTGTCCTATCATGTTCGTCTACAAATTCAACATTGATTTCGTCATTTACTACATTAATGGTGTTTTGGATTTTATCGTTATTATCATCAGTGGGTTCATTCAACAATTGTTTAAGTTTTTGTAGATGTGTAACATTTTTGCGTTCTTTGGGTGTTCTCATAAAACAGGGTTTCAGTCTGTTATAATTGAATACGTCGCGAAGTATTTATCCTTTAATCGTCGCTAGGATGTAGTGTGTTCTGTCTAGTACTTCATGAATCACTAATGGTCCGACCCATTCTGCGGCGATTTTCTTTTAATTTGCCGTTAGTGATGATGATGTTGGCTTGTATAAATATACGAGTTGTCCTACTGAGTAAATTGGACTTTTTTCTAAGCGTTGGGAAATTTTTGAGTTTTGGACGTTTTGTTGTGTTCGCTGTAATTGTAGCATTGTCTGTGAAATGTTTTGAAATTTCTTCTTGAGGTGTTCAAAGTATTCTTCATAGGAATGAGACAATCCTGAAATAGGGTTAAATGCTAATGAGGTCAAACTTGGAGGTTGGCGGCCAAAAACTAATTCGTAAGGGGAGTGGTTTCCTAAATGTGGGGATGAAAACGAGTTATAAGCATAACATGTTGTTGATACAAATCTAACCCAATCTGTTCCGAATTGGTTAAGGTTGACCTTTAACAGGTCCGATACAGTGCGGATATGACGTTCAACTTGTAAACTACCGTGATTGTGGACGCTGATGATTTTCCTATCAATATTAAGGGTGTTACATAATAGTGTTAATAATTTTCCTGTAAGGGAGGTTGCTGCATCTGAAATAAGACGAGATGGGGGTCCAAAAATACTGATGACCTTTTGAATTAGTGCTTCACAAATTGTTTCGGCATCAATGGATTTCAAAGGTACACAAATCAAAAATCTAGTTATCTCATCACATACTACCATAATATGTTTAAAACCTGAAGGCGATGTTGGCATACTCTTAAAATCTAGGCTGAGTGTATGAAAGGGACGGTAAGTTGCTGGTACTCGATCGTGTAAAGGACGTAATTTATCGGTTTTGGGACGAAATTGTTGACATCTAAGACACGCTTGGGTATAATTGTTGACTTTCTCGAACATAAGAGGCATGTAAAATAATTTCCTAATAGTAAGGTAAGTACGCATCGTACCTTGGTGGCTACTTAACAAATTGTCGTGATACTGAGAAATAACAGTCTCTGCTAAGTTTTCAGGAACAGCTAATTGCAATACAAATTCTCCACCTTTATCTTGGAAAAATAAACGGAATAGTAAACCGTTGCACAATATGTACTGCTCTGACTTATTCTGAACTGCACGAGCTGCTTTCTTATCAGCTGGAAGGATATCATGAACTAAATAATCGTAAACTGGCTTAAAAAATGGTGAAGTTTCTTGTTCAACACGTAATTGTTTAACATCTACTGGGAGGTTATAATCTCTAATTATCTTTCTTTGAATAACATCCATTAATCTATCTAAGTCTTGTTGTTTTGGGATGTGTGCTGACTTAAATTCAGTTATGTTGGGTACTAGTGGTTTGGGCGATGTATACAATTCAACTGGTACATTTCGATGTGTAGTGTCTTTGCTTTGTTTATTTTTGTCTACTAGTCGTTCCTCTGGAGGTTGTCGAATGTTTACATTACGTATTGGGGGTGGTGTTACGATGGGTGGCGTTGTGATGGGCGGTGATCGATGTGCGTTTGTTTGTTGTCTCGTGATTATTTGCGGTGTAGCGGTAGGTTGAGGTGTAGGTCGCGTGTTTGTTGTCACTGGGTTTTGATTAATGACGGGCGTTTGTACTGGTTTGGGTTTATGTAGGTCAGGTATATTTATTCCCATTTTCTTGGCGTATGACCTTGTTACTGGTCTGCAAGTAGATGTGTTTGTAATCGGGTTAAGAGATTCAGTCTCTGTAATATTAAATGCAATGGGTACAACTTGATCAATTTCGGAATCGTCGTCACGAGGGGCTCGGGAGAGAAAATCTGCTAAAACTAATTCAGTTCCTTTCTTATAACCAATTTGGAAAATGTATCCGGACAATCGTAATATTAGTTTCTGTAAACGGGGTGTACATGGCTGATCTTTTGAATTCCAAATTTGTACAATTGCTGAGTGGTCTACGAATGCATCAAATTCGCAACCCTTTAGTAAATGTCGAAATGCTGAAACGTTAATGTAAAGTCCAAATAACTCTAATTCTGTGACGCTATATCGTTGACAGGCTTGTGGTAAGATTTTGGAATAATAACCTATTATGTGTTCTTTACCGTTTACTGTTTGTGTTAAATATGAACCTGTTGCGGTTCTTGAAGTGTCGCTATATAGCGTAAATCTACCTTCTTTTCTAGGCATTTGAAGAGTTGGTGGTTTAACCATTAATTGTTTAATTTCGTCAAATGCTTTCTGGTGGTCAGTAGACCAAACAAATTTTCGGCGTTTACTCGCGAGTGTATGTAACGGACGTAAAATTGATTGTATTTGAGGGAAAAAATGGGATACATAATTTACTGCACCAATAAATCGTTTAGTTTCTTTATGGGTTCGTGGGACTGGCAAATTTCGGATAGCTGCACACCTGTCGCCTAATGGTGTGATACATGCGTGTCCTGAAGAATTAATCAGGATGGTGTGTCCCATATATTGCACTTTTATTCTTGAATAACTTACATTTCTTTGGACAAATTCTAAAACCATTTAATTGTAGGGCTTGTAAAACGGAAACAAGGTGCTGCTTATGAGCAAATTTGTCTTGGCTAAATAAAATAATATCATCATGATGGGCGATACAGAATTCTCTAGAATTTGGGATTTCATTTAAAATTTGGTCAATCTTTGCTTGAAATATACCTGGCGAAACGTTTAATCCTTGTGCTAATCTCTTATAATAATAATGCTTTCCACCATGATATGAAGCTATACCTGTGTATTGTTGGGCATGTTCGGCTAATGGTACACAGTGGAACGCTGATTTCAAATCAATTACGCTAAGAATCTGTGCATTAGCGTTACCTATTGTTTTCAAAGTTTCGGCTAATAATGGGAATGGGTGATTAATACGTTTTATCCTGGAATTTAGATAGCGAAAGTCTGTGACAACTCTTTTGTCTTTTGAATTTTTCTTTGAAACAAGAAGGACAGGGGAAGTATACGATTGGTGTCCTACTGCTAAGATTCCTAGTTTGACTAATTTGTTCAATTCGGCCTCAATAACATTTTTGTCTTTGTCTGTCGCGAAGTATGGTCGAATAAAAAATGGTTCATCGTTAGAGAGGTGTATGTCAGCTTTGAAGTTTTGGCAGCTAGATAGTCCACCATAAAGTGAAAATGCGTTTCTGTTTTGTTGTAAGGTTTTATACAAATCTTCTTTTTCTCTATGTGTTAAAACGCTGTCTGTTAAATCAACTTGTTTTCTAATTATTTCTTCCTCGGTTAAAGTTAGCAATGGGTCTGTACGTTCTAAATGTGGGTACTTGTTTGCGTTGTCATTGGTCAACTTTATTCTATCAATTGGTAGGTCGTTAGTAACTGTTACAAGGTTGGTTAAGTGAAGGCTCGCGATAGGTTGATGTGTATTTAGAGATACGTTTCTGTTTGTGTTGTTAGTGATATCAATGTTGGTTTCTCCTCTATGTAATTTTACTAACATATCTGATGGACAAAGTTTTGAAATATGGGTGGTTGCATGTAGAACAACATCAGAATTGCGTACAAAGGCGGGAACCCTTCCTTTTAATTTAACTGTTCTAGTATCACCGGGTTTAAGAAAAATCTTGTGGACGGGACGAAAGCTAAAAATCTTTGGTCTAATGCGAAAGGTGTTTTCCTTAAAATTTAAAGTACCGTCGAGTTCAGACAATGTTTCGGTTCCAAGTATCAGGTCAATACCTGTCAAATTTTTAACAATTAACGCTGAAATTTTAAATTTGTGTCCTTGGATAAATAATTCAAATTGCACTAAGTGGTTGGCATATAAGAAGTCACCGTTACCTAATCGAAATTTAGTTGTGTTCACTTTAACTGGCTTTAAACGCGATAAATAAAGTGAGGAATTAACGTACGATTGTGAGATTATAGTTCTAGTTGAACCACTGTCAAATAAAGTTAAAACATTTCTACCATCTGGTAAATTTCCTTTAACGTAATTTCTGTCGTTAAGTAACAAATCAATATTATCTGAATTCCCTAAGTATTTTGCCTTAAAATTGTCGTATTTAGTATGGGGGGCCAGATTATAGGCGGCATCTAGTCCCCTTTTTAAAAATCCTGCTGGTGGCTAGGGTAGTAATTGTTTGACTGTTGGTATGGGTATGGCGGGGGATAATTTCCGTAAGAGGGGTTTTGTTGTCGGCAGTGCCTTGCTATGTGGCCTGGTTTCCCGCAGTAATAACAGGTTGGGGGAGGTTGTCTATATCTTGGGGTCGGTGGGGTCTGGAATCGGGGTTTGTATGGGCTTGGGCTTCGGTTTCGTCTTGGGATATAATTTCGGGTGGGGGAACGTGAGCGTCGAGTATCATCATTAAGGGATCGTTTTGTTGTGGCTATATCTAACTTAAGAGAATTTATCTCATGTTGGAGCGATTCGAGACTATTATCTGTTTCCTTATTGATATTGAATGAAACTTCCCGTGTGGAATCATCTACGGAAAGGTCAAGGTAATTTTGTGTGCTATTTACGATATTGTCAATAGTGGCATCGATTGGGGTGGACATGGCTACAGCTGCTCTACATTTTGGTGGAAGGGTCGAAATAAATTTATTCTTTATCTGCTGGTCAGCGTATCCAATTCTGTCTGCGGCTTGTTTGATTTTGGTTAAGTGCTTTTCGGCGTTGTCGCCAGTGGTGTATGTAATTGAATCGTATTCTCTTATGTGCGCATAGATTGATTTGTTTTTACTAAACCTGTTGATGAATTGGGTTTTTAAGGATTCTAGTGAATCGAACTGCTTTCCCTCAATCCAGAGTCTAGCTTGGCCCTGAAGGCTACGTTTGAAAATACTTATTACATTAATTAATTGGGCATTGTTTACAGGGTTTTCTAAAGTGTGGGCTTCAAGGTAGTCGGTAAACGATAAGTAGTGTGCACTACATTGGTCGTGATCGGTTATGGAACCGTCATATCTTTTGGGAAGGAAATCGGTTTGTCTTAGGTGGGGCACGGGATGAGGATTGACGGGCTCATTTAAAATTACTTCGTTATCAACAACGTCGACCATACTTTATAATATTAATTATTAATCAAATATCAAAAACAATTTAGTGTATATATATGTGTAAACTCTCACTTTTTCAATCAAGGTTACAAATCAAAATCAAAATGGTTTTGACTTACCCCAAATGCTTCGGATCCAATTAAAAATGAATTAAAGGAATGCAAAAAGTGTTCAAAGTGTTTAAATGTTCAAACAATGAATTAAAAAAATGTTAAAAGTGTTCATCAATGTTCAAATTTTCAAACAACGAATTCAAAAAAATGCGAAAGGTGTTCATCAATGTTCAAAATGGTAAAAAAAAATAAATGTTAAAAAAAAACGATCGAAAAAAAACGGCGTGAAGTTGAAAGTGTCCAAACGAAACGGTTCTTGTCTGCTTGCTTCTGTTTTGATTCTTCTTGGGTCTTCCTCGATTATCTTCTTTGTCTTCATCCAATGGTTATAATTTGATAAAATTTCTGCTTGTCTCGATCTCATTCAAATATAATTTCAGCTTGTCTCGATCTCATTCAAATATAATTTCAGCTTGTCTCGATCTCATTCAAATATAATTTCTGCTTGTCTCGATCTCATTCAAATATAATTTCAGCTTGTCTTTTGTGTAAAGTAAATTTCTGGTTTTCTCCTTTCAAACAAATATGGTTATTTTTGTCTTCGTCTTCGTCTTCGTGTCTTGTTAAGTGTTTATTTCTTGTTTTCTCACTCCGTTCCTTATGAAATTTGGGTCTTCCACCATGTAATATAATGTGTTGCGTTGTTGAGGTACTAATGAAGACTCTGACTCGCTTGACTGTCGTAACACATTGTTTATTCAGTATAATACTTCAGTACAATATACAACTATAAGTATAGATAAGGAACGGACGATCAATGATGCTGTCAGTGAGGTGTGAGGTGCGTAGGTCTGCTTCTGGAGAAGTGGCTGTAAGGTGTGTGCTCCGTGAGGTGGCTGTAAGGTGTGTCTGGGCCCTTCTGAAACTTGGGAGTATATTGGCTCAGTTCATTTGCATAATGTCACTACGTAATCTGTGAGGGTAACGATTGGTCCTAAGTTGATCCAGGGGTGTTTAAGTGGGAGTGATTAACGGTATAATAAGGTATTTCTGTGATGGATGACACTGTCAAATCTGTACTTAAATAGTGTCGATCACTCCTGGTTTAACGATGGGAAAAGTCACAAAATTAAGCTAAGTGTTTTCTTTAGGGATTCTATTATAAACTAAATGGTCATTAAAACATCTGGACAAACTCTCCTTTGGACTTTCTGGGTCAAGTTTGTGAACCTATTTGAATTCCGATACAAAGGTCAATTTCTTAAATATAAAAGTATATCATTGTATTACATTATGCTGAACTTGTTATTGGTGGACACAGCAGAAAATACCAATCAAGCTTATTTTTTGTCTACAAATCACTATTATTTATACTGACAATGTAATATTAGTTTTCAAGTACTATTAGATTTAAAGCTATCATGGTGTGTGGCAGTACAATATTACAATGTCACTACCACCAACTTACATAACCCAATACCAGATATATTAAAGTTGGTTCCAAATAAAATGTATTATAAAACAAAAACAGTAATTGCACAAAAAGGATTTCCAATTTGTGCAAAAAGGAAAAGATCGCTTAAATTAGAAGGAAAAGAATTCCGTAGTATACATAGATTGAAAGATAATGATACATAAGCAAAAGGTGCAACATACAAAATACCAACAACCAAAAGTCAATGTGAAGTCAATGAATCATAATAAACAAATCAAATATATATATATACATATACATATCAGGCAATGAACATTAATTCTAAACCACCCGGTGATATACTGAAATTTAATTAATTAATTTGAAACGATAAAGATGAGGAAATCTGTGAGAATGAGAAAAAGTCGCCCCAACCGAGACTCGAACTCGGACCGCCTGCTTGATATGCAGATGTCCTAACCATTAGACCACTGGGGCTTTCATGGTATTGTTTAAACTCGATTGGATAACGACTCTTTAACATTCTCGGCGTGGTACGGTGGAACAGCACTAGTCCTCAGTTGTACGCACGCGCACCAGAGATCAAATTGATACGCCCTCATCTTTCAGTATTTTTATTCACAAGGTGGGATCATATAAGTGTATATGTAATATTTAAGAAGTATTAACTTTTTTTTGTATAATACCAGGATTGGAAGTTTTAATTCTTGTAATTTTAAGATTTAACATTTTATGCTTTTGATATATGTATAGCGCTTTGAAAGGGCGCCTTATAAGTATTATTAAAAATTGATAAATAAACATTGTGTGTGCATAAACTTCAGATAAAGGAATTTAACATTTTGAGATAAACTATAGAAAGGTACAGGGTATACACAGTTTTGTTCATACACAGTGAAAGGGTTATAAAAGCTTCACACATTGGTTGGTTGTTTGGTTAGAAACACTCTATCCTACCTAATAGGTAATGACTTTCTTGTGTCTAGGCATCTGACACTGTACCTAAAGACTGATTTTATTGATGAAAAAAAAGAACAATATAATAATAATAATAAAATAAAACATAGCAAGATTTAAATATAAGCATATACAGTATATTGTATTTTTAATTACTTGTGCACATCTATACAGTGATAATCAATTTTGCAATCAATGACCAGTATTTATTGTTTTATATTCTGCAACATTTCCCATTGTTTCCAATATGTAGAAAAAGGAGTGAAAATAAAAGATGATATGCTCACTTTGCCAAAATTTAACGACTCTTCGCCAACTTCTGAGAAGGATGGGTTAACAAAAGCATTGTCCTCAGCACTCCTTGTATTAGAAAAATACACTACACCTCCATCAGCATTATTTTTCTATTGATAAAAAAAACGTTCATTAAGTATAATAAATTCACTTAATATTTGATCTTTTTCTGGTTACTATAGATGGTCATCAGAAAGTCCATGATGCTGACAGTGAATATCAACACAGTGGGCGGTAATGCTGACAGTGAATATCAACACAGTGGGCGGTAATCCTTTCATTCAGTTATATTCTTTATGTGACACAAAAGTAGTTGAATGGTATAGAGCAGCTGATCACATTAAGGTGGCCTGGTTTGTGGTCTTGGCTGAAGTTGCTGATCACATTAAGGTGGGCTGGTTTGCGACCTTGGCTGAAGTTGCTGATCACATTAAGGTGGGCTGGTTTGTGACCTTGGCTGAAGTTGCTGATCACATTAAGGTGGCCTGGTTTGCGACCTTGGCTGAAGTTGCTGATCACATTAAGGTGGGCTGGTTTGTGGTCTTGGCTGAAGTTGCTGATCACATTAAGGTGGCCTGGTTTGCGACCTTGGCTGAAGTTGCTGATCACATTAAGGTGGGCTGGTTTGTGACCTTGGCTGAAGTTGCTGATCACATTAAGGTGGGCTGGTTTGTGACCTTGGCTGAAGTTGCTGATCACATTAAGGTGGGCTGGTTTGTGGTCTTGGCTGAAGTTGCTGATCACATTAAGGTGGCTGGTTTGCGACCTTGGCTGAAGTTGCTGATCACATTAAGGTGGGCTGGTTTGTGACCTTGGCTGAAGTTGCTGATCACATTAAGGTGGGCTGGTTTGTGACCTTGGCTGAAGTTGCTGATCACATTAAGGATATGTTCAGACTCACGGAGTTACGGTGGAGTTATCTACGCAAGGCGTACGGTAATCCGTGGCGTTAAAAGTCAAGATGTTCAGACACAACGATTAGCATTCCAAACGTCTTGCGTTTAAAGCGGAAGTTCCGTCATACCGAAACGGCCGATGGCCAACAGAGCTGAACAACAGAGCTGAGAGTGACACGCGCGAAAGTTTACAACACTAGCTAGGCCTAGCAATATAATACAATGGTACCTTCAAATGTAATGGTTTTTTTGCCGATTTTTTTGCAAATCCTTACAGAAGATAGTAATTTCGAACATAATTATTACACGGACAATGACTTTGCCATTATTTGTATGATTTTAATTAATTTTGTGAAATCATGTCGCCGACGCCAACTTCGTCAGGAAGAATTTTGCAGTTTAGATGCAATTTCTTTAAAAACAGCCATCTTGTTGCCGGCGCTAGCTTTCCAATTTCTATCTTGTCTATAAATTCAGGGCTGCCCCATTATGAAATCAAATCAGCCACTTCTGTACTTTTCCATGTAACACGTTTCATTTTAATTCGAATGTTGCTGTTGATCTACTAGCTCGAGGAACAGGCTATATTGTTTTGCTATTAAAAAAAACCTCGCGAATAGACTGCTGCTAATTGCGGTCGTGTCTTTTCATTGGCTGACGTTGACCGGAGATTGAAATCACTGATGCATCAATGGATTAGCCTTATGAAATCTACCCTCTCCCGCTGGAGTTATTAACGCCACTGGTGCGGAGTAACAGCTCCCTAACGCTAATCCGCGGCATGGTTCAGACACAAAAATATGTACGCCGCGTACATAACTCCACCGTAACTCCGTGAGTCTGAACATACCCTTAGGTGGCCTGGTTTGTGGCCTTGGCTGAAGTTGCTGATCACATTAAGGTGGCCTGGTTTGTGGCCTTGGCTGAAGTTGCTGCATAAGTGTTTGCATAAAATTACATGGAATATGTGCTCCCTGATGGGACAATTCACACCAAATTTAAATTTGGCAAAATGTTTAGTCTTTTATTTTCTTCAATATCCTGATATTCACAAGAAACAATAACAAAATTCAATATTAATATTTTTTTATGATTTATTTAAAAAGTGTGTTTACTAAAAATGTTTGCTCTTTGCCTATTACAAGATGCCTGATAATATAAACAACAAAGCAGAAATATAACAATATAAAATATCATTTATACAAAATATATAGTGTACCAACAGAGCATGCATAAGCATAGTATAGACATTACATAGCAAACAATGCTCTTAAAAGAACTTAGGATTTGAAAAATCCATTTTTGGTATAATAAATGACAATATATATATATTAAATGACACAAACCTTTTTAAATTTACTGACAGTAAAACCGCCATCTACTTTTTTAAGATGGTTGTATCGCATTACAAGCAGAGATGTGATTCCAATCACGCAGATGACGGTAAATGAAATGAGGATGCCAGCAAACAAACGACTACTACTCATGCTGCCGTCAGTCACGCTCTATCAAAAATCCAAATAAATATAACAGTTAATATAAAAAACCAATTGTGAATCAATTGTAGACCTATCTTTTATTGTGATTTAGGCAATCTGATTCAAATGACAGGAATCTATTTAGATGTTATATAAAACAAATAATGAATGTTTTATATTCGTGTAACGGTACAAACAATGGCATTTGGTGATGATGAAAGGTTATATTTCAACACGGCTGTGCTTCGTATAACCTTTTTATTTATAACCTTTCATCATTCTTTGTTGCCATTATTTGTACCATTACACTCATAAACATTCTTTGTATAATAACACACCCACTATTTTTAAACTTTTATTCAGTTAATCCGCTGCCGTCGTTTTTAATCAATGCTCAAATCTAGACCATTTAAAAAGGCACCACTTTGATTTTGGCAGTGGAGTACAATTTAAAATAGATGGTGCAAAATATTTCCAAAAAGCTGCCATGTAATAGAACTATTAGGTAAAACTTTTACTGTGTAATAAAAGTAATATTAAACTAGATTTAATTCGTCACTATGACGAATTATAGGTTATATGCATTGATTTAAATAAAGATAATTGATTTTTAAAAGATATATTGATTGATTGATTTTCTCAGAATCTTTAATTATTTATAATATATGATAGGACCTTGCTAACGCGAACACCATAGCCGGTATCACAATCCGATCAAAGATCCATATGCGTATAATGTCATAAACCACATTTGTTGTTACATAATAATAAAGACATAAGTTAATTTTTATCTAGATTTCATTATAAATCATGTGTATAATCTATACACTAAGAAATAAATTTGAACAAACAATACGGATAATAAAAAAAAAAAATCTTATTTCGTTTCCCAAGGTGAGACTCGATCTCGGTACCTTGAATGCCATAGACACGAGCACAGACCACCGAGCCGTACACAACTGACTAAAAGTTGTAGAAAAATTCCTCCGTGTATTTACTATGCAGTAACCACTTTGATGCAAATAGATTATTACATACCGAAATGAATTATAATTTTTTACTATGATGACATCTTTAAAATGTATACAAATGATGCACTGTCAAACTACATACTTTTAACTTTAATATATGAATTTTTGAAGGAAGAAAGTTAATGTTAAGTTTGTTATTTTGGCCTAAGAAAATGTCATAATTTGTTTGATTGTCGAAATTATGTTTTTTTAATTTAATATGCAATTAATGATGACTTAATCAACTTTTGTTCTCTTAATTTGATAATAAATCATACATATGATACATACACTTCAAGAAAATGAAATAAAAAATAGGTGTTCCCCTGCATTCTGACGATATATATTAATTTTAAAATTTAGCATATTTTCACCATTTTGTTAACTTATACGTGCGTAGCCCGTCACTTTTGACGTGCTCGTATAACGCAATTTCGAGTTGAAACCTGAATCAAATATGATGATATTATTAAAGAAAGGTTATACAACAGTAATCGGACACAAACAGTGTGCATTAACGTTTGATGCGCAGTGCGCGTGCAAAAATCTGCGCACTCATGGCAATTTTTTAAACGCCTAAAATTGCCTGAAACGTACTCTAATTTCATCGAAAATAAATTCTGACAATTTTCAACATTTTAAGCGCGCGTACGCATGCGTTATATGCGCTACGCACGTAATTGTATTGCCATATTATGAAATATGACCTGAAATTTATGAGTACCAAATTTTGTTTAATTGTGATTCATGCTTGTGAAGATATGATTACAAACGTGATTTCGTAAAATCGCGCGTAGACCGCGTAATTTTTGATTACGCATCGTGAAAATATAACCACATCGATTCCTGGCCATAAGGAATATACTCTGAAAACTTGACTTAGCTAGATAAAACTGATGCCAAGATAATGCATGGACAAAATAGTGCTAAGGAAAGAATAAATAAATAAATAAATAAATAAATAAAGATTTTGACAGAATCAAGAGGTTATATGCATATCATGCATATAACCTAATTAACTAAGGAAATTGGAAAGATATACACAGGTGTGTCATACATATACACAGGTGTGTCATACATATACACAGGTGTGTCATACATATACACAGGTGTGTCATACATATACACAGGTGTGTCATACATATACACAGGTGTGTCATGCATATACACAGGTGTGACATGCATATACACAGGTGTGTCATACATATACACAGGTGTGTCATACATATACACAGGTGTGTCATACATATACACAGGTGTGACATACATATACACAGGTGTGACATGCATATACACAGGTGTGTCATACATATACACAGGTGTGTCATACATATACACAGGTGTGTCATACATATACACAGGTGTGTCATACATATACACAGGTGTGTCATACATATACACAGGTGTGTCATACATATACACAGGTGTGTCATACATATACACAGGTGTGTCATACATATACACAGGTGTGTCATACATATCAATAAATAACAAATACAAAAAATAACAAATACAAAAAATCATTTTTTTTGTTTTATAAAACCACTACTTTTATTCAATTTATCCATCATAAATGCTAGGCCAGGAAGCTAGACCATTTAAAAGGCAGATTAGAGCAGTTTATAGACAGCACACATAATAATGTGATGTTCAAACGTGATCAGACAAACATTCTAAACATTTTTACAGAAAGATAAAGTGCATTAGAGCTAGTTATATATCAATTTTCTGTTAGGTTGGTCCAATTCCAAATGACATGTGATGCGTGTGCTGTTTGGAAACCATTACTGTGACTTTTATGATACTTTGAGCTACATACCGTTTCTGGGTAAGCCTGCGTTGTTGTTTTAACAGATGTTGTTAGTGGGAGCATTAACACATGCAAGACACCATTTGTTGCTGGAATATCAACCTCTTTTACAATAACATTGTTCACAGTTTTCTCATCCTAAAAAAAAAATCAATATTTTTTTTTTAAATTTCCTATTCATAAAGATATAAATAAAAATTTTTAACTGTCTTGTTGATTATCAATATATCATAACTACTAATAAGATTCTAATACACACAAAATGAAGCTGTATTGCTAAGTCAATACAACTCAAAAACCTCAAATAACAAATAATTACTGTAAATTTTCATACAAAGCAAAATGGGTAGACCTACTGTTTTAAAGTTGATATTTAATGTTAGGCCAGAGTATGCATTGACAGTCTGTGTGGCAGCTAGAAGGTCAGAGGTCAATAAGATGCCAGACACAACATGATTACCATCGTTCAGCTGCTCCTAAAAATGTATTATATCAGTTTTAGAGATTAATAAATGTGTCTCTACTGAAACAACTTAACAACCATCACAATGATATTTTATTCAAGAATTTATGCAACTTACTGATTAGTCTAGTTACACAAATATTGAATATGCTTAAGAGCTGAATTGAAAAAATGTGTTCTCGAATTGAAAGATTTATTGTTAAATAAAAAAATCAATCTTTTAAAAAATGGATACAAAACCTCCATTGTTTGTTTTATAACACACATGACTTTTGTAAATTTTATTCACTTAATCTACCGTTTAAATCTTGAATTGATTGTCAAATGCTAACTAAGCAAAATGTTGGACCAGAGCAGAGAAGTTATAAACAGCGTAGTTTACATAATGTTCATGTTAAAGCATGGAGCTAAAAAATTAGTAGCTCCATGGTTAAAGCATTGCACAACAATCTCAAAATTGTTACATGAAGCTTGCATCAAGTAATTTGACCAATCACAGCGTAATGAGTCACCCAAACTCTCTCTTGTGATTGGTTAACTCAATTGCATTGCACCAACATCAAGTATGAAAAAAGCTTGACTGTTGAAATGGGAGGAAATAATTATTAGCAGTTTGTGATATAAAATCAATGCCATAGAAATTGAGTATTTTATATGAGCTTATAATTGGTGCATTAAAATCATTTGGATTAGAACGTTAATGTTTGGTACTGAGAACCTCTTATTTCCCTTTCCTTGTTTTTGAAACAAAGTGGTTCATCCCCTCTATCCCAACCAATTTACACTGATACAAAATCAAAGTATTGGTCTTACCGAAGAAAATGAATCAGAGTTGATTGGTACAAAAACAGTGACTTTACTTTGAGGGTTCACCAGTAGTTGTTGCACATGCATGCCATAATCAACAACAGCCTTAAACAAATTTAAAAACACAATACATATGAAGCACTATATGAGCATCGAAGAATGTATATGGACCATTTTAACTATATTTGAACTTTCTGACCCTTAGGTCCAGACTATTAATAATGTCAACAGGTGACATTTAGAATCAGTCTCATCACAGGTGACATTTAGAATCAGTCTCATCACAGGTGACATTTAGAATCAGTCTCATCACAGGTGAAATTTAGAATCAGTCTCATCACAGCTGACATTTAGAATCAGTCTCATCACAGCTGACATTTAGAATCAGTCTCATCACAGATGACATTTAGAATCAGTCTCATCCCAGGGTGACATTTAGAATCAGTCTCATCACAGGTGACATTTAGAATCAGTCTCATCACAGGTGAAATTTAGAATCAGTCTCATCACAGCTGACATTTAGAATCAGTCTCATCACAGCTGACATTTAGAATCAGTCTCATCACAGATGACATTTAGAATCAGTCTCATCCCAGGGTGACATTTAGAATCAGTCTCATCACAGATGACATTTAGAATCAGTCTCATCCCAGGTGACATTTAGAATCAGTCTCATCACAGCTGACATTTAGAATCAGTCTCATCACAGCTGACATTTAGAATCAGTCTCATCACAGCTGACATTTAGAATCAGTCTTATCACAGCTGACATTTAGAATCAGTCTCATCACAGATGACATTTAGAATCAGTCTCATCCCAGGTGACATTTAGAATCAGTCTCATCACAGGTGACATTTAGAATCAGTCTATTCACAGCTGACATTTAGAATCAGTCTCATCACAGCTGACATTTAGAATCAGTCTCATCACAGCTGACATTTAGAATCAGTCTCATCACAGCTGACATTTAGAATCAGTCTCATCACAGATGACATTTAGAATCAGTCTCATCCCAGGTGACATTTAGAATCAGTCTCATCACAGGTGACATTTAGAATCAGTCTATTCACAGCTGACATTTAGAATCAGTCTCATCACAGCTGACATTTAGAATCAGTCTCATCACAGCTGACATTTAGAATCAGTCTCATCACAGCTGACATTTAGAATCAGTCTTATCACAGCTGACATTTAGAATCAGTCTCATCACAGATGACATTTAGAATCAGTCTCATCACAGGTGACATTTAGAATCAGTCTCATCACAGCTGACATTTAGAATCAGTCTCATCACAGGTGACATTTAGAATCAGTCTCATCACAGATGACATTTAGAATCAGTCTCATCACAGATGACATTTAGAATCAGTCTCATCACAGGTGACATTTAGAATCAGTCTCATCACAGGTGACATTTAGAATCAGTCTCATCACAGATGCTTCTACATTTAGAATCAGTCTCATCACAGATGACATTTAGAATCAGTCTCATCACAGCTGACATTTAGAATCAGTCTCATCACAGATGCTTCTACATTTAGAATCAGTCTCATCACAGATGACATTTAGAATCAGTCTCATCACAGGTGACATTTAGAATCAGTCTCATCACAGATGCTTCTACATTTAGAATCAGTCTCATCACAGCTGACATTTAGAATCAGTCTTATCACAGATGCTTCTACATTTAGAATCAGTCTCATCACAGATGACATTTAGAATCAGTCTCATCACAGGTGACATTTAGAATCAGTCTCATCACAGATGCTTCTACATTTAGAATCAGTCTCATCACAGATGACATTTAGAATCAGTCTCATCACAGGTGACATTTAGAATCAGTCTCATCAGAGGTGACATTTAGAATCAGTCTCATCACAGATGCTTCTACATTTAGAATCAGTCATCAGTCTCATCACAGATGCTTCTACATTTAGAATCAGTCTCATCACAGATGACATTTAGAATCAGTCTCATCACAGGTGACATTTAGAATCAGTCTCATCACAGATGCTTCTACATTTAGAATCAGTCTCATCACAGATGCTTCTACATTTAGAATCAGTCTCATCACAGATGACATTTAGAATCAGTCTCATCACAGATGACATTTAGAATCAGTCTCATCACAGATGCTTCTACATTTAGAATCAGTCTCACCACAGATGACATTTAGAATCAGTCTCATCACAGATGCTTCTACATTTAGAATCAGTCTCATCACAGATGACATTTAGAATCAGTCTCATCACAGGTGACATTTAGAATCAGTCTCATCACAGGTGACATTTAGAATCAGTCTCATCACAGATGCTTCTACATTTAGAATCAGTCTCATCACAGATGCTTCTACATTTAGAATCAGTCTCATCACAGGTGACATTTAGAATCAGTCTCATCACAGATGCTTCTACATTTAGAATCAGTCTCATCACAGATGCTTCTACATTTAGAATCAGTCTCATCACAGGTGACATTTAGAATCAGTCTCATCACAGATGCTTCTACATTTAGAATCAGTCTCATCACAGATGCTTCTAAATTTTGTAGACTTACTAACTTACCCGATAGAACTGAGAGAATTCTGGGATAGTTGCTAATGTGTCGTACACGTTTCCATTACAAAGTGTACCATTACCAACATAACCATCTCGACATATACACTGCCTACTGCCATATGGATTGCTTTCTATAAAACATAATATATATTTAACAATAAAAAAAACTATTATGAGAAATAACAGATATATTTGGACCGTCAAAATGAAGATATGAGCATGCTGATATCTGTAAGATAAGTGTTAGGGTCTTTCTATGAACGTGCTACTGTCTTCATTTTATTGGTCACAGTATATCTTGAATTAAACAAATTAATTGGCATGCCAAGCCTTACTCCTAAGTGTAATCATTTACTATAAAAAAAATAACCCGGCTGTATGAGCCAATAAATATATCAAACAAAGCCCAGTTTATTATAAATATAAATACAGTTTGAGGAATCATACATGTCCTCCCTCTAAAAAAAAACCAATCAAACAAAATTCATGACATGTGCAATTGTAACAAACCTGTTGGTGGAATTTCATGGCAATCAGCATTTTCGGAGCATCCTCCATTATCACTAGAACACCGCCCTCTGTTTGACGGTGTACTTGTAGGTATTTCACAAATGAAACCATCACCAAGATACGGTAAGATACAGGAACAAGTTCGCTGATTCTGAAAACCAAATTTGAGTAATAAGAACGCATTTGCACACGACTCTCCTAAAGCTTTAGGATGTAATTAATATTGTGATTGTAAAATGTAATGATACAGTAATTTAATTTTGTTATTTAACAACTTACAGAGATAAGATAAGAGTTGTTCGTACTCCAATAAAAGACACAAAAACTACCAACTACCAACTACTATCTCTAACGCCTTAAGTTGCTGGGTGCTAAAAAAGGTATTTGTCCTGAATGAGTTGTACTACAGGGGGTACAGTAGTTGCCAGATATGTGCTGGACTTGTGACTTACCGGAGCTGTGTGTGTGCATTGAGCCTCTTTGTGGCAGCCACCATTATCAGTTGAACACGAATTGACAGGATTACATGTCCATCCATTGCCTTCATAGTTTGCTACACATGTACAAACAACTTGTCCTTCACTCTGTAAACATGTTGCAAAGGAACTACACCCTCCATTCAAATATGAACATGTATCTTTTTCTGTAAACAATTTAAATATTAAAACAATAAA
This sequence comes from Antedon mediterranea, assembly GCF_964355755.1. NCBI lineage: Eukaryota > Metazoa > Echinodermata > Crinoidea > Comatulida > Antedonidae > Antedon > Antedon mediterranea. The sequence continues at coordinate 11,883,604 of NC_092678.1, forward strand.
GATAAACCATGGAGATTACATAATACACTAGAGGGTGTACTAAAGCAAAATTACAACACTCATTCTTTGTTTATGGCCATGTTCAATACAATCATGAAATTTATAATCAACTTTCTACACATTTTATGTCATTTTAAGCATGTAAAAATTCCCATGCGTGTGCAAAATTGTTAGGCACGTGGTGCACACATAGCATTAAAAACATAATTTTTTCGCGTGACCTAACTTGTCCGTCACCTAACTTGTCCGTAGTGACGAGTTCAAATTTAGTTAATTATAATTTAATTTATACTGAATACTGAAATGCATTGTTTTTAAATTGTATACACTTTTCTGCAGCCTGCTCCAATTTTGTTAATAGTAAGTAAGTATAGTTTTGTATGTTTACCTGTACACTCTCTTCCATTACCATCATATTGTGGCAAACAGTCACATTTGTCCTCATAACGACAAACTGCATAGTTATGGCACGGAGGGTTACAGACAGGTGAAGGTTGCAGTTGTTCATTACAAATGGTACCTGTCCATCCTTCCAGACAAAAACAGCTTCCAGAACCAAGTATTCCATCTTCACAAATACCATGAGCTGAACATGCACACACTGCAATTATAAATAAATCATGCTAACTGACATTTTCTTTTCTTCATTTTTTTTTATGAATAACTGTGGAATTATAGATGTTAATTGTTGATATTTCTACAATTGTTCATCTTTTAAAATGTTGGCAAAACTTTTCCAAGAAAATGTTAAAAAAGACAAATAGCAGAAGTAGACACTTGACAAGGCAACAGGTTTTGGGAGGTCGTTACTTCTCAACGTACCTGTGCATTGTGGGCCATAGTGTTCTGGCTGACATGATTGACAGGCATCACCGCGGTAGTTGTCATAGCAATTGCATGTTCCATTGCTTTCAATACCATCATTACATTCTCCATGGTTGTTGCATGGTGTACTGCCACCTGGACAACCTACAGTACAACAAAACAGCATTTATAATGCAAACATGCATGCTTTGAAACAAATATATAATAACTTCGATTGAATAAAGATTAAGCACAACATAAACAGAGATGCACATTAAAAATGCCTACCATGGCATAAACTGTATGACCTAAACCAAGATACATACAATGCATAAACTAGAGGTGCGCAGATATCACGATACTGATCAGATTTCACATGCTTTGAAATTGTGATATTATATATATATATATTGGATTTAGTCCAGAAGCCCAGATTGGTTAAATTAGCATTGTGAGTGGGGAAGAGAAGAGTGGGGTATTTGACTCTTAATTTTTGAATTGAATTCAATATAAGAGATAGAAGAAACATGACTTGTACTATTACATAACACAGTAGATTCTTGTCATTTGTTGGATGATTGTGGGTCACATTTTCTTGTACTATTACATAACACAGTAGATAACACATTTTCACATGATATTAAAAAACTGCTCCATTGAACCCATATGTGATCAATCATACAATTTTGGTATATGTCCATTGAATTTTGTTATATTGTGCATTCATTCTTGCTACAATGAGTATCAACCATGCACAACACAAGGCTGTTGAATGGCAGCATGTGTTGTCAACCTGTAGTTGAAAAAAAAAATGGAGCGCTGTCTTTTTTAATGGTTTTAACTTTGGCCTAGGTTCTTGTATAAAGGTAGAAAAATAATGAATGTTTTGTATTCGTGGAATGGAACAAGTAATTTAATTTGGTGAAAGATGTTCAATATTTGTATACAGTATTATCACCAGGCAGTTTAGCTTTCTCTATGCTTATACAAGTATATATACTGTACATAAATGTAAACGATCTACACAATAGAGTGGAAACAGCACAAATCTTCAGATTTGGTAGAAAAATAATGAATGTTTTGTATTCGTGGAATGGAACAAGTAATTTAATTTGGTGAAAGATGTTCAATATTTGTATACAGTATTATCACCAGGCAGTTTAGCTTTCTCTATGCTTATACAAGTATATATACTGTACATAAATGTAAACGATCTACACAATAGAGTATTATCACCAGGCAGTTTAGCTTTCTCTATGCTTATACAAGTATATATACTGTACATAAATGTAAACGATCTACACAATAGAGTGGAAACAGCACAAATCTTCAGATTAGGTAGAAAAATAATGAATGTTTTGTATTCGTGGAATGGAACAAGTAATTTAATTTGGTGAAAGATGTTCAATATTTGTATACAGTATTATCACCAGGCAGTTTAGCTTTCTCTATGCTTATACAAGTATATATACTGTACATAAATGTAAACGATCTACACAATAGAGTGGAAACAGCACAAATCTTCAGATATCAAACTTCAGATGGTATACCATGGATAGTAGAACTGGCATTGTTATTATATCATGAGAAGTTAGTCTTGTTATTGTTATCTGCTGTAACAAGAAACATTTTAACAAGTAACAAAATCGTAGTGGACTCAATAAATGTATATTTTGGCAGTATGTATGTCAACAAACTAATAAAGAATAAATATCTTCTTATATAGGGGAAACAACTACAGAACTTTACTGACCAACCAAAAATATAAGACATTCAGAAAATAATCATGTATTTTGGGTAGGTAAATTTTCATACTATTTTAGATGAGTATTCTGTATATTTTATCTTTCCAGTCATTGCTGTTAATTCTTATCTCCATGATGCATATCATCACCTTGATTCAAAAAGAAATTATGTACGGTCTATATTTTTCGATTTCTCCAGTGCTTTTAATACTATTTTACCACATGTTTTAATTGATAGATTATTAAGTTTTAATGTCTCACCTCAGCTCGCCAAAGTTATATATAGTTTTTTGATTAATAGACCGCAGATGGTTAAGTGCAATGGTATCCTATCCAACAAAGAATCCACCAGTGTTGGAGCTCCTCAAGGATGTGTTATCTCTCCAATTTTGTTCTCTTTTTATTCTAGTAGTTTTAATATTTTAAGTAAAGATTGCAATATTGTAAAATACGCTGACGATACTGTAATTAGTGGTTTTCTTTGCGATAGTAAGCATAATGTAAATGAATTTGTTAATGAAGTTGGAAGATTTGTTAATTGGTGTGAAGATATGAACTTAATACTTAATATTACTAAAACCAAAGAGATGATAATAGATTTTCGTAAAACCGCAGTTGAACATAATGTAATAACTATTAAAGAAACCGAGGTTGAAAGAGTAACTCAATACAAATACTTAGGTACTATAATTGACAACAAATTAAAATGGGAGTCAAACTCTCTCATGATTTCCAAGAAGGCATCTCAAAGGCTCTACTTTCTCAGAAAACTCAAGCAAATTAGAGTTGATAACACTATTTTAATTCTATTTTATCAAAGTATTATTCAAAGTATTTTATCTTTTAGCATTGGATGTTTTTATGGTAACTTTACTGAAAATGATAAGAAAAATATTGAGAGACCACGTAAAATTGCACAACGTATTATTAAAGCTGATCTAACGCCTTGTTCATTTATCTATGAAAAGAGTATTCTAAAAAAAGTTAACAATATTATGAAAGACCCCACTCATCCGTTACATTACTGTTATAACTTAAATAGATCAGGCATTAGGCTACGACCTCCAAGAGCAAATCATTGTAGAACTAGAAAATCCTTCGTTGTAAATAGCATTCATATTTTTAATTCTAATGTAAGACGTTAATGCAATTTTTAATAGTTTTACATTTTTAACAGTATTTTTAACTTTTTATCTTGTATTTTTAATCTGTTATAATACTGCACGTTTTTAAATTGTTGCAATACTGTTGTTTTAATCTACCAAGCAAAGTGAATTTCCATTTTATGGACAAATAAAATTTCTTGAATCTTGAATCTTGAATTATCCCTGTACTGTGAATACCGAAGTTAATTTCTTTTTATGTAATGGCTTAGTATCTTGGATTATATCTTTATTCCATGTTGGTGGCATGCTGTATTTGCAAATCATTTTCATATTTTGCCTTGCATGTGTAATAAATGATAATACATTTTACATTTACAATGTTATACCTGGTGTGTAATTGCGCAAATCAAGCAGAAGACTAAGATGCATATGTATATATCAACATAACATTCTGATTCAAACATACTGTAATTCAAATTGTAGTCTTCAATCTAGCTTTTAAAAAAAAATTAATTTCTGCAGTAAAGTTTATAGCGATTCAAAATACAAATACAAAAATTGTATAATGGTTTTGAGGAAGAGGGGTGGGGGGGGGGGGGGAGAGAGCAAGCGAGAGAGAGGGTAAAGAAAGAGGTGAGGGTAAAAAAGAGAGGTGAGGGTAAAAAAAGAGAGGTGAGGGTAAATAAAGAGAGGTGAGGGTAAAGAAAGAGAGGTGAGGGTAAAAAAAGAGAGGTGAGGGTAAATAAAGAGAGGTGAGGGTAAATAAAGAGAGGTGAGGGTAAATAAAGAGAGGTGAGGGTAAAGAAAGAGAGGTGAGGGTAAAGAAAGAGAGGTGAGAGTAAAGAGAGGTGAGGGTAAAGAAAGAGAGGTGAGGGTAAAGAAAGAGAGGTGAGGGTAAAGAAAGAGAGGTGAGAGTAAAGCGAGGTGAGGGTAAAGAGAGAGAGAGGTGAGGGTAAAGAACGAGAGGTGAGGGTAAAAAACGAGAGGTGAGGGTAAAGAACGAGAGGTGAGGGTAAAGAGAGAGAGGTGAGGGTAAAGAAAGAGGTGAGAGTAAAGAAAGAGAGGCGAGGGTAAAGAAAGAGAGGTGAGGGTAAAGAAAGAGAGGCGAGGGTAAAAAAAGAGAGGTGAGGGTAAATAAAGAGAGGTGAGGGTAAAGAAAGAGAGGTGAGGGTAAATAAAGAGAGGTGAGAGTAAAAAAAGAGAGGTGAGGGTAAATAAAGAGAGGTGAGGGTAAAGAAAGAGAGGTGAGGATAAAAAAAAAGAGGTGAGGGTAAAGAAAGAGAGGTGAGGGTAAAAAAAGAGAGGTGAGGGTAAATAAAGAGAGGTGAGGGTAAATAAAGAGAGGTGAGGGTAAAGAAAGAGAGGTGAGGGTAAAGAAAGAGAGGTGAGGGTAAATAAAGAGAGGTGAGGGTAAAGAAAGAGAGGTGAGGGTAAAGAAAGAGAGGTGAGGGTAAAGAAAGAGAGGTGAGAGTAAAGAGAGGTGAGGGTAAAGAAAGAGAGGTGAGGGTAAAGAAAGAGAGGTGAGAGTAAAGCGAGGTGAGGGTAAAGAGAGAGAGGTGAGGGTAAAGAACGAGAGGTGAGGGTAAAGAACGAGAGGTGAGGGTAAAGAACGAGAGGTGAGGGTAAAGAACGAGAGGTGAGGGTAAAGAGAGAGAGGCGAGGGTAAAGAAAGAGAGGCGAGGGTAAAGAAAGAGAGGCGAGGGTAAAGAAAGAGAGGCGAGGGTAAAGAAAGAGAGGTGAGGGTAAAGAAAGAGAGGTGAGGGTAAAGAAAGAGAGGTGAGGGTAAAGAAAGAGAGGTGAGGGTAAAGAAAGAGAGGTGAGGGTAAAGAGAGAGAGGTGAGGGTAAAGAACGAGAGGTGAGGGTAAAGAACGAGAGGTGAGGGTAAAGAACAAGAGGTGAGGGTAAAGAGAGAGAGGTGAGGGTAAAGAAAGAGGTGAGAGTAAAGAAATAGAGGCGAGGGTAAAGAAAGAGAGGTGAGGGTAAAGAAAGAGAGGTGAGGGTAAAGAAAGAGAGGTGAGGGTAAAGAAAGAGAGGTGAGGGTAAAGAAAGAGAGGTGAGGGTAAAGAAAGAGAGGTGAGAGTAAAGAAAGAGAGGTGAGGGTAAAGAAAGAGAGGTGAGGGTAAAGAAAGAGAGGTGAGGGTAAAGAAAGAGAGGTGAGGGTAAAGAAAGAGAGGTGAGAGTAAAGAGAGGTGAGGGTAAAGAAAGAGAGGTGAGGGTGTCCTGGGAGTATATGTTATAAGCATCATCAGCCATCACTATTAAATTTGCTTTTGGTTGTTAATGTAATCAAATATGTGAAAGGCTGCACAATGTATATACTATAGCATTAGTTAGCAATGCCTGATTAGTGACAACAATGATTGGATTTCAGATTTAACATACTGTTTATAATTGCCATACAAGTTGTTGTCATCCAAGCAAATTCGGCTCAAACTGCATCTGAGGCATGTAATAGCTGTTGTACAGCTGGGGTTCCTGGTATTCCAGGACAACATGGTAATCCAGGTGTATCAGGACCACAAGGAATAAATGGAGAAAAGGGAATGAAAGGAGACTATGGAGAACAAGAAATAAAAGGAGAACAGGGAATAAAAGGGGAACAAGGAACGGAAGGAGAACAAGGAACGAAAGGAGAACAAGGAATAAAATGAGACAATGGAAGGGTTGGATTAGATGGGGTTCCTGGTAAATTAGGACCAAAGGGACCTCAAGGTCTCATTGGGCTACCAGGTGCAAATGGTGTAAAAGGGCAAAAGGGTGAAAAGGCTAATATTACTACTAGCCAGAATAAATCTGCCTTTACAGCAGTTTTTACATCAAACCCAGGTCGTGCTTCTGGTCCATTAAAGTATGACACAATAATTACAAATGTAGGAAATGACTATAACAAAGAAACAGGCAAATTTGTCTGTGCTATTGCAGGCATTTATGTATTTCAGGTCACATCAAGGGCTTCAACAAGTGGTCAGACTCTTACAAAAATCATGAAAAATGGGGATAAACAAGTATCTGTGTATATGACTTCTTATTCTGCCAGCACAATGGTGATACTTGATCTGGTATTAGGTGATGAAGTATGGACTCAGCCACACCCTGGTTCAACCTATAACTATTACTACAGTGATGGTGATAGATATTTCTCATTCTCAGGTTTTCTGCTTTACGCAACATAAAAAATAACTGTCTAAAGAAGGTTAAATAATCATATATTTAAGTGGCAACTTTCGTTGCTGTTGGTTTTGATGAAATAAAATAAAATATCATCAAAAAGAATATAAAGCAATTAAAATAAGCAAACTTTAGTTATAAATAAGAACATATTACAATGAGTTGAGCATAAAACATTTTAACACACTTTAGCATAATATGCTTTCTATATGTGGATATGTAATTTCTTATTGTTCAGTATATTCTATCTACTGCATGTACAAGTTTTAATAAATTACTTACCTATACCATGAAACACTTGTTTACAAATTAGTTGTTTTTGTGCTAATGTGTAGTCTAACTTGTGCTGATATTTGAGAAGAAGCTTGAAAAATGCCGACAAAATGCCAAGTAGTAAGGTTCATTGTCTACAACCACTTTCTTCCGCCAAAAAATTGTTTTTTTGCATGTCCTTATTTGCATATATTACATAGCCTAATGTAAATACGCGAACGTGATTGGTTGAAATTGCATCACATGACTACCGCTGCGAGGATCATAAATCGTATATCCTCGAGAACGATGATATTGACTGAGTAATTTTCGCGTAATTATCGTGTCCCTGTCACTAATCATATAAATTCTCGAGTACGATGATATTGACTGTGTAATTTTCGTGTGGCAACACTCGCGTTTGCTGATAAATAAACAAAAGTCATCTACTGGGTCTTGAACTCGCGATAAAATTGTCACTCCATCACAAGACAACGCTTCATGCGCTGCGCCACAGAACTTGCTTGACGAAATTAATCATCTAAACTATTTAAACTATGCATACATAGCGTCCTCATATATTTTTAGTCCTCCCTAGATGTGATGAAACACCATTTGTGATTGGTTAATACTCACAGTAGTAAGCGGTACGCGCGCGACGCACTGAACATCTGGTGATTCGGCTCGAAGAAGACGAATTATTATTTATTCGGCCTACCTCATAATATTATTATTAATGTAGGCTTATTGATGGAAATTCTTCTGTTATTATTTAAACGACCTAGGCTAGTGAATATTTTATTGCCAAGGAATCATTAATTAGTAATTATCTGTATATTATTCTTCGAAGGTAAGGTGTCTGAGCAGCTTGTTTACATACAACACAAAAAGGAGGCCTAGCATAGCTTCACCCGACCCAGCAGATATTCTACTTGTTGTTGGCTATGTAATATAACAGATATTGCCTTTTATATCGGTAAAACATAAGATTAGACATCCCCTCGGGAATGATATTAAGTTCTTGGGAATTGTATATTTCCCTCAGCAAATATATATTCCCTCGAACATAATATCATTCCCTCGGGGATGTCAAATCTTATATTTAACCTCTAAGCAGTCAATATCTGTATAATAATATATGATCATAACTTAAATAAGGATAATATACAATTGAACATGCCATAGTGAACCTACACTAAAATGCATGAGGCATTAATTTACAAGCAACATTTACAACGCACACATACCGAAGCAATCACGTCCATAGAAGTTTTCACAGCAGCGATGCAGGACATACCGCTGGACACAATCTACTCGGCATCCAAGTTCAGTCTGGTACCAGCCAGAAGAATAATAGCAGTCTCTGTATACATTGCCCTAATCATTTATAATGGATTACAATTGTAAGGACACAAAAAACAACAGGTTGTTAATTTATCAAAACAAATTATCTATATTATATTTTTGGTTGCTCTTCCTTCTACTTAAATTATTAAATTTTTTGAAGAACAGAAAAATTGTTGTATGTTATATCCATGTTATCAGTTGCTAAAGCATCATTGTACATATATATTTCAACCACTATAATTATAATTATAGAGACTATAATTTGTAAAAATATTACAATTTCCAATTTAATTAAAGCTACAGATAACTACTCACAGTGACTTTATAACCCTCAGGACAAGTAAACTGAACAGCGCAATCTTGACAAGGACTCTATAAAGTAAAATTTAATTAATTCATTCATTCTGTCCAACATTGACATTCACAATATATGCAAGACATGTGATTTAGCTACATTCATCAAAACCCAGCAATGAAATTATGCTGCACATCTGATTAGATCCGATAATGATCGGATGACGAAAAAGTTATTTTTCCAAGATGACAAATGCTCCAAGCGTGGTAGAAATACGAACCCGTTATTCAAACAAGTTCTCGATAATGTTGGAATGGTCAAACAAGCCTTCATTAACAACTCGAAGGCCCGCTTATTTTGAATCGGCATTTATTTATAAATGCCATTTAGAACACTCTGTCAGAGTTACAGATTAAATTTCTATATTACATATTAGGCTTTACTTCTTAATTCTTACGCGAAAGATTATCAGTGAGTTAGGGGATACCTTTAATTATTTTCCATTTCAAGCATGTCCAAACTATAGAGGGTGCTATAAAATTTGGAAAAATACACCAAACCACAGAGAGTGCCAATAAAAAAAAAATATTATCTATGAATAGTGCGTATGCCAGGCTTAATAAACAATGCATGAATTTATTAAAGATCTTACGGACTATTTAGTATGTTTTCTATTTTCTTTCTCTATCTTGAGCCTATTAATATTAGAAATTAAAATTGTTTATACTATATTTATATTTATCAGGATATTTAAAAAAAGAAATGCAGTATACCTTAACAGTATTGTAAGTAACATCATCACAACGACCTCCGATGCTTGGTAGGTCAAGTACAGCATCAATACCAAACACCACACCATCAGCAAACATGATGTTGGACTGCAGAATCATAGCCTCCATGTTTACGTAACCATCGCCCTACAAACAAAAGATAATTTTCCATGTGAAGATTCTATTCAATTTTGAGGTATAAATAATTTTACACAGTGCTTACATGCAATTTCTTGAAACCATAAATATCCCATATTTAGGGCTCATAAACTTCAGGTATATATCATCATATAGGAATAAGAAAAAAGGCGTGGTGCATGTAACACACATGTAAGCAAGCTTGCAATTAAAAAAAATGGATACAATTAATTTTTGACTAAATTAACAGCATGTTTCGGACTATTTTAAGCATTGCATTTAAACAAAGTCAGACACTTTGGACCAGCCCACCCGTGTGGTTTATCTGCTATACAGTTGCTACCTGACAGCATTGCTTGAAGAGAATAGGTAAACCACTACTAAACTCACGATAACTTGTCCACATCCAGCAGAAATTGATGAGCCTTGCAGTGTGGCTAGAGTACTACCATCTCTTAATATCATTTCAGATAGACGAATCTACAAACAATAAAACATAAATGCACATATTCCGTTCAAAATGGAAGAGGTGTGAATTTAACTTAAAGCTCTATCCACACTATCAAATCTGTCCACACTATCTAACACTGGTGACACAATGCAAGGACATAGACGCAACGCAATGAAAACAGTACGAATCATCCATTGTTTGTGATTACTTCCTTTTATTGCGTCTCTAGTGGGCACCAAGCATTAGGTGGCAAGTCAGCAAATGTCATATGAGGAGACAAATAAATAAACTTGTTTCAGAAATTTCATTGGCGATTCTCACCTTCTTATCAGCAAGTACATGGAATCGCAGATATTCACCAAGAATTTCAACATTATTTTCAAGTTGGTGCTTTTTGTCTGCTGGGAGGTTGTTGAAAGCTTGGTTGGTTGGAGCAAATAGAGTGAAGGGTTTGTAGAGGGGGTTTTCTAATGTTTCAAACATCCCAGCAAATTTCATCATTTCAATCAAAGTTGTGTAATTGTTCCACAATAAAGTTTCCCTCAGTGTTGAATTCTGAAATCAGAGCAATCTCTGCCATTATGTACAAAACAAATTAAAGTTCTATATTCCACTAAACATGGAACAAAAATGAAAAAAATGATGACCAAGTAAAGTAAACTGATACAGACAAACAAAGGAGAATATTCATGTAAATTTGGGGACTGTTTACGCGTCAACTGGAATTTTCTCCCAAGAATGACAAAAATACTGAATACTGAATAGCTTTATTTGTCCATCATATAAAGAAATAATAGAAATTCTTCTTAAAGATGAATTAAAAATGAATATAACCAAAGAAAGTAAAAAGAAGGGTTATTCTTACCTGCATGTCAGCATATTCAGGTGTCAGTACAGTGTCTATGATGTGTATTATACCATTAGTTGGTTATTCTTGTGCATGTCAGCATATTCAGGTGTCAGTACAGTGTCTATGATGTGTATTATACCATTAGTTGGTTATTCTTACCTGCATGTCAGCATATTCAGGTGTCAGTACAGTGTCTATGATGTGTATTATACCATTAGTTGGTTATTCTTGTGCATGTCAGCATATTCAGGTGTCAGTACAGTGTCTATGATGTGTATTATACCATTAGTTGGTTATTCTTACCTGCATGTCACCATATTCAGGTGTCAGTACAGTGTCTATGATGTGTATTATACCATTAGTTGGTTATTCTTACCTGCATGTCAGCATATTCAGGTGTCAGTACAGTGTCTATGATGTGTATTATACCATTAGTTGGTTATTCTTACCTGCATGTCACCATATTCAGGTGTCAGTACAGTGTCTATGATGTGTATTATACCATTAGTTGGTTATTCTTACCCGCATGTCAGCATATTCAGGTGTCAGTACAGTGTCTATGATGTGTATTATACCATTAGTTGGTTATTCTTACCTGCATGTCACCATATTCAGGTGTCAGTACAGTGTATATGATGTGTATTATACCATTAGTTGGTTATTCTTACCTGCATGTCACCATATTCAGGTGTCAGTACAGTGTCTATGATGTGTATTATACCATTAGTTGGTTATTCTTACCTGCATGTCAGCATATTCAGGTGGAAGTACAGTGTCTATGATGTGTATTATACCATTAGTTGGTTATTCTTGTGCATGTCAGCATATTCAGGTGTCAGTACAGTGTCTATGATGTGTATTATATCATTAGTTGGTTATTCTTACCTGCATGTCACCATATTCAGGTGTCAGTAAAGTGTCTATGATGTGTATTATACCATTAGTTGGTTATTCTTACCTGCATGTCAGCATATTCAGGTGTCAGTACAGTGTCTATGATGTGTATTATATCATTAGTTGGTTATTCTTACCTGCATGTCACCATATTCAGGTGTCAGTACAGTGTCAATGATGTGTATTATACCATTAGTTGCTTCTATACTTGATATCACTTTTCCAATGTCATTTAAAAGCAAACCTGAATTCTATAAAGTGTAAAAGAATGTATATTGTTAGGCCTAAGATAATCTGTTTTTATCACATTTTATTTTCTAGTATATTTTTTCCGATTTAAACTGTACTCGAATAGAAAATAAATGCTCTGACAGTATACAATTCTCAGAAAATCAGGATTCAGGATGGGAGGAGGGGGGGGGGGGGGGGCGGCAAGCCTGCTGGGGGACCCTTATAACTGAAAGACAGGAGGTTTTTGATTTTCAGTGTGATAGAACTCCTTAGGGTAGATATTGGAATCACTCAGGCTAAGCTTTTCAATGAGCCTCAATAACCAAACAAACAGTAGCCAGAAAGACTGTAGTATAACAATCTTAGCTATTAACTAATATTCTGCATACTAACAATCAATGCCATTTTTAACTTCTGTCCATTAGTTGTTGTGATTTGCATCATCTTCTCTAGTTGGCTAACATTGAGGGCAGCACATCCAATAGTAAGGTAGTCCACAATGTCAGCAATTTGGTCATTTTCTTGCCAGATTTCCACCTGATAATCAAGACAAAAAAGTATAATTTTATATCAAATTTAAATAAATAACAAATTTGATGTAACTGAATGCAACAAGAACATCAGTGAAAAAAACACAAGAAACCTAAATTATTTAATCTAAATTGTTTAGATTGTTTTAGCAATGAACTAATCAATTACCATTTAATATCTGCACAATGTTTAACCAGATTTGCATAGTGTGAAGGCATTTTTGTGAAAATTTTACAGGGAACCACTAGCAAGGTCTATAAAAAACTTTATACAAATTCTATTAAAAACACTATGAACATTCTATACACGGTCTAAAAACTTAACTTCTCCCAAGACTTCAAAGGTTCACTTATACCAAAGAATATATATCACAAGAATGAGTATTCCGCGATTTTTGCATGAGAAATTTGTAACAGAGAGCTCCAGTGAGTGATGCCCGCCCTCATGAGGGCGGATGTATACATACTAAATAAGACTTGATTTAATAGATATTATACATGTCACATTAAATAGAATTATGATAATATATTTCGCAATTGTAAACTATTTTATAATACATATTTATTAACAAACTAGTGTACATTCACTTTTACAGACAATTATTTACTAACATGCTAAATTAGTTCACAAAAAAGGCCTAACACAGCAACACCAAAATCAATCAAATCAGCACGGCCTATTCTTTACCATTGCCGCGTACTACTCTACGCCCGGTAAATTAAGTATTGTTTTTATGATATAAATTAGTATAAAATACATGTTATTAATAGGATAAAATGTTAAATGCATTAACATTTATTTGTTTTACCAGAAACAAGTTAAATATAGGAATATTATTAAACTATCCTTCGTGAAAACGCGTAAACACCAACACGCCCGGTCACGCTATCGTAGCGCCCGGTTGATAAAGCGAACTGTTTAAAATACGGCAGTTTTTACTAAATAAATTGCATAAATCGAACAATTAAATATCCAAATAGCATTTAACATGATGTTGGCATGTAGTTGATAACATTTTTTATCATGAAAATACTACCGGTGGTCCAGCCTTTGATTAGTGAAACCGTCACAAAAAGTTGTATACATCCCAGATACATCCTCACTTATGGCGGCGCCCTACCACATGGACAATATTACTGTTACAGGGAAAATCGCGGATTACTCATTCTTGTGATATATATTCTTTGCTTATACACAGTGTAAAAGGGTATACACAAGAAATAATTTACCATTTTAGCGGGCGTGTGTCATCTTACCCATTTCAGTTTATTCAGAACCGTCTGATGACAAAACAAAAATAAAGTTTGCTTTCTCATTCCATACCAATTAATAGATCTTACCTGATCACTATGCAATTTATCAAATGCAGAGTTATGTGGTGCTAGAATGGTGTATGATCCCTCAACAGATAACCAGAGATGATGCAATGCCTAAAAGGTAAAACAATAAATCAATTTATTAAAGTAAATGTAACGAGATAAGTCTAGGGAAGAAGATGTTAAGGGTAGGTTGAAAAAGTTCTCAGTTATCCCAAGGTTTCTTGTAGTATGTAGTATAGTCTTTGACTTGAACCTTCTCCATCAATCCAGTGCAAATACTCTTACTATTTCAGAAGATATAATAATAAATAACATTATATACATACATACAGTACATACATACAGTACATACATACAGTACATACATACAGTACATACATACAGTACATACATACAGTACATACAGTACATACATACAGTACATACATACAGTACATACATACAGTACATACATACAGTACATACATACAGTACATACATACAGTACATACATACAGTACATACATACAGTACATACATACATACAGTACATACATACAGTACATAAATACAGTACATACATACAGTACATACATACAGTACATACATACAGTACATACATACAGTACATACATACAGTACATACATACAGTACATACATACAGTACATAAATACAGTACATACATACATACAGTACAAGGTCCATGTAATAAATATAAATGCTTACATTTGTTTGTATAATCCTATTAAAAGTACTGAGTTGTGAATTTAATGCCAATTCCTACAAATAAAATATTTTGAATATTAACACACGCAAATTCACAAGAATAAAACACAGTGTAAAACTACATACATACTGTACAAAGCTATCTAAAATAACAACAATAAAATGCATTAAAAGATAATTTATCTAACAAATATTTTTGCTTTGTTTTTTTACTATGAAAAAAATGAACATTAGGCCATATAAGTTTTTATTGTTTTAAATTTTGCATGGAAGGTTGAGTGGAAAAACAATTTTTAATAGTTTCTTACATTTTGGTTTGGGCATGAAAAAGGAATTGTATGCGTTAAAAATATTAATATATTAATGCTGTGGGTATTAGGGCCGGATCCTAAAATAGATAAAAAAAAATAAAAAAAAGCTACAGTCAGAACAAAATTACAGGGGTTTGGGTAAAATATTAATACATTATTGAGCACAGTGGCGGTTACAGTATAACAAAGAAGTCAATATATAAAAAAAGAAATGCCCCTATTAAAATCAATACTATATTATTATTAGCATATCACATATTATATAACACCTAAATAAATTCCTGTCATTTGATTGAACGAATGTGGGTCACATGGCGTGCAATAGTACACACTATTAAACGATCGTTTAATAGTACTTTTTAAAACATTTTGTGTACGAAAAAAAAAACGTTTCGCGGATGAAATAAAATTGTTGTTTGTAAACACCACCGCGAGATATGCAACAGTAGCAGATTTTTGTTAGACTTGCCCCAAGTCTGTATTGTTTTTTTTAAAATTTATTTGTTTTTATTTCGACCGCGATTTTTGTCTGAAAATACAGACTTGTGAAACACGTATAGAAATCGATTTGCAGACCGCAAACATCCGATAAGAATGACGTAGGTTATCATACCGTATTTGGCTATATGGGGCGGGCGGTATGTAAATATGGATTTCGAATCAACCACCAATGATCATTTTGTTTCAAAATGAAAAAGATCGAGTAGGCCAACGTACAGTGCTGAATGTACGATCGAGACTGTTAAAATATGAAATCGTGTTGCCAAGTTGTTTTGTTTATTAATTGTTTAGTCCTTAGCCTAGGCCTCCTTCGTAGGTCCTACTCAACTCGCACGTATGACCTGCCAAATAAAACGCCAATAAGGTAGGCCTACATAATACCACCACCGGCACACAACAGGATTCACACACAACAGGGCTACACCACTACACAGAACAGGACAGGTCTGGGTGGGAATTAAATCAAATTATCTCCGCGTAATATTAAATCAGGGAGATGTAAATTACATCTCCCTGATTAAATGATCCATATAAAATCCTTTCTAGCCTTCAGAAACTTTCATCAATGTACCCAAAGTACACATTGTCTAAACGTAACATAGCGCATGCGTACCATCTTAGTTGTTGAGTCTTTGAAATTCTGAAATATGAATATTAAAACAGTGTACGAGTGAGTAGCCAATCGCATGCAGCTGAAACTAGTCAACCGGATAATCTATGCACCAAGAATTCTTGGTGTCAAACCACGTGACTTTTGCGTGTTTCCCCAGACGGAGTATCCAAACTCAAGTAATACACGTATGAAACGCCATATGTGCAAAAATATTTATATTTTTACTAATATTAAGAAAAAACTCCGTCTGGAGCCCAGACTAGATTTTTGTGTACGATTTGGAGATATATATGTATTAATTTCATTCAAAAAATCATTTAAATTAGCTTTAGGTCGTTTTTAGGATTTTGATTAATTAATGGGGACATCCCTACAAGACGTGGAATTGTTGGAAAAACCATAATTAGCCAAGATAAGTTCTAATTGTCTGTCAAAGTTTTGCCTTTCAGCCAATCTAGTACTACTACTAGACCTAGCTAGGCCTGTTAGTATTAGGCTAGGCCCAGCCTAGGCGTTTTAGCCTTGCTAGGTCTAAGATTGTTTGGTCGTTTGTTGACATAATTAACACTAAAGTAGGTGTGTTTAGAAAATCCATATAAATATAACATTTAATATAATATTAAAAACTAAATGTTACGGTTTTAATCAATCTGAATGAAGGCCTCTTGGCTAGGGCTACCTTATATTTGATTCAAATGACAGGAATCTATTTAGATGTTATATAAAACAAATAATGAATGTTTTATATTCGTGTAATGGTACAAATAATGGCATTTGGTGAATGATGAAAGGTTATATAAACAAGGCAACGCCGAGTTGATATAACCTTTCATCATTCACCTCATGCCATTATTTGTACCATTACACTCATAAACATTCATTATTTGTATAGTAAAGAATTTTACCTCAGCAACATTACCAATACAATTGAAGCCATCACCCACATGCCCTTCAAAGCATGTACATGTCCTAATGTTAGCCCCAGTCAACTGGCACGTTGCACGTATACTACAGTTACCATTGCTGGATGAACACGGATTCTGCCAGCGGCAAGAATTGATGCCATCTCCAGTAAAATTTGTTTTGCAGTTGCAGATATTCTGGAAGAACATATATATATATATACGGCCAATTAGTTTTTTTTTTGTTTACAATAGTTGAGTTTAAAGTTGAGTTGTGTATGTATATAAATACACAGAGAGACTTGACTTAAGTATTTTATATAATATTTACGTTATTGTTCTTATTTTAAATCTTCTTGACTTAAGTCCATCAAGGCACCGCCAACGATTCGACAAGTCTCTCTGGTTATCTTGATCTCTCAAAGCATGTCTAAATTAACATTTTCCCCCTTCACACACTTTATAAAAATATTCTACAATTCATTAAATTGGCACAGTTACTATACTTATCTGGCACTTACAAATAAGTCATGTTAATAAATGATTGTTATTTTGTTGTTATTATAGGCACACATAAACATAGCCATGCTACAGGTAGCCACAGAACATACAGTATTATGGAGAAAAAAGTGAGGTGGTGTGTATGAAAATACAGCGTACGCATGAGATGTAAAAAGAGGACACACTTGGCCAGACTCATGATTAAAAAAAAGTAATATTAGTTGTAATTTTGTTTATTTAGTGTATTGTTTACAGATGTATTTGGATCAGTGTGAATACAATCAGTGGATTGAACTTACTTTATTTGGACCAGTGTGAATACAATCAGTGGATTGAACTACTTTATTTGGACCAGTGTGAATACAATCAGTGGATTGAACTTTCTTTATTTGAACCAGTGTGAATACAATCAGTGGATTGAACTTACTTTATTTGGACCAGTGTGAATACAATCAGTGGATTGAACTTTCTTTATTTGAACCAGTGTGAATACAATCAGTGGATTGAACTTACTTTATTTGGACCAGTGTGAATACAATCAGTAGATTGAACTTACTTTATTTGGACCAGTGTGAATACAATCGGTGGATTGAACTTACTTTATTTGGACCAGTGTGAATACAATCAGTGGATTGAACTTACTTTATTTGGACCAGTGTGAATACAATCAGTGGATTGAACTTACTTTATTTGGACCAGTGTGAATACAATCAATAGATTGAACTTACTTTATTTGGACCAGTGTGATTACAATCAGTGGATTGAACTTACTTTATTTGGACCAGTGTGAATACAATCGGTGGATTGAACTTACTTTATTTGGACCAGTGTGAATACAATCAGTGGATTGAACTTACTTTATTTGGACCAGTGTGAATACAATCAGTGGATTGAACTTACTTTATTTGGACCAGTGTGAATACAATCAGTGGATTGAACTTACTTTATTTGGACCAGTGTGAATACAATCAGTGGATTGAACTTACTTTATTTGGACCAGTGTGAATACAATCAGTGGATTGAACTTACTTTATTTGGACCAGTGTGAATACAATCAGTGGATTGAACTTACTTTATTTGGACCAGTGTGAATACAATCGGCATTTTGATGACAACCCCCATGATCATGCAAACATGGATTAATTTCTAAACGTTATTATGAAATGAAAACAAAAACAATGAATTAGAATGAGTGTAAAATAATCCTATGGCTTTATTAAACTTAAAAAGTGAATATTTTAAGTAAAATATGGATATGGTACACATATCCTCATTTTTTTCCCTGAAATTTAGTTATTGTACCCAATGTATCAGGGGTATCATGCAAATAATTGCGTTTTTAGAGTAACAGCAGCAAACAGAAAGCTCTTTTTTCGAACAGAAATAATAACCTAGGTGAATTTTAATTTTTTGAATTTAAAAAATGTGAAATGATTCACAATACAAAAAAAACCCATATTTTTTAAAATGTATTCATTTTTTTATATTTGATTGGAATATGTGGTAGTTTTTCAATTTATTACACATTTAAAAGCAAAAAAATACAATAAACAAAAAAAAAAAAAATAATGTTTTGTGAAGATACAAGGCAACAACGATAAATGATTATATAAACATAACTGAGCAAGATTGTAAATAAAACACTAATAATATGTCAATGTCAACAAAAACAAAAAATGAATCAAATGGATGCATTTTTAATAAATTTAATAATTTCCGGAATAATATAATAATATGCAAATTAAATTCGTGCAAAATGAACATTTGGTAATAGGTTTGGTTATATACAATACCTTGACAAACTATACCATCGCCATAGTAACCATCAATGCAACTACAGTTACGGCCTCCTTGTGGTAAAGACATACACACTGCATTCTGAGAACAGTCATTATCAACGTCGCATAAACTGACAGCTGACAAAAGACAAAATTGTAAATTCATACAAAATGGTGCTTTTTGTAAGAACACCTTTAATGCTGCAACTATAGTGTGCCTAGTGAATATGAGAGAGCTAAACATTTTTTTTCCATGGCAAAACTAAATGGTTTCTGCTAAGGAAAAAATAAAGGAGGTAGAATGATATTTCTGATTAATACGGTTCACAGTTTCTAGTGGTAGGGATATAGCATGTAATTTATATCAAATGATTAATACGGTTCACAGTTTTAGTGGTAGGGATATAGCATGTAATTTATATCAAATGATTAATACGGTTCACAGTTTCTACTAGTAGGGATATAGCATGTAATTTATATCAAATGATTAATACGGTTCACAGTTTTAGTGGTAGGGATATAGCATGTAATTTATATCAAATGATTAATATGGTTCACAGTTTCTAGTGGTAGGGATATAGCATGTAATTTATATCAAATGATTAATATGGTTCACAGTTTTAGTGGTAGGGATATAGCATGTAATTTATATCAAATGATTAATACAGTTCACAGTTTCTAGTGGTAGGGATATAGCATGTAATTTATATCAAATAAAAGTGGCATACATAATTTACCCATTTTTTCAAACTAAATCTAAATGGGCAAAATTTGACTCTTTGGTAGATGAGTATATGAACATGCAATGTGTAATGTAATGTAAATAAGATAAGGAAAGGTAAATGTTTTCTAACCTTCACAGTAAGTGCCATTGCCAGAAAAACCAAAAGAACAAACACACTGTGAAACATAACAACTGAAAAACAATAAGCCAAAAATATAAATAACACTTCATCACCCCATTAAAATAATAACCAAAATAAAAGACAATGAATAATAAATACTTACTAAGCTGAGGTGTG
This sequence comes from Antedon mediterranea, assembly GCF_964355755.1. Classification (NCBI taxonomy): domain Eukaryota; kingdom Metazoa; phylum Echinodermata; class Crinoidea; order Comatulida; family Antedonidae; genus Antedon; species Antedon mediterranea. The sequence goes on from NC_092678.1 coordinate 11,903,841, forward strand.
ACAATTTGTACATGTTCCATTAATATCAGCTGAAAGTACAATGAATGCTCAACTTTAATTGTTTAAAAAAATGGATTTGTTCGTCCCGAGATATTATGTTCAATTATCGTAAAAGAAGACACTATACACTATTTATATTAGTAATGAGTATTTGACACAAAAACAATTAAGCTAGAAAACCAAATTCAAGTTTGATAGCTTAGGATTTACCAACTGTGACCACACCCCTATCATTTGCCAAATGTGGGAATGGGTCAAAATGTAAAGTTGGGGAAAAACCAACCCTGATTCGTTATACTCTCCAAGTTGATTTTTACGTTGCTTGTTGTGATTCTATGAATAAAACAACAACATTTTGAAGTGTTTAGTTAAGAAGTGTTGGTTTAATAAATAAAGATTGAGATTTGTGAAAAAGTGCGACATTTAAGGTGTGTGACGTCAGTGTCTGAGGTTGGATCAGATGCTTGAAAAAAATAAATTAAATGAATGAATTTTAAATTTAATAATATCCGCTACAAACATTTTTAGTAGATATAGCTCTATTCTTAGTAGCCTTTAGTAGTTTTTTAGTAGACCTTTTCAGCTCACCTACTAAGGATTTTAACTCAAATGGTATGACTTCTCAGCTATATAAAACAGATAGCTTATTAATAGTTACTGGCTATTATCAGTTTGTTAATACAGTAGTCTATCAGTAGGTTACTGGTAGCCATTTTATAGCTTATTACAAGTAGAAAATAGATAGATACAACTGTGTTACTCATTGATTTAAAATAGTGAAAAACCTATTAGGAATTAAAATAAAATCTACTTATTAGTAGGTTCTTAAAAGGCAAAAGAGCTACAATATATCTATTAGCTTATAAGGCTAATAAATATAGATATCTACTAAGACTGTTTGTCAAAATCGCAATTCATGGATATTTAATAATAACATTTTTAGGCCATTCTGAAGATGTCTTTTTTGGCATATTATTTCAGTAAACCAGTAAATTGTGATGCTCATTATCATATCATAACAACCAATGCAACAATACCATTGTCACAATTTGAACCAGTCCATCCAGCATAGCATATACACTGACCATCCCCTTCACGTCCACTATTGCATTCTCCATGGCTGCAGTTACACACTAAGAAAATGATTAAACAAACCACTTTTAAACTTACATTAAACAATATTTAATATTTATATTATTTATTTATTATAAAATATTTGAGTTTTAATGATTAAGTGGCAGATGCTTTTCTTACAGGCAGCATTTGAAAATGCTAGGCCTTACTCAGCCTGCACCTCGCCACTCAATGAGGACATTTCTCAGTGATCAAGAAGTGTGGCGATGTGGAGAATTGATTGATTGATTGAAATACACTCGACAATAAAGCTTGGTTCCCACTAGAACGTAACGCAACGCAAGCGTTTTAACCAATGACAAGCGATGTTATAGACAGTTAGCAATTGCAAACGAATAAGCCATCGCTTGTGATTGGTCAATTCACTTGCGTTGCGTTACGTCCTTGTGTTCCGTCGCTAGTGGGAACCAGGCTTAAAAATCAAATTGTGAAAGTGAAAGGTAATGAAATAATTGGAAAGGTAAGATAGCCAAAATTTAGGGCCGCGAAAAATGTTTGGCTTTACAATATGTTTTAACATTTAACATCAATGGCAGTAATATAAAGGCACCAATCATCTATCTCTGACAGGGGCAATATGAAACCACTGAAAGCTTAGTGTACATACATACAACATAACAAATTAACTAATGAGCATTAGCAACATTAATTGATCAATTTTACCTTGATTGCAATTTTCACCAAATAAATTGTCTTCACAAAGTTCACATGCAAAACCATGGAAACCAACTTCACAATTACATTCACCTGTACCCATGATGTCTTCGGAACAATTACCATGGTTACTACATGGCATAGCCCATCCACCTGGACATTCTAATTATACAAAGAGAGAGAGATAGTTCAGCAACAACAGAAACCGGCCCAACTCCCATGGTTGCACACATTATCACAATGTCTATACTTTGTTTAATAATATATTTAGTTTTAATTAAATTTTTTAAATATGTATACAGTAGTATTTAATTGTCGTCACTCGTCACACGAACCGGCGAATCGTCATTTTGACGCAAATTTTTTTTTTATATATTTCGAAAGTATTTATTCTAAAGAACAATTGATGCAAATATCAACTGCGTATCTTATTTCATTAATTAATTATTTTATATTGTGATATTATAATCATTCGTCCCACGAAGCGTCGAATATCGATTCGTCACTTCGTGTGAGTAAAACGCGCATCGCGCACACTGTTTACGCACTCCAATAAACGGCGAATATGCAATTCGTCACTAATTGCATGTGATCTGATTGGTTTATTGCATATCTGGAACATTCCATTATTTTATGGCAAATTTTCAGTCCCGCGAAGTTAGATTGAGCATAGATTATAGAATATTGAACAGTATTTTACCCAGTAAAAACTGATTTTTGTGGTTATTGATAAATTATTTAGTAAACTAATTATATAAATACATTTCAGGAAATTTAATGCAACGTTTCAATGTTTGTTCTTTCGTACGTTCACTCGAGCACTAGCAAAACATTAAATTAAATTATGGCACTGACAACACATACACGAAACGGTACGGTAACGATTAGGCCTACATCAATGTTATAGTAATAAGTATTTTATAGAGAATAAATAACCTGATTATTAAAAAGAAACATCAAATTTCACCTCTATTGTTAATGTATAATAGCTACTAAGGATAATAACTTTCATTTCTGTATACACATTTTTATTAAACAATTCATACATTTTGATGTTTAATTGATTTTTAAATTAGATAGTTACAGTATAATTATTATAATCAGTGCGTCACCAAATATCTTTGGGGGCATGGTTATACTAAATACTATCGTATACTATATAGGGTAATCTGCGCATTATCCTGTGATATGCCCTACAATAAGACCCCATTGCTATGGTATCACATTAAATTAGTAAATAATTTAAATAAGCCTTTTAATACGAATATTAGAAAAGGCAGATAACACATTTAATGTTATTTAATAAATACTATATTGGCCATGAATGGCTAAATGATAGGCCTAATATGCTGAAAAAGTCGTATTGTACAATGGACTGTCTAAATTATTTTTTAACTGTTCCCGTAGGGCCTACTAAGGGAATATTGAATTAAAAACGTTTATTCTAACTATCTAACATTGCCTTGCCTTATGTAGAGATCAAATAATGTATAAATTAATAATTAAATCTAATTAAATGAACCATGTTTACGTTTTTGCATTATTTACAATAGCTAAAATGATGTTTGTGCATCAGTTAGGCTACTATAAATTATATTTTGCAACTGATTTGTGATTGTTCTTTTGCATTTTTAACAGAATAATTTGTTTACTTTATATTATTATCGTTAGGGCCCTATCTAAGATGTTTACGTGGGACTGCCTATTCATTACCACGCAATCACGGCGAATACCGCATATTTCATAGTCATTGCGTAAGGTTCTTGTTCACACGAAGTGACGAATATGCGTCGAATATCGCTTAGTTACGTGATACGCGGTAAATAATCTTTACACGAAGTGACGAATGTATTAATTAAGTGATTACTCTTTAATTAATGAGTATATTTTTTTATGGACACTTTAAAATTATTCATTTGATATATTTTTACATAATTACCACAAAAATAATGGACATTCGCTTTTTTCTTGCGAGAAATGACCGTGCAAAAAGTGCCTTTTTTACAATCGTGATTTTCTCGAAATGGACATTTTGCGGATTCGCCGGTTCTTGTGACGAGTGACGATGTAATATGGGCCATCCATTTATAAAAAAAAATGTTTTTAAATACAAGAGTGGACAAAATAAAAACAGAATACCACCATAAAAGACACTCAACATTAATGTTCCTAAATTAAGGGGTGCAACTCAAGCACAAGATACTGGGTGGGTATATGTACAACAGTTCTTACCATTACAACTTTCACCATAGAAACCACTGCAACAGGCTAATGTCTATAGATACAATAAACAATATAATAGTAAATCTGTAATTTATAAACTAAATATTTTGAGGCCAAGGCCAATCTTAAATTGCAGAAAGTAAATCAACTAATACATTACTAAAGTGTAAGTTTTATTGAGTCAATGGCAGAGCAGTTAAGAAAGCTTCTCTGACAAGTTGCATATTATATGCTGTAGAAAAAAAATAAAGGAAATGCTTTGTGATGAGTAGGGAGTACCAGTGTTTATTAAGCTCTGTCCACACATCAAACAAACTAGTTTGACAAAAAAGTATATGGGCACATCACATTTTTTGACACATAAAGTTTGATAGTGTAGACAGAGCTTTAGATGAATGAGTGCCTGTATAATTACTGTGATTTTTATGTGATTTTTATTGAAAATATATTGTTATATTGAGATTCATAAGCATTTACACGAATGGTTAAACATTGTTTTGAGACCATATTACAGTTACCACTAGATCAGTGCTTCTATGAATGGCTGTTCTGTTTAGCACTAGTTAATCATACCCAGTACCATTTTGATTTTACAATCAGTAGGGAATTTATGTCACTTACTTTTACTGCATGGATATGTGATTTTTTTAGGGTGTTGTTAGGTGTATCTTATAGACAATTGGAGCATGGAGGTATAAAATATGATTGGAGCATGTTATGTATGTAAATGTGTGGCAATTTATTTTGTACATAAGTTGGAGACTTCCATGTGAAAGATATTCAAACTACTTCCTGAATATAACTTAACCCTATAAATAGAGACGCTGGTGTAGGTCAAATCCAGAGCTATGCTAAGTGGTGTGAAAGGGGTAATACTGTAGTTTATATGTGCTATATAAATACACATTATTATATCAGTGGTAAAGCGCACTTAAGAATTTTAAATTAATTGTTACATTAAATCAATCAAACTGGTCTTGAAAACAATCAACAAATAAATATATAATATTGTTATTTTTACCTCTTTATGTTATACATTCACTTTCGCATCCTGTTACATAACATAGATTTTCATCTACATATGTGCATTCAGTTATAGTATTGTATTTTACACGAAATGTGTGAATTATATTTCATACTGTAATTAAACTTTAATTCGTAAAATAGCGAAAAAATAATGAATGAAGAAATTGATAATTTATATGTTATTTATGTGATAATTTTACTTTTAGAGACAACAAAAAAAGATTTTACTTTTGTAGTGATGTTTATTAATGTATCACATCTACTTCTGTAGATTGGAATGGCAGCTTCTACACCGTGAAGTACTCCTTTATCAGTCTCAATATCTACTTCAGTTAATGCTATTCTATTTACCAATACCTAAAAAGATAACATAACATAAGATTGTCATTTATACAGTGCCTTTTACAATGATTAAAGTACTTTGAATTGTGTATCATTTAGTGAAGTTATTCCACATAGACCAAGCTTTGAAAATGAATGTTCACTAGTGAACATGAGGAATGTAAAGTTTAGTAACATCGCGTTCAGACGTGAGACCAGTACGTTTACAATTGTACTACTAATTTTGAACTGCAATTCCGTCAAAAGTGGTATTAATACAGTATGAGTAATAATGATATTAAACTTGTCTATATATAACACTGATAAAACAAATAATCATTTCTCATAGCGCTTTACATTATGCTGGGTACAGCAGAGACAAAACATTCATTTTAATAAAAAAATTAATTAATTAAATAAATAGGTTTTTGAAAAAAATGTTTAACGAGCGACACTGTGCTTATATCACTTGGAAGTGGTAACCCATGGTACACCGAATACCAATCTTCTTAATTGTTTATTAATTAAATTGCAAAAGTACTGTTATTTGAATACATAAACAGTAGTAGTTCAAACTGAATTGCATGTATTTGCATTTCTTTTTTTACATTTTCATATTATTTCTTTTTGAATCTAGATGGATTGACTCATAAGTGACTTGCTCTCATTTCACACATAAAGAAGGAAGTGCGAAAGGAGTCTTATGTAGGCAAAATGAGGCGCTCCAGCTCAAAAGCGGCGCTGTGTCGCAATAGACCAACCTATGTAATAACTATCACAAAGTTCAATTTCAGCGAATGTGAAAAAATTTTCAATTTTATTTTTTTTACATAATATGAATTATTGATATGTGTTTTACCTACCCACGAAGTCTTATTATGAACCAATAATTATAAATGTGTTAAATTCCGTAATCTTTGATGTGTGTTTCTTTTTAAATATCTGAAAACAAAAATGTACAGTGCCCGAACGACAATAAAATACTCCATTTTTCGCTAGAAGTATCATCGGCTTTCTCCTTCGCAAACTCCGCCATGTTTGGTATCGGCAGAAAGCTTAGATTTTATTCTATCTAACCCTGCCCTTGATTCGTTGGATAAATATTATTCTAACCAATTAAACATCGTCTTATTGCCGTCTTGTTGTTGCTACCCTGCCCAAACAAATCTGTAAAAACTACGTTGCTGATTGGTCAATTTTCATTACATCATTACTGAGCATGCGCATTTGCTATGTTTACGCTTCGATCTGGCTACCGCGCCTGCGCGAAGTAGATCGAATAACACATGTTCCAGGGAAATTCTTACGAAAACATTCTTTCTTCATTCATCTAGCGATAACTATTATTTATATTACTGATTTTTCGCAATACGTTCGTAATGTCTCGGAAGGACCCGCCTAAGCAAATTCTAGATGCGTTAAATGGTGCCAATGATTTTGGTTTTAATAATGAGGATGCTGAAGTAATCTCAACCAACTCATGATGACCAAAACTAGGCCTAGGGCTAGGCCTTTAGTAGAGGGGTAGGCCCTAGCCTAGGCCTTTTTTTTGACGAAGTGGAGAATGGCCATCCTAGGCCCGTTATCCATAGGGTAGATGTCCTTAGATGTAATGAAATGCTTCTGTAAGTACATTTTATTTTTTCTTGTATTTAAACTAAAATCCGTCTTGTCACATTAAATGTTAAATATCACTATGAAGAAATGATATAACTTTATATTATTAATATTACTAGCCTAGGCTAGGCCTACTATGGTCTACTAATTCAATAAATTAGTTGAGGTAAAATAAAGTCAATTTAGGCCTAGGCTAATTAAAAATGTCAGTAAGCAAATTTGATTTTTACAAACACATTCATGCTTGTTTGTTAAATTAAACTGTCTGTATTTGTTTTTCTTTAGTTGTGACAAAACTGCAGATTGGTGTTCATTCAAAATGATGAAGAACTGCAGAAAATCCGATCATTCAAACGCTGCAGATGTGGTAACGGACCCGACAAAAACGTTTGCCTAAAACAATTTGAGGAAGAATTTATGTATGGTGTATACAATGAGTACATTAATACGCCAGAACAAAGCCTGCAGTTGCCAGAACCCATTCCATACCCTGGTTTATCATTTAAAGGGCAATCATACTTCTATGACTCGGTACGAGAGTTTTGTAAATTTGAGGCAAGGGATATTGTGTGTCCCGCTCCAAGCGAGTAGAGGTCCTGTCGCAATATTGTTGTAAAGTTAAAAATCTTAATTTATTTATTTGCAATAAAATTAATATAGATTTTAAGTGACAGTTGCGGCAATTTTAACTGGTGAAATATTTTTATTTTTATTTGTTTTGTATTTATATTTTAATGTGCAATCTATTCACTTTTCTATTAAATGAAATTTGTTGACGATCATACTGGTTTAACTTTTTTAACAGGGCAATAACTTTAATGGCAATTTATTAATATACTTTTATTTATACTTTCATTTTATACTTTCATTTTATACAGTAATTCAAAAATGTGTATATAAATTTTCTCAGTGTCATGCTTTGTCGACTTTCATTTTGTTGGCATTCAGTTGAGAAAATACTGTTTTTGAAAATGATAATGTTGAAATAAATTAATGATTTTAACAACTAATGTTCTTTATTGTATTGTTATTGTGTGTGCAAAATTTCTTTAGAATCAGACAATGGGAACTTTACTGTTGCTATGGTGTTTTGACTGTCCTTTTCCAAAAACCAGCACAGTTTACGCTCTGTTGATTTCAAAGTCATGTTCCTCTAAAACCTGGATTTCCTTTTAGTGAAAGTGCTGTTTAGTTTTTGGCTTATAACTTTGGATAGGTTCAACTAAATTTAATGTATGATATATCATTGTAAAGCTTAATATGTAAAGAATATGAATTTATAAAAAGATAGGAATGAAAAAAATTGATCTGGATGCTGATTTTGAGCTGGAGCGCCTCAAATATTAAAACTCTTGATTTTCCAAAATGAATGAAATTCTTGCACTTACCATGCTACTGTTAATGACACTAATAACAATGTCATCATAATTGTGTCCAAGCAATGTTTCCAATTGTAAACCATCCACAAGTTGTACAAAATGTAATTTACGACCAATGGTTGAGTATTTCAGATCAGCCTCCGTCTACACGATAAAAGCATTGAACTAATAATCGGGGACAACAAATTTGTACACAGCTGGTAATGGCTCATCTATCTTATAATACAAATCAGGGAAGAACTGGTATTTGTGGTTGAGTTGACGGTTCTTTCATATTATTCGCAATCAACTATTGCAATAAAAGTGGGTGCATAGAGGCAAAACAAGAATATCAATGCAGGAATGATACCACAAAAATTATTATAAGTTACTTATTTTTCACAGTGTATGACCTTAAATTAGATAAAAAAAATTGTAGGGATAGGTTATTTAACATTTTTAAAAAACTGAAACTAAACTTATACCAAATTAATATCCATGAGGGCACTATTGCTTGGGATAAACATTGTGTAGGAATCCAATTCTTGTAAACTTTCAGAGATTCCAGTCTCCTAAAAAATAAATTATAATAGTCAATGAAACATTGATTTCTTGAGTTGCAGAAAATAAAAAAACACAAAAACAATTTCTGAAAGAAATATTTTTGTCAATATATAATAGGGATAAATTAATAAAATGGATTCCTTAATTACATACACATGCATAGATTCCCATAATGCAAAGTTCTTACAACTGAAGAAAATAATGACCAAGCACAAGGAGGCTTTAGAAGTGTAAAAACAAGGAAGGAAATGTGATTCAACATTTAAATAAAATTGATAAATAATTCTTAAGAACACGTTTGTTCTTGCTGCTACAACCGTGTTCTTTAGAAGTATGTCGAGAAATTCTTTTTGGAAACACACGGTGTACTGCAAACCTATCTTTACTTGATAAATATTGTTATGTATTATTGTATAGTAGAGTATGTGTAACTACTTACATTTAGCATCTGTCTAATTCTTGAGTACTTTGGATAACGTGAAAGCACATGCAAGATGTTGCCTGGTCCGGTTTGTGTAACAGGTGTTGGCTCAAAAATAGTTGAACTTATAAAAACCTAAACAATTTCAAATGATAATATTTATTGACAATACAATTCAAAAAACTGTAATCACCAGCATTTGTTTACCAAATCTAGTATCTATAAAATATGTTATTAGGTGGGAATCTTTAAAAATATTTGTTTGTATTTTATTTGTAATGTTAAAGGCCACTGAGACTTCTAGATTGTTCTTAATTATAACTCTGTATTATTTATATATGGCATTTGATGAAATAAATTTTTGTTAAATGTGATTTTTATTTTGAATTTTAAGATTTGGTCCATACTCCTGCCACACACTTTGGATGGTTTTATAAAAAGAAAAAACTAAATATATAGATTGACAAATTTTAAACTTTAAATTTTCGAATAATTGATATAGGTTTTATCAAAATTATTAGCTTTTATATTATAAAATATTTCTTTAAAATGTATTGTCCCCTAAAATATGAAAAATACATATGAATAAAATAGGCCATGTTATAGTTATTCATTCATTCTGCTATAGAACAGATTAATAACTTGTTATAATAATGGTTAAGCCTCTTCTAGATATATGATTTCCAGTTGACATTTCCCCTTATTATTACGGTTTGTTGGATAAATAATTCAATTTTTTGTGAAAGTGAATAATTATGTGACAAAGAACATTCCTTATCCAATGAAGGTTCTGTAACTTCATACAATGTTTAGAATTAAACAAACCTGGTTAATTATATGAATGATTCCATTAACTGCAGGCTCATTGTTGATTACTATCTTTGCTTCATTCACATACACACTCTAGCAAGAAATAGAGAAAGAGTAAATAATACAAGAGATGTTATCTATATATAAATTTACGTAAGGGCAAAATTCGGTAAATCGCGCCTTACTTCTAGAATTTTCACTCGATGGTATGTAAAGTTGGTTCGTACTTTCGGTACTTATTTTAACCGCCTGATGTAACCCTGTTTACTAATTAAATTGAGTTAGATAATTAGTTATTGACGATTAAAACGAATTTAGGTTCAAAGATTTGCCCCAAATAGGGGTGTTTTCCGATCGTGGTATACACTGTCTAATGGATGTCCATCTTGAAAAATACCCGCCAAAAAAATGCGAGGAGGCTTCGCATTTTTCTATCTCCTCCTACGATAATTGTTTTTAATAGCTGAAAACCGGTTGAACAGCTAGAGTACACCATCATAATGTTGAAGACAGGCCGATTTTCTTTAAAAAATACTATTTTGATAGATTTAATATACGATTATACAAATGTATTGATTTGCGATGAATGGAACATCCCAATCTCTCAGTCTGCCAGAGTTGGTTTAACACAAGTACTGTGAGGTAAATTTATGAGCCCTTGGTTTAACACATACGGTAGGTAAATATATGGGCCCTTTGAGAATAAACTTGCAATACTTTGACAATACTGTAAATACCTATTAACTATTTTTCATTTGAATCGAACATTTCTTACTGTGAATGTTCGTACTGTTAGATGTAATATAAAAATATATACAAATAAACTTTATTACTGAGACTGTGGATAGGCTCTACTGTTAGATATACAAATAAACTTTATACTGACAGTTCCTTCTCAACGTTTGTATTAATTAATAATTACCAAAAATATAAACGTCGTAGTGGTGTATCGTGACATGTACTTTAATATTTCAATCGATTATGACAGTGACAATTTTAACAAAGTATTAAATCGCAAATGTTTTAGGCCTACTGTATTTAGAGGTATATTATTTATAGGCCTATAAAACATGAACAAAATATTTCGTTACTCAGTGGATAAAGAATATATTTAAAAATTGTTCCTCTTTGTACCTATCCGCTTTCCCATCCCTCAACCCTAATGTTACATAGCGAGGAGGCTTCGCATTTTCCTATCTCCTCCTACGATAATTGTTTTTAATAGCTGAAAACCGGTTGAACAGCTAGAGTACACCATCATAATGTTGAAGACAGGCCGATTTTCTTTAAAAAAATACTATTTTGATAGATTGCTAGAGTACACCATCATAATGTTGAAGACAGGCCGATTTTCTTTAAAAAATACTATTTTGATAGATTTAATATACGATTATACAAATGTATTGATTTGCGATGAATGGAACATCCAGTTTGGTTTAACACAAGTACTGTAGGTAAATTTATGAGCCCTTGGTTTAACACATACGGTAGGTAAATATATGGGCCCTTTGAGAATAAACTTGCAATAGGTTCGGAAAATGTTAAAAACCAATTTCTATTATTTGAATCGGTAAACAGTTTCCATTTATTATACATTGATAATGAAACATGAAATATTCCTATTTATGTCCCTCGAGGTTCATTACAATTTATATTTAGTAGTCCCACGGACTTCATCTTAGCCACTCCCCCGAGTGCTAAGGCCAAATTTATGATACCCTACTTTCTATGTAGTTACAGTTAGTTCTTGACGATAATAATAATACAACGAATTTAGGTTACACCCTTCGGCCGCGAAAACGTTTCTGTACAAATATGATACCGATTGGCTTTATTTCATTCAACAGCGACCATAATCTCGGCAATTACAGGATAGATAAACTATTTTATTATTGATGTGCTTATAAATTAAGACTCATGTAAACAGCTTGATTACATCATTTTACAGACAAACGAAACTTTTTTAAACCTACTGTTTCAATAACTGAGTATAATACTGTATACGTTTTCATAAGTAAGTGCATATACATTTTCGTGTTTTCATTGACGAGATTGTAATAGTAACTTCAGTAACTATTACAGTACTTATTTACGTAAGGGCAAAATTCGGTAAATCGCGCCTTACTTCTAGAATTTTCACTCGATGGTATGTAAAGTTGGTTCGTACTTTCGGTACTTATTTTAACCGCCTGATGTAACCCTGTTTACTAATTAAATTGAGTTAGATAATTAGTTATTGACGATTAAAACGAATTTAGGTTCAAAGATTTGCCCCAAATAGGGGTGTTTTCCGATCGTGGTATACACTGTCTAATGGATGTCCATCTTGAAAAATACCCGCCAAAAAAATGCGAGGAGGCTTCGCATTTTTCTATCTCCTCCTACGATAATTGTTTTTAATAGCTGAAAACCGGTTGAACAGCTAGAGTACACCATCATAATGTTGAAGACAGGCCGATTTTCTTTAAAAAATACTATTTTGATAGATTTAATATACGATTATACAAATGTATTGATTTGCGATGAATGGAACATCCCAATCTCTCAGTCTGCCAGAGTTGGTTTAACACAAGTACTGTGAGGTAAATTTATGAGCCCTTGGTTTAACACATACGGTAGGTAAATATATGGGCCCTTTGAGAATAAACTTGCAATACTTTGACAATACTGTAAATACCTATTAACTATTTTTCATTTGAATCGAACATTTCTTACTGTGAATGTTCGTACTGTTAGATGTAATATAAAAATATATACAAATAAACTTTATTACTGAGACTGTGGATAGGCTCTACTGTTAGATATACAAATAAACTTTATACTGACAGTTCCTTCTCAACGTTTGTATTAATTAATAATTACCAAAAATATAAACGTCGTAGTGGTGTATCGTGACATGTACTTTAATATTTCAATCGATTATGACAGTGACAATTTTAACAAAGTATTAAATCGCAAATGTTTTAGGCCTACTGTATTTAGAGGTATATTATTTATAGGCCTATAAAACATGAACAAAATATTTCGTTACTCAGTGGATAAAGAATATATTTAAAAATTGTTCCTCTTTGTACCTATCCGCTTTCCCATCCCTCAACCCTAATGTTACATAGTGAGGAGGCTTCGCATTTTCCTATCTCCTCCTACGATAATTGTTTTTAATAGCTGAAAACCGGTTGAACAGCTAGAGTACACCATCATAATGTTGAAGACAGGCCGATTTTCTTTAAAAAAATACTATTTTGATAGATTGCTAGAGTACACCATCATAATGTTGAAGACAGGCCGATTTTCTTTAAAAAATACTATTTTGATAGATTTAATATACGATTATACAAATGTATTGATTTGCGATGAATGGAACATCCAGTTTGGTTTAACACAAGTACTGTAGGTAAATTTATGAGCCCTTGGTTTAACACATACGGTAGGTAAATATATGGGCCCTTTGAGAATAAACTTGCAATAGGTTCGGAAAATGTTAAAAACCAATTTCTATTATTTGAATCGGTAAACAGTTTCCATTTATTATACATTGATAATGAAACATGAAATATTCCTATTTATGTCCCTCGAGGTTCATTACAATTTATATTTAGTAGTCCCACGGACTTCATCTTAGCCACTCCCCCGAGTGCTAAGGCCAAATTTATGATACCCTACTTTCTATGTAGTTACAGTTAGTTCTTGACGATAATAATAATACAACGAATTTAGGTTACACCCTTCGGCCGCGAAAACGTTTCTGTACAAATATGATACCGATTGGCTTTATTTCATTCAACAGCGACCATAATCTCGGCAATTACAGGATAGATAAACTATTTTATTATTGATGTGCTTATAAATTAAGACTCATGTAAACAGCTTGATTACATCATTTTACAGACAAACGAAACTTTTTTAAACCTACTGTTTCAATAACTGAGTATAATACTGTATACGTTTTCATAAGTAAGTGCATATACATTTTCGTGTTTTCATTGACGAGATTGTAATAGTAACTTCAGTAACTATTACAGTACTTATTTATTATACGACACAAGACAATTGTATCTGACAGGTACGTACATTATTCTAAAAAATAAGTCTAGATAGATCCCTTAGGCGTCATAAATCACAGGCCAACAAATCAGTACTCATGACAGAAATTCGACCCAGTTTGGTTCACACAAATGTTTACAGGAAGTTCAACACCACAACCGATGATTTGCCCTAAATATTTAGGTAGACTACAGTTTAATTTTTCACTGAATAGGAGCTTGAATTTCCGATTTCCATTTCGCAGAATGTCTAGGTCTATTTATTTAGTTTGGTTCTTATAATATATAAATACAATCAACTTTATTACTGCGGTTCCATCACCACCACCACGTGCTGCCGCCCAATTCCCGTACATACATTTCCATTTCTCCCTAATTTCTTTAATCCACATAAATTAATTGTCCTTTATGGAATCCAGTATTGGTTTTGTTGTCTCTATTTCTGAATACCCCAATTAGGGGGACACTTCCGTTTTTGTTTAGTGTCCCAAAAAAGTCCCCGTCCGTGGATTCTACTGTATTCGAGAACCATCTGTGAGCACCCACCCCTAGATGGTACGCGAGCGAAGCGAGCGTGCCATCTAGTCCAACTAATTTATGTACTGATTAGGAATTAAGTTTTATCCTTGTCTGGCCAAATTAATTACATTTAATTGAAAAATACAGAACTTCATTTGATATAAATGTCCTACCCCATGTACATATTTACTGTTATCCAAAGTGTATCCTGTCATTTGATGGTTAATTTTGTACCATGTGTCATGGCTTTTTAGTAACCCATTGGAAATTGTTGTGCAACACAATAGGCTTGAATATTACGCGATGAGAATAGACAAGCATTCTACAGGTGGGTAGAGTACGCCATCTATAACAGCTCTGCTCAACAGATGGAAGGGTTGAAGTTTACTTTTGAAAAGTAGGTCTTGTATACACAAATAGTAAAAGTGGAGAATGTCATTCATTTAAACCGTAATGTATTCCAATGAAACTGTGATGAGGTACGCCCTCCACAAGATGTGTTTTTCATCTTTCTGGGCTTGTACCTTCTTCTTTCGAAATTTTGTTTAAATATATATTGTTCATTGAAATCAACTTTGTATATGGAAGGAGAAAATAAATGTTGCTTTGTTGCTTTGAGCAAAACAGGGCTGTGGAAGCCAAACAACAAGATTGGAATCTTTATGGTACAGGGGCATTTCAATTCTCTAGTTTGCTCAGCACATCATAATAAAATTGACCCCAACAATTTTTGTACATACTTGAATTTTACTCTATGGACATCTTCATTTTCATTCATCACACATTTTTTTATCATGAGAAACATGACAATTTAAATAGCATGGTCCTTTCCATAAGATTCCAAAAGTGCATGTTGAATACAATTCAGTTCACAGTCAGAACTTACCATATTACTGTATCTTAAACTGATGTTTCTATTATTTAGAGAAACAAGAGATTGTTCTTGAATTGCAAGACCTTTGACATCAGAATAATGGTAAACACCACGCACAACATGGTTACTATAAATAACATACAAAAAAAAAATTACGAATTAATAGATGCTTTTACTATATAACTTTAACCATTTTCCAAGATCAAGTGATTGAATTATACAAAAATTGGTTAATTACATCAATTAATTAGTATTTCCTGTCACCCATTGGTGTTTGTTGTTGTTTTTGTATAATTCGATCACTTGATCTTGAAAATGGTTCCATGATGGTTCCGAAACGTTGATCTTCTTGTTTTTTGTCATTAAATTTTATTGTAATATAAAAAAAAAATTACTATACATAAAATACAGCACAAAAAAAAACATATTCAAATTAACTTTGTTATGATAAAATAAGCAACCGTTAGGTTGAAGTTATTTTAACATATTATATATGTCTAGGTTTGCCATGTTAATCAGGCCTCCATTAAAATCAGAGAGATATGTATTTATATATGCATGACAAAGTTATGAGCAAAAACATTTTTTTTAATAGATCTAAAACAAAACTTTTAACATGTGGGAGATTATTGTAACATGAAAATTTAAAAAATTTCATTTTTTATATGCCATACTATGAAAAAAAAAATTGCACGTAATTCTCAGACTTAAACCCACAATGTTCAGATGACTATCCTGCCATTCATACCTCTAGACCACTGGCTAGGGTTATTAAGCGCAAGGAAGCAGTGACTACTGAGCTGTGCTGATGGCTAGGGTTATTAAGCGCAAGGAAGCAGCGACCACTGAGCTGTGCTGATGGCTAGGGTTATTAAGCGCAAGGAAGCAGTGACCACTGAGCTGTGCTGATGGCTAGGGTTATTAAGCGCAAGGAAGCAGTGACTACTGAGCTGTGCTGATGGCTAGGGTTATTAAGCGCAAGGAAGCAGTGACTACTGAGCTGTGCTGATGGCTAGGGTTATTAAGCGCAAGGAAGCAGTGACCACTGAGCTGTGCTGATGGCTAGGGTTATTAAGCGCAAGGAAGCAGTGACCACTGAGCTGTGCTGATGGCTAGGGTTATTAAGCACAAGGAAGCAGTGACTACTGAGCTGTGCTGATGGCTAGGGTTATTAAGCGCAAGGAAGCAGTGACTACTGAGCTGTGCTGATGGCTAGGGTTATTAAGCGCAAGGAAGCAGTGACCACTGAGCTGTGCTGATGGCTAGGGTTATTAAGCGCAAGGAAGCAGCGACTACTGAGCTGTGCTGATGGCTAGGGTTATTAAGCGCAAGGAAGCAGTGACCACTGAGCTGTGCTGATGGCTAGGGTTATTAAGCGCAAGGAAGCAGTGACTACTGAGCTGTGCTGATGGCTAGGGTTATTAAGCGCAAGGAAGCAGTGACCACTGAGCTGTGCTGATGGCTAGGGTTATTAAGCGCAAGGAAGCAGTGACCACTGAGCTGTGCTGATGGCTAGGGTTATTAAGCGCAAGGAAGCAGTGACCACTGAGCTGTGCTGATGGCTAGGGTTATTAAGCGCAAGGAAGCAGTGACCACTGAGCTGTGCTGATGGCTAGGGTTATTAAGCGCAAGGAAGCAGTGACTACTGAGCTGTGCTGATGGCTAGGGTTATTAAGCGCAAGGAAGCAGTGACCACTGAGCTGTGCTGATGGCTAGGGTTATTAAGCGCAAGGAAGCAGTGACCACTGAGCTGTGCTGATGGCTAGGGTTATTAAGCGCAAGGAAGCAGTGACCACTGAGCTGTGCTGATGGCTAGGGTTATTAAGCGCAAGGAAGCAGTGACCACTGAGCTGTGCTGATGGCTAGGGTTATTAAGCGCAAGGAAGCAGCGACTACTGAGCTGTGCTGATGGCTAGGGTTATTAAGCGCAAGGAAGCAGTGACCACTGAGCTGTGCTGATGGCTAGGGTTATTAAGCGCAAGGAAGCAGTGACCACTGAGCTGTGCTGATGGCTAGGGTTATTAAGCGCAAGGAAGCAGTGACTACTGAGAATCACATATAATGAATATAACATAAAACAGACTACAATTTACCTGATGATGGCAGACTGAGGCCATAAATCTTGGAATGCATCGTCTTCAGCTGCAAACACAGTGTAGTTAACAATGCCAGCCAATTCATGTTGAACACTCGATTTCTATTACAAAAGATAAATAGAGAGAAATGCTCTACAATCAAGAACTGTTCATAGGTCAACAAGGAACTGTAACAAGGAGACAAACTAAAAATGCGCTAAAAGATACCAAACATGACTTCTACTCATTGAGGACAGTGAAGGTAATAACTGAAATATTTATATATGAAAAAAACAGCCTGATCATTTAAAAATGTATTATTAGGGAACTTTCAATTTGCGACAACCAACGACCAAAATATGTTGTGTTAATCCACTTTGCGCAGGCAGGGATATTGGGAAGCGTTTCTGGTCCAGGTAGGTAGGCAACAGTTGTAGCAAATAAAACTATTAGGCCCAAGTTGTGAACAAATGCATTTACCCAATTTTAATAGTGTTCTCTGTATTTTTCAATTTATAGTGCATATGGCCATGCTTTTACAATTCCCCTTTGTGGAATGAAAAAGAGCATGTGTATGTGGTCGTACAAAATAAAACATTAATTGTTTTTTACTTACTGTTAACAGCTCATTGAAATTATTAAGCAGAGGATTTCCAGCAATTTCCTTTAAAAAAAATGAAAAGGTATATTAAAAATCAGCACCAGATGAAGTGGACGCCTTGCTGTTGGTATACATTTTAAAGCTGGATTACCAGTAGAACGACCTGAAGACACAACAGACCGGCATACTGTAACTAAGGAAGGTGTACAGGCAGCCAAGGAAGTTGTACAGGAAAGTTGAGCAACAGAAACACCAGAAGATGCATCAAATTGGCATGCTACAGCCAAGGATGGTGTACAGAAACGTTGAGCAACAGAAACACTAGAAGACACAGCAAATCGGCATGCTGCAGCCAAGGAAGTTGTACAGGAAAGTTGAGCAACAGAAACACCAGAAGATGCAGCAAATTGGCATGCTACAGCCAAGGATGGTGTACAGAAACGTTGAGCAACAGAAACACTAGAAGACACAGCAAATCGGCATGCTGCAGCCAAGGATTGTGTACAGAAACGTTGAGCAACAGAAACACCAGAAGATGCAGCAAACTGGCATGCTGCAGCCAAGGATGGTGTACAGAAAAGTTGAGCAACAGAAACACTAGAAGACACAGCAAATCGGCATGCTACAGACAAGGAAAGTGTACAGAAACGTTGAGCAACAGAAACACTAGAAGACACAGCAAATCAGCATGCTGCAGCCAAGGAAGGTGTACAGAAACGTTGAGCAACAGAAACACTAGAAGACACAGCAAATCAGCATGCTGCAGACAAGGAAAGTGTACAGAAAGACAGGTGTTATAGCTCTAACAACTGCTGCTACAGACTTCAGTCAACTAATACTGCTTTGACTCACAATTATTCAGTCAAGCCAAGATGCACTGTATAAACCTACGAGAAAAGTTGGATATGCAGAACATGTCACACCACCATGAAACATGGACAGACTTGGACAAACCGACTAGCTCTGAGTTACATACCTCCAGAACTTGAAGAACGGAGACCACTGGATCTTAGTTAATTAGTCAACGCATACTATTCTGAAGCTGGTTGGATTACCCAAAGGAGGTCAAAATGCAATCCATGACACTGTGGAGGCTTTGCCATTACAGCTGGAGAGAATAACGATCACTACACAAGCACAAATATGTATGACCAGTTAGGGTAATGGACTCCCTGCATTGGCTTCAAGTTAGCAATTCTCTGTATGCAGACATTACAATATTCAAGGAGTTGGAATTCCACTGGGAAAAAGATGATGTTTTTTATGGGAAGCAATTACAAAAATGTGTGTTGGAGACATGGAGAACAAAGAAAGCCTTTTTATGGAGGCTGACCAAGTAACAGCACATCATCATCCACAACTGAAAATACGCAGCTCGAGCAATTCAAAGCCTATATCCATCAGATACAGTGTGGAGAATGGGCCGACAACCTTGCAGTTCAGGATGTTGCTGATATGCCTAATATCTATTTTCGGTCCATCAACACAATAACACCTGACTGGATTCATGACATAGAACCAAGGCTGTGGAGAAGTGAGTGAGTGGCCGAGCGATTAAAACGTAATTACGTCGGCAGGGGTTTGAGGCTCACTCACCCCATGGTTCTGGTGGTAAAAAATGGCCATGGAGTGATAAAAAAACACTGTATCATCAGGTAAGAAAGATATTTATAATTAACTAATAAATAATAAATAATTCAATAAATATTTCAAGCCAAATTCAACTAATAACCCCTCCAACACACCTCTCTATTCATTGCAAGTTTCACAAGGAGAAAAACGAGAGTGAGAAAAAGTATCAAAGCCTTCTCATGCTTTATTACCTATGGTGAGACAAGGACCACGATCTTCAGGGATTTTGAATTTTATGAGGATCACTTTCTGCATGTTCAAGAAGTTGTTAGAGTAAATGAACGAAGATTCACGCAAAACACTGATGCTGTGGACCAAGCACTGGATGATCTGCAGCAAATGGGGTCTCCGGAGCATGTCTGGGGTGTCATGGCACCTGGTGCCGCAACATAGTCGAGCAGACCAGGTTGTAGAAGGCATAATCTAAGAACACCCATGCATATAGAAGACAACAACTTCAACATGGACCACACCTCATCCACCGCGCGATTAAAGCTTCATGCAAGATTTTCAGCAGAACTAGATAAAGAGCTCATGATTCAACCACAGTAAAGAGCAATGATGCGAGCTCTTAATACTGAGCAACAAGTGATTATAATGCATTGTGAGTGGTGCAAAGACTCAATCATTGCTTTAAAAAAAATAACCTGCCTACTCTAGAGTACAGAATTTGTCTCAGCAGACCAGAAGGTGTAGGAAAAAGCCACATGATTAAACCGATACATTATGTGACCATGACATTTTGAGCCAGATGACAGCCTTTACCAGAACAGAGGCATTCGGCATTGATGGCATAAAACTGCACTTAGCTTTCAGTGTGGGGGCCAAGAAGGAGTGCCGTAAATCTTCTAATTGTAACCCTGGTTTATTATTCTTTGATTGTTTTTTAGGATGGGTTACTATTAGAAGGGGCTTACTATTAGAGTAGTGGGTTACTATTATTAATCTTAATTTAGGCACCTGAAAGAAGTAACCCACCCCAACTTTTCGGGTCAGCAAAATAATAAAACAGTATGATTAAACAAATAAACTCAAAAACACTCAAACCTCCCTCACTCCCGAGATCAACATGCATTAATTATCTCCTAATTTTTAAAATACGGCAGCATCATAAGTCTTCGTCATTTGTCAATAGTTTCCTTACTATAAAAGTAACCCCACGGGTTACTATATGTGTCACTACAATGTCAACATCTTGGTATATGATGTGCAAAATAATCACTATGTCCAAATAATAGATCACTTCTATTAGTGTAATACTTTCTTCTTGAATTCATTGCTGTTATGCCAGGCTATGGCAAGAAAACTTTGAAATGATGCAGCTCACACAGAGCATGAGGCAAAAAAGAGATCAAGATTTTTCATTGATGATGTGAGTCAGGACAAGTAACTGTACCAAAGACGACATTATCATTTTGAAATCACAACAAATCTTCCAAGTCCAGCCCACTTTACCCAAAGGATGCGCTTAGTGGACGAGCTTAACCAAAGTCACTTACAGAAACTGGCATTCCAAGTGTTACACATTCAATCCATTGAAAAATATAATTATACTGTACTCTCGGAGTGCAGTCTATACCTACCAAATCAATTTGCTGATAATATTGATCTACATATTTGTTGAAACTTACAATAGCAATGTTGCTGTAGCAGACAATTCCATCACCATGGTAACCATTATGACACACACAATGTGGCACACCCTCTACATCTTCACATAGTGCCTGTAATAAATTAAAAATTAATTAGCTAAATTTTTGCATGATGTTTGCATTGAGGACGACCTACCTTCCTTACCTCAAGGATTTTGTAGAACCTAAAGATGACTTTTAATACTTGCAAGGGCAAGTGGTGTAGTGTGTTGGACATTGAACTACTGATCGTGAGATTGTGGGTTCGAATCAAATGCTTGTCGCATTGCATATATCTTTGGGCAAGACACTTTACTTATGTTTGCCTCTCTCCACTCAGGTGTATAAATAGACTACCTGCAAGTACTAGAGATTAAATACTTTTAAGCTCATTAAAATTAGTGTATATTAATTTAACCATTACCTGAGGATGGCAGGCATCTGTGCAGGTTGTTGATGGCGAGCAATCATAACCATTCCCAATGTAACCTTCTGCACATTCACAAATATTCTGAAAATATATCACCATAATATATTTCAAATACTATAATTGTAAACTGTAAGTGAGTATTGCAAGTTCCAGATCTATCATGGCATATTTTTGCAGGTGCAGGGCCCTCCTAAGGACAGAAACCGAATGTCTATATTAGAATACTTTTCTTTGGAAAAACAGAAGACCTCCCAAGGACTATACAGTATATAAAAAAAGAGCGAAAGCCGTAAACTTGCCTAGGTCATTTTAAGCCATTTTTTTGTAGTTAAACAATGAACTTTTGGCTCTGACAAGCAAGGAAAGTGGTGTACATATAGCACTGCAAGTGGTGTACATATAGCACTGCAAGTGGTGTACATATAGCTCTGCAAGTGGTGTACATATAGCACTGCAAGTGGTGTACATATAGCACTGCAAGTGGTGTACATTTAGCACTGCAAGTGGTGTACATATAGCACTGCAAGTGGTGTGCATATAGCACTGCAAGTGGTGTACATATAGCACTGCAAGTGGTGTACATATAGCACTGCAAGTGGTGTACATATAGCACTGCAAGTGGTGTACATATAGCACTGCAAGTGGTGTGCATATAGCACTGCAAGTGGT
This sequence comes from Antedon mediterranea, assembly GCF_964355755.1. Classification (NCBI taxonomy): domain Eukaryota; kingdom Metazoa; phylum Echinodermata; class Crinoidea; order Comatulida; family Antedonidae; genus Antedon; species Antedon mediterranea. Next base: position 11,926,443 of record NC_092678.1, read on the forward strand.
GTGCATATAGCACTGCAAGTGGTGTGCATATAGCCCTGCAAGTGGTGTACATATAGCACTGCAAGTGGTGTACATATAGCACTGCAAGTGGTGTGCATATAGCTCTGCAAGTGGTGTACATATAGCACTGCAAGTGGTGTACATATAGCACTGCAAGTGGTGTGCATACTGCAAGTGGTGTACATATAGCACTGCAAGTGGTGTGCATATAGCACTGCAAGTGGTGTGCATATAGCACTGCTTACCATCTAAGTTGCACATTAAAATATAATATGCATGGTTATCTTCATCCTAATTATTAAGTTAAATCTCATTTGAATAGACTTGATAATGAATGGATATTAAAATCATAAAAAAGGATATAAATATATATTATATTACCTGTCCAGGGGCAGTGTATACACATACTGAATGTTGGTGGCAGTTACCCCTAGATTGTAGAGTGCAAGGGTCAATAGGTGAACACTGAAAGCCATCACCAGCATAATCTGCTTCACATTCACAATGGTATATACCAGGACCATCATACACACACTTGGCCTAATATAATTCACAAAAATGTTTATTTTATTCTCACATTGTATCATTCGTATTATAGTTTCTTTGCATCATTTTCAATTTTCTTTTTGTTATTTTAGGATTTCATGGACTTTTTATTCTTTTTTTTGTGTGAAGTGCTAAAGACAATCATTATTTATTTATTATTATTTGTTTTTATTTAAATGAATCATAACTTTATGTAGGAAATGACAATCAGAGGTAATGACATGAATTGGAAAGCTGATAACAAGGATAAATGATATCATCACCAAGGTCATACTACATGACAATGAATGATGATGACATCGGGATGCTGAAGAGGAGAATGGTACTATTGATATAGTTGATTTAGACAGTGATAATGACATTTTGATGCTGAAGAGGAGAATGGTACTATTGATATAGTAGATTTAGACAGTGATAATGACATCGTGATGCTGAAGAGGAGAATGGTACTATTGATATAGTAGATTTAGACAGTGATAATGACATCGTGATGCTGAAGAGGAGAATGGTACTATTGATAGTAGATTTAGACAGTCATAATGACATCGTGATGCTGAAGAGGAGAATGGTACTATTGATATAGTAGATTTAGACAGTGATAATGACATTGTGATGCTGAAGAGGAGAATGGTACTATTGATATAGTAGATTTAGACAGTGATAATGACATCGTGATGCTGAAGAGGAGAATGGTACTATTGATATAGTAGATTTAGACAGTGATAATGACATTTTGATGCTGAAGAGGAGAATGGTACTATTGATATAGTAGATTTAGACAGTGATAATGACATCGTGATGCTGAAGAGGAGAATGGTACTATTGATATAGTAGATTTAGACAGTGATAATGACATCGTGATGCTGAAGAGGAGAATGGTACTATTGATAGTAGATTTAGACAGTGATAATGACATAGTGATGATGATATAACAATCTATCAATGTTTTAAGATATTCCCTAATATTTGTTATTGTTATATCATCATTCTATATACATTAATAATCTACCTGAGGACTGCAACTGTGTTGTGTAGGTTTGCTACAGTAATTAATAGCAATGCAATCAGGTCCTACTTCTTCATAACCATAAAGGCAAACACATCTGAAAGGAAATATTAAAATTGTCAATTCAAATTAGGAATTCATATTATCTCATTCTATGAATAGATATATTTGTACCCAATTTATTTTGTTTTCGGTCATTATTCGTAATTAGACTGACCGCCCAATGGCATATATGCACCGAATTACCCATTAGCCCTTTTCTCACTAAACTGTGTGCAGGGAATATTCTATCATTGTTGGATTGGGTTAAGCTGACACAATGCCGGCATCAACCAGACCTGCTCAACACTTAGTAATATTGCTAGGAATATTCCCCGCAATGCAAAACCCTGTCTGTTGCGACGTCTTGTGCATTCAAGTGTATCCAATGTTTTTTCGCTTCGTGAATTGTTTTCACAGAATGCATAAAGGAGGCTCTTGAAGTGTGTATGCAGTGCACACCATTCATACACAAGCAGAGCTATACATCTTCACCGAGCCTCAAAACATTTCAATTAATCTACCACCTATTTTAAAGTCCCTGTCTTGACAATCCAAACTCTGTTCGCACCTGATAACACCACCATCAAGGTCCTGTTCACACTCAGCATGTGCATGGCAGTACTCATTACCACATGTCTGAACCTGATATTGACAATCTTGTCCTTGGTAACCTGCCAAACAGTGTCCTTTGCAATGTCCATTTCCATGGATACCATTGTCACATACACCATGTAAACAAGTGCATTCTAAAAACAAAAATACAAATAACTGATGGTATAAGGAAATGCTCTATCTATCACACTATTATATAATGTATAATATATAAAATCTAACATTCATATTGCACCAATCAAAAGCGCAAGATAAAGGAGTTTAACAAATTTAAATAAATCAAAAGTGGTTGAATGTTTGACAGAAGGTGGGAATTTATTCCAAAGAGACGGTGCAACAAAAGAAAATGTGCATCCACAAAGTTTTTGCAATTACTTTATGGCTATTTGCTTCAATACAAGATATTCAAAATTAAAGTGAAAAATGACATTTTCATTTTTCCTCCGATATAGTATATCTATACTGTATAAACAAAGTCTATATTCAAACACTGGTGGATTTAAGTAGTTGTTAATGGAAATACTTGTAATACACACCTTGCTTGCAGTAGGCACCGTATGTATTGTTATTGGCACAAAGTTCACAAGATGTTCCAGTAAACTCTGCTTTACATGTACAACAGCCATTACCAGATATACCATCAGAGCACTAAAGAAAGTAAATTCATGCAATTTAATAGTTTTAATGCATAGTAAACTAATTTATATTCAGCCGTGTTTCGTTTATGTATTTGACCAAATATCAATACAATACCCATTAATGTTAAAGATGTATTGTCCCCCAAAAAACATGAAAAATAAAGATTAATTAAATCAGACTTTGAATATGTTATCTTGTAGTTTTAATAAAGTTAATCACTTCCATAGAAAAATAACGAAAAAAATAATGTATTTCACTTGTAAAATAACAAAATAAATGGTTAAATTCAACCTAAAATCCATTGGCTGGCAGCCAATTTGACTATTTTATGCTTTAAATTACAGTTTTTTCAGGTAAATACATTTTTTTCGATCCAATTTTTGATCAAAGTGGATAACTATTATGTTACATTAAAATGGAATATTCAATAACAATTTTTTTAAAGAATTATGTTTTCAGTGGGACAATACATCTTTAAATACTTTTAGCAAAACACTGTAGCTCCCATGAACCAGATACACATTAGATAAAAACTTATTTCTTAAGACTTAATTAGGTCATTACTGTATTCTATTTTAATCAATTACCAATATTTTTAGAACAATTTATGAAGAGTAATTATAGAGAAATGTACACTTACCTGGCCATTATTGAGACAAGGTTGGAGAAATCCTCCAGGGCATGGTAGACAATTTGCACCATAAAAACCTTCACAGCAAGCTGGAGTCTGATTCCAATAAGATATTGCAATTCAATTATTAATTATACTATTACTACATATCATCATCACTTGTAATCGTCATTTAAATAAAGATAAAGGCAAGTAGACATTCATGTCAACCATCACCCTTTCATCATCACCTTAAAAACAAAGTCACCATATCCAATGACCATTTCTCCTTCCCTTTTATAAAAACATGTTTTATTGTTCAAAAACTCATAACCTATCTGAATGTCATTCACAATTTATATTTGTCAATTTTCTTAACCAATTGTTTATTGAAGTGCTTTTAAATGGGATAGTTAACACTATGGACTTGACATCTTATTACAAATAACCAAATCTGCTTCACAACTAGTATTCAGATATATGGGGTATGGTTCCTCCAGCTATGTTCTAATATGTATTTTATTAGTATTAAAAAAATATGTAAACCTTCCTTGCACTAGTGACGTCCATTAAAATGTATTGCGCCACTGTTTACAAAGATTGATATTTGTCTTTAACAAGTAGTATAACTTACAACAACAGTTTGACTGCACAGAAGGGAGCATCCTTCCTGCTGTACATCAATATCTCCATACTTGTAATTGAACAGACAACCTCTGAATGTTTCCTACAAATACAAGACAAACATTACATACTTTCGGTTGTGTAATAAACAAATATCAAGACAAATGATAGTAAGGAACAAGATCAAAGCAAAATAGAGATTTGTGAGGCATGGGACCACTTCACTTAATGCTACTATTTATGATATCAATTGTTGAAATACTTATTATATTATTTACTGTATTTGTGATGTTTTAATTACTCACATTGGTGGTTCTGACCGTTCCAACTGGACACACTATTCTTTCTGGTTCAATACAACTTCCACAGTTTCCCTAAAGTCAACATTTAAAATCTATTAAAAGTTATTTTTTCCCAAAAATCTTCCTTTTCGACCTCACATTCATCCTAACTAAAAAGGTCGATTTCAATTAAATATTATAAACTAGCAAGTAGGAATGCATCGTATATTACCTGAATGGTTTGATATATGATGGTGCTTATTTATACCATGTAGTAAGAGTGTGGGTATTTATAGATTGTTTAAAGGGGGGTTCCGGGTTTAAAATGAATAGTAAAAAATGTAAAATATATTTGTTTGTCTCTTGAACGGTAAAAGTTTCAATTTATATAAGCGCCCAGTGAAGCAGTACGAAGGCTGTGAAATGAGGCCAGATTACAAGTGCAGCTACGGCAAAATCACACTGTGGTTACAGAATAGGAAATTCGTGAAATGGTCAATCTTCCGACGACTCGTTATCATTAACCATATCAATTACTTTTGTAAAATTATACTTATTTGATGTAATTTTAGTCGGTCTTCCCATTTATAAAGTCAATTTTCTATGAAAATCCATCAAAACAGTGAAAAATTAGATAAGTTTGCACTTTACGTTTGCCGATTTTCGCACTGACTTAGGGAAAGCCTTCAAAATCAATGAAGCGTAACGTATACATTCCTGCTGAGCGAGGAGAGCGAGACGACGATACACATGCTCTCTCTGCCCATGCCTGGCATCGTCACGTGATAAGCAGATACAGTATACAATACCAAACTGGTCGGGTCGAGTATAACCCGTCTATAATCACAACATGAACGATGTACAGTATTTGATTGAAGGTCGACTCAACCTACCGGAATGGTATAGATAATATAGCTCGAATGAGAGAGTTGGAATATTTGTAAACATAACTACAGTATTGCTAATTTTAACAAGTGTAGCCTATAGTAAAAGGCCTGGTAGTATCAATTCGCATAGGGTCTACTACACTAGCTAGCTCAATTTTTAACTGGGCCGGATCGGCTAGGCCTCCTTCCTACTACCGGTCTACTTGCTTGATGCAGTATCCGCTTTTTTGGAAAGTAACTGGGCCTACTTATTAGACGATCGGGACACCATACGTGCGGACGGCGATCGGACCTTGTTTTGCCTCAATATTTACAGCCGATTTTTATAGAACGTTTTAGATTTAGATTGTTTAGGAGTTTGGTTGATAGGATGGGTTTGGAATCCACTGAGTTTTGTTATTTATGGGCCAATCGTTTAGTAATAGGCTAGCTAGGCCCATGAATGATGGCCCCAATCAATGTTTTAACGTAGCCATCGTGGCATGGAATCCCTAGTCAGAAATGGCTCTCACCCTGGCATGAATAAAATGATTTAGGCTAGGCCTAGCCTAGTACGTGAAGCCGATATACGATCTGTACTATTAATTCGAGGTATGACTCCGTAATCTGTACTAAATTTTGTATTTCATTAAATGTCAAATAAATATATGCTACTACTGTTATTATTACACTTTAGGCCTAGCTTAGCAAATCTACAAAAAATGTATTTCACAATGATCGGGTGGTCGTCGTTTGACAGAGGAGAGAGAACACTACGTACTGTACAAGCTTGACGTCGCGAGTTTGGAATCCACTGATGACGTGATTCTGTGAATATCTCATGAATATTAATGAGCTTCCCTAAGCTGCTGAAAAACAGACTTTCCATGAATTTACCCTAAAATGTATATGAAATTTAATTTTTATTATTTCTCGTTATTACTTCTTCATTCTGACATGTCTATATTGTTATAATATTTTTTATTTAATAAATAAACGATATTTAAAAGCAATTTTAAACCCAGAATCCCCCTTTAATATAAGGTGGTGTTGAATTGAGCTGGCTACAATGTTGTATACAAAGAATGCAATATCTGTATAATTTAAATTGTATGATTATACAGATATTGCCTGCTGTAATATACATTTGATATACTCCAAGGGAACTACATTTTCCCTAAGATAATCATGAGAGAAGAAAAATATCATTCCAAAGGGGATATCATTATATTTATGTTTAATAAATGTAAATATCCTGAATACAAAATGTTACTGTAGTACATTATCATTGCTCGCCTCAGCAAAGGATGAACCCAATATGGATACATTCACAACAAATTGTTTACACATTAGTGAGATATAAACCAAATTTTAAAGTATTTACTGTATGACTATAGCCTTCACAATTTTGTCATTAGGTCAATCTAGTTGGCATAGCATGCATGTACGGTCATCCCATTTTAAAATTTGGATAGATGAAGCAGTAGTAAACATTTTGACCAATCACGTTGATAGATGAAGCAGTAGTAGACATTTCGACCAATCACGTTCTCTTATTTACATAGGTTATGTAATGTTAGGTGGTATTGAATTGAGATACAAAATCTTGAAATGATTTTATTTGGATCATAATATTATAGAAGAGACTTATTAAAGAATAATATATTAATATTATTATAAGTGCATGGATATACCATGTAATAAGTGCAAGGATATACCATGTAATAAGTCCATGAATATACCATGTAATAAGTGTATGCAAGTATATATTACCTGAATGATTTCATAAGTTGTTGTGTTGCACCATACATGTACAAGTGGCTGTAAATCATCAGGTATTATTAGGTTAGACACTTCATACACAATACCATTTCTTGCAAGTACATCAGTATGTGTAATAACTGATTGAGATGAAATCTCAAACTCTCCCTGAAATAGAATAGAGTATCAAATCATTGAATGCTACTTTCTCTCAACAACAACAATAATTGAGAATGGTCAAAAGATTTAGAACAATGTAACCAAAATTAGTCATTTTAAAACTGGCCGTTATTACTTAAATTGTTGTCATAATCATTCAGGCATGTAAAATTGTAAAACACACACTGTGGCCTATTCGCCAGCTCAGTATAACGCCTGTTGTCAAAAATTTCTTTTGCCTATATTCTTGTTATTTTTAGTGGGACTGGGAGCGTGCAGTTTCATTTAATATTTCAGCCATATTGAAGATACAGTTTTATTTAAATTTTAATAAAATTTTGTGACACCAATGTATAGATCTTCCTGAAAATCAATAATATTGTCAGGATGGAAGTCATGAAGATAAGTTGAAATTGTGGACGTTATTAAACAATACAAAGTAATATACTGCTTTGTTAAAAACATTTGTTGAATTAAGAGTACTTACTCTACTGGATACAAAAAGATCCAAGTTTGTACCATATAAGGAAGTTAAACGACGTTGAGTAAGATATGTATCAATTGGTACCTAAGATAACAAATAATAATAATACTAGTACTAGTAATAATAATAGTCATTATATTATTTACTTATATATTTACATTTGTCATAATGATGGTATTTTCTTTCATTTATTTTTACAAATAATGCTACAGAATAGCAATGCAAAGTCTGAAAACAGAAATAAATGGAGAGCTATGGTGGTCAACTTTGATACAAAGATGCCATGTGATGATGATGATGGTGATGATGATACAATCAAACAAACACTGTAAAAACACAAGGATTTGTCATCAATGTGGATGCAGTTGTATTTTATAATAATACAATTATTCAAGATTAAAATTTATAAAATGTACTAATACCCATTTCACACTGTACACTTTTTTATTACAAGTTCATGCATGTCCCGATAAAAAGGGAGGCAGTCCTATCTACAGTGCTACGTCTATTCTATGAAATTGGTTCTTTCTAGAAGAAAAGAGGACTGTAGACTTTAGTGAGCCTAATTTAATATACTAAACAGGAAACTTAAGATAAAAAATTAATATAAATTAGGTCCTCAACTGTTGAATTTTTCATTTTAACCGTTGTAAAGAGTTGTTACAAAAGGTATGAACACAGAAGAAATAACTGATATTATCCATTATCGTGACAACAAACTTTTTACATTTGTTTTACAGTACGTGTGAAATGGGTATAGTAGCCGAGTGTCTGCAGTTGTTTGTTGTTCAATAACATAAAAAAATACCTGTGCATTTGGTACAATGTGATTTTCAAGTATTCCTTTTAATTTGTTACGTCCCTGGAAAATATTGTTAAAGAATATATACATCATAATCCTAATCTTTTATTCAAATGATATTTGTTAAACATTGACTAACAACATGTTGTATTGTATACAGAGTTCATAAAAATACTTTAGTATTTAAATTCACTTAAAGGTAAAATGTTAAATATTAATATTCTTACCTGGTCTGAAAGAAGAAAATCATGTTCTTCATTAGTGAGGTTTTCAAATGCACGATTGACCGGTACAAAAACAGTGTATGGACCGACAGACTCATCCAAGAATTTAAAATACTCAAAACGCTGAAAATACAAAGAAATAGAAACATTTTATAAATTATAGAAGTGAAAATAGCGTTACCAACCAACTATGTTACACGCTGTATTTATTAAATTAATATTTTTTAGTATTGTCACGAACTCCCTTGACGTATGTTTCCGAGCGGTTGAAAATACTTCAGGAACTCCCTTGTGACATAAAAGTATACACACAAAATCCACAAAGATGTAAAATAACTCAAAAACCAAGCTTTAATTTCAATCAACTTCAACAATCCAGTAAGCACTTTAAACAACAGCTTCACAATAACTTTTACAATCGAATATCCAACCTCTAATCCAACAACCTTACAATTAGTTTTACATCCCTTTCTTTATACTTCTTATTCTATTGGATTACAGTTTCTATTAATAGCACTTCTGGAATGTTTCTGATTGTTCTTATATTATACATGGTTTCTTAAATCTAAACTTATTCTAGAATGTTCATGTAGACACTATGATACTGTCATGATTAAGGAATGGTAATTTATTACAGTATTATAATCAATATACGAATAAAAAAAATAAACAATACATTCATATTTCTTTATTATTTTTCGTGTACATAAAACACAACAAAATATGGTTTGAAATTGTTCAAGTTAAAATACAGATATAGTACAATTCTAAGAATTGATTAAATATTAAAAAGTAAATTAAACTCACATCCAAACACTTCTTAAATATCTGGTAATTATCTTCTTCACTTATTTTTTTATATAATGAAATCTAAAAAAAAACCATTTGAACAGTAATAATATGTAGAATAGAATGAAAAACATAATTGTTTAAATACACTTCAAAAACATATTTGAAAACATTATTATTATTTAATGAAGAATTACTGTATTAACATCAATATTTTTAATGATGTTTGTTAATAATAGTGACGCAGCCAGTGATTGGGGGGGGGGGGGGAAAGGTCACGATGGTCATGAACTCCTAATTATTTAGAAAAAAAAAAAAAATACATCGTCTCCTTCACCACAAATCGCAATTTTATGAACTTCTTATCAAAATAGAAACAGACGACGTATCAATGCAAATCGGCGTATTGCGTAATCACAAGTGGGAAAAGAAGACGCAACACTGCTACAAACATCGCTACGGGCAGTTTGCTTTAAGGCAAAACTGCAAGAACAGAGAATAATGCGCGGATGAACCAGGTCAAAGTCTACGGCAACTAACATTGACGCCGAACACACCGGGCAGGTTTGATTTCACCTATATTGGTTCTCACTGGGGAAGCAAGCGAACACAAGCGAGTTGACACAGTTCGAATAATTAATCGCTTGTGAATTGTCAAGTTGTTTACGTTGCATTTAGATCGTTGCATAACGTTGATGTTGCGTCGATAGTGGGTAACCACACTTACAGCGGGCCGGGAATTTACAAACAAAAGGCAAGAATACTGGAGCAACATAGTACATCGTGGGTCAAAGAAACTGATTTTGATACCCCCGAAAAAAATTAAATAAATGCGTTTGCACATTTGGCAGGAATATAAAAAGTTCTGTAATAAAAATGAGAGTATTAGTGTCATATTTGTGCATGCGTAAACTGATTTAAATGATCTTGATTGCCCTTGATCGCCTTCATTTCATTACTGGCTGTGGCCTTGCTTAATATGTCGAGTACCCATATGGGAAAATACCCTTTGAGCTTTAAGGGTTATCCTCTTGCTCCTGCTTATTTATGTACACCTTATTAGACGTTATTCAAATTAGAATTGCATTGCACTGTTTTAAGGGGTGATCTTGATGTTTTGAGACAACGGCAAATATGTAGTTGATTGCTCCTGGAGATTGGGCATGCAGGCTAAAAATAGGCAGGACATTGTAAATTGCAATCATCAAGCACTTCTCATCCTGGTCACGCATAAAGTCCTCTATATATCTGTATCAGAACTGCTACTGTATCCTCTTTAATAAATACTTCATTCTTTTTGTTTATGGTCTGCATCCTTGTTGAGTGTTTTTGACTTTGTAAATCGAGGCAGTTGCCAGGCATAATAGCACACTATCACATATATTCCCCAATGCTATGTGTATCATTGTTCATAAATGTTATGATTGTCTGTCTACAACCATTCAAATCATGGAGAGAATTATCAATATTGTATAAAAATAATTGTAAAATAAATCTTACCGATGTATTGCTGTTAACATGTACAGTAGTAAATACCGCTTCATCCAAAACATGTATATATCCATTTGAAGCAATCAAATCTATATTTACCAGCTGGCCTATGTTTGACTCAAGATTATATTGTAACACATTGTCCTATAAAATAAAAGATTTATCATTGTTGTTTGCTAAAGAGAGAAACATTTTATGTTATTTGAATCAATGTTTTAACGTTACATATTTGCATTCGTTGATAGCTTTCATGTTGTATACAGGTAGCGAGTACTAAATATCACCTATCTAGATGCACGATACAATAACATGCGCATGGATGTACATCCTACAATGTGAACATCCATATTTTTTTAGGATTTTATATGTATATTTTGTATGGCTTTTTTTTTATCGTATTTTATATTTTATGTACTGTATCCATTTTATATTTGTATGTACTGTACTTTTGAAAAGGCCAACAGAGTTTCCCCATGGGGATAATAAAGTTTTAATTGAATTGAATTGAATTGAATTGATATGCCGTATCTAACTATACCAGCAGCTTGATGCAATGCGTAGCAAGGCATACATCAATAACCTGCAAGGCATACATCAATAACCTGCAAGGCATACATCAATAACCTGCAAGGCATACATCAATAACCTGCAAGGCATACATCAATAACCTGCAAGGCATACATCAATAACCTGCAAGGCATACATCAATAACCTGCAAGGCATACATCAATAACCTGCAAGGCATACATCAATAACCTGCAAGGCATACATCAATAACCTGCAAGGCATACATCAATAACCTGCAAGGCATACATCAATAACCTGCAAGGCATACATCAATAACCTGCAAGGCATACATCAATAACCTGCAAGGCATACATCAATAACCTGCATCTGTGGTAGTTGCTGCAACGCATGCCAGTGCAAATATATAGACTAAGCTTTACGGAATAAATATTGATGCATAAAAAGTTTAAACACCAAAGTTGCCATATAAAATATTCTATAAAAGTCGTAACATCCATGTACAGACCTCCTAATTTGGAAAAATGGAGATTTTATGAAACTATAAAGGGTGCTATAGTAATATTATCAAACCATAACTATGAAAAAACCTAAAGATATTGGCATCATTTTGGCAGGAGAGCGAAAGATAACTTGAAATATCGAGAGACTCTCGCCATTATCGGAGAGTTGGAAGTCTGTATGTGAAAAATTTAGTTTACTATCCTTCATTAAAATCAATAATATACTGTAACAAGCAACTAATGTTTTCCATTATTGGGCAACAGGCTCAATTTGTAAGAAACATTATATTACCTGATCTTGCTTAACCTCTGCCTGATAGCCCATCAAGTTATAAACATGATTAGCAATAATCAGATTATGTTGGTCTAGATGAATTGGAATTATTAACAGTTTCATCAAGTAGCCTGCAAACTCATGATCATTTCTGGCCATCTCTAAAATCTGAAAAACAAATTTTACAATGTTTCTCATTCATAATTTTATCTCTTATCAATTCAATGCTCACATGTTTGCCTTTTAAATAAAAGAAATAACAATGAAATGTCATATCATCACTTTTTAGTAAAACAATCTTACTATTTTGTGGCTTAAGAAATGCTGTTTTTATATTTGTTATATTTATTTATATTCTTTAAAAGATTACTTTTGCTTAATTATACAAAAGACAGCACAAATTCGAACCAAGATATATACAATGATTAACCTAGGGAATCAGACCTACAGTACTGTAGTATACTGAGTTTTTGTTTCTGCAATTGAATGTACTACTATGACTGAACTGTAACAAATCTGCTTCCTGAGTGAGATATACAATATATATGAGAGAGGTAAACATTCATTTTTGCAACATAATTTGTATGCCATACCGGACAACCTTGGGCTGGACCAAAATATCTAGTTTTCTGGAAATTCTGGTACTCAAAATGTGTTTTTAATGGAAACAAGGCCATATTATGCTCAAATTTGAGTTAGTGTTTACCGACTGACTAACCGCCATATTGAGCACGACTAAAAAATTATTTGGGACATTTTGGAGAAAAGTCTGGTTATTAAAGGGTTTCCGGTTTCTAGGAAGTCTATCATTGGGAGTGTTGACTATACTGTATTTGTTTTTAATACACCAAAATATGACTATGATTGTAAAAAACGATGGAAATAAAACACATTTTATTTTTGATTTCCATTCTAAATGATGAAAACAGGCAAATGAATACCTGTTGATCCATTCTGTTAAACGCATCCTCATTTGGAATAAGCAGCGTAAAGTATAAATCCAAGCTGCTCAACGTCACCCCAAGATCAGCAATCTCTAGCAATTCCATGCCGGTGGTTAACTGGCCATAAAGGGTGCCCTCTGTGTTGATGTTTAATTCACGTAAGCGCTAAAGAGAATGCTAAGTAGGTTATAATATGTTTTCATATTAAACTTATTAAATTAATACTACGTCTATATCAAACCTATCCTGCATCAAAACAATAATAATAATTTATTTGGAAAATTCTTTTTGAACAGCGGCACACATAATAATGTGCATCCTTAAAACAATCTAAAAAACAAATCATTAATATAAAAGGTACAATCCAGTTTTCTTCCGAAGCAGGTTTAGCATAAATAATAATAAATGAGCTTAAACACTTGTCTAGTTTAGTGGTAGGCTAGGCCTAAAGCCATTAAAAACAATCAACAATACCAATCTGGATTAAGGTAAGTAAAAGAATCTGGATTAAGGTAAGTGAGTAAAATAGACAGATAGAGTACATTTGGGATTTGGTATCTAGGTTTGTGTGAAATTGATTTACAGTAGGAGAATACATGTGAATACAAAAATAACCTACCATCTGCATGAACACATTATAAACAAAGTATGGTTTTACCTGCATAATATTACCATAACAGGTGTGGGTACCAACATAGCCTGGTTTGCACCTGCATCCCATTTGGCCAGGTGTCACCATATAACATTCAGTATTTGCAGGACAGCTGCTTGCATTGGTTGACAGACAAAGGTCTTCCAATTCACAGATATTGTTGTCGTTCAATTTATAGTGTACAATGCATTCACACTTGCTCTGTGAAAAATAGTGAGTTGTATGAAAATTGCACGCAGTCTTGGTGAAGAATCATAATGTATTTCAATAGCAACAAAGCCTCATATCATAAGTGCCTTACAGTGGCCTAAACTAAATAACTAAAAACAAAATTAAACTTGTTTTCCAGTGACAGTACAGTATACTGTACTAAAATTAAAAATGTTTCAAAATTGCAATGCTTGCAAACCACGTTAAGTCATGGGAAGAAAGGATCTGGCTAAATAACATTTACATATTGACAATCTATAAGGATTCTTCAGCATTTTAAATGAGTTCGGCTATAATTTTTTGTTTGTTGAAATTTTAATATACACAATGATTGATCAGAAAAAAAAAATTACCAATCTATCATCCACAATGTAATCGTGTATTAAAAACTATTCATTTTTTTCAGTTTGGAAGGGAATGGGATAAAAAAAGGGAAAGTGGCATAAAATAGTATACTGTAAGTATTTAGTGTTTCGTTTACAATTGTAAATTTCTAGAAATATTTTACTGTACCTTCCCAGCAGAAAGGTAATGACAAACAGACATTTCCAATGGGCATCCACCATTATTGTTGGAGCATGGATTGTCTGGATGACAGAGGGTACCATCACCATTGTAATTGTCTTTGCAAGTGCAGTTGTACTGCAGCCTTCCAGTGTGATAACAATTTGCATTGATGCTGCAGTTATGGTTCACACAAGGATCAATCTCTATAAGAAATAACATAAACAGAGTAGTTAGGGCCTCTGTATGTGTGTTCACTTTGTATAGCTTCAGCGCCTAGAAAACCGTGACGCTCAATTGTGACTGTGAGTACGTCGGAGGACCATTACACTTTATATGCATGCATTATTGTCAGCAATCTAACTAAACAACACACTATGCACTTTTCTGACGGTGTTTCTTTGTACGAATCGTTCAACATTGGGCCCAGCTCATTGCATGATATGATATCATGATCCATCCAGGGACCAAATTGTGTACTGTAGTTACTTTCTAGGCTGACGCATTACGTCATGTACGCTACAGCAAGATGTTCACGTTCGCCTCTGGGCCTGATATTTTCAGTAAAATTGTAATTTTGAAGACCTGCAGCTCTAGTTTTCAAAATTTTCTTAGCTCAGCCTCAACCATAAAGCTAGTTCTGGAGACTTACATATTTTGTTTCATGTTCAGAAGTATAATAAGTTCAATTTCAGGGACCTAGCAATTCTATTTTATATAATGTTCTCACAGTAGCTCCACCCCAACCATGCTCGGCTGGTCCTGTACACCTAGAATTTCGTTTTAATATTTTAATGTATTTTCCAGGGACCTAATACTTAATAGCTCTATTTTTCACAAATTCTTTAGCTGGTCCTGGAAAGTTATATATTTCATTTCATATATCAATGTATAATTGCAATTTCCGGAGACCTACAGGGTAGCAGCTCT
This sequence comes from Antedon mediterranea, assembly GCF_964355755.1. NCBI lineage: Eukaryota > Metazoa > Echinodermata > Crinoidea > Comatulida > Antedonidae > Antedon > Antedon mediterranea. The sequence continues at coordinate 11,941,921 of NC_092678.1, forward strand.
ATTTTTCAAAATTTTCTTACAGAGCAGCCTCGCACATTTACAATTTCGCACTCCCAGACAGCAACCACCCTCTGCAATTAACGATATACCTTTTGGCCTGTGGGTACATTAACGATACCTTTTGGCCTGTGGGTACATTAACGATATACCTTTTGGCCTGTGGGTACATTAACGATATACCTTTTGGCCTGTGGGTACATTAACGATATACCTTTTGGCCTGTGGGTACATTAACGATATACCTTTTGGCCTGTGGGTACATTAACGATATACCTTTTGGCCTGTGGGTACATTAACGATATACCTTTTGGCCTGTGGGTACATTAACGATATACCTTTTGGCCTGTGGGTACATTAACGATATACCTTTTGGCCTGTGGGTACATTAACGATATACCTTTTGGCCTGTGGGTACATTAACGATATACCTTTTGGCCTGTGGGTACATTAACGATATACCTTTTGGCCTGTGGGTACATTAACGATATACCTTTTGGCCTGTGGGTACATTAACGATATACCTTTTGGCCTGTGGGTACATTAACGATATACATTTTGGCCTGTGGGTACATTAACGATATACCTTTTGGCCTGTGGGTACATTAACGATATACCTTTTGGCCTGTGGGTACATTATATGTTTGCATATATTTTCTATCCTACAATTTACTTGATAAATATAGAATATTGTGATACAATTAAGGACCTGTATTATTTAAGACCTCTGTATGTGAACAGTGAAGCTCTCAGTATGTAACTTTAACTGTTTTAAAATGTGAGAAAATAAACAAATGGTACAGGATCAACAAATATAGTGAGGTGAGAATATACATACCTTGACAATTATAGCCGTCTCCAATGTAACCATGGTTACATGTGCAGTTTATTTCAATGCTCCCTTGTATTGGTCTACAACTTGCATTGGCATGGCAACCAGCAGCAATGCAAGTTTCAGTTCCTTAAAGAATACAGAATACAGAAATTTATTGGTCCAAAAGGAAATTTGTTTCATTGACAAGCTCTCGAACAATTAATTATAAATATAAAAAGTCATGAATACAAAAATACAAGATCTTATCAAAATACGAATAAACATCAAACATAGACAGAAAAATAAAAATACTATATCGTAACATATAAAAATATATATATTAGGGACGTATTATTATTATTAAATTTTCAATCTATCTTTAAATAGTTGTGTTATATAAATGGCAAGAATTTAGAACAAAAGACGATCATGATCTCCTCTTAGTGGACGTAGCCTGATACTCGATCTGTTTAAAACATAGTACTTATTTAGTGGGTGTGTGTGGTCATTCATAATCATGATAACTTTATGTAATACTCTTTTTTCATGTTTGTTGAATAGTTGGTAGGTCAGAGCCAATCATTTTGCCTGTACACCTCCTAACTCATGTTTGTTGAATAGTTAGTAGGTCAGAGCCAATCATTTTGCCTGTACACCTCCTAACTCATGTTTGTTGAATAGTTAGTAGGTCAGAGCCAATCATTTTGCCTGTACACCTCCTAACTCATGTTTGTTGAATAGTTAGTAGGTCAGAGCCAATCATTTTGCCTGTACACCTCCTAACTCATGTTTGTTGAATAGTTAGTAGGTCAGAGCCAATCATTTTGCCTGTACACCTCCTAACTCATGTTTGTTGAATAGTTAGTAGGTCAGAGCCAATCATTTTGCCTGTACACCTCCTAACTCATGTTTGTTGAATAGTTAGTAGGTCAGAGCCAATCATTTTGCCTGTACACCTCCTAACTCATGTTTGTTGAATAGTTAGTAGGTCAGAGCCAATCATTTTGCCTGTACACCTCCTAACTCGTTCTAATTTTTCTTTTTCTTTGTTCTCATTTGTAAGACCAAAAAACAACTATAAACTAAATGGTTAAAACACTTTGCACTATACTGTAGCCCTATAGAACATCGTTAATATAGTATTATCAATTTTATATAGTTTTAGTTTTCTTAAGAAATATAGCCTTTGATTTGCTTTTTTAAACACGGTATTTGAGACCTTTGTCAATAGTGGTTCCTAAGTATTTTTGTTTGTGATAAAAGATATGAGAAAAAGATATGATTATAATTCATATTGAATCACTATGATCACAATACAGTATCACTTTAAATGAATTTTGTTTTTTTCCTTCCAATATCACCATACATTTCTTCCCAAAAATGTACAACCTCTTCAATGGCCATTGAAACTTAACAATGTAAGTACATACTCTATCTTGGTTTGTCTTCTGTAACATGGAAACCAACTTTCTTATGTTTGGCATTTCTTATACAGTATTTTAATTGACAGAATACATTTTAAAAATAATTACAGTAATTATAACTTTAAATATGTGTATTATAAAAGGAGCCTATATACATACTCTCAGAACAGTTTATCCCTTGATAGTGTGGAAAACAAGAGCAGACACCAGTCCCATCAATACCTGCATCACATACTCCCTGAACACAACTACATTCTAAAAACAAATATCATTTTTTAAATGGAAAAAAACAAAGACAAAAGCTGAGTTTTGTACTGTAGGCAGTACATCTGAGGATTATAGTTGTTTTTTTGATGAATAAAAAAAACATACTGGGACACAGAATAGTAAGGACCACAGTATCTCAAAGAGAGGTTCACAAAAGAGAACACAATGGAGACCCACATATATCTCTTTTTAAGGCCTCTGTTTTCATAAAATCCAAACTTGTTATTTTTTATGTGAAAGGGTCTACCTCCAGAACATGTATTGCCATAGTAACCATCATCACACAATTCACATGCAAGTCCAGCGAAGTTTCCATGGCAATGACAGAAACCAGTTGATACATTGCAAATACCATTGTTATTGCATGGTGAACTATAACCTCCAGGACATTCTGAAAAAAAAATATATTTAAACTATTTACTTTCTTACAACTTCTTTTCTCTACTTGAGTTTAATTGCAGAGAGTTACATTGTGGTTTAATATGTTTGGCATTCAAACGTACAAAATACATCATCTATTTTATTTTATTTGTATTTTATATACATGTACTCCTGATCACTTCTGAAATCTACAGTATCTGTGAGTTTACTGTAAGTTACTTTGGAGGTATATCAGACAGGGCCATAGCCACCAGTACAGTTGGTAAGGTATCAACCTGACCCGTTTGACAACCATGTGGCCTATAGTAGCCAATTGACACCAGAGTTCAATATATTGTACAAAGATTTTGTTAGTATTATTGATCCTGGATTGAATTTAGCATAGTTCTCTACAGTGCACTCGCCTACACACTTACAATATATAAAATACATGCATTTCAATGTTCTAAGCATAGCATTCTATTATACAGTATGATAGCCTTAAAGTAATTTAGCTTCTGCTTTATAATCTAAGATATTAGGTATTTTTCTAATCTTCCTCTACAGCATTTAATTTGTTGTATGTCTAAAGATTACAGTACCGTACTGTAGCTTCTGGCCCTGCTGAAGTCATTGGTACCCATCGTTACCTTTATAAACTCACAATTACTTGCTTGCATTATTGCTTAGAGTGATGGATTATTTTTTACAGTGTAGGTTTCAAGGGCAAGAGGCTTGAATAAGAAGGCTGATTCTCTTACTGTACCTTTTGGCAGCCAGAAGCAATTACCTATGGTAAGTATCGTATGTCACAGTGATTATTTTCTAGTTTGGAATGGAAGATACTAACCATAGCAGGTATTTCCATTGAGATAAAATCCATCGCAACAGTTGATTAAAATAATAGGATTTTCACAGACAAAACGACATCCTTCCAGTCTGCCATACCCCTCTACTTGGAAATCACATAATGATGTACTATTCTCAGCTATGTCACCATTTACACAGGGCTCAACAACTGATGTATCACATGGCTGACATTCAGATATTAACTTTTGTATACCACTACGGTCACATCTTGAATAAACCGTTCTCTTCTGTCTGTCAAATATGTCTGAAATATGTCCAGCATATCTCTTTGGCACTTTTGCTAACCTGTTTGTATTTGTGTTTTCAGATTTCAGAGTATTAAAATGTTTTTCTATAACTGTACTTGAATCTGCAGTATTTAAGTTTGCCAGCAGGTATATGATAAAAAAACAATAAAATGTAGGGAAATGTTCGGGTAATAAGAATAATTTTACCGATTTACAACATGGTCCGTTTCCAAATTTCAGTCTAGGCCTAGGCCACTCACCACCACCTCCAATGGAGTTCAGGTGCGAGGCATACTTATCGGCAACGATCATTGTCCGAGTCTGGTCCTCATTGGTCCTGACCCCACAAAACAAACTACTCTACAGTAAGTTATTACGTGTAATTATTTATAATGAAAAACCTTTTTTAACAGTCAATTTAGAATGCCATCTGCCATTTGTCACCAATATTAATTCGCAAATATTTTAAGATCCTGGCTACTCTACTGCGGCGGCGATTATTAAGGTAGTACTACTGTAGCTAGCTGGCTAGTGTTTGAAAGGTGGTGACTTAATTGTTGTTGTCACGTGTTAACAGAAATTCCTTTCCTATGACAATACAGTACTGTAGTGTAGTATATTGTTTACATTGTTCAGAAGGCCCTTTTGTATGGAACGCCGTTTACGCAACATTTCGATGATATGAATTTTATGACGCGATATGTGAATGAAATGCATCGATATGAATTGAATGGCGTGATATATGAATGAAATGTTTTGAATTGAATGCTTTGAATTGAATGTTTTGAATGAAATGTTTTGAATTGAATGTTTTGAATAAAATGTTTTGAATGAACAGTAAAATTCAGCAACATTGAATTGAATGTCTTCAAAACGTTAGAGAACGTTACTTGAAGGCAGGGGTGGCGCCAGGATCTTCCCGACGCGGGGGCTACATTCCCCGACGAGGGGGCTATGCGAGCGAAGCGAGCATCACTAGGCTGGGGGCCAGGGGGCCGCCAAGGGCCCCCGGTGGGGGTCCAGGGGGGCGAAGCCCCCGGAAGCAACGCGTTCTAGCGTCATTTGAGGTCATTTTAATCAGATTTAGGGTAGCCATTTTTTATAATGCATAAATAAAATACTGCGTGCAAAAAAACGATGCGCGATGACTGTTTCAATCCATATTTTTCAATTTAAAAAATAAAAGTTCAAAGAAAATTTAGAAAAATAGAGTTGGAGGTCCCGGAAATTGGACTTATTATACTTCAAAACATGAAACAAAATATATAAGTCCCTATCAAGGTTGTGACTGAGCTAAGAAATGTTTGAAAAATAGAGATGTTAGGTCCCAGAAAATGCACTTCTTGTACTTCGAAATATGACCAGCTTTATTGTTGGGGCTGAGCTAAGAAACTGTTTAAAACTAGAGCTGCAGGTCTTCAAAAAATTGCATTTTATACTTCGGAAACATCAGGCATAGATGCTTAAAAAACGCAAGCGTAGACCTTTTTCAGTCGGGGAAATAAGTTTATTCCTCCCAAGTGTATGCGTGCGTACCATCTGGACTTCCGAGTGGTGAGAAATTCATGACATACAGGACATTGAAAATGTAATAACTTAGCTATAATAAGATGTTGGCTAAGCGAAAATGGCATGTTTTTTTGCTTAGTAATGGATGAAAAATTTATTTTAGGTGCCCCACGGTACAGAATGTTACTTGTAAATTAAAAAAATTGGTGAACATACGAACAATTAACATATTTCGTTTTTGCTGTAGTGTAGCGTACGTCGACGCAGTACACGACGTAACCGTCAGTAAACTTCGCCTGGAAAATAACTACAGTACACATTTTGGTCCCTGGATGGAACATGATATCACGCGTCTCGACCCAACGTTGAACGATTCGTACAAAGGGATACCGCCAGACAAGTGCGAACCTAGCTATTGTTTAGTAGTAAGTTAGATCGCTGGCAATAATGAGTGCATATAAAGTGCATAATATCACTCTGACGTACTCTCTCACGGTCAATGAAACGTCGCGGTTTTCTAGGCGCTGAAGCTAGCTACGAAGTGATCGCGAACGCTTTTTACTGTATATTATATTCCCCGACAAAAAAGTACCCGTGTTTCCTTCGGTAACCGTCGGTAAACTTCGCCTGGAAAATAACTACATTACACATTTTGGTCCCTGGATGGAACTTGATATCACGCGTCTCGACCCAACGTTGAACGATTCGTACAAAGGGATACCGCCAGACAAGTGCGTACCTAGCTAATGTTTAGTAGTAAGTTAGATCGCTGGCAATATAATGAATGCATAAAAGTGCATAATAGCCCTCTGACGTACTCTCACGGTCAATGGAACGTCATGGTTTTCTAGGCGCTGAAGCTATATAAAGTGAACGCGAACGTTTTTTACTGTAGGGCCTATATTATATTCCCCGACAAAAAGTACCCGTGTTCCCCGACGGGGGGGGGGGGGGGGGGGGGGGGGGGGCTAGGCTCCCCGACGAGGGGGCTAGAGCCCCCGTAGCCCCCCGCTGGCGCCACCACTGCTTGAAGGTTAAAGTTTAACGGACGTCAAAAATGATTCACACATTCACGTTGTTTGAATGTTATTTCCAACCAAACGTAATGGTAATATTGAAACCATTGAAATACCAGCAGAGTGTCAGTGTATTGCTACTGCGTACGCGCAACGAACCAGAGAAACAAAAGGGGAATGGATAGTGGAACCGAAGGGTTGTTCTAGTCTAGATGAGAATGGCCTCGTCGTAGATCGAACAGTACAGTAGTAGACCCAAATGCTCATTCATTCCAGCTACCTATAAAATGCTGATCCTGCAAAGAAAGTGATTTTGGCTGGTACGAAAGTTGGTGTCCTTACTCCAGTCACGATAGATGTAAGATTTAGTTTAATCTTAATTGGCGCCGCCAACGGATTTGAGGCAGATGAGCGTCGAAAACGCTACTGTGAGTGTGTTGCAGTTAATTACTAAGAAACATTAGTTAAAAGCAAGTAGAAATAAATGTTTGGTCATTGTTTAAAGACGCTATGAGAGAAGTCATTGTGGTTACTGTTGCAAACCAGCTTGTATTGGCTTTTCTGAGTGTCTGTATCTGGCAAAGTAGTAAGTTTCGATAAGAATAGACAAGTTTAACATGTTAACGAAATGTAGCGATGACATGATTTAATGTTCTGTTTATTTGATCAGTTATGTATGTTATATTTTAGTATTGAATGAGACTGTTGGAATAAAACAACTTCATCTCAAACCCTAATACATGTGCTCATTTTAGTCTCCGTACAGTCGTCTTGAGCAAATTTCCTACAATAGACCTTTCCAGTTACTACCAGAACAGTAAATAACGAGACACCGTCTATTAGCGGGTTGCCTGTGTATTGGGCGGAGTTGTATGAACGTAGCACAAACGGTGTAAAACATCAGCACCATGGTCAGATCCAGAAGTTGTTAGGCGATTATCAAGACGTGTTTGCTGCCAGTGACGCCGATCTTGGACGAACTGGACTATTGAAGCACGACAAAAAAATCAAGTGTGCTGCCCCGGTACGAGAGCCCCCACGGCGACAACCTATGGCAAACCAGGAGGAAATAGAGAAACAGGTACGAGACTTGTTAGAACGATAAGTGATCGAACCAGCAGAAAGCCCTTGGGCTTCGAATGTTGTGTTTGTGTCAAAGAAAGATGGGACGAAACGATTCTGTGTGGATTATAGGCGGCTGAATCACCTTACTGTCAAAGAAGCGTATCCGTTGCCGAGAATCGATGTTCTCTTGATGCATTATCGGGGGCAAAATGGTTCTCTACCTTAGATTTGGCCTCCGGTTATTTGCAAGTAGAGTTGGACGAGGACGCTAAACAGAAGGCGGCATTCGTAGTACGAGGTGTCCATTTTATGTGGACTGTAATGCATTTTGGACTGTGTAACGCGCCGTCTACGTTTGAACGACTCATAGAACGGATATTGAACAGGATGCAGTGGAAAGAGTTAGTGATCTACTTAGACGATGTGATTGTGTATGCCAAGTCTATAGAGGACGAGATAAGCAGGTTGGGATCAGCGATTCTGAGACGCAGGGCTAATTGAACCCTAAGAAGTGTAGACTCTTTCAGACAGGACGAGACGCAACTGCAGCTAGCTGCTGTACGTGTGCGAGAGGCATTGAAAAAGAGCGCCCGGAGGCAGAAGCGGTTATATGACCAATTGGCAGATGGACCTTCCTTGAACAAAGGAAGTTTTGTACTCATGTACGACAAAACCAAGAGAAAAGGAATCTCTCCAAAACTGGAGAGTTGTTAGCATTGTCCTAACCTGATCTGCAAAAAGATGTCGGAAGTAACTTAACGGATCCGGCTAAGTCCCAAAGAGAAGTACCGGGTAGATTGAAAACATAAAGGTATGCAAAGAGTGCAAGTCCGAGTTTTCTACTGTGACGGCGCTACATGGGCACCGAGAAACAAAACACCCTAGGGATTTTGTTTGCAAATTTTGCGGTGGAAGATTTAAGGAAAGTCTGCTCTGGACCGGCACGGAACTAGAAACCACCTGTATACTCATTCCGGTGGATTGCGGTGGCGACCAGGCCCGGCGAAAGAGGACAAGTTACGTGCCGCATTGCCGGAAATTGAACTGTCGCCAGGTACGCAGTCCTTGTTGGACGAGATGATGAAGGGAGAAGACCCGGTGCCGAAGAAAGTCCATCGAGTCTCAAAGAGAAAGTCCACTTTTCTCTCCGATGAGACCCGAGAGGCCCTGGCATCGGATGGTACCGGTTTTTTAGAACGAAGGGTTGCAGACCGGGTTGCTAAAGTAATCAAGAAGAAGAAACTCACACATTACCGAGACGGAAGTGTCAGCCTACACTGTAAAAAATATGGGTAAACTATACTGGGTAAATTTAATATCCTCTTTTGTTGACAGAAGAATACTTGTTGGATTAGCTAGTTATTTTATTTCTCTTAATCCCGTAAAGAATGCGGCAGAGGCATAGTAGACCCTCTGTCTAAGTTTTGTTTGATTTGTTTTTTCTTTAAAAAAATTGTTATTGATGATTTAGGGGACGAATCGTTCTGGGAGGGGGGGGGGGGGGAATTTTTGATAATGCGTGATGACATCGGTGTTGGTCAAATTGATCTTCATTCTACCCTGCCTAAACCTTCCAGCCTCGCAAGACGAGCCAACCTACGAAGAAAGTTGTCCAGACCAAGGCATCCGTCCAACTTGCAAATCGAACTCCAAAACCAACACATAGCACCAGGCTTTCTTTGAGACGATGTGGTCTTTGATGGTGGGCGGCATGCATGTTTTATTTGCAACCGATGCTATGATGGACATCCTGGGAAGAGCAAGAGTATGGTAATACTTTTTCCCTGTACACTTTTTTTTTCATTTTTTGAAATTACAATGTACATACTTATTGTTTCGTTAACATTCTTATAACATTTTTAAAACTACCTTTACAGATGGTGGTCATCAACGCAGAGCCCATTTTTAGAGAGGATGAAATCCAAAGACAGTCTCGACATGCAATAATTGCAACACAACGGTTAAACGGATACTGGGACGAGTACGGATACTGGGACGAGTACGGATACTGGGACGAGTACGGATACTGGGACGAGTACGGATACTGGGATACTTCAAATGCCCACCACGATATCAATACATCAACTCTTGCAAACGATTCGTTTGATGACCCCGATACATTGTTATCTAAATCTGGCTGAACACGTGAGTAAATCACCGCACGAAAAGAACTTGCGCTTAAACGATTCCTATGTCTTGGAATTTAAAGCAAAAGGCGGTGTCAGAATACATGATTTGCCATCCTTACTAAAAGATCATACGTCATACGATATAGTTTATATTCAGATAGGAGAAAATGACATAGGAACGCATAGTATATCGAACATCATGAGACACTATCGGTCCTTCATAGACTTCCTATTGCTGGGGGCAGACGTCAAATTAGTGATCGTAGGTGAACTCATCCGTAGACTACCAAAGAACGCTATACGTATGTTTAATACTACCATTAAGATGTTGAATAATAACTTGGCAACATGTTTTTTGGAGACACTGTGGTCTCAAAGCGGATTTCACTCACGTGGGAAGGGATGGCGTACATTTGAGCATAGTCGAACGATTCATTAGAAGTATGCGGAACGCCCTCATATATGGAGCAAAACTTGTAAATTTCAGATATTGCATGTCATTTTCTTTCGAGATATTTTTCCGACAAATTTTGAGCTCATTCTAAGGAGAACTTGGGGTTTTCTTTTATGCATTTTTTTTTTATTAATGTACGAATTTTGTTTTAATGCTATATACCGTTCGGTTCCTCGTTGGTATACCACGGTGTCGGCATTAGTGTAGCAAACTTTTTCATAAAGTTTCGGTAGTATGTTTATGGTTTGTTTGTTTTATCTTTATACTGGGTGACCTCTTCAGTCAAAGACTGATCTCCCAGAGGGCCCAGTTGGTGATCAGTGGCTGTGATGTACTAATACACCGGGGTAACCCCCTACTCATCTCGAAAGATGTATTAGGTTCTTTAAAGTGCACACGGGCAAGTTGTGTACACTGGACCTACAGTTTATAGTCCTTATCCGAGAAGACTCGTTCTACCACCAGAACCATGGAGTGAGTGAGCCTTGAACCCCTGCCGATGTTATGGCTACGTGATTACGGCTCCACTGTCTTAACCGCTCGGCCACTCACTCACTATTTGGTGACATGTCAAATGAAGTTTACTTAAACCATTTCATTTAATATAAAATGTCTTTCTTTTTATGTCGGACTATAGAAGTCCAGTAGCCATCCAAAACCAGTATGCCAAAAACGCCATCAAACAAATTCAAAACAGGAAAAAACGCTCAAAAGAAGAAACAATCACTCTCGGAGGCGATAGACTACGGAAACCTGGCACGGGAACTGCACGCTCTACAACAAGCAGAGAAACAAAACGAGCCGTCGGACAGCCAAACAGATACAATTCTCGATGAGGTTTCTCCGGTAAACGACCCAACACACCAACTTTCAGGTGAGGAGGTTTTGGCTCAACCCGACATTACCATGTCAGAATCTATACCCCTCGGGGCAGGGGTCAGTGCCGCCATACGGTAAAAAAATATGGAACGATACGTTCATTGAACTACGTTCGCTTCTTCCCAGTTACAAGGAACAATCCACGGTAACAGGCATGTCAGTGGGTAATGGTGGTAACATACATCTTCACCATGAGTCAACCCCACAAGAACCACTGGATTTCCTGGATTGGTTAAAAGCTATGCACATTTATATAGCGATATATATTGAGAAGAATAAGGAGGCAAGTAAGCCAATGCTCAAATATATCGCCAACATTTTAGATTTATATACGTCAGGTCCAGTAGAGGCTTGGAGACGATATGACATAAATTTTAGGAAAGCTCGACAATCCCGCACACTCGAAACTTTTTCCAACCAAATTTCAGAGTCCGTTTTGGAATGCCCGACAACGAGGCACATGTTGGAACTGGAACGACGGAAAAGATCGCAGGAAGAAACCATGCACTCTCAAAAACATGCATGCGAACTCTGTAAGGGGAACCACCCAAAATCCCGTTGTCAAAAATTAACAAAGCTAGGCAATCACCATCCTTTATGTCTACCAACCCCAATTAAACTCACTAATCTAGGGTCATACCTAACAGGTTCCCCACAAGATATGTTTACATCCATTTTAGCGGGTTTTAAGAAGGGTTGGGGTCTATAACTCCACCTAAGCCGATGAAAGCCAACAACCAAGGAGCTGCTTTACATACGTAAAGGCTGTAAAGGGGTTTATAGAAAAGGGAGTATACTCTTAGGGAGGATCGCAGGTCCGTTCTCATCTCCACCGATACCTACCGATGAAAAATTAGTACAATATGACAACATCGACACAATTATAAAACAAGTAATATCGTTTGGGGTAGGCAGTCTTATGGCTAAAACGGATATCGAAGAGGCCTTTCGCATTATTCCGATCACACCTAAAGATTACTGGCTTTTAGGTGTGGGAAGAAAAATTTTATTATGACAAATGTTTACCAATGGGAGCATCCAGTTCATGCAATCGTTTTGGTTTGTTTAGCGACGGATTAACATCGATAATGCGAAATAAGTTCCATACCATATCCCATTTGTTAGATGATTTTTGGTTTATTAGGGAAGCCAATTCCGACACATGATTAAATTCTCTGACCAACTTTATGTTTTTATGTTCTTAAGTGGGGGTTCCGATCAAATACAGCAAAACGGTTACACCACGGACATGCTTGACCATATACGCCATAGAAGTAGATACTTTAGCAATGGAATGTAGACTTCCTATGGAAAAGGTCATAACAATTCGGGACTGTCTTATTTTCTTTCGAGAAAGAAAGTGACCTTAAAAGAATTACAATCTGTTAGGTCTCCTAAATTTTGCTTGTTGTGTGGTCGTTCCCGGCCGTCCATTTTTACGCCGATTAATAAACCTAACAGCGGGTAACACTATGAAACATTCAATTCAAGAAGACCACTGGCTAAGGATTTTCGGACTTTAACTACAGAGACCAAAGAGGATTTTAACACTTGGTTAGAATTCGCGAACAACTTTAATGGGAAAGCTATGATACTAGAAGAAATTTGGTTATCTTCGTCAACCCTTCAATTATTTACTGATGCGGCGGGCTCAATTGGATGCGCAGGAGTCCTTGATTCAAAATGGTTCGCGTTTCGTTGGCCAATTCATTTGCAACATCACTCGATCGCCGCGAAAGAAGTGTTCCCAATCGTTTTAGCACTTGAATTGTGACACCTTCTATCAAATAAATACATTTTATTTCAGTCCGATAATATAGCAGTGGTGTACATAATAAATAAGAAAACAGCTAAAGATAGTATTCTCCTCCGTTTACTCAGGCGATTAATTCTCTGCTGTCTCAACTATAACATTAATTTCAGAGCGCAACATATTCAAGGGGTAAAAAATGTCATGGCAGATTGGCTATCACGTTTTAAAATCGATAAGGCCTTGATGACTTTTAAACATTTAGAAAAATGTTTAACTATTGTACCCTCCACGTTTATTTATATTTAGTTAGTTTAGCGTTTTACAGATGTTTTTCACCTCTTTTCCATTTATAGGACCTTTAACATTGGAGGACGATATTATTTTGGCCATCACGCGCGGACGACCTGTCACAGACAGCTCGTAAGTTAATCAAATCGTCCTTGTCAACTTCATCTCGTAAAGCATACGCTCGAAGTTGGGAATTGCTCAATAGGTGGTCAATAGGAAAAAATAATCTACCGCTTCTCCCTCCCACCTTTGTAATTTCATCGCATTCTTATTTGAAAAAGGGTATGCACCAAGCACGATAAATTAACATGTTTCGGGTATTTGTTTTATCCACAAAATTCAGTTTCCCAGAGACCCATCAGATTCTTTTCTTGTCAGGAAAACACTTCGTGGTATACATGCTTCTTCACAATCTAGGGACACGCGCTTGCCGATTACAATTGACATTCTCAGAAAATTAATCAGAGCCCTAGACTCCACAGTTCTGTCTTTAAAAATTAGAAATCTTTTGTCAGCTTTTTCTTGACCGCGTTCCAGAGTTTCATGCGAGTTGGCGAGTTAGCCGCCCGAACAGGCATGGAAGCTAAGGTACTACAGCGCGAAGACGTTCATTTTTCCTCCAAGGGGATGAATTTAACTTTGCGCCATTCCAAAACATCGACGGGAAAACCACCTATTACTATCCATATTATTACTTCGCAAAACGATCAGGCTTTTTGCCCGGTGCACCATCTCCGTACGTACTCAGCCATACCAACGGCCCTCTGTTCCAACACATAGATGGTAAACCGGTAACTCCACAATTCATATCAACATGTCTTAAGACAGCAATTTCATTTATTAGATCCCACTCTATATAAAGGTCACAGTTTCAGAATAGGGGCAGCTACACATGCCGCGGGTCTTGGGCTGTCAGAACATATAATTCAAAAAATGGGTCGTTGGTCCTCTGATGCATTTAAAAGCTACGTACGTATGCATTCGTTTAATATTTAAAAAGTACAAAATACATTGATTGGAAAACTTCTTGGTTACGGAAAGTATGTAAAATGAAAGATAAGAAACTAGCACAATTCAATTATAAGATGTTACATAGAATACTGCCTACCAACAAACGGCTGTATCAGTGGAAAGTTAAGGAAACACAAACGTGTGACAAATGTGGAGAAATTGAAAATGAAAATCATTTGTTTTTTAGTTGTAGATTTATTCAGAAATATTGGAGGAAAATGCTTAGTATCTTTGTAAGTTTAAATCACAATAATATATCATTTAAACAATTAATACTAGGAACGGGAGATAAGCTAATAGATTATATTTACACTTTTGCAGCATTTACTATTTATAGAATAAAAATGTTATCTGCACTAAATAAGCCAGTGGGTAAATCTTTATGGAATTCATTTAAAAGCAATATGTTATATAACATTGAATGTGAAACATATAACAATAAAGAAACAAGTATAGAAAAATGGATAGCTTTAAGAAATAAGATTATGATAATATAATTTCTAATTTGATACGATTAACCGAAAAAGAATTACAGTGATACGGGTTACTGGTGGTACTGAGCTATTATTGTTTTTTTTTTATCATATAAATATATTGTATAATCCGGGTTGTAAAATGAAAACAAACAAATGAAAATGTGTGAACTATTTTAAAACGGGACAGATGATAATGATGATCCAAAATATAAGAAAATTAATGAAAAAAGGAGTAATACAGAATTCATATATGTAAAAATGTTACTTATGAACTGTAACGACATTTACAATGATAATATGAATGTGAATAAAAGTGGTGTTTGCGCCACAAAAGAGAAAAAAAAAGTACAAAATATATTATGGCGGTTGGTCGTAATACAGGGCGTTTGGCTCAAAAGATAATAAACCATTGAGCGGGTGGCTCAGGTTACATTATAGGTAGGCCTATATATTAATTTTGTTTAGATTTACTATGCTATGCAATGGATTGCATTCCATATTTAAGTAAACGTTTTCTTTCCTCTGCTCCTTGGCTGGTGTTTGGGTGCTCTCATTTACAATGGGTTCTGGCCTTTTTTGGCACCCACTATCAAGCATTTATCATTATATCAAACTTTATATGATGGATGTTAACTAATTAACTAATTTTACTCTCATATGTTTAGATGTATACTGTTACCTAAACCCAAACCTATTCTAATTGGAACCTGTTACCGACCTGAAAAGCAGCGATCGTTTTTTACCTCACTTGAGACAACCTGTGGAGATAGTCTAAGAAGTTATTATTTTAGGTTACTTTAATGTAGATGTATCTATCAATTTAAGTAAAAATAAATGGGTGTCCCAATTTTGTAATATGTTTAATCTCTCCCAACTTATTAAGGACTCAACACGCATTGCTTGCACTACCTCTACAATCATAGATCTTATTATTTTCTCAACCGATCCTCTTAATATTTTCCAATATGGTGTTATCCCTTTCGGCGTCAGTGATCATGTTATAACTTACTGCACCAGAAAGATAGTTAACATCCCGATTAAGAGGCATAAAACGATTAAAATACGATCTATAAAATCATACTCATCAGAACTACTTACTTCTAAATTAAATGAATTAGATTGATCCGATATCATAAATTGCACCAATTTCTGCACTGCTCCTTTAAAAGAAATAAGAATTAAACAACGTTCCAAACCCTGGTTCACATCAGAAATTAGAGATCTGATCCTTAAACGTGATAAATGCTTAGCTAAATTCAAGAGAACTCGAAATTAGCACATATTTACTGTCTTTAAAAAGTTAAGAAATTCTGCAAAATATAAAATAAAAAGAACCAAGTCATTTTATTTTTCGGACAAACTTAATGAGAATAAAAATAACCCTAAAAAAAGATGTAATGTTTTAACAAGTTTAGGTACCGGAACAGAAAATAAATCTGAAAAAATTGCTCTAAAATGTGAGGATAAAATAATTTACGACAAAAGCTCGATTACTGACCATTTAAACTCCTTTTTCATTAATACTCCTGATAATTTAGTCAACAAACTTCCTCCTTCATCTAATACTTACAATGAAAACCACGTTAAAAATTACTATGCCGATAAAAGAGGTGTATTTGCTTTTAAAGAAGTAAATGAACAAACCGTACTAATGATAATAAACAACTTAAATAGTAAGAAAGGTGCGGGTTTAGATTTCTTACCTGCCAGATTTTTCAAAGATGGGGCTCTGGCTATCTTACATCCACTGAGCCATATTATAAATATATCCATTTCAACTGGATATATCCCTTTTGTTTGGAAATCTGCTAAGGTAGTGCCTATTTACAAAAAGAAACTACAGACCCGTTTCTGTTCTATCGGCAGTGTCTAAAATTGTAGAACGTATTATGTATAATCAATTAATGAGTTACTTAAACGATCAATCACTTCCTTATACCTATCAATCAGGTTTTAGACCTTTATTTTCTACAGAAACATGTCTACTACATCTATCGGATTCTGTGAGAAATGGATGGGATAAAGGGAAAATGACTGGTATGGTTATACTTGACCTTCAAAAGGCCATGGGTTTTACTAGTCTATCTTTGTCATGGATGCACCCCAGGGATCTATTCTGGGGGGTCCTTTAATATTTTTGCTGTATGTCAACGACATGCAATCGGCTGTTGGTTGTTGCTATATGCAGACGATGCAGCTCTTTTAGTCACGAATAAAGACCTTGATTATATTGAAAACAGACTAAGTAATATGAATTGCAAGCGTTGAATATTTGGCTTACTGACAATAGATTATCCCTTCATTTAGGTAAGACGGAGTCAATTTTATTTGGTACAAAAACCATGTGTAGAAAACAGACAGAAATGAAAAAGTTTCAAATACCTTTACCATTCAAGGTTGAAAATCCTATATTGCCTGACAACAAGTTCGATCCAAGCAAGGAGAAGACTGGAACAATTGAAAGGGAAAATGATGAAGAATCCCAAATATGCCGAACAATAAAAGTTGTTCATAAATGTTATAGTCTGAAATAAAGATATATAAATAGCGCCCCCTAAAAAAATTGTACTTTTAAGGAATACCCCTCGTAGCGATGGTACCGTCCAAACTATGAGAAGACGGTAACATCAGGAGTGCCTCAAGGCACGGTACTTGGTCCGTTAATGTTTCTATTATACATCAATGACATCGGAGAAGATATTAGCACCGGTAAAACCATAAAATGATGACTGTTTACTCTTTCGACCTGTAAATAAAATAGCAGACCAAGAACAACTACAACATGACCTTGATCAAGTAGTCCAATGGTCTAAAAAATGGCAGATGTCTTTTAATCCATCAAAATGCTATACAATGAACATGACGAGGAGTAAAAATCCACTTACACTTGACTACAAGATGAAAGAAGAGATTCTAACCACTGTCAAGAGCAGCAAATACCTTGGAGTCTTAATAACAAATGATCTATCATGGGAACCACACATAAACCAAGTTATAAACGATTCCAATAAGATTCTAGGCTTCCTAATGAGAACTTCTCTCGATGCGACTCTCGTATTAAAGCAACTGCCTATCAATCACTAGTTCGTCCAAAACTTGAATATGCAGCTACAGTATGGGATCCCCATCAATCACAACTTATAAACAAGCTTGAAATGGTACAACGAAGAGCTGCAAGATTTGCAACATCCGATTACAGCAGAAGAACATGAAGTGTCACATCCATGCTACATGCACTACGGTACACTGGCCAACTCTTCAACAACGTAGGAAAAAGAAAAGATTAATGTTACTTCTGTCGTACACAATGCTACAAATACAGTTTTCTGCCCAGGACATTGAATGACTGGAACAGCCTCCCGACCGAAACCGCGCTGTCTCAAAAAGCCGCATTTGAGCAAGCCCTTGATAAATTCATAAAAAGTTCATAGATAAATAAATAAAACTGAGCACACGTGGCGTACCGTAAGCTGCAAACACACTAGATTATAGTGCTGAAATCAGCGATGTCCAGTCATCATTCTGAAGATTCTGAAGACGATAACACGAGTGATGCGGCCATTGTGGTTCGACATCTAATACTGTACATCGTGTATTATTATTGTCTTGTAGGTATGTAAAGATAACTGGGTTATTTCATAAAGTAAATTGTCAGGAAGTAGAACGGAGATGAGTCTACTTATTTAGAAATTATGTAGGAACGAACGATGAAGCATGAATCTATAAAAACAGTATTTTAAGGGATAAATCAACCTGTAACTGTATGTTGGCTGCCAAAGAATCCGCGTACTTCCGGGATCGAATTTCTCCATAGTTGTCTGCGGAATTACTGAAAGGGCTTCCCTTGAAATGCTTGTTTCTTATTGGTCAAAGAGGTAAATCCTAATGTTTATTGTTGATGACGTAGAGGAAATTTTTAATTTCCGACGAGTGTATCGATTTTTACAATGCACCGAAACATTTTGCCTAACTTCAGACGCTAAATTATCATACTTCTACATTACGGACCTTAAGATGTTTTTGTTATTGTCCCTACTAGTACTAGCTTTAAAAAACTTAGTTTCTTCTTGTAATGCTCATAACACACTGCTGAAAATGACACTCCTCTATATCCTATTACATTTGTAATCATTAATTTCCATGGTAACTAGTCTGAAGGCCAGAAGAAACTACATGTAAGCAGAAAACTGCCTGATGTAAGCAAATACTGTACTAAAAGGGTAAAGAATAGGACTATAACAAATTAATGTTAGAATAATAGTAGTCAACTTGGGTTATATATTATTTATTAATTATAAAATAATATCAATTGCTATTATATTTATAATTACTACAGAATGACGATGTGCTATGTTTTTTATGCTCCATATTTCAACAATAAACAGCATTAAAACACATTATTTCATAATAATAATAATAATAATAATATTTATT
The DNA here is from genome assembly GCF_964355755.1 of Antedon mediterranea. NCBI lineage: Eukaryota > Metazoa > Echinodermata > Crinoidea > Comatulida > Antedonidae > Antedon > Antedon mediterranea. The sequence continues at coordinate 11,960,894 of NC_092678.1, forward strand.
CGGCAAAAGTTCATAAAGTACATTTTACAATTCATCTTGCCAGGAGCAAGTAATAGGCATGAGCCCAAACAGAAAACTGCTCTTACTCCATCATTACTTATAAAATACAAAAATAACAAAACTAAGTAGCACAAATTAAGTCAAAATAAAACAAAACAAAGTTATAATGAGATACACCAATTAAAAATAAGCTGCATTGAATAAACAATATAAACAATTACAGTACAACTTAATATTTTGAGATCAAATGTTTGATGAGTTGGGCTTTAATATTTACACATTAAAAGCTATAGGTTATAGTTATGCATGACAGCAATTTTGGTGAACAAAAAATGGTATTTCATTTGATGATATACTGTATGTTATCTTTATTTTTCTCTAGAAAATCTACAAAATTAAGCAAAGTTTTACTCCAGTATAAAACCACAAGCTACATTGTCCAGTTATCTTCTGGTAAGTATCTGGAAGAACCATAAAACGTATATAGACCTCTTTTATTGTTAGTCTATTCATCATTCTCCAATCATTGGTTATGGTTTTGCATGACACTACTATTATGGAATTACTGTACATATTTTCAAAAGCAATTTGGCTTTACTATAGTTAGCACCCTTGTTGGAAATCAGTCTAATAACCATTGCTACACAAGCCACAACTTAAACATCTCAAATTCTGTTATTTACAACATCTGAAATTTTAATCTAAACTTTACAATGCCATATAATAATAATAATGTTCTATACTGGCCTCTGCAATTAGAAACCTAATATTTAATTTTTATTTTTTTTTGTATTTGATGAAAAAAATGTATTTGATTGATTTGATATGTGGGCCTCCCCCTCCCCCCCTTTTTTTTTATATAGAAAATCGATTGTTAACAATGCAAACAAAAACCTGATGATTCAAATTGTTAGGTTTTATATGCATTATCATGCATATAATTATAACCTTATTGATTTTGTCAGAATCTTTATTTATTTATTTATTTATTCTTTCATTATCACTATTTTGTCCGTCAATTATCTTGAGATTATTTTCATCTAGCTACGTAAATTTTTAATAAATATATAAATGACTGTATTATATTTGGTGAACAAATCATCTTCTATTCTATCACACCTTATTTATTGTGAATGTAAATTTTATATTTCTTCTCTTAGCAGATTGTAAAAGTGATTCTGGATAAAAAGATATTCTGGATAAAAGTCTGTTTGTTGGCAACTCAACGAAAATATCCTCTAACTGTAGCACTAGTAGCGAGTCATAGCGGAGTTGTGACAGCAGCAGGGTTGAAAGAGTCTGTTTGTTGACAACTCAACGACAATATCCTCTAGCTGTAGCACCAGTTGGTGAGTCAAAGCGGAGTTGTGACGGCAGCAGGGTTGAAAAAGTCTGTTTATTGGCAACTCAGACAATAGCCTTTAGCATTTTATACGAGCAATAAACATTGACAGAACACATTTTGTACATAATTAAACAGAACTGCAATGGTTTTATCATAACTCATACTTTAAATTGAGAAACAGAATATTCGAGCAATAAACATTGAGAGAACAGAAAAGAAAATGAACATCACAAATGAGAAGACAACTGTAGTTACAGATGAAAACACTGATAATCAAATCTGCAAATCAATATACAAACGGTCAAAAATCTAATACAACTAATAATGGTATTTCAAAAAATGAATTGTGTGAGTTTGGAATAGAAATGGAAATAAATGATGGTATAATAGCACGAGGCAGTTATCATCAAGGTGATTTCAGATTTAGAGAACTTGCAGGTAAACAATGTGTATCTAATGCTCTTTTAGCTATACTTTACTGCAAAATAAAAAATGGAAATGAATTCCAAACTTGTGATCTCGATGAAATGTTATTACTTGGCAGTGAATTGTATAATTACTTTATACAAAAAGATTCATTAATGAATGAAGAATTGTTAATGGTGTCAGAACTACCAAAAGAACTTCATATTCTAAATAACTCATTTGAAATGATTTACAGTGACGGACTTTATGGCACATTAGAAGGAAGATGCATTGTTGTATGGAGCAAAGTCATTACGACAAACCTTAGAATATGATTTATACAAATATGATGCATGTTTTATGACTTTTTATGGTTGTACTTTTGCTACAATTAAACGTCCTACTGGGTACTCAGTTTGAATTAACAGGAATTATTGTATCTACAAACAGCAACAAAGATGAAAATAATGAAAATGATGTACATGCGTCACAAGCAACAAACAACTCTCAACAAAACACAGGTGTTGATAATTTATTTGATGATATTGTCATTGAAATTGAAAGCCATATTGACAAAAATGAATCATGTGAGGCTAACAAAGATTCAAATGCACATACATTAGATGAGAGTAAAATTATATGTGATGATATTAGTGATATTGAAAGCCATATTGATGAAAGTGAATCATATGAATCTAACAACGGTTCAAATGCTCCTACATTTGATGAAAGTGAAATTATATGTGATGATATTAGTGATATTGAAAGCCATATTGATGAAAGTGAATTATTTGAAGCTAACAACGGTTCAAATGCTCCTACATTAGATGAGAATGAAATTATATACGTTTCAACTGAAGTAATAACAGAGAAAACTGATAAGTATTTTAAATACCTACCATTACAAGTAAATTCTAAAGAATTGTTGTGTCATAAATTAGGTATTGATTATAAAGGTTCAAATTATAATACACCATTTGAATATAACAATGAATATAAAAATATTATAAAACCTACTACTACTAAGAAAATAACTGGTGATGGAAATTGTTTCTACATGACAATTGCATATTTAGTTAGTGGGACTGAAAGAAATCATTCCATGTTCAGAAAAGCAAATGTAAAACACATGTTGGAAAATGATGATCGATTCAAATGTACATTGGACACAGAGAGATATAAAAGTGTAAAACAGTATGTAGTTACGAATAAAATAATGAATTCTGGTACATGGGCTTGTGACACTGATATAGTTTCAATGGCAAACATGTTGGACCTTGACATATATGCATACAATGACCAAACAAAACAATGGCAAATATTTTCTGCAAGAAAGCCAGGCTACTATAACAAAATTACTACGGAAAGAGGTATATATATACTGTATACTGAAGGTAATCATTTTGAGGCAATAAATGCATGCCTGGTACAATACGAACGCAGTTGAGATGAAGAAGTTCCTTGCTCTAATGATTCAACTTGGTCCAAATAATAAACCAACATTGGAGCACTACTGGAGCTCTAATGTCTTGTACAAGAACACATTATTCGGCGGTGTTATGTCCCGTAACCGTTTTCAACTAATGTTACGATTCTGGCACTTCGTTGATAATGAAGCACATCATGATGATAGATTATACAAGCTACGACCTCTTGTGGATCATTTCAATGACACGATGAAGAACATTTATTATCCAACAAAGAAATTGTGCATTGACGAATCAATGGTACTTTGGCGTGGCAGGCTACTATTTCGACAGTACATAAAGAATAAACGCCACAAGTATGGGGTGAAATTTTATGAACTATGTGAATCGCGAGGTATGATCATAAAAATCGCTATATACACTGGAGCTGGGTTTATTGAAGATAATGAAGGCCTAGGACTGACTGCAGCTATAGTTTTAGAACTTATGAAAGATTACCTGGACAAAGGCCATGTTTTGTATACGGACAATTATTATAATTCTGTAGGGCTGACAAAACACCTAACCCAGCATTCTACGTGCCTTTTTAGCAGAGATATACCTGACAAGTGAAAATTTGAGGTCCGCCATTTTGAAATCCAAAATGGCGGCTTTCCCCTGACCAAATTTTGTGCAACCCTTCCATTTCATATTTTTGACACCCTAATGAATAACTGTGCAAAGTTTCAAAATGTTATCACAATTTGAAGGATTTGCCTAAAATATGCTCCTTAACATGCCTACTAATAATAAATTGTGTCACGTTGACAACAGATTTGCTAAAAATACAGAGTACATTTTTTTTGCACAATGCCTTTATGAAATTCAACAAGTATTGTCAAGTGTTTCTATTGCACTCAGAAAAAGTTCAGGTAAGAAAGATGATTTCTCTTCAGTAAAAGCATCAGATTTCAAAAGAGCATCTAAAGTTCAAGAAATTTTAAAATGTGATAGGGGTTATAAATTTCTAAAACAAATCAGAGGAACATGTCCATACTGGCAATCTACACAAAAAGATGTACTAGCAATGGTTAGACAGCTTGGTAAACCAACATGGTTCGCATCATTTTAATCAGCAGATATGAGATGGCCAGAAGTAATGAAAACATTGTTGCTTGAAACAGGTGACAAAAGAAATATCAATGAATTAGAATGGGCAGACAAATGCAATCTTTTGAAATCAAATCCTGTTACAGTTGCACGAATGTCATCGATTATTTTTACCGTGTTGAATATCAAGCCAGAGGCTCACCACATATTCATATGATTTTATGGGTTGAAAATGCACCTCAATTAGGAATTGCCGAAAATGAAGGAAATAAATCACTGGAAATGAAATGAAATGTTTATGATACGTAAGTTGAGAGAAGCAGGTTTTAATAGTAATGAACTTATTTCTGTTTATATAGGTTATCTGAGACCGGTGCTTGAGTATGCAGCCCCTTTGTGGCATGCAGGTCTTAAGCAGGGACAGGTGAATAAGATTCAGAAGCGTGTCTGCAAGATTGTGTTGGGCAATGAGTATACAACATACTCGGATTCTCTTGCCATTTTAAATCTTCAACCACTCCACACAAGAACTTTTTTATTTTTTTTTTTGCTTGTATTATTTGAGGTAACTGCAGCCTAATTTATTCTTTTTTATATATGTATGTATTGTTGATAGTGATTATAGTTTAAATAGTTTTTATAATGTAATACATATGCAATTCAGCCATGTGCTGCCATGTATGTAATTTGTATGTGAATTTTGAATAAAATATACCGATATATGAAAAGGTAACAGAGTTCATTGACCAATACGTTTCTTGTAGAATTCCATCATTAGATGAAGATAAGGAACTTCATGAAATTGTTTCTGGTGTTCAAACACATTGTAAACGACATTCAAAGTCATGTAAGAAAAAAGGTACAACATGTAGATTTAATTTTCCCAAACCACCATCTGAACGAACATTTGTTATACAACGTAAAATCCCTGATGATGATAACAATGATACTGATATAAATGATACCGATGGAAATTAAAATGCTGAGAATGATGCTATAAAATCAGCCAAAGATTTATTAAACAGTGTAAAAAGTGCACTTATTGGAGAGACAAGCTATGATGACACGAAACAATTATTTGAATATTTGAATATCACACATATAACAAAGATGTTTTTGCATGGAATAAACAAATGTTGCACAAACAATGCACAGATATAATATGTATTGAAGCAGAAGATACAGCAATGAATTCAAGAAAGAAAAACACAATTCGTGACAAACCAATAAAGAAGTCTAATCAATGTTCACTTCCAAGTTACTTATGGGTTGCACCTAATGCCAGAGTAATGTTAATTAAAAATGTTGATGTAAGTAAGGGAATGACAAATGGATGTATGGGAAATGTTACAGAAATAACTCAACCTGATGAACATTCTAAACCAACATCAATCAAAATTAAATTTGATAACTGTAGTGTCGTACAGTTTATAAATGGGTTATTTAGTAAACACATCCTGGCAACGCCAAACTCGTGTAGAATACGCATGCGTGCAGGACACGCAGTAGTACCAAACAGGATATAATAAAAAGATAGAACTGCATTTATAGTGTCTACCGAATCGTCATTAAAGTCATCGTAAACAATATTACACTGGCGACGAGTAGGATCAAGTAAAAATGGAATCCACACTGGCAAACTTCCCGAACTTCAAAATACGAAATTCCGGCGACGATGCGCAAGAATTCGAAAAATACGCAGGCCGACTCGAAAATTTTTTCACGGCTATAAACATCTGGGACGACAAGAGGAAGAGAGCGCTGTTGCTTCACTATGCAGGTGAGAAGGTATACGATATTTTTGGAGCTTTGCAAAATACAGGCAATACTTATGATGAGGCCAAACTAGCAATGAAAAACTACTTTGAGCCCAAGAAGAATATTCCATTCGCCATCTACACCTTCCGTCAGTTAAGCCAAAATGCCAGCGAGTCGATTGACGACTACGTCACACGCTTACGTCAGGCTGCTAGGACATGCTCGTTTGCAGAAGTTGATGTTGAAATAAAAATGCAAATAATATCTCACTGTTGCTCGCCAAAGCTTAGACGTGCGGCTCTACGAGATCCTACGCTAACGCTAGACAAGATCTTGGAGTACGTATCCCATCTAGAAGTTCTGTGGAGATGATGGCCAGAGAACTTGGTGCGATAGCAGAGCTACAGGCAGCAGAAGTTATCCTTAGCAACAAAGACACCACTGTGGGATTCGATGCCACAACTCAAAAGAGGGCACACACATCAATGAAATTCATTTTACCACCACAAGTCAATGTGTATCAGCTGGTATAGAGGAACTTGCCGGTGGTACTGCAGAAGACTATGCATATCAAATTTGTCAAACTGCAGTTGATAATATGGCCGAGACTTACTGCTATTTTAGTGAAGGCTCAAGTTATCAGGAGACGAGGGCTGCTATTATTGATAACATAACAAATTCCATGAGTGTGCGGCTAATCATGCAGCAAGTGGGGTAAAACACTTAACGAACTAAATTGTCACCTCCACCCATTGGACTATATAGTTTCAGCGACAAGGAGTGCCCTCAAAGAATTAGAACAATCAAAAGGACATCTGTTTGGGAATGATTGTACAGCTGTCAATATCATTGTTCAGATGAGCAAACATTCACCACTTTCTTGGACAGAAACAATGTTGCTAGAAACATCCTCCCAAGATATAGAGGCAATCGCCTACACATACTTTTTCATAATGCTGGTATTCTCATCCAGCTTCATAAACTATTCACAGAAATGTTGAGAACCGGTTCATCTCTAGGTGGACTACGAGCTTCACTATTGAAAGATTTTGAGAGCACTACAGCAATTGCTGAGCTTCAAGTGTTGGGCCTTGTTGGAAAACAACTGACGGGGCCGTGGATGAGGAAGTTTTATACTTCAGCGGAAGATGAAATAAATCATGTTGATGGAATCAATGTCGTCAAACAAGTAATAACTTCTTTAAAGGACATGGTTAAAGATCCCTCTGCGATGTTGCAATCCCCAAAAGACTTTTTTGGAGATAATCTTGTAGTTGACACTTTAATACAATTGAGAGCGGTCACAACAAATTCGGAACTTTTTATTCCAATGATGAAAACTTGTTTAGAAATTACAATACAAGTTTTAGAGCGACAATATTCAAAGTACTTTGAGCTTGATATTACAGAGAAGTTGAGGGAAGAAGTAGCATCAGCCCGTTCACATAATATTGACTCGGAGGAGATTATGGGGATGTTTAGCGCAGCCCAAAAGAAAGCACCTAATGCCACACTATGCTATCAGAGTTGCAAGATGCGTTCGTCAAAGAATAAGACTGTCGAATATATTGATGCGCTTGATGAACAACGAAGAGAGGCCACATTAAAAACTGCTGTTAAGTTGGGGCGAAAACAAAAGCAGATGTTAGTGTCTCCTGTTACCTCCGACTGCTGATTCAGTATTGTCTGACGCATTTCACTTATCTGTTTATTCAGAAGAGATTCATCTGTTGTCTTGGAGGATATGCTGTCGCTCTCTGCAGACTCTTTCATTTCATCTTTCTCCTGCTTTAAATGTTCCTTCAAGGATGCAATTAAGGTATTCAAACTTTGAATCGTTTCATCCCGCTCCTTTACTTTACATTCTTCAGCATGTAAGAGTAGACTAGACACCAATTCATCATCATCTTCCGTTTCCACTCGTGCTCGTTTGCGATTCTTCTTCACAGACTGTGTGTAGAATATCTGGGCTTGATGTAGTTTACGAACAATGAGGGCACCAACACAACGACGCAAACTATGTAAAATTCAGTACCTTTATTCTCTGACTCTGAAAATAGTCTGGTGACTAGAAAATACAAATAATAATCACTTAATATCGTTTAACAAGTCTCAAATAAACCGAACAATTTGAATAAATGGTCAACTATTTTCTCTTAATAGCACTTTAACACAGGAATACAACTCTCCTAGTTATAATAGGACACATGGTCAACTACTTTCTCTTAATAGCACTTTAACACAGGAATACAACTCTCCTAGTTACAATAGGACAAATGGTAAACTATTTTCTCTTAAAAGCACTTTAACACAGGAATACAACTCTCCTAATTTCAATAGGACAAATGGTCAACTATTTTCTCTTAATAGCACATATATTCATTACACTTGTTTATATTGGAAAATAAAAACTGAAACTGAAAAAAAAAACTGAAACTGAAACTGTGCTTATAGATTCCTTGAGCTTTTGAATATCGGTTTTTAAATTTTCAATTTCTGAATCTCGTTCTTGAAGACATTAGTGATTTTCAAAGTTTCCTTCAACTCTTGCATCTCTTGTTGCATGCCTTTAATTGTACCAACACGCTCTTGCAGCTTTTCATTTGTTGTTTCCAACATTGCTTTACAGTCCTTAACTTGCTCGAAATCCTTTATGGCTTGGTTCTGACCATCCATTGTATTAAAATCCTCTGCAATCTTAGCCTTCAATTTCTCAATCTCCTGCGTCTTTGCATGGAACTCTTCTGCTGCATCAATGAAGCAGAAAGATCTTTGAGAAGAATTAGTGTTGAAAGACAAAAACAGAAGGAGCAGAAAAAGGATAAGGTTGATAGAAGGAAATTAGAGCGAGTACTTAAAAAATCAGGAGTGGAAGGTGCAAGGAAGGAATTTCCATCATTAAATTTTTCGTACATTCAAATTGAAACGCTTACTGCTATCTTGCAAGGCAGGGTGATCGGAAAGACAATTTGTCATGTGTGGGAAGAAGATGATGGTCAGGTTATGTACAATGGAATGATTAAAAAGTTCTATTCTAATAAAAAATATAAAGTCGCTTATTGGAATCAGGCAGAAGAACTTGACAATGCTACTGATTACAATGTTTCAATGTTTGAATTGGCCTCTGATCTGTTGCGAAATTATCTGGTTTTTGCCGATTAGTGGCAAATACTGTATAATAATCCTCTCACTGTGTAAATAATTGTAATAAAATCTGTAATTGTATATACAGTAGTGTAATTAATATAATAAATATGGGTATGAAGCGTCTCACATACACACAGAGCCAAGACATTTGTCTTGGACTTGCACCGTGTGTGGGCCCTAACCTTACGGTTTTCATTATAATTATCATTTCATGCTGTCATTCTACTATCTTATTATCAAGTCCTTCCCTGGGTTTATAGCCTCTCTACCCATCATGCATACAACCAATAATATCAATATGTACAGCATTTTTCCTGTACATGCCGTACAAATCTTTCTTTTTAACGACAGTGTTATCTTTGAAATTAGTATTTTAGTGTAAATAAAACAGAAACTCTGATTATATTTATCTAGTTTAGATGTTATAGAATTGGTTGTTTTTTCTCAGTTCAGCCTTTTTCCTGAAATAAATAATAAAACTATATTATATTTACAGTATATTGTCTACTGTCTTTATTTTTGCATTTAATTTAATGTAGTGGTTTTTTAACGTTTCCCGGGGGTGGGGGAGTCCCAGGGGTGGGGAGTCCCGGGGGTGGGGGAGTCCCGGGGGTGGGGAGTCCCGGGGGTGGGGAGTCCCAGGGGTGGGGGTAATGGGGAAAATTATTTAGTAAATTTGTATTGTTTTAATTAGATATTTTATTTATTAGGTGGTTCTTCTAGTGGAATTTCCTACCTATTATTTTCATGATTTATTTTTTTTTGTGGGGTAATTATGCATAGGCTTAATTATTCCTGTTATTGTTATTATTTTTAGAATGTCTCGATTTAGTGCATGCTATTTATTTAGCATAGATTTCTTGTAAATTTTTTAGGGTACAGGCTAGGCCGGTACCTATATTTATTTTATTAATATTTATTGATTTTTGGTTAGAATATTATTTTTTATACGCCCCAGTTCTAGTCCGGAAAAGGGATGGAAATGTCAGATTTTGCATAGACTATAGGGCTTTAAATAACATCACGGTAAAGGATGTATATCCATTACCAATTTTAGAGGATTGCCTCGACACATTGTCGGGTAATCAATGGTTCTCTAAATTGGACGCCATTTCTGGTTATTGGCAAATAAACCTCAATGCCGACGATCGCAAAAAGACTGCTTTCGTCACCAAATATGGCCTGTTCGAGGTAAAAATGCCCTTTGGCCTATGTAATAGTCCGGCAACCTTCTCTAGGGTCATCAATATGGTTTTGCATGGTCTAAATTGGCAGACTGCTCTGGCTTTCCTCGATGACGTGGTAATCCTGGGCAAATCATTTGAAGACCACAGCAATAATCTAATCTAATCCGACAATATAATCTGAAACTAAAACCAAAGAAATGTCTATTTTACCAGAGGAAAGTGGAATTTCTGGGCCGTATGGTCTCCCGCAACACTCTCGAGATGTCCGATGCCGATATCGCTGCAGTGTGTGGGTGGCCTGATCTTAAGAACTACAAGGAGGCTCAACGCTTCCTTGGCCTAGCAAATTACCATAGGGCATTCATTCCCCATTTTGCCGAATTAACAAGACCTCTTTATGCAGTTGCAAAAAAGGGGGAGTTCCGATGGGAAAAACCTCGAATAGATGCATTTCACTCAATTAAATCTAAATTGACACAACCACCAGTTCTGTCACTTCCGAATCCTGATGACATCAGATCAGGCAATCGGGGGTGAATTGTCCCAATTACAGGGGGGGGTCAGGAGCGTGTGATTTCTTATGCTAGTTTAGCCCTAACATCAGAGCAGCAACGTTACTGTACCACCCGTAAAGAACTGTTGGCGATTGTGAAATTCACACGTCAATTTAGACACTACTTGCTGGGTAAACCATACCGTACCGTACCGACCACAGTAGCCTGACTTGGCTTCTGAGGTTCAAGGAACCCCAAGGGCAACTGGCCCGTTGGATAGAAGAACTTAGCCAGTATGTAATGATAGTAGAACACCGCCCTGGTAACAAACATGTCAATGCCGATGCATTGTCACAGGCACCTGAAATGGCTAATCATTACAAAAATGGGGTGAAATTATCTGATTTACCTTGCAAGGGGTGTAAGTACTGTTTACGTGCGCACCAGCAATGGGGGGGGGGGGGGGCGCGTTCATTGACCAGGTCGATGACGTCATTCCGCTGACGGGTGTGCATGCACATCAAAATCAACCTATCTCGCAGCCCGTCCTGCCCGCGATTTTTTTTTTCGTACATAAGTTGGGGACCCCCTCATGAAACGTCACAAAATAAACATGAATAATTCATCAGTTAAATTTGTTGTTCCGTGTGCACCCAAGCGTATAGCAACAAGAAGTTATCTGATTACACAACAACCGCGATACGATTCTTTCTACAATAGGCCTAGGATTCTAGGTCAATTCACGTGATTGCCTTCGCGCACCTCTTCTTCACACACACGTCCACTATGCAAAATGTGTCGAGGCTAATCGACAGCTAGGCAAGACATTAAACTAAGTAGTAATTGGACATAGCCCAAAGAAAGCTTAGACCCACAAGAATAAAGAATGTGTATAATTTGTGTACTGTAATTTTTTAATTCTGCTATTTTATTATCAAACAATATGCATGTACTCAAAGGAACTTTAAAAATGCGCGTATATGAACACATGAGATGGGAAGATTAGACCCACGAGAATAAAAAATGTATTTTTGTGTAATGTTTATTGTTTAATTTTGCTGACTTATTACTCGGACTGTGTCATACCTAACTAACACACACGTCACACACACCAACACAGCTACTACTAGAATAGACATGGGTTTAGAGACTAGTAATTAGGCCTAATAGTATCATTAGAAACTATAATTTTAACACGTAATTCTTTAGTAATAAATTATATTAAAAACACCATAAACTAAAGGCTGATTATTTCGACAATCCACACAAAACGCCGCTATTCTATTATGAAATAATCGCACGCGGCAACCACAGCGGAGATAGGCCTAGAATCGTACCGCACTTGTGTAAACTGTAATCACTTCGCTATACGCTTGGGTGCACACGGAACAAGAAAATTTAACTGATGAATTATTCATGTTTATTTTGTGACGTTTCATGAGGGGGTCCCCAACTTATGTACGAAAAAAAAAATCGCGTCCTGCCCTCCCAACATGTTCATCAACTAACCGCGGATAGGGCGGAGCGATCTCATTGGGGATTCTCTACCCAGGAAATCCAGGAGGCTAAGGGGAAAGACCAGGAGCTGGGGCCCGTGTTGCTCTGGTTTAAGGGTGATGCGCTGCCTTCGGCAAATGAGCTTTTTGCTACTAGCCCGGCAACAAAACATTATTGGTTGAGTAAGGATGTGCTTGCGAGACGGGGTTTTATTCATTCAAGATAAACAGGGGGAGGAGGGCCTTCTTGTTCTTCCGAAGTCATTAATTAAAACAACCATGCAAGCTTATCATGATCTCCCATCGGCCGCCCACCAAGGTATTAAACGGACTAAGCTCCGTCTTAAACAACGATACTACTGGTTTGGGATGGCCGGGGATATTGAAAGATATGTCATAGGCTGCCCCATATGTAACAGCCATAAGAGGGGCAACAAGAAAGGCGCCACTCAGAACAGATTAATTACCACTCGGGGGCCCCAATGGAAAGGGTTCACATAGACTTTGCAGGACCATTTCCTCAGTTCAGTAGTGGAAATCTGTATGTATTGATGGTAGTGGATCATTACAAAATGGGTAGAGGCCTACCCGGTACCCCGACAGACTGCACAATTGACTGCCGAGGTACTGGTAAGGGAATTCTTCTCCAGATTTGGTATGCCGCTGCAATTGCACTCGGACCAGGGTCCGAATTCTGAGAGTGATCTCTTTGGGGAGCTCTGCAAGATTCTCGTCATTAATAAGACCCACACCACGTCGTACCACCCGCCCGTGGCCGAACTCCTCTTGGCCCCCGGGGCAGAGGACAACAACCGAGAAGAGCCACCAGCACGAAGAAGAACGCCAGCGACGTCTCCTCTACTTCTAGAAGGAGGGAGGTGCCAGCCAGCGGGGAGTGGTTCCACCTCACCAGAGAGGCCAGCATCGCCGCTCCTGCTGCGGCCAAATACTGAACCGCGGGTCAGTGTTGGGCAGCAGGTGTGCCTGAAGAGGACTAGCCGAATATCCACGAGGGGCTCGTTCGATGCCATTGTGAGGCTTCAGAATGGCACCGAGTTCGAAGCCAACATCGACATTGTGGGGTTGCCGCCCCGCCAGCCACTCGACTGCACCGCTCGCCTCCTGGCTCAAGATCTGACCAGGGGCGTCGTGGCATGTCGTGTGACCCAAACTAGTGGACCAGATAGAATAACTTGCCGGCTGGAGGGCCCGGACCTCGGCACCCTGTCTGTCGGGGACATGGTCGGGAAGAGGATGGCCCGAGCAGAGGACCCGATTTTTGGGGCAACGGACGTAAGATATAAGAAGCCCACCGATCATCTGAAGGAAGCGGCACCTCGAGAATCGAGGCAACCAAGCAAACGCGCCTTCCGGTCAGATAACAGTTGGGGAAGTCATCCACGGGACGCACACAGGGTGGTCATGCCTCTGGGGCTCAAGTGGGACGCCAAGCGGCGCCCACGGGAGCCACAGAAGCAACCCACACGACCGCCGAAAGGAGCCAGACCAGAGGTCGGGGTCATAGTCCATCACCACCAAAGCTGCAACGACTGCTGTTGCGGACGAGCTACCCCTGCCCCATCAAAGCATGTACCGTGAATCAGGGCACGTCAAAAGATCACCTGTTGGTACACGTCCCTAAATTTATAGGAAGCGCAAACGTCAGGGATGACGCTAGGACCCACCGCCGTCGCTGGGAGTTTGTCAGAGGAGTGGTCTCCCTGTTACCCAGGCAGGCCTCGATTTTGGAGGGAGCAGTGACGCTGTGCCGCCAGAAACTGCCATCGAATGGCTCCCACGACCTGTCCAACAAGTGCATGACAATCCTGCGGTCGACCGCTCGGGCAGTGGGATGCGAGGAGCCAGCATCGTGGGTAGCTGCTATACCCACATTGTTTATTAATGCTCCTGGCCGAGGCTTGGGAGGCGAACCCGGAGGGGGGGGGGGGGGATGGTTGATCTCTTGGATCGATTCACTCCTCACCGTGGGGCGTCTCGCATAGCCAACCCGCCACCAAATATTAACAGGAGAGAGGATGCATCCAGATCGATGCCAGCCCAGCCCAGAGAAGGGACATCACCAGCAGTTTTTGATAAGGCAGCCGTCTCCACCAAACCACCACCAGTGTCGGCAGAGGCTGGTCAGAGTAAACCACCACCAGTGTCGGCAGAGGCTGGTCGCAGTGAAGCCCTTGGGACGCACCTCGAACCGACGTCCGAAGACAGACAAGGCAAACCAACGGCTGGCCGATTGTCTCCGACGCTCAACCCACAAAAGGATAAGGGAAGCGGCGGTCCGGATGCTGCAAGTATTCCTGGACGGGCTGATCTTGGAACAAGAATGGGGCAGCTAAGGAAATGACGACAAGCAGAGCGATCACGCCACTGGAGCCGTTGGTTTTGGTTTTTAAAAATAAAAAAAAAAATAAATAAATAAAGAAAAAAAAAGAGTAAAAGAACTCAAGAAAGAATTCTTTAACAGGACTCAATTCTTCAAAACGATTGTTATTTCACTACCAACACACCGTTCTAATCACTTAAATACAGTACACCTTCTTGGTGTACTTGCGTATAACATTTTTGTAACCCCAGGACATTTGTCTGTCCTTAGTTCACCGCACGCCCAAAAATTGGCGAAGAGCAAATCCTCTACCTATTTAGCTGGGACCGTGAGTCCCTTGTTTCAATTACGATTGTCAGTGCGGTTTCTTTTTGACGATTTCCCTCATAATTAGAATATTTTGTATACACACAAACAGTCAGCCCCATATACTGGAATTCCAGAACAAAATTTTACTGTTGTGTGCTAAATTTTTGCCAATCCCCATAGGCTTGTGCCTTCTTTTCTCAAATCTGTTTTAATTCTGTAACCCTAGAACGGTGTTCCTAAGGTTTTTTCTCTTCCGGGGGACCGGCGGTTGCCAGTGATCTCTGGTCACGCGGTGCCCGTCTGCAACCCGGTGGACACCCTATGCCACTTGGCTTGTAGGGATTTGATTTTCTTGTTTCCTTATTTCTTTCTTCATTTGTTCGTATGTATTGCCCATTGTTTGATTGTTATGGCAACATTTTTATTCGGGACTCTTTAGTCCCCTGTTGGCTTTCATATGTTCAAATTGTTGGGGTAATTCCCCCACCTTCACGTTCTGGTGTTCCGTTTTTTCAAATCCTGTTCTTGTTGGGGCTGTGCCCCCCATTGTGTCACATGTTAAAAAAAAAAAAAAAAAAAAAATTCATGAAAGAAAGAAGAGGAAGGAGTGGAGGACCCACCATGGAGAAATGAACTCAAAATCAAAATGCACTTTAAAAGGAACTTGAAATCAAAATGCACTTTAAAAGGAACTTGAAATAAATGCACTTTAAAAGGAACTTGAAATCAAAATTCACTTTAAAAGGAACTTGAAATATATGCACTTTAAAAGGAACTTGAAATCAAACACTGACAGTGAACTAAAATGTAACTGCCTCCCTTGGGAAGACCAGTCCGAGAATAGTCAGGGGGGCATAAAACAAAGAAAATAAAACGAGGAGGATTGTAGTGCCTGGCGATTGGCTAGTGGTTACGTCATCTATACCCCCCGAATCCGGCCCTGGGACTGGCCAGTGGCGAGATACGTCACGACCAGCCCCAGGCGTTGAATGTGCGAGAGACAAGAGTCAATCTCTTGTAAAGCAGACACAACCAAAGGAAGACATAAAACTATACATACCCATCGTAGGACAGTACCAAGACCTGTTTAGGTGAGTACGAACTTAATTGTCCTCCTAGGTTAATAAGTAATATATATAGATAGTCTCTTTACCTAGCCTACGCCTAGAGGAGGAGGCGGCCTAAACTAGCCTAGGCTAGTTTAGGCGGTGTAGGTGCCAGGGCCTCCGATCCTACTTACTAATACTACTAGGCCTAGGCTAGTCACTAATGGCTTGTATAATTTATTAACAGCTAGGGCCTAACTTATAACTAGGCCTAGGCCTACTTAGCTGTAAAAATATTATATTCTCCACCAAAATATTTACAATTTTATTTAACAGGAGCTGTTAAATAAAGAGCTTGGACTGGGTCAGAAAGAAAATAGGTAAGTCGTCATTTAAAATGATCAATTATTCGATCGATTATCGATTATTTTCGTTAATATTAATAATGAATGTTAAAAACACTGAATGGTCTATTAGTATTATGAAAATGAAAATAGTTGAAATCATATCATAACTTTTATTTCTTTATAGCAAAAAAACCATAAGGTATTGCGCAGCAACGGACATAATGCTGCTGAAGGAGGTCCTGTCACTAAACCCTTATGAAAATGGAGAAAAATGGAACGATGTGGCTTCAAATTTCAATGTTGCCCTCAAGGTGTTGTCCATCCACCTTGCAGGTAAACACAAGATCAGTTAAAGAGAGGGTTGAAAAGCTCTTAAGGATATTTAAGTCGCAGCAGTTAGAATCACTAAGAAAGTAAGTGTATTTATGAATTCTTAGTTAACATAACTATTTGGAAACAAAAAGTAAAAATGAGGTATGTAAGCTTTTCTAATGTCTACAAAATAAGGACATCTGCATAAAAAAAGGTAATAATACTTTTCACCCACTGTGCTAAATAAATAATATGTATGTATAAAGTTTTCATTAACCTGCTTTTAAATTACCAGAAACTAGATGGTACGCTCGCTTCGCTCGCGTACCATCTAGGTCGTGTCCACAGATGGATGTTGAGGGCGTGAAACAACGGTTGGTTTTTAAAATTTTCTAATACTGCTGCTCTAAAAACATCGAAAAATCTCAGTTCTTAACCAACGGATTTTTAATATAGATAGCACTGAAGACATACGAAAACTGCTGAACTTAAATAAACCTGCATCGGAGTTGAAATCTGTGTTGAAACTTGGTTTTTCAAATTGATCATCAGGTAGGCTCCAGTCAGTGTATTGTAACGCTAAGCCGTTACGTTGGTCCCCCACGAAAACCGATCGTATAGTAGGTTACTCAAATAAATTGAATCGACCATTCTATAATTTCCGTCTACTTTAATATTTGACATTAAACTTTTTTGTAAAGAATCAACTTATCAACGATCGTGAAGATCTCGACCATAGTTACAAGAAATATCAAAGTTTAATATCTCTGTTAGCTGTTTTTACAAATTTAAACTGATTTTACTGAGAAGATTGACACGTATTTTTAGCGCCTTTTGTCAGATCAAAGGAATCGCCGCCCAGTGCAAGCTATTACGCAACACTGAAAGGACTGTCAAGATCTTTTGTTTTCTTTTGTTTTTGGTCTTCACGCTTGATCGACTCTCGGTTTACAATAGCTTTTTGATACGACTAGGCGATGGCTGATAAGAAACAGAAAAAGAAAAACGAAAAAAAGAAGATATACAAATGCCAAGCTAATACAAATGGTATACATATGGAAAAAGAAATGGAGAGGATCGACATATCTGATTCTCCCCCGACACTAACAAAAATGGATTCTAAGCCAAACCCACAAACTGCTTGTTCTCCGCCAACCTTATTGAGAATCTGTGATGAATTCCCTCCAATGAATGAGCAACATCCTGGAACCTTTGATAAAAGGTTTAACGATATTATTGTCAACTATATGGAAGAAAACTATGAGCTTAAGCTACAAATTGTAAGAACAGAAAATGAAAATCTCAGAACAGAAAACAAATCACTAAAATCTGAGGTTGAGTCTCTGAAACAAAGGCATCTAAAAATACACTGCCCCAAAAAAAATGATGACATTTCTAAAATTAGAGCTGAGATCGACAAATCTAATAAAAGAATGAAAAAATTGGAGAAGGAAAACAAAAATCTGAAACTTGACTTTGAGTCTTGGAAGTTATGGGAAAAACGGACAATGAACAAAGAAGAACAAATAAAGACATTACGTCAACAAGTTACAGAAACGGAGCGTAGCTTATCCATAGCTAAAGACGAAATATATGAACTAAAAAGAACGCAAATTGCCATCGACACCTCAGATTTTGAACTACAACGTAGGACGAGAAAACAAATAATGGAAAGTCACACAAGTTCTACGACAACGCAAACAAGGAAAGTTTCTTCTAACACAAACGATTCTATTACACAAACTGAACAATTGATTGATAATCTGTTTGAGGAGCTTACCAACAGGCAGCCATCTTCTACTCCTTCAAAACTGACCAAATCAAAATCATCTGCGTCTGCTGCATACCAGGATCAACTAAGCCAATATAGAAACAAACACAAACAGATACACTCTGATACAGCTTTAGATAAAAAAATCTTGATTATTGGAGATTCGATGATAAAACAGTTTAAACCAAAACGACTTAGCAGGTCAACAAATCTGAACGTAATCTGTCAGACAATGAGAGGCGCGAAAATTGATGACATTGCACACAAGGCAGCAGTACTGTCAACAGAACATAATGTGGATAGAATTATTCTACACGCGGGAACTAATAACTCCTCAGATGACCCAGCCACTATTGCAGTAAAAATATCATCTCTCGGAGAATCTTTACAACCGAGAAGAGTAACAATCTCCTCGATAATTCATCGAAAACATGAATCTCTTACAGAATCTAAGCGTATAAACGATGCCAATGACAAGATACGAGCAGTTGCTAGACAGCGAAATTGGGGCTTTATTGACAATAGTTGTATCATGTCAAAACACCTGTCTTCGGATGGAACTCACCTAAACCAAATTGGAGTTGGGTCATTTGCCAAAAATGTTATAAACCACATAAATGGAAATTCGTGCGACGAATCTTTGTCTGTACCTGTGCCTGACATACACAAGCCACAGTCGTCGATTTTTCATCGTGCGAATATGTATCAACGACAAACGGAAGCAAATCGTCCATTGGAGAATCATCAATTTCTACAAATAAAACCCCACAGAGACCAAATACACCAAGAGTGGAGCCAGTACCTGGACACAGTCCGCCGACTGCAAAAGGACACAGCGCCATAAGTACTCATTTTTCTAAATTAAAATTATGTGTACTTAATGCTCGATCCACGCAACGCAAAGCCTCAAGAAAAGGAGTGGAGCAAGTATCTGGAAATGGTGAGATGAGTACTAAATCCACAGAAAAGTATAGGTCTAAAGAAAAAGCACATCTTAATTTTGGCGTTCTAAATACACGTTCACTGCGTAACAAGTGTGATGAATTTGTGGACTTAGTTGTTAGCTATAATCTAGATGTAGTGGCGGTGTCTGAAACCTGGTTAAGACCAGACGATGATCTTGTGATTGGAGATTTAACTCCACTAGGATATCGCTTTGTGCATGTCCCTAGGGTGGACAAAACTGGGGGTGGTGTTGGAATTCTGTCTAAGTCAAGCTTAGTTGTTAACTTGAAAACGGATGTACATACATATGCATCATTTGAGGCTATACATGTGCATATTACGTCTAACTCGAAATCTCTTCGTTTAGTTAACATATATCGACCACCAACCTTGTCTGTTACAGAGTTCCTAAATGATTTTGAAAAAATGTTGTTTGACTTTATTCTCTTTTCGTCTGAAATTGTTTTCTGCGGAGACTTTAATATCCATATGGATAATAAAAAAAATGTGGCAGCGGATAGATTTAAAACACTGCTTAGATCGTTTGGTCTCCAGCAGCATATAAATAAACCCACACACTGTAGTGGGCACTGCCTCGACCTTATCATCACTAGAGATGATCTACTGCTCTCGGATGTAAAGATACACCCTGGCCTGTCAGATCATTTTGCCATATTTTGCAAGTTTGATCTTAAACGGCCCACAACACACAAAACTGTAAGAAAAAGTCGCAACCTAAAACAAATTGATATTGAGAAATTCACAAATGACATTAAAGCCTGTGTGTCTAATATAACCGATGTAAGTGTAATTCTTGAAGACAGTGTAGAAAGCTATTCTGATCTCAGAGCTGTACTTGATTTACATGCGCCAGTTCAGAACAAAACAATTAGGCAAAAGGAAGCTAAACCGTGGTATACCGATGAAATTCGATCTGAAAGGAAAGTACGTCGTCAACTTGAACGTAAATGGATGAAATCAAAGCTTCTTAAGGATAGACAGGAATACTGTGTTCAAAGATGCGTTGTAAATGGACTGATTGAAAAGGCCAAGACGCGGTATTACTCTAGTCTGGTTAGTGACTGCACAGGTGATCAAAAGAAACTTTTCAATATAGTAAATAAACTTTTACATCACTCCAAGTCATCGGTCCTTCCTTCGTCTGTCTCCGATGAAGCTCTTGCTGAAAGATTTTCTGTGTTTTTTGTAAATAAAATTAAATCAATTCGTGATTCACTAGAAAATGAAAATACTGCCGAAGTTATAACTGCTTCTGATAAATATAATATATCTTATGGTTTAACTAGGTCTATACGGTTTTCTCAGTTCGAACCTGCAAGTGATGAGGAAATTTTAAAAATTGTCAAAAATTCTCCCTCTAAATCGTGTGCACTTGACCCGGTACCAACTTCACTGATTAAGAAATGTACTTCTGCATTTATTCCATTAATCACACATATTGTTAATAAGTCTCTTGAAAGTGGTTCTTTCCCAGAGTCTCTAAAAGTCACCCATGTTCGACCCACATTGAAAAAAACAGGTCTAGATCCCGAGATTCTGAAAAACTACAGACCTATCTCGAATCTTAGTTTTTTAGGAAAAATAATTGAGAAGGTTGTTTCTAAACGGATTTTGTCACATGTACAAAAACATGGCCTACTTGATCCGTATCAATCTGCCTACAAAGCGCATCACAGTACTGAAACGGCATTACTTCGTGTAAATAATGACATCCTACGTGGGATGGATGATGGAAAGCTAACTGCTCTAGTATTATTAGACTTAAGTGCAGCATTTGATACGGTTGATCATTCTGTGTTGCTAAATAGACTCAGTACGTATGGAAGGAAATGCACTTGATTGGTGTCGGTCATATTTGGAAAAACGACCTCAACATGTATGTATTGGTGATGCTATTTCAAAAGCTTCTTTTCTAAATTTTTCGGTACCACAAGGATCTGTTCTTGGGCCGCAATGGTTTACTATTTATTTACACCCGATACGGGATATCATAAGTAAATATGATCTGTGCTATCATGTTTATGCTGATGATACTCAGATTTATATTTCTTTTAAACCTACTATGAAACACAGTGACATTTCTTTGGAATTGCTCCAACATTGTATCTATGAATTGCGTGTCTGGATGAAAAACAACTTTCTTAAATTAAATGATGAAAAAACAGAATTTGTTCTCTTTGGATCAAAACAGCAGTTGGAAAAACTGCCACCAAGCTTTATTCACATTGGTGAAACCCAAATTGACCCGGCTAGGCAGGTTAGAAATCTTGGGGTTGAAATGGATGTGGGTATGACTATGATTTCTCATATCTCAAAAACTATTTCTGCGTCGTCTTTTCACTTGCGAAACATTCGAAGGATTCGCAAGTTTATAAATGAGACAGCAGCTAAACAACTTGTTCATGCTTTTGTCACTTCACGACTAGATATGGGAAACTCTTTGCTATACGGGCTACCACAAAAACAACTCCACAGGCTCCAACTGATTCAAAATACAGCGGCACGAGTTGTTAAAAAATTACCAAGATATGGACACATATCAAATACTTTGGAAATATTGCATTGGCTCCCTGTTAGGTACCGCATTGTTTTTAAAATATTACTCTTTGTTTTTAAGTCTATAAATGGCATGGCTCCTGAGTATATTTCTGACATGCTTAGGCTGTATGTTCCCGGACGTAATCTGCGTTCTAGTGACTCGCTGCTTCTACATCAGCCTAAGTCTCACCACTCATGGGGTGACAGAGCATTCTCCGTTACTGCTCCTCGTCTGTGGAATGCTCTACCGAGCTCTATAAGATTTTGCAAAACTGTTGATACTTTTAAAAAATTATTAAAAACACATTTATTCATTAAGGCATATGGAAATCATGAGGTTTCTTAAAGTTTTTTAGACTTAGAATTGTTTTGTATACCTTTTCCTGGCCAGCATTATCTTTGGGGTGCCTCTGTCTTGGTTGTTGTCTCTGAGCACCCGGTCGTCTGTGGCAAGGCAAATGTGTATCCTGCTCCTTTGTTTGGTCACCTAGGTAGGGGTCCGGGACCGCGACAGAACGACAACGGATGGGGACCCTCCAAAGAAATTGCATTTTTTTTTTTCAGGAATTTGTATGATTTATTTCTTTTTTATTTTTAAATGCGCCTTGAGCACTCTGGAGTGGTATGTGCGCTATAAAAATCTTATTATTATTATTATTATTATGGTTCTCGAATACACAGTAATTTCAGCGTAACAAAACTGGCGATTTCAAATTAGCACCCTGGGAATTACTTCCGAAGGAGAAACTTATCACAAAATGAGTCCAAATTTTTGATTTGGACTCATTTAAAGAAACCCAATTTGTGTTTTGTATGTAACATTAGGGTTGAGGGATGGGAAAGCGGATAGGTACAAAGAGGAACAATTTTTAAATATATTCTTTATCCACTCAGTAACGAAATATTTTTTTCATGTTTTATAGGCCTATAAATAATATACCTCTAAATACAGTAAAACATTTGCGATTTAATACTTTGTTAAAACTGTCACTGTCATAATCGATTGAAATATTAAAGTACATGTCACGATACACCACTACGACGTATATTATTGGTAATTATTAATTAATACAAACGTTGAGAAGGAACTGTCAGTATAAAGTTTATTTGTATATAATAATGTGTTTATATATTTAACAGTAGAGCCTAACCAAAATCTCAGTAATAAAGTTTATTTGTATTTATTTTTATATTACATCTAACAGTACGAACATTCACAGTAAGAAATGTTCGATTCAAATGAGGACCAAAAATAGTTAATAGGTATTTACAGTATATTGTCAAAGTATTGCTTTATTCTCAAAGGGCCCATATATTTACCTACCATATGTGTTAAACCAAGGGCTCATAAATTTACCTACTTGTGTTAAACCAAACTCTGGCAGACTGAGGGTATGTTCAGACTCACGGAGTTACGGTGGAGTTATGTACGCGGCGTACATATTTTTGTGTCTGAACCATGCCGCGGATTAGCGTTAGTGAGCTGTTACTCCGCGCCAGTGGCGTTAATAACTCCAGCGGGAGAGGGTAGATTTCATAAGGCTAATCCATTGATGCATCAGTGGTTTCAACCTCCGGACAACGTCAGCCAATGAAAAGACACGACCGCAATTAGCAGCAGTCTATTCGCACGGTTTTTTTTAATAGCAAAACAATATAGCCTATTTCTCGAGCTAGCCTAGATCAACAGCAACATTCGAATTAAAATGAAACGCATTACATGGAAAAGTACAGAAGTGGCTGATTTGATTTCATTATGGGGCCCTGAATTTATAGACAAGATAGAAATTAGAAATTGGAAAGCTAGCGCCGGCAACAAGATGGCTGTTTTTAAAGAAATTGCATCTAAACTGCAAAATCTTGGTCACAGCCAAAAAGAGGGACACCACGTCCAGATCAAAATAAAAGGCCTCAGAGCTGCATTCAAGGCAGCTAAGGACAAAACAAACAAGTCCGGTGCTGAGACTGAAGAGATAGAATTCGAACATTACGATGCATTGAATGCTATACTGGGAGGCGTCCCAGTATAAACCCAGCCCCACTTTCTATTGGGGACTCGTTTGCCCCGAATGAGGTAAATTGTCGCTCTAATTAATTAAAATCATACAAATAATGGCAAAGTCATTGTCCGTGTAATAATTATGTTCGAAATTACTATCTTCTGTAAGGATTTGCAAAAAAATCGGCAAAAAAAACATTGCATTTGAAGGTAACATTGTATTATAATGCTAGGCCTAGCTAGTGTTGTAATGTTCCATTCATCGCAAATCAATACATTTGTATAATCGTATATTAAATCTATCAAAATAGTATTTTTTAAAGAAAATCGGCCTGTCTTCAACATTATGATGCTGTACTCTAGCTGTTCAACCAGTTTTCAGCTATTAAAAACAATTATCGTAGGAGGAGATAGGAAAATGCGAAGCCTCCTCGCATTTTTGTGGCGGGTATTTTTCAAGATGGACATCCATTAGACAGTGTATAGCACAATCGGAAAACACCCCTATTTGGGGCAAATCGTTGAACCTAAATTCGTTTTAATCGTCAATAACTAATTATCTAGCTTAATTTAATTAGTAAACAGGGTTACATCAGGTGGTTAAAATCAGTACCGAAAGTACGAACCAACTTTGTATACCATCGAGTAAAAATTCTAGAAGTAAGGTGTGATTTACCGAATTTTGCCCTTACGTAAATTTATATATAGATTCAATGTAATTTTGCAGATCGGTATGTGCTGAAGAATATTCGGAGAGAGAACAGCTGTTAACAGAACTAACTACCCTGAAGGAAGAGAGCCAGAAGCCACAAATCAAGCAAAATACTAAATCAGGTGTTGTTTGAATCAGGTTTAGAAATTAGAAAAAGAGCCAGTAAATAGAGGTTAGTTACTCTATATATATAAAGTTAAAGTAATTATAAACTTTAACTCTTTGAAAACAAGCATGAACATTTTACCCTGGGTGGTGGTTGATTGGTCCCATATTTTATATTCTAAAATATATCATGACAAATTATGTCATAAAACTGAAAACCCAGACTTTTTTCCAAAACATCTTCAGAAAGGGTTAATTAAGTTAATATTGTTGGAGGTTAGAAGGCAAGAGCTGCAGTTGCAGAGGGAGGAGGCGGTTTTCAGAAGAGAGTAAGAAAAAGAAGAGAGGGACGCACTAATATAGTGTTTGAAGGCATTTGCCAATAAATAATTTATTTATTCTCACTATCTATATATAGATTTACGTAAGGGCAAAATTCGGTATATCGCGCGTTATTTCTAGAATGTTTACTCGATGGTATATAAAGTTGGTTAGAATCTCGGTACTGATTTTAACCACCTGATGTAACCCTGTTTACTAATTAAATTTAGTTAGATAATTAGTTATTGACGATTTGCCCCAAATAGGGGTGTTTTCCGATCTTGGTATACACTGTCTAATGGATGTTCTCATGAAAAAATACCTGCACACAATAAACGAGGATACTTCGCATTTTCCTATCTCCTCTTACGATAATTGTTTTTAATAGCTGAAAACCGGTAGAACAGCTCGAGTACAGTATCATAATGTTGAAGACAGTATCTATCAAAATAGTACTTTTTTAAAGAAAATCGGCCTATTTTGATAGATTTAATATACGTTTATACAAATGTATTGATTTGCGATGAATGGAACATTCCAATCTATCAGACTCCCAGTTTGTAGATAAATTTATGAGCCCATGGTTTAACACAAGTAGGTAAATTTATGGGCCCTTGGAGAATAAAAAATATTGCAATACTTTGACAATATTGTAAATACTGTACATATTAACCATTTTGTTTGCCATTTGAATCAAAATTGTCTTACTGTGAATGTGGTTACTGTTAGATATACTGTATAAAAAAAATATCCGAGATAGCAAAAGCTCTCTATTGTCAACTATTCGGCCACGTGTACTATTGAGGAAGCTGATGACAATGAATGTAAATCCTTATTTATGTTCATGGATAAGCAATTTTGTTACAGGTAGAAGTCAACGAGTTAAGGTTAACAATTTTAATTCGAATTATATTGACTCTAATACTGGAACACCGCAAGGATGTGTGTTATCCCCACATTTATTTTCAATATATGTTAGTGATTTAAGATGTAATGTTAATTGATGTAACATTATCAAGTTTGCGGATGACATGTGTTTGACTGGTCTTATGATAGAAGGAGATGAATTTGCATATAGAGAAGAAGTATCAAGGGTTTTAGATTGGTGTAATACTAATTATTTGTCTAAAAAACCAAAGAGCTTATATTTGACTTCATAAAAAATGTTAATCACATTCCGCTTGTTATTGACGGAAATTATGTTGAAAATCCAGAGTCTCATAAATATTTAGGGGTTTGGATAGATACGAATCTAAGTTGGGATACACATACGTGCAAAGTGTATGCTAAAGGTGTTCAACGACTGTATTCCTTAAGGAAGTTGAAACAATATAATATAGGCCGTGATTCTTATAAACAACAATTGCAGTTAAAAAAAATAGACATAAATTTTCATTCTTACCTAGCGCTATTAGACTATACAACAATGAGTTGTCATTCTTACCTAGCGCTATTAGACTATACAACAATGAGTTGTCATTCTTACCTAGCGCTATTAGACTATACAACAATGAGTTTCAAAGATAAGTCATTAGGTCTGTTGTATTTTATATTGCTGATCAGTTGTTTTTGTTAGTTCCAAGTTGATCACGAATGTAAATATTATGTGTGTATTGTTTTGCTTGTGTTTTTCTGCCAAGAAAACAATTATCATTATACTATGTATGAATGACTTAATAAATCTAATCTGATGGGCAGGTGTTTCCAACCTTGGCAGTTTTCCATTGCTTTCAAAAATGGCAAAGGCACTAATGACATGTTTTCATGGACCGTCAGTTGAGGGATCTTTCAACATAATGGGGGAAATCCTGGATGGAAGTCTGCAAGGACTAAAATTGATACTTACTCAGCCGTGCGGACTGTAAAATACACACTACGAGCCAGTGAGCAGACTGCGTTACAGATAATTAAAAGACAAGATATTCGCCACAATCCAGTCAATGCAAAGATGTGTCAAAATATCAGATCTGCTCACAATCATTACAATGAAGATTTTGCTAAAAATAGGAAGGTGTTGAATGCAAAACGAGCGAAATTAGCGGCTCCACAAGCTGTAGAGAGCAAGGTTATAGTTACGCATGTCCCCGGCGCAATTGACTGCTGCAAACCCACAAAAGGTGTCAGAAGTTAAGATTAGAGGAGGAGGAGGTTGCAAAAGAACAGAAACGTTTAATTGGGGTAGAGTGGCAAGAGTAAGCACATAATGGTTGGCAATGGCATGTTTTGTAAACATAATGTACTTTGTAAAATACTGTAAACTATTAAAAATGTTTGGAAATTAAAAGTTAATCTTAAGAAATCTTAAGTTGATGACGTCTTTCTGATATTCAATGATGATGTTCACAAAATAAAGCATTTGTGCCCTCTACAATTGTAAAAACTCCAGGTGCTGTTCTCATCTGTCATTATAAAGTAAAAACAAGTTAACGAAGAACATTTCCTCTTTAATAAAGAGGGTATATATAAATTCTCAATGGACATTTTCTTGCTTCATAACCTCCATGATCTGCATGTTCATATAATCAATTAATTGTGTCTGTAAAACCTTAAAAACCTCCTAGGCGGCCCCTGGCCCCCAGCCTAATTGTATTTTCCTCCTTCTCATCCCTGTTTCAGGGCTCGATTTATCTTTTTCATGTTGCTAGCCCACTGGGCTAGTTCACTGTAAATTTCACTAGCCCATACATTATTTTACTAGCCCACTCTTATTATCGCACCGTGATAGCAGGGCCGCCATATAAATGAATTCAGGCATTTTGTACAATAGAGGGCGCACTAATCTAAACGCTCGAGAATTGCTACACATTTACGTACATACATACTGTATTAAACTATTATTGCATGAAAAATTACACAAAATTGTATTTCTTTATTGTTCACATAAAAATTAACTTTGCGTCGCGACGCATAGTCTATTTCATGCTCACCATATTCACAGAATCGATTTTTTGAGGTCTTTTTGTTGTTGGGCTTCAACCTCTACCCTTCCTTTCCCTCTCCCCCTACCCTCCCTTTCCCTCTCTCCCTACCCTCCCTTTCCCTGCACAGAATTGATTATAAAAGCCAGTTGGGAAATACCAATTTACCTGGTTGCAAAATCTGTTTTGGACCAGTTAAGAAAACAACCAGCCTATACTGAGTTGTGCTTGAAAAACCAGTTGACCTGATGGGGAAAAAACCAGTTGGGGAGACCAGTTGGGAAAACCAGTTGACGTTATGGAAAAAAAACAGTTGGAAAAACCAGTTGGAAAAACCAATTGGAATAACAAACCAGGACCAATTGAAAACCAGTTGGAAAACCAGCTGACCAGTTGAGAAAACCAGTTGGAAAAACCAACCAGTTGGACCAATTGAAAACCAGTTGGAAAAAATAGCTGACCAGTTCAGAAAACCAGTTGAACCAATTGGTATCAGTTGGACCAGTTGAATACCAGTTGTACCAATCGGAATTTCCAACTGGTCTCAACTGGAATTTTCACCTGGGCTAGCCAAGAAAACTAATTAGATTCTGTCTACCAGCTAGGCTAGGCCTAGCCTAGAGCTAGCCTATTATTATAGTAGGGTAGCTAGGATAGACCTACCTACCCTAGATCGCATTGGAGCACCTGGCCTACTGTTTTACCAAAATGGTAGTATCTAGCTAGGCCTAGATGGCGATGCCAAACGATGGCTTTTGATTTTATCTAGGCCTACGCATATTATAAAATATGGCCTCCATGGCCTACCTACAGGGATAGAGCCAGCCACCCGGCCCTACAAAATATCCCTAGCTTTGATCTGTGACAACCAGGCCTGACAAGACTAGACAAGTTATTTTTAACATTGACAAAATTCTACTACATTTGGCCAATCACAGTTCGTTATTAATTTTATGGTCATATTTTTGTGACATATTTGACCTGATAATGAAGCTCCGCCTACTTCACAATAACCTGGATGACAAAAACATAAATGGCCAATCATAATTCGGGAAATTTTCTTGATTATGAGAGGCTCCGCCTACATCGTCACTTGTTATGGCCACAGCAGCGCGCGAGTGGTTTTTTTTGCGGATGTTGCCAAGACATGTCTTTTATGCTGGAGTTATTTTCATGAGGTCATTTCGTCCCAATTTCGAGTTCCCACAACCTACTAGCCATCCGGGCTTAAAGGAAGATACTTTAGGTAGCCCGGAGCTGTTTTTACTAGCCATTGTACGCCGGGCTAGCACTAAATCGAGCCCTGCTGTTTTTAAAAACTTAAATAGAATCTGTCGAAAAATCCAATGGAGTGAGAGGTGAAAACGCTAATGAAGGAGTATTGTAGTTGAACTAATGGTAGAGAACACAGACGAACTAAGGATAGAACGAGCCGGAGATGAAATAGTAATCGAAGGTGAAAGAGTAATTGGAGATAAGCAGCAATCCGGGATGAAAGAGTAATTGAAGGGGAAAGAGTAGTTGGAGAGGATAAACAAATAGAGGAGGCAAAAGAGTTACAAGAGCCTCAACCTCAAGGCAAGTGTAAATAACTATTCAATCTTAAACTAGTACACACATTTATTTTCACAACACCAAAAAAGAAGCAGAAAAAAAAAACATTCCAGGAGACAATGGAAGCAGTAACATGGTCGCTGAAAGAGGTAATCAATACGCAAAATGCTCAGTTCAAAGAAGCCGAAGAACGGTTCATAGAAAGGAACGCCCTGATGCAGAAATGATCAAGAAACACAATGCTAGTATCCAAAACATGATGACTGCATTTCAAAACACACAGATGCAAACAATGAATATGCTGACGCGTCTTCTTCAGACAAGAAATGCCCCACCACCAGATCAATATTACAACCCCACCCCCATACCACTCTCCTGCCTCATACAGCTCCCCACACAACTCGAGTATTGATATGTAAATTGAAAATTTTTGTTTTAAATTGATGCTACCTGTTTGAAAAGCTAATGATGTTAGCGAACCAATGTTAAGCATTAAAATAAATACTAATAATTTAGGTGAAACAGATTTATCCGAAATATCAGTGCGAATCATCCTGCCATTCAAAGACCAGAAATCTGCGAACTCCGTCAAGCGACAACTATGCCAACTAAGTCACAAGATAAACAAAAACATTGTCCCTGTATTCATAAGTAAAAAAGTTAAAGATAACATTAGGAAAGTCGAAAAGAAACCTACTATTATAAGTCAACAATGTGTTGTGTATAAATTTAAATGTTACTTGTGCGATGCAAGTTATGTTGGATATACATGCCGACACCTCTACCAACGCATTGTTGAACATAGTAGATGCTTAATAGGACAGCATTTGAAGGATCATAACGTGATTGTTAATCCAAGTAAAATTAATTCATGTTTTAGTATACTTAGGAAATGCAAAAACAAATTTGACTGTCTTATCTATGAAATGTTGTATATCAGACAATTAAAACCTACAGTAGTCTGAATAAACAAAGTGACTCTGTAAAAGCTAAGCTTTTCATTTGACAGGATGTTAGACAATAGGTCTTTTGTTATTTAAACTTTGACCCTTGGCTTGTGCTACTTAATTAGTTGTTGTTTTATATTTTATTCATTGGACTTGATAATGACCCCATGATGGAGTCGAAACGTCGTTCTCTTTTAAGCGTTATTTTTATATTATGTACTAATAATTTATTTCTGGTAATTAGGCCTATTTCTTTTAATATGCATACTTACTATATGTGAATTTTTTTTTCCAATGCCTTTTTTTTTTGGGAATAATACATCTTAATATTATACTTTTACACGATCAATTGTAATGTAATGTTTTACTATTTATTTCATTAAACGGCATGCTGTGACAATGACTTCACTAGTGAAACCCACAGTCACGTCGTTTCTCTTCATGAGCCGTCGCACAGTGGGCCAGAATCAATTCAAAGTGTGCCAAAAGTCCAAATTGGTAAACGTGGCAATCCAAATTTTTTAATATCGGGTTAGGAAGAAGAGATCTTAAATTATATAAATCCACTAATAATAGTGTCTTGTAACCATAGAAACTGGAAGAAACCATGACATTTCACTTAAAATGAGCAAAAAGAACAGTTTTGATAAATTTGCTGTCTAAAAAAAAGCAATGGATTTGATACTGCATGGAATTGTTGTCTGTTATTAATCATATTAGGAAGTAAAAATAAAATTTCCATTATTGCTTTATTTTTATACCGAAAAATCGTATTTTTAAAGTAAAACCAGTAAATTAGTTTGGATTCGCATCGATTCGCGCGCTAATTTTGACATTAATATTTCGAGCGAAGCTTGAGCTTTACGTTAATACCAAATTTGGCTAAAATTTGCGACATTGCATATAGGAAGCGATTTAAATTTCCCTATCCATGCCGTTTTAAAATAAATGTATAATGCATATACACATTGATGTACCGCAATCGCACAAACTTGACAAAGAGAAAAGCTTTCCACGACGCATCTGTATTGGAAAAGAGAATGCTACCAGTGTGCGAATAAGCAAGTGTAGGTACAGGTAACATGGCCTCCATATCAAAATACAACTTTTGAAGTTGTCCATTCGGCTGGTTTAATTACCAACCCTGAACTAGCCTGCGATGTATGTTTACGTGAATTGCGTTTACATTACAATGTAAGGAATGACGAGAACATACCAAAAGAACTTATGGAGTCTACTAAAACTATCAAAGCATTTCATCAGCTATTAGTAGTCAAAGAACCAGAAGAACTTCCCTATGCTGCATCAAAAGTATAGAAGCAAAATTCACATTTAAAATATGTGCTGAAGTTTGCAATGCTTATACAATCAAGACCAGCTAAAATAAGAAAGTTAATATCCGAAAAAGTGAAGAATCTTTGTCACTTTTAGTTGAAACTGATACCAAACAGGTTGGCTGCAAAAGGCAAACATGCAGATATTTACCCACCATATAACAACCTGAGTGAAGCTAAGCATAAATGCTACCCAAACAATATAACGGTTAAAGAAGATTCGGCAAGAGTACCCCTTCAAAGCTTGCTGGACCAAACTGCACTTCCAATTGTTCAGGAAAGAAAAGAAGAAATTACAGAAGTAGTTGAAGATTTTGCTGACATATACACCTGCAATTCAAGAAAGAAACGACTCAACTCTCACAGAAAGAGAATGAATATGAGATGAGATAAAAAAGCTGCAACCAACGAAAATATTATTTGATATTAACTATGAACTGGCTGCAGATGAAAACAGAAAAGAAAACATCTAAATAACTTCCATCATCAAGCGAAGAAGCCTACAGCTATGGGCTCTCGCCACTACACAAATGGAGTAGGTGCTTTGAAATGCTAATTCATATTGGGTACAGAATGCTCAGTAAAAAAGTGGCGTATTTCGTCTGATAGTGAAAAAGCTATCATTGCCGATACGAAGAAAAAAAATACACGAACGGTTTAAAGAAGAGATAGGACTGAAAGTAGATTAACCTAAACAAGGTTTAGGAAAACGATGGCAACACAGTTTGCAGAGCTTTCCAGGAAAAGACTTTCGCTGAAATTGGCGGGCTTAATTACAATTTGGGACTACTGCCGAAAAACAGCAGAGTTATTATTATATAACAACTCTATCCATGGTATAAAATGCCAGTGAGTGTACATGTTCTTCATTTCACGCTTCCTTGGGTAATAAAAACCCTTACACTTTCAATAGTGAATGTAATATTAATTGACTTAAGAATTACAAGCACAATCGCCTCAACCAATCAGAAAACCCCATTTGTATTACGTCATACCTATTTAAAAATACTTCCATTAAATTTTATGGGTCTGAAAACCCCTTAGATCCTTTAAAAATTATTTTCTTTTTTTTCTGATAGAGTACGTATACCATATAGAATGTCAGAAAAAATATCCCTATCTTTAAGAAAGGAGTGACTGCCGATTTTAACAACTACCGCCCGGTGACTTTAAAACATCTGTTGTGGGTAAATTTCTGGAGAGGCTTGTGGTGCAAGCACTTCTAAAACATGCTACTGACAATTGCTTGTTTATCGAAAACCAACATGGGTTTTTACCTAATAAATCATGTGCCACGCAACTTGCAACTATCTTACTTGAATCTTACTTGAATATTTGGGCTCATGATTAAGGCAAATGCCTTTTAAACGCCCTCCATTTCTTCTGTATTTATCTAGAATTGGTAGCAAAATTTATCTCCCATTGCTCTGTCTTTGTTTAGTTGATCCTTGAATGCATTTATGTTTTCTGCCTGTACTGTAGTGTGGTATAGATTGTTCCATGTGTTGACAATTCTACTTGAAAAGGAGTGGCTTCTGATTTTCAGTCGGGCTCTTGGCTTTCTTAATTTGAATTGATGGCCCCTTGTTCTACTGTCCTCTCTAAAGTCAAAAAAGGTTTCGGCTTCAATATCATCCAAGCCCTTGATAATTTTAAACACTTGTATAATGTCCGCTCTCCTTCTTCTGTAATTCAGTGTAGGTAATCCAAGCTCTTTTAATCTCTGATCGTAAGATTTATCTCTTAACTTTTTGACAATTTTAGTGGCCCTACGCTGCACTCTTTCAAGCTTATCCAAATCTTTTAGGAGAGGGTACCATATACAGCTTGCGTATTCCAGATGAGGTCGAATTATGCTTTTATAAAGGGGCAGGAACATATCCTTATCCATGTAAGCAAAAGATCGCCTTACCAATCCAATGAGTCTATTTGCTTTCTTTACAGCTTCATTCGTTTGTAGTGAAAATTTTAAAGACTGATCAAAAGTAACTCCAAGGTCCTTTTCAGTATTGGCATTTGGCAGATCCTTGTCACCTTCCTCTGTTGGCAAAAAGAGAGGAGTGTTGCAGCGCCCATGTGGCGGCTCTATATTGCTCTGTGCATAACAACTTCGTATCTGTTTGCAGATGGTTTTTTTCATCAAATAAGTTTTACTGGATGCTGGAATAGCAAATTGAGCACCATATATTCACAAATTTCTTATGTGGAAATAATCGTATC
The DNA here is from genome assembly GCF_964355755.1 of Antedon mediterranea. Taxonomy (NCBI): domain Eukaryota; kingdom Metazoa; phylum Echinodermata; class Crinoidea; order Comatulida; family Antedonidae; genus Antedon; species Antedon mediterranea. The sequence goes on from NC_092678.1 coordinate 11,994,982, forward strand.
TTGGAGTAAATCGCAGTTGTTTTTCTTGTTGTTTCCTGAAGTTCAGCTAGGCCCTGCTTGTGCCTTTATTGTTTTAATTCAAACTCATCACTGCCCAAGAACAATGGTCTACTAGCATCAGTGGGAAGCTAGCCCTGTACTTTCAATCTGACTGTGCATATTGTTATGTAAATGACCTTGTACACCTCATGCTTGAAGATCTGCTGTTGTCATGCTAATTAGCTATAGCTCTGAGTTTCTTCATGGTTTACAGGGCTGTGTAACCAACAACAATAACAGTTGTGAACTTCCTGAAGAATCTTGCTTAATTATACAATCTTTTAAGTTGAACTCCAGTAGCTGTAGTATCCACCTATTACCAAGGAGGCCAAAAAGAAAAACCAGGCGTGGTACAAGAGCTGGGCGTGACAAACACACTAAAAACAATCTATCATTTCCGGACTTATCATCAAACTCTCTCTTATCTAAAAACAATATTAAATTTTGCAGTATTAATACAAGATCCGTTCGGAACAAAACAACAGAATTTGTGGATTTCGTTATCGAACATAATCTGGATGTTGTTGCCCTTTCGGAAACGTGGCTTAAACCAGAAGACACATCAGTTATAGGAAATATTACACCCAACGGATACTCTCTCAAACATGCTCCCCGTGCTGGTACTAAAAGAGGTGGTGGAGTTGCACTTCTTTACAAGGAAAGCATAGCGGTTAAATGTTATGACACGGGATTATTACCAAAATCATTTGAACTGCTAAATGTGGAAATAGTCAGCAATGCATCCTCAGTTTTCCTCGTAGCAGTATATCGTCCTCAAAGCAAATCAACGGGTTGCAGTCTAAATGTTTTCACTGAAGAATTCTCAACTTTGGTTGATCACTATGTATTGAAGCCGGCTCCCATACTATTCGTTGGAGACTTTAACATCCATGTGGATATGCCAAATGATGCAGATGCAATTTATTTTCGGAATCTACTTGTAGCAAGCAGTCTTCAACAGCATGTGTCTACACCTACACACCGACATGGTCATACATTAGACTTGCTGATCACTCGTTCATCTGATCCTCCTGTTTTCTCAAACCTTAATGTCATTGATGGTATATCAGATCACTATGCAATCACATGTAATCTCCTTATCAAGAAGCCACCCGTAATCACTAAATCCATCGAAACTCGTCATTGGAATGCTATAAATTTTGAGACATTATGTAAAGATATCACACAGTCTGATCTCGGAACTTCGCTCTCAAATCTTGATTTATCAAGTAAAGTACGACTATATGTCACCACTTTGAGTGAACTTCTTGACAAACACGCACCACCGAAAAAGAGAACAGTAAAGGTCCGACCAAACACTAGTTGGTATAACAGTGACATCTATGTTGAGAAAAGAACAAAGCGTAAGCTTGAAAAGAAATGGAGAATCTCTCATCTGGAAATAGATCGTCAAGCTTACATTGCACAGAAGAGGAATGTAAATTCCATGGTAAGAAAGGCAAAGGCCAACTACTACATTGGCTTGTGTGAAGAACATGCAGCAGACCAGAAAGGACTTTTTAAAATTGTTAACCAACTCCTTCATCATCGCCAGGTATCACCTCTCCCAGATAGTCTTTCTGACTTAGATCTTGCGAACAGGTTCTGTCAGTTTTTCACAGACAAGATCAAGATCATCAGAGACGACTTCAAGATTGATGACATGTCATTTAATGAGCCTGTGACAGCTGTTCATCAGCATCTCACAACATTTACACCAGCATCTCAAGATGAGATCCGCAACATTCTGATGAAATCACCAACAAAATCATGCAGGTTAGATCCAGTTCCTACTTCTATACTGAAGAAGTGTATAGACGCAGTCGTTCCAATAATAACGGAAATCATTAACCATTCTCTTAATACCGGCATAGTGCCAGATGAACTGAAAATTGCTCACGTTCGTCCTTTAATAAAAAAGCAAAACTTGGATCATAACACGCTGAAAAATTACCGCCCGGTGTCGAATCTTTCTTTTCTTGGAAAGACTCTGGAGCGTGTAGTGACATCACGCATTACTCCATATCTTCAAAAGCATAATTTAAATGAGAATTACCAGTCGGCATATCGTGCATGTCATAGCACGGAGAGTTCCCTTTTAAAGGTACAGAATGATTTGTTACAAGGAATGAATGATGGGAAAATAACGCTATTGGTGTTGTTGGATTTGTCAGCAGCGTTTGATACAGTTGATCACCAAAGACTGATAACCCGTCTGAGAAATCGCATTGGCATAAATGGTGTTGCTCTTAACTGGTTCCAGTCATATCTTACAGGAAGACGTCAGCTAGTCTGTATCAATGATGCATTCTCAGATGAAGCTTGCCTTGAATATGGTGTACCACAGGGGTCAGTAATTGGGCCTGGCCAGTTTTCCATTTATACGCTTCCCCTTGGTGACATTATTCGCAAACACAGTCTACATTTCCATTTCTATGCAGATGATACACAGATTTATGTGTCAGTAAATCCAGTGCAAAGGGATGTTGCTGCAGCAATCAGTAAGATGGAAGCCTGTACAGTACCGGACAGAATTATTGCAGATTTTGAACGCATTCAACGCATTGTTAAAGTGTTGACAACGCGTTGAAACTGCGTTGTCCGTTGGCGTTGAAAGTGTTGAGTTCGTTGAACTGTTTATTCAACCAACACAATGTGTTGCGTTGAGTTTGCGTTGAAATAACAAACAATCGGATTCGTATGGTATTTACAGATTGCCAGTGTGTATTAGTAGTAGTAGTAATAGTATAAAATACAGTATTACAAATATTTAAGAAAACAAACATAATGTGTATTTTTCCGCGGAAACCTAGCTTAATATATTACACTAGGCTAGGCCTACTACTAACGAGTAGGCCCCGTGTGTATATGAGCCGCGTCTGCCATCGCAGTTAAAAGTAGTGGTCATGTCCTTAATTACTGTGTGCCTATATTAACTGGAGTATTAAATACCAAAGTTAAGGCGGCGGTGAATCTTGGAGGCTAGGTCACATCGTAATTAATTATTTCCAAACTAAAAACTTCGCAGTACTGTACTACATTTTTCTCGATTATTTATAAAAACAACGTAGCCTACACCCGCCGCCATGGAAGGCAACAATACACCACCAACATAACGATCCAGCATGGTCGTCGTCTTTTTCACGCATGCTTTTCGTGACGTGAGGGACGAACTGATCGAAAGGTGAAGAGTTCATTCATTATGAAATAACGCGTAATTAAAAGGGAAAAAATCGTTTAGTTTTATTATTATCCATAAATATATCATTATCATGTATTATATTATAAATTAATTATTGTGATGCCTAACGTAACCCATGCAGAGAAAAGCGTTAAATATAATAACCAAGAAATAGGAATGACCAATTTGATGACAATAGGCAATTTTAGGCGTTTTCTTTAAAATCAAAACCTGTGCCATACCATATTATTCACGCCAAGGTGTAACCCACAAATATTTGAATAACCAAACAATTCAGAATAAAGAACCACTTTATTCTGATGCAAGACAATATATTATTACAGGCGAGGTTTAGGCGTTTTCTCTGTAACATACTATTGTTTTGTTTCTTAATATAATTATATTGGCCTCCTCCTGAAACTGTATGAATGGGATGGGAGTTGCGAGAATATGCGAGCGAACAGCCAACATTTAAATCAGTTTACAGTGTGATGCTTTTCAAAACGCGCAACGTTTTCAACGCGTTCAACGCTATGGGATTCAATTGTTTAACGTCGTCAATGAACGGTCAACGGGTTCAACACATTCAACACGCTCTATTGTTAACGTATTCAAAACGCTTTTTGTACTTAAAAATGTAATGTTGTCCGATTTATAAAGATTTAAATTGGTTCATGGGTGTCGGACACGTCAAATTTTTTAGTTCTTTCAAATTACATTACAACAAACAATGGGACAATTATAAAATAAAAACCAAAATAGAGAAACAATATTTTAACTTTATCTCTTGAATCTCGAACAGCTAAAAAATGTAGGCCTAAATAAAATTAATTACTTCGTCGTCATTAACGATCGTTAAATACGTCATAACACACGTGGTGTTTTTCTTGAGGAAACCAGGGTGGCGGCCTCGTGTGTTGATGTCAGTAATTTCCACGTTGTTTGATTTTACGACGTGAGATCGTGTTTTCCCCCGGAAGGCCTACAGTACAGTGTTAACTGTTAGACTTGGCATCGACCTTATTATTCGATGTTTTCCTTCACTAAACACTGGGAAATATCACTGTGTTTTACTTGGTAACTGTCCGTTCAATACTTAAAAATATATCTAAGCTTCATATATATTTTTTATTTATATTAAAATATCTGGTAGTGACTGCCGATAGGTATTTTGCCTGTTGTTGTTACTGATCGTTCAGGCGTGCAATCGGCCAGTCTAGCGCTGCAGCAGCTAGCGTTGAAATAACTAATTGTTTACTTGACATGCTGATAATGACTTTCGTTGAATAAACAACTAAACGTTGAAAGCCGTTCAACGCAACGCAAACACAACGCAACGACAACGTGTTGAATGCGTTGGGATTTTTGCAATAATTCTGTCCTGTACTGTATAGAAGATGTTCGCAATTGGATGACAACAAATTACCTAAAGTTGAATGATGGAAAGACAGAGTTTATTATCGTCGGGTCTAAATGTAACATCTCCAAAATCAACATCACACATATCAGAATCGGAAACTCTAACATCGCTCCCTCATCGGTGGTCCGGAATATGGGAATCATGCTGGATAGTAATCTCACTATGGAAGCACAAATAACAACTGTATCCAAAGCAGCATGCATATCGATTAGGAACCTTGGTCGTATTCGCGGTAATCTTAACAAGAAAACAGCTGAATTGATTGTACACTCATTTGTCACTTCTAAAATTGACATTGGTAATGCCTTGTTGTTTGGCATACCAAAATCTCAAATACAACGTTTGCAGCGCTTGCAAAATATGGCAGCTAGAATTGTAACTTATACAAAATCAAACGCTCACATAACTCCTGTCCTGATGGATTTGCATTGGTTGCCTGTTCAACAACGTATTAAGTACAAACTTGCGTTGTTTGTATTCAAGATCCTAAATGACAGTGCTCCTGCTTATTTATCTGACCTTGTGGATCGTTACGAATCATCCCGCAGAGGCCTACGATCATTGTCACAAAACCTTCTTCAAGAGCGTAGAGCGAAAAATCAGTGGGGTCAGAGATCTTTTTACGTTGCAGCCGCAAGTGTATGGAACAGCTTACCAGCAACAGTTAAATGCTCAACTAGTCTAAACAGTTTCAAGACCAACCTAAAGACGTCGCTATTCGCTGATGTTCTCGCACGTTGTTAATGCACAAAGCGCCATGAGCGCCACATGGGTGGAGGATACCGGCGCTATATAAGTTTTCATTTATTATTATTATTATTATAGTGAATTGCATTTGTGGATTTGAATTTCCATAATGTATTATTTTACATTTATTGATGTTGAATTTCAGCTGCCATCTTTTAGACCAATCGGATAATGCCTTGAGATCATTTTGAACAGTATCATTTCTGTTTTCATGCACAACATTAAACATCTTAGTGTCATCTGCAAACATCCATACTTTAGATTGAACTGCATCAGGTAGGTCGTTTATGAAAATTATAAATAATAAAGGGCCTAACACGCTGCCTTGAGGGACTCTGCTTTTAACCGTAGACCATTCAGAAAATGCTGCGGCCACTCTAACTCTTTGACTCCTCCCTGTCAAAAATTGATTTATCCATCTCAGTAGGTTTCCTTTTATTCCATACGCTTCCAATTTTGTTATTAATCTCTGGTGGGGGATAGAATCGAACGCCTTAATAAAATCCAAATATACAGCATCAAAGTTTTCCCCTGCATCCAGCAATTTTGTCCATTCTTCCATCACCTCCAGCAATTGTGTGACGCAAGATCTACCTTTCCGAAACCCATGCTGTGCTTTTATAATAAGGTTTCTATCATTTAGAAACTGTATAATTTTGTCTCTCACAATTGATTCCAAAAGTTTGCATACGACAGATGTCAAACTTACTGGCCTGTAGTTTCCAACCTCCGTCTTGTCCCCTTTCTTAAAAATTGGTACTACATTTGCACATTTCCAGCACTCCGGTAACTGTCCAGTCGATAGTGATTTGTTGTATATTGACGTCAATAGAGTTGCAACAATTTCTTTAAGTTCCTTCAGTACTCTTGGATGCACGTCATCTGGTCCAGCTGATTTATTTGAGTTCATCTGCTGAAGGCATGTAAGCACTTCCTCCTTAATCACTTCAATTGACTCCAAATGGTCATCCACGTCAACTCTTGGTGTAACTTCTGGCAATGACTCGAGGTCTTCATTTGTGAATACACTTGTGAAAAATGCGTTGAAAATTTCAGCTTTATGCTGATTGTCATCAGCCATATTACCCTTTCCATCCTTCACCAATCCAATAGATTGAGTTGTTTTGGTTTTCTCTCATATTTTCCGCTCCAGTGCAATCTTTGCTGCCCTTTTTTCACCTGTTACTATATTTCTTGCCTTTTTGTAACTGTCATAATCCTTCTGTTGTCGAGACCTTGTAAACTTTTTCCATGCATTGTGTTTCATTTTAATTTTCCTCTGAACGTCACCAGTCATCCAGAAAGGTTTATTTTCTTTTTTTATGTTTGACTTGGGAATACAGATCTGAACAGCATTTCTTATTGATTTATTTAAAGCTTCACAGGCCTCTTCAACATTTGTATTTTCAAATTGGTAGTCCACCTCAGTAATCAATTCTTTCATATTAATATAGTCACCCTTGTTGAAATTTAGCTTGTATTCCATTTTCTCTTGTATTTTAGTTACACAGTCATATGTAAACAAGATTGTTACGTGGTCGCTTTTTCCCAATGGTGGACCTATCTCAATTTCACTTATTTTGGTTTCATCCATGGTGATTACTAAGTCGAGTATGTTAGGTGTTTGACCATCTCGAAATCGTGTTGGTTGCTGTATACACTGGCATAGAAAATTATCTCTAAGGCATTCTATAAACCGATTACTTTTATGTGTTTCATTTTTATTTGTACTCCAAGAAATCCAATCAATTTCAGGAAAATTGAAATCTCCTAACATGATGAAATCAGAAATACCATTTAGTTCACTTGCTTTGTTGATAGCAGATAGTAACGCTTGATTATTTTCGTCAATACTGTTAGGACTTCTGTAAATACATCCGCATAATAGTTGTTGCCTTTTATTTGTTTCAATTTTGATCCATAGTGCTTCCACAAAATTTAAATTCAGTAATTCGTTACAGATACTGGCCTTCAGCTCTTCCTTCGCAAAAATAACCACACCTCTACCACTTCTGCCAGAATCAAATTTTGTATATCCCTTGATGCTTAACTCAACTTCCAATATGTCTGTACAAGTTTTCTTATTTACTTCAGTTATTGCAACCACATCAGGTTTCCTTTGATTTATAATATCACGTAACTCACCTATTTTATTTCTCAGGGCATCTGCGTTTGTGTAAAGAAATTTCAACGACTTCTCATGAAAATCAACAATTTCATTGTTTCTTAAACTAGATTTCTTCTGCTTTAATCCTTCTATAAAAGTTTTAAATTTTTTCTTGTCCTCTGAACATTTTTTTTTCCTTATAAATTTTTGTTTTACTTTCCTTTCTAAGTTAAAATAATTTTCTTCAAAACTATTATCCATGACTGGTCCTCTATTTTAGATAAAAGATCTCCACCCCATATTGATGCCATTTTTTTTAGATATCTCGAAGGTCTTTGACCGGATGCCTCATGACATCCTCCTCAATAAGCTTTCCCAGCAATTTAACATTACTGGTGATATATGGTACTGGTTAAAGTCTTTTTTAATTAAAAGATACCAAAAGGTTCAATTTAAAGGGTCTTCATCTAACTGGGTGGAGGTAACCAGTGGGGTACCTCAAGCCAGTGTACTCGGTCCCATTCTTTTTAACTTTTTTATTAACGATATTATTTGTTCATTTAAATGTAAAACTGCTATTTTTGATGATGATATTCTTATTTATAATGCAATTAACTCTCCTCAGGATTCTCTAAACCTTCAAGTTGATCTGGACCGACTTGGTCTGTGGAGCCAAGCAAATCGCATGCCTTTCAATGTTATGAAGACGAATGTCCTGCATGTCACACGTTCGCGTAACAGACAGTTGTCTAAATACCTTTTGTTTGACTCTCATATTAGTCCGGTGACATCTTTTAAATACCTTGGTGTTACTTTTAACTTAAAATTGACCTGGGATGACCATGTCCATGTCATTGTTTCCAAAAACAATTCCTACTTTATCCTAAACAAATGGAAAACAGCATATTACAATAGGCATATGCAAGCATATGCTGTTGTGGAGCCTAAGGAATTAGATGAAGTAACTTCTATGAAACCTCAAGAATTAACCCTTTGCCAACCATTACATGTAACACAGTGCCATAGTGTGACAGACTGCTCATGGTATATTGTGGCTCCATTTAATGAAATATAAAATCTGCATTTTTCTAATAATCTAAATTTAAAACTATGAACAGGTATTTCAAATTTCAAATTCAAATATTCTTTATTCATCCTCAATCATGAAAATATACAACAACAATATATGAGAACATAAAAAAGATGAAAAGGAAACACATAAAAACTCAAAAGAGCTTGATTAGTTGTGTCCCCCTACGTCCCTAACTAGCCTAAAAAACTAAAACATAAATAATAAAAAAGCTAAACCCTGCAACAAGTATTATTTTTAAAATTATTTGTAAAATGTTAATAAATGTTCTTTAAACAATGATTTAAATATATATATTGATTTGGTACTTTGTAGTTCGTAATTCAAGTCATTCCACAATTTGGGGCCCTCACATGACACAGTAAAACTAGTAGAAGTACGATTACGTTTTCTGAGTCTTGTATTATAATTATGGTAAGAACCATTTTTAATAAAGAGCGATGAAAAACGCACGTCCTGATTAGTAGTAACATTATACATGAAAAGCCCAATTTGGTACTTATTGATATCCGCAATTTTAAGAAGTTTAAATTTATAGAAACATTCAGTCATTGAATCATTAAACTTTGACCATGTTATAGCTCGTAATGCCCTTTTCTGGACTCATCTAGATAACTTGTCGTTCCGCTTGAGTGAGCATGTAAGGTCAAGGGTCAATTTGGGATTATTGTTATGTTGTTAATGTTTAATTTCAGTAATTTACGGCTAAAGACAAGAAGTTGAAATAACGCTGGAATATGCTAGAATTATATGGAAAGAAATAAAAAACAAAGAGCCAGTAAATTAGTTGGTGCCGTTCATTTTAAACGTTCATTGAGTAGTTGCCGGTGAACTTACACAGCTAAACGCAGGCACAGTAGCATAGCAGGAGGTTTGGAGGTACCCTGTGAACTTATTTGTTGCACACCCAAAAAAAAAATTAATTGACCGTCTGAAGCAACTTGTTGAGGGTAGGTAGGCCTCATATAGGCTCTATTTATGATTTTTACATTTCACCCCCAACAAATGCCTCTTTTTAAAAAATGCAACGCTCCAGGGGAATTTATTAGGAAAAATATGGTATTGTATATTTTCTTTTTTTTGTTGCTAAATACAAGTTACCGAATATACAAATAAAACATTATAAAGTTCAGTTCTTGTGTGAATTTCTGTTATTTTCTATATTTAATATTTTATTTTGCCGGAAAAACACCAGGAATTATTGAAAAATCTAAAATGGCAGCTATTTTGAAAATAAAAAACTCCTTAACCTCCTTTTTTTTTTTCCAAACCCGGATGAGAAACATGTTTTATTTTTTACATGGCCTAACATAATAAATTGCATATTTTTATTTATTTTTCATAGAATATTTTAATAGTTAACTCTACCAATACTGCAAACCAAAAACTTATCAATAAAATTTATTGAAAATCACACTATTCTCAAGGGTTTCCATTTTTGGGTAAATTGAATGCTGTGATTGGATTATTGAAAAATGATAAACAGTTTTGTATGTTTTATCCAGTTATCATGAGCGTATCATTTAAAGTTTTCTAGATACTAAGGATAAAGGGAAACAAAAAAAAGGCCAGACATTCCTGCAGTGTGCCTGGATGTTGGGCTAAAAACCTGGCAAGGTATGACATGCATCTGCAAAGGAAGCATAAATTCCCTGTAAGTTAAAATTTTTTCAACTTTAGCAGAACTAGAAATAGTGTGTAGAGTAGTAATGTATTTCCAACTATTATAATTGTTTGTTTATTGTTTTTTTTAAAAATATGTATGTTAATTACAAAAATCTATTTTTTTAGAGTTCGTAGACTATCACCACTCTGTATTACTTAGGTTCAAATTTCTTTTTTTTAGTGAATGTTATTCATCTGTTGAACTTTTTAGTGAGGATGAGGTCAGTGGGAAATCAAGTGAAGAAAGTAACAAGACAACAGTGAAAATGAACAGGGCAGTGAAGAAGAAGATGCATGGAAATAGGGCAGTGAAGAAGAAGATGCATGGAAAGAGGACAGTGAAGAAGATGATGCATGGAAAGAGGGCAGTGAAGTATAGGACAGTTACACAGAGGGTAAAAATAAACTAGGACAAAAAGAAGAAAACGGCCTAAAAAACAGGTATATAATTCTTTTGCATTCCTTTTGTTTTTAACTTTTAAAAATGTTGCTTATTTTGTGCTTTAATTCTTGAATAGTCTTGCCCTTTATGCGGAAAGAAAACTCAGGACACATCCAGACATAAACAAGTTCATAAAAGAGTGAGTGACGTTTGGCATTTTTGTCAGCAATTAAAAAAAAGTAAGACAAACTAATTTTATGTAAAACATAACCACCCTGTAAATAATTTGTTTGTAAGTGAGATTATGTTCACCAACCTGTAGAATATAAAGCCATCTAATAATGAGGACATACAGACATTAGCTTGATTTATCTAACAAACTACTTTTGTAAATTATTTACACAACATGGTAATTTATTTATAATTATAGAAAGAGAGAAGCTAACCCAACTAAAAACAATTTGCAAATATTATGAGACTGGATAAGCACCTAAAAAAGGTGTATTGTTTTGTAATTTTTTTTTAATACAAAAAAATGTGCTAATTGGAGTTCTTCTTGTGAGAAAGGATAGCACATAAGTTTTAACAGAATTTTTTTCCCCACTTAATAGTTTTGGTAGCAATAACTTATAATTAACAAATTAAATAATTCTGAATATTAAAAAAATGTATATTTTTATTTTAGATGTCAAATGAGAAGGAGGGTACTGTCACCTAGACTACCCTAGTAGTACTGCTTTCTGAAATTTTAAACTGGAATTAAATTAGTTTTCCTACTAAAATGTAATCATTTAGTGTTAGACATTTAATATGCATTTTATCATTGAACATTTGAGCTTTCACAACAAATATCTTTTTTTATTTTGTAATTTAGACTGGCAGTAAGGAATATAAGAAATATTCCAATTACGACAAGGAAAAAACACCAGATGAAGGTATGAGTTCAAACTTAAAATAAGATTGTACTTGTAGTTACTGTAAACAAATTGGCTTGCATAAAATGATTTTAGCACAGCCAGCCTTCTGCTTTATTAATCTGTCCATTTTACACTATAGTTTTTTCAAAAAAGGTAGGATTTTCATAATTATGGTTTTATTAGAAATGGACCCATTTACCATTTTTTACTTACAACGAGGAATTATATTACAAGTGCCCTTGTGTACCTGGAGTTCTGCTCCTTTGAGAAACCAGATATAAACATAAATAAAATATCAAGAAGCGAAAAAATGCTAAAGATTTTGGCAAAGTCTTTAGCAAAGGGCATATCACACCAACGCGGAAAGAAAGAAAGCTGCCATAAACAGTACATTACGTATTACTGTATATTCATTTTGTTACACATTTGTGATTATATTTTTGATTTGATTTGTTTTTGTTACTATTTTGAATTATTTACTGAAAAACTAGACACGCAAAAAAAAGTTATCTTTTTATGATAAGTATGCAGCAGGAAACTGCATACCTATCAAGAGCAGAGCCGGTCCTCAAGGCCTTCAAAGGTACGCTACTTTAAGAAACATTTTATTATTGTAATTGTAATTTTGTCATTTAAACATGGTTTCTGATGCCAGAAAAAGGTGAATACTTCATTCATTATGAACAATTTTTTTCATGTTGTTAACAGCTAAATTATAAATAACATATTGTTAAGTATAAACAAGAGCAATCCAAGATTTTTTATTTTTTTTTTAAACATAAAGACGAAGTAAAAGTAAAAATTACAGCTAAATGCAGGCACAGTAGCATAGCAGGGGGTTTGGAGGTACCCTGTGAACTTATTTGTTGCACACCCAAAAAAACATTAATTGACCGTCTGAAGCAACTTGTTTAGGGTAGGTAGGCCTCATATAGGCTCTATTTATGATTTTTACATTTCACCCCCAACAAATGCCTCTTTTAAAAAAATGCAACGCTCCAGGGGAATTTATTAGGAACAATACGGTACTGTATATTTTCTTTTTTTTTTGCTAAATACAAGTTACCGAATATACAAATAAAACATCATAAAGTTCAGTTCTTGTGTGAATTTCTGTTATTTTCTATATTTAATATTTTATTTTGCCGGAAAAACACCAGAAATTATTGAAAAATCTAAAATGCCAGCTATTTTGAAAATAAAAAACTCCTTAACCTCCTTTTTGTTTTATTTTTTACATGGCCTAACATAATAAATTGCATATTTTTATTTATTTTTCATAGAATATTTTACTAGTTAACTCTATCAATACTGCAAACCGAAAATTTTTGGGTAAATTGAATGCTGTGATTGGATTATTGAAAAATGATATAACAGTTTTGTATGTTTTATCCAGTTATCATGAGCGTATCATTTAAAGTTTTCTAGATACTAAGGATAAAGGGAAACAAAAAAAAGGCCAGACATTCCTGCAGTGTGCCTGGATGTTGGGCTAAAAACCTGGCAAGGTATGACATGCATCTGCAAAGGAAGCATAAATTCCCTGTAAGTTAAAATTCTTTCAACTTTAGCAGAACTAGAAATAGTGTGTAGAGTAGTAATGTATTTCCAACTATTATAATTGTTTGTTTATTGTTTTTTTTAAAAATATATATGTTAATTACAAAAATCTATTTTTTTAGAGTTCGTAGACTATCACCACTCTGTATTACTTAGGTTCAAATTTCTTTTTTTTAGTGAATGTTATTCATCTGTTGAACTTTTTAGTGAGGATGAGGTCAGTGGGAAATCAAGTGAAGAAAGTAACAAGACAACAGTGAAAATGAACAGGGCAGTGACAAAGAAGATGCATGGAAAAAGGGCAGTGAAGAAGAAGATGCATGGAAATAGGGCAGTGAAGAAGAAGATGCATGGAAAGAGGACAGTGAAGAAGATGATGCATGGAAAGAGGGCAGTGAAGTATAGGACAGTTACACAGAGGGTAAAAATAAACTAGGACAAAAAGAAGAAAATGGCCTAAAAAACAGGTATATAATTCTTTTGCATTCCTTTTGTTTTTAACTTTTAAAAATGTTGCTTATTTTGTGTTTTAATAGTCTTGCCCTTTATGCGGAAAGAAAACTCTTGACACATCCAGACATAAACAAGTTCATAAAAGAGTGAGTGACGTTTGGCATTTTTGTCAGCAATTAAAAAAAAGTAAGACAAACTAATTTTATGTAAAACATAACCACCCTGTAAATAATTTGTTTGTAAGTGAGATATGTTCGCCATCTAATAATGAGGACATACAGACATTAGCTTGATTTATCTAACATTTAACAAACTACTTTTGTAAATTATTTACACAACATGGTAATTTATTTATAATTATAGAAAGAGAGAAGCTAACCCAACTAAAAACAATTTGCAAATATTATGAGACTGGATAAGCACCTAAAAAAGGTATATTGTTTTGAGGTAATTTTTTTTTAATACAAAAAAATGTGCTAATTGGAGTTCTTCTTGTGAGAAAGGATAGCACATAAGTTTTAACAGAATTTTTTTCCCCACTTAATAGTTTTGGTAGCAATAACTTATAATTAACAAATTTAATAATTCTGAATATTAAAAAAATGTATATTTTTATTTTAGATGTCAAATGAGAAGGAGGGTACTGTCACCTAGACTACTCTAGTAGTACTGCTTTCTGAAATTTTCAACTGGAATTAAATTACTAAAATGTAATCATTTAGTGTTAGACATTTAATATGCATTTTATCATTGAACATATTTGAGCTTTCACAACAAATATCTTTTTTTATTTTGTAATTGAGACTGGCAGTAAGGAATATAAGAAATATTCCAATTACGACAAGGAAAAAACACCAGATGAAGGTATGAGTTAAAACTTAAAATAAGATTGTACTTGTAGTTACTGTAAACAAATTGGCTTGCATAAAATGATTTTAGCACAGCCAGCCTTCTGCTTTATTAATCTGTCCATTTTACAATGTAGTTTTTTCAAAAAAGGTAGGATTTTCATAATTATGGTTTTATTAGAAATGGACCCATTTACCAGTTTTTTATTCACAAGAAATTATTCAAGCAAACAAGCTCATCAGGCTGTGACAGAGATGAACAAATTGTGTAATGGCGATTACAACAATTTATTTGATGCAAGTTGGCTCAGAAAGGTTTTTTTTTTTAAATTATTTTATAAGTGTTAAAAGTCTTTAATATTTAAAATACACTATAGAACAAGATTTTCTTATGATACTACGTACCTGTAGTGTTATGTTAAAAAAAAACCAATATTATTATTAACCATTCATTATGTAAATGTCTATTCATGTTCTGCAAATGTCAAATATTTTAAAACAAAGTTAGCTAATGATTTCTTCTTTTATTTTTCAACAGAGGAAAGTGAATGAATTATCAGTTGGAAAAACGCCTAGTACGATAAGGTACTACAAGTGCCCTTGTGTACCTGGAGTTCTGCTCCTTTAAGAAACCAGATATAAACATAAATAAAATATCAAGAAGCGAAAAATTTTTAAGGATTTTGGCAAAGTCTTTAGCAAAGGGCATTTCACACCAACGTGAAAGGAAGAAAGCTGCCATAAACAGTACATTATATTCATTTTGTTAAATATTGTGATTACATTTTTGATTTGATTTGTTTTTGTTACTATTTTGAATTATTTACTGAAAAACTAGACACGCAAAAAAAAGTTATCTTTTTATGATTTCTTATAGCCGAAATGATAAGTATGCAGCAGGAAACTGCATACTTATCAAGAGCAGAGCCGGTCCTCAAGGCCTTAAAAGGTACGGTACTTTAAGAAAATTTTATTATTGTAATTGTCATTTTGTCATTTTTAATCTGCAGCTTTAAAATTGTCTGGTGGTAATGTACAGTAAAGTTTGTTACTAATATAATTATAACTTTTTATTTACAGGAAAAAATAGACTTACCGAAAACGAACGGACATTTTTAAGATCGCACATAATTTCGATAATTAGCATCCGAAACGCATGCCGTGCTGGCGTCATAACAAATGTAACGAAAGAAGAATTTGATGATTCAACCGACGTTGAAAACAAAAAGGTTGTATCAGTAAGTCGATAAAAAAAGAAACAATAAAGTTTCACCAGATGAAGGTATGAGTTAAAACTTAAAATAAGATTGTACTTGTAGTTACTGTAAACAAATTGGCTTGCATAAAATGATTTTAGTACAGCTAGCCTTCTGCTTTATTAATCTGTCAAAAAAGTTAGCATTTTCATAATTATGATTTTATTAGAAATGGACCCATTTACCAGTTTTTTACTTACAACGAGGAATTATTTTAGCAAACATGCTAATAAGGATGCGACCGAAATGAACAAATTGTGTAATGGCGACTATAACAATTTATTTGATGCAAGTTTGCTGAGAAAGTTAGTTTTTTATAAATTATTCTATAAGTGTTAAAAATCTTCAATATTTAAAATACACTACTGTATAGAACAAGATTTTCTGATCATCTTTTCCACTACCTGTTATGTCTTTAAAAAATCAATATTAACCATTCATTATGTAAATGTCTATTCATGTTATGCAAATGTCAAATATTTTAAAACAAAGTTAGTTTTGTTTCTTTTATTTTTAAACATAGGGAAGTGAATGAATTATCAGTTGGCAAAACGCCTAGTACAATAAGGTACTACAAGTGCCCTTGTGTACCTGGAGTTCTGCTCCTTTGAAAAACCTGATATAAATATCAACAAAATTTCAAGAAGCGAAAAAATGCTAAAAATTTTGGCAAAGTCTTTAGCAAAGGGCATATCACACCAACGTGAAAGGAAGAAAGCTGCCATAAAACAGTACATTATATTCATTTTGTTACACATTGTGATTACATTTTTATTTTATTTGTTATTATTTTGAATTATTTACTAAAAAACAAGCCACGCAAAAAAAAAAGGTAACAGATTTTCTGTGTTTATTACAGGCATGATCTTTAAAATCTCACAAATACGGTATATCTGTAAATTTACTGATTTTCTGTATTCATTACAGGAATGATCTTTAAAATCTCACAAATATATCTGTAAATTTACAGATTGTCTGTATTGTTTATAAACATCAGTCTGTAAATTTACATAAATGTCTTTAATTAAACACATAGATATCTGTAAAACTTGTCAGTAAAGTCAACTGTAATTTTAAAGAAACTTTTTTAAAAATCTACAGAAACGTCTGTACCTACAGTTTCTGGCATCTCTGCTTCACATACTTTTTATGTAAAATTACTGGAATTTTTTCAGTGTAGCTTGATTCTTTAGTAGGGCACATTGTTATGTACTATACAAAATAAACTGAATTGCAAATATTTTTTATACAATATAAAACAAATAAATGTTTGTTTTCATTTTTAGGAAGAAATCTTTTATTGACGGTAAAATTGGACACATGATCAACTTACAAAAGGAAAGCCTGTCGCTTCTAAGATTGATGCTGGCATCGAAAAATACAGCCGATGATGAAATGATTGATAGTCCATTAAAATCAAAAGATGAAATGGATGCTATGGACATTAGACTGACATATCAGTCTTTCCAACGACACATGGTAATTTAAACATGGAACAGTAGTATGCAATACTAATCCTGTTTCTTTTTTATATGCGTTAATATTTTGTGTTACATAATTCATTTATTATTATGTGATGTACTTGAGACTTGTTTGTACTGTTCTTTAGTGTTCCTTTACAATTTCATTTTGTATACAGCATTAATAATCTTTATTTATACTCCAAAAAGGTAAACTATTTAAGCGCTTTGACAGGACACAGGGCAGGTGATACTGTTCGCCACATTATGAGGAAGGTGGCCACCAACAGGGTGCTGTCACTTTACAGTTACAAGGGCCAAAAAGGCAAAGCTGCATTTTGGAAGGCGCAGTTGTGCAGTGCAATAATAAGTATAGTATTAGCCTATTAAATAGGCTTAGTCAATTTTGATTACTAGTCTTGTTGAAATTTCATAGCAGTTTTTATGGTTGTACTATTTTGTGACATGCTCTGGCAAAGTGAAACATACGGTAAGTCGAAAATTTCAGATTTGTATTTTATCTGGTAGGAAATGTATAATCCTTTACAATGATACCAAACTTAATATTTAACATGAAGAGAATGCCACCAGTAAAAGTGAAAGGGAAATGCTATCTTTTTTTTTAAGACAAAAAATTCTCAAAAGGGATGTACCATATTGAGTAGTAGGGTGAGGAAGAAAGTTATGATGAGGATGCCGAAAGTTACAATATTTCTATGTTTTCATTGGCAATTGATTTAACACAGGGCCTAACACAATAAGAAGTACTGTATATAATTATGTTTCCGGTATCTTTTGGGAGGAGGATAAAGTTTTTAAATCATTTATTTCTAATTTATCTTGATGTATAGTGTAGATACATGATCTGATTTTGTTCATTTAAACTTTGTTGAATTCCATTTTTTAAAAAGAATTATTAATTCCAATTGGTTTTTTTTCCATCAGGTCAACTGTTTTTTCCCATCAGGTCAACTGGTTTTTTCAAGCACAACTCAGTATGAACAAATCTTGTTGTTTTATAAAAAAGGTAGGCCTGGCTTGATGTATAATTTCTAAGTATTATCACTCTAGTAGGCTTACAGTAGCTAGCCTAGAGTATAGTGCTAGGCCTAACTATTGCAAATAGGGGCATAGACTCTAGACCCATTATTGCATTGCCGCTTGCAATCTAGGCCTAGTGTAGTGCCATGCGATTGGCTAGTGGTTACGTCATCTATACGTCACAGCCAATCGGGTGTCTAGAAAACTCAGACCTACAAAACTCAGATCTCAGATACTGTATATCTGAGTTTTCTAGATCTAGAAAACTAAGATATCAATATCTGAGTTTTCTAGTTCCAGAATGGGACTAGAAATCTTAGATCATCAAATGATTGGTTGGTTGGTTGGCATTTGGATCATTCCATTATTAATCAGAAGGTAGGTCATTTGAAAATACAGTGCACGTTACCGTTAAAATGTAGGCTTAAAACTTGCTTCAACCACAATTACCTTAACTCCCATTAACTCGAACTCCACAGAATAGAAAAGATTTAACAGAAAGAACATTAATGTCTCCTATTTCACGTCCTAGTACAAGTAGTACTCCTAACAAAGGTATTATTTCATTTATTTAGGGATGATTTATTTAAAACATTCATTTTTTTTTTAAAGTCTGACGATATGTTCATTCGAATGTTTTTAAACATGGTACTCAGGAGCGGAGGGTGCGGACTCACTCCCCCAAAAAGACAAAAAGGTGTGCCTGTGCCTAGCACGGCTCACACGACGACAAAGGCCATTTCCGGTCCACTTAACAATTTTAGCACCCCCTCAAATTGGAACCACTCTACGCCCCTGGTACTAGTATTCTTGAAATTGAAAATCTCTTTCTGCTAGAACAATCAACAATCATAAATAACAATAAATGAAAAAATAAATGCATTAATCTGTGAAAGTAATGATTTATTTGTACACAATTAAAATTATTCTTTTCGATATATTTATATACTGTAATATATTTTTTCAGCGTTTGAAAGAACTGGGATTTGTCTTCTAAGTGAGATTAAGGAAAACATTGATGAACTTAGGAGGAAGGTAGAGCATAATACATTTTTGTTGACGGAATTAGACGTTTCTGGGATCCAAACTACTGTTCCAGAGCTTGAGGAATTACCTGTGGAGTTTCCCATTCGTTCAGTAGAGAGTTTGATGGAAATTGAAGCTTCTCTTGATGCATCTATGTGCAAACAATTGGCGAGTTTAAAAGTAAAAACATATTAAACTTTTGATTTTCATGGAAGTTTTAACCAAATTTGAACCAATTGGTTGTGATGATGTTTTCACTTTTAAAATATTAGAAACTTAATTAATGTGAGTCCAAAGACTATTATGATGTGTAAGCCTACCATGATGAACATTTTTATGTATTAAGTTTATACATTACTGTATCATTAACAATGTATGCCAATTATGATTTCAGGTTTTAAAGCTTGGTTTAATTGGCGGTAATTAGGACCTAAAGTTGTTGAAAGTAATACTGTACTTGGTAAGTGATTAGTGTCATTTATACATAGACCTAAAGTATACTCCTGTCTGTATAGACCTATAATTGATTGACTAGTTTGTAGCATTGGTTCCTTTCAAGTCCCATGTGTACTCATTACTATCCCTATGTTTACTTCAATATAGGATATAGGTACAACTCTTTTATATATAGAGTACATAGTAGCAATAAAGTTTCATACTTGAATTGAACCTGTTGTCTGTGTGCTAAATCAGATTACATAAACATACAGACTATAATTATGTCATGTTATGTCATTTATATCACCACCATCCATACTTTTACACTACATCAAATCAAAAACATTTATCATATAATAATTGTCTTGTTTTTTGTTTTGTTTTTTCTTTTAGGAGCTGTTCGAAGAAACCCAATTTCAAAGGATGCCACACGGGAGGAAATAAAAGACAATTAAAGTCTTTTTTTGTACAATGCAAGGGATAAGGATGGGGGGAGAAAGGCAAGAACTAACATTGCCTACTACACCATTCATAAAAAAACTATATTTATGTACAGCATTTTTTAACTGTTTATAATATAGTTGGTCCCATTTCTTTGCTCATTTGTTTAATGGAACATGACATAACCAAAATACTAAAACTTTTATATTTATTTTGTAAAAACATTTTCTCACCCAACATTTCGTTTCCTTCACTAAGAAGAAAACTTTTATAAAAATATATTTTGTAAGATGAATTTTTAAAAATTTTAACTGGACTAATATATTTAGTTTCGGCTTGTGCGTCGTGTTTCGACTGTATGATCAATATTTATACTGTATATGCTATTTTAAATTTGTAATATGTATTGTTTTTTTTTTAGTAATATCCAAGTCCAAATAAAGGAGCATCTAGAGTGTTGAAACTTAAATTGTGATCTCGATTAACTACCATTTCGTAACTGCTGCCCATATCAGCAATTAATGGGTACCATATGGGATTTACATATGGACCCCATGTGGAATAATCCATATGCAGCTCCAATGGGCAAACCCATATTCTGCCCATATGAGATTTACATATGGGCCCCATGTGGGACAATCCATATGCAGCCCTAATGGGCAAACTCATATGTTGCCCATATGAGCAAGCATATATGGGTACCATGTGGGATTTACATAGAATGATATGGGCTAACCCATATGACGCCCATGTGGGGCTTGGGTGCAGAATCTGCTGGGGCCCTACTGGGCAAGCCCATATGCCGCCCATATGAGATTTTTATATGGGTCCAATGTGGGATAACTCGTATGGGGCCCTAATTGGCAAACAAATATGGGTACCATATGGGATTTACATGGGATGATATGGGCTAACCCATATGACGCCCATGTGGGGCTTGGGTGCAGAATCCGCTGGGGCCCTACTGGGCAAGCCCATATGCCACCCATATGAACAGGAATATGGGTATAATATGGGATTTACATGGGATGATATGGGCTAACCCATATGACGCCCATGTGGGGCTTGGTGCAGAATCCGCTGGGGCCCTACTGGGCAAGCCCATATGCCACCCATATGAACAGGAATATGGGTATAATATGGGTACCATATGGGCTTGCTACCTGGGTAGAGCCTATATTCTTTTTTCAAAGTAAAAATTAACTAACAATATTTGTTTAATTTAAATATTACAGTAGTAGCAAATATGACTACATGTCTGACAAAGTGCAAGTATCCAATTTGAGTTGAGAATAAATCTGTTTGTATGAACCACGACATCCAGATTACTGATCATAATTGCGCTGATGGCTAGGGTTTAATTTGAGCCTACCTTAAAAATTTTAATATTAATCGGTTCAATAATTAACCAGTTAGTTTAGTTGGGTGATTAGTTATCTGTGATAAATCATTTTTGCCAAAAATTTACAATTTTCTTTTATTTGACGTAATTATACTTTATTATTCACACCACAAAATTCTAACTTATTTTTGTCACAAAATAAATACTTTAAATTTTCCCTGTAGATTAGCATCAACAGTCTAATTACCGTAGATAGTTGTAGTTTATATCTGTGGTAACTGAAGTCTTAAATTATTTAACATCTTTACAATAGTTTTTTTTTATAGAATATAAATAATATAAAATTTTATATTTTGATATTGGTTGTTGATAATTAATAGACCTTAAAGCATTCATTCAAAATAGTCATGGTTTATTATTGCCAGCCTACAGAACAGAAAAGTGTTAACGTGCATTCTGTGTCAGCACTTAACAAAGTACCTTGCCTGTCATCTGGAAAAGGCCAACAAAGTTAAAAACACAGAAGTGATTAAAAACATGGTTTCTGATGCCAGAAAAAGGTGAATACTTCATTCATTATGAACAATTTTATTCATGTTGTTAACAGCTAAATTATAAATAACATATTGTTAAGTATAAACAAGAGCAATCCAAGATTTTTAATTTTTTTTTTAAACATAAAGACAAAGTAAAAGTAAAAATTACAGCTAAAATGCAGGCACAGTAGCATAGCAGGGGGGGTTTGGAGGTACCCTGTGAACTTATTTGTTGCACACCCAAAAAAACATTAATTGACCGTCTGAAGCAACTTGTTGAGGGTAGGTAGGCCTCATATAGGCTCTATTTATGATTTTTACATTTCACCCCCAACAAATGCCTCTTTTAAAAAAATGCAACGCTCCAGGGGAATTTATTAGGAACAATACGGTACTGTATATTTTCTTTTTTTTTTGCTCAATACAAGTTACCGAATATACAAATAAAACATCATAAAGTTCAGTTCTTGTGTGAATTTCTGTTGTTTTCTATATTTAATATTTTATTTTGCCGGAAAAACACCAGGAATTATTGAAAAATCTAAAATGGCAGGTATTTTGAAAATAAAAAACTTCTTAACCTCCTTTTTTTTTTCAAAACCCGGATGAGAAACATGTTTTATTTTTTACATGGCCTAACATAATAAATTGCATATTTTTATTTATTTTTCATAGAATATTTTAATAGTTAACTCTACCAATACTGAAAACCAAAAACTTATCAATAAAATGTATTGAAAATCACGTATTCTCAAGGGTTTCCATTTTTGGGTAAATTGAATGCTGTGATTGGATTATTGAAAAATGATAAACAGTTTTGTATGTTTTATCCAGTTATCATGAGCGTATCATTTAAAGTTTTCTAGATACTAAGGATCAGGGAAACAAAAAAAAGGCCAGACATTCCTGCAGTGTGCCTGGATGTTGGGCTAAAAACCTGGCAAGGTATGACATGCATCTGCAAAGGAAGCATAAATTCCCTGTAAGTTAAAATTCTTTCAACTTTAGCAGATATGTTAAATCAAATGGTAAATTATTTTTTTTTTTTATTTCAGAACAAGAAATAGTGTGTAGAGTAGTAATGTATTGCCAACTATTATAATTGTTTGTTAATTGTTTTTTTTTTAAATATGTATGTTAATTACAAAAATCTATTTTTTTAGAGTTCGTAGACTATCACCACTCTGTATTACTTAGGTTCAAATTTCTTTTTTTTAGTGAATGTTATTCATCTCTTTTTAGTGAGGATGAGGTCAGTGGGAAATCAAATGAAGAAAGTAACAAGACAACAGTGAAAATGAACAGGGCAGTGACAAAGAAGATGCATGGAAAAAGGGCAGTGAAGAAGAAGATGCATGGAAATAGGGCAGTGAAGAAGAAGATGCATGGAAAGAGGACAGTGAAGAAGATGATGCATGGAAAGAGGGCAGTGAAGTACAGGACAGTTACACAGAGGGTAAAAATAAACTAGGACAAACAGAAGAAAATGGCCTAAAAAACAGGTATATAATTCTTTTGCATTCCTTTTGTTTTTAACTTTTAAAAATGTTGCTTATTTTGTGTTTTAATTCTTGAATAGTCTTGCCCTTTATGCGGAAAGAAAACTCTTGACACATCCAGACATAAACAAGTTCATAAAAGAGTGAGTGACGTTTGGCATTTTTGTCAGCAATTAAAAAAAAGTAAGACAAACTATTTTTATGTAAAACATAACCACCCTGTAAATAATTTGTTTGTAAGTGAGATTATGTTCGCCAACCTGTAGAATATAAAGCCATCTAATTTACTTTTGTAAATTATTTACACAACATGGTAATTATTTATAATTATAGAAAGAGAGAAGCTAACCCAACTAAAAACAATTTGCAAATATTATGAGACTGGATAAGCACCTAAAAAAGGTGTATTGTTTTGAGGTAATTTTGTTTAATACAAAAAAAATGTGCTAATTGGAGTTTAACAGAATTTATTTGCCCACTTAATAGTTTTGGTAGCAAGAATAATATTAACAAATTAAATAATTCTGCATATTAAAAAAATGTATCTATTTTTATTTTAGATGTCAAATGAGAAGAAGGGTACTGTCACCTAGACTACCCTAGTAGTACTGCTTTCTGAAATTTTCAACTGGAATTAAATTAGTTTTAGTAGTTTTCTTACTAATAAGTAATCATTTAGTGTTAGACATTTAATATGCATTTTACCATTGAACATTTCAGCTTTCACAACAAATATCTTTTTTTTTATTTTTGTAATTTAGACTGGCAGTAAGGAATATAAGAAATATTCCAATTACGACAAGGAAAAAACACCAGATGAAGGTATGAGTTCAAACTTAAAATAAGATTGTACTTGTAGTTACTGTAAACAAATTGGCTTGCATAAAATGATTTTAGCACAGCCAGCCTTCTGCTTTATTAATCTGTCCATTTTACACTATAGCTTTTTCAAAAAAGGTAGGATTTTCATAATTATGGTTTTATTAGAAATGGACCCATTTACCAGTTTTTTTACTCTCAACAAGAAATTATTCAAGCAAACAAGCTCATCAGGAGATGAACAAATTGTGTAATGGCGATTACAACAATTTATTTGATGCAAGTTTGCTCAGAAAGTTAGTTTTTTTTTTTAAATATTTTATAAGTGTTAAAAATCTTTAATAATACACTATAGAACCTGTTATGTTTAAAAAAAAATCAATATTAACCACTCATTATGTAAATGTCTATTCATGTTCTGCAAATGTCAAATATTTTAAAACAAAGTTAGCTAATGTTTTCTTCTTTTATTTTTAAACATAGGAAAGTGAATGAATTTTGGAAAAACGCCTAGTACGATAAGGCCCTTGTGTACCTGGAGTTTTGCTCCTTTGAGAAACCAGATATAAACATAAATAAAATATCAAGAAGCGAAAAAATCCTAAAGATTTTGGCAAAGTCTTTAGCAAAGGGCATATCACACCAACGTGAAAGGAAGAAACCTGCCATAAACAGTAAATTATATTCATTTTGTTAAACATTGTGATTACATTTTTTATTTTATTTGTTATTATTTTGAATTATTTACTAAAAAACTAGCCACGCAAAAAAAAAAAGATAACTATCAAGAGCAGAGTCAAGGCCTTAAAATAGTAAAACTTAATGGATGTTTTTAAGATGTTTACCAAAAAAAACTTGTTAAAAGTATGTTTTTCACAAGCTAATTAATACATTATGACATCACCCGTTACCTCCATTACAGGCTGACAAAATGTCTCCACAATTTGGTTACTACTTTAGTCAACCTATCATGATATTTTATTATTTCATTTTAGATGCGTTGTGAAAATTTCCGACTCAAGTAAGCAGCAGAAAGAGCATTGGGCCTGCTGTATTGAACTTAATTAAGGCCATACAAGAGTTTGAGTCTTGATTGGTAATATTTTTAGTGTGAGGTTGTCTGCACTCAACAATACAGTGTTCATTTTACAGCGAGGTTGTCTGTATTCAACGATATTCAGGTGTTGGTTTTAAAAAGTTGTAGTTTTATGACATATTAGAGTTTTGTATTCAACAAGATTCCGGTGTTGGTTTTAAAAAGTTGTAGTTTTATGACATAGTAGAGTTTTGTATTCAACAAGATTCCGGTGTTGGTTTCAAAAAGTTGTAGTTGTATGACATAGAAGAGTTTAACCACTAGTAAAAATTGCTACACAATGTACTAAATAATAGAAAAAAATTCTTCTAAAATCCGACCATATGAAAATTATTTTTCCAAGATGGCTGCCAAAATGGCCGCCATCTCTTAAAACATCAGTCAGATTTTATTTTAAAAATTGCAACAAAATTGTTTTCAAGTGATTTTTATAACATTTAATATATGAAATAATGAAAAAAATTTAAAAAATTTGTGACTTTCCAGTGGTCAGAATTTTACAATTTTTACAATTTTGTTGCAATTTTTTTAGATGAAATGTGACAAGGTTTTAAGAAATGTGTAACACTTATGATATTATAATAAAAGAATATTATGATACAATCTTTTTCATGACGTTTAGTCATGAAGAGTGCCAGAAGGTGTTAGCCACTATTGGTGATGCCGCCATTTATGGCATTGATGGTGTTATCGAAAGCACCGATGACAACATAACAACTTATGATGAAGGCAATGTTTTATTAATTTTATTATACTGCGTATATAAAATAATAATACCCAGAACGTCCATCATTGAAATAAATATTTTGATTATTACAGAAAATGGGACTGGCGAAATCTCTTGGGAAGACGGGATAGGATGCATCACCAATACACCATCTGCAAATACGTCCGCATCTAGGCCTACTACGACAATCAATTCCGAGCTAGAGCTATTATGAGTCCAACAGGAGCGTTTAGAAATAGAAAAGCAGAGATTACAAATTGAAAAGGAGAGATTGCAAATCGAAAAGGAGAGGTTATAGATTGAGAAAGCAAAGAAGAACGAAATTTAGGAAAATCAACAGAGTTTTATATTTAACTTCTATAATAATAGAATATAAAAGAATATAAATATGAAAAACGTACATTTCAAATTAGACGAAACTAAATAACGCATATCAACAGTTTTATATAATGTATATAGATTATAAATAAATATATTAATATAAATAATAATATTTAAATATGTATATATAAAACCATCAACCGTTTTATTAATCGATAACAGCAGATTAATAACAAATATAAACGCTCATATAAACTATATCTGTGAGTTTTATGAGGTTTTCATTGCGCTAATTGTACCATTAATTGCCAACGTATTGCGTTTGCTTCAGCATGTCCATCATTCATCATGACATCATTGACATTGTCTCCGTTCATTGGTAGCTCTTCGTTGGGCAAGAGGGGAATGTGCATTGTCATGTTGTGCAAAATTGCAACAGCCATTATTGTTTGGCAGCAATGTTTTGGGCTGTACTGCAGAGTACCACCACTGCGATGAATGCATCTGAAGCTTTTCATGACGCCGAAACACCTTTCAATGACATTTCGTGCCTGTGCATGTCTGTTGTTAAAATTGTTCCTCCTCTGTATTTGGATTATTGATTGGTGTCATTAACCACTCGCGTAACGGATACCCACTATCGCCTAAACGATTAAATCATTACGTTAATTAAATGCTAGACATTTTAAACATTTTAAATATAATTATATTTAATTTGTTATAAGTAGACCTACTATATTATTAGGGCCCGTTTTAAAATTATTTTTGAAACAAGGAAACTATGGGAATTTGCCGTCATAAGATATTATATTATTATATGTTATACATTATTATATTATAGGCTATAATTTCAGCAAAATTTAACAAAAATCCTTGAGGAATCAATCCATCCTGAAAACGACGTCCAATAGTTGAGTTGCTCAAAATAAATGAGTCATGACAACTACCGGGATACTTAATAACCACATCTAAAAACTTAAGATTTGAATCGCAAATCGCTTTGACATTGATAGAGTGGTATGCTTTTCTATTCACATAATACATGCTCATCGATAGATGGAGCTTTAATAGCAACATGAGTGCCATCTATCGCACCAAGAATATTAGGAAACCTGTATTTTCTAAAAAAGTGTTGTTGAATATGGATTTGATTTTCCCTATCCATCGGGAAAATGATGTGACGCCTCAAAACTCAATTGAGTGACTTGCTATATACCAAACTTAATATTTAACATGAAGAGAATGCCACCAGTGAAAGGGAAATGCTATATTTTCTTTAAGACAACAAATTCTCAAAAGGGATGTACCATATTGAGTAGTGGGGTGAGGAAGAAAGTTATGATGAGGATGCCGAAAGTTACAATATTTCTATGTTTTCATTGGCAATCGATTTAACACAGGGCGTAACACAGTACAGTACATTGAAACAAAAATTTAAAAAAAATATTAGTCTGTACAATACAATTGTGTACAATACAATTGTGTACACTACACTACTTTATTATGGTGCTTCTTTTACATCGTGCTAAAGTTTACTGAATGGTGCTTTTAAATTTTAGAATGTTTTCTGAGCTTTTTAATACTCATAAAGAGTTATACATATGCAACAAGTGATAAATAAAGGAGTGATGCTGTTTTTTTAAATAAAAAACATCCATGTCTGTTTGATTCATTATGTGCATTCCAACTTGCCCTATTTGCATCCCAACTTGCCCTATTTGCATCCCAACTTGCCCTATTTGCATCCCAACTTGCCCTATGTGCATCCCAACTTGTCCTATGTGCATCCCAACTTGCCCTATGTGCATCCCAACTTGCCCTATGTGCATCCCACCTTGCCCTATGTGCATCCCAACTGCGGGGTAAGTTGGGACAACAATTTACTGTAATTGCATAAGAGCCATAACTAATTAACTAATGAATATCTGTGCATATCATTTTCAGATTTTATTGATGAATATTATTTCCATCTTATACCAAAAAACTAATAATATTTTTTTATGGAATTATGACTGTTAATCTAAAAAGTGTCCCAACTGGCCCTGCTCTCCCCTAATTGTAAAGAAACTTCAGTAAAAATCTACAGAAACGTCTGTACCTCTGCTTCACATACTTTTTATGTAAAATTACTGGAATTTTTTTCACAGTGTAGCTTGATTCTTTAGTAGGGCACATTGTTATGTACGACACGAAATAAATTGAATACAATATAAAATAAGACACCTGATCGACTTGCAAAAGGAAAGCCTGTCGCTTCTAAGATCACTGGTGGCATAGAAAAATACAGCCGATGATGACGTGATTGACAGTCCATTAAAATCCAAAGATGAAATGGATGCTATGGATATTAGACGGACATATCAGTCTTTCCAGTGACGCATGGTAATTATTGAATTCCAGTATTATTAACCATATTTATTCAAAGAAACATCACCTTTTAAATAAACAACCCTTATCCAAATTGTATATTGGCATTATGCGTCTCAATATGACGAACTGGTTGAAAGAAGAACAGAAAGGTAAACACATTATTTTTGCAGTAGGCCTATAGTAATTTGGAAATACAGGTATACAGCTTACCAACAGTTTGTGTGTTTGTGTTGGAGGTATCTGGGATGAGGCAGGCATTTCCCAATTACATCCTGTGTAATAACTAAAATAAGAGAAGCTTTTCCTGACCCTGGGGAGAATTAACAGGATTTAAATATCCTCGATTGAATGAAGACGAATACAGTACTACAGTATCTCTACGTGTTAAGTTTATTTTAAAGAACAAACATCATCATTGTCATTTAGAATTAAAACCCTAATGACATTTATTTGAAAATAAATTACGATAAATTCTTTTTTGTTTATAAGACCGTTTTAACTCTTAAATTCATTCATAACATCAATGTGTTTCTATTGATACTAAATTAAAAATTATTGCAGCACGAAGGAAAGGTCTTTGAATCTGTGGTAGCAACTCAACTCAGATAGACACTCAGTTCCTGAGACAGTCAAACAACCGACTATAAAAGATACGGTGTTTTGGATTGCTGATGCGTTGGAGTTGGCAACTGAAGAAAACCTAAAGCGATCGTGGAACAAGTTAATGAAAAATGAAGCAGATGATCAAGCAGATGATCAAACAGCTACAGACGAAGTAGAGGATAGGAACGTTTTCGAAACTATGTTTCAAGAACTGGGAGCCGCGGCTGTTGATGAGTGGTTAGCCGTAGATGCTAAAAATCCTGGACACTAGTGGTTAACAAATGAAGAAATTGATTTTGTCAGTATCATTGGACGAAGAAGAAGCATTTGAAGCATTGGAAGTTGTGGTGGAGTGGTTTGAGCAAATGCAGAAAGATCCATGTAATGCAAGACAGATTCGATGGTGGAGAGATGAAGCTGCACAAATGAGAGCAGCGTCATTGAATGAGATGTCGGAGAGAAAGAGAAAATAAAAATTATATTAAAAAAAATAAACAGATATTGATTTCGGTCCCTACCGTACGTAAAAGAAAGGTTCTACTGTAGTTAACTTTGGAAACATTAGTGTTCACTGCCGTATAAAAATAAATATAAGTACAAAAGTACTTTATGAATAAATACATGAGGTACTGCTGACACATCTTTGGCATCTAGGCCTTTGATGCCACTATCAACGTTTTATTACAAACTGGTAACCAGGAACGCTAACCATGGTAACCAGGGACGCTAAACGGAACGGAAGCCTTTGTACATACCCAGCCTGGAATGTATCTAATATAGCCTGATATAGAACTGGAATGGTAGCTCTTTCTACCTTGATCTGTATTAATTTAACCAATTATAATGTCACAAAGAGAAATATGGGCAGATGACTAAAATGTTGTTGTTAAGTGGGAAATTGAAAAAAAACATGGCACTAAATGTAAGATTATGCAAATTACATGGAGCAGGAAACCTATTTATGACGAATATTTTACTGGTAATAAATTAGAAACCGTATCCAGGTGTAACTATTACAAAACCCTGAAATGGGGAGAACAATCGACACTGTTGTTTTCAAATGTAAAAGACTAAACAGATTTGCAAACCAAGAAATTCTGATTTAAAATTGATACATCTCTATCCTGGCCCATTAATGAATATGGTATCTTTTTGTTATGAGACAAAATGGTTGCCTATCTTTTATTTTATTTAATCAAATTTAATGAATTATTATGATCTTATATGAGTACAGTATTAAATGTTATATATTTTGATCCGATTTAAAGTAACAAATGTTTGGTCTTAACCAAGTTATTTTATTTATTTTAAATTGGTATAGGTGTGTCACTGCAGGCTGGGATGTCCATCAAAAGGGATTGAGTTTGTTTTCCCCCGGGTTTAGCATGTGTGATGTACTGTGTTATTGTCCGTTTTGTAAAATCCAGAATAAATTGAATTGAATTACAAAACAATAGAAAAATAGATTATTACATGAAAGACTTTGAAGATGGAAGTGACAAATGGTAGTATAATTACGATATATCTGTCAATACAAGCGAAGTAGAACTTGTACTCCATAATCTAAAAACTAATAAAACTTCTTTCTGTTTATCCTGAAGGAATATCTTATTCAACAAATCAATTTGAAATTCGGTGCTTTGTGGTTAAATGAACAACTATTTTAATTGGCTTATTTTCATGAAATCATCAAGCATGTACGCTGTTTTTTCAATTATGTAGAAATCAAATCTCTGAGACAAAAAGTAATAATCATCAGCTTTACCCCTATAAAAATAGAAAGCAATAGGAACTAGATGAACCACATTAAGGTGCATAAATGTGTGCCAAAATGAATTATCATGTACGGTAATGTTTGACCATTTCATCATCAGCTTCTCCTTATCCGAAACCTCTGGAAAATATCTCAATTAGCTCCTTCGTAAATTACAGTACTTTAGGATTAACTATGATGGACCATCATTGACCATGAACATGTGTAATTCATAGCATGTTCATTCATAGCAAAAATTGTAAATGTGGGAAGCGCACATATCTTTCTATTTTCAATACATCAAATGGCCATCTGGTTGCTTTATATTTGGCACAGCATATCTACTGGATACACAGATAGTGCTTCATATAAATCACTTTATTTGTATGCATTTTCAATTCTGCAAGTTGAAAGGATGTTATCAAAATTTGAACTTTGAACTTTTACACAAATCTGGAAATTGTTGATGTTATTATAATATTGTTGATATCATTCAACTGACCTTTTGTGTACATTATAACAGCGTGAAACAATATTATTTGATTCAGTTTCTTGGTGTTTTGGAGCAGAAGAATGAAGACAATAGTGTTCATAACGAAGTGTAATCTTGCTGTGATTGTCTCAATTTGCTGACAGTGTGGTCACTTTCGTCCTTTGTTTATAACTTCTTGTTTGTGGTTTCCGCTGACCTTCATCACCATTAGAATTATGTATGTTCTTATAGTTGAATACAACTTGTCTTCCTTTTGTCTTCTAAGTTTAGTACATGTACTTTTTCCATTCATTAAGATGGACATTTTTATTGTTTGGCAACACTTTGGTCTTTCTAGATGGTATTTGGAAAATCCTTTGTGCAGCCCTTATTGATGGCCAGTGGAGGATATGTACATTTATCAGAAAGTGAACAACTCTGTAGTGTTATAGCTTTCCAAATGTACTCAGTAAATCCGTCTGTGCTAGGAGTAAGGCCATCTCATTTGATCCAGTCAGTCCTTTTGTAGTAATTGATCTTCTAAGGCATGCAAGAATGTTGACTTTACTATTACAACATGTTACTATTATAGTGCCCAAATGAATAGTAGCTAATGAGAATCTAAACACCCTCTTCATATCAAGCTCTTAACAGACGGCACTTGTCATCATCAGGCATCCTTCAGTCAAGATTGACTATGGAGACGACATTGGAGAGAATTTCATCCGTTTTCCAGTGAGTCTGTGTGAGTTCCAGTGGCTGATCTAGATTTTCTTTTCAGATACCTTTCTTCATTTTCCATACGATATCTTTCTTTACTGTGTAGAAGTCCTGCCTTAATACAAAAGTCCTTAACAGACGGCACTTGTAATTCCACATAAAGACAAGATACCATTTGTGTATTGAAAATGGAAAGCTAGTTTGTCAGTGTACTCTTATGCAAAATGATCTTATTCTGGTATTGATAGAAGAGCCAGATGATTCGGATAAGGAGGATGATTATGAGCAAGACGACATTATACTCAAGAATACAGTAGATAATTTGTTTGACCCTGGTTATAAAAATCTGGAAAACTTTAAAAAAAATTTAAATAAGAAAAGATTAAATAATGATGCAAGATACCAAATAACATTTGCTGCCATCTATTTGGTAAAGGTTGCCTGAACCAAAAATAAAAAACCAAAACAAACAACCATCCACTCCCACTTGTAATTTGCAATTGTAAAACAATAAAAAGTATTCACAAATTGGAAATAAGTTGGGTGAAAAGTGCCATAACAAGTCAGTAGAAACTTGTCTAAAAGACTTTGAAGTGGAATTTTTCACCAGAATGGTGATAAACACAGAATTTTGGGATTGAAAAGCAACCATGTAACATCAAGCTACGTGCACTGCCCTACTTTGAGAAAAGGGCTTGTCTACAAAATGCTACTTTTGATTAATCGACCGACAAAAGACAAAAATCTCAATTTTGAAAAAAATGTAAAAACAGTACAGCACCACAGCAGTTAACGTGTTTGGTGAACAGCAATTTCAATATAATATAATATAATTTCTTTACGGGAGAAAAAAAAAATTAGAAAAAAAATGTGAAAAATTGGATTATTTAGGCCTTATTTATTATGACTATGTTTAAAAAAGTCCTTAGCAACGGAAAAATTCTTCCTAGCAACGGCTTTTGGACCATAAAAAACTAATTTACCTATGTATTTTTGAAGAAAAAAAGACACAGCATGTTAACAAAAGCCATCAAATATATCGAAGTAAACAATCAAAATTTGTCTGAAATTTGTGTTTAGATAGTCTTTATATATTTTAGAATACTTTAGTATTGAATTGAAATGGGATCTTCAAGAAATAAAGCCAGAAAAAGAGCTAGAAAGTTTCATGGTAACAAGCATAGTAAGCCCAGGCCTGATGATCAGAATGAGTCTGACAGTGACGCTCAAGAAGGTACTAGTACTAGGCCTAGCCTTAATTTATCTGCTTCAGCAATGAAATTGAAGAGATCTAGAGATAGTTCAGGGTCAGATAATGAATCTATAGGACTTGAACATTGCCAGGATGGATATGTATTTGTTAGTGTTGAGTTGCTATGTAGTTTTATTGAATGCAACACAAGATGTCATGAATGCAAATGTGCGGTCTCGTGCGGACTGAATGTAAAAGCTAAACAAGGTTTCTGCCATTTCATCAGCGTTCAATGTACAGAGTGTGATTGGAGTACACAGTTTCAAACTTCCAAAGATGTTGAAAAAGATGAATCTGTACAAGGAAAGCTCACAAAAGAGATAAATGTACGCATGGTGGCTTACGCCAGGGCAGTCGGAAAAGGACATTCATGCCTCACAAAACTTTGTATATTGGCAAATTCACCCCCACCTATGACAGAGGATTGCTACAACAGCATATTTGAAAAAAGTTCTTGCAGCATCAACTGAAATTGCTAGAGAGAGCATGAGAAAAGCAGCAAGTGAAATAAGAACTGCCATATTGGTTGATACTGGGAAATGCGTAGATGTTGAGGTTCTCTCAAATATTTGCAAAAGTTGCAAACTATGGGAGTGCAAGGACAAAGACTCTACAGAATACCTTTTCAGTGGAAAGAAATGCATATATGCAATATGAACCATGAGGGGTCAGCCGGTTCAATGGAACCCGAAGGCGCTGTCCGTATATACAAGCGAGCTGTTGAGACGAGAAAACTTCGCTATAAACATTATCTAGGTAATGGAGACACAGCATCATTTGCTAAAGTTGTAGCTGCAAAGCCATATGGCCCAGACTTTATTATTAACAAAATAGAATGTGTTGGACATGACTTCGCACGTTTATTAATAATAATAACGGTAAAAAACTAAAGAATGGTAGAGGCGTCAATGGAATCTTCCTGGAATGATGAAAGCAGTGAAAGCTGTGCTTCCACACATGGCATCTACAGATAACGACCCCCAGCACAATACTTGTCCGACTGGCGAAGATAGTTGGTGTAACTATCAAAAGGACCCATCATCCTACAAACATCGATATGGGCTTCCAAAAGCTGTTGTTAAAGAAATCCAACCGATCTTCAACGATCTGGCCTCAAAAAGTCTATTAGAGAAATGCCTTCATGGGAAAACTCAAAATGTAAATGAATGTTTGAACAAACTTATTTGGGACAGATGTTCAAAAGAATATTTTGTAGAGAGCCCTATTATAAAGGATGCTGTAAATATGGCTGTCAGCTATTTCAATGATGGATGCAGTAGCTTTTTGGAACTTTTTCTTTTATTAAATATAACACCAGGAACTTTTACACAGTTGGCGTGCGAGAAAACCGACTCAAAAAGAATCATGCATGCAGAAAATAAAAAATCCGATCGACAAAAGCGTAGACGAACATCACTTAGACACATAAAAAAAGGGTGGAAGAAGGAGCAGTGTATACACCAGGGGGACATTAGGGGGGTTTTTGCTAAAAAACAACATTAAAAATGGACTTTTGCATGCGTAATGATATATTACAATGTGTATATTTACAGTATATGATTTTCCGCCTCCGTTTCCGCGGAACCATATTTTGATCAATTTGGTATCTTTGAAACATGATAACTCAAACATTACTGCATCAATCTTGATGAAATTTGGTATACATACAGCACTAACTGTACTCTACTGCATGTATAAAATGAATAATGTTGTGTTTGTTAATAACTTAATTTACTCATATGAATATATAATGAGCCATCGAAAGTCGCATATGATTAATATTATCAATCTGTCATAAAATATTTTAGGTTTTAAAGGTTCATGCAGTGTATTATGATGTAATAGATGTAATTACAAAGTTTGATTGAATTCCATTCAGCCAATTTTAAGATATGGTGTTTTAAAGATTTACTGTAATTTGATACGTTGGCGGCCATTTTGAATATATAATTAGCGCTAATTAAAAATTTTTTTGTGTAAATATAATTGTTATGACCTAATTTACAAATAAAACTTACTGTTACCTTTATTTAAACTAAAATTAAATAAATGACTTTTTTACCCATGTTCTACCTAGCTCTAATCTCTTGGAAATAAGGAATTGAACCCGACTGCGATTTTTACTTTTATACATATTTAGAAAAATGGATTTACATGCAAAGTAGAAGGAAGAGATAGGATAATAAGATTTATAAAGTGCACATATCCACAAAGTGCTCAAGGCGCTTGTGAAAACCATGAAAAATACTGACCTTGAAACTAAAAACAAAACATTTTGAAAAAAGAAAAACAAAATAAAAGCATACCCACATCACTACTTCCGTTTGCTGTTAATTTAAGGAAGACTGTGCAGTATTTAAACTTATATGTATTTTTTTTTCTTTAGGATGGTGGAAGTTCTGAGTAGGAAAGTTTGATGAATTATTCAAATTACTCAGTAAATAATTCTATTGATATTTCAATGCCTAATACGGATTTCTTCATTCTTAAGTCTAGTGCCATTTTTCGAAATAACCATAACTGTGAAGGTGTAACAATCGATATCAATCTAGACAGAAGAGATGTGTGTTTGTTCAGGTTTTATAAGAAATTGATCAGAGAAGAATAAACTTGATTTTGCATTCGGTACATGTTGTATGAGACTCCTTTTTGTTGCATACTTAAGACAGACAGTTCTGTTATTTATTTGTTAATTTTGTAGCTTAAGTTAGTTAAGATAAAAGGTACCAAGCTTGATTAGCTTCGGCTATACCTTGGCTACCTTTTGTATTAAATTGTTTTTTTGTTTGATACAATAAAGAAGAAGAGAGAAGTTAGACCTTCGGTCCAAATTGTTCATTCGTTTGATATTTTAAATCAGCCGGTAACTGTATTATAATCATAATATTATTATGATGATAAGTCTGTCGAGGAATTTGCAACAAAAGAACCAAGCAACCAACAACTAAGCAAGCGCAAATAATTAAGAAGAAAGCTTTATATTCCGTTGCAACTGATTTTTCAGAAGATGGGCTATCTATATGGAAATTGGCAGTTTGAATTGGTCAGATTTGCCTTAAACAACATTGGAATTATTAGTACAGCTGAACAGATCCAATTTCAATAATTGCACACCTTACTACCAATATCAACAACGTAGATGGCATGCCACTTTTTGCTGGTATGCCATGGTCTGAGTATTTATTGTCCATGGCAAGAAATGGCACTTTGGTGCCACCTGATATTACAAGCTGTTGCTGAAATATGCAGTATAGTAATAATTGTATTTTCATCGATTGGAACTGAGGCAGCCACAGTAATTCGACCACTTAATAGTATTTCAATTTCAACAATAACATTAGGACATTATGCAGAGAATCATGGGGAACATTATGTATGCGTCTCTAGTAGTATTAACAGTAATGACAATGCAGAAGAAATGAACTCCCCAAACAAATTCCAAAATAACACTGATACTATGTCATCAAGTTATAGTATTCCAACCGAATACACAGGAAACCTTGCATACACCAGCCGAAAATACAAGCAAGATAAATGTCCTTCGTCTAGATCAAAATTCACATTTCCCATGCGAACATCAAGCAGACAAATGTGTTGCCAAACGAAATCCTTGAAAAAATTATTATATTTGTGATACACCGATATCAACTCCAGTTTTTCTAAGTCAAATTTGTACATTTAACAGTCTCTATATGTACATAACCAAGTTAATGCAATAACAAAACGGGACATGCATGGTACTAGGAATACACATGCCATCTGGAGAACCTGGAACAATAAGTGTTAGAAAACTTATAAAAACATTTGGTACAATCAGTGGCCTTTTATTAGAAATTCGAAGGATCATAAGCAATGCAAAATAGGCAAATGCATGGATTGATCTTTAAAGTGCAGGTTACGGATGGTTTATTATATTAAATGTTTTCTTGAAGGAAACAAAAAAAAAGTCATCATAAATAAATGTTATTGGTCCAAAATGTAACTTTATTTTTACAATTTACTTTTTTTAAGAAAGGATTAGCCCAGGCATGAGTTTTAAAACATTTTCAATTATAGTTTATACTGCAATAGGGAAAACACCCTGATTAATTATGCAAAACATTTTCAATTATACTGCAATAGGGAAAACACACTGATTAATTATGCAAAACATTTTTTAATCTTTTCGTTGTCTAAATTGTGATTTTTAAGCTTAAGTCTATAAACTACAGTACTTAATTTAAAGTAAATCGATCATAGTGTTCTGAGTTATAATTTTAATTTTCATATAGTTTAATTTATGCCGCTTTGGTACAGCATTTGTTTTGTATGTGTTTATGATCGTAGTTTTATTAAGAATATACTCCTAAAGATATTATGTATAAAGAAATTATGTACCTCTATTAAAAACCCATCCAGATTAGAGGAAATTACTTTTTTTATTTGGAAGTACAATTGTAAACTAAAGTACTCAAGAAAATTATTTACATTCATTTTCTATTATATTCTAGTTGAATGTAGTTCTTCTGTGCATTTTAATATTGATTCAAATTAAAAACTAGTTTACTAGTTGATATATAATACTACTGTTTTCTTTTATTGATATCAAAATTGACTCAATGTTGTTTAGATTTACAGTAGCTGCCCGTTTCATGGAAAAAGTGTCCTGATGATTCAATTGCAGGAATTAAAATGATAACGTGCTATGACAAGAAACAAGTGAAAGGACATCTACTGGCATCATGTTTAGATTTACCAGCCAGAGCAATAGTGTCAAACATGAAACACTTTAATGGTTGGTTTGGCTTTTTGTTTAGATGAAGGTATAATAACAAGACCTAATGCCCCGATTCATAGATACTACCCATTCACAGACAACAATTAAATCAAACTATCATGCAAGGTATAACAAGACCGAATGCCCCGCTTCATAGATACTACCCATTCACAGACAACAATCAAATCAAACTATCATGCAAGGTATAACAAGACCGAATGCCCCGCTTCATAGATACTACCCATTCACATCAAACTACCATGCCAGGTATAACAAGACCGAATGCCCTGCTTTATAGATACTACCCATTCACAGACAACAATCACATCAAACTAACATGCAATTGCAAGACGCCAGAACTGCTGCCATAACACGCCAGTCATCTTAAAAAAGGTGTTTTTTTGTCTGGTAGGCCTAATAGTAATACATTTACATACAATTTCTATAACAGCCCCAAGACTTTAATTTAGTAAGGGAAAAATTATACTCTTCCGCGATTTAGCAGACCCGAATGGATCTAATTGTTAAATACGTACTGTCAAAGGTCACATTTCTGGGCATAACATGGAAATTATTTCATTAAAGTCAATATAAACATTTGTGTTCTAAACAATTTGAAACCAATTTCAAGTTTATGACAAACGGTTTAAAATAGAGATGTGATATTGTATAAGAATGGTGTTAAAAATTAAAGTTAAATATGAAAGAACTAACCCATGCCAACCCCGAAAACTACTTTCAGAGCTGACGTCCATTCAAAATCGAGGAGGTTATCGTTGGATGAGCCAAGCGTACATCAGCTCGATTCCTGGGGGAAATATACTGCTAAGTGCAGCCATTCAAGTAAAGTGCTAAAAGTTTTTTGTTTCTGGGGTGTAAAGACGTATGAAAGGCATACTTATTTCAGGCATCAACGTCTGTACCTTATTCCCCGCTATAACGAATGTGTGGAAAATGCACAAGAAAAATTACTTGCTGCTTCTCGTGATAATAGGTGATAACAGATACAGTACATTGTTGGACGTCAAGAAGAACAAAATCTTAACAAATGGAACTTGTGCAGGTAATATGTCTTACTTTCTAATGGTTGTTGTACAAATATATATTATTCAGTGAAAAAAATGCTATCAACAAATTTTTCTCATAATTTTTTGAGTTAATGAAGTAGGTGGAAGCTACCATATGGAGTTGGAGGGATTAAAGAGGTGCTTAAACATTCTGAAATCAGCCAAAGTTACAGTTGGTTCCATTATCACCATACAGATTGGCACTCGGATTAAAAAATGGCTGAGGGAAAAGTATAAAGAAGTAATCCACTACTTTGATATCTGGCATGTGGCTAAAGGTATACAAATACCCGTTTTGAAAAAATGATTACTTTATTCTAGTTTCAACAAAAACAAACATACAGTAATATGTTCGTTGCAAAAAGTGCTTTGCTCTACAAAAGATATTCAGGTATCAGGTTTTAAAGGCTGTCGGCAACAGAGTGTACTCCATATACTACTAACTTAATGAATTTATTTAGAGTTTGAAAAAGAAACTAGCGGTTCTGGAGAAAAAGAAAGGGTTCAAGTTGATTTCAAAATGGCGACGGAGCATTATCAACCACTTATATTGGTCTGTTGTTTTAAGTAAAGGATATGGCGAATTGGCACTGGCTAAATGAGAATCGATGTACTGTAGGATCTAATATTGCAACTGATAGTGGTAGTATTGGTCCCAAATAGAAAGAGACCTGTTTCGTATGGATAGAGTTCTGTAATAACAATTCGTTTTTTTCGCCCCTTTCTCACAGACGTGCCGGTATCGTTACGGAAATATATACTGGCTTTCTGTGAGAAAAAAAAAAGGAGTCTGGCATATTCGGCCAATAAAATGTCTGACAAAATAATTATTGAGGGTGTTTTCTATTGTTATTAATTTTGTCTAGCGGCGAATCTTAAGTTACAGATTATTGTCTTCCGTAATAGTATATTGTGCATATATTATACAGGCACAGCAATTAAATAGCTGTCATTGGTGTAAACACTTGTGATATTTCTAAGTATCATCTGTACTCATTCATTCATTCATTCATTCTTTATTTAGCCTTAAAAATCGAAATACATTTAAAACAAGGTAACAAAAACGAGACAGGTGGAAATCTAAGGAGGCAAGGATAAGCAAAAGCAATTATATAATCGCTGTAGCTCGCAGGCTTGCTTATCCATCTTTAGACAGGTCCCAAATCTCATAGCACAGGTATGCAATTAGCACCCTGTGTGATAACCACATTATCCTGTGTATAACCACAATGAATATTATTATTATTACTATCATTTTATACCAGTAGATTAGAATACTTTTAGTTAAGATACTTTCACTTGTATATTGAACATCGAAAAATCATATTAGCAACTACGCCTCGTGTATACTTTATAAACTATAACAAAATAAGTTTACAATCGGCAATTTGTAAAACACAGTAGAAGGAGAAATCAGGCTGTACAATTTACAAGGCGACAAAGGATCAGGCACCAAGAAAGAGATATGGCCTATAGATTATATGCTACAAATTTCTTCTTGTCCCCTTATTTTAAGCAGCTCTCTTATCTCATTATCCCTCCAGTTCGACATTATTATTGTTAATTAAATTGAATCAGTGCTAAAGTGATACACTTAACAGCGTTATGTTCTCACAGAATGCCGTTATCACAGAATGCCTGTCTCGCATTGCGGGGAATATCCCTAGTAATATTACTAGGTCTAAAGCAGGTCATGTCGATGCCGCATGATGCCAAGACAAGTTCTCATAGAAAACCATACCGGCATGGTAAATGGTATATTCTTGCAACATTCCTGGCACACAGCTCTGTGGAAAAGGGGCTTTAAAGGCACAGAATGTTGTGAGCAGATGTTTTGGGCAGGAGGTACCTCAGGAAAGATGTTGTGAAAATGTCCCCACTTGGTCAGACATTTGGAGTAGAAGGTTTCCACACAATAATCAACCACTTTGCTAAAAAAATGTACCACTTTGGCTATGCGGGTATGAAGAGCAGGTACTGTACATTCTCTTAATGATACATAAATCAAATTCCACATGACATATGTACAAATTTTTGTACCAAGGTCTTTTAACCTGTCAAAATTGTAATGAGGTATCCTGTTGTGAATTGTTTACACAAACACAGCAGGGCCCTTGTACCACAAATCTGTTTCATTGGGACTGCTATACACTTTACAAATTAAAGTAGTATAGTGTCTAGGTGGCCTTGAACCACTGGTCATCAGTGATTAAGGGGTCATAAAACCTTGACTCAGAAATACCGGGATAGTTTAACCCTAGCTTAAGTTGTGCATGCTTCATTTACTCTCTATTTTTAATTCTGGCCCCGAAACCTTGACTCAGAAATACCGGGATGGTGTCCGGCGGGGGATAGTTTTACCTTAGTTAAGTATAGTTAAGCTTAGTTACATTTTTTTTTTTTTTCACATTATTGATTGTCTCCATCCCCGAAACCTCAACTAAGAAATACTGGAATGGTGTCCGGCGGGGGATAGTTTATTACCAATAGTTAAGGTCCTATGTAAAGCACCTAGAGGGGTCAGTGATCCATTAGGCGCTATATAAATACTGTTTATTATTATTATTATTATAAATCATCAGAATTGGTGATTAAGAGCTTTTATTGCACCCAAGTGAGGCTCTCCTCATCAGGGTATGGTTGTGTTTATGAACATTTAAAGTATCTTCTCCCTACTGTTTACAGACTTCTAGTTATCCGGCTACTCATGGCCTTACTTTCAGCCTGATTTGCATGATTATCTCATAAAATACATTGTTTAATCCAGCAAGGTCGCCTTCAACTCCCCTGAGGACA
This sequence comes from Antedon mediterranea, assembly GCF_964355755.1. NCBI lineage: Eukaryota > Metazoa > Echinodermata > Crinoidea > Comatulida > Antedonidae > Antedon > Antedon mediterranea. The sequence goes on from NC_092678.1 coordinate 12,037,182, forward strand.
AGCCAACCCTCCAAATTTGCCAGGCTGAGGTTGGTCTGGATAACCCAGGTGGTAGTACTCAAAAAAGCCATTAAGGGTCGTTAAGGCATGATTAATGACCCCAAAAGATGACAAGTTATCCAGATACTTGCTGTTCATAAACGGGCCCTATGACTGGAAATTTATCTAAGGGGCTTGTACATGTAATGATACATTGTCTTTTATTATCAAACATTTAAAAAGTTTTATGATTGCATGGAATTGATGATGTCGAGCTCCTTGTACCATTATGATACAATCTGTCCATGCTTGGAGAACTAGGCGTGTACTGGATGACCATTGGCGTGTACTGCATGACGATTGGTGTGTACTGCATGACGATTGGTGTGTACTGCATGACGATTGGTGTGTACTGCATGACGATTGGTGTGTACTGCATGACGATTGGTGTGTACTGCATGACGATTGGTGTGTACTGCATGACGATTGGTGTGTACTGCATGACGATTGGTGTGTACTGCATGACGATAAATGATAAATGTAAACTGAAGGCAGAGGAGGCGTTCCATAGTATTATACCTCCATGTTCTATTGATGGTAGTTTTTCCAGTGCTATAAATCTTTTATTTACACATCTTGTAATAAAGGTTTTAACAGACCAATCTCATTTTCTCTTTATTAATCATAAAATCAGAGTCTCTACTCTCAAGATGGCGAAAACACATCATCAACTACAGGAACTTCTCGAGGGATGATTTATATGGTAAGTAAACCAGGTTCATTGCCATAGATGTACTTAAAAATGCACTTAAAGCATTTCCTGAGGAAGGTTCATTGCCACAGAATAATGAGTGCAAGAAATACAAGTAACAAAACTTTTGTGATAATATTTATATTGTAAAATTATAACAATGTTTACAAAATAGAAAACAGAGGGCCCGAAAATTGAAATTTACCAGTAATTCCGGCTGTGAAGTCGCATGCAGTAATAAAATTTTTCCTCTAGCTATTTAACAAACGAAGAAAAAAGTCCACCAAATTTAGAGGTAAATTCAGCCTACGGGCATATAATAAATCTGCAATCGATGTAAACATCCGGCCGTGGGTCGTGAAGCTAACTCACAATCCTCTGCTCGAGCTCACAGTCACATGGGTTAGCTTTTTCTATAAATCTATATTTGATTGGTTTTGGTTTTAGCATAAATATTTTTCTATTTAAAATGGTTTGGGTGGAAGAAGCCACATATGCTTTGATCAGCATTTGGGGAAATGCGAAAATAAAAGAAGCAGCAATATTTACGTGAAGAATAAAGCCAAAATGGACGAACTTGAAAATAAATTAAAAATAAATGTAAGCATTTAAAGAGGCATTATGTCGAAGAGAAGGATGAGCAGAACAAGTCGGTCGAATGGCAGTACTTTGAGGTTCTTAATGATGTGTTTGGCAATAGGCCAGCGACTAAACCAATACATGTGGGCCTGCAGACTTCTGTCAATCCTAGGGTGACGTTGTATAAGACAGATATTGGCTTATCTTGAAAATTATCTTAAATTTATTTAAGATAGAATTTTTCTACCTTTTAATTCACAGGCAGAAAAAAGATGAAGAACAGCCTTGTTTACCGAGTTGACAGAAGCACTTGCCCAGTCAAATAAAGACTTTTATGAGTGGCAAGAAAGAGCAGCCAATGAAAGGAGGCGAGCTGAAGAGCGAGAAGAACGTAGATTGACCAGAATGCATGATGGTGATTCAAGCTTTGGGAACGATGCTTCGCCCTCAAACATTTCAGCATCCGCCTAGAACATTCCCCCAACAACCAGCACCACCACAAAATCAATTTTACCAACAACCTACCATCAGTTTCCAAGGTGGACATTGGCCAGCTACATCCAATCATCAGTTTAACCAATCGTCTTTGGTTGGTTCCCAAGGTGGACATTGGCCAGCAACTCAACAACATGGACATTTTCTATCCACATCCACTAAATGGCCATCTCCACAAATGCCAAATATTGATGGTCATTTCCATCATCAACCATGGTAATATTGTGTTTAAACTAATCTCAATTCATCCAGTCCATAAAGCAATACAATTTAACCCGTAAATGCATGATGGTGATTCATTAAGTTCAGAAAAACAATGCACATGTAAAATTAATGCAATAACTTTAATTTTTTATCTAGTTGTTCAAGTGAGCATGCTTGTTATGTAATATGTTTTGTATTACGAGTACGTGCAATTATTCCAATAAACAGTAAACAAAACTTTATTAAAATGTTTATGTAATATAACTCACAACTTTCCGGTGGTCATACATGTCTTTATATTTTTTAATAATGTGTTTTTTAATAAATTTACTGAAAATGATTTTGTTGAGTCACACATAAAAAGAACTGCTGAATTTGTTTCACACAAAAACTAATTTTCCGCGAGTTCCGCGATTATATACCCCATTACTTACTCAACCATGAAAGTGAAGTCTCTTGCGGTAATGAGGCAAAATCACTCAAGCCTGATTTTCTCGCGGAACTCATGAATATTAATTAATATCGCAAGACTCGCGAAGCCTTACAATATCGCGGAAGTATTGCCGATACTGGAGAATATAGTGTTTAACTCGACGTTTGTAACGCTTTGCTGGCCAGGTATTACGGTAATTTATTTTTTTACGGAAGAACAAATTATATATTTATTTTTAAGCATCTTGAGCCGGTTACCACCCCCGTACCGTACATTATTTTTTTATTGAATAAAACTTATAATAATATTAATAGGGTAAATCCGTAAAACAACTGGATATATATAATTTAAATATCACGTTATTTTATACAAAAACAAACAGAGTTGTATATTTTTGTGAACTCTTGACAAAAGAAAAAACAAAACAGTTTGAAGGGAAGCATCTTTTATTATTACAGTAGTTACAATTATTTTAAGAACGATATAGTATATAAGTACAATGCATTGTATAAACTATCGTACACAATACACAGAATCCACTCTCAGTTGCAGAAAATTTGTGTGTGCATACGTAAAACGCATTTGCTCTCCGCGAAAAACTTAAAACATCTCTTGTTCTATTTTTTGTTAATACTAATCGATAATGGCTACAAATTCCGATCATTTAAATTTGATTTACGAAGGCGACAAACGTGAACTCCACGATTTGTTGCAAGAGTTGGAACCGAAGGAACCCCAAGTATTAAAAAAGTAGGCGAAAAACTGGACGGCCAGCAAAACATCGGCAATTTCCGACTATTGGCGACGAAGCCAGGAATTGTCTCCAGGTACACAGGTTTGCTGCGCAGGAGAGGAGAAGGACCAAGGTAGGGATGAGCTCAGGCGTGAGACTTGATGATGTCAAAAACCATTTGCTCCGAACAGTTCCGGATTTGAAGGAGGCAGGCATTAGTAAAACTATGGTGCACCATTTGATGATGCTGCCAAAATCTAAATTTCGGAACAGTGTAAATTATAAAGGGCTTGTAAAACGCAACTAAGAGCAAGAATCCGGACCATCATTTTTGTCGCTTGTAATGTTCTATGTTATCTGTGCCTTTTTTGACTATGAATGTTTGCGGTTCTCGTGCGATGACAAAAACAAGGTAAAACCCTTGCTGTGAGTAGATATCACCAGATTTCACGGTATTACCCAGTGGATGATCAACCAGACTACCTTGATCATGACTTCCCTTTCGAAAATAGCAAAATAATTCCATCAGGGTACATGGTCTTGAATACAAAGATATCATCAGAACAGGCGAGGCCAAGAAGTGCCGAACCAAGGATCATCCGGGAAAATGAAAGGCGGTTCAGATCTGTATCTCCCCCAAAACGGAAAATGCCTGCCTTTACTTTTATGGATTCCAAAATGTTGCCTTATACAAAACTTTAGTTTGTCCTATTTTGGAGTTTCCTGTTCAATCATGGTCACCTAATCTAAAGAAGGACATTATTAAATTTGAGAAGGTTCAAAATCGTGCAACTAAGTTAGTGCCAGAACTCCAAAATCTTTCTGCACAGGAACGACTTCCTAGGTTGGGTCACTCGAAGATAGACATAGTAGAGGTGACATGATTGTTCATGGTCATGTTTGTTTTTCCGACTCTTTACTTTCCAAAATTCTGTTGGCCATTTTACACGAGGTCATCCTTTTAAGTTGTGTAAACCTTGGTTTAATACCTTTAGTAGAGCCTATAGTCTTTCTTTGATTTACCTATTATTAACACATGGAACTCATTACCCTTTCACATTGTTTCAAGCCCAACACTTAACACTTTCTAGCAAAAATATGACACACACATAAACACTATGAGAGGAGGTAGCCTCTACGAGCAAACACTCTTTGCCTCCTTATTTCACTAAAAAAGGAAATACACCACTCTTGGTAGCTGCTAGCTTCGGTCATACTGCATGCTGCATAGCATTAGCCAAACATGATGACTTAAATCATGAAAACAAAAATGGAGACACTGCTATGCATTTTATGTGCACAGGAATACTTTTGTGTTCTTCATACAGGAAGGTATGGACATTTGCAGTAAAAACAAGGAGGGAAAATCTGCATTTGATTGCTATAATGAAAAACAACCTTCTTCCAAGTGGACATGATCTGGAACGTTAGGACCAATGCAGCGAAACAACAGGCTCTGCATTATGCACGCAAATCTTTGCCCAGAAGGAAATCCCATTGCATCACAACATCACTGGACCTTTTGTTAACAAAGCATCCCCCATCTGAAGAAGGAACCGACTCCATTTGCTGAGCACTTGTTCAATAAAGGAATGCGAGCTGAGGGGAAAGTTAAATGAGGATGAAGTTTTAGGTTTGTTCGACTGAGAATTTCAAATGCAGCTATCAGCGTGAGGTACAGAGTGCCTACTATTCGCATGACTCGGCAACTGTCCACCCAATTGTAACATAGTGTAATGTACGCTGCAAACCAGTAACGGAAAGCTGTGTCGTAATATTAGTGATGATCTAAATCATGACTACAATTTAGTGCACAGGTTTCAGAAGATAGTCACAACACACTTAAATATTATACAATGTGGCCCAAGAAAAAATATTTTGATCTATACTGGGACAAAATGTGATGCTTTTGGGACAAAATGTTAAAAATTGATGTGCCTCAATAATGGTTTCTACCTGAAGCAACCAAATGCCCATGTTACATGTCAAAAGTGATCATAATGAAGTATTAAAATGCTCTAAACAACATAATTTATTTTATTGTTTGTAACATAAATTCTACAATATTTTGTTATTTCTAATATGTTTTTTGTTTTTTATGAGTTGAATGAAATTTATTACCTTTTTATGTAAAAAATATCTATTAAAAATGGCTATTTTTTTCTTCATTCTATCTGATGTATTATTTCTATTCTTCCAGTGACATTCTAGAATGGACGGATTGCTAGATAAAGAATTGTTTAAGAAGCTCAAGGACAATGACTCTTCTCTCATACCTTTCTCCCACCAACTGCTGAACAAACATATTTTTCAGTTATTGAATTGGAGGAAGGAGGCAGGTTCCAACTGGAAGACATACGTTGAGTGGCTCAGACTTCTACAACCTGGCCTTATACCTGATAACATACGTTGAGTGGCTCAGACTTCTACAACCTGGCCTTATACCTGATAACATACGTTGAGTGGCTCAGACTTCTACAACCTGGCCTTATACCTGATGCCGAGGACTGGTCAAAACGATTATGTCCTCATTCAAAACAGTTTTTAGCAAAGAGAACATCCCTCTACAAAGAACATTACCATTATTCATTAGAGTGGATAGAAATATGTATGTTTTGAACAATCTTAGACAAAAAAAATTTGTTACCGAGATATGGCCCTCAAGTGAAAATAAGGTCAAAAGTTGTATTTCATTAAATGTTATATAAATATGGATATTCTGAACAATTTATGACAAAAATAAAGTTTTTATGACCAGGGGTTACCGAGATATGACCCTCGGGTGGAAATAATGTCAAAGGTCAAAAGTGATATTTTCCATCAAATTTCAAAAATATGTTTCATTAAAGCTAATATAAATATGGATACTTCGAAAAATTTAAAACAAAAAAAAAATTGTTATGACCATTGGTTACCGAGATATGACCCTTATGTAAAAACGAGGTCAAAGGTCAAAAGTCGTATTTCCGGTCATTTTGTATGAAAATGTTTTATTATAGTACATAGGAAAGTGCATATTCTGAACAATATAAGACCAAAATCAAACCTCTATGATCACTCATTGTCAAGATATAGGTCGAATACAAAAATAACCTAAATTATTGCGAAAATCGTTATGCAATAATGTCAAAGGTCAAAAATGATATTTCCCGTCAAATTTCAAAAATATGTTCCATTAAAGCGAATATAAATATAGATATTCTGAACAATTTAAGACAAAAATAAAATCTTTATGACCAGGGGTTACCAAGATATGACCCTTATGTAAAAACAAGGTCAAAGGTCAAGTGGCATTTACGGCCATTTTGAACAAAAACTTTTCATTATAGTACATAGAAATGTGCATATTCTGAACAATTTAAGACCAAAATCAGACCTCTATGATCAGTCTTTGTCAAGTATCGTCTATTTTTATGATTTTGATAAATCAAAGATGGCCACCAAAATGGCCCCAAAAAAACCCCATGGGACAATATTTCGTCTTGGGAACATCAAAAAATGTTAATTACATATATTCAGGATTACAAAAATGTACATTAAAAAAATACATCATGGGGGTGCACGGTAACCCCTCCTTCCTACTAGACTACATCACCAGCCACATTTATTTAAAGAGTGGGATGCTCAGAGTTATGTCATTCCGGCAGTGACTGGACCGAAAAAAGCAGTAGAACAAATTCCATTTGAAATGAATGTTCTTCATGAAGAAAATCGAAGATTAGCCCAGGAAAATGAAGAAATAAAACAGAAAACTTTATCACACATCCAAAAACTACAGCATAGGCGTGAATCGTACAGCAAGAAAGAATCTGTCTGATGAATGTCAAGAGCTTCACGCAACTTGTAAAAGTAAGCACCAAGACTTACTTACACAACTTAATGTGCATTAAAATCAAACGAGATCTTGACATCCCAGCTAAATGAACTTGATGAGAAATGTAAAAACGGATCAAAGAACTTTTTGAGTATAATGTAGAGATTAGGAGAGCATTTGAAATTGAACAACAAAATGTTGTAACAACAATGCATGTTGGTACAGACGTAACACCAAAAAATGGTGACGTATACATGACCTACAGTAATACCATCACTGACATCTTGTAAATAAAGTTACTTCTATGTTTTGTTTTCAAGTTATTGTAGTTTTAATTTGTTTACTACTTTGTTTACTATAGATAATAAAGATAAATAGATAAAGTCACCAAATCAACAACACATGTTCTGTACTAGATGTGTAACAAGGGTTGTTAAAGCTTAGATTCTTAATAATTGTTTGTTATTACAAATCAATGTTAATTATATTGTTTTATTCCATTTCCATGGCAACCACTTCGAAACTATAAGTCGGGCGGGGCCAATTTTGGTAAAGTATTTATGTATGTACTACTCGACTAATATTCATGCGAAAATAAAGTTCACAATCCTTTTTGTTTACCGTACGAAAAAAACAAGATATTTGGACCCTAGAAACCAGGCCATTGCAAAAATAGAGCAAGTTTACAGAATATCACAAATTCTCTGCTTCTCATTGACCGATATTGATGATTATGGTGTCATTTTATTCAGAATTGAGAGCTGCTTCCAACTGCAAAGAATTAATCCAATCAGAACAGTTTAAATTTTCGCCGTGTGGCTAAAGATACCGTACCGTATCCTAACTTCCGTTTGCTAAAGGTACGGTAAAATTGCATTACATCATAATCAGTGAATGGTGTTTTCGAACATCAACATAGTATTTTGTTCAGTGTTTACTTGTTAGTTCCGTATTTTTTTTGTGGAATGACATTTACACCATTTTGTCTAGTACCGTACATTAATTGTTATAATAATAATTACCTAAAATAATTGATTTGCATATTTCAGATTTGTAATAATAATAATTCGGATTGTTTACATGTTTCATTAGTATACTTTTGTGCTGCAAATTTCTGGCAAAAATACCTGTTTAGTGCATTATTTTACTTTTCAATTAATAAAATAATTCTTTTCCATATATAGGAATGAATTACTGGTCACCTTCATCGCCAGCAGATTTTGCAGATAACTTGTGATTTCAATGAACCTGTAGAACATGATGAGGTGGATATGGATTGTCCATATACTCCACCTCAACAGCAGCATTCAGATCCAAATGGTCCAATCACCTATACCTTTCTTGAAGGTACAAGAAGTTGAGGAAAGGTAACGGACACATTTGTTTCTCTTCTCTTGAACACAATTGTAATGTCGTTAATTTTGTTTTTGTTTTATAAGTATATTAAGCATGATTATACTTTTCTAAAGGATATGACGACAGACGACGAATAGACATTACATGGCAGTGTTCTTCAAGAAACAAGTATTCAGGTGGATGTCGTGCAACAGTAATGGAGCGGGGTGGAGACAACATTCGTGGTACACAGAGACATACATGACCATCCCAACCAGGTATGAAAAATTTAATTTACTTATCTTTGAAATTATAGATAAACCAATATCCATATTTTTTTACATTTTTTTAAAAACTAAACAAAACATGTTTTACTCAAGTCGAAAGGCAGTGGAAAATCTTCGACGTAAAATAAAAATTTGATAGAGGCACCGTTTGAATCCGCAGCTGAGACTGTTGAAAAAGTATGTACTTCTAAATAGAGCAATTTTTCAATTTTGAAACAGTGGAGATGCGAATACACACAAACACTCTCCTATTTTGTTTTGCATTTGCATACAAAGAAAAAGAGGATGTCAATTACCATCAAACAAGCAGCAACATTTTTTATGTCATATAGGCAATAGGAAATGATATTGGAGTTGGAAACATCGGCATCATCCTACACTACCCCGCCCGGTAAACCTAGTACAACAAGCTAATCGTAAATGTCAGCTAACTCGTCCTGTGCAACCAAATGATTTGAATTTCATATTAAACAGAGATTATATTGGTCATTTTTCCAAAAATGACATACAGTACAGGTAAACGGCCAGAGACAAAATTGTGTTTGCAACAGAGGAAATGTTAAATCTTTTACATAAAAACGTTTGGTGGTATCAATTCTTGCGTAAAACAACGTTACTTCACGTTCATTCACTTGAATTTATCTTATTTTTATCCTTCTGTTTTAATCCTTCTTACTGACGTAGGTATATGTTGATGCTACGTTCAAACTGGTCAAAACAACAACTATTTAGTATACACGGTTTTGTAACATCCGGAAAATCTATGAAACAGGTTCCACTTTTGTTTGTATTGTTGTACGCACGTAGCATTCTCGATTACTCAGCTGTCTTGAGAGCGGCTTTGGAAGTACTGTAGTTCCTAACCATGATGTCAAGAAAGTGTTTGCTGATTATGAAGCCTCTATTTGGCGATCATTTAGATCTGTAATGCCTAATATAGAAATATCAGGCTGTTTGTTTCACTTCATACAGGCATATAAATGTTTATCTTATACAATGTCCATTAACTAGAAACTGCCCACAGTCATATTAACACATGAGCTTTTTTTTTTGGCTTTAGAAAAATTATAACAACCAATGGCAGAACCAGGAGGGATTGGTGAAAGTTGTGTATTCACTACTTGTCAAACTCTAGCGTTTGAGTGAATATTATAATGCTACTATTTTTAGGCTGTGTTTAGGAAAGTACAGGAGGGATTGAATGCAGCGTACAATAGGGGATATTGGAACAAATGTCGTAAGTATTTTTACTCCATAAATTGACCAGTTAATTCTGTTCAGCCTATGCCTATTGCTTTCTCTTGGCAAGATTGTGCTTAATATAACATTCCGAAAAAATATTATTAGGCTTATTAATACTTTTTGCTGGTTATTTCTACAGCTCATAAAGCAATTGATGGCATTGCCTCTGTTGCCTCATGAACATATTTCACAAGTATTTGATTCGAAAAACACGACGTAGCGATTATCGAGATGCAACAGACCGTGAAATCCTACTGCGCATGTGGGAGCAAAGCCAATTTGTTCGGCCTGCTCATCGCGAGACGGGATTCGGCTGATTTGGCGTTGCCTGGAAGACGCAATTTGTTATGGACCCGACAAGTACTTCTGTGAGTGTTTTTACAGTTTATATATAATTGTACAGATACAATCTGTACTGATTGTATTTTATTTAGAAAGATATTTAAAAACTTCTGTGTGAAATTAGGCCTAGACCATCATGATGATGAGGATGGCGATGGCAGGTGCTTTGGTAACATGTGCTTTCACCCTTTCAAAGGTCTATTGTTATTAGCTCTTATAATTGCCGTTAATTGGAGGTATAATATTGAGAAATCTGTATCTGTATGGGTAGTATAATATGGTCTGCATAGTTTGATAAATCCATGTACAGTAATAATAATTTAATATAATTCAGTCTATATACAGTATTTTTGTACTGACTGTGTTGTGGTGATGTATTTTGTATATGTATATGTAGGCCTATGTGTGTAATCTAGCCTCGGCCAGGCATATATCATCAGCCTAGTCTAGAGGGGGCCTATGTGTGTAATCTAGCCTCGGCCAGGCATATATCATCAGCCTAGTCTAGAGGAAAAAAATCATTTAATTTCATTGTCATTTAACTTTTTTTGCAGAAAAATGATTCGCCACCGGGACCACTAACAACCAAGAAGAGCTTTTCAAACAGCACTATTACTGCCAGGTAAGTTGAAAACAAGAAATAATATACCTACTGTAGTAAGAAAATATTTAATGTTTAGAACCAAATGAGTAATAAAAAAGAGAAAGAAGTAAACACCAATATGTGTGACAGAAAATATAATCATAAGTTAAAAAAGTAGGCCTTCTTTGATGATTTTTTTTAATCAGTATTTCCTGTCATTAAGAGGGAGGAGCTTAATTCACTCTTAACTATTAGTAGACCTTCTTTGAACTTGTCCGGAGAGCAACTAGATTGTTAAAAGCTTGTTTAGCCCTGATGATTAATTATTACTAACTGCAGTCTGATGAGTTCATGAGTATTTTTTTTTTTTATAGAAATGTAATGAAGTGGACTGAGGCAAAGGACAAGGTGTTGATGGGTGAAGTCACCCTTAGTAATCCATACCAGTACAGGAAAGGTAGTGCAGAGAGGGGTAAAGTCTGGGCAGAAGTAGCAGCCAATCTGAACAAGAGAGATGATTTTAGTGCTCTTATGGCGAAAACAGCAAGAAAAAATTCCAATGAGAAAAAATCATCAGGCATTGCGCCAGAGGACACAGAGTCTCAGAAAGCGATCACGTCAATGATGGAAGAGATATTGGAACTCCGAGTCTCTACCAATATCGGGAAAGGCATCTGAGGAGCAGTTAAAGAAAGATGGAGTAGAGATGAGAAAAAGGAGCTGCGAAACCTTTGCAGAAACCAACAAGGGGTAAATAATTTGCATTGCATGCATTTGCAAATCCATTTGCCAAAATACACTCACGTCAGCGGACGTGTTTCAGTCGAGCTCTCTAGGCATGACATTTCTCTGAACAATCTACAGTATAGCCCGGGAATTTTGAACGAGTCCGGCCGACACAGATAGGCACAAAGGCACTCCTTGGGCCTAGTTCAAGTGTCTTTCAACCTCGCATTTTTTAAAGCAACTAAAATATTTTATAGAATGTTGTTTGTATAGCTGTCTGTATATTGATGATATTTTTATATGCTTCTTCAAGCTGAAATTTTACATGCATTTTTAATCTGAAATTGTGTACGGATTTTAACTGTATTTGTATCGTGTTTTTTTGTATGATCTGTTTACGGTACCGTATTGACTCATTTCATAGCCGGTAAGTTTCTTCTAGGTGGATTTTGACTTGGATTAGATTGTTGATTTATCATGGCTACGTTTCGACATACCGGTTTGCCTACTCTATTAGTGATCCTGCTGGCGGTGATAACAAAATGGAATGCCAGGGACGTCCAGAGAAATTCCAATGATTTGCGTACAAGCAGTCCGTTTAAGGAATTCTTCACTAGCCAACATGGAATCACAGCACTTAAATTATGTTCTACGTCATACTTTGAAAAGGTATATCCACGCAAACACGGTCACGGAGGAAAAACTAAAACACGGGCAATACGACTTGGAGTTTTATTGAGACATTTTGCGTTTATGATTCTTGTTTTAAGTGGAGATATATCGTCTAACCCTGGACCCACAACTTGTGATCCATGTGGGCTGTGTTCAGGATCTGTGAAATCAAATCAACGAGGTATCTGCTGCGATGGATGTGACTCATGGTACCACATTAAATGTGCGAATATCTCTATTAAAGAATACAATCGCCTTGCCAAATCGGATTCGGACTGGCATTGCTACTCATGTATGGTACCTATCTTCAGTGATTCATTATTTGAAGATACTATTAATATATCTGATGTTTCGTACACGGAGTTGTTAAATGCCAATTTGGAAAACGAGGATAGGCTGCTCAACGAGTTGGAATGTAAACTTCTTTGTGGTAAGGGTTTGATATTTATTCACCTTAACGTTAGAAGTTTACTTAACAAAATCGATCAAATTCGAGATATTGCAAAAAATACGAACGCATCAGTCATTGCAATAAGTGAGTCGTGGCTCGATGATTCAATCAATGATGCTGAAATAAAAATTGAAAATTTCTCAATAGAAAGGAAAGACAGAAATGGAAAAGGGGGTGGAGTGTGTTTATATATACGCAATACTATTTCATACTCAGTCAGAAATGATTTGGACAGAGAGGATATCGAATGCAAATGGATTGATATAATTTTGCCAAAGTCGAAGCCAATTTTAACCGGTGTTTGCTATCGCCCACCAAAACAAGGTACATTTTTTAACTGTTTAGAAAACCTGCTTATGACTGTTGGAAACTTCATTGCTCAAGAAATTATTATTCTTGGAGACTTTAATGTAAATGTTTTAAATTGTAATCGTAACAACTATGAGTCAGTGACTAACTTCTGTAATATTTTCGGTCTTGAACAACTTATCACTGAACCAACTAGGATCAGTGATAACAATAGCTCAGCAATAGATTTGATCTTTGCCAGTGATCCTTTAAAAATTAAGGCCAGTGGAGTAATTCCTATTGGACTAAGTGATCACTTTTTAACGTTTTGTAGACGAAAACGGACTAATATCATTTCTGGCATACACAGAACAATTGATGTTAGATCAATGAAAAATTACAGTTCTGATTCACTGACTCATATGCTTAATAGTATTGACTGGTCAGATTGTATTAGTTTAACTTGTGTTCAATCTTCATGGGATACATTTAAAGATAATTTTCTGCGTATAATTGATTCAATTGCTCCTAAAAAAAAAGTTAGGGTTAAAGTAAAAGATCAACCATGGTTTGACTCCGAATTAAGAGATCTTATTAGGCAAAGAGACAAAATGTTAATTAGATATCGTAGTACAAAGGATGTGATGCATCTCAAAGGTTTTAGAAAACTCCGAAATAGTGTAAATTATAAAATTAAAAAAGCTAAAGTAAATTTTTATTCTGAACAACTTCAAGAAAATAAATACAAACCAAAACAATTATGGAAAGTTCTTAAAGGTCTTGGAACCTCTAAATCAAATAATAATGACAAGAAACAGGTTTGTCTTGAGATCAACAATGAATATGTTCATGATAAGAAAGAAGTTGCTGAAGAGTTTAATTCGTACTTCACCAACGTTGCTGGAGAGCTAGTAAACAAACTTGACCCTCCTAGTAATACTTATAACTTGGAACATGTCAATGTCTTTTACAGTAGCAAAGGTGTCTTTCTTAATGATTTTTCTTTCATAGAATTATCTGAAGATAATGTTCTTAAAGCTTTGACACAATTATCGACGAGTAAAGCTACCGGAATAGATACTCTACCAGCCAAATTCTTCAAAGATGGGGCTTCTGCAATAGCAAAACCATTAACTCATATTATTAAGTTGTCCTTCACATCCGGTATTGTACCCAAAGAATGGAAATTAGCGAGAGTCATCCCAATTCACAAAAAGGGTAGTAAAACGGTGGTAGGTAACTATCGTCCGGTGTCTATACTCTCGGCTTTTTCTAAAGTTGTTGAAAGACTAGTACATGACCAATTGATGGAATACCTTAATTCTAAATCACTTATCTATGATTTCCAATGCGGGTTCCGAGCAAATTTTTCGACAGATCTTTGTTTAATTCACCTAACTGACCATATTAAAAAGAATTGGGATAAAGGTAATTTAACAGGTATGATAGTCTTAGACCTACAAAAGGCTTTCGATACTGTAGACCATCAGATTTTACTAGGCAAAATGAGAGCATTAGGATTGTCCCAAACAGTAATAGGTTGGTTTAAATCATATTTAACAGATAGATGGCAGGTAGTTGATAATTGTGGTACTCTTTCAACGTGGAAAAAAATAACATGTGGGGTCCCTCAGGGGTCAATATTGGGCCCACTGTTGTTCTTAATGTATGTGAATGATATGGAATCTGCATTGAGTTGTAAACTGCTCCTTTATGCCGATGATTCTGCTATAGTTGTATCTGATAAAAGTTTCGCCAATATACAAAATGTATTGTCAAAAGAATTAAAATCTATTAATTCTTGGTTATTAGATAATAGATTGTCATTGCATCTAGGCAAAACGTATTCAATTCTATTTGGATCTAAACGTAAACTCAGAAATCAACAAGAATTGAAAGTTACATGCAATGATTATATAATCACAAACAAACCTACAGTAAGTTATCTAGGACTTGAACTCGATAACAATCTAACTGGAGATTATATAGGTAAATCAGTTATAAAGAAAGTAAACTCAAGGGTAAAATTTTTATATAGAAATAGAAAGTACTTAACTTTCAGAGATCTTAAGTTACTAGCAAATAGTTTGGTGTTATGCCTTTATGATTATGCTTGTAGCGTGTGGTACTCTGGATTAAAAAAAACATTAAAAGTAAAATTGCAAACTGCACAAAATAAGACGGTCAGATGTATTCTTGGTCTTGAACCAAGGGATCACATTGGGGCTAATGAATTAAACAAACTGAATTGGCTCCCAGTAGACTTAAGAGTTAAACAGATAAAACTTTGTCACATGTATCGTATTATTAATGGATTAAGCCCTACGTTTATGAATGATGGTATTAGTAGAGCAAATGTAATTCACCAGTACAATACTAGATTTGCAACTCAATCAATTTATAGACCATATATAGGTAACCACTCCCAAGCAACCTTTGTTAACACGGCAATAACGTCATGGAATCACCTGCCAAAATTGATACAGTGTTCAGAAACCATCAATCAATTCAAAAGATATCAGGAAACATCTCAAAGAGGTTATGCTTGAAAGATTATAATTTATATTTATATTGTTACTACATGTGTTATTGTTTATTGTAAATGTTTATTCTTATGGTGTTTTTATCCTTAAGGGCCACAATGGAAATAAGTTTGACCTTTGGTTACTTTTTTGTGTTACCCTGAATTCATTCTTTGTATTTTTTTTTTTTTTTTTATGTTGTGTTATTTTATGAATTCGAATAAAGAAATGAAAAAAAAAAAAATAATTATATACAGTAGTGCATTATAAAGAGGTGATATTTAAAGAGCGCTTCATTTAAACATAGCAAAATTTTAGGTTAATTCGGGTCCAGAATTCATTAAAATATTCAGGCAACTGACCAACATGTTTGAGAAATTACGTTACTCCCAGAGCATTTATTCTGACAAAAGGCCTACAAAAGTTTTATACTTTCTGATAGATAGACTACGAATAGATGATGAACTCCGCCGAAAAAGAAATCAGGGAATGACGCAAGTTTTTATCTCATACTGGTACTGGGAAAAAACGACCAAATCCATGTGGCCACAATTGTGCGGAAAAATTCAGGAGACTCTCGGAAAAGTTCAATGTCGAACGTATCGAAAACCGGAAGAGGCACGAGGAACTTCTCCAAGTGTTGGACAAGATTACATCTTTACTTCACAAGCAGGAGGAAACTCCTGCAAAAAGAGACTCAATTTGTAGGAGAAGTGGACGCCGATGGGAAATTGGTCATTGGGGGGAAAATTAATAAAAGAAACCATACACAATGGATATTAACACTTACAAGAAGCTGCTAAGCAGCAAAAACACGCCTAGCTTATTGCTCAAAGCTTTAATGAACATCATTTTTAGCGAAAACAAAATGGCTAACTCGGTGGCATTCAGAATAAAAAGCAGTTGTGTCCGGATAGAGTATCAGCAATAATCCTGCAGGTACAGAAGCAGTTTGGAGCTGCTGGCTTTCAATTAAACAAACAAGAACTGACCGAGACAATAAACAGCAAGTGTAGGTATTATACATTCAAATTAAAAAAACATGATGAGGAACTTCGTTGAAATAAAACAAAAATTGAAATAAAATGCACACATTTTTACATGCTTTGTTTGTTTTACTGTAAATGATCAGTCACTCCTTCTAGCATCTTTTAGTTCACCTTTTAATAACACATCAGTGTCGCCCTGCGTTCAATTTTTCAAAGCGCTAGTGTAAAACATCCTAGTAAAGTCTGTCAACGGGTCTACAAAACTATCATTCTTAAATAACATAAAATACATAGTTTATAATATACCACTTTGGTCTTCTCTCAACTTAGATTATTTAAACCGACTTGACTTTGCTCGATCGATCTCTTTGAATACAGAATAAATAAATTATTTGTATTCTTAAAAGTGCATAATTTATTTATTCTAACAATACTCTATACAATAACGGATACAAAAACTCACTAAATTGTGGAATGATACTACATACTCTATATACTCTCATTCAATACTATCGTCTGTTAGCTCGGCGTTTAACTGACACAAAAACCCAGTAAACTCCAGGAATGATGCCCGGGGGGGTCATTCTTAAATATTTCCATACGGGGAGGTGCCGCATTTATACGGGGCGCCGTTTGGGACATTGCTAATTTTGTCGAAATATTACAATTTTGTATACACATAATTAATTTTGTCAATACAAAATTCATTTTGTCAACACAAAATTCATTTTGTATTGACAAAATTCATTTTGTGGTGACAAAATTCATTCTGTAACGACAAAATTCATTTTTTGTAGACAAAATTAATTCTGTGTGGACAAAATTAATTCTGTGTAGACAAAATTCATTCTGTGTAGACAAAATTAATTTTGTTGCAACAAAATTCATTTTGTCGCGACAAAATAAATTTTGTTAGCCGAGCCTACTCAAGCGTGGGACAAAACGTTTTAACATTTAAATTAGAGGCGGGGTTGTTATTGGAAACTCGAAGATTGACAGTTATAGGCCTACGATCAAACAGCGCGCGAATATCATTTTACAACCTCCTCTACACCGGTGCCAACAAATTGTTAATAGGTAAGCAATTTATATTAATTTATCCACCGTGAGTAAAAGCAAACTAATTAAGCAACAGTCTAATATGGAACTTGAAAACCTAACAGTATCTTTTTTTTCATAGTGATACAAGAGATCGCCTGAGAGAGCTTTTAAAAGAACTGAAAACGAAGGCTCAGGAAGGTTATTCAAAACAACCAAAACTTGTGATGTGCCGACGCCTTTTTGTAGTCGAAGATATTATGAGTCACTTCCAATTCCATTTACAAATTGATCCTAGTGGTAAATGGCTAGAACAGCCTTACAGAGTGAAATTTATTGGTGAGTTACCACACATTTTATGTGTGTTACACTTTCATCGATTTAAAAAAAAAAAATTATTGTGTGGTTGGCAAGTCGTTATTTGTGTGCTTTTTCGATTTGTTAAACTTATATACTGTACACAACTACTAATATTTAATTACATTTTAAACATTTGTTTTTCGTTGTTAAGCATGACCAGTGCATATATTTATTTCTATAAATCATGTATCTTAAATTATTCTTTAGGCGAATCTGGAATTGACCTTACTGGTCTCGGAAGGAGATGGCCACATTATTTTTAAATGGTCTTACCAAATCCCACTACCTAAATTGCTCGACTCTACGAAAAAGCCAAGACATAATTGAAAAGAGGGGGTACATGGTGCTTGGCAATGTGATTGCAAACATTGCAATTAACCATGGAATTTGCCCCGGGATCTTTGGTAAGCCAGTAGTAGCCCATCTCCTAGGTCTTCAATACCGATCTACCGACCCAAATGATGTACCGTGTATGGAGTCGAGACAGCATCTGATTAAGGTACTGTAACTTATGGTGTAAACCAACATCTTATGTAAACATGGGCCCAAAAACAATCATTAAAATGTAATGTTGAACGTAATATGCAGATCTAAAACTGTGCATATGTTTCTTTCAAGCAGCTGTGAGTGCATTATAATCACAATTTTACTGCCTTCTATCAATAAGCTTGATAATTATTGTTTACAGAAAGTACATCAATTTGCAAATTCGGATGTTTATTAATCTTTTATCACGCTCTTAGATGTGTGCATCTAACACGGAGGATGAGTTTATGCAACTGACCAATAGTCTACCACTGGATGACTGGGGCATATGCACAAGTAAAAGAAGTGAGGACTTTCCAACTATCTTGCGACAATCTGTCGAGCAA
Source organism: Antedon mediterranea (assembly GCF_964355755.1). Lineage (NCBI taxonomy): Eukaryota > Metazoa > Echinodermata > Crinoidea > Comatulida > Antedonidae > Antedon > Antedon mediterranea. The sequence goes on from NC_092678.1 coordinate 12,055,877, forward strand.
CTCGCTGTCCACACTGAATTAAGACAATTTGCAGAAGGTACAGTAATTTCTAATTAGTTCCATATTTTTATTATCAAATACTGTAAGCTCTATACTGTCACTGCGAGCTATATAAATTGTTTCTTTTAAAATATTATTTTGTTTGTTAAATTGTTTTCGCACACATAGGTAGAATTTTGTTTAACCTTGTATCTTCTTTGACATTTAGCCACTAATATCCAAAACAATATTTTTCAGGTTTAAATGCATTTGGGCTATTAGACCATTTAATAAAGGATAAACAGGTCTGTAGAGCATTTTTCAGCCGCCCACATGCATTGGACTCTGAGTGGTTTCTAGATGAAAACAATGTAGCATTTGAATACTCGGAAAATGGCAGTAACCAACGAACGGAGGAGGAACAGGCACACATGGCATTTGTGCATCTGACTAAAAGTTTAGAACGTATGTAGGCCTAAATTATTAATGCAGTTTACAAAGCTTAGCTTTTCCAGTGCTGTTACTATTCAATGAATAGGGAATTATCGTCTTAGAAGGCTACTGTTAGTGACGATTGTTTGGGGAGGACGTAGGAATTTATAGTAGGGGGATCAACATAGACGTCTTTAACATTAAGGTTTTGTACTTGATATACATTTTAAATATAACTTAGGAGGCGCGCCTTCTGCACGCGGCGTCCTGCATCAGATCCTCCCCCAGTCATAGAATTCTTGATTGTCATGCCAAGTGTTAAATTAATGCAATGGTAGACCTACCCAGTAAGTAGGAAGTATGACATGTATCATGCAAGTTTGCTCTTATATTTTAGATGGAATGGTTAAGAAACGTGACGAGGGAAAAATACACCTAAAAGACCTTCTACAGTTCTGGGTTGCGGTTGATGCCATCCCCCCTCAAAGACTGGGAATGGTTTTAAAGGTCTGTTTTGTAGACGGCGTGCTACCCTCTTCCAACACATGTGCAGGGCTACTTCGTATTCCAAGACGAAGCAAAGTTGGGGAGTTGGAAGAAGCATTTAGAGAAGCTGTGATATGCAGTCCGTGCTTAGACGATGACGAAGTCGAGCCGGAAAATGACTTGCCAGCTGTCGGTCAACTTTAATTTTGCTCTTAGTAAAACGAGTCTTCTGTTACACATAAGCCCCTTTCTCACAGATGTGCCTGCAATATACCGGTACAGTGCTGGCGTCGTGCCGGTATCGTTACCGGCATATACCCATTCTCATCGGACTATCGTGCCGGAAATATAACCGGTATATACCGGCTTTCTGTGAGAAAGGAGTCGGGCATATTCGGCCAATAAAAAGTCTCTGACAAAATAATTATTGAGGGCGTCGTTTATTGTTATTATTTTTGTCTAGCGATGATATGGCGGCGAATGTTAAGTTACAGATTATTATCTTCCTTTATAGCATATTTATGCAATACATGCTATGTACAGTATATTGTGCATATATTATACAGGTATAGCAATTAATTTGCCGTCATCGGCAATCTGTAAAACACCTTAGAAGGCTGTAGGCCTACAATTTACAAGGCGACGAAAGGTCAGGCACCAACAAACAAAGAGCTATGGCTGGCCTAGCCTAGCGGCCTATATAGATTATGCTACAAATTTCTTCTTGTCCCCTTATTTTAAGCAGCTCTCTTATCTCATTATCCCTCAAGTTCGACATTATTATTGTTAATTGAATTGAATAGGCGCCAAAGTGATACACTTGACTGCGCAAGGTGTCAAAGCCTCGACGGGGAACCCCGGAATATAACGGCAATACATTCTCACAGAATGCCCGTCTGGCATTGCGGGGAATATCCCTAGAATATTACTAGGTCTAAAGCAGGTCATGTCGATGCCGGCATGGTGCCGGCATGATGCCAAGACGACCCGTTCTCACAGAAAACCATACCGGCATGGTAATGGTATATTCCCGCAATATTCCTGGCACACAACTCTGTGAGAAAGGGGCTATATTAAAAAAGAGGATATGAAAGGGTTCCAAATTTACGTAGTACACACTGTTAAATATTCCTGACTGAAATATTAAATTTCGTAGATGACGATAAAGCATAGTAAACAGCCCTAAGAAATGAAAAACAACCCGCTGGTGACGTCACTAGCGGAAACTTTTGTACAGGGAACATAGGAATTATTTGGTTAATCGTCCACTACGCCAAAACTATTTCGATATAAACTTATCCGCTTGGCAGTTTTATTCTTATATGAATTATACATCATAATTCGTTGAATTGAATTTCCTACAACTTTTCTATAGTTCACTATGTCGGTCTGTCTGTCGGTCTGGTATTTATTGATTTAAAATAGATATACATTTAAGACGAGGATGAGACTAGTATTCATATTGATGTTGTTGGTTTGGATATTCATAGCTAGGTGGAGGTAGTAAAGTAGTACTACTATGTAATATTATTATGATGAATGATAGAAATATACTGTATCACACATTTTCGTCGTCGCATGTTGTGTGACACACATGTCAAACACGATTCAATACGGCTGCCGTGGAAATTACCGCGGGTATTTCAAATACAGTAACTGAGCGATCGGACGTACGTGTGTTTAGAACGTTCTTGAAAACCAATGGCGTGCAAGTTGGTCGGCCATTTTTCGAAGGTTTTCATTAAACACTTTATTTATTTAAAGCTAATTTTTTTGTTTCATAATCAATTATTTATTCAATTTTTCAAAACCCTTTCATATCCTCTTTAACACTCAGTTCTACCAACTGTTCTTAATTTTATATGTACTAGCAGTTACCTGTGCTCTTTCATTTCTATTTTCAATGGTTGCTATTTGATTACACTAATCCGTATTTTTGTGGGAGCTGTGTTATTAATTATGTTCAGGAATTTTGACATGCAATTGAAATTTTTCTAAACGATAAAAACAAAATGTGTACATCAGAGGGAATGTTTCTAGATGCAAAACTGCCACCTAAATCATGCAAACGACCTCTTATTGGTCACACATTGTTTTCGTGTTTAACAAAATTTAAAATTACTTGGATTTGTTTTAATGGTTTTGATATTTGTATTTTTCTAATTGGACTCGTAATGTGTGCCTATGTATACCAATACCTAAATGTAGTTGCAATTACCAGACATTTCAGTTTGTAAGGAGTATATGCTGTACTATACTCTTATTTGTATAACTATTGCAACTTTAACGTACTGATTTTGTTAAACTATATATATATTTTTTTCAACAAATTAACGTTTATTTCTTTTAAAATAACAATACAAAACTAGAATTTAATTCGTCACTTTGACGAATTATAGGTGATCATTTTTATAATTTTAATGACATTTAATTTTTAAAACGATGCACGTACGTTAAAATACGATCGTAAAATGTTGACGTAAGCCATCATACGACCCGATTATGTATACTCTTACAGTTCTGAGTTGTGCCTATTATTGTATGTCTGATTAGATACTGTGTACAGTATACACTGTATATCTATATACAGTGTAGCATAGGTGAAATTAGGGGACCCACATTATGTTCTAATTTTTTTGGTATGATGACATTATCAAAATAAACTTGGAGGTGACAAATTCTGAAGATTATGAATTGAGCAAAACGAATTTTGTCTACACAGAATGGATTTTGTTTACACAGAATTAATTTTGTCCACACAGAATAAATTTTGTCAACAAAAAATGAATTTTGTCAATACAAAATGAATTTTGTGTTGACAAAATGAATTTTGTATTGACAAAATTAATTATGTGTAGACAAAATTGTAATATTTCAACAAAATTAGCAATGTCCCAAACGGCGCCCCGTACATTTACGGGTATATTTTCGAGGGCCTGGTAGCACAAGTGTGGGAAATTATGGAGAGTTGGTAGCACAAGTGTGGGAAATGACAGGATGAAATTAGTAGTTTAAGTCCCTGGCCCGCCCACCCGTGTTAAAATGTCACGATTTATCGCCAAATTTTGCAGGTATTTTAGCATAATGGATGCTATAAGCCCGGCTATATAAGCCCATCGCTAAATACCTTTGAATAGGCCTAGAGTTTTCGCATCAGCAGAAGAACACGAAACATAGCCTAGGACAAAATCATTCAACTGTGACCACTCTTGACTCGTGATCATCGTCGTCACATGCACCGCGCGGACGAGCGATAAACTTGTCATCAAAACACGTTCGTGATTTTGCCATGAACGGTCTCTTTGGCCATGCTCAGATCATGCCGGGAACCAGTACAAATATTGTGCCCTCTCTGGCGTGGCCTTGTTTCTGCCGTCTTTTTAGAGAACACTGGATTTTTATTTGGTAAATGGTAGTTCAAGTCCGTAGTAGTTTTCAGTAAAACAGGTAGCACAAGTGCCTCATGTCTTGAAGTGGTTGCTGCACCCCCCGTTTGGTTTATATGCAAGTGACCCCCCCGGGGAATGATGGGTATTCGAATGATGCTATACTCTATATACTGTCATTCAACACTATCGTCTGTTACAGGTAACTCGACGTTTAAGGCGTCATGTCAAAATGTTTAAAAACGATGACTATGCGTGAAACGCGTATTCTTTTGTTCTTTAAACTTGACCGTACTTCCAATTGTGAAACAACGTGAAAAACGCTAATATGCACAGCTCAATATTAGTCCCGCCCCCACTGCATGCTTGACTAAATATTTGCATAAACGCGTTAAACATAACAATAATAAATCGTTTTTTTCGTTACACGCGTATATTTCGTTTAAAAAAACAAAAAACTAAATCGTAAAAGTAAGTTGGTACGTTGTCAATCGATCGCCGCTAGGCCGTACATACGCTGAACCTAGGTACGTAGTAGCCTAGGTCCAACCTATCCTTGATTTAAGGTGCGTTGCGATCTCATAATACATAACAATTATTAAAAAACAATGAAATCGCAGATAGCCGAATGTGTAATAACTGTAAAATGCAACTGTAATACAAATAAAAATACCTATTTAAAGTTTGCTCAGTAAACAACAAAAGCCGATCACTCTTGGCAGCCAATCATTCTCGCCGCAGTGCCATTATAGTGCGATGTTGATAGGTGGAGTATTGAGTCGTTTTTATGATTGATACTCCACTGCCCACGTTTTTATACTAAAACTACTGTCAAAACTTAACAAAGAAAATGAATTTCTACTGCTACCACAGTTCAATTTCTACTGTTATAACATTTTTTTGTGATGCTTTTGTATACAGTCTTTAATAATCCTAATTAATAAATTATCTACGCGTCGATCGTAGGGTGGTGCGTAGGGTTAGTAAACACCATTGTTATCGCCTTTAGAAGCATGGACATTGCAAACAAACAATGTTTTGTTCGCTATTTAAAATCCTATCTAAAGCTAGAAGACGTCAATTTTTGTAGCCGCCCTATGCTGTTAGGTTAACCTAATTTGGCCGGTCATCCGCCGACGAGACGACATCGGGCCCGTTGGGAAAGGGGCCTTTAGCTCACGCAGAGAGGTTGGGTTAGCGAATTATAACAAAAAAAAGACATCTAGGCTAGGACACCAACAAAATATATGCAAAATAAATATATATTCCATGTTAAGATTTAAGATAGGCTTGTTAAATAATCATTACATGCGTAAAGAAAATGCCCGACTGGAATTTGGATGGAGGCAAGAAAACATGTGACTCTGAGAGGTTGCGGTAAACAGCAAAGAGTATCGTGTTTCATGCCATGTGACCAAAAAAAAAAACTAGGTCTGTACTTTTAATTACGGTCTTCTGTCGGCAGTCTTTTTGAGGGACCGATTGAACGTTCTGATACTAGATACTGGACTATATTATTTTTATTTTTCACGCCGCCATTTTTAACATCTTTTTTTTGCCGACGTACTTTTGTTTAAGGGCTGCGTAAAGCCTAACATTTTTCTTGTGCAATGGAAAACTGCGCGTGCGAATAGGCCTACGTGAAATGTTTGATTCACACGACTAAATTCGCCTAGTGGAAAACAGGCTTTAAGAATTTCGTTTTCAATGCGAACGTCTACGAAAACTGCATTAAACGTGGCGCTTAATGTGTATAGGCTACTTCAGTTTTGTTAAGAAAAATATTTATTTTATTTTTGGATTTAGGGTGGGGAGGACTATAACTTCTTTATATTTATCGTGACGATTTTTCAATCATAAAATAAAACGGGACACAATGACTTATAACTAGAGGCCTAATGTATTTTAAAAATATTCCATACCGAACGATTTATTCAAATAAAGAACATTTTTCATTAATTATTTTTTCCCAAACAAACTAAAGACAAGATGACAAACCACCAATTGAAATTAAACAAAACTATTATTAAACATTTTTAGTATCTATAATAATATATAATTATTTTGGTTTTCTTTCGATTATTATTATTATTATATAGTATGTTAAACTAAATGATCAGAGCATGATCCTATAGAAATAAATGTTGTTAATTTACAAAGCATTGTTTTGTTGAAGCTTTTGTTATTTATTGATCCATGAATAATATGTGGTGGTTAAAATAGGAATTCGTAAAATAGCACAGCTTTTACATTCATACATTACGCATAGCATCATAATATACAAAAAAAATGAACCGATGTTTTTTTCACTTTTAAACAATGATTGTACCATCATTGTACTGTTGTACATATTCCTATACAAAAATGAGTAAAGAAAATTATTAACAGAAACTTGACGATGAACTTACTCTATAATAATACCAATAAAGAATCAAAGGTAATAATAATCATTGTGATTTGATTAGGGAGATTTTATATCTCCCTGATTTGAAATACAGAAGGCATGATACAAAAACAGAGCAACATTTTTTAACTGTATTATATAAACCGTATTTACGTTACTGTATATTTTTGGCAGCGGAAACGGCGCTCCAAAAGATATACCGTATTTTCCCAACCACATTTGTGGATAAAATACAGTATTCATAAATTTATACTGTATTTTGAGTACCCTTTTCTGCGCCAATAAAAAAAGACCGTTATTTTAATTTTCTGAGTTAAAATGTTGAACATTTAATTTTCACAATGTAATAATACTTAATAGTGCACAGGAAGAGACTGTTTATGTAGTTAATTTATGCAAGCATCCACATATTGTTCATTTGGCTAGTAGTCTTTTGTGTCTATTGTCCTTCTATTCTGCATTATGCTGATTAATTCATTTCTTTGGTTAAGTGAAATGTCAACTTACTATTTTTTTGTAGACATAGGTTGCATCGTTTAATAATATTATAATTGTTATTTTTTGTAAACAAAATATTGTCCCCTTATAGAATCACAAAAAAAATGTTTTTTTTGCGATGACGTCATTATACGTTTCACATTCATTTACGCGAATCTCGCGATGTCAGTGTGCTAGACCATTATCTTTCCGGAAGATAACGTCATCACGTCAAAAAATTTGAATGATGTGGGTCACCTATTTTTATCTTTGCAGTATTTTATCAATCAATCAATTTTAATCTGTTATAGCTCCTCCGAATAAAAAGTGATACCCATGAATGTGTATACTGTACAATGACCCAAAATATACAGAATTCACCATATAACAACAAAATATTATATTATTCTATAATAATTCTAATAATAATTTTCTGTGCGCAATATTCTAAAGTAATGACGTGCAAGCAAGTGGATTTTGCTGTGCAGATAACTAAACTCGTCAAAGTAGGCCTAACGAGTTCAAGTCTAGTTTAATTCGTTTATTTATTTTAAATTGTAATATTATTTTAACTAGTTGGATGGCGATCAGTTGATAAGTAATTTTTTTTTTTAGGGCCAACGTGGCCAATAAGCTTAAGAATGTCTTTTTAAGGGGTCAAAAAGCTTGCTGAATGCTGCTGGCCTACACCTACCATGTTGTTCGTTTAGGCGACCCACCTAGGCGTATTAAATTAGTCAACAAAGCAAAGACAGTAGCTTACTATTGTTTTATTCGAATATGCTTTGTTTTATTTATCTTTTAAGAACAATGGTATTTGCATGTGGCTTTTGCTTCGGAACTGAATATAGTACGTCCATGAGTTGGGAGGTCTAAGTTACAAAAGTTATTCGAAATTACGGATTACATCTCGGGTCCTCCGTGCGTGGAGTATGTTTTAGTTACCATATGAAGGAATATATATATTTATTGTAAATATTGTATTTATTTTGACCACTTTGACCCTGGGAAAATAAACGGGGAACATTGGTGGATTTTAGTTTTTTCAATTGTTTTATTATGAATAGCCTATATAGCATAGACCTACCAGTAACATTTCAAGTTTATTTGTTGTTTATTAGGCCTATTACTATTCTAGCTTTGTTCTCTAAAATATAATAACTACGAAACACCCTACTTATCAAACTCTCATAATGGTCATAACTGAAAAACAACTTCAGTATAGTATAGTATAATTAAATAAATCTTGTATAAATCTGATTTTCATAAACAGCAGAGCACATGTACACAATATGCATAGGGTGGAAGAACATTTAAAGAAAGAGCCTGTTATTGCTAGGTATGCCCGTAAAACAAAACAGTCCTTTTGTATCCACGGCAGCAGAGCACGTGTACACAATATGCATAGGGTGGAAGAACGTTTAAGGAAACGGTCCTCTGCCGATCCTTTGGATCGTCGGAGCACATGGCCAAAACAATGTCGTTTCTTAATATCCGCACGACCATGTGACATTGACTTGACTGAATTAATAATATAAATTAATGAAGTATTTTATGATGATAATCATAACACACTTAACATACAAACAATGCATACATTTCAAAGAACTAAAATACTGAATCTTCCTAAACATACAAAAAAAAAACCGTATAGGCCTACGGTACAGTATAGGCTAAATGAAGCCTACGGGGTTTCCCCATTTATTTTATGTATGTATACGTACACGACAGTATATGTATAGAACGGGGAATAGGTCTACATATATCAGCCGATTTCTTTGTTGTCATAGGACCTGACCCTAAAAACGCATTTTTATCGTTGTGTTCGACGTAAAATCGATTTCAAAATAGTATTACATTGAACCGCGATGTTCGCGTTAATCGCGTCTTTTTACCGACGTAATAGTAGGCGGTCCTAAGCTTTGAATATTTAATGAGTACAATTAATGAGCTTGATTCAGACGTTTAACGCGTTAAACGGTCAAAGAAATCTGAACCGCGTTTCACGCATAATTATCGTTTTGAAACATTTTGACATGACGCCTAACGTAACACCGCACTGGATACACTATGAAGAACTATAGTAAATTCAAGCTTGGTTGTTGAGAGCAAGTAGGGGAATTCCCTGCTGCAAGATGGCAATTGCACATATGTTTTTTATATATTAATTAAAAGTGTTTGCCTATTACACCATTTAAATAGATACAATAATTGTTAATGTACACAGAAGTTTTTTAGTATTTTGTAAAAACATGCAGCAGCACGAAGGCTGGCCAAAAACATTATTATTATTAATTTTTTATTTTATTTAACTTTGTACTAACATATAAAATGCTTATCTATTAAAAAAAAAAAAAAAAAAAAGGCCTAATACTCTATAGATTATTATTTTTAGTATTTTTCTCTTTTATATTATAATAATAATAGCACAAAATAATATTATAATGGTTAATAAGCCTAGTGTACAAACTGTATGACTCAATGTCCAACAATATTTTTCTTCTTTACAATACTTAGGTTCAGCGATGCCTCTTATAGTTAAATTGAAGTCCATGCAAGCTTCCCGCCATCTGCAAAATGATAAAGCTACTAGGGCATCATTGGCTATGTGAAGGTATCGTGAAAAACTCAAAACAAACCCTGCATTGTATAAAGCTAAAAAAGAAGAAGAAAAGAATCGCAGTAGGAAAATGCTACAAAGGCAAAAAAGAACAAGGGAAACAACCAGAAACAGAATTAGAATGAAAAGACAAAGAAATAAAGAAAATTACAGAAGCATTGAACCAGGAGCTGAAAAATCAATGGTTATTACCAGGCAGGCCCAAGAAAAAAGGGAAGAATTAAGAGAGTATAAAAGACTTAAAGAAGCAAGAATCCAGAAGTAGAATAACAGCACAGAAAAAAAAGACGCGAGCGAGAGAGAAACCGTACAAGAAATGAAGAAGAAAGAAAAGAAAGAAAATAGTAGAAATTAAGCAAAGAATTGAAACTGAAAGAGAATCACAAAGCTAATCATTGGTGAATGCTCCTACAAAGGCTGCATCTAGAATAAAAAAACAACTTCCAAAGGGGTCAACAAAGTATGCCGAAGTGATCAATCATTTAACGTCGCACACAACACCCAGAAAACGAGAAGCTCTTGACAAAATTCAGGGTCTAACCAGAGTAAAGAAGCAGTTGAATAATATGTATCAGTGTCTCCGTGATGTAAAATCCGCTGTACGAAAAAGACATTTAGCATCACTTCCACGAAGAAATTTCTATAAACATTCTTGTAAGGAAGGGTCTTGGAATTTCATGGTTTGAAACAAAGCAGTTCTCCCAAGATGATGCTGATGATGGCCGTAAATCTAGGAAAGATAAATTGTCTAATTGCACTATACAGTTTGTTATCAATTATCAAAGGCCAGATAACTCAGTGGAACTGCCAAACAAGAAGTCTGTAGACAGAGCACAACAGCCAAGCAGGGTGGCCCAAAGAAGCTTTTGATGCCCAGTGTAGTTTGAAGAGATTGTCTGAGACTGCAGATCCCATAACCTACCTCAGAGAAGACATTTCTGACACGGGGAGGCTTGCGCTGCTCAACCTGGAGTTGACTGTGGCAAATGAGAAAGCCTACAAAAAGCTTCTGCAAAGTTACATCGCAGCTCTTATTGAGAACATAGACCAACGATTGGCAACATCGTTACCAATTCTATCAGCTTTCAACTCTCACAGTTGCGGAGTCGAAAGTCCTAGCCTAAAGAAACAATAAACATGGTGCTGAACTTCTACCAGTCGAATGCTGTTATCCTTCAAGATAAACGTTTTATCAGCAAGAAAACATTAAATTTCTACAACGATCAATTTCTCTTTATTCAAAATTTAAAGAAGCCCATCCCACCCTAAAAATTGGACTGAAGACATTTTTTTCTTTAAGACCAGTGCATATCAAACCTATGAGTGCTATGCGAGTACGCGGATGCCTGTGTGAGTATTGCACGAACATTGAACTGAAAATCCAGGCAATCAATGGTGCCCGACAAGCTTTGCCCAAACACTTCCAAAATGATGATGTGTCTGCTCTGCTCTGCTCAGTGAAACAAATTTTTCAAGCAACTGATGTCATTATACAGTAGGACAGGTATACATCTTATTTGTGTTTAATGTTGTAAAACTATATATTCTTTAGTCATATCCTAAAAAAAGCAACTCTGTGAAGAATTTCTAAATTTAAGAGTAGGGACATGGCGTCCCCTGATGATTTTGTTACATCAGTGACAACAATTTTCAACAGTAACCAAAATTAGTTGTAGAAAAAATATATCTTATTTGTATTTGGTGCTATTATTAAACTATGTTTTACTCATGTTATTACCAAAGAAGTCAACTCAATTACTTTATTTTATAATATATCAGATGAATTTGATTAAATGCTCAATTTGTCCGAAAATTTTACTCAACTTCTTGTAATCTTTGTTTTGATTTTTCTGATTTTCATTAAATAGGACTTAATGTCTCTTGTGTTTTTATATAAACTTATGCCAGAAGACTATTCAGAACCATTGAAATAATCTATTAACTAACAAATATGATGGTGTCTATTTTTATAAAAGAGAAATGGCATCCCTCGTTACATCATTAAACTAGATGTAATTGTGTTCTGTTTAAACCCATTCTGTCCTTTAGATTGAAGTTGTATGTAAAAAACTCCTACTATTTATGAAAGTATAATAGTTTCCCCATTATAAAAACATCAATATTTGTAAACTCAATGCAACTTCAATTTTCACTACCAGTGTCACACTTTGTATCCCAACATGGTGGAATTCATGACCCAGTATTCAATCCAGTCATTCTCCCAGTAAGAGCATCACAAGAATTCTACAACTACGGTTTGCCTGAAATTAAGGAGATTTCCAGCTATCTTTCTGCCCATGTGAGCTTCTATTTTTGTTTAATTTTCACATTTGACAATACAGTACTGTTGTGAATCATTATCTTGATTAACATCTTGTTTAAAAAACATATAATTATTTTAAATGTTTGTTATGTAGGATGAAGATGTCATGAAAGAGATGGCTGATGAATGGCAGAAATTAAAATACAACATGGATGACTGGAAGACTGTTGTATCACGACATTTGACCAGTCCAGCTGAAGTCACAGAATGGTGCATGCTAAGAATTTTGAAGCTGTGTATGGCAAACTTTTTCCCTAGAACAATTTATCTAGTGGAGAGTATTTTATGTATACCAGAGTATCAAATGCCTGGCCAGAGAGAGGTGTGACTAAAGTTAGACTGGTAAAGACAAGATTGAGGAATCAACTAAAGAATAAACATCCTGAATGCACTACTCTCAATATCTATAAATGGACCAGCTTTCTATACACCAGACTGTGATAATGTCATTGCTGATTCTGTAAAGACCTGGTTACAAGTAAAGCAACGCAGAAAAGTACCTAAAAGGACAACTGTCCATGATCTTGTTGGTGATGAACCGAAACAACTAAAGAAAGCAATCCAAACTCTGAATCTATCTCTAGATGATAGCAGTGATATTTATTTTGGAAACAGTACTGATAGATGGCTACAAAAATACATTCTAATCAACTTCTCTAAATTCTGCATTAAATAATGGAAAATTTAGGGAAAGAAAAAGGGATAATTGTATTTTACATGTGGATGGTATTCTTGACATAACACTCGATCTGAGGACAGGTACCTTCCACCCATACACCAAACCAAACAATACGCCATTATTATGTACACCGTGAAAGTAATCATCGGCCAACAATATTACACAATATATTACCACTAGCAATAAATAAATCTAATCCGATAGAACAATGGTATGAGTTAATACTATTACATGTTGAAAAAAAAATTGCAAAAAATTAAAATATGTGTGACATTAAAATACAGTGACAATGACATCAGAGTTTTAAAAATATACTACAGCAATAGTTATTTTGTATTTATTTATCATCATAACACTAGAGTACTGTACAAAGCAACGTTATATTATAAGCTAATTACAATTTCCCATGATTTTTTGTTTCCCACACAACGGTCCACGACGTCCAGCATCACAATGTAACATTTCGTGTCTCACTTTGTTACGTTGTTAGTACGATCTTTATTATTGAACAGACGCAAGAAGTACCACTATAATGATGAAAATCGAATTACATTCACTACAACTGATCACTGAAATTTACCTTACACAATGTTCTACAAAGTTCGTTACAGAAAAAAAACTATTTTGTTAGAACAATTCGTGTCTCGTATATTCGTTACGTAGTTATTCATAGACCATCGGTGGTGAACGCCGCAAGAGCTATTTTTAAAGTTGAAGGTCATGTGATTCAAGAAGCAGACGAACAAATAATGGCGAAAAAATAATTGCTAGGATCCGCGCTAATTTCGAGTTACAGCGGTAGAGACTTTTCGTGTCCCTATGTTACGTTGTTTCAACTGTTACGTTGTAAATAACTTCTACGCTCTTCATTGCATGGAAGTTTTGTGTATTTTTATTTTGTTAGTTTTTGGAATTTAGAAAATAGTGGGTTATAATGAATAATACAAGAAAATTGAACACCAAAGCTATCTTCGTACTCTAACATCAACATCATAGTCAAAAACTGGGTGTCGTATACACAATAAGACACGGTTACGTTGGTAGTTTGTTGATACTACAGTCGACTCCGCCTAAGTCGAATTCGCGTAAGTCGAAAAATCGCGAAAGTCGAATTTTTATGAAAGTCCCAATTCTTTCCTATACATTACTGTGTAATTTTTATTTGTAAGTCGAATTTTTCTAAGTCGAAATTCGTCTAAGTCGACGTCTTTTTGCGGTCCGAATACACACATTCTTTAGTGATTTATATCGTATAAGTCGAAGTCACAAATCACGCGGCAACAACGCGCTAAAAAAGTCGATGAAACGTACGTAATTCGATAAACAAACGACAGAGGAGATAATGTGGGACCATATCGGTTCTCTCAAGCAGGTTGTATAGTATAGGTGGCGTCCTACAACTCGCGCTAGTGTATAGTGTATGAGTTGTTTCAGAGTTGAGAACTTGAGCGGCGTTTTGTGGGTACCCATTTTGTGCTAGACAGATGGCAATAAACAATGGATACCGATTTCGAATAAGAACCGAAATGTATTTATTATACGTTTTCGTATTGTTTCGGGCTTAAACCATAAAAGAAAATACAGTTTATCGTTGCCGATAAAAGAGGCTTAGCATTTATTAGGCCTAGCTAGCTAGCTAAGCAAACTCAATTCAAGAAGGCTCATCGCGTGGGCCGCGATCGCGACAGGGCAGGGTCTAGCCTAGGCATAGCATTTTTTTTGCAAATCTGTAAGTCGAAGTTCGCGTAACTCGAATTTTTATACCGGTCCCATTAGATTCGACTTAGGCGGAGTCGACTGTATATAGTTTTAATTTGGTAGGAATGTTGTTTATCTCATAGCAGCTTCATAATATATACCTAATGAACAGATATGCCTATAATTGATTAATATTTAACATAAATTAAATGAGCAAAATTGCAAAACATTTCCCACTAGCTAGGTTACAGCGTAACATAGTAAAAGAGACGCCGTGTCTTGTTACGTAGTGTACTAGACCTTAAAATGGTGTAGTATTTTGTGACTATAAAATCTTTAAATATTACATTAGTGTTTGCTATTTGGTTATTTCTTCTATTATGACACAGAAAAATAAAAAGTTATTTAATTATTCTTTTTCCACCCACCCTTGTCATATTTTATATGTTTGATTTCACAAAGACATATACCAATAAAATATGTATTTTCTTAAATTTGAAACTTGTAGGTTGTATAATTGCCAAAATACTATCTTAAATATGACAAAAAGGCTAATTTGCGATAATATGTGATTTTTGGGCTATTTCGCAATAACTTCAAATGACCATAACTCATCAACGGATTGTTCAATTTTTACAAGTGAGATCAGGGCTGAGTGAACCCACTTGCCCGACGCCCGGGACAAGTGGTTTTTACAGCCGGACAACTATATTTTAGTTACTCTCTTGTCTGCGGACAAGCATTTTCAGAATGTCCATAACTTCCTTATTTACAATAAATAGTACGTTAAAGGTTTAAATGTTTTAAATGTTAATATTATTTGTCCGACAGAATACTTTTAAACTGTAAATGACTGTCAATCAAACGGAAACCAGGCTTTAAAAAGTTTCTTGTGCGCAAAAAAGAAAAACACTTAACAAAGGGTTCGTCTCAAACTAGCGGATTGATAGACATATCCATAGTGTGTAGGTAAGATGATCCCTGAATTATCAGAAAAGTTTTTAATTGAATTATAACTGTTGCAGCGGGTTTTGCAAGTACAGTACTAACTACTACTCTAGTGCATGAATTAATGATACAGTTTTCTAAGAATAAATTAATAATTATGATTTGTACTCGCTGTTCAATAGTGTATTTTAATTTTCTTACATTTATTATTTATACTTTATAGGGAAACCAACCAACCTGCAGAAGAAGTAGATAATGCTCCAATCCTGAAGGCAATGAGAGCAATAAATGAGGAGGCAAGAAATCGCCTAAAGATTTTGTTTAATGTTGTGTACATGTTAGCAGCAAATGCACATTCATTTAGACTAGACAAAAAGTAGTGAGCCCTCTAGCGGTCATTTGTGATTTCTGAGATTCATCGAAGCGCGACAACATCACCCGGAAATGATGTGAATTTAAAATTTTAATAGGGGTTAAACTCTTTTAACCAATTGAAAGCCTTAAATTATAGTTCCTTATGAATAATTCATGAGAATAATTAAAGCAAGGGTTGAAGAAGCATGTGACTTGGTTTTTGGAACAGGATAGCAGTTATGATCGTGTCAGGTAATCATTGAATTTGCTCTTCTTTTTGTTAGATTTTATACGGTTTTTATCAATAATAATATTGTATATTTTTACGAGACCATAACAAAATTCCTCAATTTTTGAGTAAACGAGTGACTAAATAAAAAGTTACTATGTAATGTAAATATTCGTTTGACAAAAAATGGGCATGTTGATATTTTCAGGTATTTTTTAAATGGCGATTGAAATAGGTAAACAAATCACATGTATAACGGTGGTTTGTGCGAAGCTGGGCCTAGCCTTGATGGTCCAACTCGTACTGCGTGTTAATCAATGCGTATAAGATACACACGTAGTCGTTTAGGCCAATTTTTTTACATGTTTATTTATTAATATTAGGCCCCATTCTCATTTATTTTAATTAATGTACTGAATGTACCACACTTTACAACTCTATATAAATTAGATTTTGTACTTGTATTAAATTCAAACGTTTTATGGGATTTAAAACATTAAGCTAGGCCTTGTAGTAGGCCTAGGACCACATGCTAGGTTTTTCAGCCTAATTTATCATGCAGTATACCTAGCCCATCTTTCAAATACATATTTAAATTAACATACTTTTTATATTTCTATATTTTTAATAGGATCTGACTCCAGAAAACATTTGCATCACTTGAAAGCGGCTATTTATGGACAGCATGTTGACATTCAAAAAAATTTGACCAGGTCTTATTAATTAAATGTCTTTTAAATTAAAGGTTTTCATTATAATGAAATGTACGGTGACAGAAATTTAAATGATTCTCATAATTGAGGTTTCTCATAGATTTAATATTGAAGGTAAATAAATAAAGCTGTTTGTTATTCTTGCCTTTAGAAATAAACATGTTGTTAGTACTATATTATTAGGCCTAGGCCATTATACAAATTAAAACTAAAAAATACAGTAATCATATTTAAGGCCTACACACAGTACCTTACTTGATATGATTTTTTTCAAATATTTAATTGATGAAATAAATGAGTTTGACTTTTCAATTAGTTGCCATTTTATTAGTTTCTGTGTGTTTTTATTTATATTCTTAAAACAATTGTATACAACAACTTTAAAGTATTGCGCAGAAGTGATCGCATTATAGTAGGCCTATTTGTATGTTATTGTCGCTTAAAATTATGCAGTTAAAGTATTTGATTTTAGGGTGACAGAAACGGTTAGGCAAGAAAAGAAATAAATTTGGGAATTTTGTTATGCGGTAAAAACAATTAAACATAATTTACCCCTAATGCATGTAAATGTAGAAAACATTTGCTTATGTTAGCGCGACCGAAACTCGCTACTGGGAATAGAGCCTGCAAAAGCGACGCGTACACACCTACTCGGGCACCGGTGGAGCGCGATCGATAGTAAATATACCCGATTTCAAATGATCATAAAATTCTTTTAAAAAATATCAACATTTTGATTTTTTGAGGATTAAAAGTAAAGATATTGAAATTTAACATAATATTTACAAATATGTATTTAAAAATTCGGAAACAATTTTAGCGTGATATTAAAACAAACTTTTTAGAGTTCCGCGATTTCCTACGCAGGATTTGTTTGTTTTCATTGTTAATGGGCGAATGTTACCTAAACTAGAATCGTTATAAATCTTTTAAATTTGTATTATAAGTAATTTCTTTAGTATTCTTAGTAACATCGAATGTCTCTAATTAACTAGCAGTTATTTATACTAACTATTGTTCAATAATAAGCGTGTATGAAGTGAAAATCTATAGTAATAATGTTCTTAGTCAGTTCGTCTCGTTCGCGTGAAGTCTTCGGGTTTCTCAATACAATTCTCAGCGGTAAAGATAGGCTCGCGCTAATGTTTAAATCAAAAGCGCTCTCAAAACACTTTTTGTCCAAAATTCGCAATATGACGTGAGTGTGAATGCAAAGCCTCTGAGTGACATGGAGATGAAGTGTGAATTAATGAAAAAGGTCGGAGTTGACATCGGAAGTAGATATGGGAATAGATTTAAAGCAAGAGAATTTGTTCATGCACTTGCTGAAACCATGCGGAATGATGTCAAGAAATTGATAGAAAGGGCCAGCTTCATTACCATAATGGCAGATGGCAGTACTGACAGAACAGTAGTCGAGCAAGAAACCGTGAAGGTACGTTTTGTGTCAAAGGGTTGTCCTGCTGCAGTTTTAGCTGACCTTGTTCCTCTTGAATATGCGCATGCTGAAGGAGTCTTGGCAGCAATTGTCAAAGGGCTTGGGAGACTTGGTCTTCAAATGGACAATTTGGCTGATTTTTCAAAACCGGGACCTACAGCAGTTGCAGCAAATTTTGATGGCGCAGCTGTTATGATGGGGAACCGCACTGGTGTTGCAACACGGATCCGAGAAACCATGCCAGCTGTTATTCCCTTTCACTGTGTGGCACATAACCTTGAGCTGGCAGTCCTTGACACCGTGAAGCACAATCCAGCAATAAAGAGCTTTGAGCAAATCATAAAGTGGCTGTACACTTTTTACAGCAAATTCAATGCCAAAAACAGACGAGATGTCAAAGCAATTGCAGCAGTTTTGGATACAGAATTTGTTCATCTTCCACAAATTAAAGATGTAGGTATTTTTCCCTTAAATATTTAACCAGAATTAAAAATTCATTTTAATGAAAAAGGAAAAAATTATTTCTAAACGTCTTATTTTAATTTTCAGTAATTACAGTAATAGTCTTTTTCTTCTTGTTCTGTGGTGGAGAATACTACTATGACATAATTGTAAAATTAATTTTTTACTAATAATATTAATATACAGTATTTTTTATTTAAAGGAGCAAAATGGTCCGAATATGAAGGAGTTTCTCGAAAACTATGATGCAGAGAACAAGTCATTCCTGGCCCATGGAGAATATCCAATGCCTCTGAAAGGACAGTGCCACCTAACAGATTACAAGGATGCAATACTAGGAAACTCCTAGATGACATCTTGGAATACCTTGATGAAAGGTAGGTACTACTGTTTGTAAATAAATTAATATGAACAAATCAATTTCAATAAATCATATTTAATTTTCAAGCAAAAAAATACAAATGAATCCAACTGCAGCAAGGGTCTCTATCCCATTTTTAAAAAAAATTAATTTATTTATTAATCAGTGTTAAATATTCTTTTCGTTGGTAGGTTCGGTAACTTTTGCAGGCAACCATTGAAGGCTTTTAGTGTTTTTAACTTCAGAAGTTGGCCTAACACCCGAGCTGAGTTGGCTGTATTTGGTGTTGTGGATTTGGAAATGATTCTAGATCATTACCAGCATTATCATATCTGAGGAAGAGCGACAGTCAGCTGTTGAGCAATTTGCTCTATTCAAATCTCAAATTAATGCCACCTACAGGAATCAGTCCACACTTTCTGTGTACACCCAATTGTTATTGGATGCTCCGCCTGCCTTTTCCGGTGTTCTGAAAGTGGTGGAGTTCATGATGAGCATGAGTGTGTCGACAGCATCATGTGAGAGAACCTTCTCTGCCATGAACCTTTTAAAGACAGCTCAGAGAGCTTCAATGAATCAGGACATTATGCAGGACTTGATTTTAATTCAACTTGATGGTCGTACCATAACAGAATATGACCCAGAACCTGCTATCGACAACTGGCTGAGGCACGCGTTGGAATATGACGTAGTACAACATCAGTGAAAAAAATGAAAACCAAAAAAAAAAAAATGGAAACTAGAGTTCATTTTACAGAGAAAAAAGATTAGAAAGCAAAGAAAATGAAAATTCATACTATAATATTGTGCAATAGCGGGACAAGCAATACTTTTTTGGGACAAGTGAATTTTTCAAATGTACTTGTCCGGGGACAAGTGAAAAAAAATTAAATTCCCTCACCCCTGGAGGTATTAATTTCTTTCTTTTATTGAGGAATACATGATAGAACTACTCTCAAGACTATACCTGCAAATTAAAAAACAAGTCATTGTGATACCTAATGTTATTCCAATCACACATTTTTAATTGTTGATTATAGTGTATAAAGAGAGCCGTAATTATGTGCAAACATGTGTTTTATCACATGACTGAAAATAAATAAATCTTCTCTTAATTATTGAGTGTTGTTGATAATTTGTTTTAAACCATGAAAAAATCATTACAAAAATTAAAAATTGGGCCATGTAAAAAAAAAAGGTTGTTGATCGTCCTCGCCCAACATCGAAAATCGGCCCGCCTCATTTTTTTTTTTTTTTACCGTGAAAATCCGGGCGAAAATCCCGTTTTTCAACCTTAGATCAGTCGTTGCGATCGCAAAATTCAGAAATTCATCGCGATTATCTGGCCCTCTATCGATAGTATCAATATGCGCATGTGCAAGATACGGGTATCTAGCTTGATTTTGTTTATTTTTTTCGCTAGCGTGCTGGCTTGCTGTACAGCGTGGGTTCTTTTTACACATGATTTGCGAACAATAGATCTTTATTGATACGTATTTACGCAGCTTAAATGCCTTTTGTGGTACTTTCTATTACCCGCGAGGGTAGTAGTTCGCCGATTAAAGATAGGTTTGGCTGCGAAGTCACGGCTGATGTAACATTATCAGAGTTGTATGTTGAATTGTACACAGGGAAGTTTGACGGTGAATCCGTCGTGGGCGATAGGCCTACGTTGCCTACAGTGTACGCCAGCGATAGGAAGCCCGGAAAGGGAGATGGTATGATCAAAGTATCGGCCCAGTCTAAGCTGAGTGACATCGTGGAAAAACTAGGTTCGTTCATTAAGTTTGTCCAAACACCTACAGTTCCCAAAATTACGATGCCCCTAAATGCTAGGCCTAGTGCATTTGTTGTACCGATGGCAGGCGCAAGCAATTGGAACAAAAGCTTGCCGCTGAAGTTCAGCAACATTTTGTTGAATCGTTAAACTTTCATGATGCTTTTTTATAAAAAAAAAAAAAAAAAAAAAACCTCCCTCCCTCCCTCCTGACTTTTTTTAAAAAAAGGACGATCAACAATTTTTTTTTTTTACATGGCCTTATACACAATTACAAAAACAAGTAAATTATTTTTTCTTGGTGGTGACGATATAGATTATAGTGTACTGACGTACTATTAGTATTACTGACCTTCTGTATTAATCGGCCAAATAATATTAATTATCATTTGCCGCCCTGTGAAATAAAGTAAGTCGTGTAGACATTACTTTAGTTAAAACTACTAAACTATTCTTATTAATCTCTCCACGATAGGTCTTAATTCGGCTGTGTGAATGTGATTCTATGCACGTCTATTCAGGCGATGGGCACATGTAGGCCTATACACCCTTTTTGACAATTAAGGCGTGCCATACATTATTAACGATATTGACGATTCTGGCGGCCGAAATGAACAATACATATTTCGTCCTTTTTGGCGTTTCATGATTTTGGACGTTTCATAACCGGCGGCTGAATTGATCAAACACTGTGGTCTGTAGTAGGCCTACCTAGCCTAGGCCTAGGCCTAGTAGGCCTAGCTAGGCTACTTATTTTTATTTAAGTTAAAAAATAATAATAAACATCTTATCTGTAGTGTAGGCCCTATCCCGGGCCCTATCTATCCTCGATCAGGACTTTGGTTGGATTGTTCAGCATCAGCAGGTCGCTTGCTAGGCTAGGGCCGCCTATATCCCATAAGTCAGGGAGAATCCTCTCTCAGTCTAAGCCGGTGCTGCCTGCCTATATGTCGTGGCGGCGTGGGTCGCTTCTCTTCTTCTTGTTGCTGCTGCAGAAGGATCCAAAACGTGGTTTTACCATCTAACTAATCCATGCATCCATGTGGTCATCAGTGCTTGTTAGTTGTTAAGACATCAACAACACAGCAGCATGCATACTTCAGCATTTCAGGCAATTGTGATAATCGAACAGCGCCATGTACGACTGGAAACAAAATTTAAAAAGTATCCGTACGTGAAGATAGGGGTATACAAAGTAATCATTTTTGGACATAATTATTTGGACACATCACACCTTTTTTTCAAAACTAGTTTTTAGTGTAGACACAGAGCTTAAGACGGAGTTTGGTAGTTGTATCATATGGAAAATCACTCTGGGACAGTTTAATTATCTAAATGAATTAAGACAACCGTTAAATACAGAATAACAAGCACGAATGTGCAATACTCGGGGTACAGCGAAAGAAGCTGTATACAGACGTATACAGTTAGAAAGTAAAGAAAATAGGTTTCGCCAGGGCTCGAACCGGGACCTTCTGCGTGTTAAGCAGACTTGACAACCACTACACTACGAAACCTCTTACATTAAAAATGTGGGTTACAGAAAGTTTTTGAATCCATTTAAATTACAAATAAATGGTAATAAGCACAAAGCAAAATAAACATGTGTAAAAGTGATAATTACCGATTACACAAAATAAGTATTTTAAAAAATAATAAAAATAAGATATACTCTGTATAATTATCATATTGCGTATACAGTACTTTTCACCATAAATTTAAAAAAAAAAGGTTTCGTCCGGGCTCGAACCAGGTACCTTCTGCGTGTTAAGCAAACGTGATAAC
The DNA here is from genome assembly GCF_964355755.1 of Antedon mediterranea. Classification (NCBI taxonomy): domain Eukaryota; kingdom Metazoa; phylum Echinodermata; class Crinoidea; order Comatulida; family Antedonidae; genus Antedon; species Antedon mediterranea. Next base: position 12,078,428 of record NC_092678.1, read on the forward strand.
CACTACGCCAAGAATCCGCATATAACCATATAACTACATAACGCTGTGGTGTGTGTCACACATTGTGGCTTCTTAATTAAACAAATTAATTAACAAAAAATTAAAAATCCGGCTCTATAGCTTTGAGGACATGTCCCTGTAGTATGTTCATGCCAAATCCCAGCTCAATACTATAACGAATAAGGGAGGAGGAGTAGTACTTTAAAAATCGCACTTTTTACTCAATAGTGTCCAGATGGAGGAAGAGAAGGAGAAAATGAGTAAGTACTAGACTCGGGTACCCCGAGTAAAAGGTAGGCCTGTGTTAAAACAAATACAAAGGCCTAAGCACAAGTGAGAGTGAGAGTCTCTTCCTCAAAATTATCAGTGTCAAATCTACAATAAAATTCATTTAATGATTGTGCCAATGTTTTTTAGACATAAACTAATAAACATCTGGCACTACTTATTTCATACTATTTGTTTTTGGCACGTGTGGTCTTTTATGTAACGCACTTAAATTGCATATTTACCACCTTCAATTTAAATTAGACGGGATATTTGGGTCATTCTTCAGTAAGTGTCTAAAATCGTGTCCCGATACTTTGGTGGGATAGAGACTGAAAATTCATCATTAAAAAATAAAAATTCTTGACTTAAATCATAATCAACATTATTGTAAATATAATTAATTACATAAACCAAAGATAATTACATTGATATTGTTAATTTTTATAAAAATGTTTTAGGCAACCTCCTAAAATCCTATGTCCCGATCGTACATCTTCAATTTTATGATCGCCGTATATATTTGATAATAACAGGACTTTTGTTATCGAAAATATTGTAAAAAGTTAATTAATCAGGATTTCATGCGATTATATTCTTCGAAATACATCTCTAGGCCTACATACATTAAATCTCAAACTCTAAAGTTTTTGTTTAGAAAAAGCTTGTCCCGCAGTTTTGTCATTTCCGTCACATAATTTAAATGTGCCGTCTACAGTTTAATGAACGGCGGGGAAAAAAATTGACTGTGCGTTGTAAACATGCGAAGATATTGAAATAAAACTAGCCGCGCACATCATTTTCAATAAAAGAGGAAAAAAGCTAATAAAACGAGGTTTTAGAAAAATTACAGTTGCGTACCTTTATTGAATGTCATATCCGAACGGTATATAGAACTCATTAAATAATTATAATTTCTGTTTTTTTTTAACTGGAAGTACAAGTTATTCATGGTATCTAGAAGTATGCAATCCGTCTCCGCTGTCAGACATGCCTACGATGTGATCCTAGGCTGTCCAATGCTAAATACATCATCTTCGTCACATTTCCCAATGTTTCGTTGTGACGGAGATGACGGCCCGTGACGGATATGACTTTTTGTTATTGCCAGGGCCTTTTTTTGTTGTACATTTTGTTTTGTATATCTTTATTATGTTATTACATTGTATATCTATGTGACTCTGGTCAATAAACATAATCAAATCATATCTTAAAGTCATCTCCGTCACATGATTTTTTAAGTTTTCAGCCATTAAAAACTTTTTAAGTTCGTCATATCCGTCACGGTTTCATTACCGTCACGGATATTTTATCCTTTTAAATCCTAAAATATTTAAGTAATGAATGCAATTATGTGGTATATTGAAATATAAACAATATTCTTCTACTATGTCAATGGGTAGTAATATTAGTTCAACAGAATTTTGTAAAACATCAGTGACAGTCATACTATTTTCTGAAAATTATTATTTTTTGGAATAGTAAATGGTTTTGAACGTAGGCCTATAACATCATACTAATAAATGTTAAGCAATCATTTTTTGATGAATAGAGACAAAAATAATATATAGTATCAAAGAATTAATAATGGAAATAATTTTATAATTCCTAAACCGTTATTTTTTCTATCTTTGTATATCCCATAAATGTGACGGAAATGACAGTAACATAGAACCATGTATTTATAAATGCGAATAAAATACGAAATATATAATAAAGATTGCGCCATGTAATACATGTTCATTTATCTGAATAAACTTTTAAAATTTAAAAAATGCAAATTTTAAAATCGATTTTTTATAAACCTGAAATTAGACACTTACTGAAGAATGACCCATTTGTAAAATATGGTTAGTTCATAGCAACACTTAACCGTCTTTATATTTTATACTTTAAAACGGATAAAATAATATATCTATTGATTAAAAATAAGGGGCATATAAATTTGTGAGGTTAAAACCTTTTCATTTCATTTTATTTATTTTGTCTTCAGATCATAAAAATACTATACAAAACGTGGACGACAAAGAACAAAAAAACCGTAACACACATAACCCGGCAGATACAGGATTCCAAAAAAAACTTAGGCCTAATCACTATACAGTTATAGTCTCCTCATTGCATGCGCTGATTGGATAAAAAAACATTAACAATTCATACACTTGCACTGATGAAGGGCTAGTGTAACTTTTCTGGCTGTTTTAATGTATCGTTTTGATTTAGCTTTTCGCCTTTTTTTTTGTATCTCCATTGAGATCCACTGATACCCACGGCATTGTCATTTTTTCAGTAATTTTCCTTAATATACTGTACTATATAAACACTTCAGGCATCGAACATTAATTCTAACCCGCCAGGTGATATACTGAAATTAATTAATTAATTGGAAACGATAAAGATGAGGAAATCTGTGTGAATGAAAAAAAATCGCCCCAACCGAGACTCGAACCCGGAACCTTCTGCTTGATATGCAGATGTCCTAACCATTAGACCACTCTGGGGCTTTCATGGTATTGTTCAAACTCGATTGGATAGCGACTCTTTAACATTCTCGGCGTTTTACGGCGGAACAGCACTAGTCCTTCAAATTGTACACACGCGAAATATAGGCCTACCATATAATATACAATCAAAATATATTATATCTTTAAAAATCATCAATATATGAAACCTGAAAGCTAGAACAATATTCATATGATAACGTTAATTCCTTCCTATGTACTCGCTCACGATATTGTAGTTAATGTGATAAACATTAGCGTGGACGGATCCAGTGAAAAGGTAGTGAAATGAAATGCTGAACTTAATTTAATGTCCTATCTTTTGCATTACAATTTGCAAAATTTAGTGGGGCCGAGGCCGGCTGAGCATCCTCGCCCCTTGGGCCGAGGCCGGCTGAGCATCCTCGCCCCTTCAATCCACCCCTGTATAATAGAATCTACCAATCATTTCTCTTTATCGTGCTATGTGAAATCATAATTTATGACGGTAACAACATTTTGATAATAGTTCTCGTTGCCCATCATTTTTATTCAATTCAATTTATTCCAGATTTTAAATGAACAATACAATTAAAATAGGAATAAAACATACATGCTATTGCTAGTAGACCCGGGGGACCGTAACAGCGAACTCAATCGCTTTTGATGGGACATCCCAGCCAGCAGTGACACACATTAACAAAATTTAAATAAGTAAATTTGGTTAAAATTAAACATATCACTTCAGATCATCTCATTTATTATTGACTGAATAAATAATAATAATAATAATAATAATAATACAAGCTCATAATATATCCCTAGTAAGCAGGTGAAATTGTACCCAAATGACAAGCCCTGGTTAGATCATAATGTTAAGGTGGCCTTAAAACCCAAATCACTTGCATTTAAGAATAAATGACCATGCTGGCCTTAAGTTAGCTAAATCAAACTTGAAATATTGTATAAAAAAGACTAAACAGAAATTTAAGAAAAAAAATTAGCAACATTTCGCAGAGAATAAATCCAAGGAGACTTGGAATGATGTTAAATCACTAACTGGGTGTAAAAATAAAACTTCCTTTAAAAGCTCACAGGTTTTAATGATGAAACATTGGCACAATCATTAAATTAATTTTATTGTAGATTTGACACTGATAATTTTGTGGAAGAGACTCTCACTTTTTGTAATAATTTAGATACCGGAAGTAATCCTGTTAACATCTCACACGAAGATGTATACAGCTCTTTCGTAAAATTAAAATTAGGAAAGCTGGTCCCGATGGACTAGCAGGTATTTTAATTAGAGAATGTGCAACTCAAATTTCCCTCATTTTTCAACATATTTTTCAGCTAACACTACAATCCGGTGTTATTCCCTCCAATTAGAAACATTCATTAAATTGTCCCCGTTCCTAAATCGTCTACTGTAAACAACTTGAATGATACCGACCAATCGCCTTGACCTCTCTGTTCATTAAGTGTTTAGAGAGATGTATTGTAAAATTTAATTAAGCCTGTTGTCGAACCAAAACTTGAAGCCATGCAGTTCGCATACAGGGCGCATTGTAGTGTAGAGGATGCTACAGCAACCCAGGTCCACTATATCAAAAAGCATCTTGAATTGAAACTTCTAACTCCTATGCACGTCTTCTTTTTAACGATTTTCTCTTAATTTTGGTATTAACCCATATCTTATTCTTTGGATCCGAAATTTTCTCCACCTTAGATCTCAACAGGTTAAACATATTCTCCTATCATCTTTAATAGCACTGGTTCTCCACAGGGGTGTGTCCTTTCTCCCCTGCTAGCTGTACATTCTCTACACTGACGATTGTCGTGCCCTGTATGATAACTGCATGGCAATCAAATACGCTAATGACACTGTTCTTGTTAGTCTTATAAATAATAACCGATCTGTTAATAATTACTATAATGTTGTAAACCATTTCACTAATTGGTGTAAAGACCATTATGCCTACCTTAAAATTAATTTAAACAAAACATGTGAATTATTAGTTGATTTTAGGAAAGGTCAGTTCATGAGCCCCTTAATATAGGAAATGGGTTAATTAAAGTTGTCCCAGAGTATAAATATCTAGGAACTATAAAAGACGAAAAGCTAGACTGGTGTAATAACATTCAACAAGAAATATTTCTTACAAAAAACGCTGCTCGCTTATTGAAAAATATTTTTTATTTCAAATGTTTTTGAATGTGTCATTTTATTGTCACATAATAGTTATTTTACCTGAAAAAATGTAATTTAAAGCAACAAAATACTTAAATTGTCTGTCAGACAATGGTTTTTGGGTTTCTTTTCTTTTTTTATATGTGAATAAATATTATTTTTTGTTACAAAAGTGAATACTCCATTTCTGTCACCTTAGTTAATTTTATTGCTAAGGTCAAATCTGGGGGTCACTTCATCACCCTAGATATTTCAATTGTGAAGTATCCTATTACAAACACAAACTTTAATTGACTGTTTCGATAATAATTCAATGAATATCTGACAGTGAATATACCAGAAATGCTTAGGGATTTGTAATTTTAGCATGACATGTCCTAATGGGTCTAAATCAATAAATAAATATAACTGCTGCTTGCTTTAGCTTCTGATTGAGTAGTCCTAATGGGACGTAGCGGGCTAGAGCAGCAGCGTGAAAACTATAAAAAAGGACAACGGCTATATCTGTTAAGACAACTTAGGAAATTTAATGTTAGCAAACAAATTCTTATACTGTTCTACCAGTCGGCCATACTTAAGTGTTATATCTTTTTGTAGAATTATCTCGGAGGCTTGTTTATATGAAAAAGATAAGGAACAATTAAATAAAATTACCAGAAGGATTGGGCGGGTTATTGGAGTTGATTTCAACTACGATGCAGGTGTTCTCTTCTTGGTAAAACGTATACTCTCCCAAACAGACCACCCCCTCCATAAGGAATACACCTTTCTTCCATCTAATATTCGTATCCGTCTGCCTCAAAGCCGTACTAAACGCTTCAATAAATCGTTTGTCCCACAGTATATTGTCATCTATAACAAATTTGTCCAGCGCTAACTCATGGAGAGAACTCCTGCATCGTAGACTTTTTGATATTTTATAAGTGATTTTATATTGATTGTTTTTTGTACGTATATTGTTATTATCTCTGCGGTGTATATAAGATGAATTTCTGATGTATTTTTATATTGGACCAAATAAAGAATAATAATAATATACATAACTGAATTATAATGAAATATCAGACAATCAACCTTTTTTTGTTTTCGTAGGTTCTTAAGTTTAACAGAAAAAAGGTTTAACTTCAAACACGATATAAAGAGAGTTAAACAATTAGGCCTATATTAAATAAATATTTTAAAATAATTGTTTTTTATAGAAAATATATAAAAATCATCTTTTATTTTAAAAGATTTTAAAAGATTTCAAATCTACTGTGTTACGATACGTCTGGGTTTCGTGCCTACGGAAAACAAGACCGTGTAAAACTTCTCTGGACCTGCTCCAGTTTATCAATGTTTTCTTGATGAAATGGTAACCATAGGCTACAGAAATACCATATTCAATAATGGTCCGGGATCGAGATGTATACAATAAAATAATAATAAACAAGAAATATTTCTTACAAAAACGCCGCTCGCTTGTTGACGTAACAGTTTTAAAGATATAGGCTATTACCCCCCTGAAAAATATATATATTTTTTCAAATTTGTTTTTGAATGTGTCATTTTATTGTCACATAATAGTTATTCACGTTAACCAAAAAATAGTTACCGGATAAAATGTAATTTAAAGCAAAAAATACTTAAATTGTCTGTCAGACAATGGTTTTTGGTTAAAATTAAACGTTTCTCTTCTCATTTTATATGTGAATAATTATTTGTCTACAGAAGTGAATAACTTTTGTATTTGACGTAAAATACAACAAGAATTCACACTTTGATGTCATAATTGTGCAATTGAAATTGAAAAATAAAAAATACTAAATCTGTAAAAAATGATGTGCTTATTAATAACATTAAAGCCAATTTTAGACGACTAAACAGACACAATTTCTATCACTTTAGTTGATTTTATTGCAAAGGTCAAGTCTGGGGGTCACTTCATCAAGACTAGATGTCAACAAGTGATAAATGGTATAAATGGACATTCAAGTGTGAACTATTTGTATCCTATTACAAACAAAAACTTTACTACAGTATGAACTGGTTTGATGATAATGCAATGATTATCTGACGGCGAATTACAGTATTAATAATATCGGCCAGTTGACAGTCAAAATGGGAGTCAATGTAAATACCAACCTATTTAGCCAAAACAAAGTTTTGATTATTTGACAGTGAATTAATATAATAAAAGTCATTATTCATTGAACAAGATTTTAGAGATTACCGTCTACATAATACTGTACGTATTTATCAGCAAATGTTTTCATAGAGTCTCTTGTCCCAGACGTGCTTTGGGGTTTGTAATTTGAGCATGACCAGTCCTAGTTTACAAAATACCAAAAATGTCAGCCTCTATAACTTAGCTTCCGCTTGATACAGCTTCTGAATGAGTAGTCCTCTGGGGATATCGCTGGCTACAGTCGCGGCGCAATAACAGCGTTGATATTATCTCTTTCTTTTAGGGGTTTTGTAATAGTTACAACTAGATATCTTATTTTGTCAACTGTTTCTAATTATTACCACTTGCATTTGCATTTAAACCTTACATTTTTTATTATTTAGTGTCATGTTATTTTCAAATTCCCATTAACAAACAAGATTTAGACCGCATACCGTGGCATATCTGATTCAACCAAGAAAGATATCTTTATTCAAACATAATAAGCATCTATAAAAATACATTGAAGAATAAAACGCTGAATTGTTTTGTACAAAAATGATTAATATCATAGGCAAATTACACAGATGAATACAAAGTGAGAAAGAACAAACGCCTACAATCATAAATTTAGGAATTCATTACACAGATGTCTCAGATGTCAATATTACTCCATCAATTTCATCAGATATGGAATAGGGCTATAATTTCACGAAGTTTCATTGAAGAGGCATCTTGGATTGCGGAAACCAGTGACAAAACCGTTCGTCAAGAAGACTTTTTTGAGCGAATTGTTTGCATAATTCGATAATCTCCGTAGCCATCAAATGCGATATTGTATAGCCGTAGTCACCGTGTAGCCGTAAAATGAGATATTTGATAGCCGTAGTCATCGTGTAGCCGTAAAATGTGATATTGTATAGCCGTATTCACCGTAGTCGTCAACAAATGCGATATTTTATAACCGTAGTCACCGTGGCCGTCAAATGCGATATTGTATAGCCGTATTCACCATAGCTGTCAAATGCGATATTTAATAGCCGTAGTCACCGTGGCCGTCAAATGCGATATTGTATAGCCGTAGTCACCGTAGCCGTCAAATGCGATATTGTATAGCCGTAGTCACCGTAGCCGTCAAATGCGATATTTGATAGCCGTAGTCACCGTAGCCGTCAAATGCAATATTTGATAGCCCTAGTCACCGTATCCGTCAAATGCGATATTGTATAGCCGTAGTCACCGTAGCCGTCAAATGCGATATTTGATAGTCGTAGTCACCGTAGCCGTCAAATGCGATATTGTATAGCCGTAGTCACCATGGCCGTCAAATGCGATATTGTATAGCCGTAGTCACCGTGGCCGTCAAATGCGATATTTGATAGTCGTATTCACCGTAGCCGTCAAATGCGATATTGTATAGCCGTAGTCACCGTGGCCGTCAAATGAGATATTTGATAGCCGCAGTCACCGTGGCCGTCAAATGCGATATTGTATAGCCATAGTCACCATGGCCGTCAAATGCGATATTGTATAGCCGTAGTCACCGTAGCCGTCAAATGCGATATTTTATAACCGTAGTCGTCGAATGCGATATTGTATAGCCGTAGTCACCGTGGCCGTCAAATGCGATATTTTATAGCCGTAGTCACCGTGGCCATCAAATGGGATATTTGATAACCGTAGTCACCGTAGCCGTCAAATGCGATATTGTATAGCCGTAGTCGTCAAATGCGATATTTGATAGCCGTAGTCACCGTAGCTGTCAAATGCGATATTGTATAGCCGTATAGTCACCGTGGCCGTAAAATGCGATATTGTATAGCCGTATTTACCGTAGCCGTCAAATGCGATATTTGATAGCCGTAGTCACCTTAGGCGTTAATAATTTTAATTAAGTGTTAATTATATCGAGTGAATCAAATTTCGGAACTCATAAACAGACACACAACATATGTACTGATAAACAAATATTTATTAGTATTAGAAAATGTTTAATTTGTTAATGTGCAATTTTGTGTAAAAACGATTTATAGGATACTGTTCAGAAAAACATGAGTAGGCCTACTCAAATGATTGAATATTTATAATATAAAAAAATTGTTCAACAAAAAATATGTTACGATAATACAAACTATAAATATAAAACACGTATTGCATAACAAAATATAAATATAATATAGTATATAAAATGTTTTTTGTAAGTACACGTACACTTTCTTGGTTAAATTTAATATTAAAAGACAAACGTAATAAAAGATATTGCAGAATACAATAGAGGATGGAATTGAAATATACAATGAAACATACCAACATTGAAATATACAATGAAACATACCAACATTGAAATATACAATGAAACATACCAACATTAAAATATACAATGAAACATACCAACATTGAAACATACCAACATTGAAAGTTAAATTGCAAAATATTTTCACGAGGTTAAAGATTGACAGTTTAAAGGGGAAATGCACAGTTAATCGTTAAAGAACAAAACATATTCTTTTCAACGAAACAAACATTGTAAATCTAAATTATTATTATTATAAAACAATATTGGCGAACATGAAGTTTGGTTTCCAAAAAATAAATTTTAAAAATATCCATGTCTTACGAGTAATTTATACAGTAAGATAAGTAAAACATCCACATGCACTATCACCCATGACTGGCAAAAGGGTAAATTTGTAAATAGTCTGATATTTTAAAGATCGCATCCCAGTAATTTTAAAATCCAGGTTGGGTTGATTACTAGTGGAAGACAAAAGGTGGCAAAATACAAATGATTTTGTGCGCATCACAATTTATGTACCAAGGCACTGTTTCAACATCAACTAAAAAAAAACCCCAAAACACTTTATATTATAATAATTTACCGGTAAGTACAAACGTTAAAAATGCTGACCATTATCCTTGATTGAGCTAGCTTTACCAAACTATTATTTCTAGACATGTGATACATATTTTTATGTTTAAATTAACTATTACACTTTGTATTCTCTCTAGAAAGAAGAAGAAACGACAAAGAGGGTTCTGATAGAATTTGTGATGATTTTGTAGAGTTTCACAATTGTATCTGGTAGTTTACAGACAGTTGCTTTCTACTAACAATGCAACCTTAAAGCTTGTTTCCCACACATCTAATTTGACCAACCAATATTAACAAGATGGATCACCCAAACTGTCACTTGTGATTAGTCAATACGTCATTGTGGATGGGTTATAAGCTTAAGGGAAGGGCAAGATAAACTATAAACCTACCGGATGATATGTATGATATATATGTGTGAACGAGCAAGCTAAAACATGATTGATGACTAAACAAAAATTGTGTATTTACAAATAATTAAACTAAATATATATTTTCTATAACTCCATTTCAATGTACAGTAATTGCTTTCAAATGTGAAGGAAATATCACCACATCTCATGCATAGATTGATTCCATCTTTGGTATTACCATTCTCAAGGTGTTTCCACACAGAGTCAATTGCAGTAAAAATGATTAATGCAAACAAAGTAAGGTGAGTTCCTACTGATGAAATGGTAAAATTTGCAATACTTGCACTTCATCCAAAAAAACTTTTTGTGTTATTTTGGACGCGAAGTAAACAATTATAAATGACATTGTACCCTTGATGATGTAAGAAGTTCAATAGATTAAAATATTATGTGACCCACAATCCTCAAATCAAATGACAAGAATCTACTTTAGGTGTGTTACAATTTAGGTTACAATATAAACATTTAATGAGCATTTGTAGGTAACCATACAGCTCTATTCAAGCAAGTTAATTCCAAATAAGGCAAGTGATGAGGAGCAGGCACTGAGGTCAACCACCAATGATAAAAGATGAACATATTGTATGCAATAGCTTTAAAACACACTTAAGTACAAATGGGATAACAATCTGATCTAAGTAATGTAATAATTTTCTGATTTTAAATATTAATGGATTAAACCTATTAATAATACAGCAGCAACAAATGTATGTAAAGATTATCCACATGATAAATACAGTGTATCATCTTATCATGTGTAGCTTGAACTGGTTCATCTCCTTCATGATTTCATCAGGATGATAAGTTTGTAGGAGAGAAGAACAATTTGGTGCCACAAAACGGTACCAATACCAAACGCAAAGCACCACAACCACTGGTCTAAGTCAAGTGCTTCACAACCAAAACCATAGTTACTGAATTGGATAATTAACAATTGACAAAAAATCTGAAAAGAAAAGTCAACATTATTTGTAAAAATGCTAAAATTAACAAACAAATCAAGTGACAATTATTCTACTGCAGTTATTGTTGCAGCAACTACATTTGTTGGATTGACATTTTTTTGGTATAAATTTATATATTTATGAGGCAGCCAATGCAATAAACAGTGTGTATGGTTACTTACTCCATCATGTCATGATTGGTCAAATTACTTGTGGTGCACTTTGGGCCATGGCTTATGTTGAGGCTTCATTTGAGGCTTAGGGAGTGGAGTTGAAAGGGAGTTACAACCCTGGAACTACTCTAGGTCAGGATTGAACCCTGGAACTACTGTGGGTCAGGATTGAACCCTGGAACTACTGTGGGTCAGGATTGAACCTTGGAACTACTGTGGGTCAGGATTAAACCCTGGAACTACTGTGGGTTCAGGATTGAACCCTGGAACTACTGTGGGTCACGATTGAACCCTGGAACTACTGTGGGTCACGATTGAACCCTGGATTTTGGGATAGGAGGCAAGCATGTTAACCACCAAGCTAAGCTCAGTTGACATACAAATAATGATAGGAAAAGAGATTCAGTGTTGATTGTGATATCATCAATTATTAAATTTACATTTTTAAAACCATACAGCAAGATATCAGACTTAATGATGACCAACAAATATATAACATTTTGATGGCAGTAAGAAAGAATAGAGTTATATGCATCCTGAATTTGTTTTCCTACGCTCAAAGAGTTATTATAAAAAAAAATTCTCACCTCGCCTACGTATACCAGTGATCTCATCTGCAAAAGACCATCATATACCTGCTGCTGACTGTGAACTTTGCGTTCATTCAATTGATTAAAAATTTGCATTAAGATAAAGACATTGAAAACCATAGTCATATGTTGAGTAGGAAATGTAGATGGACTTCGTTCTTGGCCATCATCAATGTCAAAGAAGTCGGCACCTAGAAATAGATTCTTATAATTAGAACATTAAAAACATAATACTGTTCTTCAATAATTAAACACCTAGTGATCAGTAGAAGTTTTATGGTGTACATACACATATTTGTTGGTACCTAAACTACTCAGCTGGTCTACCTGTCAATGAAATACAAACAATACTATTCAATTGTTGTAAATCTATTAATAAATTTATGCTTTTATATACTTTTGAAGAAAAAAAATCATAATTACATGCAATGATGTACTGTTTTAGAACATACAGTAGATAGAGACACATGTACAAAATCAAACCATAAATAATTGTAATAATCTGAATTGAATTAATTATTAAGAAATGTGTGTAACTACTTTTCTCAATCACAGTGACAACAGTTTTTCAAATGTACATAGTCTTTGTTGTGCAACAGCACAGTTTATTTCATTGAAATTGTTAAGTGTTATAAGCATACAAATAAAATATAATTTATGATAAACTAATAAACCGAAAAAAATAAAGAACCAAAGTTTGAGTACCGTGAAGGCTAATTCATGTAAAAAAAAGAAAAATTATAATGGGAGTCTTACCTTTATATATGAAGACAAGAATGACAGCTAATTGGTAAATAAAATGAGAAATAGTTGTAACAACAAACAAAGGTGAAACTATGTGATTATCTGAACCAGCAGCTTTGTATTTCAAGATGTGACGTGTTGGTTTATCAGCCAATAAGATGATAGATACATTAACTAATAAATATGACCACAATACTTGGATGGCTCTGATTGGGCTATTCTACAAAAACAAATTTTAAAAAAATATTTAAAATTTCTTATTTATTATACAGTAAAGCATAAAAGATATATTAACCACCTAAAACATATAATTAAAAATATTGAGTTTGTAATATATAGTATACAACAATATTGGGTCAGGTGGCTACGAGTGGTTACACAAGGGGTTCCGCAATGATTTTTCTGGAGGTATAACAAGTTTTAAGGCAACCTGAAGTAGATAATACTTTAACAGTAAAGACATTCACATTAGAATTGCATACCAACAGAAGAATTCAAATGGTGAATGAAGCAATGGTGTATGAACATTATTAATTAAACAGTACAGTATAAATTAAACAGTACAAAATTAAACAGTACAGTATAAATTAAACAGTACAGTATAAATTAAACAGTACAGTATTAATTAAACAGTACAGTATAAATTAAACAGTACAGTATTAATTAAACAGTACAGTATTAATTAAACAGTACAGTATTAATTAAACAGTACAGTATTAATTAAACAGTACAGTATTAATTAAACAGTACACTCTACACACTGACTTTGTCGTGAGCGGTTGTGTTTACTCGGACCTCTCTCTAGGCCTCAAAAGTACTCTGGCAGTCTAGGCTATACCGGGGCAAACAGAATTTTTAACCACTTCGCATTGGTGGCTCAGGGGCACTCCCTAAGCCTAAGTAAAACAACGAAACCAATTGGTGGATTAATGGCCTTTTAATTGCGGTTTACTCTTCGCATCGTAGTACTTCAACTACACAACGAAGCCATTTGGTGGATTATCAACGCTTTGTTAGTCTACGGTATCAGCAAGGTAAGCGTATTGACTTCTCACACCTGAAACCAGGAAAAAATGTACACAACCAAAGATTAACATTTTCCGACGAAGCCTTTTGGTGGATAACTTTTCTGTTATCTTATCGGATGAATCGTTTTTTGATGTTTCTATTTTCACTTTTAACATTAACTGTATCGGTATTTTATATACCATTGGGTTGCTGAATTCTTGGAATTCCATTTGATTGAATTGTGGATACGCTTACAATTGTATTTTGTAACGTGGACGGATACAGACGTGCTCAACGCGAGCTATTTTTCGAGCGACGCGATATTTTTGCTGGACAGATACGGCATACAGGTAACCTTCCAATATGACTTTTAAGTTTTAGTATGGCTTCCTTTATTATCCATGCATCAGTGCTTGTTCTTTTGATTAACAATGTGAAACATTTTCAACTTGTTGACCAATTTTTTAACGCAACCGCCGAAGAGAGATACGACATATCAGCCATTTTTACCAGGTGCAAACATTCCAACGCTAACTTTGCGGTCGCTGCAACAAGTGTCATTTTTGTATCGCCTGCCTATATTTACAGTTCCGGAAATTATCAAACAAGGAAAAATACGTCCCACATACACCGGACTTTTGATCTTAGATGGAAAGGCTTACTCTTTGCTATCTTGCTTAAATGTGGTGATATTTCTCCAAACCCGGGACCCGGAATCCATCTCAATATGGAGGAAGACTTCAAGGTTTTTAAAGAAAAGGGCCTTCACTTCATCCATCTTAACGTAAGGTCAATACTGCCAAAGATGTCTGAACTCCGCCTTCTCGCAATAAAAACCAATGCAGCCGGTATCTCTATATGTGAAACTATGTTGGATAACACTGTTCCTGATGCGGAGCTCAACATTGAAGGATACAACGTTTTCCGTCGAGATCGAAATCGGTCTGGAGGAGGTGTTTGTTTTTTTGTCAAGGAAAGACTATCTATACGCGAACGCCGGGACCTGGATTCTGAAAGTATTGAATCAATTTGGATGGAAATTTTGCTTCCGAGGACACGTCCTATTGTTGTTGGATCAATTTATCGTCCACCAAGTCAATCATATAAGCTATTTATTGACTCGTTTGAAAATATATTGGCTGCTATTCGACCAGATGTCGAAGTTATTGTCCTTGGTGACTTCAATATTAATTTGAAAAATGAATCTGCATCAATATACAAAATGTTAGAAACAACTCTTGAAACTTTTAGCTTTACCCATCTGATAAAGAAACCAACTCGAATTACTAAGAATACATCAACAGTTTTAGATATTATCATATGTAACCATTCGCAAAAAATTTTGCAATCGGGTGTCATCCATGTAGGCATTAGTGACCACAGCCTAACGTTTTGTACTCGTAAATCTTTAAAATATAAATTTAACCAACACAAAACTATCAAAATTCGTTCACTTAAGAACTACGATGTTAATATTTTTAATGAGCAATTAACACAATCTGATTGGTCGCCTGTTCTCGATTCATCAGATGTGGACTTTGCCTGGTGCTCTTTTAAAAAAATATTTTTGTCTCTTATAAACAGAATGGCTCCTCTCAAACAGGTGCGCCTAAAACAAAAATCTGAAGAGTGGATGACACCGGAAATATTAAGTGCCATAAAAGAAAGAGACTCACTATTAAATAAGTTCAAGAATAACCCAAATAGGCCAGACCTTTACGATGCATTTCGTAAGTTGCGTAATCGCATACAAAAGGACATAAAGAAAGCAAAATCTGAATGTTTTTTAAATAAGGTAGAAAGAAGTTAACAAAAATAATCCAAATAAACTCTGGAAATGCCTTAAAGATTTGGGATATAAAAATAAGCCACAAAAGGGTAGCACTATTTCGTTAGATGTTAATGGGAATCTTTGCCATAATGAAAGCGAAGTTTCAAATTATTTCAATAAATACTTCGCAAATATTGCTTCCGATTTAATGAAGAAATTGCCTTCTCCCAGTAACCTTTTTAGTGTGGGTTCGAATGCCTTTAAAAATTACTATAATAGCAAAATCAAACATGTTTCTGGTTTTTCTCTCGAAGAAATTGACGAGAGCCTTATCGAAGAGGAATTGAGAAATCTCAACCCATCTAAAAGCGTAGGCCTTGATCAGATTCCTGCAAAATTTCTTAGAGACGGAGCTCCTAATATTAAAATACCAATAACACATATAATTAACCTCTCCATTAAATACGAACGTATTCCCTCGGATTTTAAACTCGCAAAAGTCACGCCCCTTCATAAAAAGAATTCCAGAACTGAGGCTAACAATTACAGATCTATAAGCATTCTCTCCTCAGTTTCGACAATTCTGGAGAAGGTGGTATATATACAAGTTTCCGATTACCTTGAAAGGAATCAACTTATCTACGATCATCAATCCGGTTTTCGTAGATCTTTTTCTACCGACACATGTCTTATTCATCTTAGAGATCACCTTAGAGTTCAAATGTCAAATGGTTTTTTTACGGGTATGGTTTTACTCGATGTCCAAAAGGCCTTTGACTCGGTCAATCATGATATTTTGTGTAAAAAACTTAAGTATCTAGGATGCTGGTCTATCGGTTGGTTTCAAGCGTACCTGTCTGGGCGAAATCAGATTGTCGATATTAAAGGTACCAAATCGGACTCTATTGAGATTGGATGTGGAGTCCCCCAGGGTAGCCTTTTGGGTCCTCTCTTGTTTCTTATTTACGTGAATGACCTACCATCTAGTATCGAAAGTGATTGTAAAGTTGTTTTGTACGCTGACGATTGTGCTATTTTTTACTCCCATAAAGATCCAATCTCAATCCAATCTAAACTCCAAAACAATCTCGTATCATGCAATAATTGGCTGATCGACAATCAACTTTCGCTTCATATGGGTAAGACCGAATGCATCCTGTTTGGTTCTAAACGTAGATTAAGCAAAGTAAACGAATTCTATATTGATTGCTTTGGAACGACTATAAATGGATCAAAATCTATCAAATATCTTGGTATTGAGATTGACCAAAATGTATCAGGTGACGTCATTGCCCGCTCTGTTATAAACAAAGCAAACGGCAGACTGAAATTTCTGTACCGACAATCATCATTTCTTAATTCACATTGTCGCAAAATTCTTAGTTTTGCTTTAATCCAACCGATGTTCGATTATTCGGTTTGCTCATGGTCTTCTACGGTAAATAAAAATTTAAAATCAAAATTACAAACGACTCAAAACAAAATGGTTCGTTTTATAAAAAAGTTAGGTCCCCGATCTCATGTTGGTCAATCTCAGCTAAACGACGTTGGTATGTTAAAAGTCCAAGACCGTGTCGAATTTCTTAGAGTCTGTCATGTTTTTAAAATATATAATCATTGTTGTCCACCTTATTTATGCAATCGTTTTATTAGAATTTCAGACAGTCATAATTACAATACTAGGGGATGCAATTTTAATTTTAGAATCCCAACTATCAAGCCAATGGCACATGTGACCTTTTTTTACAATGCTATTAAAGAATGGAATAATTTACCAATTAACATTAAGGAATCACAAACTGATTGTTGTTTTAAAAGTAAAGTTAAAAAGTATCTACAGGAACGTTCACTAGCTCTAGAAACTATTTAATTAGCGCTTCTTCTTTTTTCGATTGTCCTTTTTTGCTGTTTTTTGTAATTTTTATATGTTGCATTGTTTGTCTTTTTTGCTGTTCTTTCAAAGGACCTCATTGGAAACAAGTCCGTAGAGGACTTTTATGAGTTATCCTTGGCATCCTTGTTTTATTTTGGTATTTTTATATTTGCCAATTTTAATTGTATGTCTGTGATATTTTATGTACTGATGCCGAAATAAATCAAATCAAATCAATCAAATATTAATTAAACAGTACAGTATTAATTAAACAGAATAGTATTAATTAAACAGTACAGTATTAATTAACAGTACAGTATTAATCAAACAGTACAGTATTAATTAAACAGTGGGTGAGACCATTTCAAGTCGGTGAGACCATATCGACTAATTAGATGGTTTTTATCAATCTTTGATCATCACACTATTATCTCAGGAAATCGGAAATAAACTATATAAATATAACCCTCACAGTGCGCTGACAATGGTTGCAAAAGTAAAAACACTAAATATCTCAACAAGTCTATAATCAAAAGAATACAAAAATCTACTTACTGAAAAAGTACAAGCTCCAATAAAGGCAACAAGTGATGTTATCATACCCCTGACTAACAGAGATTGCACGAACTTGACAACACCATCCCAGATATTGCGCCCCCACATGATGGCCTGTCGAATACTATAAATACTATCATCTTTTAATATGACGTCTGCAGCCGTTTTAGCTTCTACAGAACCAATATTTCCCTAAACAAAAACAAACAATTTCAAAATGAGTAGAGAATTTACTATATAACTATCGTGACATACAAAATTGTTAAATCAGTAATTAAAATGCTTAAAATCACGTAAATCCGATGAAAATGTCTAGAAAAATTAATTCTTATTTCATAAAAAAAGAAATGAGGTGGGCTTACAAGAGCAATGCCTAAATCAGCTTCTGCTAGGGTATCCTCGTCCCCTATGTAGCGTCCAGTGACTGCAACTAGTTGCGGTTGAAGATTCTTTGGAGCTGCAGATATGCCTTTAGCAAGTACTTGTTTGTCGTCTGGATGGGCCCCACCTAGTACACCTAGCGATGGCCATGTCTTGTGAAATTCATCATCTTTAATCTAAATAATAATTAATAATAACAATCACAATTTATTTTTTAAATCTATCATCTAATATCCTTTTCCAATCTGCCTAAAGTATTACAACTTTTAACAAGTTGTAACCAGGTTTGCTCTCCTGATTTATTAAACGTCTTCATACATACATACATACAGTAAAAAATATCTGGAGAAAAGCGTAGTTGCACGCTATTTGATTATGATTGGTCAATTATAATACTATAGCATTACACATGCACTCAGGGCAACAACTTGGGACATCTTAGAACAAAACACAGGCATCTCATCTTCGCACTATGTAAACCTGGTTTAATACAAGTTTTTACAAGTTGAATTTTGCAGGTGTGAAAAGGGTATAAGAAATGAAACCTTTTATAATCTATGCAATTGCTTACCAATTGAGATTCATCCCCATACATAATAGATGAAGCAGATGGTGAAGTCTGGAAATAAAACATGAGAAACTTTAAATAAATAGGGCACACATACTCTACATACTATACAAAACAAAATATTCTGAATACCTCACAAACAAACAACGCAACTCAATGTTTTTTTGCTATGTTGATGAGGAGGAGGTACTAAAAGTTATTGAATCTCTCGATTCAAACAAAGCCTCCGGATTTGATGACATTTCAGCTAAAGTTGTAAAGGAAGTAAAATACAATATTTTAAAGCCGCTGACATATATTTTTAATTTATCACTTCAAACTGGACTAATACCAGGGAAGTTGAAAATTTCCAAAGTAGTTCCCATACATAAAAAAGGGGACCGCCATTTGGCCTCAAACTATCGTCCCATATCGCTGTTGCCCATTTTTTCGAAAGTTTTTGAAAAGATTATCCATAATCAATTATACAATTATCTTACAAAATGTAAAGTGTTAAGCAACAATCAATATGGATTTAGAAACAAACACTCAACTTCTCATGCTATGATCGACTTGGTCCATAAAATATTAAATGCATTTGAAAAAAAGGAATATGCACTTACTACCTTTATGGATTTGTCAAAAGCGTTTGACATTATCGATCACAGTATTCTGTTGAGCAAATTGGCGCATTATGGTATAAGAGGCATCGTTTTAATGTGGTTTAGAAACTATTTAAGTGGCCGCAAACAATATGTTTATGCCAACGGTAGATCATCATGTTTAAAAGACACCAATATAGGGGTGCCACAGGGTTCTGTTTTAGGACCACTTTTGTTTTTAATTTACATCAATGATATAAGTCGAGCAAGTAGTAAAATAGATATAATTAGTTTTGCTGACGACACAACTTGTATAACAAGGGGAGATGACCCTACAATGTTAAACCATACTATGAATATTGAACTAGAAAAAATAAACGTATGGCTTAAAGCAAATAAGCTGTTACTGAATGTCAGCAAAACTAATTACGTTGTTTTTAGAACTAGCCAAAAGAACTTTGACAAAAACCAGTTTAAAATAAAAATGAATAATGTGTTATTACATAGAAAAGAAAATGTGACATTTCTAGGTGTAATGTTAAACGAAAATCTTAACTGGAAACATCACATACATACAGCTTATTAGGAAAAAAATGTCTAGGGCAATTGGTATACTTTTAAAAGTAAGAGAATTCTTTCCTCATAAAGTCCGTATTAGTCTTTATAACACCTTAGTATTACCTCACCTTCAGTATGGTAACTTAATATGGGGAAATACATACAAGAGCACGTTAGAAGTAATACTAAAACTCCAAAAGAGAGCTGTAAAATGCATTACCTTCTCTAAATCCAGACAAGCCTCAGAGCCACTGTTTAAGAAACTAAAAATATTAAACGTTTATGATATTTACAAAGTAAACGTCATAGGATTTATGGCAAACGTAAAATTCAATGAATTACCACATCACATTTTAAATATTTTTAATTACTGTGACAGTATTAGGCCTACTCATAACCTCAGAACAGAAACTGAATTCGAAATTCCCTTCACAAGACTAACTTGCAGTCAACAGTTTATACACATATATGGACCAAAATTGTGGAAAGAATTCACTTGTAATGGTGGTAATAAACCGGTTATCTTAAAGAAACAAAATAAATGTATAAAAAAACAGGTTAAAAAATACTTTTTATCACTATATGCTGATTAACAACACCTTTGTTTATTTAAGTTCTATATACTTGTTCTTATGTAAAAGGGTCCTACAAAAAAACGAAGCTATAGCTTTTTTATGCAGGATCCCTGTTCTCAGTTGTACTGTAATTATGATGTACTGTAATTGATGACTAAATAAATGTGGAATAAAGTAAAGTAAATTTAAGAAGAGTTTTCTAAGAGCAGACACTATAGAAGACTATAGATCCGGAAATCTCTAGAAAACTCAGATTGGATCTAAAAAACTTGGATATATCTGAGTTTTCTAGACACCCATGATGCCAAACATCCAACAAAGTCACATTCACACTACATTCAAGAGTAATTACCTTCAGTCTATCTCTCACACCTTTAACAAAGTCACACTCCCACACCTTTAACAAAGTCACATTCACACTACATTCAAAAATTAAAATTTACCATTTCAATTCCACGGATTTTATGATTAAATACTTCAGAATCCAGGCAGAGATCTTTGGGACTGCGGATGATTCCAGACTCTGCAGCTACAGCGCCTGCTGTCTGGAGGTCATCTCCTGTTACCATGGTAATCTTGATTCCACTACGCTGTAAATCCTTAACATACTTAGCAGCCTTAAAAAAAATTAAAATATATTTAAAAAAGGTAAAGTATTATATTTTCCCCTTGATTTAAATGTCACATAATAAAATTTAAAAAAAAGGCTGACTTTATTTAATCTATATGTTTCATGTTTTTGGGGACCCTACACCAATATACATTTACTATACTTACTTCTTTAAAGCAAGAATTATTTTATCAGGGATATTATTTTACTAATGAATGGGAATATATTTCACTAAATGGGCAAGACAATTAATGCTTGCAAAAAAGGTTAGATGTGCTAGATATTAGATTTGAAAGATTTTTTGCAAGGAGATTAGGAGAAAAACAATTTTTGTTACCAAGTCTGTCTGTCACCACAATGTTAAAATCACTAGCCTTCAAATAATATACAGTATTGTTTACATACTGTATGTCTTCCAATACCGGATCCTATGAAAACTGGAAACTTTACCAAACCCTGACTTTTCATGAGGTCCAAAAGATCCAATATTTTTTTAGCATTTAAAAAATGCTTAAGAATACTAGAGTTTCTGGCAAACTTGATTAAGCCAGACAGTATATGCACATTGTATTTTGTAATGAAGTTCTTTTATAACATAATAGGCAACTGTGCTATTTTATTTAGGATATAATGTTGTTTTTCCTACCTTTGGACGAACACGATCTGAAATCCCTAACAAAGCAACGCAAGTCAGCTTTGATAAGACATCATCCTCACGAGACAAATCCACGCTGTCTTCTGTCTGATCGATGGCCATATCTCGATATGCTAAACATATCGTGCGAAGCTTCGATTTAGACATCTCTGTTATTTGCGATGCAAAGTGTGATTGAGTATCAGTGTCCAGAGGGCAGGCTACACCATCTGTGTCCAGGTAAAATGAGCACCTTTTAAGATAATAAAATATTAATTACATAGTTATATCTGTATAGTAAAATCTAATTTTTAAACCAATTTAACAGTTATTCTAAATTTACATATTTTGATTTGATTTGGACAACATTTATTTAAGCAATAGATAATAACAATTTAATAACTTTTACTGTAGTAATGTATGTTTGTTTCTATGTATACATCTGAGGCAGTCAATGAATAGTTACTTTTTTTTACTTGGAATGATTACTCAAACAAATCTCGATACTGTTAATAATCAGATAAACAAAATGTATTTCCTGCAGTAACTGCAGTAGATTAATTTTTACATGGTCCCTCCATATACATAAAAAGCTGCAAACCTTTTAAGTACTCGCTCCGCTGCTCCTTTGCAATAAACTCTGTTTCTGTTCAATTCTTCCTTACCAATCACACAACACATCATCTTCCTACTTGTGTTAAAAGGATATACACGCATCACCTTCTCCTCTGGATTCGAATCCCGCAATGCTCTATAATGCCCACCAAGGATCTCCACAAGCTCCAGCAGAGCGCAGTCTATTCTGTCTCCAATATGTTGAAGTATACCATGATTCTCGACAGATATCTAGTTTGTGAATAAAGAAGAATATGATCAACGTTTAATGGTTCAACCAGCTTCTGTGATGCTAATATACTACTAACACTCGCGGAAAATACAGTAAAAATTCATTAATGAATTAACTTAAGTTAAAATGTTTTGAGAAACATTTATTTAAATCTGCACAAACATAAGCTATTTTTTATAGTGCGATAAATACAGTAAATAAGTCATAAATTGTAAAGCCCTTCTTTCAACAGCTTATAAAGTAAAACCTTAATTAAGGACTATCTCATTCAGGGAACACCCTAGAGGGACACTTAAATGTGAAATGAGGGGAATATACTTAAAATTATCCGTCCATATTAACCCTTTCACTGCGTATACCCGGTACTACCGGGTATAAACAGACGTCGTGAAATACGTATACCCGGTAATACCGGGTATGGGCAAAACAATGATTTAATCGTATTTGCCTATAATATATAGCACCCTCTGTATTTTTTCGATGAACTTGGATATTTTTGCAAGTCATTAAAAATTTTTTCCAGCAAAAAAAATGGCCCTCTATAGTTGTATTATTGTCTTGAAAAAATGCGCCCTCTATAGTTATATTATATATAGTATAGTATATAATAGTATTTCTATCTTGGAAAGATGTGTTGAGTAGCGTAATGGCGGCCATTTTGAAAGTAACACAAATTTACCAGCTCCAATAGGGCAACATGGTGTTTATCACAACACGCAAAAAAAAAAATTCTGAAAAAATAGTTAGTTTTTGTACTATAGGGAATTTTTCGAAAATGTCAATATTTTCACGATTTTGCCCCAAAACTTTGATTTGTGCATAATTTTTATAAAACAATAAAAATAATTCAATTTGTTTAAATATTTTTATTTGTTATACGTATCTTCGTCAATATCCAGTTCGAAAAACGTATTCCATAAGAATTTCTTATAGAAAATATAGTTTTTATCATTGATTTGATAAAAAACACGAAATCCAAAATACCTGTAATGACGTCACATGACGTCATCAATATGCAAATTACTTTTTTTTTAATACCTAACTGTAGACTAACCCTTTGCCCATCACACACCACAAAAATAATTACACAATTATCTCAATTAGTATTTTTTTGCAATTAATTAAAATATAATATGTTTTACGCACAGAGGTGGGAATAACGCTTCGCAGTGAAAGGGTTAAACGGACACATTAAAATAGGAATTCTACTGTAGTGTATTCAACTAAAAAAAACATCTTATGAAAAGACATACATTTTATTTTATAATTAAAAATAGATATATTTACTTCTATAATTTGAGCTGTGTAATCTGTATTCACTGCCATTCCTTCCAGAAGTAAATTGGTCACTTCTGAAGAATGCGTCATTGATTTCAATCTTGTGTTAAGATTAGTTTGTTTATCCGGCCAGCGAACATGAAACAACTCATTAAATAAAAAGATTCCCTCAACACGCATGTAGTTTTCAGTGACCACTCCCGTTTTGTTTGTTAAAAGTGTGGTAATATTACCCATAATTCCATAGGCTTCATTGTTACGGACAAATATTTGATCATGTCGAATCTCCTATATAATTAAAAATTATTTTTTTAAATAATAAAAAAAAATTTGTTAATATATTATATCACAGTACTGTGTAATAATTATTGTAGCATGATGTATAATCAAATAAATTGCACCTAGATATGAACAATTACAACACAAATTAATATAAACAAGAAAACACAATTGTTTCAAAATGCTTGGTAAATTATATATGTATGCATGTGGCAGGTCGTTTTATTCAAAGAAAAAATAAACGTCCCTGGGAGTTTATTCAAGGGGGCGTTTATTCAAAACGGGTGTGCAGTACTATGGGATCATTTATTCCAAGGTGGTGTGTATTCAAAGCGGGGTGTTTATTTGAATAAATACGGTAAATATGATAACAAAAACAAATCTTACATGAGCTGACTGTTTGCAGATGTGCTGGTAGATGGAAGGTAAAGATGATGGGTAGGTGATTGTAAACACAGTGATGGTGACAATGATCAGGTCTACTATATCCTTCAGGTATGTAATATCCCAGCTCTCATCATCAGCAATGAATGTTTGGTAGCAATAGTTAATAATCAGAACCAGACCAATAATTGTACACAGGGCAATAGCTGGCAATTACAAATCAATAATTGTATTAAATTAAATTAGAAATGTTTTCCGACTTATCTGCATAAATTATTACAACTTTGATCTCCCTACTTAGTACATTTTCTTACACGCATAGGCGAACTGTGAGAAATCTCGGGAGAAAGCATAGTTGTGAGCTATTTGATTGGTCAGTTTAACACCAGGGCAATACAAGCGTGCATTAACAACTCGGAACAAAATACAGGTCTCTCATCAGGAACTTAAGAATAATTGAAAAAACAGCATTTGCCAGTTGTTCTTGGGTGGCATTCAAATTTATGGACTTTAATCCTTAAAACCTGTGTGCTTGATGGCTAGGGATAGATTCAAATTTGTCTCATTTTTTTGAGAAGAATTTTAAAATTTGATTAAAAAAAATGTTGGAATACAAAATAACTATAAATAAACCATGCTCATCACATTTGTTTGGTAAAATAAAAAATTCCAACAAAATGTTCTGACAAATATTCAGTATTAATGATTGTGATTACCTGCTATTAACACATAGTTTGAGATGATTTCCAAATCTTGCGTCAGGACACTTTTTTTCTCCTTCTTGTTCCTAAGCCGTTGGCTACCAAGTGGTGAGTACACAGGAGGTGATGATTGTGTTGCAACCTCACTAGTGTTACCAGGCATATTTACATAAATATCATTGGCTGATCTTGCAATGTCTAAGAAAGTTATGAAAAATAATATAAATTCTTTTTGTATTTAATCCCTCCATTTGAAGAGCATGGGTTATTGTCGGTTTATCCAGGTAAGTTAGGCACGACATAGACTGAATGTTCTTATATGTTGGTAGTAGACATTGGGAAGAGAAAACAAAGAGAACAACTATCTTTTGATAATCTCAATTAATTTATTCTCTTCCTGATTTAACATAATGTAGAAATCTGATATTTCCTCTTTTGGTTTATTTACTCAATGATGATAAAATTATGACGATGATAACACATTTAAAAATTAATAATGATATTTTAAAAACGACACTTAAATCTATCAAATGGCATGTGAATGTTTAGATTTTATGGTTTAAATTAAAACTGGTCCTAAAGTTTTAATATTCTTAATTAATACATGCAATTATAATTCTTAACATAATTGATTCTCATAATCAGCTTCATGTCTTTGTATTTTATAATATGGCACCTAAAGCTTGGCTTCCAATACAAGGATATAGGCCCACCATTAGTAATTTGACCAATCATGATACGATGGATCTTCCAAAATCTCGCTTATGATTGGACAACACACCTGCATTGCGTCTACGCCGTTGCATTGTATAGTGGGAACCAAGCTTTACATTATAAATGCCAATCGATTTTCTTCCAAATGAAATCTCTATATAATAAATAGTATTTTATGATATGCATGCATTATTAACATCACAGGTATTTGTGTGTATGTTCACTAACTGTATTCATAAACAGATGGTCTCTCATTTTGGTTAATAAATAATTAATTTTATAAACAAAGCCAACCACCTCAATCACCTTTAATTTAATAATTGAAAACACATGCAAAAAAATAAATTACAATATAATATTGTATGAAATCATTCAATATTTAAATGAGAATAGTGACTACCTACTGCACAACAATTAAAGTTAAATTCTTTTTATAATAACAAAAATATGAATATTGAAAAACAAATTGTAAAATTATTCATATCATAATCAAGAACTATAGAATTAAAAAGAAATGATAATAGTCTTATAACAAAATGCTCAAACAAAATTTGTGCAAATATGAATTAAACAAAAATAAACATATTAATGACACCAACTACTGTATAGTGTGTATAACACTTTGTAAATTTAAGTAATCTATAAATAAAAGGCAAACACAAAAAGTGTCCACTATGCACTCCGCTGTGTGACATCCGATCCGTCTGAATTTGGCACCAAATATCTTGCTATGGAGATGGAACGAAAAGTTTGAAAACCAAATATTTAATGAATTATGTCTAAAAATAATTTTCAAAATCAAATGTGGAATTTCCAGAGGCCGTCATTCAATACCGTTCAGAGAGATGAGTCGATAGCTTATAAGGCACAATTTTCAAGTCAAAGAAAAGTGGTAGATTAAATTTTAATTCACTTCCATTTGTATTAATAAACATTTATAGGATGATTTATGTAGTCTTTATAAATAAATGTTATATTATATTTCTAAATTTGAAGTGTATATTTATTTGTTTTCTTTCTCCATTTTAATCTTAATGTGTGTAAATGTTGTTATGACACATTCAGGAGCACTCAGCTCAGCAGATACGTGATGGAAATGAAAATTGCACCTATTCATTCTAGTAGTGGAAAACATTGGATTTGTGTGACTAATTTGTATAGTGAAAAATAGGCTTTAGTCTGGATAAAGTAATTGATAATCTGGTGTCATTAATATATAAGTTAATAAACGTGCATGTATGATCTTACCCCCTGAGTCAGGTGCATCAGAAGAGCGTGCAAATTGATAATTAGGAGTAAAAGCACCATTAATGACTCCTCCTTGCGGAGTCTTACCAAGCTTAGTGTGGACACCAACTTGCAGTACCACCATTCGTGCATGTCCATCAATTATTTTTGATCCTACAAAGATAAAGATGTTTATTGTATCCCTTTGACACTGCCAATTGATGTCAGACAGGGAAAGTATAGTAATACCATAAATCTTCAAATTATTCTTTGATTGTTTTTTAGGGTGGGTTACTATTAGAAAGGCGTTACTATTAGAGTAGTGGGTTACTATTACTAATCGTAAATTAGGCACTTGAAAATAGTAACCCACCCCAACTATTCGGGTCAGCAAATCATAGCAAAATAATAAAACAGTACGAATAAACAAATTTGTTTGAACTCTAACTTTATTTTAAAAACTCAAAAACACTCAATCCTCCCCCACTCCCGAGATCAACATGCATTATCTCCTTATTTTCAAAATATGGCTGCATCATAAACGACCAGTCTTCATAATGTCATTTTGTCAATAGTTTTTGTGACTCTAATAATATCCCCATGGGTTACTATTATAGTAGTGGGTTATTATTATAGATTGACTTATAAGATGGTGGGTGGGTTACTATTAGAAGGTGGGTTACTATTAGAAGGTGGGTTACTATTAGAAGGTGGTTTACTATTAGAAGGTGGGTTACTATTAGAAGGTGGTTTACTATTAGAAGGTGGGTTACTATTAGAAGGTGGTTTACTATTAGAAGATGGGTTACTATTAGAAGGTGGGTTACTATTAGAAGGTGGGTTACTATTAGAAGGTGGGTTACTATTAGAAGGTGGGTTACTATTAGAAGGTGGGTTACTATTAGAAGGTGGGTTACTATTAGAAGGTGGGTTACTATTAGAAGGTGGGTTACTATTAGAAGGTGGTTTACTATTAGAAGGGGGTTACTATTGTGTGTATGTTACTATTAGAAGATTTAGGGTAACATGGGTTGCTTTCTTGAATACAGTGTTCAGAATTAGCATACTTGTTCTATTTGAATGGTAAGCATTCAGTATGTACTACTAAAGCCAACCTTCCACTAAGCCAATCTGAAACCATCAGGTTAATATGCGTGCATGAATACAGATTTGGAAGATAGAAACATGGATATGCATGCTCTTCGATATGCACGAACACATTTTCCTAGTGGAAAATCGGCTTTAATGTACATACCTAACACTAAACAGTAAATAATGTACATACAATACAGTACACAATGTAGTACATAACAGTAAATAATGTACATACAGTACAGTACACAATGTAGTACATAACAGAAAATAATGTACATACAGTACAGTACACAATGTAGTACATAACAGTAAATAATGTACATACAGTACAGTACACAATGTAGTACATAACAGTAAATAATGTACATACAATACAGTACACAATGTAGTACATAACAGTAAATAATGTACATACAGTACAGTACACAATGTAGTACATAACAGTAAATAATGTACATACAATACAGTACACAATGTAGTACATAACAGAAAATAATGTACATACAGTACAGTACACAATGTAGTACAAAACAGTAAATAATGTACATACAATACAGTACACAATGTAGTACATAACAGTAAATAATGTACATACAATACAGTACACAATGTAGTACATAACAGAAAATAATGTACATACAATACAGTACACAATGTAGTACATAACAGTAAATAATGTACATACAATACAGTACACAATGTAGTACATAACAGTAAATAATGTACATACAATACAGTACACAATGTAGTACATAACAGAAAATAATGTACATACAATACAGTACACAATGTAGTACATAACAGAAAATAATGTACATACAGTACAGTACACAATGTAGTACATAACAGTAAATAATGTACATACAATACAGTACACAATGTAGTACATAACAGTAAATAATGTACATACAATACAGTACACAATGTAGTACAAAACAGAACATTCTCAAATCAAATGCACCCAATATTGTAAGTCTTATGTGCAATGTATGCACATCGGTTTTGTGTCTCACTAAACATGTTTATTTATCTGAAGCTCAGAGAGGACAGTTTAACTCAAGTACAAAATCTTTAAATCATTAGAAGTGCTTCACTACATCAATTAACATACAATGTCAATGGTTTAAATAATAATGTAGAAATAGATGAAATTTAAAATGAACATTGAATGACTGTTCGTAATAAGATTTCCCATGTGAATAAAAAATGTTAAACATAAAAATACAGAGAAATGAAATTGTACACCCTGAAATGTTTACTTTAAATAAATACCAAAATGTTTAAAAATTACCCAATTTTCATGCTAAATGTCATGTTTACAGTATTATAGAAATATCCCACAACACACGTTGAGTCACATGCAGACATTTTGGCCAATAAGCAATAAGTATACATACATTTACTGATATTGAGTTGAAGCTTATTGGCCGAAACAAATTCTTGTCAATGTCATTTTTAGTAAAGAAAAAAAGTATTGAGTTTAATGAACTGTATTAAAAAGAAGTAAAAATACAAATACTGCAATCATATGTTAATTTCTTTTCAAAATAAACGATGATATTAATGATGCTAACCTTTGTAGCAATAATTAGTTAAAGATGTATTGTCCTCCAAAAACATGAAAAAATGAAAGATTAATAAAATCAGATTTTAGATTTTGTAGTTTCACCAAAGTAAATCAGGAAAAAATAATGTTTTCACTTATAAAATGACAAAATAAATTGTTAAATTTAACCAAAACCAATTAGCTGGCAGCCAATTTGACAATTTTTTGCTTTAAATTAGTTTTTTTCACTTAAGTAAATATTTTGTTTTTGGGGTCCATTTTTTGGTTGAAGTGAATAACTATTATGTGACATTAAAGTGGCAAATAAAAAAAAAAAATCCAAACAAACATTTTTTCAGGGGGACAATATCACAAAATGTTAAAATAGTTGCGCTGGTAGTCTGGGGTTACTTTTAAGATTAAACATAAATATTAATGATATACCTTTGAGTAAGATAGCATCTCCATCTGCTGATTTGTCAACCACGGAATCACGTCTTGTCACACGGTATTCATTCACTTTTACGTTACTACTATAGATAATTAGTCCATCAGCTGGAACTGTACTCCCTGAAAACAACAGTTTGTATTTAGTCAGCCTGACTAAGTTCAATTTTCAACAATTGTTAACTACAAGTTCCAGTCTCTAAACAATGCAGTCATTTTCTTTAAAGCTTAAACATTGAATAAGCATAAACAGTTTTTAATTCTTAATCACTCCCCACCCTCCTCAAATTCTGAGGGAAAAAATATATTTTAACAAACTCTTCAATATTATAGTAAAACGTCTACCGCTTGGCCAGTCCGTGTGTGGGGTACGTTTTACTATTACCCCTTTCACACCAAAAGCAAAACTCCGGAGACACCCCGGATTTGACGTCCCGCTGTTTGGTGTGAAAGATAAAATCAAGCAACTCCGGAGTTTAAAACTGCGGGGTTGAACAGCTGAACATTCTCCGGAGAGCGAACTGCGGGGACACCCCGGTGTTTTGGTGTGAAAGGTACCAACATCAAACTCCGGAGTGTTTCGGGTCAAAAGGTCATCCTCACACGATCACTCATTGCTTTAGTTTTATTTCAAAATACTTTAAATATTTGTACAAAATATATAGCGGGTTTAAAAAATAATTAGTAGTATCAATAAAACATTATATTACTTCTGAGACTTTTGAAAGTAATTATTAAATTAAAAATATTGTTAATTAAAATTATTCTAATGATCGTCGCTATGTAAACAAACAAAATAGAGGGCGACATTTACAATTTTATTTTATAAACCCCGGTGTTGCTAGGTTGGTGTGAAAGGGGTATCTCCGGAGTTTCTCGACGTTTTGAATGGTCATAAACCCCGGGGTGTCTCCGGAGACACTCCGGGGTTTTGGTGTGAAAGGGGTATTTGTTCGCGGTTTGCATATATTCTATGCTACAATTTATCCTTTGGATTTTTGAAGTTATATTTAGATCATGTACAAAAATTGTATTCATTAGTGACCACTTTAGGAAATTTACCGCAAGATTTCTGTATGCCTAAAATGCTCTAAAACGCCAGAAAGTTCGGGGCCATCAGCCCCTAGACCGCTGGTGCTGCCATGGGTTTAAATATGTTCTAATTCAAACTTCTTCAGCTACCAGAGGAGCATAATATTTTCCAATACCGAATACAACCCGATACTTGAGCATCATCATACCTACTGGGCTAAACTCACACACAAGGCATTGGTACATTTTTAAGCAAGGTGGGACTATACTTATCATACAGTAATATTGTTTACAATTTATTTGTGTAAATTTAATGCATTCATAGTAGTAGTACATACCACATTTAACATAAATAATATCACCAACAACAATCTCGTCTCTTGGCTGATACGCTCCAGCGCTTCCACGTATAGTGTAAACCTGCGCCATTGAAAATAGTTTGCGCTTCCTTTGGGTTATGGCATACTGTTCTTCAAGAAAATAATTGCTGACAACTTGAAACATAAAGATGAAGATGGCGAGTAAGCATAAACAAATTGCTCCGACCCAGCCAGCCCTCTTGCGTTCTTCCAATTCTAAATACAAGGAAACTGTAAAGTAAAATGTATTTGATTATTAAAGGATTTCATAATCCTACATCAGGATAATAGTTTGGAATAGTTGTACATTCATTTTGAGGTACTATACTGTATTTTTTTAAAAGGTTTTCCACAAGCCCCTTAAGCACTTTGGTAGCTCGATATGTGTATTATTACTGTAGCTCTGGTTTGTTAAAAATATATCCCTTTATCAACATTACTTTGAGGTGTAATATACAACATTCGAGATCCTCTGAAATAATCATATTTTTTCGCACGGACTAGTAAATACAGATTCTGAGAGAAAAATAAAATGTAATACCATCAAGGATGCATTCAGAACCAAAAAAAAGAATATGCAGTACTGTACCTGTATATATTTGTTAAATAAATACATTTTTTTAAAATCATAAGTGAGAAATTTAATTTCAAATCCATATCCATATTCAATTTGCTGTATTTTTCATTTTAATGCTAATGCACTTTTACACTTTTAAGGCTATCTTAGGGTTTACAGTAGGTTAAGCTTCTGTGAACATGACCCTGATCCTAAGGATAATCATTATCAGTAGGTGCAGAAGTACATTATTGCCAATCCACTTTGCATCTCATTCTCAGACACCATTCCAGTCCCCACATTTTAATTGAGGATCTTGCTGTGAATATTCTTTTTTTAATATTTATATGATTATTCACTTATTGTAGATTTTTTAAAAAGGTATAAAGTTTTAAATTATAGTTTGTTAATTATACTTACATTTAATGACATCACTTTCAGCAAAAGACAAACCAAAAGAGACAACCGCAAGGACCATAATCAACACGAGACGCAACTCCTTTAGCAGCTGTGACTTGATGATATTCCATAAGCTGCCATGGACACCCGCTTCCTCTACCTCATACAGGGAGTTATTCCCATATAGTTCTTGACGTTTCAACACTTCTTCTTCTACAAGATGGCTAATTCCTATAAGAAGATTAAACAATTTTTTATTAATTTTAATTAAAAATTTTTCTTTAGGATTTATTATAATCCACAATGAAAATAATGCAAACAAAATGAACATGAAATTAAAAATTACTATTTAAAAAAAAAAGTCAGATTTACTTCATGTGCACTCGGAGCCTACATGATTCACTCACACAATGTGATTCTCGGAATCATCCTGCATTTCCGCAGCCATACAAAATTATCGGTTAATTTTTTACCCAACGCAACTCGTCCTTCAGGTTGAAGGTTTATTTATCTGATAATTATCTGATTTTTATCGATTAATTTTTGGCTGCAGAAAACAGCCTTAAAATAATAATACGATCAAAATAAAATTCTATCCTTATATATATTCAACTTTAATTATAAATATTAAAATAAACTGTATAAACTAGATGGTACGCTCGCGACCATCTAGGTCGTGCCCACAGATGGTTCTCGAATACATACTAATTTCAGCGTTAAAAAACTGGCGATTTCAAATGTACGTACCGCAGGACAATAATACATGTCGTTTACAGGAACGAATAAATAGACACTGTGATTTATGTACTAAAATTAGCACCCTGGGAATTACTTCCGAAAGAGAAACTTGTCACAAAATGAGACAATTGTTTAAGTCAAATTAAAACAAACTTAATTTGTGTTTTATATGTAACATTAGGGTTGAGGTATGGGGAAGAGGATGGCTGCAAAGAGGAACAATTTTTAAATATATTCTTTATCCATTTAGTAATGAAATATTAATTGTTTTCATGTTTTACAAATAATATACCACTAAACACAGTAAAACATTGCGATGTAATACTTTGTTGAAACTATCACCGTCCTAGTCGATTGAAAAGTACAGTACGTGTAACGGTACATCACTACGACGTGTATATGTTTATATAATGTAAAACAATTTGTGAAAACCACCTCTATTCAGGGAAAATCACAAATTCGATTTAATCGTCAACAAATATTAAATTATCTAACTCAACTTAATTAGTAGGCCTAATGGTTTTCAATTGTTTCTTAGAGCTAATTCATACTTAAGTTGGTTTGTGATGCACTGTAGGCCTATCCTCTACTGGCTTTACAATGCTACTCATGCCAGTGAGGGAAGGGTAATGATGTGGGTGGTTTAACTGCAATAATAAAGATTTGTACATAAATATACGGCGACTGAAAACGCTAGCTCATTATCCGTTTAAGAAAATCTATATCCAACCTCTGCAGCACAGAATGGATCGAATTTCTGTTATGAGTATACAGTACTTGCCTTTACGACGCCTGAGGGAATAGACACTTGTGGAACAAAGATTGGAATGTTCCATTCATCGCAAATCAATACATTTGTATAAACGTATATTAAATCTATCAAAATAGTATTTTTTAAAGAAAATCGGCCTGTCTTCAACATTATGATGCTGTACTCGAGCTGTTCAACCGGTTTTCAGCCATTAAAAACAATTATCGTAGGAGGAGATAGGAAAATGCGAAGCATCCTCGTATTATTGTCTGTGGGTATTTTTCAAGATGGACATCCATCAGACAGTGTATACCACGATCGAAAAACACCCCTATTTGGGGCAAATCGTTGAACCTAAATTCGTTTTAATTGTCAATAACTAATTATCGAACTCAATTTAATTAGTAAACAGGGTTACATCAGGTGGTTAAAATCAGTATCGAAAGTACGAACCAACTTTATATACCATCGAGTAAACATTCTAGAAATAACGCACGATTTACCGAATTTTGCCTTTACGTAAATTTATATATAGATACAGTAATATAGGAATACAAAATAACATTGAGTTTAGCCTGTAAAGTTGACATTTGATAGAAAAAATAGGGGAGGGGGTCGAAGAGAGAGAGAACATGGATAAAAATCTGGGACATAGGAAAATGAATACCAGATCAAATATGTTGTTGTGATACAGTACCTTTACTTAATAAGCCTTGAGCTATTATAGTTTCGGTTTACAGTTTTATTTCTTTATTATTGTTTTAATACTATTTCCTATATGGGAAAAAACAAACAAATATGATATGAGATCTCCGTTGCTTGTTCGCACATGTAATGTAATGGTCGTGTGCCACTCCTCCTGGGTAGAAAATTTGAGATAAACCAGCTGTGTAAAAAACCTACTAACATTGCTGGATTTTTCAAATTAGAACACAAGATGATTAAAACACAAAATAACGAGAACTTGAGTGACAAGTTGACCTTAAAAAGATGATTTTTGGATGTAGCCTCTGTACATAATAAAAAAATCAAAAAAAAAAATCAAATTAATCGGCTGGATTTAATACCATTATTCATCATTAGTTGTCAATATGTATGGTTGCACAAGGAAAATAGTGTATAAAACTGGCTATTCCACTGTAGTTAACCAGCAACAGGGGTCTCGTCGTCACATGAGATAACCGGAATAACATTAAAATTTTGACTGGGGTCTCTCAAGCATGAAATATGACCTTTCTGGGTAAATTTCAGTAAACAGATGTTTCTTCTTGGCAACCAACTTAGTCGAAGAGACCAAATCACATGTCATCATCAGATTCCTCTTCTTTCTTGGCTTCTTCTTTCGTTTCTTTTGCAGGGGCATCACCGGCACTTACTCCACTAGCGGCTACAGCAGGTGCTGCTGACGCACTGCCTACATTGCGGATCAGGTCCCTGACTAAAGCTCCTTCATGAGCCTTACAAATACAAGTGTATTTATCTTTTCAGTAGTGATGGCAACATCATCATCAAGAAGAATTAGGGCACTGTCAACACAAGTTAATTCAGAAGTCGAAGCCATTTTATATTAATTAGTTATCAAAGAACATTTCTTTGATAAATTTAGAATTCAATCTTGATTTTTATTTTTTATTCAATTTATTCAATATATCGTAATCGCAGCACAAGGCTAAATTAAACAATATTAACACGATAATGTACTAATCAAAAAGACAAAAAATCTATAAGACTAAAAATATAAAAATATAAAGGTACAAAAAAATATACAAAATAGAAAATTTACCAAAAAAAGCACTCCTGCACGCGAGGAGAGATGACGACCAATAAGACAAGAATCATTTGTCAGAACAAGAATTAATAGGAAACCACTCTTTGAAGGAATTGGAACGGACACATCGATGTGCAAATTCTTTACATAATTTAATTCTTCTCGTATCAAGCGTCTGAAGATTAGTACTTTTAAGGGCGTTAAGATATGTTTCGTACTTAGGTCCCAATATAAACCGAAGCGCTCTTTTTGAATTTGCTCAATCATGAGAGACTGTTTTATAGTTAATACAACTATGCCACGCAAGCATAATCTACGGCTACTATAAGAAATCATATTTCTAACAAGAGTATCCCATCTTAAATTTGCTTGAATAGGGATACCGAGAATTTTTATTTCATGCACAAAATCCAGCACTTTACCACCTATAACTAAGTTTGGAGGATCGGGAGGGTGTTTTTCAAAACAAACTTGCAAGGCTTTACATTTTGATGGATTGAGTAGCCCAATTGTCTAGATCACAAACGTCAGAATCAACAGAGGTGGGATCGCTAGCACAACGGACCTCAACAAGGCTAACATTGTTAACATACTTAAATTTAGATGATTGGGCGTTTACGGCAGCATCGTTAATTATAATGTTAAAAATAATTGGTCCAAGCTTAGTGCCCTGAGGGACGCCACAAGAGAGCCGCGCGTTACCCATTCAGAGAGTTCTGAATGGTAACGAACTCTTTGGCGTCCGTTGGAAAGAAAGTCAACTAACCAGGGTAATATTTCATTTCGAACACCAAGATCAAAAAGGTTTTGGATTGCAAGCGTATGATTGACGGAATCAAAAGCCTTGGTGAAGTCAGTCGCTACTAACGTACCGACTGTGTTTGGTTTGTCAGAGCCTTTATAAAGAGTATCCAACATCTCAACCAGACAGTGAGTTGTTGAAGATCCCTTAATTCCACCTAATTTATGATGATCAATTCGGGGGAAGATATCGTTACAGACTCATTTACAAAAAAACTCCTCACAGACTTTTGCTAGAATCGACGTGAGGGATATAGGGCGAAGATTAGAAACAAAAGCAGCTTTCAATTTAGGGATAGGGGTAATAGTGGCGTCTTTCCACACTTAAGGAATGGAACCTTGGGCAAGGGATGCATTAAGAATACTAGTAACAGGGATACTAAATTCGCATGCAAATTCTTTAATCAATTTTCTAGGAAGTCCATCGGGTCCTGGGCTTTTCTGGCATTAATTTTGGATAAGACTGTGAACATTTCCCAAATTTGAATCTGGTGGGGATGTATGGTTGGAAGGTAGGCTGGAAGCTTATGGCGTTCAATTAGGCGGCAATTATGTGAGATTGAGGCAAAACTCTGATTGATTGCCTTAGAAATTTCAAAGTGGTCACTTTGGGGGACTCCAGGAACTGAAATGTTAGGATGGGATTGCAATTTATTGCTCATAATTTGGATTCTTTTATGCCAATTGGATGGATCATTCTTTTTTAAATTTGAAAAGTGGTCTTGATAAAAGGATTTTTTGCTGATTATTGATAGAGAAAATGATTTTGTTTCTAAGGAAGCGCAACAGGTACGTTTTGTTTTGGCAGAAGGCTACTTGTCGCTTTTTAATGAGAATCTTAATTTCTGGGGTCATCCAAGGTTTGTCATTAGTATGCATTTTAGAAGTTTTTAGTGGAAAGTGTTAATAGCGCTATTGACTGTATGATAACATAAATCAGCCTTAGCTTGGGATGACTTAGCTTCTAGGACTTCAACCCAAGATTGGCCAGTTATCCACCTCCCAAATTTAAACATACGATGCTTAGGCATAGGTCTAACAATACTTTTCCTAATACTACCAATTAATTTAAGGCCGCTCGGGGACCAAAAAACAGTATTATGGTCTCTATTACCAATTGGTGCACCATGCAACAACAGGTTTGAAGGCAATGGCAGTTAAATATTTAGTTTTATATTTAATTTTGATTTTACGTCACAACCTCAATAATGAACAAATGCAAATCCAAGGAAGGTTCCACAACCCATTCTCAAAATTTTAGATCATGGTAACATGATTATTATTAGTCATATCATGGCCTTTTATTTTGTATTTGATCTTGAATTGAATACAAGCTGTATTATTATTATTATTTTAATTTTTTAAATTCTAAATTTTAACTAGATTTGAACTATTACGAGACCCATCTTTTAATCAAATTTTTAACATGACCGACAGACCGACCGACATAGTGAACTACAGAATTTATCAAGGGGTTATTATTTTTTAATTTTTCTATTTTTAATTTAGAAAGACGACACAAGTTTACCAAACAGTTAAAAAGATGATGGATTACTATTGTATAATGGATCAGTCCAGCTGCCACCAATACAATAATATAAACAGTAAGGACTATTTTTATGTAAATTAGATTATTAGCAATTCACTGGAAATGATTCATAATTAAGGTCACATTTTGTGTCCTGTTCAGGAATACAATATTAAATAAAACATCTTAAAATTATCATGTCAAAATTTTTTGAATTTGTACTTTTTAATTCATGATTACGTTCTTGTGTGTAGTACTGTAGCTGTACTATGACCTTCTACCAATTCATGATTATGTTCTTGAGTAGTACTGTACTATGACCTTCTACCAATTCATGATTACGTTCTTGTGTAGTAGTAAGTAGTACTGTACTATGACCTTTTACCATAAAAGTGAAATTAAATAAACAAAACAAACTGTTTTTATGACTTTGTGGTTAGCTGATTTCCTTGCTTGGCCTATCCCTGATCATAATATTTTATTTGATAACATTTTTCTTTACAAATTAATAATGTGACTAATTTGTTTTAATGGTTTTATACAATAAATGACACCTCTAGTTTGGGCTACAGTAGCAAACAGCAATACCATCGTATGACACCTCTAGTTTGGGCTACAGTAGCAAACAGCAATACCATCGTATGACACCTCTAGTTTGGGCTACAGTAGCAAACAGCAATACCATCGTATGACACCTCTAGTTTGGGCTACAGTAGCAAACAGAAATACCATCGTATGACACCTCTAGTTTGGGCTACAGTAGCAAACAGCAATACCATCGTATGACACCTCTAGTTTGGGCTACAGTAGCAAACAGAAATACCATCGTATGACACCTCTAGTTTGGGCTGTAGCAAACAGCAATACCATCGTACGACACCTCTAGTTTGGGCTACAGTAGCAAACAGCAATACCATCGTACGACACCTCTAGTTTGGGCT
This sequence comes from Antedon mediterranea, assembly GCF_964355755.1. Taxonomy (NCBI): domain Eukaryota; kingdom Metazoa; phylum Echinodermata; class Crinoidea; order Comatulida; family Antedonidae; genus Antedon; species Antedon mediterranea. The sequence goes on from NC_092678.1 coordinate 12,117,753, forward strand.
ACAGTAGCAAACAGCAATACCATCGTACGACACCTCTAGTTTGGGCTACAGTAGCAAACAGCAATACCATCGTATGACACCTCTAGTTTGGGCTACAGTAGCAAACAGCAATACCATCGTATGACACCTCTAGTTTGGGCTGTAGCAAACAGCAATACCATCGTATGACACCTCTAGTTTGGGTTACAGTAGCAAACAGCAATACCATCGTATGACACCTCTAGTTTGGGCTACAGTACCAAACAGCAATACCATCGTATGACACCTCTAGTTTGGGCTGTAGCAAACAGCAATACCATCGTATGACACCTCTAGTTTGGGCTACAGTAGCAAACAGAAATACCATCGTACGACACCTCTAGTTTGGGCTGTAGCAAACAGCAATACCATCGTATGACACCTCTAGTTTTAGTCCAGTCAATCTATGACAAAAAAGGGCGTAACCCAAAACAAATTGCAATAGTTTCCAAACCTTTTTTATTTGATTCTATAAGCATCTGGGAAGATCATTTCCAAAATCTACCAAAATCGGTTCAGTGGAACATACTTTTTAAGGGGTTTTAAGGTCATAGGGGTCAAATTACACATTTTTCTATTTTGAAAACTACTAGGCGTAGCATGTTAATTTTGGTGTCAAACTATTCAGAAGACCCATATTTATATGTACTCTAATGAAACCTTTTTACCAAAAATTACAGGAAAGCATGTTTTTGACCTTTGACCTATTTTATTGTATATTTTCGTATATTCGTATCTTAGTAACCAGTGGGCGTAGATGAGCGTTATTTGCGTCAAACTACTCAGAAGGTCAATGTTTATATTAGTTCTAATGGAAAAGATTCGTGTAAAATGACCGGAAGTCATTATTTTGACCTTTGACACATATTCATTATTTTAGATTTCTCAGTAACTACATTTTTTATATCTCAGTAACCACTAAGCACAACTTCGTCAATTTTGTGTCAAAAGATTCAGAAGACTCATATTTATATTCACTATAGGCCTAATGAAATAGTTTTTAAAAAAATGGATAGAAACTATGTTTTTGACCTTTGACCTATTATACCAGTATATTTGTTTATATTTACTCTAATGAAAACAAATGCAAATGTACAATATAACCGAAAATCATTATTTTGACCGTTAACATTTTCTAGTCGTGTCATGAATAAATCCCGGGTCTCGAGTATAACATTTTAAATTTGACCAAATAATAAGTGCGGCGATCTGACAGACGTTGGGCTGGAATATCAACTGATCTTGCCATAGAACAGTGTCTTATGCGTAGCATAAAAACAAGAGGAGGTCTAACAACAGGGCGAGGATTAACAGAAATTCAAAGACTTGTCTGGGTCCTTTCAACTCCAGTCTGTGCCAAGATCAATCATTCAATGCAAGAGTTCACTAACGTGTTGTATACTACCAGTGAACAACATAAAGAAACAACATATGCCAGAAAGATGAAGGACCTCAGTGATGTACAAGACATATCAAGGTATCTGACACAGCGAAATCCATTCAATACAGACAGTACAAAATCACTGACAAACATTGCAACTGGAGTGACGGCACATATCAATGTAGACTGTGACAATGCCAAGCATGTAGCAGGCCCGTAGCCAGGGGGGTTTTTATAACCCCCCTTTACAGCGACCCCCCCCCCCCCTTAACCGACTGCGAACCCCTATCCCCGACATCCACAATACCTCACCACACCCTCATCTCTGAAAATCCTCCAAATACGTGCCCCACAATACAAAAGGTTGTTTGTAAATTGAAAAATTTGTAAACTCGTTCGTGAATAACTCATACCTTATTGTTAAACAAATGAATTGGTTGCCGATTTTCACATGAAAAATAATACGAATTTTTGGTCCCAGGATGTAACATGATATTGACGCGAGCTTGGGCACGAACGAATCGTACAAAGAACACCGCTAGACAACCGCGTACCTATTGTTTCGATCACTGGCAGTCAGCATGCATAAAGTATATAGCCTTCCGACGTACATCAAAAAATGGAACGCTGCGGTTACCTACAATATTTATGTGTGGCTATGAAGTATAGTGTATCATCATCATAGAGGATTATAGTGAATTTAATATATTACACTATAATATCTATGGTATCATGTACTGTAGTTTACATTAGGCCTATGGCATTCGATTATTTTTTTCTAGACCACCAGCCGATACGTAGGCCTACTCAACTGTATCAATACCACCTATTTACATTGATATATTTAGTTTCCTCAACAAATTGCTGTAAATAAATATAGATAGAGCTATCAGGGGCGGTCGCAGGACTATTTTAAGAGGGTTGCCCAAAGACTCCAGGGCTGTAGACACTGAGTATTTGAGCAAGCAAATTGTTAAATGACACCCCTAGATGGCCGCAAATAGTACTCTCGCACGTAAATTTATGATAATTTTTTTTTCGTTCAATGCAAACGTCACGGGGAAGTCTCCGATTAAGGTACTTTTGGTACGGTAATACATTCTAATAACTGTACTCAATTAATGTAAATTAATTATCAATTAATAATTTTAAAAAGTTGTACAAAAAATATGAAGCAGTTGCTATAAATATATTGAGCAAAAGGTTAAATTGTATAATTTGGAATTTTAATTCATTTAAAAATGCTAAATAAAGTCAGATGTTAAAACCACATTTTCCAAAAATTCATTTTCATTTATCCACTATAAACTTTACAAAAGTGTTGTTTTAAACCACACTCCAAATAAAACAAAGAAAATAATGATAGGAAATTTGCAGAAAGAAGCAAACTTTGCTCTGTTACCGGTATAACACGGTTCAAATTTTGGAACGTCTATAAATTACTAAGGAAATTCGGCCTATTTACGACGAACGTACGGAAATGAAGATAAATAGGGTACTACAGGCATCGGAAATACAACACTATACGCACAATTATGATTTGGCCTAAAAATTGGCCTTAGATTATGGAAAACCCCCGGCAAAACGCAATAATTATGGACAAATCGATTATTAGCCTTGGCAATATGCCTAATATTTAAAAGGAATGAATATAGGCTATATTTCGTTTGTCGATGAATTTTTTAAATCATGTGTGAATGATTGATCCATTAGAGGTAATCTGTGATGGTTCTAGTAACACTGCTATGCGTACGTAATTTGTGAATAACGTAGTAGTATGCTACATACACGAGCCTAGATAGGGAGGATCTGTACTGTCGTTCATTGCGAGAGGAGGGGGAAGTCCGGTAATGTGTCATGAAAAATGTAACAAGCCAGAGATGAAATAAAATTACTAACATTTAGCTGATTGTCGTTGTTTTAGTCGTCGTCAGAAGTTTATCGACCGACATCTATTTCTCATGTGTAAAGTAGAGCGTTTCTTTGATTGAATAATTTTTTTTGTATTATAACACAAGTTCATTTTGGATTTTCAGTAAATTACCAATGGTTTATTCAAATTCAAACTGTAACTAATCCCTCACTATTCAATCAAAATGTTATTATACTACTATATTGTTGAAAAATGGATTGCGTGACATGAAAATAGATTGATAGTAAAATGTAATAAAGACACGTTCTTGTCTGGTTATTAGGTATGCATGCTCTGATAAAGCAGAGGATTATTTTTGTAGCGTTCCATTTAAAATAGATTTTATTACAAAGAAATATTTTGGTTGTGAAGGTCGTTTTAACAATTAGGCTAATATCAAAACATTCAACAATGATAAAATGCCCTGCAACTCTGTAACTACTTTATGACTAAGCCTATCAAGTTCCGTGTCCGGATGGTATACGATGAAATGGAACTCAATTTCAATTTAGTGGCAGAAACAACATTTAGTATGAAATTAATTAAGGCTGTTGCCCGGGCCACAAGGGAAACACAGTGACAGTGGGACAGTGACCCAAATACTTAGTGTCCGAACCCCCCCTTGACAGATCCTGGCTACGGCCCTGTGTAGGTCAACAAATTGTGCAATCAATGACAAACCAAAAGGTCGCCGACTACACATTTCGGAAAAAGAGCCAATCCATTACAATGAACTCTAAAAGCGCATTGAAGATAAAAGATGATGTGGTCAATGTAGATCCTTTACTTCTATTTCAACGACTTGTAACTGCCGGCACAAGATGCGATAATGTATCAGATATATTTAGATTGTTTGAATCACCAGATATGATGAGGTCTGCAAATAAAGCTAGTTTAGCTGATAGTTTGTGGTCAACAGCAATCGAGGTTGCTCCAGAACCTCCTGATCAAATTCAGTACGTCTTAGATGGAGGAGCACTACTTCATAAAATTCCATGGACAAGAGGGGCTTCAGGGGTGACATTATGAGAGTATACACTAAATATGTTTCTCACAAATATGGAAAACCCATTGTTGTTTTTGATGGGTACGATAACTCACTAAGTACAAAAGACTGTACACATACAAGGAGAAGTGGTGGTGGTGGTGTAGCTGTACACTTTGACAAATCTATGACCTTACAAACCAAAAAAGAAGAATTTCTGTCAAACGTTCAAAACAAACAAAGATTCATTAAGATTTTGGGAAATAGTCTTGAAAAAGAAGGTTGTACTGTTCACCACGCAGAAGCTGACGCTGACTATCTTGTGTCGAAGATGGCTCTGTCATGTGCAGAACAAATAGGCACGGTTGTCATCGCAGATGATACAGATATCCTGGTCCTCCTTATCCACCATGGTGGTCACACCAAACATAATGTATGGTTCAAGCCAAACCAAAGGAAAGAAACTAAAAAGGTGCAACGATGTTGGAACATTGCGGCAACAAGACTTGACCTTGGCAGTGATGTTTGTAAATATATCCTATTTTGTCACGCGTTCCTTGGATGTGACACGACATCGCGATTTTTTGGTATTGGGAAAATCAAAGCAGTAACTAAAGTAAGAAGTGACTGTTTCTTTTCTGAACAAGCCAAAGTGTTTATGACTTGTATAGGCAAACAGACAGGAGGTAATTGCAGCGGGTAATAACGCCATTTTGTCTTTGTATGGTAGCAGCGATAATGAAAACCTAGATGAATTGAGGTTTCGTAAATTTCATGAAAAAACTACATGCAGTACTAAAGCAGTTCATCCACGTTCTTTACCCCCAACGGCATCAGCGGCAAAGTATCATAGTCCAAGGGTGTACCAACAAGTTCAAGTTTGGCTTGGAAATGAAGAAAATGTACCTCCAGATAAATATGGATGGAAGATCAGCCAAGGCAGAATGATACCATATTTGACGGACAACCCCGCAGCACCACAATCGCTCCTACAAATCATAAGATGCAAATGCAAAACAGGCTGCTATAATATGAAATGCAGCTGTAGGAACAATGGATTAGATTGCTCCATGGCATGTAGTGAGTGTCGAGGTGTATGCGCAAACATTTCAATAGATGATAATGAATATACCGATTCTGAAGATTCAACAATGGGTTTGTAAAATCAGACAATTGGTAAATATTCTCAACCAGGCCTATTTGGATATTTTTCTGTTTTGTGTGTTTTTAGAGTAAATATAAACAGAATAATGAATAGTTAAATGTTATCTTGGGTGCTGATCTATGAAGAAATATAACACCAATATATTGCCCCAATTACTAAACGTTTTCTGGATAGACATCAAAGGTCAAAATAATTACTTTCACATTGACTATATACACAGACATTTTTTATTAGAGTGGATATCCTTCTGAGTTGTTTGACACAAAAAATGCTCATCTAAACCCATAGTTCACAAAGATACAAATATATAAATATAATAGTTGAAAGCTTCCGGTCATTTTCTGTAAAAATAGTTTCATTAGAGTAAATAAATATGGTTCTTCTGAATTGTTTAACACAAAAGTTACGCTTATTGGTCACCGAGATACAAAAAATAAATTTAGTGAGATATGAAATAAAGAATATATGTTAACGGTCAAAACGATGACTTTTTCATTAGAGTGAATATAAACATAGACCTTTTGAATATTTTGACACAAAAAATGCTCATCTACGCCCATTGGTTACAAAGATATGAATATACCAATATAATAGGTCAAAGGTCAAAAGAGTAGTTTCCGGTCATTTTTTTGTAAAAAGTTTTATTAGAGTGAATATAAATAAGGGTCTTCTGAATTGATTAACACAAAAATTACGAAGTTACGACTATTGGTCACCGAGATACAAAAAATTTAATTAGTGAAATAATATAAAATAATGAATATATGTCAAAGGTCAAAATGATGTCGTCTGGTCATAATACACAAAACGTTTTCATTAGAGTGAATATAAACATAGACCTTCTGGGTATTTTGACACCAAAAACGCTTGTTTACGCCCAGTGGTTACCGAGATATGAATATGCCAAAATAATAGGTCAAAGGTCAAAAACATGGATTCTGGTCATTTTTGATAAAAAACTTTCATTAGAGTGAATATAAATATGGGTCTTCTGAATTGTTTGACACCAAAATTACCAAGTTCGGCCAAGCGGTTCCGAGATATACAAATATATAATTTGACCCTCATGACCTCTTGACCCCTTAAAAAAGTATGTTCCACTGAACCGATTTTGGTAGATTTTGGAAATGTTTCTTCCAGGAACATATAGAATCAAATAAAAAAGGTTCGGAAACTATTGCAATTTGTTTTGGGTCTATCGGTAGATTGACTGGACTATTTGGGCTACAGTAGCAAACAGCAATACCATCGTATGACACCTCTAGTTTGGGCTACAGTAGCAAACAGAAATACCATCGTATGACACCTCTAGTTTGGGCTGTAGCAAACAGCAATACCATCGTACGACACCTCTAGTTTGGGCTACAGTAGCAAACAGCAATACCATCGTATGACACCTCTAGTTTGGGCTGTAGCAAACAGCAATACCATCGTATGACACCTCTAGTTTGGGCTACAGTAGCAAACAGCAATACCATCGTATGACACCTCTAGTTTGGGCTACAGTACCAAACAGCAATACCATCGTATGACACCTCTAGTTTGGGCTGTAGCAAACAGCAATACCATCGTATGACACCTCTAGTTTGGGCTACAGTAGCAAACAGAAATACCATCGTACGACACCTCTAGTTTGGGCTGTAGCAAACAGCAATACCATCGTATGACACCTCTAGTTTGGGCTACAGTAGCAAACAGCAATACCATCGTATGACACCTCTAGTTTGGGCTACAGTAGCAAACAGCAATACCATTGTATGACACCTCTAGTTTGGGCTACAGTAGCAAACAGAAATACCATCGTATGACACCTCTAGTTTGGGCTGTAGCAAACAGCAATACCATCGTATGACACCTCTAGTTTGGGCTACAGTAGCAAACAGCAATACCATCGTATGACACCTCTAGTTTGGGCTACAGTAGCAAACAGCAATACCATCGTATGACACCTCTAGTTTGGGCTGTAGCAAACAGCAATACCATCGTACGACACCTCTAGTTTGGGCTACAGTAGCAAACAGCAATACCATCGTATGACACCTCTAGTTTGGGCTACAGTAGCAAACAGCAATACCATCGTATGACACCTCTAGTTTGGGCTACAGTAGCAAACAGCAATACCATCGTATGACACCTCTAGTTTGGGCTACAGTAGCAAACAGCAATACCATCGTATGACACCTCTAGTTTGGGCTACAGTAGCAAACAGAAATACCATCGTATGACACCTCTAGTTTGGGCTACAGTAGCAAACAGAAATACCATCGTATGACACCTCTAGTTTGGGCTACAGTAGCAAACAGCAATACCATCGTATGACACCTCTAGTTTGGGCTACAGTAGCAAACAGCAATACCATCGTATGACACCTCTAGTTTGGGCTACAGTAGCAAACAGCAATACCATCGTATCCCGCACCTCTAGTTTGGGCTACAGTACCAAACAGCAATACCATCGTATCCCGCCTATTTTTTCCGCCAGTAAAACACATGCGACTACTAACAATAAGATACATTTTTTTTCGTATCCGGATATTCACCCCCTGGACATTTACCCGCCGGAAAACTACCCCCGGACAACCACCACCTGGACCACTACCCCCTTAGGACAACTACCCCTTTAGGACAACTACCCCCCGGACAACTACACCCTTAGGACAACTACACCCTTAGGACAACTACCCCCTTAGGACAACTACCCCCCTGGACAACTACCCACCGGACAATTACCCCCGGACAATTACCCCCCCCCCCCCACCGGGTAATTACCCCGCGGACAACTACCTCTGACACAATACTCCCCGTAGGACAACTACTTCCTGGACAATACTCCGAGGACAAATAATCTTTTAGGACAACTACCTCCGTAGGACAACTAACCCCTGGACAATTACCCCCTAGGAACAATTACCCCCGGAGAATTACCCCCCCCCCCCCCCACCCCGGGTAATTACCCCGCGGACAACTGCCTCTGACACAATACTCCCCGTAGGACAACTACCTCCTGGACCTGGACAATACTCCGAGGGCAAATAATCTTTTAGGACAACTACCACCGTAGGACAACTAACCCCTGGACAACTACCACCCAGAAAACTATCCCTTTAGAACAACTACCCCCGGACGGACAACTACCACCCAGACCATTCAACAACCTGACTCTGCAACAGCGTATAATAGGAATTAATAACTATATTTTAATTCGTTACTTTGACGAATTACTATTCATTATTGTAAACAAAAGTAAAAGATTGAACATAAATATAGCCTGGTATAAACTGAAGATTGTCACACATGATCATAGGATAGTCGAACGTATTATATAGTACTCCCTGTATTTACTGTAAACTAAAAGACTGGGTTCGCTAATAATAATAATAATTTTTGCGTCAGGACAATGCTTCGATAACCACTGGTGGTCTTAAAAGAATTAATTTTTGTCTCAAATTTGTCATTTGTATTGTGTATTGTGTAGTTGAACGGGGGGTAGTTGACCGGGGGGTAGTTACCCGGGGTAGTTACCCGGGGGGTTGTTATCCTAAGGGGGTAGTTGTCCTAAGGGGGTAGTTGTCCGGGGAGTAGTTGTCCTAAGGGGGTAGTTGTCCGGGTGGTAAACATCCGGGGGTAACTGTCTAGGGGGTAGGTGTCCTAGAACCATTTTTTTTGCATTCAATGTGAACGCCAGAGGAATTCCCCGACAAAGACATTACTGGTGGTAAGGTAATAAATTCTAGCAATTATAATAAATTAATTATTATTATCAATTAATAATTTAAAAAATATGAAGCTGCTGCTCTAAATATATTGAGCAAAACGTTAAATTGTTTTATTCTGAAATAATGCTATAGTATTAAATTAAACACCGTAATTTCAAAGTTCGGAACGTCCATAATTACCACAGATATTCGACCCAATATTACGGGAAATGAAGATAAATAGGGTACTACGGAAATACTTAAATGATGATGGGGAATCTCCACCGGCAAAATGCAATAATTATGGACAAATCAACAACCCATATGACAGGGTTTTCCATGAACACAGTGTGTAGTGGCCTTTCGTACCTTCTCATGACGCACACAAGCAATCCAAACAGTCAGAAATTTATTCTGAGCAAAAAAAGTATGCTGACCACCGGTAAATTTTGCGGGGTATTTTTGACTGCTGGTTAATTTTATGCTGCAAATTCTATCAATTTATAGACTCTTCCAACCCTGGACTTCTATAACGTTAAATGGTTATTATTATGATTAAATGTAATATATATTTTAATTTAGTAGCAGAAAAATCATTTACCGGGCAATTAGGGGAACTACAGTAACTTGAATCAAAGCTCAAAATTATGTTATGATTGGTTTACTATCAGTCTTTAAATCAATATGTAAATAAAACATACACACAAGTTAAGTACATTAGGTTTTTATCACAGTTTACTTGATTGTATAGTATTAGTAGTACTTGTAAAAGTAGATTTGAACTGATGATAATGAAACAGTTTAACATAGACAATGATATCACTATCAATCGGTTAGAAGTGTTTGTTTACTCTTGTTAGATATAGTACTGATGATAGTAAATAGATGTTTTATTTTACTATGCAATGCCTTGGAAATATTCAATTACACATTGACAATTGACTTCTGGACAACTACTGTACACACTAGGTAGGACAAGACAATTCCATAGACAGCTATCACATATGCACAACTCACTTGATACCTATAAACTCACTAGACATCTATACTCTGGACACCTATTACTAAACACCTTTACCCTGGATCCCTACTCAATAGACAAAAACACTCATTAAACACCAATACACTGGATCCCTACTCACTTGATACATAAACTCACTGGACTCACTAGACACATACACTTATCACCTTTACCCTGGACAAAGCTAGCAGCTACACACAATTATCGAATAGACAATCTACTGTACTCTCTAGGTTCTGGTTAGAGTTAGCATGGGTACAGTAGTCCTAGTTAGGGTAAGTTTGTAAAGCTTAGATACATTGAAATCTAAAATACTTTATTGAATACACTTCTTTTGTGCCACTTAATTAGGGTCAAAGGTCAATAATTGCATTTCCGGTTATTATTTTGGAAAATATTTCAGTAGAGTAAACAGAAAGTAGTATGTTGTGAACAATCTAAGATCAAAATGAAGTGTCTACGTCCACTGGTTATGGAGATACAACACTTCCGATTAATTAGGGTCAACGGTCAGATATGGCATTTCCGGTCATTTTGGCGGAAAATGTTCCATTAGAACTAATATGAAGTTGTATATTATTACAATTTGAGACCAAAAACAAGTCTCTACAGTCTAAGCTAGATACATTGAAATCTAAAATACTTTATTGAATACACTTCTTTTGTGCCATTGTACAATTGTGTCAGGTTACTGTTATTGTTAAAAACATAGTGCCTGGAAATATGATAACATTAACAGCACTGAATCACAAGGAAATAAATTGATTACATTTCTGCTTATAACTTTATTGTTATTCTACTCCTTAACAAGTCTATTAGGAAGTGCCATTGGTAACCAAGTTTGATACGACAAACATGGTTAGCTTTTATTAATTTATTATACAACAATTTGTTATTTCTTTTCATTTGGTATGTTTTCAACTAAATATACAAAAAAAAAATTAAAAGTTAATTGCACATATTAAATACATTAGAACAGATTCTAGATCTTTGAATGTTTGAGTTGAAAAGTTAGAGTTATATTATAAAGGATTTTTGTCATCAATTTGTTTGTATAATTTTTTTTAGTAAATTTATAATTCATTGAAACAAAATGCATCAATATTTTATAATAGGATTTTCTTTTTTGATGATCCAACAAATAATTTGAATGAAACAAAAAACTTGTTTCATTCTCTAGCTTTTGCTGGTTGATCAACTCAGCTTAGTCTTGTGAGTTCATGTTTATTTGGATTATCACAAAAGAAAACCATATAAAATATTGAGTGTAACAGATCCAGATGAACCTTTTTTCACTAATAATGCATCAATTTACCATCATCCTCATGTGTCTGCAAGAGCCTCAAGAGTTCCTTCTGATTTCCAAACTTTTCCTTGATAAATGCGACAGCCTCGCCTTGGCCATTCCTCTCAACAATACTAGCAAGATCATCAAGGGTTAGGGTCAATCCGGGCCGAGTAGCTAAATCTATCTCGTCTGCCATTATCATTCACTTTTTATCTCATAGTGGATACTAAATGTCTGAAAAAGATCAAAATACATACATGGGCTTTATTTTTACTGTACTGTACTGTACAAGACATGCGGCACTTGTGCTACTGTTTTACTGAAAAATATTATGGACTTGAATTACCAAGACGACAGGAAAAGGGCCACATAAGAGAGGGCGCAATATTTGTACTGGTTCATCAGGTTCCCGACGAAGGGGACCGTTTGCAACAGGGTTTGCGATAACAACACTGGAAACTAGTTTTTATTGATTCAAAAGCAGGACCCCTGTAGCGATGAGCTTAGCATCCAGTATATTTTGCCGCTACTAGTTTCACCCAGTCGTTTTTCACACTTGTGCTACCAAATCATCGAAAATATATTTGCTGTCAGTGTCACTATCATTATTATGTATGATGTAGCCTAGGCCTCTAGCTAGTAGGCTAGCCTAGCAGTGGTGGCGCCAGCGGGGGGGCTACGGGGGCTCTAGCCCCCTCGTCGGGGAGCCTAGCCCCCCCGTCGGGGAACACGGGTACTTTTTGTCGGGGAATATAATATACAGTAAAAAACGTTCGCGTTCACTTCATATAGCTTCAGCGCCTAGAAAACCACGACGTTCCATTGACCGTGAGTACGTCAGAGGGCTATTATGCACTTTTATGCATTCATTTATTGCCAGCGATCTAACTTACTACTAAACATTATAGCTAGGTTCGCACTTGTCTGGCGGTATCCCTTTGTACGAATCGTTCAACGTTGGGTCGACACGCGTGATATCAAGTTCCATCCAGGGACCAAAATGTGTAATGTAGTTATTTTCCAGGCGAAGTTTACTGACGGTTACCGAAGGGAACACGGGTAATTTTTGTCGGGGAATATAATATACAGTAAAAAGCGTTCGCGTTCACTTCGTAGCTAGCTTCAGCGCCTAGAAAACCGCGACGTTTCATTGACCGTGAGAGTACGTCAGAGTGATATTATGCACTTTATATGCATTCATTATTGCCAGCGATCTAACTTACTATTAAACAATAGCTAGGTTCGCACTTGTCTGGCGGTATCCCTTTGTACGAATCGTTCAACGTTGGGTCGACACGCGTGATATCAAGTTCCATCCAGGGACCAAAATGTGTACTGTAGTTATTTTCCAGGCGAAGTTTACTGACGGTTACGTCGTGTACTGCGTCGACGTACGCTACACGTAACACTACAGCAAAAACGAATTATGTTAATTGTTCGTATGTTCACCAATTTTTTAAATTTACAAGTAACATTCTGTACCGTGGGGCACCTAAAATAAATTTTCATCCATTACTAAACAAAAAAACATGCCATTTTCGCTTAGCCAACATCTTATTATAGCTAAGTTATTACATTTTCAATGTCCTGTATGTCATGAATTTCTCACCACTCGGAAGTCCAGATGGTACGCACGCATACACTTGGGAGGAATAAACTTATTTCCCCGATTGAAAAAGGTCTACGCTTGCGTTTTTTAAGCCTCTAGGCCTGATGTTTCCGAAGTATAAAATGCAATTTTTTGAAGACCTGCAGCTCTAGTTTTAAACAGTTTCTTAGTTCAGCCCCAACAATAAAGCTGGTCATATTTCGAAGTACAAGAAGTGCATTTTCCGGGACGTAACATCTCTATTTTTCAAACATTTCTTAGCTCAGTCACAACCTTGATAGGGACTTATATATTTTGTTTCATGTTTTGAAGTATAATAAGTCCAATTTCCGGGACCTCCAACTCTATTTTTCTAAATTTTCTTTGAACTTTTATTTTTTAAATTGAAAAATATGGATTAAAACAGTCATCGCGCATCGTTTTTTTGCATGCAGTATCTTATTTATGCATTATAAAAAATGGAAAAAATGGCTACCCTAAATCTAATTCAAATGACCTCAAATGACGCTAGAACGCGTTGCTTCCGGGAGCTTCGCCCCTGGACCCCCACCGGGGGCTCTTGGCGGCCCCCTGGCCCCCAGCCTAGTGATGCTCGCACAGCCCCCTCGTCGGGGAATGTAGCCCCCGCGTCGGGAAGATCCTGGCGCCACCCCTGTACTACTGTAGCCTAGGCTAACCCCTATCTAGCCTGGCTAGCTAGGATAGTAGTATTTATACCAACCAAGTCCTACCAAGCCAGTGGCTGGTGGGGCTAGCCTAGTACTAGCCTACACTAGGCCTAGATAGGCGTACGTAAGTTAGGCCTAACTCTAGGCCCGTAAAAGGCCCTAGCCTACCTACTAGGCCTAGGCCTAGCTAGGCCTAGCTAGGCCTGGTCGCGGCCTAGCTAGGTAGGATAGGCTAGGGCCTAGGCCTAGGCCTAGGCCTAGGCCTAGGCTAGTAGTAGTAGTAATATTCAAGCTATAATACACCTATTTTTTAAACTAGGCTTACAAAGATTTAAAGTAGAATACGTAAGAGTACCCGGAATGCACGTCTTCTTGTCTGACGAAAATAAACAATTTTGTCACCAGCTCCAACTACTTTTTCTGGTTTGTGGGAAAAAACAACAGTCACCACCCATTTTAAAAAAAAACCATTGGTGGCGTAGTTCTGTTTAAATCAACTGTCAAAACTATTAGCTTCCTAAGAAAGTTTTTCAATTGGATATCATTTTTTATGATTTAATCACCATTTTATACATTATTATTATTATTTTTTTCATAAAGAAAACTCGTCAGAATTTATAATGATAATGATAAAAAAATGTTTTATTTTATTTGACAAACGTAGTTCAATGGCGCGGATTAGAGTGGGGAAGTTGAAGAAAAATATTTATTTTATCTACGAAAGTATAATACTAGCTTACTTTTACACACAATTTAATCAATTGTGAATGTTATGATTATTCATTCAATCTTTTATTTCGGAATCTCTCTGGTCCATAAAAAGGAGAATTACGTATAAATAATTAATATAAAAAAAAC